>NC_138823.1:51105867-52305867 GCF_965183815.1 Platalea leucorodia | reverse complement strand
ATTGACTGAAATATGCAGTGGGGACATGGGAGAATCTCTCATGTCCTTGTAAGTCATGTGTTCTCCTCTTTTCCAAAGCCAAACAATACAATACAATTGGAAAAGACACAACAGCCTGGGCTCCGATGCAGTACAAAGTCTTTGCTCCGTCAACACAGTCAACATTGAGTGTGCCCAAAGGTTTGGTTTGCTGCTGCTGCTGCCACTGCTCAGATTGGGGAAACAACCAAGACAGCTTTGCTGCCCTGGGAATGTGCAAAACTCAAGTGAGAAACAGTCCCTGGCCTGAGGAACTTGCAGTCCTGTTAGACAAGCCAGATGGAGGCACGGGGAGGTTGGGGCCAGAGTGAGGAGTAATTAAATCCAGGTTCCTGCTCATGAAGGGCTGTCCAGGGCTCTAAGTTGCCCAAAGAATCAGATGCAGACTCTAAATAGATTTTTATAGCCTCTTTCACTTGATCAGTGAACATCTAAAACAATATTTTGACATTCCTGCTTTTATTTTAGTCTGTGTATTTCTGGCAAGTTTTTTTTTGCTGCAGCACCAACTCAGCAGGTAATTTCAAGATGATCTGATGTCTCCTGGTTGTAAGGTTTTTCTTTGGACATGCTGTGATCCACCTGAGGGATGGCTTTGCTCCAGCGTTGTCTGAAACTCTCAGGCTGGCATATGCAGCTTGGGAAAGGTGCTGAGAGTCGTTTGCCTAAGAGCCTAATAAAATTAAACACTGTGACAATTGCTGTGGTCAGAGCAACATCTGCTTCCTCTGAAATACCACAAGCATGGAACATACCAGGGCAGAAGGGACAGAACTGGGAAAAAAAATCTTCTAAAATTAAAAAAACAACAAAAAAATACCCTTCAGCAGCGTCAGCGGTACGTCCTGGCACCAAGGCTGGCCCAGCACGGGCGCGTGCATGCCTGCATGCCAGGAACACCGTGCTGGCCGGCACTCGGCCCCGGGAGCCGCACGTGGTCCCTGCAGACCCGGTTGCTGCCTCGTGTCCTTGCCACCATGCACGGACCCCCCTGGGGCTGGCAGGGCAGCAGGACCCCCAGCCAAGGAGCGGCTCCTCGTGCCTCAGGTCATCCCCTGCCGTACCAGCCTCAGGGGCATGTGTGGCAGGATCCGAAGCATGGGGACTCTGACTGGTGACATGGAAACCTGGGATTATGTTTATTCTGGGCATACGGGTGTATAAATGCCAATATATGTGCGTGCAGACTCCAGTCTCAGGTTGGATTAGCTCCATACAGTAAAGTCGGGTTCTCTGGATATTTCTGTCTCTCTTGCACTTTTGTTCCCCTCCACAGGAGGCACACAGTGACTCCTCCTGCACCTCCAATCCTTTCCCCCGCCGCAGGAAAGAAACGTTTGGGAAAGTTTTCAGCCTGATCCTCCTCCTCCTCCGCCTCGTTAAATTTAGCACGAGCTTGTAAAGTGCCATCAGGAACAGCAATTAGAGAGCTGCACGTTTTGGTTCATGGTTATCTGCAAGGTCAGAGAGAAGTACAGCCTGTGTTAGTGAAGGTTCTTCAGTTCTCATGCAGTTTAAACACAGAAGAGTACACTAAAAATAAGAAGAAAAGCAAAATGTGTTAGTCAGTCCTGACCCTCACAAACCTAAACCCCTTCCTAACTCGCTCCCCGAAATTGCTCCTTCCATTTGCAATGATGATAAAACATAATCAGCTGCGTTTAATGGCAGTTAGCTTTGATGAAGGCCAGGGAAGTCAATGAACAACCTGCCACGGTGCGGGGCTCCCAAAACGTACCTCCGTCTAAGTGGAGATCTCCCCGGGGGTCTCCAAGCTAACGGCATCCTGCTTGACAGTGAATGAGGCCAGAGGCTTTTCATGCTGAGAGTTTTACCATCCTTTGTTCCTTTTTTCCTCTTTTTCTTAACTTTTCCTTCTCCCTTTCTCCTGCCACCCGCTCAGCGTCACCCTTCCTTTGCTTTCTGTCCTCTCCTGTGTTCTGTCCCCACAGCTGTGCATGGGCTTCGGGCCCTCTCCCAACCTCTTTTATTGAGCCTCCTCTGTCTCCGTGCCGGACCACCTCCGTCCTGACCCTGTCCAGGCTCCCTGTGGTCTGTCGGGCTCTCTCCTGCCCTCACCCCAGTCCCTCTCTCCCTCACACCAGGTCCCTGACTGTCCATGCCACTGCTGGGGGACAGCCCAGTGAGTGCTCCCTCTTCCACCCCCATGGCGGCGGCACCAAGGGTAGCAAACATGGCAAGAACAAGCATTTTCTACAGCGTGAGAAGGGGGAGCTGGATGGCACACCAGCGGCATTGCTCATCACCCCCCGGGACAGCCAACACCTCCCTCAGGCTCATCTTGGCTTTGACTTGCCATGGGCAGCTCTCCAACCTCCGTCCCATCTCATTCCCTGTCTCCCTCTCCCTCTCTCTCTTTCTCTGCCTTAGCCCACGTCATTTCCATTGCAACCAGAATACACTCGCTCTTTCTTTTCCTTAATGGACCCAGGCTGAAATGTGTCTTAATGGTATTTTTAGCAGAAAGCTTGGCAGCCTGGCAGCCCCTGGGCTTTTTGCCACCTTGAACGAAAAATGTGCATCGGCCGATAAGAATTACAATGGGGTGCTTGGGGGCCATGAGCGGGGAGCTCCCTGCTGGCTGCCTACCTGCTCCATGGGGCGAGGGAGGGTGGCCTTGGGGCTGCCCCCAGCCCAGGCTCACCCCCCATCCCCCGCCCTGCCATGCAGGATGGCTTAATGCACCCGAACCTGGCCTCTTTGATATGCTTAAAGGTATATCAGGAGGGGTTCCTGGGGAAGCCATAGGAGTTAAGTGGAAGCAAGCTGTCGCACAGCTGGAATAGGGGTATTTGCTGGGTGCCACGGTGCCCAGCGATGTAGGTGTAGGTGATGGTGTAGGTGTAGGTGAACGGTGTAGGCGACGTGAACGCAGCACCTTGTCCCAAAAAGTTGCTTTGATGAGCATAGCAACCAAGTAAAGATTGGGACAAGCGCAGCTCCCAATGTCACAGCCTGAGGGCGGCTCCTTTCCCTCTGCTTCGTCCCTTTGGCAGCGCTGGGGCTGGGGGCGAGGCAGTGGCCCCCTTGCAGGCATGGGGCGAGAGCTGGGAGCTGGCACGGTTTGCCCCAGTGTCGTGGCTGGCACAGCTTGCTGGGAGCTGTTGTCCGCTGATGTGTCAGGCAAAATGTTTGCGAGTGGGGATGGCCTGCTGTAGTGATTTCCAGCTGCAATCAATAAGGCGCTGTTGCGGGATTTTAATTTGAAAAATAAATATCACGTCTGGCTAATGTTTTTTAATATCTAATTTCCCCTCACAGTTCAAGGGTCTACATCGTACTTAGAGAAATGGCGACAATGTAATTAAATGTCCTGGGAAATGTATGCAAAAATGCCGCTTTTTCTAAGCAGGGCCTTTTGGGGAAGGGGGAGATCATATAAGACAATGCACCTAGTTTATCTCGCCTCCTGATCACCATAGCTACCTCTATAGTCAAGGAAGGGAGAGAAACTCCCTCAGGAAGTATTTTCAGGGGTAACACAGATGCTCTAAATACTCTTCAAATAGGCCTATCTTTCCTATCGGCGCCCCAGGGGGAGTAGCTGGCCGGCCACGGCCAAGTCAGGGACTGGCAGCTGTGACGACCTTTTCCAATCCACACCACTCTGACCAGACCTGCAAGGACTGGGCCAGACAAGTGTGATCTCCGTCTCCTGACAAATGGCTCCGTCATCCTTCTGTGCAAAGTGGAATAATTTCAAAAGGAGCCGTGCCTGAAGGCTCGTGGTGAGGGTGTTTATTTGGCGCTGGGTTTGTAAGGGTGGCTGCCTGCCTGCATGCATGTGAGGGGGGATCCTACGCCCGGAGCACAGAAATGGACAAAGGGATTGGAAAAGGTCTCCAAAAGCATCTCTCTGCCCAAGAAGTGACCAACTGTACACGTGTCTTGTTATGAAAGATGTTCTTACATTACTCTTAAGGACTCCATTTACCCTTAGAAAGGTTTTTCGCCCTATCTGTTATGAACAGGGGCGCAGAGTTGTTCCCCTCTTCATCTATGAGCTGTTTCATGTAGCTGAGGGTTGTTACTGCATCCCCATCAGTTGTCTGTTTTTTGACCTAAGCCATCCAGTTCTTTCAGCCCTCCCGTGCAGGTCACGTTTCCCAGACCTTCGCTGTCCCTGGACTCTCTCCAAGGGGTCCACATCTTTCCTGAAATGCATTGCCCAAAACTGCCCACACTATAACAGCAGCAGCATACCAGGACTGCGCTGAACAAAAGGGTAATTTCTTTGTACAGGCAATGCTGCTTGTTATTCCTTCCAACATGATGTTTTCTTTATTGGATTTGGTTTTGGTAATAGTGTGACTTAGAGTCCTTTCTACAGAACTGCTGCTTAACCAGCTGTTTCCATTTGATATTTGTTCAGCTGATTATTCCTGCCTAATTGTAGATCCTTGCACTCTTCCCCACTGAGTTTTGTCACACCATTTCTCTAAATGGTCAAAACAATGTCTCTCCTTTCTCCCCCTCGCCTTTTTAAAATTTATAATTCTGATCCTCTCCCCCAAATACCTGTATCTGCCAGCTTTGTGGTTGCAGTCTGTGTTCCCTCATGCTGTGACACATGATGCAAGGTAGAGCCGGGCACCAGCCCTGTGTCCTTCTCCATGTCTCTCCCCTTTTTGACAGTGAACCACCACCAGCTGCTCCTTGGCCTGGGTTATCCAACCAGTTTTGCATCGAAACTGTATTTTTCTGTTTTGCTTGAAGATATGCGAGGCAGCTTTGAAGGCATGTGAGACCAGAACCAAACCCACCTCCAGACTGTGCTGAGCAGAGATGATGCTGCTGGCAAAACAGATGGGAGGACACCTTGGCACAGACACCCATAGAGTTTAGGTGTTTTGCAACTCAGCTTGGCCATGCCTTAAGAAGCCAGGTATATCCCAGGCGTCTGAAGGGTGTTAGTGGCACCTGGGCAGAGAAGTGGAGCACCCAGCCTTTGTACTTGGGTGCCTCTGGGACCATCAAGGTTTGGTTTAGGTACCCATGCCTGTTTGCTGGCTCCAGCTCTCGCAGTGCAGCTCTCCCTGTTAGGCCAAAGGGCACAAACGCCCATCAAACTGAAATGTTTCAGTCAACCATATTCATCTATTTGGAGATGCTGTTCTGTATGAGAAAGGCTTTCAGTGACCATGAACTGCAATTTTTCTTTCGGAAAACTTCTCTGTCCAGGAAAATGCTGAATACTGAGAACTTTTATCCAGCTTACCCATGAGAACAAATATCCAGATACTGGAAAGGGCTGCAGCCTGCAAGATCCCAACTCTCGAGCAGCTGCTGGATTTTGGTTACCATCAGTGGCTTGTATTAAAAGCCAGTGGGTTGTTCCACAAACCGGGAATTTGAGTTACTGCAAAACCTGCATCTTGCCTTCCCCTCACCCCTTCCCGGTATTAAAACCTTGAAGAGCTGCAGCACACAGAACAAAGGAGAAAGCAATAGCAGAGCAGCAAGGTCACACATCTGCTGCTTTCCACACTTTCTTATCTCTGACATCACGGGCCTCAAGGTCTTTCTTCTCATTAAAACAGCTGAATAATTGCAAACTGTACACAGACTGACTAAACCTGTGGCCTTCTGCCTTAGTCATAATATGGGATGTCTGGCCAGGGAAGACGTTTCTTGGCGAGGCCGGGTGGAGGGGATGAAGAAATAAGCAGCTCTGTGAGAACGCAGCGGGAAGCCTTGCCTCTGCCACCGTCTCTTGGGCTGAAAAGCTGCAGGACATCCAGCCAGGAAAACGTGGTGCCGTCAATGGTACTACTGAAAGCACCAGGATGTGACCCCATCCCACCCTCGGGAAGTGCAGGGCCAGCTCCAAACTGACTTTGTGGAGTGCTGATTTGTAATGACCCCACCAGTGCTGCCTCTGCTTGAGGCTTACTCCTTTAGCAGTGGAGAAATAATAGGCCAGGGATGGGAAGGGGAACTATGGACTGGGAGAACTGTGGAAAAACAAAGGATAAGGCACGTTATGGGTGAGGATGCATTAAAAAAAGAAAGCAGAAAAGGAGGGAAAAGTACCCTGAATCAACAAGTCTCTCATATAGCTTGGATTTCTTTAAGCAATGCCAGCCTAAGCTGACCTCAGACCCCTCCGTCTCTTGCATCTCTTCACATCTCTGTCTTTTGGACAGTCGCTTCTCAGGTCCGACCATTGCACACACCCTTGCTGGTGTCTCTGTGGCTGCTGTACCTCAAACAGCTGCCGCTGGGATTTCTGAAAACCACACCTGCAACCACCACCCTGCTAGTCCTGGTGAAATTCATTAATGGCAAATCATTTGTTATGACATAACGTGGGATGCAAAAGATCTATTTCCGGTGGTCGTACACTCCTCCCTGCTTGATGATTAGTGTTTAGCATCTGGAAAAGCAGCAATCTGGGAAAGCTAAGGGGTTAGCAAGTGGATGGGGGTGGTCTGGGCTGTGAAAAATTATATGTGCACTGAAGTAAGTGGATAAAGATGCTCATGAGGTTCTAAAGCTTTTCCTACAGGAATAGAAATGATCGTGAAAGATGAAAATCAGGAAGAATTGTGTAACAGGTGGCTACTGACAGCAGCAGCTAAACACAAGTGTTAGTAGTTTTGTTCCTTCCTACATTATTTGTGAAAGGCTGAAGGCGCCGGCAGTGCAGCTCTGTGGGCCTCCCACCTAACGCCGGCCTCACAGCTCCTCCCTGCATTTCATCCCGTTGGTGAGCCCAGCAGCTTGCCTTTGGCTGAAACACATCTACCAGCAAGGCTGCCACCCTTTGCTAGCATGCTGTTCATCATCACTGGTAAAAATATAGTTCTTAGTTCTCACATACCTTTTTTTTTTTTTTTTTAATCTGGTTTCAACTTCCAGCTATTTATATTGTGTCTTTGTCTACCAAGAAGAAGAGGCTTTTGCTATGTGACACGATTTCCTTCTGAGTGAATTTGTACCATCAGCAAGTCAACTCAGCCTTCTTTTAGAAATCTGAACACTGAGAGATGGTGTCTTTGATCTGTATTTTCCTGCACATCATCCTCCACTTTTTTCGGCATTTTTGGAAGTGTGGACACCAGGCCAAGAGCCAGTAACCCATCAGTGCTCTCTCCACTTCCCTGCCCCTACTTGGTGGGACCCCATTACACCCTCAGCAACCCTCCAGAAGCGGTAGGGACAGAGATAGAGCTTTTTCCTGTAACAAGAATGTACAGTTCTCCAGGTGCATTATGGTTTTATTTTTTCAACATTTCTTTCTTTAAACACTGAGTCTTGACTGCTGCTGGAAGTAGATTGCCAAAGTTTCAAGCTGATCAGGTTTTCCTTGGAAATAAGCTATCTATCTAGCAAATTTTCTCTTTGTGACAGGTTCTTAGATCAGCTTATCTGATGAAACATTTATCAGAGACAACTTGTGACACATTGCCCCAGTCCCATGGTGCCGTTCCTGCCTCTTTACTCAATTGCTTGGAGACAGTAGAAGATGACATTGCAAACAGTAAACAGCAAATGCTGCCAATGTGGAGGTATCATTTGGGTATCATTCCCTAGTTTGAACAAACCCTCGGTCAAATACATGCTGAAAAAGGAGAAAAAGTTGGCAGGATTGAATGTTCCTCTGGAAGAATGGTATACTGGTGGGAGTACTGTGGAGCATCCCGCCAGTCAGAGCTGGACCACTGTGGCAAAACTTGTGGCTTCTCTTAGACATAGTTTGTTCAGAAATTACTAAGTCTTTTAAATGATCTCCCTCTGGGCCCTGCTTCTTGTGTATTAGTATCTGTGGACTAATGCCCACATGCAAAGGAAAAAGAGAAGAATAAGAAATATGCAAACTAGCAACAGTGACGCTTGGTATAACTGCAGGATATAATAAAGCCTTAGTGGAAAAATTATTCCTTTTGAAATTTCTAAACATTTCATGCAAAAATTTCCAGTTCTGAGGGCACTGAATATATTGAAACAGATCATTAATTTTTCTGTATTTTGTGTGGAGGATGAAGTTGAAATCTATTATTTCAGCATTTTGTTCTAAGTAGCTGCAGGTTCTATTCAACTACTGAATCACCGTTGGCGAAGAGAAGCTTCCTGGCATTATCCCAACAAAGCCCTCTAGAATATCCATTCTGTAATTTAAAATAAGATAGCAATTCAGGTTTATACTTCAGTGTCAAAATGGTGCAAAATTTTATAATGGTAAAATAATCTGCAGAATAGAAACAATCACTTCTAACCACTACTGAGAAAGAACAATAATTCAAGTCTGTCAGAGCTGTTACACGCAGAATATCCCTTAGATGAACCTATGGCTAATGCATATCTGCTGATATGGGTACAGGCATATCTCTTTTACATATGTATAGCTCCAAACCTGTGGAGGCAAAGCCACCCTGATGTGCAGGACTCTTAGTCTCCCTCTCTTCTCTTCTCCTCACATTCCTCCAAGCTGGAAAAATACAACCAGAGCAAGCATGAGAGTGTCAGGCATAGATAACCCCAGGAGTACAAACTCACTGGTAGGTCTTTCCTGATGAGCAAGGTGGGACTCCCATGCAGATTTGAAAGGCGTCTCTCATGCTCAGACCATCCAGGTTTGCCAGCATTTCCTCAGCGTCTGGCTTGAAGCACTCAGCCTGAATGCATTGCCCTCCCACCCCCAGACACTTCTCCCCCACTAACAAATAATGATCAGCATTTATTACAATGTCATCTGTAATGGATTACAGCTGCCCAGGACGTGGGGAAGCAGGACTCCACAGCCTCTCGCTCCTCCTCTTATTAGGATCATTCATGTTGCTGCAACACCTTGAGATCTGGGGATCTGTTGATCTTGCTGTCACACTCACACACACGAAGGCAACATCATAACCTCTAGGATGCTTGTTACCAAAGTAGATACCATAGGGTAGAGGCAAACGAGCTCATGTGAAGTCCTCATGGCAAGTCAGATGTAGAGGTGAGCAACAGGACCTGAGCTTCCAGACCCATGCCAGCCCCTGGACCATTGGGCCCAGCTTTCCCATCCTTAATGCTTTCCCAACACTCATCTTCAATCTGCACCTCCATGGTCTGGAACAACAGGCGTCGCTCCTGGAAGACCTTGTCTCTTGGTTGCTTCCTCCTCTGACAGTGGCGTTCATATCTTCACCTCTGGGCATCGCCTGAGATACTTGTAACTGGAGTCTCCTCTCAGGTAGCATCAAATACTCTGTGCCTTAAGATTTCATGTTCACCCTCTGCCTCAGTGTCCTCTCACCTCGTGTCTCCCCCCACTTCCAACTTCAGCCCTTCTCCAGGTACTTCCTGCAAAGCAAAGCAGCAAGAAGGTTGTCCCACTAAAGATAACGTTCATCATATAACCTGCTACTGACTACCTCACCTGTGAACTCTTAACAAGGATTTGCGGTCTGTTGCTTGCTTCTGGGGAGGCTCTTCCCCTTGTTCAGAAGCTGTAGTGATGTGCACCTGGTTGTCACCCGGGGGCTACAGGAACCTGCAGCCTGAGCAGGACTAACCTCATGCAATGGTCTGTTTGTAATGCTTCCCTGCACAGCATTGATATCTAAACTGGCACTGTGGAGAAGGATTGTTTCATCCTCAGAGAGCTCAGGACTCAGTTGTGGAGTGGCTTTGATGGGTTGTAAGAGATGCCAGTGAGTGCAAACTCTGCAAGAAAGATCAAGTATGTCTTTGAGAAATTAATGACTTCTTTATTTTCTTCAAGCATTACTGAGGGCAGAGACACCATCGTGGTTAGTAGGGGTTTCCATTATCTGATGACCCTGTGTCCTATGTTTGTATCTGAGAGCATCCATATAGCTCCTTGTGGCTGTCCTTCCTCAACGCCTATGTCAGTACCTTTCAGACGGAGAAGCCCAGAGCACTCTTTCCGGGGTAATAGCCAATCTGTTAACGCAGGGCGCACTTTTCAGCTGAACTGAGTATCCCAAAGACATTTTTATACCAAGAGCCTAACAGCTGGTGGTGAAATGAGAGCTCAAGGTTAAGGCAGTGAGAAGAACTAGGCAGAGCAGACTCTTGGGCTCTCAAGCCCCGAGCTGGTGTATCAGGCTGCAAGAACATGGCTTTTTCTTGCTTACGTTGCCTACTTCTGCAACCAGAGTGCTGGAAAGTGGACTGCAGCTATGAGGTATGGTTTTCATTTTCACAAGGAAGATGGAAGAGGTGAGAAGAGAGACATCATGATTGGAAACAGGGAACACCGGGGGTCCTGATGGAGCAGGCTCAGCGGTGGGTGACTCCTGCGGGAAGGTCGGGAGAACACGAGCCAGCAAACCGAAACCCTGCTAAGTCACCCTTGTGTGAGCTTTAGCGCTGAGTGAGACCAGAGTGGAGCAAAACAGGGTGGGATGGAGGGAGAGGTGATGAGGTGTTGCCCTAACAGGTCGTGTGGGACCCGCCTGCCTGTGTGCACTAGGACTAATCTCCTGACACCAGGCAGCTGGAGAGCCGGCGGGGGACCCTGGGGACCGGGCAGGATCCTGTGGAGACCTGTTAGCACAGCTGCGTGGAGACAGGTCTTGCAAAAGAGAAGCAGCTGTGGGAGTCAGAGAGGAAAGTCTCTGCATGTGGAAGAGGAGGAGGGAAAGAAGATTGGCTCTGGCTGAGTAATAGGCCAGGGAAATTATTTCAAACCAGGAGGACAAAGCCTGCATGTAAAGTTACATGTCTCTGAAGATGTGCAAGAGGGAAACCTTGAGGTGATGTATAGAGATGTATAGGCAAGAGCATTGCTTTCTAAACAAGACCTGGGGACCGAAACCCCGCAAAGACTACCCTACTCTTCTTCTTTCTCTGGAACAGGCTCTATTTTGTTATCAAAAGTCATCCATTGCTAAGGCCAGGCAAACCAGGTAGCTACTGGGTTTAGGACGACAGTGGTGAGTGTGGTTTGCTGCTGAAGATACAAGGCACTTTTGAAGAGCAAAGGGAGTCATCTGCAGAAGTTAAGCAAGGATCTAGAGAGCAAGAGTTGGTTGGGCTAAAGAGTATAAATGTTCCTTCTGGAGGTATAGGCTGTGAGTTAGGCATCAGCTGCATAGCTCAGTGGTGGGTCAGAGAAAACTACTTGTAAACTCCTGACTTTTAAATAGTGCCATGTTAAATGGGTTGTGAGTTGACTCTGAGAGTCTGAATTTCAGTGTGAGTACCTGTATGCGTTACCAAAAGAGCATTTTGAATTCTGTACCTCTCCTCTATGGAAAATGTGTTCAGGTATTGTTTCCATACGTAGTTTTGGATGCCCATCTTTTGAGCTGTCATCCAAGTATATGTACCATTCACCGAAGCAGGAGCTCCGTGGTTTGTTTCAGCAGGCACAGGATAAAATAGGAGATGTGACTGCTGGCTACGTCAACTGTAGGGCCACATCCTATAAGACATTTCTGGAATGGAAAATGCAGAAAACCTACTCCTTGAAGAAACTCTGGAAGGGAATGTGAAAACAGGAATGAAGAATTGGTGTAAGATCCCTCCCTGAAAAATGAGAGGTAAAGCAAGACTGAAACATGATTTATGGCCTAAAAATGAACCAGAAGAAAAATTTTGCAACCGAAGTGAGATTCGTGCACTCTTCTCTGAAGCTGTGTTGTCTTGCCACTGCAATCCCAATATGCTGCTTCACCTTGTAGGCTTGCTGTTCTGTAATCCTTTCTTCCTGTGATTCCTTGCCTCTGCATAGGCCCTTGTTCTGCAAATATTTAAGGGTGTGAGTTCAGTCGCATTTCCAGAGTGTTTCTTCAGAAAACTGCATTTCCAGACAGAGCCTGCGTCATGGTTCCTGTAAAAAAACGATGGTTGAGGCTAATAATGGTTTTACAGAAATAGAACAATTTTGATTCCAGCGAAGGTGTGGCTCAGTTTCTTTTTTCCAAAGTCCTTGCAGCATTCTTTTGGGCCATAAATGTTGATTCTCTACGGAGTAGCTGTGAACAAGTGCAGAAGGACACATATGGTTCTGATCCCAGGGTTTGTCTATGGGCTGTGTGGACATCAACTGGTGCAGTATTTACATTCTTCCAAGGAGAACTGGACCCTAATGTGTAACTATAAATAGCTGTGGTTTGGTTCTTTCTTAACTGGTTCAATTTCTATTAACCATATACTGCATTTTATACTGGTTTAAACTGAGAAAGTAACTCGGGGCATGTGTGGACCATGCATACCAGCCCAGTCCAGGGCTAGGCACGTTTAGAAAGCGTTGTCACCTTGGACCCAAGGTGGCTTGGACTCCTGCTGGAGCCAAGATGGTTCACGTCAGTCAGTTGTGGGATCTCTGCTCTGCAGTCTCCTGTGCTTCTGGGCCTGAGTTTGGGAGTCACTATGGCTGGAATGTAAAATCATCTGTGTCAAAGAAGTTTAAATAAGGGCTCTGTGGAGGCCCTTCCATGCAGGAGAGTTTTTCCAGAGCAACATATTCCTGATGAGCTCCTCAGCTTCCAGAGCAGCAGATCCTTTGCCAAAGTGATGCAATCTGCTTTAGAGCTGACCCCAGGGTTTTCTGCGTACAGTGCCTCTTCTGCAAGAAGAATGGCCGCAGAGGAGCCTTAATTAAGTGGCTCTTTAATTATTTATTTATTCAGCACGCACATTCATTCACATTGTATTCACTGAGCTTTGGTCAAATCCCAAGTGATTGTCTGCCTGCACACAAGTATTTATCTAAAGGTATGGGTTTAAACTGATTAACTCACACTGGATCAAGCGCCTACGTAGGCACTGATATTGGCTTAATACCTTACTCAGAAGTACTCTGAAGTTGGCTAAGGTCTTGTACAGATCCTCTTCTTTGAGAGTAAAGTGTTTGCACAGTGGCAGGACTCAGCTTTGCTGGGTTGTACAATGGCTGAGTAAAACTGATAGAGCGCTGAGGTGCATGAAAGCGGTGTGTCTGGGGAAGTGGGCTGCTGGAGATTGGGAGATGGAGGACTTCAGCTGCTGTCTTGGTAACGGAGACTGATTCTGTTCTTTCAAAGCTTCCAGCAAGATAATGCTATTTTAGATCAAGGTGAGCAAAAGCTGCCGGTCCCTTCCCCTGGTGTCATGTGTCCTTGCCCTGTCCCATAGCAAATTCATTTGCTTTGCAAAGTGCTCACAGATGCCTGGAAGTGGGAAGGGGTACAAACCCACCCAACTCCATTGCTAATGATGAAGCGCACACATGGTTTCTTCCACTGGGATCGCCTTCCCACTTGGGTGAATTCAGGCTGCCTCCTGAATAGTTTAATCCTCCTCACCCACGAGAGAGACTGCAGCAGCAGCAGAAGCGCCTGGCTTTATCAGCTGCGTTTCTTCCTTCAGCTTATCAACAAACGAACTCCCAGTTGGCTTTGTTTGACTTCTAGGGTTTATTGGATTTGTTGCTTCCCTTCTTCATTTTCATATTAAAGGCTAAGGTTGGGCTGTGATCCTGCTGCTGTACCCTCCAGCTCCTGAGCTGATACTACTGGCTCTAATTGCTCAGCTGCCTGATGTAATCACCAGGAGGTGTATCATATGTGTGGCCACAGGCACTTCATATTTTCTCCCCAGCCAGACAAAAAAAAAAAAGAAGGAAAAAAAAAAAGAGTCAATTGGCCCTAGGTCTGTCAATAGTGACTAATCAGGTGCTGTACAATTAATTATGAAGGGGTGTCATTTTAAAACAATTCTGAGGTGGGAAAGAACAGGCCTGGGCCCTTTACCTGCTGGCACTGTTTGTGTTGCTAAGCCAATCCAGGCTGTGTCCTCTATTTCATTTACCTTTTAAACTATTTCCCCCGCATAAGTAAACACTTTCTATAAAGTGTGTGTGCATGCATGTATGTAAGTGGGTGGAGGGTGATCTGGGAAGCTCTCCACCCTAGAAAAGACATTAATGATGGAGGGAAAGAAAAAAAAAAAAAAGCAAGCAGCATAATTTGGCAGTAATTTCTGAAGAACAGCAGAAGATAATAGCAGGTGGATGAAACAGGAATAACATGAAACAGTCTGGGGCTGTGTCCCAGTAACTAGAATTGCTGTTAGATAAGGGGATGGAGGTGAGAGACGTCCCCGCAGTGCAAATGTGAGACTGCCCTGAGTGAGGAGCCCGGGCTCCCCACGCTGGGCTCCCCAGCAGCTACTTACCAACACGTGTTGAGGGGGCAGATTCCCATCCCACCTAAGCTGGCTCTCCCAGAGTTTGCTCCTGGCGGTGGCCGACATCTCCCCCCCTCACCTCCCCAGGGGATGCGGCTGCCAGGGGTGGGATGGTACTCCGCCTCTCCCTCCGGCCAGCAAATATTAATTGTCCTTTGCAAAGCAAAACTCATTCTTCAAGGAGAATGGCAAGGGAGCTGCTACTGCCCAGTGCCATGCTGAGGGCACTGGCTGGTGAAACTAGTGTGGGGGGCAAAAAGAAACGCGTTCACGGAAATGACAAAAACCTTTTTTTTAATTAGCTTAGTAGAAACAAAGTGATGGTGTTAAATGACTAGTGTCAGTCCAGTTTGAGAACCGTCACGCGTTGAGACCGTGATCACACCTCTGATGCCTATGTCTGGCGCTTGGAGCAGCAGGAGATGGGCTGGGAAGGCAGAACGGAGGATGCCGAGGGAAAGCCTCTGCTGGGACCACCTCCTTGAAGATGCTGACTGCAAAAGAGATCTTCTGGAATAGGACAAGGGGCAAGTGTCATGAAGTCTAGTAGGAAAAATTAGAAATAACCTGTCAAATTATTTAGCTTTCTAATGCAAAAGCTCCAAAATGCCCTGCCTGTAGGGCTCGCGGTTCTGTTCCACGGGCAAAAAAAAGGTAAATTCCTGTGCAAGTGTGTGTGTGTGTGTGTATTACTAACATTGCTTTTCACTGTCCTAAGTGTAGAATTAGATGGATTATTCTGGATAAACAATTTATTTACTAGAAAATGTATAATGTATTTTAGGAGTAAAATTCCAAGGCACAATAAGTTTTGTTTTGAACTTTTCAAAATCAAGCATGTTGACTTTTTTTTTCAAAATTAGTTTTCTTCGCTTTATTGGCTAACATCTTTTAAATGAAAAAAAATCATTAAAGATAGAGCAAAACATTTGACTGAAATACACATATATTTTATTTAGTTAGAAGACTTCTAAAATGTTATTCAAAGTTATTTTCACAGCTTTACCTGTATCTCAGGATCATTGCCGACAGCGTCCTCCTTTCCCCAATCGTCAAAAAAACACATTACATGGGCTTTGTTAATAGTGCGACATCATTACATTGGCTTTGTTAACAGTGAAACATTTAGTGCCCTTAACCTCCGTTTCTGTCAGCATTTTGATGACAGCAGCTACTGGAGCCCCGCCACAGCATTTCCTTGCCGTAATGAAATGTGGTGGCTGGAGCTCTGTGTCAGAGGACTTTGAAATACAACGTGAGGGGGTTTAGTTCGTCGGGGCTATGCAAGGTAGGGGTTGCCAGCCTGGTTTAGGTCAGGAGTCTGTTCAATCCAGTGTCCTGGTTTTGAAGCCTCAGCAAGTCTTGCACCGAGAGCATGAGAAATATATTGCCCAGAGAAAGGGCTTTTACCTGAATCGTCCCGGACCCAGGCGGTCCCTGCAGGAGGGCACCCGTGGCACCATGCAATAGGTAACACGGGGTAATACAGTTAACGGATATAGAAGTGGAGGCTACAACATAAACATGCACTCAGATACTAGTGTAATGAACGTAGTATAAATATTTAGATGTATTCCTACATCTAATTCTTAGCCTCATCATTCTTCTGTCAAATGGTTTACAAAAGCCAAAACTATATTTCAGTTACAGCCATGGCTTCGTATTTCTTGAGGTTAATTAAGGCATCCGAATGTGCTTCATGTCTGTCTGCCTCCACTTTGTAAATGGTAGAAGCGCATGGATAATTAAAGGCTTTTCGTATCAGTGACAGTAACAGCAGTTTAGGCCATGGATGGTTGTCCACAGCACATCTGTAGCTGAGTGTCCAGCCTAGCAGAAAAGCAGCAGCTATGTGTGTTGTTTGTATGTCTCTTACAAACAGTTCGTTGCTTGTGTCGTGTGTGCAGACATCATGTATGGGAAGAATTAATCAGGGTTTGGGATCTCGTTATGTTAAGTGTACGTGAGCGCACTGTTCTCAGAGTGATGCTGTTTAAGTGCAGGTCGTGGCAACACAGTGCGTGTACCTGATACCCAGCCCGTGGCCCCTTCTCCGCCCGGAGCTGCCCCGTGCAGCTGGGACAAGGACAGCAAATGTCCCCAGGCTCGGTGCTGGTACGGCACAGAAATGCACTGTCCCGGCACAGAAATGTGCTGTCCCTGGGGGGTCCTGGTGCCAGCGCAGGTGTGGAGTGGTGCCCCATGGATGGGCCAGCGTCGTGCCGATGGGCGGCCAGGGGTGCAGGGACACCTGTGCCGGCCATGGTGTAGGAGCAAGGGTCTGGTGAGCCCAATACAGCTGCTGTGCCACATGGCTGGCATCGGCCCAGGGCACCCTTTATTGTTCTGTTTCTTTCTCCGTCTGCTTTTACGCAAAAACTGCATAACTGCGCAAGCAAGGGAGGAGGAGGGGTGGCCTGTCCCTGGCTGGGGTGTCCCCTTGCAAAGGGGATGGGGTGAGCAGGCACCCAGATGCCACCCTAACACCCACAGCAGAGGGGGGCCACAGAGGATCTCCCTGGCGCCCGAGGCTGGGCTGCCTGTAATGGTCCCAGAGCCTCACTGGCAACTGGGATCATCTCGGTGCCAGGTGGGGAATCCCCCTTTGCCAGGGGAATCCCTACCTGGCCACTTCACAGTGTTTTTAAGGACAGCAAGGAGCCTTATCACGTCTCCATATCTGCCCCAGATGCTTCACATTCCAGCGATGCTCCACAAATGTGCTGAACCCTACAGCATCTCCCCAAAGAGGGCTCACTGCTTGCCACCTAGGGGTCTGGCAGCCTCCAGGCACTCGCCCAAGCCAAAAGGAAGGGAACAGCCCTGCGCCCAAGGATGTCCCGGGAGAGCTGACAGCGGGTGACACAACCCTGCCCCTCTCCTGTGTCAGCGGGACCGCGTGTGCAGGGAGGCTGGACCGCACGCAGCCAAAGTTTAGGCAAACAGAGGGGAGCAGGGAAATGGTTTCTGACCTGGTGGCACTGAGGCTGCTTCAGCCACTTTTGGGTTTCACCTTGAACCGTAGCCAGAGTGTGGGGTGCTGCCAGCACCTGGTGTCTCTGCAGCAACAGGCTTGAAGCAGGGCATGCCTCTTGGGGAGCGCTCTGCTCCCAGAAGAGTAAATAATTAATAAACACCTCTCACAACATCTTCCAAAGTGCTGGTATCTGTCAGTGCAGAGCCAGACCCCGGTGCTTCGCCATCTCATTGCTGTGCGGAGTATCAGCATGCCTCATCTTCCATCTCTCTCCCTCTATCTCCCATGTCTGTGCTGTTTCAGGGCTTCTTTCTCTTTAAGAGGAAACTCGGCGGAAGCCTAGCTATTCAATATTGTTTCATATTATTTGGTTGTGAAACAATTTAATTTGTTTATGACTCTAAAGGTCAGATTTGACTGTTGCCCAAATTTCTAAAGAATAAAGAATGAATCGGGCTGAAGGGGACTTTGTGGCATGATAAACTGGAGAAAGAGAAGGGGGCTAGTGAGAATATTTAACTGGAACAGCAAGGCAAACTTACCTTCAGCTCAGGTTTAAAAGCCTAGTCAATCATTACACATTTTTTATTATTTACCTGGTACAAAATCCCCCCGGGAGAAGAAGTAGAAAAACTCACAGGCCACATTCTTTCAAATTTTTAGTAGCTTGCTCAGCATTTTTTTTTTTTTTCGCTGTATCTCAAGACAATTGGAGTGATATGGGTTGCGTTGGTGCCTGGATAGATGAGAAATAAAGTGGAAGCACATTGTGGTTGCAGCTCCAAGCAGGGGATATTTGTAGCTGTGAAGAGAGCAGGGCCAGCCGGGGACTTTGAGAAGGAAGGTAATTCTCACACAGTCATCAGAAGACAAAGGTTGCATTTACACCTGGCCAGAAGGTTTAATCATCTACTATTTCCAAACATTGCAGGCTCACAATCTGTTGTGTCTGAGATCATAAAACATATCACAAACTGGAGACAAGAGACCTGGAGCTTGATTGACCAGAGCTTATCTTTTCTTTTTCTTCCTTCTTATTTTTCACTCCATTTTCTGCCTTTTTTCTTTTTTTTTAAATGCTTTGGAAAGGACTTACTTGCTTTGATCAGAAAATTCTTACCCAGTATAGCACGAAACGTAATGCAAAATGATTCTGAAAACCAGAGATTAATGGGCAATTTTCATTCCTCTTTCCTTCACCATGTCAAGAGCACTTGGGAGAGAGATCACCTGGTTGCTAAAACCTCCATCCCAGGCTTGCAGGGAAAAGAAATTGTGGAAAAGGGACCAAAAAGAGAGCAGCATTCAAAGAGGAGCAGGTAGAAACCTCTCATAGGTTAGTTTTCCGGGTCCTACCACAAAAATATCTAACACTCACCTGAAACACTGCATGTAGGTGGCTTTCATCTTTTTTGGGGGGGAGGGTTAAATTACAGTAACATTGAAAGAGAATCTGGCTGTGATGGGAGGTTTTTTGGGTAATGTTAGCCACATTTTTGCAGTTCTGGTCTGTAGTTGGTTTCCTCTGTACCTGTGAGGCTGGCAAGGAGGTTTACGAGCAAGATCAGGGACTCCCATGGCAAAGAGGGGTTTGGGGAATGCTAATTCTGCTTCCTTCTCCCCATTGCCTCTGCAGGGTCATTGCCCTTCACTGCCTGCCTATGGCCAGGCTGCAGAGGAGCAGGGACTTAATGTGGGTGGTGTTTCCCACTGATATTCCTGATGGTTTTATAGGAGAAAGGGTGGAAGGGCCATTCCCTGGCCCCAGCTCCAGTCTCACTGGAAAGGGTTGTACCTGCATCAGGGAGGGACCCTGGAAGAGATGATGTTGCTTTGCACCTCGTTTGGGTGTTACAGTGCTGATTCATCAAAGCACTTAGCGCTGGGAGGAGGAACTGGCCCTACTGAGATGAAGGTTTGCCCTTGCCGACTTCAAAGGGGGCTGAATTTAACCCTTTCAGTGGGGTTTGAGCCCCTGGTTGGAGTTATACACGTGCTGTTGCTGGGTTGGGACCATCCTCTCTCTATTTGGAAGGGGAAATAAATAGATTCAGTTTATTTGCAGTATATCATCATCCAGCAGATGATGCCTCTTTGCATTTTATGACTGCCAGCTCTGTAACTTCCCCCCCCCTCAAAAAAAATGGAGCAGGAGCAATAAGAGCTTCCCCAGGAGAAGCTCATTAATCACTGCAGGCTGGAGGGCCATCTGCCCCTGGCACTGCTGGGTGCCCTCGGGGTGTCCCTTGCCTGGCTGGGGCTGCCCACCACCTGATAACAAGAGTGGCATCTTTGATGTCGTCTAGGGCAGCAGTCACACAGAATTGCATAATCAAGGTCACTGGAAAATTACACAAAACTTTGCCCACATCTATTGGAAAAAAAGTGAAGAACTTGCAAAAAAAAACCCCACCCAAATTTCTGCTCATGCCACCAACACGCCACTCTGTGAATGGCATGTACAGTGCCAAGCTGTCCCCTTACTGTATCCTGGAAGCACTGATGAAAAACCAATGTTATCTACATTAAGGCAATTAAAAATTTTCTCTGGTAGCCACATGAAGTCAGCTCTGTGGTTTTCTCTCTCTCTCCTCCAGCTACAGTTTCAATTAGATAATGATGATGTGCAAATATAAGAAGTAATAGTCTCATGCTTTGCATTGCTGAGTGCTGTCCTTCTGAGCATTTTAAGTCTCCGGGCGGTGAGTTTGGTTTCACATGCCCTTAGGAGCTATTAAGTCTTTCCAAGGCTACTTTACAGATATAGGAAACAGCCAAGTTGAAAATTTGTAAATGAAAATAAAGAGAAGAAGAAATTTTAGAATTTATCTTCAGAAAAAGAAATTGCTTGGAGAAATTTCTGTTATTCCCCCAACATTTTTCTGTGTTAATAAATCTGACATTGAAAAATAGAGGGGTTTTACTGGGTTTTTTTGCCCTTTTGCTTTATCACCTTTCCCTGCTCCCTTCTATTTTTTTTTCCACTTCAGTTTGTGAGAAAAAGAAAGTCATGGAGATGGCATAAAGAAGAAGAACTTGCAGCGTGAAAGAAGCCAGGGCTAGAAAGTGAAGCAAGAAAAAAACCTGAAAATGTGAAACATTGTCTTTTTTCCTAAGAAAAAGCTGAAAAAATGCTCCTAACCCCCAAACGCCTTGCTGGGCAGGCGCTGGGTGGTGCGGAGGGTGCAGGTCCAGTCCTGTTTGCCCAGCTGGACTGGTGCAGGCGGCGTTTCCCAGCTGTCCCTGAGCGTTACTGTCCCCTGCCCATTCAGCGGGGACGTCCCAGCATCAGGACAGGGCTTTCTGCAACACCCACATCTCTGTATCGCTTCATTAAAGAAGATGCCCCATACACTGCAGGTTTTACACCACTAAAGTCTACATGCCATAGAGGTCCAGCTGGTGTTATGCAAGGCATCATGATGCCACTTTGAAAATCTTATGCGTTTAACTCTGAATTTACATTTCTGACTAGCCCCTCTTGCAGCCAAGTTGTTTCTGGATAATTTGTCTCCTTCCAATTTCTGTCCTGTCAAAGCTCTTCTTCTTAAAGCCTCTCCCAGCTTCCTGAGGATGGTTTGATAACTGTGGGTATTTCTGGTCACGAGAATATTGTGGCAGAACTTTTTAGCTTCTCTTTCCGTAGACCCAGGTAAATTAATAGTTTGAAATATCACCTGCCATTCTGCTGCTTCATAACTTCTAGAGTTCAGGTGTGCTAGAAACAAAGCCATCTTTCCCCCCATGGTGGAAGGAGCTCCCTCTTTTCATTCTCACATCATATGTGGAATAATGGTTTGCATCTGTCTTCTTAACTTTAAAAGCTTAAAAGTTTAACTTTGTCCCATTTTTATTTGTGAGGAAGCTGTTACTAAACATCCACATTGCTTTCCTAGCCAATTTGTCACATCATCTAAAAGACAGATCGTTCCCCTTAATCACATCCATAAGCCAGATGACTTAATTTTGGTATAGGAGTTGAAATGAGGGCACAATCCATCCTCTTGAGTTTGCATCGTGCTTTGGTTTTGTTTTTCAAATTGACGCGGTGGGTATAAATCCTTATGTTCAGGACACTGAAATGAATAGGCTTGGACTGCTTACATCGTCTCTGATCGGCACTTTGTTGTGTCTTAAGATAGTTTAAATTTCCATCATCTAATTTCATGCTGCAGTAAAAAAAAGCTGCTCCATCCTGGAGAGCTCCTAAATGCCTGTGGGCACCTTCCATGGCTGGCAGGCATGCAGCCAGGTATTCCACTTGGTGTCAGCTACTGGTGCCTCTGTCATCAAAAAAAGAGTCACTTTCCAGTTTATTAAGGGATAAAACTTCCACTATGATTGATGAAGCATGTAGGTCGATCTCTCCAAGAACTGCTGGTTCCTCACTCAAGAATTTGATGGACGTGAAACATTTGGGGTGGAAAGAAGATAGAAGTGAGCACACAGATATCTTGTTCTCCCTTTATTATTAGTGTAAGAAAAACTGCAGCAGGCCCAAGGAAGCAGCATGTTTCCTCCAAGGGCTGTTATGTGTAGTTTAGTTCTTGAAGGCTTCCCTCTGCCCTCTGTGGCATGGCAGAGGTGAGAGACCCATTGCAGGGTCTGCACCATGCTCAGCCGGTGCCCTGGGTCCCTGCAGCCATCCCACTAGCGAGCAATAAGGATGACAAGCAAAGCTGCTGGATAAAAAAAAGACTGCTTTAAAATCGGATGCTCTGATCCTCACCGTAGAATCATAGAATCATTAAGGTTGGAAAAGACCCTTAAGATCGAGTCCAACCGTTAACCTGTTACTGCCAAGTCCACCACTAAACCATGTCCTCGAGCACAATGTCTACCCTTCTTTTAAACACCTCCAGGGATGAAGACTCAAATACTTTCCTGGGCAGCCTCTTCCAGTGCCTGACCACCCTTTTGGTGAAGAAGTTTTTCCTAATACCCAGTCTAAACCTCCCCTGGCGCAGCTTGAGGCCTTGGCCGTCTATGGGCCAGGCTGGGCAGCAAGTGCAGCCCCAGCACCCAAACTATTTGGGGCATCACCTTGCCCCAACGGGAAGGGATGGTTTCGGCGGTGGGTAGCTGGGAGCTACATAGAGGCAGCCAAGCCTCCGCGTGCCTGTTCCAGCCAGAGGGTGCCCTTTCAGTGGGAATTCGCAGGAATCTGGCTAAACCCATTCCTGGCCTACTGGGGTCGTGGGCGGCCGTGGGGCCACAGGCAGGGCAGGGGTCTGGAAAGCCAATAAATTCAGGAACTCTGCTTGTTTGGCTGCTTTGTGAGGACATGTAACAGTACCAGCTGGGATATACCCCTCTAGCACATACCTCGAGCGTTTACCGTCACCCTCACAACATTTCCTGGATCAGCAGAACTGCTCTTCAGCTATAATTTTTGTTGAAATATCTTGCTTTAAACCTAGAGAGCACCAATGGAGGCCTCAAATCTGTAAATCAGCTGCACTTTGGAAAACAAATCATCACGGTGGAGTTTTGCCAAGCTAATTTTCTGTGCTCATTCATTATTTGGTTTTCACTTTCTGAGCTGATTTAAACAGACTGTACCAGTTGCATCCAAGATATGAGCCTGATTTACACTTTGAAAATGTGAACTGCTCCATGGCTGCATTTCCAGGAGGAAAAAGTGCTACGAAGAGGGGTTGTTTGGCAGCAGCCATAGACTCTATAGACAAGAGCTTGCAGGTTGCCTCTGCTTACCTGCTTGAGCTGGTGAGATGCTATTACTGAAAGAAAAGCTGTGATCTTTCCATGCGCTACAGCAGAAGAGTTGTCTTCCAGGGAGAGAATGACAAGACGGCTCCAACTGTGATTTCCCAGAGGGAAATTAGAAAAAGGTTAGAACATACAGTGGAATAAGCATCTACGAAGGTAAAGTGACACCTGGCAAAAGGGGTAACAGAGGAGAGGTAATGGAGATGTGGCTTTAACATTTACAGTCTGGGAAATGGCAGAGGTGGAGAGGCAGCATCCATGGCCTGGGAGAAGAATGGGAAGAAACCAATGCAAAATTTGATGGTTAAGTGTCCACATTAAACCCAGCTCAACAAAACTGGGCCTTCACCCAGGATGTCTGCAAGGGGGGGGGCAGTGTGAGATGGTGTGGTTTCACCAGCACTGAAACGGCATCAGGGAGGACAGCAATGGTTTTTAGTTTTTGTTTGTGGGTTTGGGGGTTTCTTTGGTTCTGAGGTTTCCTATGGTAAAGTGAGACAGATCTGGTAAAAAAAATTACCTGATTCAAACACTTGTCCTGCACCATTAATAAATGTTATTAACCTTAACCATGTATTTATTGGAAGTCAACCTGTTAGAAAAACTTTCTCTCCCTATTTCAGCCTTCCCAGTACTTTTTTCCTCCTGTGACTGGGTGAGATCAGAATATTTTAATTGCCGTAGCAGGCCAGAGCTTCACCTAAAGTAACTTTGTTCCAATTACAAGCAAGGCAATATGAAAGTGGAGTTGCTGTCATGCAGTGCAGTTTCTACCCTATTTTTGCAAGTCCTGTAAGTCTGTGTAATTAGACAAGCTTTGAGATGAACCCCACAGCCTCCTTCTTTGCTCATGTGAAAGCTTTTCAGGCTTGCTGAAGGTTATCACAGTGATGATAGATTGGCATGTTAAAAAATACCTATAATTTCTAAGAACACACAATTGTTTATATCTATCATAAAGCTTTAAAAAAACCAAAGAGCTTTTCTTCAAAGGGAAAATGGGCTTCCTTGTTATTACTATTGCAGCGTCCTTGTTTCCCCATCTTGGTATACAAACAATATCACTATGCAGGGAATAGTCTTGTGTACAGAAATGTGAAATCCAGGACTGATATATGTGCATGGTTGAAAAAAGAAGCTGGGTATGTAAAATTCTCCGATTTCACAGTTGTCCTGGCATAGGATTAAGGAGATTTAAAATAGATGAACAGGTTCACATAAGAACAATTGTTATAACTTCCATCAGAACGATATCGCTGATAACCTCTTTAAAATGGTTTATGTTGCCAAAAGCAGAATGAAAAAGCCTTTGTGTAAACTCACATCAAGTCACCTGTGCTAAGACTGCATAGACCTTCACAAAGTGCTTGGAAGAGCAGCTGCTGGTGTTGATGGGACCCTGTTTATTCCACCTTCTGTGAAATCGCAGGTACTTCTCTCCAACGGTGAAAGCAAGAAGGGATCCCCTTGACAAGCTCTTTTATGTGGATAGTAGTCAGTAATGGTAATCACCCCACTTGTTAATCTGAGTAATAATCACGTTGGCCCGGTTCTGATGTTCCTACTGGTACTGAAATTCACTTCAATGTAGTCAGAAGCATTGTGTCCCATCATCCTTTTTCTATGGAGATGATCATCGTGTGGGTATGTCCTTCCTTCAGGTGGATCCCTTGAGAGACTGTTATCTGCATTTCAATGCCTACTTCCCCCTTGTAGCTGTAAACATTTTGAGCCACATCTTCCTAGCATCTTCCTTGCTTTTACTGTTTCCAAGAAGTCGTCTTAGTGAGATATCCAGGAACCGAATGTGGTGCCAGGGGCGTTGCGAGTTCCCCAGTAAGATGACCAACTGCATTTTACAAGAGTACGGTTGTGCAAGGACAGGCAGGACAGATGGCTGAACCTGCAGAACGAGTTTCAGCCATAAAATGCTCTGCGCACTGTAAACGTTCGGTGGCTTTTCTTTTTTTTTTTTTTTTTTTGAAAGCTGACATATATTTGGGAAATACTTGTTCAAACTACAGACTCAGTCAAATATTAACAAGTGGAAACTGAGGAAAAAAAAAAAAAAGATACTTTGAAGGGCTCAAGCATGTGTGGGTTCTTGCTGTATTTGCCTAACTATAATCACTGGGGCCACACTTGCGACAGGCTAAAACGTTGCTGTGAATAGAAAGTATACCATAAGGGTTCTCAAATATGAAAGTGGGGCTGGAACAAAGAGCAGGCACCAGACAGACTTCCCCTGTTAACGATTACTGGCCTGTCACCCTGGTGCCAGCAGTCTCAGAAATCCCGTCGGGAGCAGGCGGCAGTATCTCGCCCAACGTGACTGGGCTGCTTTGAAACCCTGCCCACAGCCTCGCCGTATTCTTCGCTACCGCCTCGTCGTGGGGGAATGAACTTTATCTCTCCGCTTTTAAGAGTGTTTGCTTTAAAGATGATTTACCACACTTGACAATTACCGAATTTCCTAAATTCAGCCTGAGGTATTGTTGTTGTTATGTATCTTGCGCTGTGCAAAGCAGTACCTCAGCCACAGAGCTGTAAATCTCCCAGCGTGCAGAAGGTTGTTCTCGACGCACGCTGGAGGTCCTCGAGTGCTGCTTCCCTCTGCAGTC
The DNA here is from genome assembly GCF_965183815.1 of Platalea leucorodia. Classification (NCBI taxonomy): domain Eukaryota; kingdom Metazoa; phylum Chordata; class Aves; order Pelecaniformes; family Threskiornithidae; genus Platalea; species Platalea leucorodia. The sequence continues at coordinate 52,280,355 of NC_138823.1, read as the reverse complement.
CCGCGGCTCGGGGTGTCAGCGGAGACACAAAACCTTCTGACTGAAGGGAGGAAGACAACAAAACTGTCACCCAGTCTTGCAGGAACATCAGCCCAACATTGAGTTAGGACCCGTCTCACCGTCTTTGTCTGAAGGACAGGAGCTGCACGGCTGGTGTAGCAAGGACAACCACACAGCTGAAAATGTTCCAGGAAAAAAGTTTTCAAGCTCTTTTTTATTTATCTTTTTTAATCCATATTTTGATCCTGTTAATCAATGGGGTAGCCACTCCAAAACAATACATACACATCAGTAATGCATGTGATCCTTTTGGTGCTGATGTGATTTTCTTTAATTATGTTGTTGCTGACTCAAGTGCTACAGGAATGCTCTTCCTCCACTTGAATGTGAGGCAATACAAAGAGTTATTGTTTCATTTATATTTTGTTGGGAAAACTACCAAAACCTTTATATTCGAACATTTGACAACAGTGTCAACAACATTTCCCTGGACTGCTGCTTAATATATTTTTATTATTTGTTTTCCATATGTTGGTTCTTTTAATCTGTTCTTATTAAAAAGTCTTCCATGTTTCAGTAATATTGTCATTGTGTTTCTTTTGAAGGAGGCAAGTGTGTGTACTGAAAGATTAGATTATCCTGTTTGAAAAAAAAAAAAGGGAGAAATGTCTCCAAAATGAAGTACATCAAAAGTAAAAGTAGGTGACAAATGTTAATATTTGCAAAGTGCTTCTGCTTTGATCCTGCATTTCTATTTTTTTAAGAGCTTGACAAATGTGTCCTGTGGTTTGGCTTCAAACCTCTTTGCCTAGTGCTTTACTTGACCCACAATCCATTTGATCTTCCACTTGTTTTTCCTTCTGTCCAGGAGGCCTCTGGACTCGATAAAAGACTAGTTCTTATCTTCCACTTGCTGCTGTTCAGAGGCATCATTTTTTATTTTTGGTTGGATTAGGTTATTGTGTTGGTTTGCTTAGGCAGTTTCTAAAGAGAGATTCATTTTGCGGTTATTTAGGACGGTTCCCTTCCCACTTCCATGCCAGTAACAGCTATATCAGATCAGGATCTGGATCAGCCGATTGATTCTGGCACTAGATGTGAGGAAGATGTGGACGCTGGAGTGGCTGGCTTGGATGGCAGGCTGCCACTTCATTTCTATCGTACAATTTCCAGGCATGCTGCATCCAGTACCTGAGCTTACTATTATTTAATATACCAGACACTTTCAGGGGCTCTGGGAAGGACACACACAGGTATAAGGATCGTATTGATTGTCTTTGCTTTTCCCAAAGCTATTGAGCACTGCTCCAGGTTCCCTCACCTGCAACCCAGTAGTTACAACTGGAGACTGGCAGCTGGCCACAGCTGGCTAAAATGCACATGCTTCTACAGCCCCCAAACACCTTAGTCTGCCCCCTCTGATCCCAACCCCAGTATTGTCCGTCATGTGCCTGATCTCCTGCCTTCACCACACTGCTTGCCCAATCCCAGCATTGCCCAGCTCAGTAAGAGCCGTCCCAATGCCTGACAGCCCGGGCAATCTGGAAGCTGCTTCTAGGAATACTCACGTTGGCCAGAAAAGCCGACATTTGACTTACGGCCTATTTTATAGCATCAGCATCCCCCGTTCCCCCTCGAGAGCCCCTCCTCCCAAGAAACCATAAACCACAACTGAGGGAAGCACGGAGATTTGAGCTGCCATTTCAGCCAAGCGGGCCAGGAGGTGCAGCATCCTCCAGCCATCCCCGCTATGAACCACTCCTCCAGCTCCAGGCACGGGGGAACCTCTCCACATCTCATCCTCAGGAGCCTCCCACTGTCTTTAGAGAAATGGAAAATAAACCGTAAACTAAAGTTGACGATGCCCACTTATGTGTCAGTCTGGGAAGCATCCCCCCAATCAAATGTGCCCCCGCAACAGTGTTGCCCCAGGACTTTGGGTGATGACAGCGAGGTTAACATTATTTATGCTGCTACCAGGTTTCGGGACAGTACATCTGCCAGGGCTCCCATGTGCTGTGCATTTGTTTTCTGGTGATGTGTAGGACATCATTTGCATTGCAGATGTGTGGCTCCTCTGCATTGCACTCAACTTCCGTCCCTGGAAAAAGGTATTGACACAGTGAGATTAATTCCACTGCCGTTGCAAGAGGCATATATATTTTGAATAAGTGTGAATGTGAAGAAAGAAGGGGAGCTCGCTTTTAGGAGCAACATTTAAGCAGTGCCTTGCTTAATTGGAGTGGTTAGTCAGGATGTTATAACCTGTAAGTAAAAAGACCTTTGCGGCTACATTTCTTGTCTTTATGGGTGTATGAAACCTGCCAGCTCTCCGTCTTTTTCTCTTTCCTGCAGAATACATGCCATTGTGTGAGTGGAGAAGAGAAGGTATGCAGCAAAGTAGACCAGGGTTCAGATTTTCATGGGTACAATTGCCTGTCAATTAAAAAAAGAAACAAAACACATAAAAAATTCCGAGAATGAGGAAAACCGTGATGATGGCACTCAGAGATTCAGAGAGAGCCTAGCTAGGTAAACACTTCATCACCGTAGCGGCCTCCTCAGTGTTTGTCTATCCCTTTCCATTCACTCATTTTTCATGCAGAGCTATTTCCTTTTGCTCTTACAAGTATATGAATCCTTCTCCTGGCAGCTTTGTATCTTCTAATACTTTACCCTTAACAGGGCACTCCGCCTCCCGTGGGGTGGCAGAATGCTTTTCTTCTGGTGAGAACTATTTTGTTTTCTTTAAAATAAATGGCACCAGGATTTTGCACCTTTCTTATTTCAGGGAATATCTGCAGCCAGATCAGCTATTACTCTCCAAAACTGTTTTCACAGGCATTTCCTGAAGACAGACTATCAGATAAAATGCTGACTTTAGCCTTTTCTTTATCCTCTGCGTAGGGTATTATTTTATTGCTCTTGTTTGTTTTTGCAATTTCTTTTTCTGGGTTTTACTGAAAGCACTTTTGCCAGTGAATCAGGAGATTCCCTGCCAGTGGTGTGTCAAAGAAGCTGTGCATGTCTCTGCTGGATAAATCCCTGAGCTTGCTTTATGATTTATAGCCAAACTAAGTTAAACAATTAATCATAATTAAGGAATGAATTAGACAAAAAAAAAAAAAGGCATTCTTTGCAAGGATTCCTCTGCTTGGGGGATGCCTCTGATGGACGAAGGCTGCTGTAGTGTCTCTTATTCCACCTCTCAGTCTGCAGGAGTCCAAGTTGAGAGTAGAAATAACTAATGCTTGGCGCTGTGCTGTGGTATTCTCCACTGGCTTGCCAGCCTCAGGATGCCAGATATATTGTCTATCTACCTCTGAACAGGTCCAGTCAATCTTTAACTATTCAGGTGCTTCTGAGGCTGGAAGTCTGCAGCTTTTCCACAATGGTTACCAGCAACTGCATGCAAGAAGATGTAGTTAGTTACTCCTTAAGTACTGTGCATCTTTGTGGGGAAAAACAAAACAACAAACCAACCAAAACGATGCAAAATGGAGGATGTAGACTAACATATAATAAGATTAACTTTTTTAATAAAAATAAAGTTTCTCCCCTCCCCTGTAGCCTTCTCTTATGCCCTCTCCCTGCACTGTTATCTGGATATACAAATTTCCTCACATTTCCTGGAGTGACTCAGAGAACGCCAGGCATAATCTTCGTGCCTGGACACTGGTGCGCTCAGCAGTAATTGCTTGATTTGCATGAAGATGGAATAAGTCATTGCTAAAGGGAAGGGTGTACACGAGGTGGAGAGTCGGGGGTCCTGAAAAGCTCCTCTCCAAGGAGCTCCTCTTTTCCTTGGACAAATGACCTGCTGCGTTGTCTCTCTGAACTTCAAGCTAATGGGAAATGCATCTTGTAGAAGATGAGAAATTTTGAACCACATCTAAGCAGCTGGGACCCAAAGGAGGGGATTCATCCCACTTAATTGAAAGTTAGATGTTTAATTTCAGCTAATTGTCCGGATTAATTGATGGCCAGAGAGATTTAATAGCAAGGGGTGATTTAGCCTAGTTTAATCTGGACCCTTATGCTAGGATGTAACAGGTCACCTCGCAGGGGTGCCTATTTCCCCATAAAAAAGACAGCTAACTTGCCTGGATGTGTAACTTTTGCATGGCCAAGAATCCATCCTCCAAATATTTCACACTTCTCACACATCACACGGCTTTAATAGCTCATTTGTTCCTTAAACTGTTCTCACTCTCTGGATGTTACAGGAGGGAGAGTGCAGAAGGCTTATGCCCGGACAGCGGGTGCGACTGTGCATGTGTGTGCTCCTCCCGAGGGGGCAGGAAAGGAGAGTGAGGAATGCAGAGAGAAGAAGAGGCTCCAGCATCTCTCTGAGGAGCACTCAGAGTGCTTGTGCTGTGCGTGCCTGCACAGCTGCTTCTACTCAGCACTGGCATTTTATCTCCTCTGGCTTTTTTACCTGCTGCAACCAAATTGGCATCCCAAGAGTTCAAATTCTGTGTTATCTGCCCGGTGTCTGTTACAGTCAGGCCTGATCCTTGCCTTAGTTTCCGAGGTCTGATTATAATGTTGCTTGTGTCTGTAAGCTATGTAAGTGCATGCATGGCTTAACCCCCTCCATGGACAAGGACTATTTGGTGTCCGAGATGCATTTCTGTGCCTCTGTGTGGTTATTTTGCTCCTCTGGGTCTCTTGTTTCAGCCCGAGCGTGACCCTGCCTGGCGGGAGGTTTCCCAGCACCGTGCCTCAGATGGAGCCTGACTCAGTAGGGGCAATGCCAGCCATGGCCATTGCAGAAGGCCCCTGAGGCTGTGCTCATGCATGCTGGCTCTTCTTGACACCATGCAATATGGGAAAAGTCTGTCTTTTGCTTTTGCATTCGTGGAAGTGTGAGTGGCTTTTTGCCTTGGCACGAGCAAAGCTGAGAAACCTCCAGGGAGGATGAATAGCAGGAAGAAAAGTACACGCAGCAGTTTGCAGAATGGAAACTTTATATAAGTTGGGGTGGTTCAGCATTGTTATAACACCTGTCAAGGGTAGGAAATAATACCTTGACCCTTCCCTAGTGCTGCTCAGGCAGGTGCTGATACAGTGATGGATGTTACTTACACAGGGATAAGGGGGAGGCAGGAGGAGGGGCTCGTTCTTGCCAGAGAAATAAGTAAGGTAAAAGGTGCAGATTTAGCAGGTCTGGAAATGCTGGGCAAGAGCAGTGAAGGATAAGCATGACAGAAAGCATGTTAAGAAAGGCAAATGAATATAGCTTAAAAATAAGTAAGTAAGTAAGCCCAAACTTGAACCAACCTCACACTGAAACTTGAAGTTTGAATGTGCACAGATATCTTACATGAACTATTTTCCATTTTAAGGAAGGGCTGTCATTGCTGGGTCTGACCAGAATTGGCTTGCAAGGTGTAGCACTGTGGAGTGTTCAGGCAAGATTTGTAGCCTGCCTTGAAACGGGAAATACTGGAAATGACATGAGAACTTGTGGTGGATTTTTAGTTCCATTTTGGAGACACAAGAGATTTGGTCTTCATCCAGCAAGACAAGTAGCTGTGTCTGACTTTTAAGTGTGTGAGTGGCTCCTTTGTTTTTGTGGGACTATGCAGGGGCTTAGTGTTACAGCAAGTATTAGACAGGTAGAGAGATACCCCACAAAACCTATCTTTCACGTGATCTTATTAGGCATCCAGGCTTCTGTGAAACATGCAAAATGAGGTGAATGCCACCATCTTGTGAAGTTTGTATCACCGCAAGCTGCCCGGGTTCACTCTTTTGCCCAATAAGATGCCACTAATGTGAATTATGCAAGTAAAACTAGTAATTTTAGTTTGATACCGATCTCATGAATAGTTTGTTGTTGCCTTCAAACAATTAATTGGTAACCAGCGGGGCTATCTGAACCTTATGCATTTTTTGAGGTACCTGCATATTAACATTAATCATCGACTGACCAAGGCAAATCTTAAAAGGGATAGTGAAAGAGAGAATCTTCTGCCTGTCTTTTCTGCTATTAAGTTTGTCTTTCTGCTTGATGCCAAAGATAACAACTCACTTTCTGTTGTCCCCCACAGATGACTGACATAGTCAGTGTCCATCACCAGCACAGCCACCTTTTGTCATAGGATCATAGAATCATAGAATCGTTAAGGTTGGAAAAGACCCTTAAGATCATAGAGTCCAACCGTTAACCTAACACTGCCAAGTCCACCACTAAACCGTGTCCTTAAGCACCATGTCTACCCATCTTTTAAATACCTCCAGGGATGCTTTTGCCCTTCCTGAAATCTGACGAAGTGGTGGCATATGGGGCAGAAAATCTGCTCTTGTGCCTGCAGAGTGGGGCCATGGGATGCTGGGCTCCTCTGTACCCTGGCCTTGCTCCCTCATCTACCCTTTGCTGCTTTGTCGCATTTGGAGCCAAGCAGCTTAAATCACCTTCCTTTCCCCAAGTCCGAGTTATACCGCGCTCCTCTCCCAAGTTGACTTTTCCTCCTCAGAAATGGGCAACTCAGTTCTGCCAAAGAGTGTGTGGTAGAGGCTGTAAGTGAGGGTCCTGGGCAATTTGGGGCTTTTATACAAGGTTCCTGTTACTCCCTTAGGAAAATGGTCATTATGGCCTTTATTTTGGTCATTAGAGTGGTTGTAGCCAAAACCCAATTTGCCATAGCTCTTTCTGCTTCGTGCATGAGAGTTCTGGGAGTTCGGTATTCCACCTCACTTGGCTCTCCCATGGTCTTAAATGACAAAATAATAATTCAAGAAAAAACTGAGGGTTTCTTTTTTTCCCAGAATAAATGGTCTTCCATGAAATGTGTCTGAAAAATTCCAGGAGGGCCTCTCTTTTTTAACCCATCACACACTATAGACCCAGTATTTTTCTACCGAGAGCAATTGAGGAGATTTTCTTTCTGCTTTGCTTCTCCCTTGCCTTCCCTCACATCTCCCATTTTCCCTCTTGTATTATTACCTTAAACAATACCTTTTTGGAAAGCGTACTCTTTCTAGGGGTGTTTTGTTAAAAAGCACAAAGCCAACAGAGAATAACAAACTTCCCCCAAATCCCCACAGAAACAAATAAGATGACTTTGAAACTGGAAGGCACTGGCACATGGTGCCGCTGAGCCCAGATGTTACAGCCCTGGTAAACCTCAGTTGCCCTCCAGTTGCTCTGCTGACTTATTTTTTACCTTCCATTTGATGCTTTTCCATTGAGCCCCAAGGTTTCCAGGCTCAAGTACCAACATCCACAGAGACCAGCTAATTAGCAACGAGAGATAGAAGTGTGTATAGAAATCGTGTTCCCTCTGCTTCCTCTCTCCATGTCTTGGTATCTAAAAGGGCTCTCAAGGAAGGTGGCTATAATGAGAAAGGTGGATTAGAGACTACATGCTCATAAGTGTGTAGACAAAGCTGAGAAAGACCCCACTGAGCTGGAGCAACTGGCGTGTACTAGGATGAGGGTTTTTCCCCAAAGGCCAGGAGCTGCTCTTCCTCCTCCCTCAGCCCTCATGAGCTTTCTGGGAAGAAGAAAAATAGGTGCCCCATCTGTGTAGTGCCACATGCCCTTAGCTAACCTTCAAATCTTTTTGCAGGCAGAGGACAGCCGAGCTCTCCTGTTCCAGGCAGCACCCTGAAAATCCCTCTTTCGCTGCAGCTTGACTCCCAGCTAATTATTTTGTGGTGGGCACCATCAAAATAACCACACCACGAGAAGGCGGCCTGTTTGCACTGCTCAGTGTTCATGAAGGACAGACAGATGGGGGTCAAGGGAAAAAACATGTGTAGTCCTTTCTCATTTCTTTTTAAAACCATGCATGACGCTTAATGTTACAGCCTCACCAAGTATTTGGAGACTGTGTTTATAGTCTTACCTTTGGAAGGACCTTAGGCCTAGTGGATTTATTATATCATTGTTTCTAGAGGAATTTCTGTATTTTAAACTATTCTCTGGGCCCAGGGCTATATAAAATGCTCAGACACTTTCATTGTGTTCTGGTGATTACGAATACATATTAATTTTCTTAATGTCCTGCCACATCTGTGGTGTTGATATCACAGGACCGATTTCTCCTGACAGATACTCCTGGGTAAAGTAGCTCATGTGAGGATCACGCAGCACATACGATTTGTGTGCAGGCAATTGTATATGATCGTCTCTGCATTGTCCTACCAATGACCCCTTCTGTAATCAGGCAGAAATCATGCTCCTGAAGAGTGGGAGGTATTACTGCTTCCATGCTGGCCTGTTCCTGGGCCCCCGCTGCACAGACATTGCCAACAGTAACAAATTGCTCTGAGTTATGTGCAGCGGTTTAGTGACGTGGACTAGTTATTTATTAGAGAGGGAGCTGAGACACAAGCTAAGGGTGAAAGAGGGAATAAAAGAAAAATCCCAAATCAAATGAAATGAAGCTGCCTCATGTAGGCTTCTCGCAAAACTGATCTCCCATTTCTCTCTTCTGGATCACACCTTATTTATCTAATGGGGGACCACATGCAGAGTTTCGAAAGTAAACCCCTTACAAATAAAGAAGAGTCCCCAAGGGCTGTGGATAAAGATGACAGGGTTGGACTAAACTGCATTTCCAGAGGTGGCAAATCAGTGGTTTATTGTTTCTTTATTCACAGTTTCCTAGGCGTAAACCTGGCTGTGATACTGATTGCCTCACTCAGAGGCATCTTTCAATTTGAAGAAGTGTGGTAAAAACAAGGGACCTCCTCCCATGCACTTGAAAGGAGAAGGCAGATCCAGAAGAGTGCGGGCCCTGCCTGGTAAAAGCCAGGTCAATGGAGGCCACTGGAGCAACGTTGATTGCCATGAGCAGAAAGCCAGGCCCTGCGTTTGTTTTAAGTTGAAAAAGAAACTTCTAAGTTTAACACCATGGGTCTATAATGTGAAGGTTTCAAAAATGGGAGAAGAGCTGTTTATGGTGACCCTTTAATGGTTGTATTGATGTGCAAAAGTGATGCCATTAGATTGCTGGCCTGCAGCAAGTTTCACCCTAATTGATTCAATTCAGTTTGCCCAGAACAGGTTTCTTGCTTGCTTGCTTTCTTCCCTTCCATTGCTCAGCTGTCACATGTATTAACACTCAGTATGTTTGCCTGATAGAGAGGCCTGAAGGGCTGGAGATGCTCTGGAGAGGAAACTGTCAGCTCCTGAGGAGCAAAGGGCTTCACAGGCAGAATGAGATGTAACAGCAACATGACCCAGACCTGTAAAGATCTGGAGCAGAAGAGTGGGTGGGAAGAGGTGTCAATGAAAACTCCAGGGCAAAAAGCCGGCTGTGCTGAATAAGTGGCTCTTTCTTTCCTGGGCACCAGAGAGACTTGATTTGCTTGTGTGATGCACCAGAGAAGTCAAACGTTGGATCAGCAGCTGTGGCACATGTCCCTGGGAGTGGAGACCCAAGGAACCCGTGCTCAGCTCTTTGCTTAAGTTATCCTTCCAAAATCCCGCAGCATGTTGGGGAAGTGGCTTCCCCTAGGCTTTTTGCATGCAGAGAGAGCACTGAAGTAGACAGACATATTTTTGAATAGGTGTTGATCCATGAATTCTGCTGGGGAAAAAAAAATCTGACCTTAATAGTGGCTACAAGGTTCTATTTGGATCTACGTAACCACTGCGTGGATCATGTCTCCAGGATCAAAATTTGCAATAAAAAAGAAGATTGGTTTGATTCAGGTCAAATCAGCTCCTCCCCAACATAAACACTGTGCCAAGACCCTGAGCATCAGTGAGGCTTTCAGTTAACAGCTTTGGAGGGTCTGAGGGCTGTATCCGCAGGGACTCGCTGCTGAGGCTGCAACGCTATACATTGCCCATGGGTTAGCCACCTGTATGCAAAGCATACCTTCCATAATGTCATGGTTTAACCCCAGCCAGCAACTAAGCACCACACACGGACAACCGCTAGCAAACCACTTACTTGTGGAATTGTTCATTCTGTTAAAAAAAAAAAAAGGATTTAAAAAAAAAATTGATTTTTTAATTATAAAGCTTTGAAATACAGGATTATCTTTTTCTTTTCCTCTTTCTTTTTTCTTTTTTTCCCATTATCTCTTTTGCTGGATAGGGCAATAAGTGAACTCTTTCAATTTCCCTCCTTTTGCCTCTCCCTGATGTTTCGACATTTCGACATTTCCTCGGCTTTGGAGGCGCACTGACCAGTTAAAGCAAAAATATGTGGATCCTGGATATATTTCACTCATCAGGAAAGAAAAGTCCGGGGAAGAGGGAAGAAAACTTCTCCAAGTGTTTCACAAGTACAGCTTGCAAAATCAGTTGAAAAGAAAATCTGGTGAGACCTGAAAACTGGAAATTACATTGAAAATCCAGCTCGTCCCTGAAATGGCACTTCTATTATTTGGCCACCATGAGCAGCAATGCATAGGATGCTTCTTACCACCTTGTGAGCATACAGTGAAAATTTATGGGAAGCTGCAGCATTTCCAGTCTAACGTGATGGACTTTAATGCTTTTTTTATAGACGTCAGTAACAATGTGTCTAGATCCACCCAAAACCCCAAAGCAAAATCAGCTTTGGGATGGAACAGAGGAATTTCATTTTTCCTCACTTTCACTGCTGGGACAGACAGCCTTCCTCCCTTATGAGGTAATTTAATTTTCACATTATGCTTTATGGGATATCCTTTATTTACCTAATGCTTTCCTGTCGAGTCTTTTCAGACTATGAATCTTGTATATTTTATATACACAAAGGTGACTTTTCCTTCCTTTAATGACCATGGCTTATCAGTGCAGGCAACCGATACTGGACTCATAAATATGTCACTCTCGGGTTTGCGGCAGCCCCTTCTGCTTCGTAAGACTGTTCCTTGCTGCTCGCTCCTCCCTTTCGGTCACTGCATCTCCGTGGTCCGCTCATCCCCTCGATGCTGCTGAACTCACCATTGGCTGGTATAAATAAATCACTGATTTAAGCTATAGGTGAAAATCATTGTGAAAGCAGCACGCAGAGGAATGTAATACAAGGTCAGTGGAGCCAGCGCCTTCCGACTCCAATTAAATATTTCCTGTAAGTCGGTGCCAATTGTGCATCTTGTAAGAACATTTGAAAGCGGGAGCTTGAACTCTAAGGGACCCTCTCGCCTCGAAACCTGTTTCCTGTTTAACAAGATTTAACAAGTACAACCAAACATGCGCCATCAGCAACAAAAGTCATTGTAAACGGCTCCAATGTGCAAAGGTGCTGGGCTTCCTCTTGGCCCCAAACGCCTATCGATGCCGCCAGGCCGTCACGGAGCGGCTGCGGCAGCATGGCACGGTGCCCTGATGCCACAGGACTGGCGTAGGCTCAGCCGTTTTGCTGAGAGAGGTGGAAGGAAAGACGGAAAAGGCAGTCTTTTCCAAAAGGGTCAAAACTTGTTGGGTGAAAGCTTCAAGGCTTGGTCTCACTCTCCCAGGATTTTTCTACAGAGGATGAGATAACATCTACTCTGCGCTGTCTGCCTCTTCAGCATCAAACGCAGCCTCGCTGCTTACGAGATGCCTTGAAGACATCACTGTGATCAAAGACATCACTGTGGTGCCTGGGGCAGGCTGTAGCCCAGGCCGTGCTCCCTGCTCAGGCAAAAAAGAGGCCCACAGCAGAGATCAGCCACTGCCAGCCTTTGGATGTGCAATCAGATATGAGGAGACTGGTTGTGAGAGCCCCAAATTTTAGGGAGTCCATAGGATACTCGCTTCTGGCTGTAAATGCAATGGGGACACTGAAAACATGTTCACTGTGGCCCGGTACTGAGAACACAGTGCTGCTTCCTAGAGGGCTGTACAGTGGTAGGAGACATCCGTACATGTGTGTATGTACATACACATATATATACACACACACACACACTCACACATAAAATACATATGCATAAAAAAATGTGTGTGCATATATATCTATATATACCTAACTGGTACAAATTTCTGTGCACTATGCATGTAACGCATGCTAGAAGCTCTTGTAGCACACTCCCTGTACCTCTCTCTCTAATTCAAAAGGCCTGGGACTTGGGATGAATCCTCCAGATGCTTGTAGAGATAACAACAATAACAATGCCTGGAGCAACAAACTCACCAGTTTACTGCAAACCATAGTGGCATTCATACACCAAAAAATACACATCTGACCAAAGTTTCCAAGTGTATAGCCCATGTCTTGCCACTCTTCTGCAATCAGCTGCTCCTCCCGCCTGTGCCATCCCTACAGTAGCTGGCAACCAGGGCAAGGCCTGCAAGCAAAGGGAGGACGCAGGTGGAAAAGAGCAGAAGAAACGATGTAGAGTAGAGCTTAATGGGATGGAGACAGCTCTGTTCTCAATACTGGTCACATGCTGCTAAAGGCATTTCAGCCGCAGAAGTTAAAACGAGAATAATTTTCTTTAAGGAGGTCATGAACTTGATATATTAAAACCAATTTTCTCATTGTTAGGGAGGAGAAATTCCAAGGGAAGCTTGGGAATTTGATATGGGCTCCTCAGCTACCTGTTAAATGGACCGTCCTTTATTTGAAATCCATCATTATGGGGTATAGTTCAAGTCTGGGGAGGATAGCACTTTTCTGAGAGAAGTCTCCTCAGTCTTTTCCTTGACTCCCTGGGCCATGCTCAGCTGGGAGCCGAATCCACCCTCTCCACCCACTGCAATGTGTGGCATCAAAACAACAGGTCCATGCCTCAAAGAAAGGTCTCTGCAAGGTCCTCGTCACCCAAAGCAGAGATGTGCTGGCGTCCCTGCCTTGTGGCTGTGGAGGGGACGCCCCATCAGGGCCTCTGGGGTGGTCTTCCTTGTCTGCAACTGCCCGTGACTCTTCCTCACCACAACTTGGGGTTGTTTGTCTCTTTCCATGCACCATGTCCCGAGCTCAGCCTCTCTGGTGCTGCCTGGGACCTGGCAGCCTTCTCGAACGTGGATGCATGCACCAGGAGAGAGCAAGAGCAAAGCTCAAACAAGAGCGTTCAAACTGCCAGCCTGGTCTCTGTGGGAGCAGGTGCCCAAGGACCTATTCACATCCCCTGCGCATCGCCAGTCGTGACAAGATGGCAGCCGGCTGCTGGGCTTATTTACATTGCCTCACACCTGTCATTGGCCCAGCGCACGCCCTGTGTGTGCGAGCGGCGAGAGATCAGAGAGGCGGCTTCCCCAGGAGGGATGCGGGCGGGATCTGCGGCCGTGTTTGCTTAGGAGGTTTTGCCAACCGAGGCTTTGCCGACCGTGTCCGCCCACACTGCAGCTTGGGCTGCTGCTGCGCCACTGTAGGGAAAGCATCAGAAGATGTTCCCGGACCTGCCTGCCGAGAGTTTCAGGGCACTTCTTCAGGGGAGGAGTGAGCAGGAGGAAGGCGAGACTCCTGCTTGTGAAACCAATGTTTCGGACATGCAGCTTGGAGGAGACCTGCACAAAGTGCCCATGTGTAAAGCAGTGGCACAGGGGAAGACTACACTTCATCTCCATGCATAAAAGGGCTTTGATTTACAGTAAATTTGCACCAACGGGCCATAATAGAAATGCTTCAGGCGCTGTTAAAACACACCACCACCTGTAAGCTGAAACTGAGGTGGCTCCCTTGGCATTAAATGCTGGACATCACCTCTGAAAGAAGCAGCTCCCAGCCGAAGGAGCCCAAAGCCTCACTAGATAATAGACACAAGACGGAAGGAAAGCTGTGACGTATTTCCCTTGTACAGATGGGAAACTGAGGCATGCTGCGACCCTCTTTTCTGACAGTGTGACTTGGATTTGTACAAGGTCTCTGGAGCACAGCTGGGCATTAAAATCAGAAACTGTGTCTTATGTCTCTGCTCAGGAGGAGGAGGGGATGAGGTGACTGACAAACATTTCCAGACAGACGGTGGAGCGGATTAGTACAAAAGAGGATGCAGATCTCGGCCGTTCAGCTGCCAGCAGAAAGGAGGGGGAGTATGGTTAGGCAGCTGGTGGAGAAACAGGTGCAGAGAAGGTTTCCTGATAGCCGTGCTGTCATCCTGCTTTGAACCCTCAGCTCCTCAGTAAATCTTCCCTCTTGGAACTCTCTCTTCAAAGTTTCATTTCCTCACGTTCTTAAAATAGTTCTTGATAAGCAACTTGTCCTGCTGGTAAAGCTCTTTTGGTTACTTTCCTAGAAATCTATTTTCATGTTTTCTTGCTGGGCTTCAGCTGCTTGCATTCCCATTTGGAAAAAAAAATATTGATGAAAAAAAAAATCCAGCCAAGGCTTAACACAACAAGAAGGTGAAATGTTTATGTTTAGTAGCACAGCAGGACCTTGTCTGTCAACTGGCTTTCCAAGCAATGTCATAAATTTATGGTGGTACAACTTGCACCGAACCAGAAGGCCAGAGGGAAGGAAATATGAAAATCTATTCTTTTGCATGTAAAGGATCTGCAGGAAATACAGACTTTTTACTTTCAGTGGCTTCTTGCAGGGTATTTTTGTCTTCAGGCTACGTGCAATTAAGATGGAATAAAGCAGAGGTGGTCAGGCTGCGGTTTTTAAGGCACGAGGAGCCCTTGTGCAAGGCAAGTGCTCTTTCCATGCTCAGCTGTCTCACTGGAGGCACACTGGGGCTGCTCTGGCACAGGGCTCCTGGGCAGTCCCAGGTGGTGGGGGAAGAAAACTTCCCGTGTACTGGGACTAACACGGCTAAATCACCTCGTAACCCAGTCCACATCCAAATCATCCCCACCCCATAGGAAAGCAGTGGGGAATCACTGTTATCGCCAGGTAATGAACTCCTGCCAGAACTCCTCCCCCAGCTTTCTGATGCTAGCGGTGTTGTGTTGTCCCACAGCTCTCTCCTGGAAAAGATTTTGACACATAGCTATGAAGGTTTGCCTGGGGGAAAGTTTGCCATCCTGCTTTGCAGGGAAAGAGTTTTCACAGAGACTCATAATAACGTGGGAGTCCAGGACTACTACAGGAATGGGGGTGCTGGAGGGAATAAAAGTTTGTGGGTAGGGGGTGCTTGCTGTTTGTGGTCTCTTTAGATGAACTAACTACCATTCCTTGCGGCAAGTGCAGAGGTCTCTGTATAAAAAGCTGCAATAAGAGAATGAGAGGTGATCTTACTGGGATGGCACCAAAAAAGGATGAAGGCCCAGAGTGATCTGGATGCAGTATGTCAGAAGTAGGTCATCTGATGAGGGCATCCAGGGAAAGAGGCTCTGCTCTTGAGTGCAAAGCTGAGACAGCAGCTTATAACTTCTGTGGACTGGGAAAACAGATAGCAGAACTGTTGGTTTCTCTTCTGAAAAATTTTTAGCTGATTTTGGATGTCTAACAACAGATGAAATAACTAGTGCCAATTCTGAGGCTGTCATTAGAGATGATACTTGTTTTCACATGATGTGCCAGGACTGTTTCGTAGGGTGAGAAAGGCAGAATGAAAAATGTGCTAAAAGTGACCTGCTCATGACAACCCTGCTTTTAATTCCTTAGCAGTGTGGGGCAAAACTGGGAAGCCTGATGTGGGCAAGGGCTACCTGGAGCTGTCGGGACAATTTATCCAGCCTGTCCACTAGCCCTGGGAACCTCTTGGCAGCCTGGATGAGCTATTCTGGTGTTGCAACGTGCCCACAGTTGCCATTTCTTTCAGGGGACCCTTTTTCCACATCGTGTGAAGACACACATCCATCTAGGGCCGGAAAAGGGCCCCTTTTCTTTGGAGAGATAGTGGCTGGGAAGAAGTTGCTGCCCCTCCGACAGACTCAGCCCTCCCGATGCTGGTTCCCTAACCATCCCAGATGGCTGCACCATCTTTCCCAGGCGACAGGCAAGGAACACGTGTGTGCACACGTGCAGCAGGTCTGGAGCACCTTGGTGTCTCCGGGAAGCATGTGGCGGACTGTGCCTGGCTGTGTGGGTCTGGCGGTTTGATGAGGAAGGGGAGGCAGCGCCCGGCCCTCTGCTTCTACTGCAGGAAGATCCAGGGCTCTTCTGAATGGAGACATGGAGAGAAGCTCACAAGCTTTAACAATATTCCTTAATAGATAGGTCATCACAGTGTAGCTACCCCCTTAGCAAACAGCATATTTCTGCTTGATTTTTCATGTATGTCTTCCCACTGAAGTCTGACACAAATGAAAAACACTGCCCCCGTCTTAGCCCAAAGGTGACCTCTGGGCAATACAGTCTCAGAAGTACCCAAACTGCACACACCCAAAACACAGACACACATTTTTCTAGAGTCAAGAAGTCTTTTGTGTGGGTTTGCAGTGACTTACAGGCATTTGGGAGGGAATCAAACAGGAACAAAGACAGTAATTCCTCTAGTGTACATCAGATCGTAACAAAATAGCCCCATAATATGCTTCACCCTCTGTGCTCAGAAAACCGCCTTGCGAGCAAAAGCCTAATTTATCTGGGATCAGGGAGATCCACCATCCCATAGACCATCCTAGAAAAATCACATTTATCTGGCTTGACTACAAACTCTGGATCCGATCACCATCTCATTTGGGTTAATGGTAGTTTTGCATTGTTTCTCATAGTTTCTCATTGACTGTCACGGCAGCACAAGAAGGCTCCATCCCAGAATGCACCTAGGAGTGATATTTAAATCATCTTAGAATTTAAACATTTCAATATTGAATATTTAATCATCAATGTTGGCATAATTTCCCACCTTACTGAAGATGGGTTCCCTAGTGCTGCGAGGGGCTCATCACCGATGCCTGAACACCATTAAGAATGGTTGTTCCCATTTGTCTTAACCCTAATAATTGCAGCAAATTGATTTTAAAATAGTGAATCAGGAAAATCTGCAGAAATTAGTCACTTTTTTTGTGTACATTACACATACTAAACATGCAGAATGAAGGAAATTTAGAGTCATCAAAACACAATTTCCAAACAGACTTGCATCATTAAAAAGCCATTTAGCTTCGTAGTTCAAGGTTAAGTTTGTTCCCAGAAGATGAGGTAATTTAGTAAAATAATAATGCTCCCATTAAACAAACCCCGTAATAGAACTGAGCCTTAGCGGCTGCAAAGGAAGGAAACCGTAACTTCTGTCAAAGCACAGGGATGAGATTAGCGTTAATAAAGCATTCCTCACAAAGCAGAATGATAGTATACGGGGGAAGGCACATCCAAATAGCTCTCATTTCCACAACGTTTCCTCTCAGATATGGGCTTTTTAATTAGCCATCGGAAAGAAAACTGAAAGTGTACTTTCTCCTTCTCAGTTTCTCCCTGGCTATTAATCTCCGTGCTGAAAACGGTGCCACCAGTCCATCTTATTGTTATTAGCTAGTGGAGACGTAAAAGAACTACATTCATATTCCTTATCGCAGCCCAGAGGTATTTCCTTTGTGTTACGAGGAGTGTTTTGATTAGTTTTGGCTGTGTCTGCAGGGAAGACACAGTTTATATTTTCCACAGCTAAAATAATTTCTAGACATAAAGGTTCGTTCCAGCACTCAACAGTATTTATTGGTGGGGTTTAATTGCTGAAGGGGTTTAATTGCTGAGCCACAGCCGCTCCTTTTTTAACTCCTCTTGGTTTCATGACTAAGTTTGAGGGAAAACATTGATAGTGAATTGTTCCTGGAGCTGCTCGCTGATTTTCAATGAATCATTTATTTGAGGAATGTAACTTTTCTCCCCTGCAACTACACTGTCCACCAGCAGACGTGGATCATCGCTCATTTGCAGAGCCAGAGAGGTATTCTGTTGGGAGGGATCTCAGAGGGCTACCCAGTCCTTTTTTTTCCCTATGTCTTTCCTTCCCCTAAGGTGTTTAACCTGCTTTTAAAAGCACAGGTGATGGGGATTCTCCACTATTCTCTGGCGGACCTTCAACATTGCCTGTGCCTTTCTCAACGGGCAGCCCATCACTTCTGTCTGCCAACAGAGAAAAAAATATTTGTTTTCTCTTTGCAGCAGCCTAATTTATGTATTTGAAGCCTGTTACCTGAAGACCCACTTACTTTTTCCTTCATCAGACTGGGCAGCCCCCAAATACTCAGTTTCATTCCAGACGATGCAGCAGGTGGGATCTGAGCCCGCGGAGCCATTTCAAGGGGGCTTGTTGCTGCCAATGCCAGATGCTCTCCATCCTGCTCATGCCTCATGCTCCCTCGGAGCCAGGGTGGTACGGGGGTGCCATGCACAGCGTTGCGCTGGGCAGGAGCCATCCTGCCCACCCCATTTCTTACACACAGACCGGGGTATGTGCATGGGCATACAAGCGGTTGCCGCACTTTTGCTTTCCAGTAGGAAAAGCTCCCTGGCAAATCTGGTCATGGCAATTCAGAATGATGCAGCTCTGTGGTTCCCTGTGGCTTTTTACCACATGGAGGGGAAAGGAAAGAGTAATGTTCTCCTTTCCCTCTGCAGAAAGAGGATGTGGTGGCTGGGCTGACAGCCCCCAGGTAAGCGCAACAGCCATGACGGCACCCAAAGCCCAAAAAAAGAAAGTTTGCAACAAACACTGCTGCTCAATTGTTGCTAAAGCCTCACCACAGAGAGAAAAAAATTTATGGTGCTTCACAGGTGTACAGGTTTTGCTTGAGGGAACCGATGGGAAACGTAACCCACTTTTGGGTATAACAGGCATAACATACTCACACTTACGCTTTCCTTCTTCAGGCTGCTAATTTTGCATGACTAAATTAGCTGAGGAAACCAGATTTGAAAAATCAAATGCTGGCAAAGTTCCTCCTGGATTAAGGAAAAGCAGCGCTGCGTTCTGCTTTGTTTTTTTTTTTTTTTCCGCTCACAAACCTGAAGTGAGCAGAAGGTTTAGGGGTGCTAATTGGGGATCAGCACAAGTCCCTAAATAATTTTATGATCGCTTGTATTGTTTTGCATGTGGAAAATGAAAAAATCCCCAACAATGGCAAACAGGCCCCTGATTCATGGAGTCCTGTCACCTCAGACGTTTCCTACTTCAGCAGCCTATGAATATGGCTCCAGATGAAGGATCAGGGTACACTTCACTGTTAATTTATTTTATGAAGCTGTTATTAAGCTCTCCAAGTGCTTTTACTCTCTGCAGTTGCTATTACCTTAAACTATACAGGTCAGGGTTTTGCCTACTGGAGTGTTATGGGCTTACGTGGAGCAGCCCCCAGGACAGCTTTGCTCTCCTACCTGAGCCACTGCAACATCTCACAAGCAGTGGCAGTCAGAGATGCAACGTGCCGCACCTCGGGGCTGTGGAGGGAACTATCAGCACCCTGGGCTGACACCAGCACCCGGGAACTCGCCCGGGTGCCCAAGCCACCCACCACTTCTCTTTGTCATCCTATATCCCCAGTCTCCATAGGGTATGAAAGAGCAACGCTCCTGTTGTATAGGCAGTTACATACAGTGAGCTAACCCTGTATTTATGGAAGATCTGGAGCAGATTCCTTCCACTCTTATAGCATATGCCTCGGAAGAGTCTTTGCCTACTGCAGAAATCTCCCTGCGCCCTACAATCCAGGGAGCAATAAAAAAGGTGTCTAAAAAATGTGGCAACGGTGCATAGTCAGCAGTGCTTGAAATCAAAACAAAGTCTTCAGCGAGAAGAATGAGCTGCCCGCTCTGGAAAAATTCCTGATCCCCAGTTTCCCCAAATGCCATCGCAAAACATTATTATCTTGGCACTTCCTATCTCTAGCATGTGTCATTGAAATGGCCTGAATGAAGTTGCTATTTGTAGTGTGTAGCTCACGCAAAACTTGTCTCAATGAAGCCACTGAATTGCTCTTCTTTGGGATATTACGCAATTGGCTCTTCTGTAGTAGTTCTCCTTGTCAACGCAGCAATCTCATGACTCACTGTCATGAGGGAGGCTTCTCCTTCCTGCCAGCCCTAATAATCAGCTCACTACCAAATCTCTGCTTGCTCCTGCAGATGGGACAACACCTCCTGTCTTTGTTGCTGGCTTCAGGAATGCATCAGAAATGATTGTATTCAAATGAAGGTAGCAAGCTAAGGCCCTTTTCTCCTTTAGGAAACTCTGCAGGATGGAGGTAATGGTAGATAAACTTCCTTATGCTATTCATGAATACTGAATTGTTTCTCAAATAACTGTTTGGGAAGTATTGCTATGGCTTGATTTGGAGACTCTATATGCTAAAGTAGTTATATATATAAATATATATGTAAAGAGATGCTAAAGTAGTGCCAGATAGTGCTGTCACCCAGAGAGGTGACCAAGCGTCGTCTGTTGCATCATTTATAAATTTAACCCTTACTGGAGGCTACCCCAGGCTCAAGCCATTCTGCTATGAAACCTTATCGAGGAACCCCGTTCACAAGCATGTAGTTCCCTCCATCCCTCTCAATTAGTGTAAAGCACGTGCTTTAAGCTCTGCAAATGTAAAAAGTGCATTCCTGAATGAGGGCTAGTATGAATGAGCTCCCCTAAAATAATGAAAATTAATTGTTAAACTCCATTGTAAGATTAATAACACACCGCTAAAACTCAGGAGCCCACTTCAATTCATGATGAAGGCATTTAGATTCGAAGGTATGGGGATGGGAGAAAAAAACAGGAGAGGGACTTCCTTATACAGCCGTTTTTGGGGACGTTTCTGTAAGTGCCCACTGCTGGCAGCTGTTGGAATGGGATGTGAGGTGAGGCAGGTCTTTGATGGCTCAGACCAGCAGTTCTCTTCTTACCACAGATTTCTCAGGTTTCCCCCATTCTCTATCCTCTACTGTCTTTCTCTTTTTACCTTCCTTCCTTCTAGCTCCAGGGGAGGCCCTCACCCGCCTGCTAGGCACTGAGGCTGTGTAATGCCTCGTGCACTTCATCTGAAGCACCACGTGTCGGGTCATAAGCCATCTAGCGAAGGGTGTTTGCTTCAGGTGTGCAGTCAGGCTGAAACACACTTCTGGAGGAGATCTGCTGCTTTGGTTTATACTGGATTTTATAACTCATGACATCTGCTCCATCATGGCTGCTTCCTGATGGCTGGGCAGCTTCAGCGAGCCAAAGGCAATGGTGGTTTTATCTGTGATACTACCAGTGCAGCCTTCATCTCTCGCTCTGTCAGGGTTTGCTGGCTTTGCCAGCTACCAGAGCTTATTCTGCTGCACATCTATTAAAAAAAAAAAAGTCCAGGAGCTGTTTTTTTATGGGGTTGACCCAATCCGTCACACCCACATTAGCGGCGGTGGCATAAGGCCCAGCAAAGCTCTGCAGGGTACAGATGAAACGTGCCCTGGCTCACAGCGAGACAAAAAGGTGATAACAGCAGCACCCGGGAACATTCCCCTTCCCACCTACCGCCACCAGCTTCTCTCTCTCTCTCAAACACAAACAAGACAACCCGATTTGCATTTTCATAGCTGGGAGTAAGTGATTGCTAGATTAATGAGTACTGCTATTTATATCTAAATAATCACAGTTCTAAACAACTGCTTGGAGCCATCAGCATGGAAGGTAAGATTCTGGGTTATGATTTGAAGGGATTCAGGCAGCACTTGTTATCAGAAGGAGGAAAACACATCTAATCCAAACTACAAAAATACTTTACCATATTTTGGACAAAGTGAGGGAAGCTAGAATAAGAGAGAGATGCAAGCAGTGTATGCAGCCTTGGCTTGCTTTGCATAGTACGCTGGCCTTAACCCTATTCATAGTGATTACTTTTGCTAAGCAGCTTCCTTTAACTGTCTGACGCGCTATACCCCTGCTTGGGACTTTGTCAGCACACTGTACTGCCCAGATCCATAGGGTACCCAGCATCACTCCTCCCAGGCCAGAGCATGTGAAGACTCCTTGCAAGCCAGGTCTCCCCTTGCTGCCTTTGGCTGAGTTTCTGCAAAGTGAATCTCTTGGCTCAATGTAAAGCTTGTGAGGCCACTTAAATCCCTCTGACCCCTTAATGAAGTTTTTAAAAGGGCTTCATAAATCTTCATCACTAAGAATTGCTTAAAGCTCTGCAGAGTTTCTCTAGTGGCATTAACCACTAAAACAAGTAGACAGGCTTAGGTATATTTATTGCATTCATCTTCATTATTCCATGGGTTTTCCTTCTTTCTACTCTTTTACATAAGCTACAGCCAGGAAAGGCAGCACAGGAGTGGGAGCTCTGAGTCAGTACCGCCTGTCTGGCAGTTTGTAACCATCCACTACAACCACGTCAGATCAGTGCTCTTCTTGGGAATGTTTTCTGTGCAGGCAGCAACCGTATGCTCATCATTTAGCTTTCCATAGTTAAACCATAGTATTGTTCCTCATTTGGGAAAGAATTTGATTTTTGCCTGTCCTCTGAAAGCATATCTCAGGTCACAATGTGACAGTTCCAAAAAGGATTAGTTGCCTGCCTGCCCTTCTGGGTTTTTTTCTTGTAATTTTGGCTGACTTTGGTAAGGGCTTTTTATGAGTAGCATGAGTCTTCTCCGAAATAACTGCCAGCTTGATGGATATGTAAGTGTTACTAGGAAAATGCATATTTTTTTTTTTAAATGTTTACATACCACATATTGTGGTCTCCAGAGTGAGTGTGTAGATTCTATGTACTCTGTATAGGCTGTTTGATGCTTCACCTTTGGGAGGTGAGGGCAGAAAAGGCATGAGTGAGGTTCCCAGACAAACAGAAAAATACTCCAGTGCAGGTAAAGTCACTGAAATCAGTGAGAGCCTATTCTCCCTGTGTGATGGGAAGGAGTTTAGAAATGGCAGATAAACATGAAGTAACTGAACACATAAGGAAGTTTATATCTCACCATAGTTTGAAGAAATGGTTCCAGGGCTAATTCTGCAGACACTGAAGGACTAAGACTCCATAGAGCTCTTGAAGGGTTGCAGGTCCTCATGGTCCAACCTGGTCCAGCCAAGCTTGGGCCACCCCATTCCATCACAAAATCACACTTTTGTGAGCCAGATGATTTTCAAGGGTGACCTTTCATTAGGTATTTTGTTTATGCCATCAAGATACAGTAGAGTGCCACGGAAGTGCTCCTTTAGAGCCATTGTGATGTCATTTTATTTTAAATTTATTTGCATTACAAGAAGACCGACTAACCTCAGGGACAACTGGAACAGTACGTATGGAGCAGAAGAGAAGTAATATGCTTGCGCAGGCAGACAAGGTCTTCTTATTGAAAAGTTTGACACCGAAGTCTTAAATCTGCCAAAAGTACTGGTCATAAGTAACAAAATCTTCTAAGTCCCTAGTCTAGGTCAAGACTGGAAGGAAAAATAATGGCTGATGAACACGATGGAGGCTCAAACCCCAGACTGTGATGTGCAAGGTGAGTTACCAGAGGCCCTAAAGGAGAGTTCCAAACCCACCTGAACTGGTATTTCTTCCATTGACTTAAGTGGGTTCTGGGTGCTGTCACATCGTGATGCTGTCACACGTGAGCAAGTCAGATGATTGGTTTTAATATAGGGAACTGTAGGATGGGTTATATGATGTACTGTGCTGTCTGCTCTAGAATGCATTGGTTAATAATGTGCTACGGACATACTTTTACCCTAATGGGGAGAAGATTAGATATTATCTGACTTCCTGTATGCTAAAGGCTATGCAAGTTGGCCCAAGTGCTTACATAGCTGCATCCAAAAATTCAAATTAGGTTGTACCTTTTGAGTCCTCAAGAGAGAAAAATCACAGGCAGAGGACAGAAGAAATCAAAGGGCCACCACCGCCTGAGGTCCATGAAGTGGCAGGAAGTTGAAGAGATAAGAAAGCAGATTTCAGCAAGTGACTCGGCCTGTGCTTTAAGAAAAGATGGAAGAACCACAAATCCTGGCCAAAATGACCCAGCAGAAGTTCTTACTCAGTCCTGAATCACATATACAGCTTGATCCTTAACATGTAAGCAAAACACATAAGGCTGCGATCAGAGACCTGCAAGGGAACACAGCTGAGGCGGGTAGGTGGCTATTGCCCTATGGCCAAGGCTTTGTCCCTGACTATATGCCTGCTCCTAACCCTGTTCATTTAAACCTTCCACTGACTGAAAGTTAGCCATGTAAATAAATGTATTTAAGGATATAGGCCTCGTGATTCGACTGAGGCTTTGCCTACACTGTGTTTCTCCATGATATAACTCATGCAACTGCAAATCTCTAATGTAAATGAACCAGGCTGGGGTAGGAAAGCAACGCTCATCCAGCACTTCTGTACTAGGGATCTGCAGAAGAAAGGTTGCATGGCTACGTGGAAAACAGTCAGGAAAGGCAAAGTTTAAGTTCATACAATGAACTATCACACCATAGTCCCATGATACGCTGCCTTTGGCAGCTAAGCTGCTGCAACCAGCTCCTGCCCCAGATGCTTGTTCCCACCTCTGGCCTGCAGTTTGTCACCTCCTCAGTCATGCCAAAAAAACTGCATGTAGAGCAGTGCTTAAATCAGAGCGCTGAAGTGATGGAAGTTAAAAATAAACAGTTTGCGGGAGGAGGAGAGAGTGAGCTATTTTTAATTGTAATTGTTTTCAATGGTCTTTCTTCCAGTGTGGTCCCACGAGGCATTTCATTAACACTACTGGGAGAAGGCAGTGCATTGCTGCACTGGCACCAGGGTGACTCCTCCAGGCAGAAGAGTCCCTCCTGGCAGAGGGAGAGGATGTCTTAAGCCAGGATTGCACCAAGGCCAACGTGCTGCAGAATTGCACCTTCCAACATGCAGAATTATGCCTTCCCTAGCTGGGTTAAAGTCAGACCCAGGTCTCCCAGGCTCTCCATTTGCCATTCTGTCTCCTAGATCCTCATAGCGTTCATTTTAAAAAGTATTGTATGCAAGCCAGCATTATTATTAATAAAAACAAATAAAGAGACACTGAGGTTTTTTCCTGTTTTATAAACAAATAATCATTCAGAATATTAGCCTCCTCCATGATTTACTGTAGTAAACAAATAATCATTCAGAATATTAGCCTCCTCCACGATTTACTGTAGTATGGCTAGATGTCACCCATTAAAATCTATTCAAATACAAAACGTGCAGTAAACTGAGAATAAAAAATATCAGAAGAGATGCAAAAAATAGCTTTATTTAATGAAGTTCATTACATGATCAAATAAGAAAATATTTGTACTTTCCTTAAATAGCATTAAAAGTTCAAGGAAAAACCTCTGAAAAGAGTTCAAAAGGTTGCAGCACAGTTATGATTTGGAAATTCAGAGAATAACTCAGCAACTTGCTTCTGTGTTGGTCTCGGTCATTTCTGTGCTTTTGATGAGCTTCGCTGTGAGTGAGTGAGTTATGTGTGCAGAGCCTTGGTTCTGTCTAACGGCTCAGGCACCTCAGTGATTTGCTTCTGTTTGAACATGAAACACATCCACTTGCATCCAAATGCTTCTGCTGCAGAGACACGCTGCACCAGCGAAGCATATGAAATGCAGACAGCTTTCAAACTGCTGTCACGTTTTGAAATAAATAGTAAATTACAATTTTTTGTGTGTGCTATTAATGTTATTAAATGTTTTCTCTGATATTGACTGAGTTTCAAAGCACTTTTCAGCAAAATGGGGCTGTAGTTTAATTTCCAGCACACAGAAAAATGAAGTAGTATCCTGAGTCCTGCATCAAGGCATCCTCTTTTGGGACTCCTGCTCCATGTGCTGGATTGTACCAGTTCCTGGATGCTTGGGTGTACAGGCAGGATTTAAATTTAAATTACTAGACTCTGAGTATGTTTAGTATGTCCTTCAATACTCTTCTAATAAATAGAGCCAAGGACATAGTGAGTCAGTTTCATAATTAGATGATATAATTGTCTCATGAACTCTGTACAAATTACCTCTTCTCTGTATTGTTTTTGCAGTGTATTGTTTTTCTTGAATAATATGGCACATATCCAGTTTATATTGCAGTCAATAAATTACCTCAGTTTATAGCTTGATGGCCCACAAATGAATAACAGACATCAACAAAAATAATTAAGTCATTACCCTTTTTAATACTGTCAGTACTTTTCATTTAGACCATTAAATTTATTTTTAATTATTAACAAATTTCCTTAAAGGCATCTTTTTGCCCTTTTTTTTTTTACCAAGAGGTAACCACAGATGAACCATTTTGCTCAACTTTTAACAAATTTGTGATTCCAAGGTTGACACTAGAGTGTAATGATGTAAAGGAAATTGCATTTTATTACATTTTAATTAAATAGGTCAACTTGTGCAGGCCTTTCTCCAGCAAAACTCCCACTGCAGTTTGGTCCTTCATCGCTAGACTTTATTTACTGCTTGAGATTCAGACAACAGGTTTCTACTTTCCAAATAGAGGATTGATAAGATAATTTAATCCATTAAACGGTGTATTTTTGACATTCCAACTGACAGATACTGGGAAGCATTGTAATGCTGAATACCATAAAGGATATGTGTTGTTATTCCTTTTAGTGAAGTGTAATTCTAGGCGTGCTGGATTCTGCTTTTATGTAAAGAGTTGGGTGGGTTCAGGGCAGCCCATGAGCCAACCCCAGCCTCTGAAACCCCATGGGGTGGCTGGCCATAGCTCCGTGCCCACTTTGGGGCTATGGACCCAGGGCGGCGCTTCTTCCTTGTGCTGAGGAAGAGCAGGTTTGGGGGTCCTGTTGCCTCCTGGGCTCTGCTGCCATCCCGGGGTGGAGGGGCCAGGGTGCACAACCCATCTTCCAGGCAGCAAGGAGGGAGGTAGGCCCTTCTCCCCTTGCATTGCACCTGGGCAATGGCACCCCTCCTTGTTACTGCAGCGCTGGCCTTCTGCACTGACTCGCTGACTCCAAACTTGTATTTTTTCTGTTGGCTTAAAAACAGTAATGGAGCCCTGAATGAGATTGCCCCCATCAGCCTCCCCTTCCCATCCACTTAGCATTTCTCTGCAATTCTACCCTCAATGATAACAAAATGGCCAACATATTCTGCTTTCACTGTAGTAACACTGGCTGTATTCAAAATGTCCAGACGACGTGAAGAATTCAGCCAAAATACTCACATTTAATATTCAACCAAGCTCTTCCAAGGCCGGTCCTGCTCATTTGGTCCAAGTACGTAATCCCGTTAAATTCAGGGGGCCTCCTTTTCCACCTCAGGTTTAATTGTTTGCTTTCCGATTCTCTCTGTAGATTCATCCTAATCACCTCTATGTTCCACAAGTCCAAATGCTGAGCTGTGGTTAGCATATTTCTGTACAGAATATTTTTAACTTTCTAGTATCTACAGCTCACAACCATTAGTTTCTCCTCCCTACACTTATTAGAGGAAACACTTGTGGAAGATATGTCACCTTCTAGACCTCAGAGGCACAAGTAGTTCCAAGCACGCACAAGCAAAATATGTTTTTTTCCATTTCTTGCAAGCAGAAATGAAGTTAATTTCTTTGGAAAACTCCCGCTAAAGGAAATGTCATTCAACAATTCTGTTGAAGCTATCAAAAGCAAAACCAAATGGATTTGAAAACTTAACACGGGTCACAGACACCGTTTGTGAGATGAGTAGTAACTATTCTTGTACATAGTAAGAACTAGAATAGGAGTATAGCTTAAATTCTGGTTTTAGGCTGAATTACACCCCCCTCCAGTTCCATGAGTGAAATATCTTGGAGCATATTCCTGTTAGCCCCTGCCTTTTCCAGTAAAAAAAGGTTTAAAACTTTAAACGCAAAGCACAGACAGCAGTTTAAGCCAGCTCAGGGGCTGTTGCTTTCTCTGTACCCTGGTGACCAGGCAGAAACCAAGAGGCTTTGCTGCGGTTTCTGGTGGCTGAGCAGGCAGGAGGTGCTGAGATCTTAGCTTCTGGTCCAGGCATGACAGATCTTTCCTACCACCCCAAATGTGACCCCGTTACCAAACTGAAAGAGAGAGAAAAATGCAAAACACTTTGTCTGCCCTCTCAGAGTGAACCTTATTGGCAATTTGTGTCCCAGTTGATCTTTGTCTTTAAAGGGTTAAATTATTCAAAACCAGTGTGAAAAGCTTTATTTTGGATAAAAGGAAATGTTTGACTGATATGAGCTTTTTTGGAGGGAAAGGGTTTGGTTTAGTATAGAAGCTGAAACATTTTAATTCGTGTAATGTTACTTAAGGCTGTGGTCGGTGGTCTGTGGGGAGTGGGACTGCCTAGGGTGTCACGTCAGGGGCATTGGGGGGAAAGCCAAAAGTAGCCGGAGAAAAGTCCTCAAGCCAGCTGAGCACTACTGAGTTTTCATCTCCCAGCGCCCCCAGGGCTCTGATAGTCCGCCTCTGTTGGATTTAGCCATGACGCCATGAGATGTTACTGCTGTAACTGCTCTTGCCCTCCTTTCTGCCGGGGTCACTGGCCTCCAGAAGTAAGGGCAATGTAAGTTTATAGGGCTGTGCTGGCCACGGAGCTGGGATCTGCCATCTTTAGTGTCCATGCAACGGCATGGCATCTGCATCATAAACAGATGCTGTTAAACCTGACAGCCTGACAGAAAACACAGAGAGCATCTTTACTGTTGTTAAGTTCATTACAGAAACTATGGTAGTTGCTGAGTTAGTGCTGATTGGGTTTGTTTGGGACCCATGGCTTCCAAGCTGTGACCGCAGAAAGCTCGGCATTAGCTGTCCAAACATTCATCTGGGTTTGGGGACAGGATTTGCTTCAAGCCAGCTTGGTTAAGCTGCAACCATGACTTGAAGGGCCGAGTGGCAAGTCTTGTTGCTAACCTCAGAACTGATCCCTTAGCAAGATTTGTTGCTTCAACAGGTATTTGCATGGAGGTCTGCGGAACTGGCTCTTCATGCTTTGGTCATCGTGAAGGAGAAGAATGAATTCCAGCTGAATGAGCAGCCTTAGACCCTTTTGGGATCTGGACAAATGACCAGAGACACAGCAGCAGAGCTTCTAAAAAGAAGCAGCGCTGATTTACATGCACTTGAATCAGTGTGTGTATGATTCACTATCAGAAAAACCAATCCACAGCAGGGTCACAATGAAAATGCACTACTGCAAAGCAAATAATATGTGTGAATTTATGGTAAAACCTTTTTTGCATTATTTCACAGGTGAATATTACAGTTGTGTGTGGCTAAACTTGCGTTTGATGGTCATCAGTAAATGTTAAATGTATGATCCAGGTACAATTTTGGTTACTGATGGATGTTAGCAGCAAAGCCCTGAAGTTATCCTGTAAGACTGTCACATGGAATTATGTTCAGAGTTTATTGAAAATTCCTAGGTCCTTTTTTTTCTTGGAAACAGTAGTCACTGTACAGCTTGCCATCACATTGATTTACTCTGAGGATTGGTTACCTCAGAAAAAGGCTGCTAACTCTATCCATATTATGAATAACGAAAAAAAAAAAACCAAGCAGTAATGTTGGGATTACTCCCATCTACTTTGCTGCTACTGTGTTACATCTTTAAATATTAAAACCATCAAGGGCGATGAATTAAGAAATTATGTATGTAAAATGTGTGTTTGTAAAACAATGTAAGAAATTATTACAGCATGAAAAAAAAAACGTTATGTATATCGGACTAAACTACTTCTTGCTCATATTCATCTAATCGGAATTAAAATAAAGTCGTTTGACTCCTTAAAATTCAGTCATCTGTGACCTTTTAAAATAAGTCAATAAGAGCAGTGGAACAGTACATTATAGCCACCTAGTAATAAGCACCTTTTGGGACAATCGGCTTTTCAGTTGTTCTTTTTATCGTTTGGAAATAATGATGTTCTTTAATAATAAATTATAAATTCAACGTGACCAGCAATAACGGCTGTGCAAAACCAACCTTTTCCTAAAGTAATCGAAAAGTGCGAATTATTTGCACAGCTTCTTCGGTCCCGGAGGCTTAAGCGAGATGGATAAACACCGCCAGTGATTACATGAACGAAATGGAAATTGCGGTGTTCACACGGCGAACGTATACATTTATACTCTTAACTGCAAATAGAGGGCTGTGTCCGCGAAGCCATTAACACCGAGGGGGGAAAAAGAAAGGGAAAAAAAAAACCAAACCCCAAAAAACACAGAAAAAGGGTAAGAAAATCAAAAAGGGAAGGAAGGCGTCGCCTCCTCGGAGGTGAATCAGCAGCATCCCTTATCTGTGGGCCGGCGGGGATGGGAGCCGCCCGCCGGGACCTGCCCCCGCCGCTCCCTCCCGCACCTCGACAGAGCAAATGAAGGGAAAAAAAGGGCATCGGGGGGGGACGGAGGGGGGGGGGGGGGACGACACGGACACACACAGGTAAAGCAAAGCAAAGCGGGGGTACACGCATTTTGCCTGTCGGCGGGGCCCCACACGTCTCGTCGGTAACCTGCCCCCATCCCCTGGGTCTCTATCCCACCTCCCGTTTATCCTTCCCAGGCAGGAGCCATCCGCCTACTTTTTATAGCAGCGAGGAGCAAGGCTATTAATAGGCTATCTAATTACTCCGAGCTGTTCACTCTGAAGTCTCTAATTCTGTGATGTGGTTGTTTTGATTTGTTTTTCCAATCCAGTAGGACTTGCAGGTACAAAACTGGTCAGACTCGCTCTGGAAGATATTATTTTAACGTTTTAAAATCAACTTTCATTGCAAGCAGGAACAAAGTCCCCAAATTTTGACATTTCTCACGAAAGCAGAAACGGAAAAAGTGATTAGTTAGGATCAAGGGAAGAGTTTTGCTTAGCTAAAATGGCGAATTTCGTTTGGTGTTTTTTTTGTTTTTTTCTGTTTGGCCCTCGGTCTCAGACATTTCAGTAGGGCAGGTCAATGGCAAGGAAAACGGTTTCAAAGGGGAAGGCGAGGGGTTGCCACGATGGCAACAGAAACGGAGCGGCTCCGCCGGAGCTCGGCGCGGACACGCGTGAAACGGAGCTACTCCCCCAGAATGCCTCCAGGAGGACGGATTCATTTTTGTCCTGTGGAAAACATTTCGCTGAAAGGTTTTGACCCGTTCTGATGGTTTATTTTATTTTCTGGGTAGAGAAATAAGAAGGCAACGGTGCGCAGGGAGGTTTGTCCAGCAGTTTTCGATGCAGAAAACGATATTTTCCTAGCCGTGTGCGGTAGTGCCCACAACCGGCCCAGGGAATACTTGGTGATGGGGGATTTTGCCTGTGTGGTTTTGGGTTGGTTTTTTGGTTTTTTTGTTTCTTTTTAAGTGAAAAATAATTAAGTGTCCGCAACCTCCGCTGTGGGGATGGGGGAGGAGGCGGGATAGCTAACTGCAGCTCGGATTAGCTATTGCCTAACCGCGGTGATAAGGGGGGGCGGGGGGGGAGGATGAGGAGAAGCCCTGCTCTGCAGCGGTGAGGAGGAGAAGCGCGGCTCCGCCGTGCCCCGCGTCCCTCCGCTTCCAGCTCTCTCCCACAACGAGCTCTCGCAGCAAGAAGCCCGAGAAATTTTCCCCCGGGTTTTCCGTGGCCGATCCAGCAAAGGGACCCCTGAAAGCCTTTCCCGGCACCCAGGCAGGAGCGGGCAGGGACCCCGCGGAGCGGGGGAGGGGGGGGGGCTTTCCTTCTGGCCTGACCCTGCAATTAAAAATAATATATAATATTCGTTACTGCAAAGAATACATGAAACCCAGCCCCACTGCTTCGTAGCAAGGGCATTAAGGTACTCGTGGAAAAAAGCATCAGAATTAGGCCATTTTCGTCATCGGCCCTTAAAAATCCATAAAAACGCGGAATAGCAATAAAGCCAAACCTTAGCTCCTCATTTTCGAAGCCTCTGGGTGTGAGTTGGAAAGAGACAAAGTGCGTATATGCCTGTCGGACAGAAGCAGCTAAATCGTAACCGTGTTTTTTAGGGTGCTGCGTGGGTCCCGGCTGCCCGCCGGTCACCCCGAGAGCTGGAGGGCATCGCCCTCGCCCTGCCCGCCCCGCCGGGGCTCACCGTGCGGGTACCGCGGAGCGCCGGCTCCGGGAGTCAGGTTACGCGGCAACAGGAGCCTCTCCTCCGCGCGTTTTGTTGATTTTAATCCTTTTTTTTTTTAAGGCTGAAATCATTAACCAGGTGGACCTCGGAGATGGAGGGAGGGCAAATAAAAAAAAACTGCAGGTCATTATTTTTATAAAAAAACCCAACACAAAACTCACTCTGTCAGCCACCTATTGCATAAAGGTCTGCGTGGCTCTCTGCTGCTTGTTTGAGCGTCGAGGGTTGAAAGTCACCGTGGAAATCACCCAAAAGCACGGTGGCAGCAGGTCACCAGTGACGGGGAGACCGCTTACTGCGGGGGGAACAACCTCCTGCCCCGTTCCCCGCCGCCGGGCACGGCTGCAACCCGGGGCAGGGGCGGGGGGGGAGCCCGGCCGCCGGGCGGGAGCGGGGAAGGCTCCCCGGGGCCGGGGCAGGGTGTCCTGCCCGCGGCGGGGGCAGCCGGGGAGGGGGCCGGAGCCTGCTCTCTGCGACCAGCAAGAAAGGCTGGAGCTCAAGCCCGGCCTCGGAGCGCCCGGCAGCCCTTCGCTGGGAGTTCTGGGGAAAGAAGAAATAATCTCTCCTCCTTGTGAACTGGGGGCTCCCCCCTCGCCATGGGACACATCTGGTCTCTCGCAAAGGGCACCCCACCATGTGTCCCACCGAGAGGGAGGTGACGGGCGGTGGCAAAGGCCCCTCTCCCTCGGCTGCTGCTGAAATCTCCCTTTCCCCGGCTGCTGCGGATTGCCCCCCTGGCTTCGGCCGCCGTGCCTGCGGCGGGCAGCGCAGGCAGCGGCGGGCAGCGCAGGCAGCGGCGGGCAGCGAAGCGCGGAGCCGCCCGGCCGGCAGCTCCCCGCTGGGCTGGGTGCGCCTGAGCTGCCGATGCCCCGATCGATAAGTCCGCTTCAATGTCACAGCCGCTGGGGAATGGAAACACTCCGTATCGTGGGGTGGCCTTGATAAAAGTGTATTTTAAGTAGCGCGGATAAGCGAACGGGAGAAGAGAGGGGGAGAGCTGCCGGCACGTCGCCTGTAATAACCGCTACGCTTATCAGCCTGGCCTAAACTCCCCAGCAGTTTCTAAAGTACATTAAGTTACATAAACACGGCTCGGAAAAGAATACACTCCATCCTGCGATAGCCACCAAAGTGACCCCTCGTACCGCCTCGCACCCGAGCCCCCGCGGCCGCAGCGCCCGGGGGCACCGGGGCCCGGCCCGGCGGGCGATGCCCGCGGCTCCCGGGGCTGCCTGGGCCCGGGCGGGGGGCGGCGGGGATGCGGCCGGATCGGAGCCTTCCCCTCCTCCCTAATACACCGCTGGTAAGGGATCAGATTTGCAGAGAGCCGGGAGTGGGGGAAGGAGCAACCACACTGCGCCTGCACACGGCTTTCCCCCAACCCTTTTTTGGGAGGCCGAAATGCCCACGACGGAATTTGCCTTAATTGGATACAAACCCTTTTTTCCCCCAATCTGCCTCCTTCCCTCTTTGGCCTCAGCGAGCAGGAGCGATGGCCACCTCGCCGGCACCACCTCCCTCCCCGGCGGTGCCTTGCCGCACCGAGCATCCCCCGCCTGGCTTTTCTTGGCAAAACCGCCTCCGCACCCTCCCTGCAGATGCTCCCCCGGGTGCCTACCCCGGCCCCGGGGCAGGAGACACCCGAGAGGTTCCCGGAACCCCCGGGGTGAAAGTTACGTCAGAAGAGTGGGATTTGGGAAGGGAGTGACGTCATGAAGAGTTAGGAAGCGAAGGCGATATGACTTGAGCGGTTCGAGAGCAAACCTGAAACGAACAGGAGCGGAGAGGAAAGGGGTGATTGGGAATGGTTTCCCACGCTGGTCCCAGTTCAAGCAGAGTTTTCTTATCGGGTCTATCGGAGGAAATAAAATGAAACTTGTAGCCCGGCTATAACGTAAACAGGCTAATCAGCGGTGAAAAAACCCGAGGCGCCTGCAGTGTAAAACACAGGTCACTTCGGAGCCAGGGAAAGAGGCGCCTGCCAGGCCAGCGCGGCCGCTCTTCCTCCCAGCCATCCTCACCTCCCGGGCAGGCGCCCCCCGGC
Organism: Platalea leucorodia; assembly: GCF_965183815.1. NCBI lineage: Eukaryota > Metazoa > Chordata > Aves > Pelecaniformes > Threskiornithidae > Platalea > Platalea leucorodia. Next base: position 52,246,549 of record NC_138823.1, on the reverse strand, counting down.
CTGGGCAGGGGCTGTGCCGCCCGCCCCGGGGGCACATGGCCATCCACACCCCCCTTCCCAGCGAGCGAAGCCTGCCTCGAAATGCCTGTCCCTTGGGGGAAAAAAAAAAAACAACAAACCAAAACCCAACCCAAACCAACCCAAAACCAAACGAACACGGCGTTTCTCGCATTATATCCACCCAAATCTCCCCTTAGACGTGTTTGAAACACCCTCGGGTTTAACTCGGTAAGGGGCATCCAAAAGACTTAAACGAAATGCGGGGTTTAGAGCCGATAGCTCCGCGCTTTTCAGCGCAGAAATTTGCAGTGGCAGCGCCCAAGCTGGGAAGAAGCGGCGTGGGCATCGACACGCGTGGCTTCCCCCTCTCTCGTCGCGCTTTTGCAGGTGGGAAACATGGGAAAAGGTTTCCCGTTGCAAGTTGGGGTCGGAAGGCACGCCGGGCGTTTAGAGACAACGAACGGCTGCCCTCGCTTGCAAAAGCTTATTTTCTATTTAATAATGCACCCACTAAAATATATCTAAAAGCAAAAAGCAAAAAAAAAAAAAAAAAATCACTTCAGCCTGGCAGGGTGACCAAAAAGAACAATATTATTTAGAGAGAACCGAGAAGAAAGAAGTATCGCCTTTAATCATAAAATTTAATAGAGAAACGGTTTCTCGGGAAAGTGGTTATTTTCCGATCAAACCCCTGCCGCGCTCTACCACAAAAATTAACGAGCACAATAAAACTTCGAGGTCGCCATCGGTTCAGCCGCGCCGGCAGAGCGGCTGGCTACAGCCAGAGCTGTACCGTACCCCCAGCGTTACAAATTCTTCACCCAGCTTGGAAAGACGGAAAGAAAAGCCGTGCCTACCCCGGGAGCGACAGCAGGTTTGGGCTCGGTTTCTGTCGGGAGGGCTCCTGTCCGCCGGCTGCCGAGAGCCGGGCTCTGCTCTAGTCCAGCCCTTTGCCGCAGATGACTCTTTCTGTACAAACTGATGATGACAGATATCCAGCTGATAACCTCTGGTGAACGAAGTTATTTTAATTTCCAGTCACTTTCCTGCTAAGTACCATATCAGTTTGTACACAGCTGAGATAAGAGGACGGGGGGGGGGGGGGGGGGGCACGATAAAAAGAGTAGAATAAGAAAGAAACAGAGGAAAAATGCCTACCGCCTGCTGCTGGGGTGGACACAGCCCACGGCGGGCTTGGGCTTCACCTGATGGTTGGGGCAACTCAAGGAGGAGCCACAATTTTTTCCCCTCGGATAGTTCTGATTTTAACGAGGAAAAATAAGGAGATTTGGGAGGGGGAGGAGTTCACCTGGTTGCTTAGGGAGAGAGCCAGGCACACATCCTCCCGGGCTGCGAGGCCAGGGGGCGCGGGGAAAAAAACTCATAAAAGGTGAATATTCACCCTAAAGAAGATATTATCGGGGGAGGAGGGGGGGAAGTATGTATTATTGCTGGGTTAAAAAAAAAAAAAAGACAGAAAACCGACACGGGCACCTGGGAGGGCGAGTCCCCCTCCGCTCTTCCCCGCTGCCCGAGCAGGGGGGGACACCCCGAGGCGCCCCCCCCATCCCCGGCGGCGGCCGCGCTGCGGGCCGGCTGGCGGCCGGGACTGGCACCCCTGCGGAGCTCCCTGTTTGTTTAGGGCTCTCCGAGCCCAATCAGGGCCGGCTGCCTGCAGTTTTCCGGCAGGGCTGCGAGAGGCGCCTCCTCTCTCCTTTTTATACATCAGCCGCCGGCAGCAGCCGCCGGACTCGCCGCCGCCGCTCGCCCCCGCCGCACTGGATTTACCGCCCGCCGCGGCCCCGAGCCCCGGCCCCATGCGGGGCACCGGCAGCAGGTTTGGCCTCTCGCTTCTCCTTTCCATCCCCCCTCCCCCGCCGCGATTTTTTCCCCTTTTTCTTCCCTTTTTCTTCGGCTCCGGCCGCTCTGCCCCCGGCCGCTCCGGGAGGGAAGCGGCGCGGCGGCGGCTGCGCCGGGCTGGGGGAGCCCGCGGGAGGCTTTGTGGGCAAACATCCGATGCCGGTGCCTGGAGCCCTTATCTGCCGGAGCCTTATCTCCCAGTTATCTCGCAGGAGGGAGAGACGTGTTTGGTGCCTATCTGCGAGGGGGCTCTGTGTGTGTGTCCTGTATCCGTGTGCCTACGGTTATCTGGAGAGCCCCGAGGTGGGCTGAGAGCCTCGCCGCCCGCTTCTCTTGCTGTCACTTCTCTGCGTCCCCTTTCGCTTTCTGCCCCTTCTCCCAGAGGCTGGGCAACGGGGGCTCTGTGTCTGTCTGTCTGTCTGTCCTCTCTCCTGCTGACGGCTCCGGGATGCGACCCGTCTCGGGGGGAAGGGGGGCCCGGCATCGCGGCTGGCTGCGGGATGGGTACCGTTCCCCAAAGTTGTGCTCGGGCCCGGGGCAGGCCCCCAGCCGGGGTTGCCGGCTGGCACCGGCCCCTGCGGCAGGCACAGCCCGGCCGGTCCCGGCCCCGGTGCCGGCGCCGCCGCGCACACGTCGGGGCCCGGCCCGTGCGCATCTCCCGGGTGCCTTCCCCTCCTCCTCCTCCTCCTCCTCCTCCTCCTCGTCCTCCTCCTCCTCCTCCTTTCCGTGACCTTGGGCTGGAAATAAGCAAACAAGCGAGGCGATGCGCGGAAAAGCTAACATCGCACTGCGGAGAAGTAACCTTAAAGGGATCGCCTTACTAATTGTTTTCTCGGTGGAACCGAGTCAAATGACTCATTCATTGAAATAATCGTAATAATAACAACACCAGCAGCAGCCAAGGAAGGCGCTTTGTCACAGACCGGGAAAAATGCCCCTCTTCCCCCCTCTCTCCCCACGCCCTCCCGCCCACCTTTCCCCCGCCGTGCTTCACGTTCAAATCCGCAGCCCCGGGCGCGGGGGGCGGCCCGGCGGCGGCGGGGAGGGGAGCGGGGCCGGAGCCCGCAGCCCCGTCCCCGCGGGACCGGAGCCCACGGCCGCGTCCCGGCGGGACCGCGCTCCGCGGGGCGGCCGGCGGCTGCCGGCCCGTGCTGACCCGGGCTGCCCGATCCCGTTCCGCCGGGGCGAGGGACAACAGCGCCGAGGCGACATGACTGATTAAGCGCTCGGAGGGTCCAGATAAGCCCTGATGAATCTCATTAAGGGAGGGAGACGGGCGGTCCTGTTTGCTAACTTTGTTATTATTATTTCTCTCCCCCCCCCCCCCCCCCCCCGCTCTTTTGTGTCCTCCTTCCCCGCCCTGCCCTGCGGACCCCCCCTCCACTCCTCCTCCTCCTCCCCTCCTCCCCCTTCCCCATCCCCACCCAGCGGCTAGAAGGGGACCTGGATGGCCGTGGCTGAAGGCGGCTGGTGCGCGGTGAAGCGGTGCGCTGCGGACGCCGGCGGTTCCTCCTGCCCCTTCGCGACCAGGCAGCCGGGCCCGTCTCCTCCTTCGCCCACCTCCTCCTCCTCCTCCTCCTCCTCCTCCGGCGGCTCCCAGGGCGAGCGCGGGTTCTCCAAGACTCCTCTACCGGAGCCCGACGGCAGCCACCGGCCGGCCCCGCCGCCGCCCCCCGCCGCCGAGGGCAGGTCGCTGCTCGGCCCCTACGTGCACTTCGGGGCCCCGCACCCCTCCGGCCTGCCCAGCTGGGAGGACATCCTGCTCTTCGCGGATTTAGACCAAACCAACAAGCTGATCTGGTCCAGCCGCGGCTCCAAGCTGAGCGCCCTCGGCGCCGAGCAGCCCGAGGAGATGTACCAGACCCTGGCCATCTCGGCCGCCCAGGGCCCCACGCCGTACGACGGATCTCCGGGCGGCTTCATGCACTCCACGCCTAGCTCGCCCGTCTACGTGCCCACGACCCGCGTGGGCTCCATGCTGCCCACGCTGCCGTACCTGCAGGGCAGCGGGGCGGCCCAGCCCAGCCACCCGGGCGGCGGCCACGCCGTCTGGTCCCAGCCGGCCGCCGAGAGCCCCTCGTACAGCACCGGCGGCGGCTCCCACCCCTCGGGCCGCTTCCCTTACTCGCCCAGCCCGCCGGTGGCCAACGGGGCCTCCCGGGAGCCCGGCGCCTACAGCAACAGCCTGGGCGCCAGGGACCAGTACAGCCCCCTGGCCCGGCCGCTCAACGGCTCCTACCCGGGGCCCTACACGTCCTACGTGGGGCCGCAGCTCACCCCCGCCTGGCCCACGGCGCCCTTCGAGAACTCCATGCTGCACTGCCTCCAGGGCCGGGCCGCCCCCATCCCCGTCCGGGCACCCAGCGCAGGTAGGACCCGCTGCGGGGGGCGGGCAGGGCAGGGCGGTGCGGGGCGGCGGGGGCTGCCGGCTGCCGGGGCCCCCGGGGGGCGCCGGGGCCGCGGGGAGGCGGCGGCGGGGCCGCCCCGGCGTGGGGCGGTGCGGGCGGCTCGGAGGCAGGACGGGGTCCCGGGGCCGGGGCTTTTCTGGAGCCGAGGTGGCTCTCGTCGTTTGCCTTGGCTTGGGGGGGACAGCAAAAAAATAATAGGGCCGTCGGGGGTGCAAACCCTCCGTTCCCAAAACGAATCGCCCAGGGTAAGCCTCACTTTTAGTGTTCCCAGCTCCCTACATTCCCGCTTTCCCTAAGTGCGGTCATCTGGCCACGAAACGGTGACAAATTCACTGCGAATTAACCTCACTTGTAGCGTAGAGGAAAATTGCAGGGGGCTCGCTTAAGCCATTTCGGATTATTTCAACTACAAACCACTTCGCTGCTTCGTTAAAAGAGAAAAGCAGCAAAGCAAAACCTCTGATATGAACGAGAAACCCCGTTTAGAAACCGCTGTTAAAATGTGCACCTCCTGATGGGATTTTACTTTCGCTTCCGAGGTGTCCCGTTTTTTTTTTTTTTTTTTTTTTTTTAGTTTAGTTTAGGAAGAAACTCTCGGTGTCATTAAATCGATCGTAGAAGTGGAGGCTGAGCTGCGATGATTTAGTCAGGTGTAGAAAGATTAACGATTACTGCAGGCTCTTCAGCTTTAGAATATATGTATGTATATATAAATACAGATGTATAGAGAGGTGTGTGGGTATGTGTGTGCACATATGTATATTTTCATCTATTTATGGATATTTATATCTATTTATGTATATACGTGTATGTATACACACGCGTACACACACATTTGATCAGCGTTTGCTTTAATCATAAACTACCCGCCAGGTAGGTATATTTTATGTATACGGTGATTTTCTCTTTCAGTGCAGCGTTGCAGAAAATTACTCGATGGCTTTTTATCCTTCTATAGGGCTATACAGGGTACTCCTCCTGACACCCGATAGATTTGGGCATTTTAAGCCTCCCACTTGGTGTTTACTAACATGACAGAGGGAAGGAGGCTCGGTTGTAGCGGTGGTAGGAGAAGGGCAGAGCAAAGCCGAGAAGCCGCCTCTCAGGGCGACGCGAAAGTGGACTTTTTAAACTCAATTTCCCAAAGTTACAGTGTAAAACTAGGTGATGGAGGGAAAAATTCCTGTTCCCCCCCCCCGCCCCCCGGGATTGGAGACTCTCACGGAGGGGAGAGGAGAGGGGTGGGGGAGAAGGGGTGCCCGGCCGGCCGAGGAGGGGCAGGGCTCGGGCCGCCGCTGAGGGGAAGGGCGGGCGCCGGGGGCCGTAAGGCCGGGAGAGGCGGCCCCGAGCTCCCGGCCCACGCGAGTTTTCTGCTCCTGCAGGACAAAATGCGGCTGCAGAGCCGAAGCCACGCGTGCTCCCCTCCCAAATAATCGCCTCAGCGGTCAGGAACGTTGTAGCCGGAATATATTTTTGCAGCTGAATATTAGACAGTCCGATACAGCTTTCTTAACGTCACTCCTAGACCTACTAAAACCATATCTAAAACTAAATCTTTGTTTTGCTTCCCTTGGAGATAAATATATTTCTCACGCACTAAGGGGAAAAAATATTTTCAAATGCCCGAGAAATATTGTCACGGCAGAATTTCTTCCTGCAGGCGCGAAGGTAATGTTATAAAGTAAACGGCTGAGACAAATAACTTCCAGCGTCCTTGAAGCCTTAAGCATTTTCCTGATTGCAGTCTTCAATGGCGCTTTTAGTGCAAAGATTAATAAATCTTAGCGATGTGCTAAGAGCTACAAGCTGACAACGTAAGCTGAACTGTGCTCTCTGGACTCTGCCGTCTGCCCGTTCCTGTTTAGCTCCTAATAATTTGCAAACGAAGGGAGGAGAGAAATGTATTTCGGTGGGTGCGGGCTCAAAAGGCCGTTTCTTTCTCAGCTCAATGCCCGCCGTCCCATCGCAGCCCTCTCCAAAGCCGCCTGACGTTTACAAGCTCCCCTTCGCTTTACAGCGCAAAGCTAGTGAGCGTAAACGTTAAAAGAATAACCCAAGGGTGAATTAAGGCAGGTAGCGAAGGGGATGGAGGGAGCAAAAAAAAAAAAAAAAAAAAAAAATCAGCTGTGAGGCTGAAACAGGCTTTCCCAGCCTCAACATGAAAGCTGCTACCCAAACACCCCCTTGAAATCATTTCTGCACTACGTGGCACGGTATACGTGAAATCCGTATTTATTTCCCCCCCCCCCCCCCGAAATACGGCGAGGGGAGTCGGAACAAGAATATAAGGATTCGCAGGCGAGGAAGGTGTTTGCTTTTATAGGTGGGTTCTCTTTATTTTTTTGCCGTGCCGAGCCTTTCCCCCCCAGTGCTCAGTGGCTATGGGAGCAGGAGGCCGAACACCGCATATTTTTCCATTTCCTCCGTTTCCTACCGGCCAGCTCGAATTTGTCCAAAGAGCCGAGGCGAAGCGGTCTCTCCCCGGCGCTGCCTTGGCGCACCGGAGTCCCAAAAGCTCTCTCTACGTTTGAAGTTTTATTAGTTGCGAGGCATTCAAAATGAGAGTCGGGGTAAAAACTCCTTGCCCAGCCTCGCCCCGGGGGGAATATTGGGCAAAATACCCCGCTCCTTGTACCCCGTCCCTGCGCTCCGGCCCCCAGGGTGGGCTTTGAGAGCGGGCTGTTCTGGCGGGCACCTAACGCCCCCTGACCCCCTAAAAAGCCAAGAACACCCCCCCTCCCCTCCGCCCGATGGGCACCACGACGGGGGTTTCACCGAAGGGCCAAAGCCCGGCGTGAGTACAGGGCTCCCGGGGTCACCGCTCAGGGGGAGCACCGGCTCCGCTTTGCAACGCGAAGGTTGCGCCGGGGCCGGCAGCCAGTCTGGTCCATTTAAAGAAATTTAAAAAAATTTAAAAAGTAGATTTTGTAAAAATTAAAAATCACCGCATGGCCGCGATCGCTGCCGGGGAGTTGCTTTTCCGAGGGCTGAAGAGCGCCGGTCGCTCGCTCGCCCGGGGCCGTCTCCCGGCGCGGCGGGGCCGGGGCAGCGCTCGGCGGGGCTCCGCGGGGCTCCGCGCCCGCCGGCGGCCGTGCCCCACCGCCTCTCCCCTCTGCTCCTGCCCCCCAGAGCTGCTGGAGGACCTGTCCGAGAGCCGGGAGTGTGTCAATTGCGGCTCCATCCAGACCCCGCTGTGGAGGAGGGACGGCACCGGCAACTACCTGTGCAACGCCTGCGGGCTCTACACCAAAATGAACGGCCTCAGCCGGCCCCTCATCAAGCCCCAGAAGCGAGTGGTGAGTGGGGACGGAGGGGAGGAGGGGGCCGAGAGGAGCTGCGCCCCGAGGGACCCCCAGTCAGCACTAGCCAGGGGGAAAGCGGGGGCGAGGATGGGGGAGCGCAGTCGGAGGGTGTTAGCCCGGTGATCCCCCCGGCTGCGGAACCGAAGCGGGGTTCCCGACCAGGCTGGCAGGCCAAAGCGGTCCCGGCGTGGGGCTTTGGGCCCACCTTTGGGCCCCGCGCTGGCGAAATCGCCCTCTGCTCCCAGCGAGCTGCACGCCGGGCACGGGCTGGCCTGACTTTTTGAGTTGATGGACCCTCGGTGAGGGGGCATCGGCGGCTTGGAAGAAATTTGTGCTGCTGCTGATGTTGGATGTTTCCAACAGAAAAAAAAAAATCAAGGTTGGAAAGTGTTTGTTCAGAGGGCTAGGAATTTCTCCAGACCTGCTTTGTTTGCTGAGAGCTCGATCCTTGGGAATGTAAGCAAGTTTTGTATATAATTCAAAGAAAACCAATTGTTTAAACAATGATAATAGCCTTTGTTTTGTTTTACTCCTAAGAAATGAGCGGCAATTTTTCTAAAAATATACTCCTAAAACTAGGGGGGGAAATAAATAGTACAAACCAGAACCCCTGTTTATAACTCAGGCTGGCACTGAATAGGCAAGGCGAAAATTTAACAAGCGGGAACTGCACAATATGTTTAGCAAATCTGGGTGGAGGTCAGCAGAGAAAAAGAATACGCTCTTCAGTAATGGCTGTTACCGAGCGAGCCACAATAAATCACGCTGGTATAATCCAAGCTGATGTTTGGACCCTTGTGTACGGAGACAGTGTATCAAACCCATCAGCCTTTCAAGCCCCTTTCAATCACGCCAGCTGCTTCGCTCCGTGCCTGTTTTCCTAGCGTTAAAACACATCCCGTTCTTTATTTCACAACCGTTTGAATTTAATGCCCTTAACGGAGAGGGGGAGAACCAAAAACCAAACGCGCGATGATCAGAGCAGACAGTAAGCGCTCACGAACCAAGCCCACCTCTGCTTAAAGACCTTTCTTTAAGCCGAAGAGTTAATTTAACTTTAAGCCAGAGGTTAATTACTGATGGGTGCCCATTTCTTCTAGCTGGTCGACCACTAAATTTCACGACACGAGGTGTTATCTCATTACCGGGGACAAACGCAGCAGCCGGGCCAGATCTGCTGCTTGTCTGAAGTGTCAGAGCTTGGCCGGCCGTGGCACCCTGGCCCAATGCAGATTGCAAGTAGCTGATACCCGGCTCTGGCATTTCTGTGTTTTTTCTTTTCTTTTTCTTTTTTTTTTTTTTTTTTTTTTTTTGAAGGAGGGTTGGGGGTGAGGAGACTAAACCAGAGTCAAACTGCAGCCCGATTTCAGCCTGACACCTCGGCGAAATAACTCTGAAATAGCCCTGCGTAACAATCCCTACCGAGTACCCTGGCCATAACTATAAATCAACCATGACTGTGTGTTCATACAGTTGGAAATATGTAGGTGAGGAGGGAAAATGTTTTGAAAATTCTAAACATGTTTAGATTGCCCTGAAGTTTCTGATAAAATTCCTGCAGCAGAAAAGTCATTTTACCTTCAAAACATGCCAAAAAAACCCCATTTGTTTAGATACGGGAATGAGCAAAAGCTATTGAAATAAAATATACGAAGATTTATACCAGACTGCATACAAAAGAAAGAAAGATTTAACAGACTGAAACGTCTGACAGCATTTCACTTGCAAAGAAAGAAAACGAAGCATATGTGTTAAGACCGGCTTTTTTTTACCCGATCCAGGTAAAACTCGTATTGAATCAAGGAACACAATTTGGACGCTGTGTGCATATGTATTTAATAACAAGGTCAAAAATTCTGCTTTCATGAGACCTGGATTTTTAAGATTAAAAAGTATACGCGTGTACTTCAACCTATATTACACTTGGCTGTTTTTTTTTTCTTTGCTGTCCAATTAATAATGGATTCCTGATTCAAAGTTAGAAAATTTGTATTTAGTCTGGAGTTCTTTCTGAGCTGCAGTGTAAGACGACTGCTAAAGAAACTCAAACGGATCAAATTCAAGAAACTGGGTTATTACTCTGGAATATTCTTCATTCTCAAAACATTTTTATTGGTTTCCCAAGTGGCAGGCAGCTCTGCGGTATCAAAGGTGACCGAGTTACGTCTAACAACCCAGCAGTAAATGATTCAAGAGGAAGGGCATTGTACCCTTAAGTTAGTAATTTCGGTTATGGGCACTTTATAGTCAGAATAAGATTAATGCAATCCTCTAAAACTGACTTCTCCGTGTAAACTTGTTCAGCTGCCAGACACAGAGCTAGGCACAGATTTTTTTTCTGTTTTTTTTGACAATGCGATACTTTGAAAAAGACTAGATTTATGATGTAGCTGGAATTCTTTGCTTGTGATGAACGTAAAAGAGATCACTTGTTACAGGGACTTTTATAACCCATTCACCTTCATTTCACATGTTTATGAGGACTGCCTTCACTTATGATATACAGCCTGCAGCCATAAAGCTCCAGGTTATACGGTTATTTCTGATACAAGGTTGCTTCACCTTGGCTCCAAACTCCACGGAAGAGTGTCATAAATGGCTTGTTTGCAGTGGGGACCTTGTTGTCACCCACCAGCTTTTCTGCTGGCCGAGAGGAAGCTCTGTTCTGTAAAACACGCTCCCCAGGCACGTTGCTTTTCACGCAAGGATAAAATGGGCGATGACAAAAAGATGTTTTTATAAAGATGCCGCTGTTGCACGTGTGTTACCCCTCGGTGCCCGGTAAAGTTTGTTTTCCCCAGCCGTGGTGCCACCGAGGGAAGGTGATTAAAGCGGCTGATTTTTCCGACGAGTCGGGAGTATCGGTGGCAGGTTCAGAGCTGCCTCTTTGCCCACCACAGAGGGGAGAGGGCGTTGAACCGGCTGGAGAGGTGGCACAGGAGTGGTGTGCCTTCTCCTCAGCTGGATGGATCTGGAGTGGAGATGTTTCCTAGCTGTCCTGCTGGAGGAAAAGCCAGTGCCCGGTGGTCTGAACAGAGGTGCCTGGGTCAGTAGCTCCCAAAACGTGAATTTTGCCTCTCCCGCAACTGCCCAGAGTTGCAGAGTTGCAATACCTCTTCATGTGAGCTTTCCAGGCTCTGAACTGAGAATAATCTTGTTTTAATTCTGGGATGTCGCTGATAGATGCTATAAAAAAAACTACCGTCCTTGCTGTGTGTCAAAGCACTTTTTATAAATCGTGAAGACATAAATTATTTGCTCCTGCCCTCCTGTTTATGCCTGTGTTTGCCTACGCTTGCTTCTAGCCCTCGTCCCGGCGGCTGGGCTTGTCCTGTGCCAACTGCCACACCACGACCACCACCCTGTGGCGCAGGAACGCGGAGGGCGAGCCCGTCTGCAACGCCTGCGGCCTCTACATGAAGCTCCACGGGGTAAGTGGCCACTTCGCCACGGGAGATGCCCCGCCGGCTCCGATGCTCCGGTGGGAAAGGGCTGGTCCTCCTGCCGGCGGGCGACCGGCGGCTTTGGGGGGTAACCTCAAGTCGGGGCGGTGTTTCTGTTGATGCTAATAGTCTCGGCTCATGGTTTGGACCGTGGAGCTAAAAAAAAAAAATGGATAAAGTGACTGAAAAATGCCCAGCATTAAAAAATTATTATACCACTTTAGCAAGTTATGCTTTTGACAAGTTACGGTTTTGCCCTTGTAGCTCTCCTGACAGATTTGTACAAAGAAACCACCTCTGGCTGAATGGCAGAGGTCTTTTTGCCACTGGGATTTGAACCAGCTCTTCAGTGGGGAAAAAAAAAAAACCCTAGACCTTTAATAAGACAGTTTTTCATGGACAGACATAGATACGGCAGCAAAAATTTAAATGTAATTCAAGCCATAGCTATGCCAGCAAAACTTTACATGTCATTGCAGCCTTTGCCAGGCAATAATCGAGGAAGAAAACAGCTCTACCCTGAATGTGCTGGAGTACGTTTTGGGCGAGACTTGGAGCCTGTTATCCTCCTGTGGATTAAGTTACAGTCAGTCACAAGTGTTTGAAGAGCAAGGGCATTAGGAGTGACTGGGACTTGGTCTAGTCCTCAAGGAAAAAGTAAATTATACCACAGGTTTAAACATTATAATGATAATAAGCATATGCCTGAATTGTCTTTCCCCAAACCCGTGTTTTCATTACGTTAAAATGTATTTTAAACCAATGTTTTCTGTATAATGATTACATTGTGATGACACAACACAAATCTGATTTTTGAGCGTATTTTCCCTATAAATTTGGATACTATAAAGCTGTGTCATGAGCAGAACTGCTTATAAGAACAAATGCTAAACTGATTATGGCCCAAAGCTTCTGCCCTAAGACACTTACCGACAACGATCTGGTTTGTGTAGCTGGTCCACAGGAAGAGGAGTATTTTTTTCCCCTCGTACGCATTCTTGCTTTCCAGAATCAGCCACTGGAGATAATTCCTAACTGACCGACTGGAATAAGGAGTCAGGGACCGGACACACCCCATCCAATTTAATTTCATACAACCTATGGCCAAATGATGCTGTTTTTCCCTAAAATCGTGCTGTCTATGGACTGACCGAAGTATCAGTAAAACTGTTTAGGCCACATCAAGAAAAGTTTCCCTGCTTTTTTTATTTGGATAAAACTCCCCTTGAAATAATTCATTGCTTTCCCCAAATAAAATGCAAAGGTTTTTTGGAATCACTGTCATGACACAGGAAAAATTGCCATGCTATACATAACTTCAACAGGTGTTTTCAACATCACCGCTTGATCTTGTAGTGTATTTTGATTTTTGGTATTAGAGTATATATGCAACTCTATGATTGGTGTGGAAATCTAATTTTTTCAGGTTCCCCGACCTCTTGCTATGAAAAAAGAAGGAATTCAGACCAGGAAGCGAAAACCTAAGAACATAAATAAGTCAAAGGCATGCTCTGGTAAATATAAAAAGATAAGACAGTTGAGCTGCAAGAGGTTTTTTTTTCCCCTGGCTGGAAAATATTTGTTTTTAATACCAGTTCTCGATCTTTCAGGTAACAGTACTACTGCGGTTCCTATGACTCCAACATCCACGTCTTCTACTAACTCAGATGACTGTAGCAAAACCGCTTCTCCCAGCACACAGACTGCAGCCTCCGGGGTAAGCCATAAGCCGGTGTCCGTGTCTGTAAGCAGGCTGGTCACTGCGCAGTGTTATCGCAGCTTTTATCTTATCTAGCAGAACAATAATCTAAACAAACTTTCCAGTTTTGTTAGCTGATACTGGAACAAGATTTTCGGAGGATATTACATATAGCTGTAAACACAACGGCAAGCTGAAGTACTTTACAAACCTCTTAATTAAGATCTATATAATTTTTATGATTAAGTTAACCATGACTTAAGCCCAGACATTTTGTTTTGAAACATTGAGATTCTTCCATTTCAAAGGCTTTCTTTCGGAGCAAAGACAATAAATCATGCCCAATTGATCCTTTCAAGAAACAATTGTGCATGTACCCCTTTTTTTTCTGAAATGATCTGAATTTATAATTCAAGGCACTGATGCTCTCACATTTTCCAAAAGCTGTTTAATGTATCTATGCATTTGTATGCATTATCCCAACTGAGTGGTAAACCCCAGCAAAACGTTATCCTGCTGTATGGAGGGAAACATAAAGGCTTTTGTTTTAAACTAAGATGTGCACTTAAACCCCGATCCAGACGCAGCTGAAACCAGGCTGGGGAGCCCCGCTGATTGCAGTGCGTAGGGGATCAGCCCTCTCCTCGCACAGGGCTCTTCAGGGGCCAGATGCTCAGCGTCTGGCAGCACCGAGCTCCAGAGGAGCACCAGAGGAGCGCTGATCATCCCCTGCTTTAGTTTTGATCCTTATTTTACATCATGTACTCAAACCATCTCAAACTTCCTTTTTTCACTCAGTTAGCGTGTGTGATACCAAATGCTACTGCTACAGTTGCAAAGTTTAATGTAGATTAATTTCTAACCCCTTGGCTATACATGTCCGTATCCGCACTCACTCCTTGAGCTATCTGTATCCTTTAATCTGCCACATCATTTCTTTGAAAAACTTTCCTAATGTGGCTTTCTCTACCTCTTTATTAATAAAAAGAAGACATTGCTTATAATAACTATTTTTCAATATGTCTCGGCGTTCCCACATCCAAATTCCTTTCAATAGTTTAATTCCTGACATACAAAGTTGCATTGTACAAGGGGAGGAAAAAAAAACATTTTTAGCAAATGCGATTGTTCGTGGACTGACAGGGCCACCCAGTTTCAGAGGCACTGGGTTTTGGGTTCGGATGCTGCCAGACAAGGACATTACTAAAAGGGCTTGTCTTTGACACGAGAAAACCCTGTCAGTCCAATAAAATAAACAGATCACATCAAAAAGAGAGAAGCACTAACCAAAAAGTGAACTGTTACAGGATTTCAGGCTCCCCCCAGTCAACTACTAGGCACTGTTTTAGGCTCTCCCCTAATATTTGCAAAGGAAAAAAATGCAGCCAAATTTTGCTTAAATTTTCCTTCGATTGCCTGAAGCAGGACTCCTGATCTGAGGAATGTCGTGGGATTTATATAACGGACAGAATTCGAAGCACAATCCCAGCTGGGGCCGAGGCAGCAGCGTAGGCTGTGGGCAGCGCAGCCGCGTGCTGCTCGGGGAAGGAGACGCCATATGGATGAGATCCCGTTTCCCTTATGCTGTTGTTCTCCTGGCTGGCTAACGCCTGCCTTCCTTTCTGTAGCCTTTCTCCCTAGGAGAGTGTATCAAACCTGCCATTAATAATCTTTATGTTACCATTTTAATAGTACCATTTGTAACATAATTTTGCCAGGTGGAGTTGTGTGGGTGCCAGAGGAGAGCAGGGCGGGGGCATGATTTGTAAGCCAAAAGGCTAGTTGAGAGCTGTTAGCAACTGAGAGCAACTCCCAGGGACCCTGAGGCTGCTCTTAATTACACGATGGCTTTCCCCAGTGCCAGGACTTCAGTTCTCCCTGATTTTTCTGTAGTAGGTCAGGCTGGGAGAGCATATGTGCATGAGGACCGGGAAAATCAGTCCCCCTGTATTCATCAGGCAGCACGGTAACATCTGCACAGCCTTTTCCCCACTGTGATGCGATCAGATGTGCACTGCATATGCAAAGCACTTGCAAATTACCTCTCATGAAAAATTTCTATAAAAGGAAGCGATGGAGGGAGGCTGTGAAATGCGCTGAAGCAGCGACCAGACATATGGGCATCCCCTTGCCTCTCCCCCACCTTACCTGAGGTGCTAGTGATCTCCTACCCATGCACCCCAGCCCCAAAGGTATGTAAATGAGGACAGGATTTGCAGGGGAGCCGTACATATCGTGGGTATGGCCACATCCTTCCCTTGGGCTCTTGGCTTTGCCCAAGCATCAGCAGTTCAATGGGATGAGGACGAGGGAGACTGGAGGTGAAAGCAGAAAGCGGTGGCTGTTAAGACCGGCTCCCGTTGCCCCAGATATCATTTGGGAACATGACCACTAACTGTGAAGGAAGTGAAATAATTTCTTATGGGCCTAAATCCCACAGGAGGGGCTGAGCGCTCATAAGGGCCATTGAAGTTGTCGGGAGTGAAGGGATGTCAGTATTTAAGAGCAAGGCAGCCTGCAATCTGATCACATGCCGAAGCAAAGATACTCTTACTAGACTTCTGTTTTCCCTGATTTTTCTTTTTCATTTGAGTTGACCCATCAATAGCCCAAAGGTTTGTATTTATTCTTAGAACAGGCAACGGCTTTGCACAAGGAGAATAAACTTCTCCAGGCCGTGTCAGGAGGGAGAAAACCCTCAGCTGGATGAATCCAGGCTCTCTAATCTTTGGTCCCATTAATGAGAACGGCGCCGATTCCTGCCAGCGGCGCTGGTGACGTTGCCGAAAGCGGGGCACCTGCTAGAAGAGCGAACCTGGCTCATTCCCCGCACGTTACACAACCGGCATGGCAACTTGTTTTTGTTTTGCTCTGTTTTTACTTCTCCAGCCCTTATTCTGTGAAGAGGGGAAAAATGCCAAATTGACATTAGGCAGAGAAATCGGATGACGTTTTAGAAACTGTTGTCTGAAATTCACAGCAATGTGGTTGCTAAATGAAACAGAGAAAATGAATTCCTCTACTGGTACAAAAGCAATTTATTATGCCTTTTATGGGAGGCTGCCAAAAGAGTTCCCAGTTATGTAGAAATCTAATGGAAATGAAATTCAGCAGAATTCATTTGTGTCAGTAATATTCATTTTTTGCCCTACCTTTCTTTATCTCTTTTAAAGTAAAATAAAGAGGGGAGGGCAGAAAAAGAGAAGGGCAGCAATTACTCTTGGAAATGTCTTTGAGACTATCCATTTCATGAAGGGAATCTTATATGATGCCAATTCTGAGACAAATTAGCAAGAACCTTAAATGTTGATTTTATGTTCTAGCTGAAGTTTAAACATTTAAAAGATATGATTTATGAATTGCTGTGGGTGCAAAGTTGATTTCAAACATCCCAAAATGTAGAAGTGTTTGGATCGGAGATATTTTGTTGTCCCATTGTAAAGGGGCTATTTGCCAAATTCACATCTGGATCTAGGATTTAGGCCTATTTCTGTTTTCCTAAGCAGTATAAGTACTGGGTGTCCTGTGTTACTAATATGGAAAAGGTCCAGCTGCATGATATATGAAGTTGCCTTACATCCCCATAAAAAGAAGATTTGAAGGTTTCAGACAGCCTGTATCTGCATCTATACCTGCTCTCCCTTTGATGCTGCTGAAACTGTACAGAGAAAAGCGACGCAGAATAATTTGCTGAACGAAGGGCACGGCCTGTAGCACACACCCATCCATTTCCATGCAGGGGCTCCACTGGTGTGATTACCAGAAGGACTTTATTGCCTTATTAGGATAAAAGGGAGTATGAAAACTGCTGTAAAATCTGCTTTTTATGGCAGGACATGGAGGCTCCAAGAGCCAGGGCTGATGTCAGTAAAGGTTCAGCAGCACCAGGGGAGTTCTTCTTTCAGAAGACTCTACTGCGCCCTTTGCCTCCAGTTTGGAGCTTTCTTAGAAGGACCATAATCACACACCATAGAATAATTCAGGACAGTTGTCTTGCAGGTAAAACTTGTGCTTACTTCCCTTGGAGGTTTACCTTGAGAAGTGGTTCAGGACTGGCTCTTCAGTGTTGTAGGCTGGAAAGTGGGAGAGCTGACTGAAACAGCCTCAGCAGGTGGTGAACTAGCAGGAAAATGCAGTTTTCACTGTCCCCAAAATGCCCGACAACCTGAGCTGAATTCACTGAATAGCTTCTCCTGCATTTGTTTTGTTTTGTTTTCAGAAGAGGGTTCATGAGATGGTTAGAGGTGTTGTTCTTCGCTCCTTTTTAGGCAGCAGATTGGTAGGACATTCATGCAGGCAACAGGGAATTGGCCTCCGTACAGTATCTCCCAGAGTCTGGATGAACCCAGAGACTCAACCTCTTAAAAAAAATCTCCTAACCACCTGGATGGTGGAAAGTTGAATGGCTGAGGGTCCTTCAGGATGTCTGATGATAAGATTTCAGTTGGTATAGAATAATTTCCTAGCCTCTGGGACAGAGTTTCCATGAGAAAGGCTCACCAGCATGATTGCTAGGACTTTCACCTGGAAAATGGGAACACAGTGCCTCAGTCCTGGTATGAGTAAATATTTATCTAAACCAGGTGGAATAAGATCAACGGGAGGCATGAGGAACATGGCAACCTGAAATACCAAATAGTCTGGTAGTCAGGGTATTATGCCGGGAGATCTGATACTCCAGTTTAAATCTTCTCTTGGTCTCCTACCTCTTCTGTGTTAGTCCTCACTCCTGGACAAAATAGGGTGTTGTTTTCTTCTCCCCACTCAGTTTCCTAAAATCAGTCATTCATTTTCTTTGCTCTGTGTACATGTATCCAAAAGAAAGCATTTCATTTTGTATCAAACAGATACAAGGCAATCCAGCTTTTTTGTTTCAGCAGGGAAAACCAAGGAAAAAGAGTATTTTTGGTTCTACCCTAAACTTCTATATGCATAGGGACACATACATTTTGCTTGTTTTTTTTTTTATTGCCAAATCAATAAAGCCAATTACTCATGCAGCCCTCGGCAGCAGACAGGGGTCATCAGCTTTCCCAAGCCACGCTGGAAGTTGCCTCCCTTAGGAAATTAATGAAGTATTAACCACAGTTTTATGTTGCTATATTACAAAGGAGAGATTAGAAGATATGTAAACTTACACATCTGCAGTATAAACAAAGGATCAATTGGACTAGCAAGAGATGACAACTTTGGGTAGTAAGAGGGTCACTCATTCGGAAAAAGAAGCTGTGGTTTTGCAGTGCTGAGACTTGCTCTTCAGAAAGCAGGGAGTGACAGTAGTGTTGGGGATGGCAGCTATCACAGGGAGGCCGAGGCTGGAAAATTAAGGACTCCACCACAGTTTGCCACAACACGTTATATGCAAAAGAAGCTTTTGCAAGTGTGCTTCAGCTGACTACGGTTATCATTTAAGTGTGGTGAAACTAAACTAGGCTAACAGAAGAGGAAGAGAGTATCAGCTGAGACTCAGCTTAGTACAGATCGAGGGTAATGTCCAAAATTTGTGGCGCATTTTGAATCTGTGAAGCGGATGGAGCAAAGGTCTATCTGATAGAGAAAAGGTCTAGATCAAGGCCACTCGCCACCCCCTCCAGCTGCTAGCCCAACTCCTTGCCCAGAGCTTTTGCCCCTCGGCTGTGGAGGTGTGGGGGGAGGTCGAGGGGGGGTGTGTCCTTCCCCTCTCCCCGCTCTCCGTGGTGGGCAGACGGTGCAGGAAGGAGTGGGTGGAAGAAAGGAGTCCTTCAGCCAGAGATGCCGGTGCTGTTCCCCAAGTGCTGGCCAGCACAGGCTGAGCAGCCTGGTTTTGATCTGGGCCAGCTTTAGTGGGGGTGAATTTGGCTCCGGGTGCTGCCGGCAGGGCTGGTTAGGCTGTAGGTGTCTAAGTCTCTCTGTGGCTCTGGCTGAGGTCTCCCTGTGAGTGTGGTGGGCAGGTCCTCTACAGAGAGACCACCTCCAATCCAGACAACCTGCCTGGGGGCTGCCCCATGACCAGCTCCTGCTGGTTTGGGTAAAAAGAAGGGATCCTTAAACCACCTTTGCAGTTATAAATGCAAGCTTCCTCTGTTTGTTTGGGAGGCAAGCTCTTCCCGATGGGCTTCATGCATTTTTTCCTCAGGAAGCTGAGCTTCACTTGATTATCTATCCTATTATCAGATTTCAGCAATAAAAATAAATCCATTACCTTTTTATTGATAGAGCCAGCTGTTGTTAATTAGAAGAGCTTGTTGACTTCAGCATTGTTCAGCTTATTTATTCCAGCTGACAAATGTCCTCTAATAACTAACTGTAGCTTCTGTCATCTTTCATCCCTTAAAGCTGGAGAAGTAAGAGCAGAAGTAGGCAGGTTCAGGAGCAGAGCCGTGATTCAGCCACATCCTTTTCATAAGCTAAAGTTTGTTTTCCATGTCTCACTTTGGGAGCTGCCTGGATTTGTCATGACATTACCGGGGTGGGGTTTCCAGGCCCGGCGGACCTGCCCAGGTCCTGCCTGCCCCGGCTCAATGGAGCCAGGATCCGGCCTTGGTTGGGCAGGGATGGGCAGTCTTCAAACAGGACGTGGCTCCGCGTCCTCCCTTCTGGGGTGCCTGAGGGAGGGGTAACTGATTGATAACCCCACATGGAAACTGCAGGTCCCTGCACCCCACCTTTGTAGGGCTGAATCAGGAAAAGGGTGAATTACACTTTCCAAGCCCGGAAAAAACAGGTAGTGATAAGATATTTGCCTACCGGAACAACAGCGGCAAATATGGGCAAACGGGAACCTTTCAAAGCAGCTCCTAGTATTTTTAGCTCAGGTTGAGCAAACACTGCTCAACTCTATTTATTTAAACCCTTCTTCCACTGTGAGGAGACCCAAGCTGTTAAAAATGATGTCTTTTGTGCTAACAGGAGTCTATTTGATGTATTAGAAATAAAAAAAGCCTTTTTGAAAAACTAGGCTGATGCAAGACCAAAACCGGACCCAAAGGTTAGTGTCAATCCTGCCTCATTGAATTCCCCGTGCATAGTCACAGGGAAAGAGGATACGGAGATTTGTTGTCACTGATTGGCAATTGTGTAATTGAGAGAGAGATAAAACATATTTCTTAGGATTAGAGCTATTTTGGCTGTTTTTTGGGGGGCAAGCAGTTTTTCCTTCTATCTCTGCATTTCTGGGTAGCGGCTGACGGAGCTGGATCCTGGGTGATGACTGGGTGGAAGAGTAGCGGTGATCAACCATTTTAATAGAAGCTAAAGAAAATATTGGAGTCCGGGTTATTTCAGACAAAAGTGACTGCTGGCAATGAGTATCTCTTTCAGAAGGTGAGGTTTTCCCTGGCTTAAGCACGGCAACAAGAACCCTGCACAGCACCGTTTGGAAATTACCTTTGAATAAATGAAGCCTTGCTTTTCCTATGTCAGGACTGCTAGCTTGGCACGGCTCCAGGAGAGCCAAGAGCTCTACTCTTGTAAAATGATTAAATATGTATACTTTTCACTTAAACAGCAGGCAGGAAGCTTCTGCAATCACAGTTTAGGATAGTCTTTTTTTTTCTTTTTAAGGAATCTTGTCCGAAGTCTATCCATTAACAAGTAAATTAAGGTTTTAAAGTTGACATATCCAAGAGTTAATTTTGCATGAAGTCAGCTCTTAAACATTTCCTTTATCAGGTGAAAACGTTGCCCCTTCTCTGTCTGGCACTGGGAATTTTTCCTCTTTGGTGGATCTGGTCAGCCTCATGGAAAAAATGATTGTTTCTTTGTCATTGTAACTCTCCATTTCTCTGTTAAAATAAATGGACTGGTTCCAGTGCAGCTCAGAGGTTCATCTTCGTGCCTACTGGGGCTCCCCTGTCCGTTGTCTTGTGCGTGTAGGTGGTGGAACAAAAAGGTTCCTGGTTCAAAGGCATAGTGTTTCTCCACTTGAGATGAAAGGAGCATGTCCTTTAGTGGCCAGTCTTACAGGGGTGAAGTGGTTGTGGCTAGCGTTTTGAAGGGTGAGCAATGACTTTAGGCATTTCAAGGTCTGAGGGAGCCAAAGAAGGCTGATTTCCAGGAGGTGCTCTGCACTCGCTGCTGGAGAACTGAGATGTACTGGGTTTCTCCTACCGGGGAAGCAAAACTATAGGTGCCACCACTCCCGGGTCACCTTTTTGGTGTTGGCATCTGCATCCCTTCAGCAGGGGGCAGTGGGACACATGCACGTTACCTCTTTCATCATGGTCTGATTTCCAGGTTTTTCTGCACATCACACGCTTTCTTTTCCACCTTGCTGTGTAGATAACCACATGCTGATCTCCAAAAGCAGATCTCACTCCCATCAGCAAGGCTAAACGAGTGGGCTGACCCTGAGACATTTTTCAGTTTCATGATTTCAAGGCACAGGGGCAAGCTGAGGGCAAACCCTGGCTTTCCACAGTAATCCTGGGACAGCGGCTCTACCTCGAGCCCGCTGCGCTCCCACCCACGCCCCGGTGCGTGCAAAGCTCACACGCTCAATGAAATCTCTTTGCTTTTCCCCCCGCTCCAGGCGAGCTCGTCGGTGATGTCTGGCCCAGGAGAGAGCACCAGTCCCGAAAGCAGCAACCTCAAGTATTCAGGTCAAGACGGGCTGTACACAGGAGTCAGCCTGACCTCCACGGCTGAAGTGACGGCATCTGTGAGACAGGATCCCTGGTGTGCCCTGGCTCTGGCGTGACCCGGCACGAGGGAAGCTGGATCCTGGCACTGCGCGGCAGCCCCCAGATGTCCGCGCACAGTTTCTTCTGCGGAGCGGTCGCAGCGGCAGCGAGAGTGCTGGCAAAGACCATTCCTCTGAAATTGTTTCCGTGCCTTGGCGGCAGAGGTGTTTTTCAGCCTCCGAAAGAGGCTCTGCCGAAGCATCCAGTTCCTCATCTATGCAAGAAAAATATAGGGAAAGCAAACGCCCACCAGGGGATAGCTAATGCAGCCTTACACTCTCTCAAAAAAAAAAAAAAAAGAAAAAAAAAAGAAAAAAAAAGAAGAGATAAACCTAGACCTATTGATAGATTCCAGAAATACATCCTCGACTTACCCAGCAGCGCTGGCTTTCTGACTGTATAGTTGTTTTCACTCTCTCATCACCTTCTCCCCCAAGAATTTGGCGGAAGTTGTCAGTGTTGGGGAGGGAGTACCAAAGGCTTTAATTACTAGAGATAGCGAGACACTTCTTAATGAGCATCAGAAGTGCGTACTGCTTGAGTTGGCACAGATGTCTCGCACCGAACATTTGATGTCTTCGCACTGTCGGTCCTCTCCTCCTGCACCCTCCATCTTCAGCGTGCCTTGTTCTGCTCTTCAGAGCCCAGCTATGCCCCTGGAAGAAATCACAATGTTTGGTACAAGTCTCACAAGGTCCAGCTTGTTAAGGAGATTTTGGGGTTTTTGGGTTTTTTTTTGGTTTAAAATATTTACTCACTTTGCAAGACTGCAATATCACTTTTAAAGTACACTGTGACTGAGGTTTATGAAAGTTTGTATTTTCTGGCTGAACTGTATAGAGTCAGTCGAAATTTGTAAACAGGGTAACAATCAGATATTTTTCTTCCATATATACAATAATTTTTTTAAAGAAGTGCAATTTGCGTTGCAGCAATCAGTGTTAAATCATTTGCATAAGATTTAACAACGGTTTTTATACGAATGAATGAATGTAAACATTTTAACTTAATGGTACGTAAATAATTTAAAAGAAAAACTTAACTAGGCATCCTTAGGCTTTTTAGCGCAACAAAAACCCATCCACTTTCTGTATTTCCACTTGTTAAAGCAAGAGTTTCAAAGAACAAGCCTTCTCTCAGGAAAATTGCCCTAGCCTTTTGCTCGGAAGTATTGTACAAAAATGCAAATGCATCCCCAGGTTTTTTTTTGCCATTGAATAAGTATGTGCTGGAAAGAAACAAATCGCAATGAAACTTTACTACCTAACTGATACATATGTAAATACTCCACAAGATATTTAGGCATCTTGAAAATGTAGGATGCAATTTGTATAGTGTGACTGACGCATAGTTAGGTTGGTTTCCATTGGTTTTTAAGTGGGATGTCATTTGGAAAGTTGTTTCATCAGAGCTTTACAAATAAAAGGGTATCATTTTGGGATATTTTTTTTTTCCTGTACACTGTGCCTTCTCCTTTGTCTCCAATGCAATTGTTAAGCTACATTAAAAGCTGTGGAAATGTACTTGATATGGGCGGCGTGTCTGATGGAAGGTCTCCAGCTGAAGTGCCTGCTCTGGCTAGCTAAGTCTGCGTAGCGTGTGGCTTTTCTGCAGCTCTGCTTACTACGCCTTCCGATGATACGTAAAGCCAGGGCCCCACTCCTACCAACACAAACCCTTCATGGGCACGTGGGAGGTTTTTCTGATGAAAGTCTGGGGAGCTGATCCCCATGCCTTGTGAGGACTGTCATGGTTTTGCTTGGCCTTCACACCGTAGCTAAAGGGTCTCACCCAGGTCCTCTGTGTGTGCAAAAAGCTGCCTGTCACCCACTGCAGATGTAACTGGGTAAAGCCAACTGGGTGGCAGAGCTATCGTGTGCCTGCTGGCATCCTCTGGTGGCCAATGGTGAAGGGCAGCAAAAACTGAAGGCGCTGCTGCTGAAAAGAGAAGATGGTGAATTTTAACTACTGAGGGGAGTGGAAAACCTTTCACTAGCTCTGAGGACCGATCCTCTGCATTGCTCAGCTGATCAGAGCAAGACAATGCTGCATGTGATTTCCAGCTACATCAGCAGTACTGTTGGACTGGGAAGCCAGGATGCCCAACCTCTGTGCCTGGCGCTGCTGTCAACCTGTAGAGTGACTGCAACACGTCTCTTTGCCTCTCTGAGCCAGACTTTCATTTGGGGTGAATTGGGATAGCTCCTTGGCTCCAGTGAAGCTATGCTGATTTGCACCAGCTGAGAATCTGCCCCTTGCTTTTCCAACCCAGAGAGTTGAGGCCATCTCCTTACCCTGGGGCTGTCGTGAGGACCGCAGGATGAATGCTGCACCACAGCCCTCGGAGAGGAACAGCTTCTAGCAAAAAGGGGGCAGGCCAAGCCTCACCTGGGGTTTGGGCTGCTCCGGCCAGCCAGGAGCGGGGACACCAGCCTTGGTGCTGGGACACCTCATGTCCTTGCTCCCTGGGGGTTGATGTGGCCAGCTACCCCAGCCCTGCTATCCCCGGGGCCATGTGGGCTTGGATCTCGTGATTTACAAAAATAAATACCTATCTAAGTGCAAAGTGAGCCATACAGAGAAACATTGAGTTTAAAAAGCAAAAGCTGTGGAGAAGTGGGTGAATATCTTCCCTTTTGAAGCATTTGTTGGCTAAAATGTCCTTTTCTGTGATTTTCCAGTGTTCACCCTGAAATGGATAAAAAGCTGTTGCTAACTGGTGTTGAAGAGTGTTCAGCCTTAGCTGGGGTCAGCATCCTTTTTTTCCTTTTTTCCCTTTTTTCTTGCCAGGGGTGAAGTTTGGTGTGCCACTTCTGAAAAGCCTCGTGCAAAACTCACTGCCAGGTATGTCAGAGCTGTGTTCCTCGAAGCTATCACAAAACAGGAGGTTTAGACCAGCGTGTCCCAGTTTTGGGCTGCTGACCCAGCAGAAAAAGTCAGCTGGCTGCTGACGCTCTTGCCGGCAGCCTGTGAAAGGTCACCCTGCTTTGAAACCCTGCCGCACAATGTAAGAGTGCTCCTGGGAGGCCCTGCTCCCTTCTCAGCACCACCTTAACCCAGGCTCTGGCTTAGGGTGGTTCCTGCAGATAACAAGTCTTGCAGGGGGCATAAAAAGGTGCCCTATGTGAGAAGACTCCTCTTGGATCTGAGGCTGAAAATGCGTTTTTTAGGAGATATCAGGAAAAAAAAATGGAAAAAACAGTCTTTCCTAGGGAAGATGTTTCCTATTATTTCTTATCAGCAAAAACATCAAGAATGAAATACTTTGCCACCATGGACCAGAAGCAGAGCTAAATCAGGTTTTCATCCCTCTGCAAGAGGTGGGGGGCTGCAGTACCATGTTGCCTTACTCTATAGATTCTGAGGAGCTCAAAGCTGGGTTCTGTGTTATGATTTTACATAGAAAAAGACTGTAAGAACAGTACCTCCCTACTTATCAAAACTGTTCTCCAAGTGTACGAATTGCTGGAGGGGCTACTACTTGACAAAATAAAGTCTTCTCTTTTTTTTTTTTTTTTTTTAAATTTTTGCCTTTTATTCTGCTGAGCCAGCACGGCTCTGGGTGTGTGATCTGGACTTTGCTCTGGCTCGTACATCATCAATAGCACTGATACTGATGGATGGCCTGGCCAGATGCTTTCCTCACTTATCCCTGTTTCTCTTCAGTGACAGCTCCTGGGATGGGCTGAGAAAGAACAAAGGAAGAGTTTGACCATGGATCTCGGTTACTAGTGAGGCTGAACAAGCCAGACCGACCCCCGAGCAGCGCTCTAGTACCAGAATAAAGCTTCAGAGCTGACATTTGGGAGACAAAATAACCCATACGGTTACATGTCACCTTAGCACCTTTTTTTCTGGAAACAACGAAATTAAATAGCCAATGACTCGAGGCATCTGCTTCAGGCTCCCCCACCAAGCAGTACTAGAAGGCTCACATTTGCTTGGGTGGCCTCTCAAGAGCAGACTGCTCCTGGCCACACGTGCTACCCTGGGCTCCAGCCTTCCTTAGGTCCTAGGTTTTGTCTTAGTAGTGTTCCCATCACCCTCATCTATAATCATATTTTTTCTGTTCAAAGTGCTTGAAATAAGTTGAGATCCCTACCGTGGTCTGGAGTGGTATTTTTCAGCATGGCATTGAGGGTGTATACTGGTGTGGTACGGGTGCTGTGGAGGTATGTGAAGGTGCAACAGCTGCTGGCCTTGGGTTTGTGACCTGGGTAAAGCAGAGAGAACCAGCCCTGGACAGGTTGCCCAAAGGGAGTTAGAGGTGCCTGGCTGTTTCCAGAACCGCAAGTGGGCTTTGTTACATGTGGATGATCAGAAGGCAAGGAACCGGGAGTGAAGTGAGGAGCCAAAGTAGCTGATTTGCTTCGGTTTTCTTGCCGCAAAGCTAGACGGAGCCATGCACCAGCCCTGTAACATTTGCTGTATAGAACTTGGGTAATTTACTGTCTGTTCCTGCATAAAAATATTATCACTTCTGCTCCTTTCCAAGAGAAGAAGGGATTTAGGAATTACACCCTGCCCTGGTTACAACGTGCCTTAGCTGAGCACAGGCTGCAGAAACCCCAAATGGACTTCAACTCTTCCTCTGTGCTCACAGCTCCAGATCTTCCTTATCCAGCTGTTCCGAACTTCATTCCTCACAGATCCTCCAGTTCCTAAATCTGTATACACTGGACATTCCAGAGTTGTGTCAAACACACTGAATCCAGTATTAAAATATAGGGCAAGGGTTATTGCAGTGGGCCAGCGAGAAGGAAACTGAGGGCTTGAGAAGCAGTTTCAAGCGGTCTCTGCTTCACATGTTGCAAAAGGCTCGAGATCTTCATTATGTGTTTGCAATGTGTTTTGGAATCACTTGAAGATATCTGATGAAAGTTAGTATAATATATAGGAGAGGGGAGTAGGATTTAGGTGCCCAGGTGGACATGCAGCCAAACAAAAGCTGTCAGAGCAACGTAGTAACCAGAAGTGCTAATGTACTTCTTGAACAAATAATCAGGAAAATACTGATTAGGAGTCAGGAGGTAATTTTACTTTGGGATGCTGCATCCAGACCTGGCATCCACATTTGAAAAGGATGTTGAAAAATTGGCAAAGGTAGGGAAAAGAACTGCAGAAATGATTTAAGGGCTGGGGAAAACATCTGGCCTTGACAAATTTAAAGACCACAGTCTGCTTAGAATATCCAAAGGAAGACTAAAGGGTGACTGGTGTAGAAAGTCCCTTCATGGGGAGAAAACAGTAGCTGCTAACTGGCCTTTGACCTTGCAGAAAAAGACATAACAAGATCTAGCGGCCAGAAGGTGAAGCTGGATTAATTCAAAAGATAAATTAGCTTCAGCTGAAACAATGAACATAATTAGTGATGGGAGTCACAGCAAGTGATAAAGATGAGTGCTCAATCTCTTGATGCCTTCGTAACAAAGCTGGCTTAAGGATCAGCTTTAGCCGACCAAAAGTGACTAGGTTCAGGACTGAGCGGGTTACATCTGCTGCATCATGATTTATGGGCCAGATTAGTTTCCATTTGGTCTGAAACCGTATTACTTTTTGGGATGAGACCCAATGCTGAGGTCTTGAATTTTTGTCGTTATTAAAAACCCCATGGCACTCTTCCTGAGAACCGTGGTAAACACTGTGGTGTTTTGACCCAGTTTCAGCATAAGTAATTATTTTTTGCCTACCTAAAATGTCCTACTTCCTCTCCAAAACTGTCCTACGTCTTTATTGTTTCCTGTTAAATACATCTTGAGTTCCACAGAAGAAAAGGCCGTGTTTCAAAGTTGAACGAACAAAACTGGAAAATCTGTCACCTCTTACAGCATGGCACACAGGCAGGGCCTGCTAAGCAGCTTCTTGGAGAAGGAGGAAGGAAACCTTCTCTGAAGACAGTGGTCTGCAGCCCTTCGCTCCGTGACCTTTCGATGCTGTGAAGCCCGAAGAATGAACAGAGGCGTGTGGAGCATCTTGCAAACGTGGTGATTTAAAAAAAAAAAAAGGGAGGGCAATGGTGGGTTTCTATAGTGCACCAAACCCCAACTGCAATCCAAATCCTACTTTTTTTCCTCTCATGGGAATAAAAAACATTTTAAAAAAATAATGCTGCTTTTTGTGCCTTACTTACAGAGGACCCAGTCTTGTGGCACAAGAGGGGGAAGATGTGCCTTGTGTATTTGGCTGGTCGTTTCTCTGGCCCCTTTGCAGTACAGCAGAGCCCCAAACCAGCCGGGCAGATACCGGTGAGCGTTCACACTCTGAAGGGATTTTGCATAAGGTTGGCAGACATGCCTCCCCTGCCTCCTGCACCAGAGGCAGGAGTGGCCTGGGGAGGGGAGAGGGAAGGAGGCCTGGCGGAGGGCAGACCTGCCGTGCCTCAGCTTCAGCGAGGGGGCCACAGCAGCATCACGCCGAGCTGCTTGTGGGCAGCCTCTGCTCGCTGTGGCTCGAGGTGCCTGAGGATCAAGGAGCTGAAACTGGCCTTCACCGAGCCTGCCAGGACCTCTGGCAGGCTGGGGTCCCCCAAGTGCGTGTGCGCACATGTGCCTTCAGTTTTAAAAATTAGATCTTTTACTCCTCTCTCCTTCTACCATAACCCACAGTGGTCTGTAGTTGTTCCGTTTTGCCTGAAGTTTATTAAAAAAAGAAGCGCTGGGATGACGGGCCCTCTGCGGATCAGTGGCAGAGGTGAGGAGCAGTGCCCCTGAGGTCTGGGCAGACCCACCTGCCCCGGCACTGGGCGCACCAGGGCAGGGGCACCTCTTGGGGTTTCCGTAGTTTGGACAAGAAATGAGCCATACCCTCTGTTCTTCACGGAATCAATGAAGTCTGTCACAAGGTTCATTTAACTTTATTTCATTTTAAACTATTAGGAACATTTCAGCCTGGAACAGGCTCCCAAAGACAGCAATACTCCCTTCCTTATAACAAGATGATCTCCTGTAGTTTCCAGTAACTTTGACTTGCCTTTTTTTTTCAGATCAAGGTGAGAACCTGGAGACTGGAAAATAACATTACTATTTTATCTACTGGGAAAAAAAAAATTGCTTAAAAGTTTGACCGACAAAATGTGTATTCTTCATTGCAACCACCAAGTGATTCCTTCAAGGTTTTTAAAAACATCATGCCTACACTCAGAATAGACATGGAGAAATTATACTCTGTACAATTTAGTGACACTCAGAAAATTAAAAAAGGCAGCTTCTCCCCAAGTATTGTTAGGATTAACTCTGCACTAGGTAGAAGGACACCAGTGGTGTCTTTAAAGTTAGAGCTCCCACTTTATTACCCAGTCTTATGCTTTGCACAGAGTAGTGATAAAATTCCTGGGACTAAATGAAAGCTTTGTATAAGCAGGAAATTCAGGAAAAACAGCTTGTCTTTCTAAGTTTCCATGATCAGTTTTCAGCAAAATTAAGAAACTTCAAGCACAGATCCCAGCAAACTTGGGCTTTGTAAACAAGTCACCGATATCTTACCATTTCTCTGTGGTTGAGTTCATCAGGGAAGACATGGATAGGCATTGACAGCCATGTGCCATACCCCTTCTTCAGTGTAAACCAGTCCTGATCCCTCTGCCTTTAATGGTGTGTGCGGTTTTCCCTTGCGCAAGTAGCTAAGGGAGTGAGCTGGACCGCTTTCTTCAGGATTGTGCGCCAGGGTCAAACCTGTCACACTGTGAAACCCTTTCTTATCTAAAGCAAAGGATTAGCACTTCTGAAATGAGCCACATATCAAAAACTCAGGGAAAAGCTGAAAGAAACTCATATTTCACACCTGTTACGTACCGAGGCACTACGATATTGATGTACACTCTGCTTTCCCTGTTCCAGGAAACCTAAAAGGCGGTCAGGATCCTTCAGTCATGATTTAATGTACTCCACTGACGGGGAAACCTATGTGAGTGAAACGTTAACTCTGAGGTTTCAGCTATACATGGTCTGAGAAATTTTAAACTTGCCTCTCTGTTCACGCAGATTTACACTGAGATCTTCCATATCTCTCCCAGCCCCAGGCCTGCTCTTGCTCCTCTTGCAGTCAGGAGTGAAACTCCTCGCAGCTCAGTGGCAGAGGTGAACTCTGATTTATAAGGACCTTTTAAAGAGACGAGCCCAGCCCTAAATTATGGCTGGCTAAAGCAGGCAAGCACACGGGAAGCAGCAAGCTGTCTGGTTCGATGTAAAAGTTATGTTCACTACAAAGGCAAGGAGTATCTGTTTGACACCTTTGTAATTAATGAGACTACCTAAGGCAGCCACCTAGACCAAGCCCCAGCCATTAGGAGGAGCCTCATAAAAGACAGAGGAATTCAGGACAGGCTTCAGCTAGCTTTCCCAGACAGTTTGAGCGGGGCAGTCTGTCGTTCAGGGGCTTGCCAGGTGCCGGAGCTATCAGGCAATCTTGGCCATCAAAAGCCCAGGCTACCCCCTGTACCTGGGGGAGGGTGCGTCAGCCTCCTGTCGTTGGGGCACCAGGCATCAGCTCCCACCTCCACCACCTAAGTGGTGGTGCAGGAGGGCAGTGCCCACCTGGGATGCTGCTGAGGGAGCTTGCACTTTGGGCCCAGAAATTCTGTCTTGAGCAAAAATGTCCTGTTTAAAGGAGAACGAATACTCCCTGTGATTGAAAAAATGAGTGTGTGCTACCTACTCAGCAAGGGTGGGAGGGAAGCAGGTAGCAACGGTCAGATGGAGCTCTGCTAATAAAAGGCATTGCAGCAGAAGGCAGTGGGAATATACCTTTTTAGGGAGAAGACTGAAGATTAAGGGCAGCTGTAGTGCAGGAGAAAAGAAGGATGAACCAGAAGCTGTAGTGTGATCAGAAGATCAAGTCTTTTCAGCAAAGGTTTTTGAAGAGATTCCATTTGTTGTTCTCATTTCATGGGTTGAAAGTATCTGGTTTTCAAAAAAATTTCATTTTCATCACAACCAGGCTCCTTTGACAGAATACAAACATTTTGCAGAACCTCTTTGGTTGAGAAAATGCTCTAGAATTTTTGGTTATATCTTGCATTGTACATTTTCTGATGGCAAACTTCTTAGTGGAGTTAAGGGGAATTATAGTTTGTCAAACTTCTTGTTGCAGTAATTTTGGCATGATCTGTGCTTGCCCTGCTTGCTTCAGAGAATACTTATAGGCACCCACAAACACTGAGGCTGCATGCTGTCCTGAAGACAGCTGCCCCCAGGAGAGAATCCTCCAGAAGGGCAGAACCTGGCCCATAAAGTCTATATGAGTTTAGAAATGTGTAGAGAAAAAAGAGCCCAGATTAAATGGGTCTTTTAGGTAAAATCACTCTGAGCATAGAGGGGACTTCGCTATGGAAGCAGACAAGGTAAAAGCATCAGGGAGAGACAGCAGTGATTATCTGAGCTCTCTTAATCACCTGACCTCATTAGCCACACTGGCTTCAGCCTCATCAGCAGGTGAATGGGGCAAAGAGGAAGCCGCTGGCACTGTGTTTCTGGGGTGTCACCCTCAGCTGCAGGATGGCACCCGATACGTGAACACCAAGGCTGTGTCTCAGCCAGCAGGCTGGGACAGAGTGTGTGCGGAGAGGGCTTCCCCGGCTCTGCGGAGAAGGGGGGTTTATTTTCCAACCACAGATATGATTAGATTCACTCTTCTGTTTTGTGTGTACTGTTGTGCTTCTATGAATTAAATATGTAGCCAGGGGATAGGACAGCATCCTTCTATTAATAAATACAGAGCAGATAATGAAAAGAATAAATGTGAGAGTTTCATTGTTTCAAAAGCTGAGCAGTGGACCTGAGGCATGCAGTATGTTTTTAATTAGCATTATTACTTAAAGTGAGTAATAGTGAAAAGGCTCCTTGAGTTCTCTGATAGCATATTCATTAGCTAATCAACAAAGCTATTATTTTCTTTGAAGTATGCCCTACTCTGCAGTACTAAAGTGCACACGCTGATTTACTGGTAAGGGTAATTAAAGGGCATGTCATAAACACCACTGACGTCATGGAATATTGTTCTTTAACCGTCTTTCCAGTTAACTCTTCCACGTGGAAAAACAGATATTTTGCAGCTGACCCTCACCTGGTGTTGAGCGTTCTCCATCTCCTGGCGTCATTGCAGTTTTGTGAACCCACGGCAGCGGAGGATGTAGTCTTGCATTTAGGGCTTCCCACAGCCATGAAGTATATGCATTTGAAAGTCTTTCATACACCAGCCTTTGCAAAAAGCCTCACTGCTGTGCAGAAGCTTTTTCACAGAACAGTCTGTTGCATGAGTTTCAAAGGACACCCTGCACCTGTGTAACCTATATTACCCAGAGGTAAAGCTCTGCTGGGGATGGTGAGCTCCTCAAAAAATAACAGCTTTCCACCATGCTTCCCTTGCACTTACACCTTCCGTGAAGGTGGAAATATAGCCCCTGGCTAGGCAACATACATGGTATATACCTTTCAGGTTTTAAATGGAGCTTTACTGTAGATATAAGGGGAAGAGCAGGTAGGTTGGAAGAACTGTACCTAAACTATGCATTTCAAGCATGCTGTCTCTATGTAGCTCTATATATGGGCTACAAAATTTGGAGGATCTTCAGCACTGAAGTCTGAAAATTGGGGGTGCTTTGCATCCAGCAGAGCTGCAGGCTTCTAAATGCCGTAGTGGCATGTGGGTGCATGAGCAAGCAAGGGAACGTCAGCCTGGGTGGGTCCTTCTTCTTGCTTGCTCTCCCTCCTTCCTTCTTCCTCTCTTTCCCTCTTTTTCTCTTTCTCTTTTTCTCCCTCTCTCCCTCTGTTTCATCCTGTGCATTTTTTTTTGCTTCTTCCCAGCTACACGGCTGTCTCCCATATATTTCTGGACAATCGAGGGACTGGAAAAATCTGTAAATCCAGAGCACTGAATAAAACCACTTCCTGATTTTTTTTTCCACCCCATTTATTAGGTTCCTCAATATAAGGAAGTGGTAGCCTCTCTTTACTGAAGTTCAGGTAGTGGTATCATTCCAGATAACAGCAGTAAGTAGGTCATAAGAATAGAATGGATAATCATCTTTCACTCACACAAATGAAAGAAGAAAAAATGATATATACCAATGGGAAATAAAATGCAAAACACTTCATTTTAGAATTTGGCAAAATATTTTTAACTATATAGTTTAAAGGTATGTATTCCTGTTTATCTCAAATATGCCTCTTTCCAATGCAGACGACCAGCTTCTTTTGCAATTTACAGCAGTGGCCAAAATTCTGTTCTGATTATGAATTAGACCCACTTAAATCATTATTTACTCTCTGTTCAAATGAAAATTATCAAACACAATGGGATAAACCCAGTTGTACAGCCAGGGTACTCACATGCTTTCCCATTACTATCCAAGCTGGAAAATGCTCTGTCCTCCCTCCACCGCTGAGATATACGGTGGGGCTTATTATCCCCATTTTATGGATCAACAGGGATGAGAAAGCCTCTGTAGTTTTCCCAAAATCTCACAGGAGTCACTCCTAGAGAAGACATTTCCTGAGTGTCTTCCAGGTCCCAGGCGATGTCCCAGCTGGTGGACTCTGGCAGTATCTCACCAGCGCCAGGACATGGGCGATGGTGTGTGACAGCTCATATTGGTGGCTTCTTGGCATGGTTTTAGTTGGGACCACCTAGCACTTTCCCAGCTGCTGCCCATGGTTAGGGAACAGCAGCTGGACCAGGGACCGCTCCCGTTTTGGACTGCTGCTCCCCTGCTTTGGAGGGTAGGAGAGCTTAGCTGGAGGGACATAGGCTGTGCTTTGCAGTACGCCTCCTTTGACTGTTCCCTGGCCCATTTTATTTCCCAATATAGATACAGCCACTTGGTGTGTATTTGTGGTGTGTGTTGGTCTGCTTGCATGGAAGTGACATATTTCAAGACTGGTTGGTGAAGAAAGAAGAGGAAACACGATATGAAATGTGGATGAGTCTTATGTGACCCTGAGCCAAGTCCTGCCTTAAGACTGGGGATATTTTTTCATGAAGGCACGTGATTCTCTGCCTATGCAGTGTCAGCACAAAGCAGAGATAGGCCCCAACACGTGACTCTTTAGTGACTAGTTTGAATGGAAATGTGTGATTTCTGAACAGATTTATTGTGCAAGCAAAAATGTATTTGCTAAAGATTACAGCAGCGTGTTTGCTCTGAATGCTGAGCCTGGGAAATAAAGACTGCCCTGTGTGACTTTTCATAACACGGTGAAATAAGGTTTGTGGTGTCAAATACCTATTTTAACTTTGTTATCCCTGTTCCATGGTCTGCAGTGCAGGGATTAGGTAATGGAAGCAGAGCAGAGCCAGGGATGCAGAGACCTTTCCGTGGCTCAGACTCCAGCTCCTGCATCCCTTGTGGATGTGGACGATAGACGTACTTACCACTCATATGGCCTCGAGGTCTGTGCCAGGTGTGGACAAACAACCTACATGCCCATTGCTCCCTGACCTTGCCAAAACGCTTCTCTGCACCATGTGTAGGGGGACATCAAGGAGCTCCTTGGCTCATCAGAGTCCCTGGAGTCCCTCTCTAAGCTGTCCTCAAGCTCCTTTCTGCCACCTCCTTCTCAGGGTAGCAGGGAACCAGAAGCCTCTGCTGATGAGAACCAGGACTCAGCCTTGGACCTCTAATTAGTCATTACAGCTTCAGATAGATAGCCAATATTATTACCTTTTATGTCAGAGGTATCATATGTTGTACAATTGCATAGCCGGAAGGTTTTTGCAGGAGGTAGGACTAGGATTCTGCTACTGTGACCATTAACTCTGAAATGCAGCAGCTGAGGAGCTGAGTCCCCTTCCCTTCAGAGCTGTTTTGCAAGGTGGGTTCATAAGCATTTCCACTGAGGATAACTCGTAGGCCACACAGTCTACTAGGCAACCAGCTGTCTTGGTCTGAGAGCACGTGTTCTGGGAGCGTGAACCATGTGGGTGGGTGGACAGAGGTGTCTCAGGCTTTTTGATGAAGGAAAGTGAATGCAGAGTGCCATTTGGGGAATTTTCATGAGTCAAAATCCAACCCTGTTTCTTTTGTCTGTTTTTTATTTTTAAAGCACTCGAGTGACTGATCTGCAACGTGTAGACCTCAGTTTGGTTTGGAACTGTGGTTCAGACGCACTTGTAGACAAAAATTTAAAACCATGATCTTATAGGCATGCTCAGGGTTGGCTGATAAAAACAATTCTTTTGCTGGTGTGTTGAATCCAGTTACAGGTCCCATCGCTCAGTTTCCCTGGCAGAAACACTCCCGAGACTTTCTTTTGCTGATATTCTGACGCACTGTTTGGAAAGAGAAACTCAGCCAACTGCTAAGTTATCTTGGAGTTGTCCTTGTACAAGGGAAAATGGGGCTTGATTTGGTCTGGCAGTCTGCTAACATTTGCTGCCATGGCATTTTTTGCCAGTCTTCATGACGCCAACGAATGGAGGAATGCTGCAGCACATGTATTTAAGGGGGTTTGTTTAGTGTAAGGGTGTCTGTAGGAGGAGTAGTTTCCTGAAAGGAACAACGAAGGCGGCTGACCTTGCACTGATTCTGCTGACAGTTCCTGCTTGAAATAAGGTTGCCCTGATCTGGTGCAACATCACTCACCTCCAGCAAGGGAGTTTCAAACTGTTAGGAGACATGTAAGAGCTATATAAGGAGTAACATGTCCACAGGGATCCCTTGGTACCGAACATGGGATCTGAGCACACGCAGGCTCTGAAGGAACTCAGCTCCAGACTGAAGGTTGCAGTGGGTTTATAAAAGAAATCTCTCAGCTCTGCACATCTTCAGACATCAAATTTCAAATATAGCTCTGGATATCAGGTCAAGTTAAAGGCAAACAAAGGGAAAATATCCTGAAATAGGAATCAAAATCATCTCCAAAGTACTTGTTCTGCAAGGCTAGCAGGAGCAGCATTTCCATAGCTGTTACTTAAAAACATAAAAATCAAAAAGCATTGTTGAAAACTGATTTAAGGGGCCGGGCAGATTCAGGTGCAAGGCAGGAGATTGAATGTTTTGCCTCTTTGCCCTCCTCATGCTTTATGCCTTGGAAACCTACCTACGTCTCTGCCTGTTAATGAACATCTGCTTTTGATTGTCACAAACCCATATATTTCAGTAAAATAAACATACCTGATCTCCACTTGGGAAACAGCCTATTGTTGCTGCTGTGCCACATTCAAGCATTGCTTTTAAATCAGAGATGGACATTTTTTTTCTCACTTGCCTGCCAGTTACCTTTAAGTGCTAAATGACCCCAGCAGGAATTATGCTTCTGTGTTTGGACTAGCTGTAGGACATGGGCTGAAATGTTGCCTTTTCTTTGGTGTCTGATGTGTCCTGTATTGAAGGACCGTCTCCCGGGTATACCGGCTGTTGGTGTTAGAGAATAAATACATCTTTCCTATCTTTAGCTAATTCCATGTTAGCCCAGCTGGAAACTGGACTAAATGCAGATGACAACACTAGGGCTAAAAAGCATGGCCTTACCAAGTCCTGTTCATCTCACCTGGTAACACTAAGCTACTGTCTTTACTGGAGCCAAGGAAGTTTTTACCATTGTGGCTGTCTATCTGTCTGTGAGACTTCATGCCTGACAAGGGCTCCAGAAACCTGCACAATAACCAAATAAGAAAGAAAAATATGTATGTGCACAGTCACCAAGCTGTACAGGGCAGGAGCTCCCGGTTTCCCAGAGTGCACAGACCTTCACATGTCATGACATGGTGTTTGCTGCTTGATGACCTATTGATTCTGTCATACAGTATGAAAATCACTGTTTCTACACATGGTAGAAATCAACATCTGTTGATTTCGTGTTGAATATTGGACTATATGATCATGACCATTTCTAGCATGATTATGGTCTTGCCTTATAACATTGCTGAGAGCAGCTCAGATTCCTCACCTTCACCTTTTCAGTCTTGGTTTCAGCTAGTCTCCATAACTAGTTGTGAAATAATGGAGGTGGGAATGACTTTCTGCTCAAGAGAGTAAAAGTTTCAAGATTTAATCCCTCTTTTTTTTTTTTTTTTTTTTTTAATTATGTCCTACCTAGATGGCAAAAAAGCATTTAGCAGTCTAGTTGTAGCGAAAACATCCGTGCAAATATACTGGTTCAGACCAAGGATCCCTCTAGCCCAATACTTTGTCTCTAAAACTGGTTACAAAAAACTGGCTACACGCTTGGGGAGCATGAGAACTGGGCAAGTATATGTAATGTTTTCCTTTAATTCCGTTGCACAGTCTGACCATTTCCAGCTCAGAACGTTTTGGACTTTCCTAGCCACTGCAGTTTATTTATGTAGTAGCTTGCAGTGGATCTCTTGTCCAGGGCTTGTCCTGTTCCTGCCTGAGCCCATGTAAACTGTGTGCATCCACAGGGTCCTTTGACAAGAAACTGCACAGATCTAGCACCTGCTGCAAGAAGAACCACCTGCTTTGGCTTGTCATGAACCCAGTTCCTATGAGCTTCGTTTGATGGTCCCTAGGTCAGCTTTTGAAGATACTGTGGACAGCTGATGTCTGCCAAGCCACTTCTGATAAATGACTGTCTCTAATATCTCAAAACCTGGATCCCCCAACAGCATGCTGTCCACATCATGTTGACACTGCTTATTGGTATTTGAGCGGAGTATGGTTGCCTTTATGCAGTGTTATGTCATCCTCCAGAGGGGCACACACAAAGGCCACGTTGAGCTCAGGAGAGTTAGTCAATAGAAAACGGAGCGAAGTAGTTTTGTCCAGAAGGAAGCCAGGCACAACGAGACTGTCCTGCATGCTGAACCTGCCCAAAGGCACTGGACTCACTGCTGAGAAGAGCAGTTGGCCAAGGGCATACCACAGCTGGTGTGGGAGAAGTTCAAACTCTGCCTGGACAAAGTGCCAGCTGAAAAAAGAGGCTCTCTCCAGGATCCCTAGCTATCTCCTGATAGTTCTGGTTAGGTAGAAGTGTGTGTTGGGAGATGCTCTCCACCTTCTCTGGTGTGGCATGCTTGTAGGTCTCCTTCTTGGTTTACTGCTCACCAGTCTGTCCTCACGGGCAATTTCTGCTTTGCTAAAATTAATGCCATGGCTGCCTCTGGACAAATACCTCTGATTTCCCAGATATTGGAGAGTTCTTCACCCACATCCCAAATCTAGGCCAAATTAAGGCCAAATCTGTGCTCAGAGGAGGGTTCTTCTACACCTGCCCCCTGGTTTCCACTCAAAGATGGTCCAGGCTCTTTGCTAAAGGGTAGAGCTGCCTCAGGCTCTGACCAGCTGCCTGACCTGTAGGACTGGGGCAAATACAAATATAGTAAGCCCATACAAATGCAATAACGGTTTGACTGCAGGTATCAGTATGGATCAGCCAGGGACTTGCTGGAGAGGTGGCTGCTGGCTAAACCTTCCTCCTGAAGGGGAATGCCACTAGCAAATGGCTGATGCTGAGGAAGGCTGGAAGGGCCGCGGGTATTTGGTGCATGCACTGCAGGCCAGGCTTGAGTTTGGGGTCATGATGACGTATAGAGACACATATGGCCTTGTGTAGAGTCAAAACATCTTGGACACAAGAAAGTGAGTGGCAAGAAAGAAAAAAAATGAACAGACAGTACTTTTATTCAGGCTTCATTTGGGATCAAGATGAAAATGTGCATCATTCCTTTTCTTTTCCCCTTCTCAAGCATCCACCATTTTGCATCACTTATGATTCATGCAGCTGCAAAAATACAAGGACTGTGCAGTGGGCAGTGGGGGGACACTCTGCTGTTACTTGCTATCACAGCAACTGAGAATAATTCATGGAATGATTCAATGAACTAATATTACCTCATGGTTCTCATTTGAGCAGCATAAGGTAAAGGCTAGAACAGCAGCGCTTACCTTCCCCTACCCCCAAAGGCAAACGAACCATTAACGCTGCAGTAAAGCAGCAGAGCAAAGGTGTGTTTGCTGCACAAGGTTGGTCTCATAAAACTGAACTTTGCCCAAGACTGAACAAAATTGTAAGAATGACACAGTCGACAATTAAAGACATGCTTTTTATAAGGATAAGTAAGTTATTTATGACCTTCATCTGACATTTTATAAAGTTTTAATTTTGTTACACAACATCCATTCCTTTCATGCTTTGGCAGGAGAGATGTCAGGGCATTAGGACACATACAATAACTACATTTTTTATGCTTAGTTTTTACTGAGCTACCTTCTCCCCTTTAAAGGGTTTTATGGTCAAGTTGCTCTATTTGCATAATTACTGCCATATCCCCAGTCAATCAATTTTATGTGTTTTTCTCCCAAACCAATCTAAAATATGATACGTATATAAAAACATCACCCATGATCATACAGCCTTCACATTTATTATTGCTTCAGGTCAAAGAGATATGATAAAATTACCCTCTATTATTTCCCCCTCCCTGCCAGCTTCTTTCATTCACAATTCCGAATACTTTATATCACACAGTAATATTTTTTATCAGCAATTTTATTTTTCTCTGACTGAGAGACCAAAGAAAAGAAGTAATAGAGCAAGTCAAAACAAAGCAAGTAACTACCACAGGCAATTATGAGAATTGCTCATTTTTACAAGCGCGTGGAATGACAAGCAACTGCACAGATTGATAAGCTTGTCCCACAGACATCTGCAGGAAAGACAGAAATACTCCTGCTTTCTGGATAAATTCCAGACTTGGAAATATGTGGTTTCAATGGAACCTGGACTCCAATGACAGGAGAAACTCGGTGGCTCTATTTCACATCTTAGTGAAATATTAAAAAAACCCTAAACTCAAGTGAGGCGACATGACCGACACAAGTGTCATCAGAAGCCAAGATGAACAAATTCTTTTCTAGATTTTACATATCAGTAAAGAAGTGTGACACAAGTCATCACTGTTACGAGTTACCCTGGCTGGATGTTGCCACCAGTCCATGTGATAGGGAGAAAAATCAGAGATACTACAATTGTTGATAATAAGAGGTACTTCTTGATTTCTTGATGGCAGGAGTTAGCTCCCAGTTATGAATTATCATGGAATTAACAATCTGATTATGTTCTTTAAAATTTTTCTGCTGATCCTTGCTAATCTTCCACCCAAGGCACACAACGGACTTGACTTTTTATCCCTTCTTAATGCAGATTTACTGAGTGTAAAAATCACTTCTGAACATTTGAAGGAGAAATGAAAAACTAGCTTGTTTCCTGCATAAAGTAAAATATAACAGTAAGTATACTTATAAAAGTTCTCACCTCCAAAAGATCCCAAACAGAGCCAAAAAAGATGTAATATCTCATTTCTGCTGACCAACTAATTTATCTTGTTCTTCTCAGTGTCCAAAGTGTCAGTGCTATATTTTTTGTGTTTAGATTCAAACTCTTACGGATCAGACCGTAGCTGTTTAAAGTGAATGGCAAAATTCCCACTGATTTTCACCAAACAGGAATTTACATCTGCTTTAATAAAAGATTTCTTGGTTTTTGCTGCCCTTGTCTGGGTGGTGTAGTCCTGTTTCCTTGTGCTCTTCTTTACCTCGTTGTTGATCCAAGCTCTGTTATTTGCATGCTGCTAGGAAATAACCCAGTGCGCTTTAAATAGGAAAACTCAAGAAGGAACTGGAAGGTGAGCTGATTGCTATTTGTTGTTTGAAGGTAGGTTCTTTATTGCCAATGAAATCGTTATAGGCAAATAGCAATTTCTTTCAAACAGCTTTCATGGCAACTGTTGACAGTTTCCTTCAGAAAAGCCAAGCCTCATCATTTTACAAACAATGTGTTCAGTCTTATTCTGACATGGACAATATTATCAACAAGCTTCTGTCTTCAGCTCGATAAAAAAGGCTTACTAAAACAGACTTTGTAAAAAACATACAGTGACAAAAGCAGCATACAAGGTAAGACAAGGTAGATCGTTTGACCAACTCGTATTTGGCTGGAGATCTGGGGTAGATGAGGAGTGTTGCTGTAGCATGCACTTGCTTTCTCTCCCGTAAGAAATGAAGGTGTGGTGGGAATGCCGATTCTCAAACATCTACCAGGAGATGCTGCTCTGTAGCCTGAGGAGACAGGAGCATGTCTATTAATGAATGCCAGATAAAGCTCCATTTGAGTTGCTTCTTTCTTTCCACTTGGAGAAAATCTGGATTATTAATTTTTCAATTGTGTGGTTTGTGCTGTGTTCTGGATGGATATAACCTGCATATTCATGTGAATATGAAGCTGAAAAGGAAAGCAATGGGACAACGTGCCCTGTGGTGGCATCAGCACCTTGCTGACCCTTCAGGTGACCCACCTCCTATCCCACACAGGCAGGGCAGCAGCTCAGTTCCCTTGCCAGGCTGAGAAGGGGCTGAAATGGCAATCCTGTGATCGAAAGATGGAGAGATGCTGGGCTGTGACGTTCTACCAGGGCAGTATTGACTAAGCATTGGCACAGGTTGTCCAAAGAGGTTGTGGAGTCTCCCACCTTGGAGATATCAAAAGCTGTCTGGGCATGGTCCTGGGCAGCCTGCTCTAGAGGTGGCCCTGCTTGAGCAGGGGGGTTGGACCAGGTGGCATGCAGAGGTCCCTTCCAACTTCAGCCACTCTGTGATTCTGCAAGTTTTTCCTCTTCTCCAAGCAGTGTTTCCTACCACCCACCAATTTTGCAAACGTTATTCGTGGTTTTACAGCCCTTCCTGGATCGTGACAGTGTGCTCACTTGGTTGTCCCTGAATGGCTGGGGTATCATACGCATATCTATGCACATATAAAAATGTTCAAACATAACAAATGCGTAATGCAAAGACTAATCTGTCTTGCAGCTCATTTCCAAGCGCAACGCAAGTGACTCTGCTCTGTTGAGCCAGATTCTCTTAGGCTCCAGGGTGCTTTCTTGGACTACTCTTTCTGGAGGGCTAAGCAAGAAATTGCATTAACAGCCTGTAACTCTGTACTTCCCAGGGTTGTGGGCAGGGTCTCCTCAGGAGAGAATCCTTGATTCAGGAATTCACTTCCCCCTTTGTGTGAGAGAGCCCGAGTTTGTTGACTTTCCCAACACATTGCACAGGCTATCTATTTACTCAGGCTTTTTCTGAGCGGGTGGGTTTGGTGTGGAGGATCTTTGACATTTCCTTGTGCTTTCATTTCTTTGAGAGATACCCATTTAAATGCTTACCAGTTTCCAGACTTAACTACTTGTCCCTTATGTCTCCTAAAGAAACACCGTAGATGTACAAAGCTGCAAAAGTAATTAGAAAAAAAAAAATGAGAAATTAGTCTCCTCCCCACACAAGC
The DNA here is from genome assembly GCF_965183815.1 of Platalea leucorodia. Lineage (NCBI taxonomy): Eukaryota > Metazoa > Chordata > Aves > Pelecaniformes > Threskiornithidae > Platalea > Platalea leucorodia. The sequence continues at coordinate 52,204,946 of NC_138823.1, read as the reverse complement.
CTCTGTACCAGTTCTTTCGTAATTAAGGGAGGAAACCAGACTTCCTCCTTCCCAGTGATGCCAGACGTTGCTGGCCCGGTCCTTGGCAATGCCGGTGCAGGAAGCGTCCCTCATCCTCAGACGCTCACATCCTTGTGGTGCGAGGAGAAGCTGGCAGATGAGTGCAGCAGGGCCAGCCTTACCAACAGGAACAATCTATCCATCTCCTGTGGAGCACTTTGGAGATCAAAAAGGATGTGCTGTTATTAGCTGTGCTCCCCACCAGCTGCAGCAGGCCGACATGGGCCAAGGCAGGACCGATCCTCCTGCCTAGGGAGAGGAGGGAGGAAGGATGAAGGGAGCAGGGAGAGGGAGATGTTTGGACTGAGTTGATAGCAGAATAAAATATTTTTCAAGCTGTAAATCTATTAGATAAACTAATCTCAGGCGTTATGAGATTCCAGATGAAATGCTGGAATATGCCAAGCTTCTCATTTTTATTTCCAAATGTTGAGTTAATTTGGATCCAAACTGAGCCAAATTTCGCCTTAATGTAAGCAGGTGCAACTCCACTGGCTTGAACGGAGTTACACCCACTTACAAAAGGGATGGATTTGTCCTGAAGTGATTTAAATAGGGCAGAGCAGAGCACAGATGTTTCCAGTGTTTCATCTTTGAACCATGAGCCACATGAATAACAAAAAGTATTCTCAGTCTCTCTCACACCAAGCTGTGGCCTGATGGAAGGCTCTGTTTAAGCACAAGACCTTACTATCTTTCCTTTTCTTGTTCATTTGCTGCCACTTTTACCCATTTTCTTTTCTTCCTTGTCCTTGCTTTTAATCTTTTTGTTAATCTGGTATATTTTTGGGGAAAGACATGCCACAAGAGTGAATGAGAGTTTTATTGATTAATTCACCTGACCTAGACGTTATCTCGTTTCTTTCAGATTTCAGTGTAATTAGATACTGGAATAATACTTAGGTTGTAATTTTCACTGCAATTTGTGTGGGCACTGTGTTTTTCCTATTCTCTGTATTATTTAAAACATAAGACAAACTGTAATATTGGGAATATATACGCTTCCCGCCAAAACCAGTGACCGTTGCTTCCGTGCTCATTTAATAGTAAGGTTGAACATAGAAGCAAGGTTATGTATAGAAGGTAATAAATGATATATTGACCTGGCAACATTAGTTGTTTTTAGGATAGATAATAGGTATATAACCATAGATAGAGTGAAAAATAGTGTGGATACAACTATTGTCTTGAGGGGTTTTTTGAGGGGGGGAGGATCTTTTGGCTAATTAACTTAATTTTGACGTTTCTCCCTCTGTCTCCTGCTTGGGTTTTTCCCATCACAACGCTGAATGAAGCAACCACCCTGCTGCCTCCAGGGGTCTGCCGAAGCCTGGGCTGGACTTGCCATGCGATCTTCCCTGGCCCCGTGGCTGGGGTCAGAGGCAGGACAGCAGGACGGCAGGACGGCAGGACGGCAGGACAGCAGGAGGGTCTCAGCTCCTGAGCGGTTCTCACAGACCCGGCAGTGGTGCTGGAGGGGAGCTCGGGCCCCATCTGGAGATCGGTATCACCTGGCTTTTATTCTCCAACCCGGATATTCACAGCTCACAACCACTGACTCTTCCTCCGTGCCCCCCTGGCGTGTGCAGGAGGGCCGTGTGTTATCCGCTTCCTTCCTTCACCACCCCCTGCCACGGCACGGCCGAGGGAGCCCTGCAGCCCGCGGCCCAGCAAGGAAGGAAGCCACTAACCCACCGCCCTCTGCCTTCATGGGAAACGCTCTTAGCCTTAAATCGCTTCTCTGGTGCATGGAGGGGAGTAGAAAAAAAAAATGCATGCATTAGGTTGTCTATTTGTGCCTGGTAACCACTGTGCTTTTCTGACCGGAGGGCCAGCTATGACTTGCATGAATCATTACTTTTCCCATTTCAGCAGGTCCGTGAGCAGCCCCAGAAGTGCTCAGCATCACAGCCAGGGCATCAGCAGGTCCCTGCCTGCCCGCCATGGGCGCACCCCGGGACAAACACTCGTGCAGTCCGACGCCAGGACAATTACACCGGGCAGGTCTTCGGACAGTCGCTGCCTTGGTACTTCGTCTGACACTGATAAAGCTGTAACTGGGCCTGAGCAAAGGCTTTGAGTTTACCCATGGAAAATGGAAAGATGCACTCGTCCCATGGGGATGGAGGTGTGTGCAAGCTGAAACACTCTCTGCTCTGCAGTCTCCCAGGCTCCTGCTCCTCTCTTTCCCACTCCTCTGGACAGCACAGCTGTCTAATGGCCTGACTGGGTGAACTTTGGATATTTTCAGGGCTTTCAAAGGACACTTACTTTTGTGAGTGGATCCTTAACATCTAGGAAAATATGGACCTTCATAAGGATGCATATGAGACCATCTTCTGGGTCTTCCCAGATGACAAGACACTCTTTTCACACTGTAACTCCAGTAATTTACTCTCCTTGAATTTCAAGCAATATAGGCAGGCTTGCTCCTGTGTCCCTGAACTGACAACAGGCTCTTTAGCAACAATAGCAGCTTCAGCTGCAGAAAGTACTTTAGGTTCAGGCCTGGAGGATGTTAAGCCTCATCTTGCACTTCCCCTTCAGCCATCCCTTTTGTTGCTCCGGTTAATATTCTTGGCTAGAGCTGCTCGTGCTGAAGGAAGAGGAACAAAACATTCAGTCTTTTAAGCGATCAGCCTTACAGTTGTTTTTTTTCTTGCACTGCAAAAATTTTACTTAGTCTGCATTCAGCATAGGGCCTTGCAGGATTCATATCCTGGGCAGAAACAAATCGATGCGCTCTTGGACTTCAGTAATACAAATCTGTGCATATGCCATATCAAATCAGTTGTCAAAATGAAGCAAGGTGGAAAACGAAAAGATAGTTGTACGTTTTCTAGCTTTTCTTCCTATAAGTTTGATGCATTTGAATTAATAAAAACTTAAAAGGGGCAGGGCAGATATTCAGAATATGATATTGATTGGCTACCAGATTCCCTCGGACAAGTTTCCTTTAGAAGCATGCAGACTTTTTGCCAAGCTCTACCTGGCGTCCTCAACCTGTGTCCTTTTTGAAGGAAAACATAGGTGATGGTAACTCCTTCTCACTTGGGATGCTAAAACAGATTTGACAGGGGATGGTCCAGACTCCATTGCAGGAGCTTCACTTTCTTCTGTGACACTCTTTCAAATAATTCACAGTCTTGAACATCAAAGAAGCAATTGCTCCGACTCGCTGTCATGCAGACTGCTGCAGCAGTTACACTGGGCATTTGCTTGGGCATTTTCATCTTTCGTGGTTTTTTTTTTCAGAGGCAGTGGAGACTCAGACCTGGGCAGGATGCTGGTGTGGAGGAGTGTAAGATATCTGCAACCTTGCTGTACAGCATCCCTGTTCAAGCAGCAGCTAGGCTAGCATTTATTTCTCAGCCTAATAAAGCTCAGTAATTCCCAACTTTCATTGATTTAGAATAACTTAAATGATTCTAATAAATAATATAATTTATTATCATGCTGGAGTTGCCGTTTATATCAATTCTTCTAGGACCCTCAGTGGAATAAGCTATTGGTCTGTCAAATCTTCATTGCTACCTACAGCCCCATGCTTAGTGGCCCTGCTTTGGGCGGGAGGCTGGGCCAGGCAGCCTCCAAGGCTCCCTTCCAGCCTGGATGGGCTCTGTGAGTCTAAGATGTGACTCTCTTACAATGTACATAAGCATTAGGCACTATGCAGGGCTTTCCTGACACCTGAGTGGGATTACAGAGTATGTCCTTGTCTCCGTTTGCAGAGCTGTCAATATTTTTGAAGTCTGTCAAATTAGCAATCCCCTTCAAAATGCAATCCCATCACCTGACTTGGCTCGTGTGGAGAAATACTGCCATTAACGTATTATAAAGGTTTCATGCTTTTACATCAGTGACTTCTCTCTGTAACATTCAGGCAAAATCCCACCAGCCCTGAAGTTAACACGCATTCGTTCTTGTTTCCATTTCTCATGTCAGTAATGCTTTATTCCTTGGGAGACATACATGCTTTGGGGTGTCTGCAGTTCTTATTCAGTAGATAGAGCCTAGTCACTGGGAAGGGGCTCCTGGCATAGGCAGGCAGGTTAAGGAGGCACAGAGTGTCTCCAGAATACCCAAAAGTCGGTTTTAATACCCACCCCAACACACACATGCTGCCTTCTCCTTCATTCAGAGCATGCTTTACAGGCAGAGCAATGCTGTCCATCTCCTGTGAACATGTACGAAGCTTGCAGTTGGATTTCCTTCCCCTCGAACTCAGGCAAAAAGAGCACCTTTCGCTTTGCAAGTGCTCTCCAGGTGATGGGCACAGGCAGAGTGAGGAACACCTCCCAGGCAAGTGCTTGCTGCTGCCTCTGGGATGCATGCAAACAGAGCGATGAACTCCCACTTCCTTCAAGAACAAGGCCAACTCTGCTTTTAAAAATAAGGTCTACTATATACATGCACAGATATTTGATTTATTGGTAAAGGTAAATACCAATATATGTAAATCAGTAGTACACAGACACCAATTCTGATACTCAAATAGGGCTGCTACAAGTGAAAGTGGAATTTAATCTCATATTTTCATAGATCTAATCTGTCCCATTCATCTTGTTTCTTCGAAATACCCAATTACATCTGGCTTAATACAATTGGAAAACATTTATTACCATCATTAGTGGCTTGGGTTGAAATTGGCTGTGAAATTGTGTGCACATTAACTTGCAGAGAACTGAGCAAGCCAGAAACCCTGGGAATTGATTTTTCTAAATGGCTGCTGAGCTCTTGTACTGGACACAGAGCCAGCGACACTCACACACAGCTGGTGTGGGCCCCGGGGCAAGGAAAGCCACAAGAAAAGCAGTCAGTCCTCTTTCCCAAGCCCTTGCTTGCGGCTCTGCCCCTGGCTGAACCATCTCCCACCTTCCACCGGGCACAGGGAAATTGAAGGTGTTGGGGAGGGATGAATCTTTGTTACTTAAGACCGGGCTATTAATTCTGCAAGTGAGAAGGTAAATATAAAAGACAGGCTAAATCACTATTTTCATTTTAAGCAGAGGTTTATTAAAGAAAACTATGAGGAATGGGAGAACATGAAAACATCTAATTTTCTCCTGTGTTTCAAGACAGCTAATGAGGCTGAGCCATCTCAGAGATCTTGAAAAGAGCATTATTTCACACCCTCACTCAGCTGTAAGGTACCATATTTATTCTTTATCAATTGCTAAAATTCCTGAGAGTAGTCTTATTGCTGTCTGTGTCTCCTTCCTTCATAATTTATCCATAAGCAGCGTTTGGATCTTCCAGCAAAGCTCCAGCAAGTGCTTGCCACCGGGAAGTTACCCATCGTGATGCCACAGACAGCAGATTGTGAGAGGACTAAAGGCGTGCCCAGATACACCCAGGTATAGACAGCTGCAGGGGTAGATAGATGCATTTTTTAAATAATCAGCATGACAGGGAAAGCAAACCACTAAGCAATGAGTAATTACCAAGAGTTCCTTTGAGTATTGCTTATGGGGAGAAAAACTAGTTACATACCCGGGTGTTTTGCTGCAAGAACTGTTTTCTAGAACATTTTCCTGTTTATCTATACTAATGGTGCCTGCAGCATCTCAAGACTCAGTCCATGCCTATTTCATATCCATTCTTATTTATTCCATCTCTCAGATATCCATCTATTGAAAGAATAAAAGTCCTTTCACTCTCTCACAAAGGTGTTGTGAGGACAAATATATGAAAGACTAGGAGGCGGTGTGGACACTGCAGTTACTGGACCGTACAAATCCCTGAGGAATAGAACTAGGACATTTTTATACCTTAATGGATTTTTTAAAAATTGGTTTTCTTTTTCAAAAACAGTTCAGTGAGAAGGAGGTAGAGTTTTCTAGGGTCTCACATTTCTGTCTCACCTTATTACTGGTAGTTTGGCGGTGTCATTAAATAATGCTGTAGAAAGTTAATTATTTTTAGTCAAGCAATGTAACATGGTAATAAAATTTTCAAGCAAGAGACCTGTTTGAAAGGTCAATGACCTCTTATAAATTGCTAAGCATCAATAAATATCTTTCAGCACAGGTGGAACAATATTTGTATGGTTATGGACAGAGCTGTAGAGTTTAGCTTGCTCAAGACCATTAAAGATCTCATGCTTATTGCCGAACAATAAATGTCATCAATGCAACCTTTAAAACTATGCCCACTCGGACTTGATTTTTTCAAAAACAGCATTGCTGGTTTTGAAAGTTGAAGGTGACCATGAAAGCAGAAAGGTTTTTGTGTAAAGAAAAAACTGGCAATTGTCATAGTAAAGTTTGCTTTTCTTTTGATTTCACTGAAACATAATTCCTGAATCATTGAGTTTTACACTTTCCTGAACAGAAACAACACTGTAACAACCATCTTCTTTAGATTTTGGACTCCTGGAAGTGAGTTATTACACGATTATTTACTAAACTAGGAACACAGAGGAAATGTCTAACTTCGGTTTTCTCATGTACCAATATAACCTCTCGGACAGGATTTACTTTTCTGTAAGATGCATCTATACATGCTACTTATTGTGCTGCTAACAGAAAAGTGAGGGGAAAGACATTAAATGCTCTTTCACAAGGACTTTCCAACTTCATACTGCGTTTGGATGCACGCGTGCTAGGTGATCAACATGCTGCGTCTTTATAAATGGAGGACAGCATATGCTGAATTATCTCACTGGTATTCTGCGTGCAATTTCAAAGCTAAACAATGCATGTCTTTTATATATGATTCATCTCCTAGGAATTCACGCCTTCACAGCACCTTTTCTAAAACAGGAAATAAATACGTGTTGCTAAGCTACTTTCATGCTTTGAAAAATCCCACTGCCGTTTCCATTGTCCAGTTTGTGTTCTGAGGGCTGTGCTCCATCACAGAGCCTTTTTTTTTTCTCCCATAATGAATACCTGCTCTTTTTACCTTTGCCTTTCTTTCTGGTGAAGGTAAAGAGTCACATTGATTCACTGCTTCGCTCCAGTATGTTTTGCCTGTGCCAAACATGCTCTGGCCTCACATTGTGCCACCTGGCTGGGAAGCACCGGGAAGATGCAGATGAAAATTCTCCAGGCACAGACGGAAATCCTCTGGGCAGCGAGGCACCGAGCCAGTGCTCGTGATGGAGCACTCCCTCAAGAACATGTCGATGTCTGGGCTGGGACACTTGATGCTCCAGCCAGTGCCAGCACTTTTGCCTAGCAGATGAAGTAATCTGCGTCTCAAGGATCCACTCCCTCATCTTTCCATCTTCAACTTGGTTGCACATAAACTTTATAGAGTATACAGTTTATACAGAATTACTTCCCACATGTATCTCTTAAGAGTAGCTGTATTTAGGTTAACTAGGTTAGGAGTCATAAATAGGAATGGCTAATGTGATTGTACAAGCTTCCCCCCAGATCCTGGTCAATATTGTAACTCTGACCTGTAATGCACTCTCCCAGCAATTCCAGTACTGGGCGTCTCTTAAGCAAATATGGCTAATCACTTCAACAGGTTGCTGACTTTTATGAATTGAATTGCATAGCAAATAGCTGTGACAGTGTATATAACAGTGCCAGACAAGAAAACAACATCATTATGTAGGGAAGAATGTGCCCCATCTCAAGAGAAGAGCAAAAAATGTTGTACGCTACTTCTTTTAAAAGAAGGGTGTCACTTGGTGGTGTTTTTTTGGCACGTATCTGGGCTGCTGGTGCTGAAACGATGGGTCAGAGACACCCGGAGAGCTGGATTCTGGCTCTCCATTTTCCAAGATGGGCACTTGATTCTGAATGATGTGTGACAATGCAGTTGAGCAAAGGCAGATTAAGAGGCAAATCCTGCAAGATACTCGGCCACTTCAGAAGCAGCAGAGGGATGAAACCCTACACAGAACAAAAGAAACGTATGCTGAGACAGTGCCTTTCTCTTGGTACCTACCCAGGGTTCAGATGCCTCCCCTCTGGTTGGCCCCCCCAGCCCCTCCATGCCCTAGACACGATTTAACAGCTAGACTAATCCCCGCCATTGAAGGAAACATCTTATTTCATCTCTTCTGCCATCAGCAATCTTCTCCCATTTCCATTTTCCACCTCTTGCCCCAGTTAATTTCAATGACTTCAATCTTGTCACACCTGAAATATATTTGGCCGCATGTTTCTTGCAATATGTAGATGGGATTTATATTATAGTAATTTTGTTTTCTGAAGGCTTTGACATAATTAGCCAGCCAGGCCAGCTAAGCTGTAGATTATTTTCTACTTTACATATCAGAGAGCATTCAGAGCAGTTGGAATACTCTGGAAGTCATTTCCCTGCAATTTTCAGAAATCTAATACAAATTCTTGGTAAAATGATACATTAGTCACATATTACACAACATGTCTTTCTCTAATAACTTGCAGCTCATTTTAGCTGTACTAAAAATAGTGGTTATAGCCTCATTAATTATGAGGATGTTGGATTGTAAACTGCTATAAAAAGCTTTCATGCCAGTAACTGCAGCTCCCTTGTTTGTATTTGATGTCTGTATTATGAGACAAATACTGTTTCCTCTTCCAAAACCACAGGCCATGGCCCACAAGATCTGGCAAATCTCTCCTGAAAAAACAGGGAATAGACTATGGGGATACACAGGCTTCGGGGGGGTCTCTGACACCTGAAGTTCATGAAGTTCTTCTCCATCCAGCTGCCCTGAGTGCTGGGGCACAAAGTTACAGCAGAGAAAGATTGGGAGATCTGGGAGATCACGCTGTGATTTTGAAAAGGGGTTACCTCCACAGCAGATTTTCTCCTTTCATAATTTAAAAGATGGAGGGGAGGACAGGAAAGTTGTTGCAGGCTCAAAATGAGACTGAGAACCATTTGGGCTCTTTCTACCTCTTACACCTGGAAATGGGCAGTCTGCTGCCCACAGGCTTCTTACGCACATGCGTGTCACCCCATGGTCTTCAAATTTGCCCTGGAGCAGTAGCGATGCAGCCTCGCAGCACAGCACCAACGATGGAAGAAAAGGCTGCAGCAAGCTCCAGGGCTTGCCCCTGGTTTTGCGTCACTGGCTTCAGCGAGGTCACGCAGCTGGACGTCTGGGGTTGCTTGTGGCACTTGCTTGCAAGATCCTGATTAACACTGGAGAAAGCGCGGCTCTGCAGGGAATCCCGTTGATTTCAGGAGGCTATTTTCAGTGTGTGGGACTAAAGGTCATTAAAATTGGCAGCACTGCACTGAGGTTAAACCAGCAATGTCCCTTCAGAAGAATTTTGCTTGGAAATCTATTTGCATCCAGTGGGAACACAGACAAGTGTGAGAGAGATGATATTAGTCTACAGAAAAATGACTGGTGTGAAAAAAATGAATAGGGAATGACTATCACATTTCTAGAATGGAAGCTACGTTTCCACAGCAGCCTAAACTGACCTAAGCCATGCCTTGGCCACCCTGACTTTTCCCACTAGGTTGGAAATCAAATCAAGTGAACAGTGAGCATGGAGCTGGACGAGCACCTCCTGAGCTTGTGTGTGGCTGAGGCTGGGGCCAGGCAGAAGGGCAGGGTGTTGCAGCCCTGGTGCCTCCCCCCTTGACTCTGGTGGGACCTGCCCACCCTTCCATGGCAGGCAGCGAAAATCCCGGGCAGCCAGCAGTGCAAACCCCTTGTCAAACAAACCTAGAGTAAAGTCCAGGGTCAAACAAACAAAAGGAGATCCTTTTCTCCTGCAGAAATGCAGAATGAAATGGTGGCACTTGTTCCCCCCAGCACGTAATGGAGGGATGAAGGCTACACAGGTCTGGGGAGGGGTTAAAGAAATTCAGGGAGCATGCATCCACCAGCTGACTTCTGAAACCTGGTAAGTTGTTCTGGGAAAGGAGAGTTTCATACAAGATCCACTCTTCCCTGAGTACCACCTCCCAGTCCCTTTAGTGACAGGCACGACCTTGCTCATCGGCACCTTCTCCTTTTTCACTCTGATGGCTCAGGCCAGTAAAGCATGCACAGAAATTCACTATATCAGAAGAATTACTCCCTTTTCTCTTCCTTAATTCAACTTCATCCTATGTCTTATGACATAGGGGTCTTTGGGTAAGTGTAGGGTTTCACTGCAGAAGTCATGCAGTATAAAAAAAACCCTCACCTAATGCCATTACAGTACAATTTCCTTGCTAAAATACAATGGTGTAAGCTGGTATAATATGGCATTCTGTGACTTACTGTGATTGAAGGCCAGGTCCAGAACAATCTCTGTCACTGCATTCTTCTTTGTCTCAGATTTGATGAATTTTTCTGAATATTTTCAGGTTTTGTTTTTATTTGTTTTTTTCACCTAAGTATAGTGGTGGTGATTGTTACAAAATGCAGAAATTTCCTTTGAGAAGGCCAGTAAAATCTAAATTCTTCCCAGGAAACCTATCTTTTTGTCTTCAAAACCCAGAGGCTCCAACTACCGTGATATATTAAAATAGGCTAAGCATTTGCAAAAGAGACGCGGACCTCAGACATTTGCTTTATTAAAATTAGCCAGAGGGCACAGCTCTATATCAACATGCGGTGCAAAAAAGACAATAACTCTCCAAAGGCAACATCACCTAAACCAGTTAGTTAATGTGAGCTTGCAAACGTTTGCTAGTGCATTAGAGTAATGGGACCCATTCATGGGACATTCAAAGTAGCCTCATTACTTTTGAACAGTCCCATCCCTAAACTCTTTTAAATGCCGGGAGTCAGCTAAAAGTTGGGTGTTGTGAAGTCTTCCGGCAGCAAGCGTGAAGCTGAGCTCCTCCTGCTCCTTGCCTGGGCACAAGGAACATTCCCAGACTCACTCCAGTGGCAGCGACTGCGAGTAGAGCAGCACTGAGGAGAATTCCTCAAAAACACCCGCTCAAGGGCCACTTCGGCTCCTCGGTCTCCTGCTGCTCCTGCCCTCCTGCTACAGCAGCGACTGAGGAGCATTGCGAAACCATTGCCGCATGTAGGCAAGGGATCTGCTGGAAGCTGTAGGGTTTGGAGGTCACCTTGGGGATAGGCGGGGAACAGTAGCCCAGAAAGATCATTAGGTCCTATCCTCCTGCATGCCCTGCAGCATCATGCTCCATTAGATGGACGCCACCAGCATTAAGAGCAGGGAGTATGTGATTAAGGAGCTTTCAGGCTTCCTGAAGAACACCTCCCAGAGGAAACTAAGTGCTTCTGAGGGCTAGCAGACAGGTGTTTGCTTTCTCTTTTCTGCAGCCTTGTACCAGGGTGCTGGCTAGCACACGAGAAGCTATTTTTCTTATTTGTTCTTCCAAGCTCGACGAGATTAGTCTTCTCATCCAACATGATGAAAGAAAGTAATTTGTGCAACAGTTCTTGGCATCCCTAAACTGTTAACCCAGACCTTGCTGGATCTGTATCCTGACCTGTCTGAGAGCCCTGTCAGGGCTGGTAACAAGCACACAAGAAAGGCCTAGACATTGCAGATGATGTCACCAGAACTTCTCTGTGATTAGAGCTATTTCATGCTTTCTGGTGCTGGACCTGTCACAGGACCATCTGGCCCCTTTCCTGGTTCAGCCTGGAACACAAGTTGCCTACAACTTTCAAACCCAGGAATCAAATGAGCTATAAGATGGGAAAGGAATTTAAGGGTTCCCTCTTCCACCAAGGAAAGATGTCTGTAGACCTCCTTGGTGACAATGCCCCTACTGGTGTGGCCCTCCCCATTTTTTTGCATAGGAACGAGCCCTTTTTCTCCCCAGTTGAGAGGAGCAGGGAGGGTACCGAAGAGGCAAGCCACCAAAAGAATGCAGAGCCGTCCCCAAAGAGCTGTGGCCTGGAAATTAGGCAGAAGATCTCTTGTAGCATTGTTTGTTTTGTATGGCTGCTGGATTGCCCTTTGCCGCAGGGCTTGTGGAGGCTTTTCATTTAGCACAACTGGCAAGAGGCAGCTGGGGCAGTGGCTATACCAGTTAGCAGTCCCTGAAATAAAAACCTCCATACGACCTATTTACATTGACTGCTTTAGCTGACAGAAATCATGAACTGTGATTTATTTATACTTTTGTCATAAGATGACCACTCTCTCTTCTCAGGTGGCAAGTTATAAAAGAGTCATTCAGCAATTCATTGGCATTTAGGATAGCAAAGTCAGTCAGTTCTAAGCTGAAGATGCTAAACTATCATGGAAATGAGATAAAACTGTATTATGGGCAAGACACTGCCAAGTCATGTTATTATGCTTAAGTGACAGCTCCAAAATGAACACAGAGGAACCTCAATCTTATAAGCCCAAAATTGTGAGATGGAAAACACAGATTCAGCTGCCTAATCCTAGAGACCCATAACTGAAAATCTGCAGGCACCCAGCTTCAACAGGTCCCTGTGGGGTAGTGGCACAATATTACTGACCTTAATTCAGGTATCTAAACTCCCTGGGTGGGGGGAGGTGGTGAATTAGGGTTTAGATCCACCTTGTGTGAGTGCTTTCTGCTCACAGGCAGTTTCCAGCTCAGCATGGAGATATTTTTGGACTGTCTCTTGGAAGTACCTAGCCCTCTTCCCTCATGAGAGCATCAGCCTTCACCCTTAATGCTCCCTTCTGGGTTCTGCCACTACTACCCATTACACGTACCTAACTTGTGGGCGCCTAGTCCTTTGCTGGATGTATCCTGAGGTTTATTGATTGCACTGAGTGAACACTATCCCACCAATACATGTTTTTAAATAACTTTATTTGGCCAGTTTTGTATCTCTCCTTTATTGACTTTTTGCAAATGATCCCCTGGCAGGCAAAACGACACATTGTAAGCATATATTGCAGATTATTCACACCACAATTCACACGCTATTCCAATGGGCCCTAGGGGGAAAAAAAAATCCACTAGAGTAGGATGCTGGGAAACTGTCCTTTATTCACTGTTAACTTCAGCGAGGGTGAGGCAGTCCAAGAGGCTGGAGAAAAGTCTTGTGACATGTGCGTAACATTCCCTGCTGCTCACTGGAAAAAATCTGTGCTTATTAGAAGGAGTAAGGGATTCCTGACTGATGGAAGAACATGACTCTGCTCTCTGCTGAACTCTCAGCATTGCAACTGGTCTGTGTTTGAGAGTCAAATATAACTCTGTTGCAGAAGTGGTCTGAGACTTACATTTCTTACTGCCACCTTATGCTACATCAGGAACCACAGATTGCCTTTGTCCCTCACTTTGTTCTCTCCAATCCTGATTTCCCTCAGAAACTAAGGCATGTATAATGCCTATTTCCATTTACCCCATCTATCAGACTATTATCAGTTGAAGCCATTTAAAGCCATTAATGCTTCTGCTTTTACCATAACAAAAGCTTACTTCGTGAGCTCATTCATGAAAATGAAATTAATTTTAGAGGCTAATAGTGACAGATACAGCGTGTGTTATTTTTACTGAAGGAACGATGTCTAATTCTAGGCTTACTGGTGGTGCTTACGTCTGAGCCGCACCTGGGCCACAGCCACTGCATGCTGGTGAGGTTCCCCTGATGCCATGCCAGTTTTTCCCTAAGGGAAATTTGTCCCTCTTTTTAGGTACCAGCATCTGCCTAATATGCTCTTTATAACATTTATTTCACAAAATCTCATGTAGAGCTATAATTGCATTCAGAAATGCAATGAACAAAATTAATATATTTCTGAAAATACTTTAAATGCTTTGGGAATGATAAAAATATGACAATGCAGAGATCCCTGAATCCGTTAATGAAATTAAGTCGGCATAAACAAGATCACATAGAAATTCACTGGTTTTGGTGGCATTATTTCTGACTTTGATATTGATACTGGTATAAACAAGAACAGAATCAGGTCCTCGGTGTTTTCCAAAGTTTGGAAGGATATCATGCATAAAACTTAATGCTTTTCAGGCTTTGTAGTTGCGTACACTCGCCTGAATTCTTCTTTTATAATGGCCAAGCCATTAAAAGGAGACCTTTTCTACCCCTCTAGCATGTAGCAGCATTAATAAATCAAGTGATTTCTTGCTGGCCAAAGTAAATTGGCCTAAAAAAACTTTGTATAATATGCAGGTTATGTAGCTGCAATCTTCTTTACCCTAATAATATGCTTCTTTATACTGCATATGTAATAGTTGTTTAAAGAAAACATAAAATCAATATTCTTTCAGAAGACAACTTTTTGGTTGAAAAGATGTAGCAATAGCCATGCATGTAATATAGTTTAACAATCTTAAATATTCCAGACAGGAAAAGTTTTTTGTCAAAGTCTCTGACAGTTTAAACTTTAAAGCTTCAGCAAAACTTTTAAACTTTTAAACTTTGAACCTGTTTGAACTTCATTTGATTTATGAATTATTAAATGTACCACTGAAATTCACCGTCTTTATTTTCATGTAGTAAAGATTTTTTGTTTAAAAGCTACAGATGAAGAGTGGGAACTAAGGAAATGCAGCCTGAGGAGATTATAGCCCTGTTTTATCAGAACAGCATTCCTCTCAGCTGTATAAAACAAAACCCCAGTAAAATATTTAGAAGTGGGAGAGATAAAGGACTAAAACTGGTATATACAAAGGGTGGGGAAAATGAATGCTAAACTGGAAAGCCGGATTAGGCAAGATTCTGAAAATTAGATACCTCTAAATTAATTATTTAACTCTTCCTTCTCGTCGTGCTCTGTTTTTCTATGTCAGGATTAAGAGAAGGGCAGCACCAGGTTAACAGTGTCTTTAACATGAAGTCGAGGGCAGTGGGAAGTAGGAAGGCATTACTTTAGCAAGTTGCTCTGGAGGAAACAAATCTCTGGAAAGGGAAATGCCCTGAATGGCTCCCAGAGTCCCACGCCAGAGTGCTGGCTGTAATTCATGTCCTGGTTGACGGGGAACCTACTTAAATCACGGCACTGAAACCGTATAGGTATAAAATGGGGAAGGTAAGTGTATGGTGTCCGTGCTGCAGCAGCATTCACACACTGCTAATCGCAGCTCTCGGGTCTTGTCCCAGCACAGTCTGGGCACCGCACAAGGATCCAGGGGGGATCTTTGCAAAA
Source organism: Platalea leucorodia (assembly GCF_965183815.1). NCBI lineage: Eukaryota > Metazoa > Chordata > Aves > Pelecaniformes > Threskiornithidae > Platalea > Platalea leucorodia. The sequence continues at coordinate 52,189,914 of NC_138823.1, read as the reverse complement.
GCCTTTTGGAAAGTCTGCCCTGGAAGAGGCACCCAGGGAGCGTGGCGGCAGTCTGTGCACAGGCGGCGGGTATTTATAGCCTGTGTCTGAATGAGTCTGTACAGATGCAGTTTATCTGGGAGTGTTAGATACTGTCTGCATATTGATGATCCCTTGCTAGCAGGATAAAAGGAGAAATAAATAGAAGACAAACCTGCCCGTTTGGTATTTAATGAACTGCAAAAGTCTGCTTCTCTGGGCTGCTTTGGGGTGTTCTTAGCAGGGCCAGTTGAGCTCCCCAGGGAAGACCCCCGTCTCCCTGCCAGGAGCAGAGGCGAGCTGGGTAACCGTGGGGGGAGTGCAGGACAGCAGCGTGGGCTCTCCTGCTCTCTCCTGCTGGGGCACGGTATTGCTGCGAAGGCAGTGTTCAGCGGCCTCCGGGAAACACGGGTTGCCCCAGCCCTCCTGTACGTCTTCCAGCAACTGTTGTCACAGGGCAATCGCATTAATAAGGCCAAAGATAAAAGGGATAAAGCACACAGGGGAAACTGAATGAAACTGGAGCTGCACGAAGGCTGAAATACCAAAACTTGGCAAACGTGTAATGTCAACAACGTAACTTACAACTGAGCTTCTGAACTTGCAGCAAAAGAAATAGAAGACAAAGGTAAAAATGGGGGAAAATTGGGGAAGAGGGTGGCCAGAAACAAGGTACTCTTCAACCTGTGTGTGCAGCCTTTACAATAATCCACGCAGCATCCAGCATCAGGTTACGCACTGAAAACAAGGTCTTACGGGAGAGAAACTAGATATGTGGGTATTTTTCTCTAATAAGGAGCTTTTTGTCTGTCTTTTTCCTTATACCTTGTTCAGGATGATGTCATCTTACATGAGAAAAGGTGTAGTGATTTTACCTGCTTCCAGGTGGAGCAGAAAATCAAGACTATTCACCAGTGAGCTGAACGTCACCGGGACACCACACATGAGTAGATGCCCTACAGCGTGCCTAAGGATGGGAGAATCAGGAGCCTTGGGAACTGATTTAAATCAGAGCACTTCAATTTATCTGATGTTGAGTGGGTTTTACTGAGGGGCTGCCTTCAAAATAGGGCTACTTGACATATTTTCACTCTGGAGTGTATTTGTTTAGAAATCTGAAATACTGGAAGGGGAACGGTAAAGGGGTGCAAAGCCCAGCTGTGGGACACTAAATCACAGACAGAGGCCTGGACACCAGTAACCACATTAGTTCTGCAAGAGCGTTCATGACCATAATGGTTACAATTGGGCATTTGGCACACATTTGCTTACATTTCCTGAGCAGAAAAATAACAGCACCATTCTTTTGCAGTGCCAGATGGGTTTGCTCTTCTGTCCTGAGCTATGCTCCACAGGCTTTTCCATAGCAAATGCGTGCGGGGACACTGGCTCAGGTAAATTAGGGAAAGCAGCAGACAACCTACTGGGTAAAGCTACTACGGTTGCATCCCCTACGCGGTTGAAACGCAGCATCCTGTGACTCGGCAGTGTTTCGGAACTGAGTGACCCTACGTGGTACTGGCCTTCAGCAATGCTGTTTTAAACACATAAGTCGTGCTTGAATTCTGAAGACAACTTCTTGATTTGGGAAAAAATTATATCATTCAACTTTACCCTGAACACCAGGTGAATTGGGCAATACCTATTTCCCTCAATAGCTATTTTCACAGCCACGTGCATGTGGCCACGCGTGAGGACTGACTGGTTACACCACGGCAAGAGTCTCTGCAGCCATTTGTTGCATTGCATTTCACTTGTACTGTCTCTAGGGATGCACTGAGACAATAGTAACTCAAGACAGAGAGTGGGGTGAAAAACTGTTTTTTCTATGGAAACCAAGAGAGAAAAAAAAAATAAAATAAGGCCCAGCTCCAAAGCTCAGGAGACTGGCAACCATCTCAGCTCTCAGTGTGGAAAAGCAGCTATCTCCCACCCACGCAGTCAATGCTCTTACAATGCATCCTCCGACCAGGCTCAGATAAAAGGGGCTTTCTGGATGAAATCATCACAGGTTTGTGTATAAACATGTTCCTTCTGATCCCTGACTGCTCTGGGATCAATTTCTTTGCCAGCAGTACCATTCAAAAGGTGGGCCTGTGAACAGCGATGGAGGCTTCCAAATGGAGCTGCTTGGAGCAGCAATGCTACCTTAGTTGCATAAACGTTAATCAGTTCTACAGTAGAGGGACTACTACATGCAGTTTTACCCATAGTGTTATCTTAAAAATAAACCAGTTGTCACTTTGGCTTCCCCACAGCCTTTCTGTTTTGTGCACAGTCTGAAATTTCCATTGGTGCCCTGACCCAGCCAGGGGCTTTGAATCCGCTCCGTAGGAAATAGGTCAGTCCAGAGCAACCTGGTCTGTTGCTAAAAGCAAGCTTGTACTTCAGGAAACAACCAGACTGAAAAAAAAAAAAGAAAGAAAGAGGAAAAAAAAGGCTTTGCTCTAGGATTTCTGTGAAATTTATGGCAAAACTCAAGGAAACTGTGTACGTTGCAGGCATTTTAAAAGAAATATTTACCAGTGGAATTTGTGACTCATAGAAACGCATTTTCATAGTTCTTCCCCAGCACAGACAGAGGAAACCACGGAGTTGGGGCAGGTAGAGAGTGGCTGCCGCTGGACTCGGCCACTTCAGCCACTGACAGACCCGAGCAGCAGCAGAAACATGGGCAGCGGGGATTAGACAACACTGCAACAGCTTGGAACTAGCAAGGCCGAAAGACTCTGACAACATGAAAATTTGACTCATAAAGGACTTTTTTTTTAAGCTCTGAGACCTTTCACCTTCTGTTTCCTTTTGTACCATCTTCTAGGGACCCCTTCCAGTGCTCCTCGCCTCCGGGAAGCCGGCAGCCCATGGGGTGGGCTACTGTGCCCATAGGGTGCACGGAGGGGTGAAGGGATGGGAAAGCAAAGGGGCCAGCGGCACTGAGGGCTCCCAGTCCCCAGGGTGCGCCAGCCATGTCCCCCACCCAAATACGCGTGAATTTGGCCTTCAAAAGGGTGCGGGGGGGCGGACGGGACGGGACAGGCCGGGAGGGGCGGCGGGGGCCGGGCGGGGGCGGGCGGTCTTTCCTCCCGCAAATTTTGGCCGGGGAGCCTCCCCTCCCTCCCCCCCGTCTCATCCCGTGAAGCATTTGAAATATTTCCACCGTGAAGTGGACCAGTTTCTCCCGCCACTTGTAGTGCTTGGCAAACAGCGGCGGCAGCGGCGGCTCGGCACATCCCGTCCCGGGCGGGGGGAAGGTGGGTGCCGGCCCCCGGAGCCCCCCCGAGCCGCGGCCTGGGCGCCCGCCTCCCCCAAGTGTGTGTTTTGGATGAGGCAGCGCATCAGCTGCCTGGTATCAGCGCTGCGGCTCCGGCGGGGCGGGATGGAGGCTGAGCAGAGCCAGGCTCGGGAGGGTCAAGTACAGGTTGCTGCGCAGGAAAGAGCCGGGGGAGGGGAGCCTGGGTCACTCCTCTCTCCCCTGTCTCTCCCTTTCTCTTTTTTCCTCCCCCCCCCCCCTTTTTTTTTTCCTCGCCGCCCCCCCCTCCCAGAGAAGGGGATGTTGGGACTATTCCATCAGTGTGGTATGTCTGTGTAAACATCATTAGCTCCTATGAGCTGACACGCTGGAGATTTTCATTTCTTCTTACAAATCGCTCCCTTCCACAATAAAAATACCACGCATATTAGGCTGGATATGTTCAGAGGGAAGATGGAGATGTTTATTCTCGCTGCCTTTGATCTCTTGCAAAGCAAAAAACAGTCTCGGCAGAAGAATACCACCGGAGACAGGAGAGGGTGAGGGTCTCCCCGAGGGCGGCTGGGCACGCCTGTGGGCTGCGGTGTGAGGGCAGGTCCGGTGGCCTTGCCGCAGACACGATGCGATGAGCCAGCGGTGCGAGGCGGCAGCGCTGCCCCGGGGCACCATCCCGCACTCCTGCCAGGCCAGCTGAGAGGCCCTGGCCTTCAGCAGGGCTCTCCAGAAGAGCCCAGAGGGTCCAAGTGAGGCAAGGCTCTTTGTGAAAAATCTCATCTCCAGAGTACATGTGGGAAAAAACGCTACAATTTTTTTTTTTTCCTAAATTCCCTGGTCTCTGGGGTGTCTGGCTGCCAGTGGGGTTACTCCACGCAGGGAGCTGTGCACGCGCTCTGCTTGGCCGGGCTCCGCAGAGCAGAGCCCCGCAGAGCCCAGCAGAGCTGAGCCAAGCGTGCTATCTCCCTTGATCCACTCCTTATCTCCGGGAGCAGTCGTGGCACGGAGGGAGCTCCGGCAGAGAAACTTCCCTCATCCACTTCCCCCTTCTGTCTGTTTGCCCTGGCAGCAAGACAGCACTTTAGTAACCAACAGATGTCCGCACCCTTCTTCTTCCAAAGCCCTCTTCATTTTGCTTGCCTTGATGCTTTGGTAGGTATTACTTGCTTCCCTCTCCTTAGCCGTTTTAAAGGGGGAGGAGGAAACTTGGGGGGGTATTCTCTGTGTAGCAACAATAAAACCAGTGAGGTCCCTGCAACTGCTTTTAGCATTACAGGTTTGGAGGTAGTCCTTTTTTTACAAAAAAACCATAAAAATGGGATAATGTTAAGGGCAAGGGAGAGAGAGGCAGGCCTTTCAAAACAAGGCTCTTGTGCTTTCTCCAGCTCGTGCTTTGCCCAGCTCACCAGGAGAAGGCAGCAACCTCCGCACGGCATGCAGGAGTCCTCGCAAACCTTTGCGGCAAGACTTCAGCCAATTTTGATAAGCCCTACATGCCAAAAGCAGTTTTGGTCCAGGGACCCACCCAGATCCCAGGCTCTCTCTTTTTGCTTTCAGCAACACTTTCTTTTTTCTCTTTCTAGTGGTGTCTCTGTACCGAGTCATACAAACAACTGGAGCCCATGTAATTAAGGCCGTTCACGGAGGCTGAGCGTGCAGATGCTGGTGCAGACCCTTTTGCTCCCAGCCGTCCCCCCTGGCGTGAGCAGGCAGCCCTGCCGCGGGGCCACTGTGCTGAGATGTGCCGGTTCAGTTGCTAACACAAAGCTGGCAAACACCAAACGTCAGCCTCTTCCCCTCCGCGAGGCTGATCCCCTTCCAAGAGCATGCATGGCGTGTGCTGCAGTGCAAACCCATTAATCAGGCCGCATTGGGTAATCTTTCCTTTTTGTCCTTCGGCGTTTTTTTTTTGTACCTCAAACCTCCTTTCCATAAATCTCCAGGATGAGGGTGTGGGCAGAAACCCCCTCGCTCGCTGGCCAGTTCCCCCAGTTCATCGGCTCAGTAGCCCGGTAGGGCTGTGTCAGAGCACTCGGCTCCTTCCTCCCACTCGCTCTTAGCTCTTACAGTGATTAATCACCAAGAGCTCAATCATGAAGCTTTGTTCATCTAGGATGCTGTCTTTTCCCAGGCAAACTAAAGTAATTTGTATGAAGAGCAAGTCTGGAGGGCTTTTTAACAGGTCTCCACACATTTATGGTTGTGTGAAGTGGAAAATCTGTGGCTGCGAGATAGCAGGCTGCTACTGCAAAGGAGTTTTGCTTTCTACTCTATCTGTGTATTTGGAGTTATTTCATGGCCTTCAAGTCCTCTGTTTTAGAGAGGCAGCTGGGTAACTAAGGACACCATTTTGCTTAATAGGCATCAAAAGTCAGAGGTCAAATGGAGTTATCATTTTTCCAGTGTCTGAGAATCTAGCTCTCATTCTTTGAATACATTTATATGCCATGTGATTGCAGTCAAGGGACTGATAGGCCTGGAGCCCAAATCATGACCAAATAGTGAAGGAGTTAGGAATCCACATTTCTCAGCTAGAGGTGAAAAACTGGAGCCTTTCAATCCTCATAGAAAAAAAGATTAAGAAAAAAATTCATCAACTAGGCAGAAAAAATGCAATTATGAATCCAAAGGTATTTGTTGAATTATTATTATTATTATTCTTTTTATCCAAAGAAGTAAAAAAGGAGACCTCAAAATGTAGTGCTCCAACTGCAGAGGAGGAAATGCCCATTTTCAAGTTTGGAGGATCTGTCTTCATGCGGCCAAACTTGTGATTGCTTTGGTGTAAGATTTTCCCAAAGGATAAATGTAGTAATTCCAGCATCTCTAATATATTAATTGTTAGATAATGCTGAAGTTACTAGATTGTATGATTTTAAAACATCTGGTTTATAAGACCAGGTGGTTTCCTTCCCTGCTCGGGCACGCAGAGTGCCTTTACTAACCTGGCTATTGCACATCCCACTGTTGGCGACAGAGCGTTCAGCCCACTGAGGGATCCCACAGGCTGAACGCTCTCGCAGCAACGATGAGATGTCAGTTTTTCAGTGCCGGGCATCCACAAATGACATCGTACAGAAACAATGTGCCCTCATTTTTATCACCGGAGCTGCCTGAGTACCTAAAAATTATCTTGAGTAAATAAAAGGGGGGGTGTGTGTGTTACCCGTGTTCACCTTTTATTGTGGCTTCTGCATTTATTCCATGTTAATAGCTTAACAAATAGTTAATTAGTAGAAGTCTATACTGAAACAGTAATTTTTTTAAGACTGTATTGATGGAAAGAAAGACAATTTTCAATTCACATATGCTGACAATCACATAAAAATAAGGCAATAATATTTAGTTTTTCCTAACCTGGGCTCAGTGAAATGAGCTGTAAATCTCTAGCCAGAACTAATGAGATCTAATCTCGGCTCTGCAGTAGCATCACATATAAGCAACAGTTTGTGAACATTTGTACAGACCAAAGTTTCTTAAAATCATACAGAAAATAATTTTGAATAAAGGCTCTTAAAAATCTCAGAACTTGTTTGCTGACAGCTCACAAACAGAATAAGACAGGCCCTCTAGATAAATTCTTTGCAATGAATTCTTTGCTTGGATCTAGTTCTCCTCCTCCTCAAGCAGTATTTTTAAAGTGAACAGTCACAGATTACTTGGATTTTCAGCTCCAGAGATTTGGAAGAAAAAGAGTTCACAAAAATGAGTGCTCCTCCCCGCCTTCATTTTGTACATTAATGTGAATTCCAATATAACACTAACATGCCTGCTCTAAATTGTGACTTGAACAGGGCTGATCATGCAGAGCATCTACCCCTCCTGTCCCTAAATTAGGAACCACTGGCTGTTTCTCCTGAAAGGGTCACCAGTACAAACTCTTTAGGCAGAGGAAAGTCTACTGGGCAGACTTATTGTGCTGGCCACAAAGCAAATAGTAAAGAACTGAGGCGGCTTTTCCCAAGGCTAGCTACCAGCACATAGCTTAAGGAACACAATAATTATGGAACATTCAAAAACTAAACTGGAACACTTTAAATGCATTTTTAAAAAAATTATATGAATATATGTCAAATATGAAATATGATAATTTTTTCTATGGATATATGAAAAACTACAAACTCTCATTTAGATAGTTGCCTTCCAGTGACACGTTCCTTCACACCAAGGTCAACTGCAGAAGGACTGTAGTAGCGGTTTCCCTTTGTATTCTTTGAAAATCTTTGGTAATTGCAAAGTCACCAGTTATCTTGAGGTTTGTTGCATGTATATTTTATTTTAACATTTCCTGATTACAGATATATAAACTGTTCAGTTTCAGGATGTTTCTTCCTGGCACCAAGTTATTCAGTATACCTACAGGTTTTGAACTGCTCTTCACATTGTTGTGAGTATTCCCTACTGACCCAACAAAAAGCCCAGTTTTACCCATGTAAGCAGTCCCACTGGCTTCACTAAGCTTTGGTAAGGTGAATTGCTGAGCATCCCCACCGTTGCCAGCTGTGATCCCACCTCCCTCTTCTTCCTTTGTGTTGTTTCAAGTGGGGGCAATCTTACACGCATGTGTGCTGTAGTAGAAAGCCAAATCCTACGCTGTTTATCAGCTTGCTTGGCATGGCAAGATCAGTGAGGGCATTCGTTTATGCAGAAAACCTCTGCCTTTCCCATGGCCCTGGGTGCTCTAACATCATGCTCCCTAAGGATGTCCAAGCCTTTGTGTTCCCTCGCATCTGCACCGCCTGGCATCCAGATGTGGGGGGCCTCCGGGCCAGGGTCCCCAGCGCTGCGTATCTTGTGGCTGCAGAGCTGGCAGAAGGAGCCCAAGGTAGCACTGAGCTCTCCTTGCATGGTGCTGTGGCAGCACCGCAGACTGATAGGTGCCATGTGAGGTATGGACGCCACTAAGAACAAAAGGACTGAAGGCCTGACTCAAGGACTGCTGAGGTGCAGCCAAAAGTGGTTAGGAAATGTGTGCTTTGAAGACTCCGGATGCAATTCCTTCCTAACAGGGAAGGGGACAAAACAATTCAAACTATGTATAGAATTTAAGGCCAGAAGAAACCTCGTAGCAAGGCATTGCCAGTCTGTACAATATATAACATCATCAGCTGCAATCAGCACTTGTGATAATGGCCTTTCATATTGCTGAAATAGCATCATTGCATTGTGTTTACTCAGCAGGTATCAAATGCAAACCTTAGGAATATGGTGCGATGTCTCATTTGTAAGTTAAAAAACCGCAAACAACAAGGAGAGAAAAATTGCACTTTTCCATATCTGCCTACCAACATCTCAGAGCAGCATCTGAGATAAAGTATGTTCTGTTTTAAGCAGGAGGAAATAGTGCAGCACCTGTAATACCATCTGCACTTTGCAGATCTGGATGAGAGACTTTCTTCGTATTTACCTGCAGCTACGCAGCCAGTCTGAGTGCTCAGCTGTAAGTGGGAAAGCTCTCTGGTGCAAGCGAATCCCTTGATATGACAGCCACGTAGTCCATGCTGAGGAGCTCTCTGCAGAGAGCATATCCGGCGTGTGGGGGTGTTTTCCTCAAAGGCAGACCTGCTTTCTTGCCCCTACTTTCAAAAGATGCCAAGAAGCATGCTCAGACATTAACTTCAGTTTGACTTTTTGCTGAATTGCCGAATTCACCACTTTTTGGTGCAATTGCTAACTACAGTTTTCTTCCTACCATTTACACTTTGTCTTGCCCCTAAATGACTCTCTGCTCTGGTGTCAGACTCATCAGGCTCAGAATGGAAATAAAAGGGGGCGTTGTCATTGTTGGTGCTGGCAAAATTCCTGTGCACTTTGGAGGTGGCAAACAGGCTACTTCTATTTTCATTAGCATCAGCTGGCAGGGAAACCATTATTTGGGATTGGTGACAGCGGTGTCTGAAGTCAGTCCTTTGGGCCTGGGTCTGGGTCTTCCACTTTGAAACGTCTGGCAAGACCCAATCAGTGGTGCAACGGTTGTTTGACATCCCAGATTTCCCCATGATATGGTGAAAATTGGCACTTTTTTCGGGCAGGCAGCTCTCAAGCACCTAGAAAAACAGCTGCTGGCAGAGTCCCTCGTGTGCGGGCGATGCACGTGCCTGCGACGGCCCCAGGCAGCGCTGCACCCGGCGCCGCTCCAATCTGAAAGACAGCCCTGCTTGGGGAGGTGTGACTTCTGATTTAACTGCCCTGCCAGAGATGGTAAATTACTCACTGAAACTACTCCTATCCAGATTTCTCTCCAAGGTGCCGCTGGCTGCAGATGCCAGCACATGGAGCACCGCTCAGTGGTCACCCTTCCTCTCCCAAGCTCGTCAAACTCCTTTTTTTTTCCCTGTAAAATGATTTCCCTCACATCTAAAGCTGTTTTAGCATTTTAACTAGCTAAAGTGTTTTCACTCTATCATGGAAAGCAGGTAAATGTCATATGCCAGCCGCACTCAGAGGTGATGTCTCCTCCTATTGAACTTCCCTGACATGGCAGGTAGTCTGGGCAGCAGAACAAACCTACAGCTCTGGGAGGCAGGAAAATTGGCTCCGGGGCCATTTCCTACCAAACTGAGAGTTCATCTCGCCGCTTCACAGCATAGCTCTTAAGTCACAAACTCCCTCGCGCATAAGGCAAGCTGGAAAAAAAGTGATGTCTGATGGAACAGCGGCACATCACTGCTTCCCTGGGTGATGTGCCAGAACTGACAGGTGGGAATTTAGACTTAAACTCAGTTTTCACTCATTTTCAGTGACTTCTAGTGCTTTTAATGGCTGTTTGTTTGATTTGAACTCATCGTTCCCTGGGTTTTCGTTTAGAGAAACATGAGAATTAATCTTTCAGGGGAGGAGCAATGGGACAGGATAGGTGTTGTTACAAACTGCACTCGAGGACGGTGCATCGCAGCCACTTTTTCTTCCTCCTGCATCAGCTTCTCTCTGTGCTCTCAGAGATGGCAACTTAATGCTTGTTAAAATATTATTTCCTGGATGGTTCCAAATGTTGCTTCCCGGGGGAAGAAATACTAAAATAAATGGAAAATGCTGCTTTAAAATAAACAAACAGTCCTTTCAGGCAAACAAACACTAAAATCTGCCACATTCGATTACAAAGGCAATGGCAAAAGCAATGAAACAAAAGCATACGCTTAACTTTAAGCAAAAAAGTAGCCCTGTAGAAGGGCTGTAAGCTGTAAAACAACAGGGTATCTCACAGTGTAGCAGTGAAGCTCAGCTCTAAGTGGATTCTTTGCAAGGGGTATGAAATGCCTCTGCAGTTAAGATGTCTTTTTTGTTCACAGTGGAGCCCAGGCAATAGTCCTCCATCATTAAGTTTTTCTAAATTCTCCCAAACAATTTTATTACGAGTACAATACAACCTTGAGAGCAGTCCTGGAAGATATCCGAATGTCCAGTTCTCAAAACAAGATTTCAACATGCGTCACGTCCCTCCTTGGATTATTTTGGCCAAGGGTGACAGGATCAACCAGAATTCCAGGTTACAGTTCATTAGTCCATGACAGCTAGATTGTCTCTGCCAGTGGGGCAGTTCTGACCATACGCATTAGGACCATTTAAACATTTCCTAGGGTACTTATCCCGATGCAATTTTTTGTGCCTCTGAGCAAGAATAGAAGCAATTAGACCTGAGCTGTAGGTGTAATCAGCTAGCTAAGCAGCTGACAATTTATAAATGATAAATTCTGCCTCAAATGCAAAATTTCAGATGTCCAAGAGAAGATCCTTTCAAGTCAGGATCCTCAGAAATGCACCTTCAGATAGAGCGGGGCTCTCATATGATCTGGCTTGGTTTTGTGCTAGGCTGGGGAATCAGAAAAAAAAAAGTGCTTTAAAATCATCCTGAGTTAGTGAAAGAAATTATGAAGAGCATTGGTGATTAGCTGCCGGAACATTTTACACTGGGAAATGGTGAACGCTCCGAAGTTTGATGTCATCAGATCAAGGCTTGGACATATTTCAGGAAGGTTGTGTCTGAGATGAGAGAAGTTACCAAGCTCAGCTTGTGATTATTTGTACATCAGAAGTGTGGGAATGGCTGACAAGGAACCTGAAAACGTGATGAAAATCTGGTAAAGCAGGATAGTGGGGTTCCCTATTTCATGTTTCAGTGTAATAGTCAGAACAATTCTGGGCTTAGAAATGAATTGAGTGTTGCCTGAAGAGTGGCTGAGTCAGTACAGCTATCAACTCCCTCTCTCAGCGCTGCATCGGCTCCGTAGTGCTGACAGCAGTAAAAAACTTGTTTATTGATTGTCAATGAAGTATGACTTGAATAGGCAGTCTTCAAACAGTTAGAAGAGGAAAAAGATGATTTTACATCATCATCAGTCTGGCTATCACTGCGTGTAGCTGCACTGAGCTGATCCAGTTATCTCTTCTGTTGTTAAAGTTTTTTTTTTAAGGAAAATGACTCCCATCTTAGAAGAATTAAATATCATCCTGGAAAAGAAAATGTTGACTCAGATAAGGAAAAGGACTGCTGGAAACATCACAGAAAGTAAATTCTGCCTTTTATTTAACTCCTTCCTCCACATTCCCATGGGAAATGTGCAAAAGATGAGAAGCAAAAATGTGCACAAAATACAGAAACTGAAAAAACTGAAAAGAGAAAACAGAAGTGATGTGTGTCATTGAAAAATACCCTGAAATGTTGGAAGAAACAAATATTTTACTACCCATTCTCCCCAGGCACTATTCTGCAAAAACAATACAAAAACATTTCAGCCTGTTCTAGCGATGACTTTGTAGGATTGACCCCCATGCAGAAAGCCAAAGCAACGTCTGTGGCTCAGATAAGACACAACGAGTCCTATTTTAAAGGCAGCCTTTTGCAAAGGATGAATTCCACTGTTTAAATAGATGCAGGCAGCCCTATCTAAGATGACACAGACATTATAGTGCCATCTTAGCAGCAATGCTACGGCTGAAGACGCTCTTTCCTATTTTTGGGTGCTTATCACGGGTTTGATTTGGGGCTCATTGTGCTAGGTATAGTCCAAATCATACCAATGAAGCAAAGCTTTGCTTGCAGGTTTGTAATGGCCCTTATGTTTATAAAGTGGGAACGTTTTAAATATGTGGACAGTATGGAAGAATGACATTTGCCTTTTGTGTCCTTTTCTGTAAGAGCAGGGCAGTCAGTATTCAATGACAGAATAAAAAGCCACAGAGTTAGACAATAGGTGACACATGGATTTTGTTTTAGCTGCTGTAACTCCAAAACTGTGTTTCAGAAGTTTCTGAATTCTCCCAGACGTAGTAGTTCATGCTGACAAATGTGCTTGGCACACGGTAAATGATGTGATTTAGAGTCACACCTCTGTTACCAGGTCTCCAAGCACATCAGCTGTCAAAGGCGGACTCATTTCTTCATTTGCCATGTGCAACCAGGTTACATGAGCAAGATAGAACCCAGGGCTCTGCCCCACTGAAAGAAGTGGCCCAGGCTTTTGTGGCCAAAAGCACAGGAGCTGCATGGGCTGTCTGACTTCAGGCAGAGGTACTCACCATATGCACCAGAAGCATTCAGAGCAATACACAACTATCATGGCAGGCCAAATTTCCAGGGGTGTGTGGCATGTATGTCCACTCCAGGGGAGATTTAATGTATCTATCTGTTGATTCTTAGACGGTCTCAGGCTAGGCCTTTTTCACTGCTTTATAGCACATTGTGAAAGCCCACAGGACTGCCCCACGCTTCTCAAATTGTGTCTTTTCTCCATGATCTCTGCAAATTCTACCATCACCTTTGCCCAGAAGAACATTAGCGGTTAGGTGGGTGCCTGCAGACAGGGGCAGGGTTTGTCTCGTCTTCATTTATTGCCTCAGGTGATTCGACATGCTCAAAGGGGCATTTGTGGATGAACTGGACTTGCACAGACCATGTTCATTCATGAGGTTTTTGAGACTTTGTATGTCTGAATGGAGTCCGAAGAACTCAAAATCTGGGGTCCAATCATCATTCCATGGATGGAAAATACATTTTAGATCTCAAGTGGAGGCTAACACTATAACAAAGCTCTCAGAACCAAGCTAACATAAAGCCTGTGTGTATATACTGCTATGGCAGCATTCTTTACACAGCATTTATGACTACAACTATATGTTAAAGCAAGATGGGAAATGATTAGCTACCTCAGCTTCTCATCCCCATCCTTGGAAATGTGTATGTAAACCCCAACACATTCAATGGACGTTGCACGAGAGCTACACAATGGAGCCACTTTTCAGAGGGTTGTACGGAGCAAGGCCAGGGTGCTGCTTGCTGTTAGCACTCTCGTAAATTCATTTTTCTCTTTTCATTTTTTTAGTATTTCTCCTCCCACACCTTTGCCCTGTTTGCTTTCTGAACTCTCACAGATATTTAAACATTGGCTTTGGTATTGAAACTGGGCCCTGATCTTATGTGAAAAACAAGGGAAACCTTCTGAAGGAATAACCTAAGTGTAACACCAGATAAATTAAAAGTGCTCTCTGCTGTCATTCAGCAAAGCCATGTGCAGACAGAGAACTTTCACAGCTATTAAAAAAAATGTGCTATTCAGTGCAAACTTGCCATCTGGCTCCTAGTGCTGGATTCCACTACAGTGTGCTTCTTGAGATTACACTCATCTGCCAGCCTCCCCCTCTCCTCCCAAGGCACTTAGAAAGACTCTTCTGGGAATAGAAAGTGAATTATTTTATCCCAATCACCATGCAGCTAACTATACATGGTAATTAAACAAAGAGACATTCTCCTTCTGCCATTGGAGGCAAAGGTTTTCTTGCTAGTCATAAATAATGAGTGCTCTTCGGGAAGATGAAAAGATATTTACTGAATAAACTGGTATACTGTTATCATGCTGATGGCCAGGCAAAGATAATCAAGTATTAAAATAGAAAACAAGTGAAAAATATCCAAAGCTGAGGCTTCTTATGCCATCTTTAATGGATGCAGTTGTTCCGGATGATCACAAGCATCTTTGAGCACAGAAGAGCAGGGGAATGTTTATCTCTGATTTAAACAGCCATGAAGCCAGTGGAGTCCACCAGGAATGAATGTGGTTTGCTGGGAGACCTCACCTCGTATGGACAAGGGAGTAGCTTTATTAATCCCAGTGGCCTCAGTAAATAGTGTCTTCCATATAAATATTTGCAGGATGAGGCCCTAATAGCTGGCAAGGTGGGGAGCTTTTCTGTGCAGTTCCCATTGTGTGTCTGGGAAATATTAACATCCAGACACAGGAAAGTGCTCTTGCTTGTACCAAGCACCGTTGACTTCAGCTGTGGGAGACCTGCAAAATGCAAACCTCCCCAAGGGCACCCACTCACTTGGCAGCTGCCCTCTCCTGTCTGCAGTCCCAGATGACTCACGCTCTCCTCACGCCCTCTCTGCTGCTGGCCCTGATACTCCCTCCAGGCTCCAGCCAGTTTGCTGAGCTAGAAATTCCCAACAACACACCACGGTTCATGCAGCTTTGACCCCAAATCTGAAATTCCCAGATGGCTCAAGCTCTTCTTTTTTCTGACCTAAAAGTTTAGTTCCCTGATGACTCAAATGCCCCCAGTCTTTTTTTAGCATGCATTTGAAAAGCTTTGATAATTTTCATTCACCTGCAACTCCTGTCTCAATGTCAGGACTGCCAGCGCTAAAGGACAAAAAATATCATGAGGCATACGCTCCCGGCTCTACCCCACTCTGTAGTCATGATGCTTACTTGAAGAATATCATGAACTTTTCATTTAAGTCTTTTGGTTTTGGAGCCTTAGAATAAACTGAAGTTATGCTTCCAGGACCTTAAAAAAACAAACAAACCCCAAACCAAAGAAATCAGAGATTCTGAAAAATTCTCAGGACTCCTGGAGCTTAGCATTTGGTTAACCACTTGGTTAACAGGAAATCTGAAATTCCTCCTTGGTTCAGCTGCTTCCCCTTCAGGCTTAAAACTATATCATGATTCAGGCTCCCATCTTGAATCTGAAATGTGATGACTCCCCCTTGCTTTGCTGGGGGCCTTCCAAAGTTTTCTGGATCTAAAATTTCTTATGCAGAGCTACTAGTGGAGTCATTCCCCACTGAGTCCTAAACTCTTGCTTGGGTTCCCAATTGGCTCTGCTTCTTGCTCCTGAGACTGAATTTATCTTATCTCACATATGGAGGTCTCTACTGGCTCCTGCTCATTGGTTTCTTTTCCTCAAGAGCTGACACTCCCCCATGGTTTTGTACTCTACTTCTCAGTCTGCCAAGTAATATATAGCAAGTTATTCATATCTCCATAAATGTGTTTTGATAGACCAGTTCATTCAATATCTTTGGTCCTGCTGATGTCACAGACCTGGTAGTTTGTCAGGCAAACAGACTTCCATTTGCCAAGGCTTTAATGTCCAACAATTAAAAACGCATTAGGAGAACTAAATATCCGTGTATCATTTTGAAACTCCTCCCTATCCGGAGGATAGAGTTTTATGGATTCACACCAGCTATAATTTTGGTCACTGACAAAATAAACTGCCAGAACATGTCCATCTTGTTAGCTCGGTGTATTTCTAAGCTCATCCTCAACATCAGATTCAACCACCCTTAGCATTTGGAGTCTTCAAGATTATGCTAAGAAACCACCAACTCCCAAAGTCTGAAAAAGAGAGAGCCCAAGTCTGCTTGATGTGTTAGGGCTGGACTTCCCTCTTTCTCAAACAGCCTAGCTCCACCAGGCTTGACAGCCTAGTCCTCCAGCCCATGGCCTGACCTCAACTGCTGCTAAGCCCAGCAAAATGCAGTGACATGGACTGGACCCAGGCTACGGACACCAACAAGAATGAAAAGCAAGTGGATATCACAAGCTCTGGCTCCTGCTGAAGTCTACCCTCACCACTTCTACAGCTGACACCTTTCAGTGTCCCTTAGCTAGCTGTCAGCATCGCTCTTTCAGTGATACCCCTGCCTACATGACTATGTTGGGGTAGAACAGAAACTAAGAGCAGAGACTAGACTGCTGATAGACCAAACTTGGCTCTAGTCTGGTGCCCTATGATTCACTCCCACACTATTGTTGCCTATTAATAATATGCTTTTTCCAAGACACAGAAAATGAATTACTCATAGATAAGACACTGAAAATAAAATCTTGTCAACACTGTATATTTAGAAAGTGACTGTGGGACAAATCCAGGTCAGTCCTCCATTCCGTGTAGAATTAACACCTGAAAGGATTTGCTTGCTGCAGGGGACAGTACCCAGAAGTACTCACCACCTTTTCCTCTTGCCATTCACTGGCTATCTGGACCCATGGCTGCAACTTCATACATAATTCCACAATGTGGAGAACAAAGCAGACTTCTACATCTTCAGCACCAGACGTCCACTGAACTGATGTTTTTCCTCAAGGTTCATATAAGTGCTGCCTTTCAAATGCAGCATCTAACGGACTGTTTTAGTGATGTTTATGAGGCAATTTTACTTCAGAGTTTTCAAGACTGAAAATGATGGGTTAAAAATGAATGGATGTGAGAAAGCAAAGTATGTATATGCCCCAGAAATCAGCTCCTGGGGCTTACTCTTGTACAGGTCAGAAATGACCATTTTTTATCTTCCACCAGTCTCACTGCATCATCTCTGGTTCTCCAGTCTATAAAAGATCCTTCTATACATATTCAAAAGTTCAGTAGCATGATGCTTCTAGTCCCACAGAATCTTCTGGACATCAGATTATGGACCCTCAGTGTGGTTTCAGCTGCTAACAACTTGTGTAAGCAATTTTTCACTAGGTAGTCAACAGTTCCAAGCAGGCTTTGCTTAACAGAACCTAAATCAGTTTAAGATGCTCTTTCACATCTCCTCACCTTTCAGTACTGGTCGGTGCTGAAGCCATGAGAATTTTCAGTCAGTCTGTACATGGTATCTCCACCATTTGCCCCTAAAGACCTCACAAGGAAAGGGTGCGTCCTGGCATGGAATCCACCTCACCAGCTTTTCCAGGGTGATGTACCAATGCTTTGATCCTGGTTGTCACAATTTGCTGCTTGAAGGATCTGGTGGCCTGCCCAGGTACTTCTGTGAGGGGAAGAAATGCTACCCACAGAGTTATTGGCAAAGACGGCTTTTCAGAAGACTCTAGAATTTGTATCAGAATCCTGATGCCAGGCATCATGGCTCTATTTTCATCTTCAGGTGGAAAATGATCCAAATTCACTTATCCTCTACTAACTTTTGAATCATGCCAAGCTGCATCCAGGATTGAACTGAATTTCTGAAAAGTCTGCATAAAGTCCATGCATCAAGACAAAGGTTATGTGAGCAGCTGTAGTGCCCATACTGGTAGATTTTCTGGGCTGACTGTGCATTGAGATTGTGGTGGAGGTGTGAAAATACCAACTGTCCCTCTAGATTGCAGCTGGGGACATGTTTCAAGTCAAGATAGTAAAGTATTAATGCTACTGAACAAGGCATTTGTAGGACTTCAATGAAAAATCCTTTCTACGTGTTTTGCCTCTCCTGAGCCAGAAAGACGAACTCAAGATAAGGAAGGTAAAGAAAGGCAAGGGGGGCAATCGGGGAATAGAGGACACTTCTTCATGGAGCAGATCATCCTGAGTGCCATTACGCGGCATGTGCGGGACAACCGGAGGATCAGGCCCAGCCAGCATGGGTTTATGAAAAGGAGGTCCTGCTTCACTAACCTGGTCTCCTTCTATGACAAGGTGACCCGCTTGGTGGATGAGGGGAAGGCTGTGGATGTTGTCTGCTTGGACTTTAGTAAGGCCTTTGACACTGTCTCCCACAGCATTCTCCTGGAGAAGCTGGCTGCTCATGCTTGGATAAGTGCACTCTGCGCTGGGTTAAAAACTGGCTGGACGGCCGAGCCCAGAGAGTGATGGTAAATGGAGTCAAATCCAGTTGGCGGCCGGTCACGAGTGGTGTTCCCCAGGGCTCAGTACTGGGGCCGGTCCTGTTCAATACCTTCATTCATGATCTGGATGAGGGGATCAAGTGCACCCTCAGTAAGTTTGCAGATGACACCAAGTTGGGCAGGAGTGTTGATCTGCTGGAGGGTAGGAAGGCTCTACAGAGGGATCTGCACAGGCTGGATGGATGGGCCAAGGCCAGCCGTATGAGGTTCAACAAGGCTCAGTGCCGGGTCCTGCACTTCGGTCGCAACAACCCCATGCAACGCTACAGGCTGGGGGAGGAGTGGTTGGAGAGCTGCCTGGTGGAAAAGGACCTGGGGGTGTTGGTTGACAGCCACCTGAACATGAGCCAGGAGTGTGCCCAGGTGGCCAAGAAGGCCAATGGCATCCTGGCTTGTATCAGGAGTAGTGTGGCCAGCAGGACCAGGGAGGTGATAGTGCCCCTGTACTCAGCACTGGTGAGGCTGCACCTCGAGTGCTGTGTTCAGTTTTGGGCCCCTCACTACAAGAAGGACATTGAGGTGCTGGAGCATGTCCAAAGAAGGGCAACGAAGCTGGTGAAGGGTCTAGAGAACAAGTCTTATGAGGAGCGGCTGAGGGAGCTGGGGTTGTTTAGTCTGGCGAAGAGGAGGCTGAGGGGAGACCTTATTGCTCTCTACAGCTACCTGAAAGGAGGCTGTAGCGAGGTGGGGGTCGGTCTCTTCTCCCAAGTACCAAGCGATAGGACGAGACGAAATGGCCTCAAGCTGTGCCAGGGGAAGTTTAGGTTGGATATTAGGAAAAACTTCTTCACCGAAACGGTAGTCAGGCATTGGAACAGGCTGCCCAGGGAAGTGGTTGAGTCTTCATCCCTGGAGGTATTTAAAAGAAGGGCAGACGTGGTGCTTGAGGACAAGGTTTAGTGGTGGACTTGGCAGTGATGGGTTAACAGTTGGACTCGATGACCTTAAGGGTCTTTTCCAACCTTAATGATTCTATGATTCTATGATTCTTCTGACGGAAGACTTAAAGAGCTTACTTCGCCCAGCAGGAGAAAGTCTGAGAGGGGAGACATTTATATAAAGATGCATGAGGTAAGCACCATGAAAGGAGAAAATTTTTTTTAGAGTAAGGGGTAATGCCACTCCTGATGGCATTCCCTGCAGTAGGACCAGATCTTGAGTATCTCACACTAGGCCAACAGGAGAGGCTCAACTTCAGAGTCATTGTTAAGCCCAGATGTGCTGACTGCTTGAGTCTCAGCTGAACCTCCCATGTATGAAGTGAGTCCTGCTTCTCCTCAGCAGCAACCAACAGCTCTCTGTTCCTGACTTCTGGCCCTTCAGCATCCCATTTCTTCCCTTCAGCATGACTGGTGGTGACTGATCATGACCTCACTAAGCCTTAATATCCTGAATAAATATATGGCTTCCAGATTAACCAATGCAGCCTGCTGTCTTGTTCTAGATGCGGCACTGAGGACAACTGATCACTCTGTTGGTTCAGCCCTAGGTATAAATCCTCCTGGCACATCCCACATCATTAAAAAACAATATTAAAAGGTATTTTTCAAGCATCCCTTTAGGAACTATCAAGGCAGGTGGTGGCCTGATCAGCAAACAGCGTTACATCGATACCATTGCATAGTTTCCCTTTGTACATGATGAGAGATTGACGGTGTTTTGGCATTTTGGATTGTTATCGTGACAGCACCTAAAAATGACAGCTTGGTTTATCTCCTAAACAATTTACAAACATTAATTTCAGGATTATACAAGAATGATGTGCTGTGTTTACCAGAAAATGCAAAGAATCCTTCTAAGATCAACATCCTATGAGTAATAAATTTCTTAGGAAACAACCACAGAGTGTAATAAGAGGAGTGTTTCTGACAGAAATGCAGCCCCTGGCAGTTGTGTCCATAGAAAGCAATGGAGCAAGGCTGGGAATCTGTTTATTTACAAGTGAAGTGTCTTTCCAGTAACAGTGGGAACAGTGCAACTTAAAAATAAAAAATACACACAGAGACACCTTACTGGAATGTATTTTAATTGAACTTGAACTAGACTGGGAATTCATTCCCACTGCCTCTTTGAGGTGGTAGCAGGCAACTGAAAGAATGTTCACAGCTTATGTATTCATCTCTGGGAGAGGCAACCCTGAATTTCTTGTGAAAAAAGCTTATTTTTGCAGTGGGAAATCCTTTTTCTCCAAACTACTATTAAATTTTCTTTGCCTGGATTTTCTGCTCATCTTATGCACCCGAAGGTCTAACATACACAGAGAACAGAGAAACTTTCACCTACCCATGGCCAGTTATATGCATGTGCAGTATCAGCTCCAGATGCCGAGCCTGGGTGCTTTGGAAGGAAAGGAGATGCAAACCTAATGCTTCTGAACTGACAGGGAATGGACAGCCAGAACAATCACAAAAAGCAAGTCATACTAGGCACACAGACTTGTCATAAGTGGATATGAGCTGCTTCTGTGTCAGAATTATTATTGGAGTCCTTACTTGGGAAGTTAAGGCCTAGAGCTACAAAGGTATTGAGACACCTACCTGCCTCTTCAGTACCTATGGGCAGTACCTTGGTGCCTCGACAGACTCCCTGTTGCATCCCAGGTGCTGCCAAACCTTGTGGATGTCCGGATCCCTTAGATGCCTTCATGTCCCTTATGTCCCTTGTCTTGCTCCGTTTCAAGTGACACAAAACCACCTTCATGCAAAAGCCACCCTACGAAAACCTCTAGGAAATTGCTGGTGGTTTCTGTATTCTCAGCCAGTGCATCCATTCACACTAGCCATTCTCCCCGCTCCAGTTCTGGTTCGTGGAAAACAGGGATGTCCGACGCAAGCAGCTGACCAGGCTTAGTCTGCAGGAGGCTTTCTGCCTCAGGAATTCAAGATGGGGGAGGTGGCCATCTCTGACCACATAAACAACATCATACACTCAAGTCCTGCTTCTTGCTTCATTTCACTCTTTGTTTAGGTCCACAGTCAAGTCTGTTCTGAAAACTCTTTATTGCATGTGTGTGTGCCCCCTTTTATTACACAGGGACACTGAGCACTGGTTCATGACTCAAGGGTAAACAGGAGAGACACTGTAGTGCCCATGAGTCTGCACTAATTCCCATTTGTTTTCATGTCATCCAATGCACAGACCTTACTTTTCACACCTGATGTGACAACTTTAAATCAGTGGTGATAGACTTTTCCATATCCTGTGGCAGGGGAGGGTTGAGATCCTCCATGGTTACCTGCCTGGACCTCCATCCCATGAACAGTATAATAGCCTGTCCACGTGCTGTAAACCCAACATATTGTGGAAACATTCACCTTACCCTGCGCCCATGGTAGGGCACAGGCATCTCCTTCTTGCCTGCAGCCCAAGCTGCTGCCTGGATCTGAGGAGTACCCAAGGAAAGAAAGGTGGCAGGAACAAGCTGCTCCTGTCTTTCCCAAAATCTCCTGGGGGCTGAGTGAGGAGCAGGTGTGTGTGAACAGTCCACGTTCACATAGGAAGCCTTTATTACCATGCCCAGGTATGACTGATACTCACCTGGAGGGATGTCTGACAAGATGATGCTGTGGTCCCTTCACAGCAATGACCTAAACACCTGGCCCTACAGTGGCCCACCTGAACACCTCGGGCAGCATCCACAAGAACCATTTTTAACACCACCTTTGCCCTCAGCTGTCAGTGCTGCTTCAGATTACGCGGAGAACCTGACTTAGGCAGACCCAGGGCTTCTGCGCAAGAGACAGAAACCAGGGTAATTTCAAATCTTACAACACAGAACCAATTTTAACCTAACTATGTCTTCTGGTAGAGTCAGGGAGACACTTTGTTCAATGTCTTGCTTTTCCATTCCTCCCTCCATCCCAGGCTGCTCCATTAGTTTCTTTGTCTGAAAAAGTTCATCCAGAGTGAGGGGATTTCAGGTTTCTGCCCTGATTTCAGGACTCTGAGTGACCTCCAGCTGGTCTCTCGTGTTTTGGTGAGAGGTGGGTGGTTACAGGGTACTAACTGATCCTTCTGAACCAGAGCCCGACGCCTTACTTCCACAGGGGAGCACTCAGGCCGTGACACTGCCCAGGGGAGACAGCGGCAGGGGAGGCTGTTACAAACCTGCAGGTTCATCAAAGGTAGAAGAGAGAAAAAGAATGAAAAACTGCTCTAGCGTTCCCTCTTCAAGTTCTCGCTGCCACCAATAAATTATTAACCTCAATGATTAAATGAGGAGTTAAAAGAGTGCACTAAAGCAGCAAAGATGGGGCAGTTGTCGGCGTCCCGTTTCCCGCTTGCACGTCCCCTCCTGTCCCCGCCGTGCCAGCCCTGCTTCGCCGGCTGCCGAGCTCCCGGTGAAAGCCCCTGGTGCGCACAGGCAGGAAGGGAGGTCAGGCTTGTTTTGGCAGTTTCAGCTGCATTTATCCCAGATAGCAGCTGAGTTTTATCAGTTGCTTTAGCCTTTGGTCTGCGAGAGACAAACTATTATTTCGCTCCTCTTTAAAAATAATACTCCGGTAGGAAAAAACCCAAATGCGCGGCGGGTCGGGAGGGGAAGGCAGGGCAGGAGCGGTGCCTGGCGATGCCTGCGGAGCCAGGGCTGAGCCCTGAGGCGAGCGCCCTCGTGTGCCGGTCGCCCTCCGCCGCACCTCGCCACGGGTGGGCGCCCCGCCGCCTCCGCGCCTCGGGTGGGCGGGGTGCCCCCCGAGGAGGAGGGCCCGGGGCAAGGAGGCACCGGAGCGGTCTTCCGACGTGAGGAGGTTGGCATCAAAGCCCGCTTCCCTCTGAGCGGGGTGTCAGCAGCTCGCCCACCCGCCCCTGTCTCCATTGCTTTCTGTCTGAGCCAAGAAAATAAAATTAAGTCATGGCCAAAGGCAAAATAAAGCATTAATAAAGACAGCCGTCCCTGCAGGGCTAAGGAATAAGCCAAAGACTATCTCACTCTGCTTAGGAACTCCTCTCCCAGTGCTGTGAAGGCTATCTACATGATAAGGTGAGCTTAGTAGATTAATTCAGTAAAACAGAGTAAAATTCAGTTTCATTTACACCTCAGCCCCAGTCTTCTCAGTGCCAGTGGCTTTGCTTGCAGAATAAGAATACAGGTTGTGATTATTTCCCTAGGTTCATTTGAATTCGTTCACCTTGAACAAGGTTCTTCCATCTGAGCATAGACCTGCCAGCACATCTGCGCAGCAGAAAAAGGTATGAATTTTTGTTCTTCGTAGCAGCTTTCATACTAAAATCACAGCAAGGCAAACACAAGCTCCAGATATGAAATATAAATAACAAACAATGCCCAGATTGGAAACCTTCTAGAGATTACATTAGACACTGGAACAGGGCCCCTGACTCTGTCAAAGAAGTGTTATCTTGAGATTGTCAATGCACGCTTCAGGGTAAGAGTGACTTTGTCCCCAGAGACCCAAGGGAACATAACAAGTGACATCAGTCATATTTTGGAGACTGCAGAGCCTAGTGTCACTAAATGTCAACTAAATCTCTGTACATGGCTCTCTTCAAAGAGTCATTCCTGAAGTGCTGAAAGGTGAGGGGGGCTAACTAAGCCAATTAAAGAAACATTTACTAAGCAGGGGAAGGACACGATGATCTACAGACCAGGTATATACCAATCTATTTTGTTTTCCTTTCGTTTCCATCAAGGCCAAAGTGGGTGGGAAAAAACGCCTCTCTACCGGAGGTAGGACATTAGCTGACGAAAGGCAGGAGGCTTATGCCAAAGCAATGGCCATTTCTTTTTCCCCTAGAGCTGATGTTCTGTCTGTTCCACCTCGGCATTCCTTGCAAAGCCAGAGACAACATGCCAGTCTGCCCAAACACAAAAATAAAACACCAGACAGGCTTCTTTGGGAAAAGCGAAGTTACATGTGAAAGAGGAATTGCAACTGGAATTTACAGCAATGCTAGCAGTCATGCCATCAGGTCAAATCCCAATCCTACTCGCTTTATTGTAAATAAAGAGTGGTCCCAGGGACACACCAGCGCCGGCAGCTCCTTATTAGGCCCTTTATTCATAAGTCTGAGCTCTTCAGAAATAACTACGTGGAGAGACATTTTATGGTATTGAAAACAAACCTTTGTATTTTTTTGGTGAAACCAGTGTTTTTCCTTTCGCAGAAGCTGACTCATGTAAAAAGTATCCACAAAGGAATCATGCTAATATACTTAGGGATACAAATAGACTGGGCTTTGTCAATCGGTCCCCTGCCAGTTACAGACGGGACAAAATTCTGCTTTGCTGTAAGTCGATGGCATAATTTTGAGTGCCACGAAAGGATGGAGGCAGAGGCATTCTTGCAGGTCTAGCTGAAGCAGTTAAAGAAACAAGCCATTATCCACTGCCCCTGCACTGAGGGTTACCGTTTCCACAGCAGGGTCCGATCGTGCAAATGGAAATCACATCCAGGCAAAGCCACCAGCTTGGCTCAACTCACCTTCTGCAGCAGCTCAAAGTGACTTTGCTGACTTTGCGCTGAAGCTGATTAGCTCACCAAGTCTGTTCGCTTGGCTCAGCTGAGGACATGGTAACCTCCCACCTAAAGGCACTCACAAAAAGGAGACAGGCAGTAACATCTAAAATTAGGAAAACCCCTTTCTGAAAAGATCATGAGTCTAAGCTTTAAGGGAAGAATTTGCGCACAACGTCCTTATCTGGGACCTGAGTTCAAGGCTGTTCGTGTCTTGGGTGTTGGTTCAGTTATATCAGGAGATAAGTCCAAGCTGTGAAGTTTGATTCTGGACCAAATTTCTCCATAGTTTGAAAGTGTTTGGCTCCATCGTTTTGGAAAGGACCTATCACTGCTACTAGGTCTTTTAACCTGAACAGCAAATATAATAACAAGAGAAATGAATATTAGGAAGTCATCGTAACTGCATCAAGCTGAATCCCCAACATTTTCCAGAGTCTCTAATTTATAAATAAAGAAGAAATAGTAAAGTATAAACAATAACTGAAACACATCCAACATTTCAATCGGTGCAGTGCACTTATTACGTGGCTGCTATAAATATATTCTGCTAACGCAGGAAGTCTGGGGCAAGAACAAGAGCAAAGGCAATTAGCTATACTTGTTGCAATTACAAGACATTTGACAAAATATTACTTGATATTTGGAAGTATATAATTATAAGCAGAAGGTCTCTATCAAAACTGTTTGTTTAGTATAATGAATGTGGCAGCAAAAGCATGTTCTGTGTATATATAGCTCTGTGGCAACACCACTCCACATCGTTGAGGTATAAACTATAGATTATACAACTTCAGGTAATCCAAGACAGGAAAATGATAAGAGACAACAGAAGGGTTGAGATAGAAAGCAGAAAATATGGAGAGAGATGGAAGCCAGTGGCAGCACTGTTTAGTCAGCACGTGCTGTGAAAATAAAAGATAGGTCTGACACTTGGAGCCATCATTTCAAAGGGCCCTTCATGCTTGGGCCTATGGAAAGTGGGCCCTTTGGGTCAGCAGTGTGGATATTCTTTGGGGGCATTCATAGAAAATCTGGCTTCTTGTGATAAACACCTAAGAAGTTTGGTCTCAAGCCTACAAATGTTAAGCAAGGGCAAAAGAAATTATAAATGTAGAGCGTGCTGCTGAGCCTACTGAATTCCATGAAAGACTCCATCAACTTCATCTGGCTTTTGTTCAGACTTAGAGTCATTATTATAATTACTGACAAGAACATAATACCGCAAAGCAATGTTTTGCAGGCGAACAAGTGCAGCTAATCTTTTCACTGCACCTCAGCCTTGATTCTTCTTCTAGGGATAGCTTTGTTATACAGTCATCTTATTTCTCTTGGTTGACAAAAAATCAGCTATTGGATATACTCCATACTACACTCCTTATCATGTTCATTTTACACATACACTGACATCATCCAAACTAGGTAGGCAAGTGTTTGGCTTCATTTTAACAAATCTTAAAGTGTTAAAATGCAGCTGAAACTGAAAGTATCCAGGCTGGCTATTTTTTGACAGTTCAACAGTGGGTAAAAACATGAACATGAATTGTAGTGAAATAGTTAGCAAAATGGAAATCTTAGAGTCTGGAGGGGAATAAGGTAGCAAACCCAACTAATCTCCAGTACTACATGCTTCCCAGGACCATAATATTTGCGCATCTCTTGGGCTTTAAACTATTTATCCTCTCAACATGTCTAGGAGGTAGGTGAATAAAAGGCATGCATTTTACAGGTGGCAGGCTCTGCCCAGGACGTTTGTGGTTAGGAGGTGGTTGAACCCTGGTCTCCAAAGCCCCCAAGCAAAGCTCTCGTCCCAGACTGGGCTGCTCTTTGGGAAGAGGCAGCACACATGGGCTCTGCAGTGCGGGTCCTGGAAGAAGCGAAGACTGCATCTCACTGCTTCTTTTTACTTTAGGTTAAAGCCAAGGGAGAGAGAGCTTGCAGGGTAAGGCATGACCAAGGCCAGGAGGGCAAGCATTATGGAAAAAGAACTATGGCAAAGCTCAGAGAAAACCTAGCACGAGTATATAACATTTTTCTTTCTGTTTTCCCCGCCTGCATTTGAAGCAGCTCTGTGTGTTTCGGTCCTCTATGCACAGAGCTCTCCCTGCGCTGTGCTTTCCTCCGCGGTGATTTACAGACTGCTCTCCTCTACTTCATTCTCCTCTTTGGAGAGATTGCCAGTCCTGTCAGCATTATCCCCTCTGACACTTTGCTCTGGAAATATTTCAGGATCAGACATGCTTTCCTTGCTTTCGCTGCCTATATTTCTGGAAGGGCCATCAACCAGACAATGTTTTGCACCCGAATCTGATGCCAGTGCCAGAACAGGGATGAGTTAGCAGCCACTTAGTCTGCAGAGTCTAGTACCAGCCTCGCTCTACAAACAGTAGCAAACCTGAAAATCCAGGGGAACAGGAAGCCTCTTGAAGTGCAAACCTTTCCCTTATTCAGACCTTCTGGCTGTAGCTGCTGATGGAAAGGAATTTGCAGTGGGAATTGCAGATCAACCTAAATCTCCAACTAAATATAGTCTTGCAGTGGTGGGGAGAAGGAGGGGAACTATAGTGGGGAGGGGGAGAGCCAGGACTACTCTTTTGACACACAAAACCAATGTTGAGAGTAGTTAGGCATAATTAATTAATGATGAGTTTTCAACAGCAGGGTTTATGTGTTTAAATTCTAAGTAGAGTAAAGTTGAAACCAGGGAGATTCTGTGCTCCAAAGACATGGTACAAAGCTGCGCATGTTACAAAAAGAAAACACGTGTAAGCACCAAATATTACTCACTGAACAAAAATAAAGTGAATGAGTCATGATATTAAACAACTCTATAAACAAAAGTTGCAAAATGCCTGTGAAGACTTAACTAATTCAATTGCTAGTCATTATGTTCCAGTCAACGTGGTCTTCCTCTAGCAGGCTTGAAAATATAATGGGATGCCAACGGGACCTTAGTGTGAACTGCAGAGGAAGGGCATGTAATATAAGGGCTAAGTTTACGCAATAATATCTCTTCCCCACAGAACAT
This sequence comes from Platalea leucorodia, assembly GCF_965183815.1. NCBI lineage: Eukaryota > Metazoa > Chordata > Aves > Pelecaniformes > Threskiornithidae > Platalea > Platalea leucorodia. Next base: position 52,162,260 of record NC_138823.1, on the reverse strand, counting down.
GAAACATCCAAACAGTGTGTTTTCAGGTATCTCATCCCCTACCAACAAACTTGCTTTGCAAGAAGACGTAGCCAAAATCATGGACTTCCTGCACATCTCGGGCAGGAACAGGCTCCAGGGAAGACTGAAGGAGTTGGGATTTTCATTTTAGCTTGCATCAAAAGAATCAGGAACATAAACACAGTTTTCATTTCAGAAAAAACAACAGAGTACCACCTGAAATTGTTTTGCAAAAATGTGATTTATGGCTGATGTCCATCTGGACAGGGCCCAACTCTGTCTTATCCTCTGCATCATTTGGAGCTACTTCCACTCTCAGTGCAGGGTTTGGAGAGTGACCTGAAGATAGTGAAGGTCCTGATCAAGCCTGAACCTGGGATGGCACACTCTCATGTTCAAAAGTCCTCCAAACTGTCAAAGGTTTTCCCTGTCCCTCTTAGGGTATCTTCATATTCTCCACCCTGGTGTGACCTCACTGCCCCTCCAAAAGCCCGATGTCCTCTTGGGTTGTGGTGGATTCATTCTGGGAGATGTTTTAGGGGAGCTGCTGGGAGGAGCTCCAAAGTTCAAAGGCTTTCTGAAGGCAGATCATGTCTTGACATGTACATGAGTGCTAAAAGGTACTTTAATCTCTACCATTTCCATGCCCATTTAGGAGAAGGAAAGCTCCCTCAGGGGCCACATGGGGTCTAGGAGACTTGGAATGTGAATTTTAAAGGTTTGAGCTAGTAGGGGTGGGTCGAACTTAGAACCAGCCTAAGTCATGTATTGCTTCAGCGTTCCAGCTATTCTTCTGCACATCACGCAAATCTAAACCCTAACTCTGGTGAGATATGTGGTGGGAATCACACTGAAACTGAGACCTACAAAATTTCAAATGCTGGAAACTACAGGTCTGAAGTTCTACCTTATGTAAGTAATTTTGCTGGCAATGTGATGCTCAGTATCTACTACTGCAGACTGGTTAATGTGAGGCTCAGCTTGACACGGTGGTATGAAATATAGCAAAGGTGACGAAGTTATCTCTGCTCTTTTTTATTGCTTGAATTCAGTTCCAGTGTTTATAAGACAAAGAACAGTATTCCAATAGCAGAAGAAAAAAACAAAAGAGATTTAATTCAGTAGTGCATATGAATAATACTTGAAAAGACAAATAGTGTTTGGTTTAGTTAATATATTGCTCATTAGTGAACCACAATACAGACATTTTTTACAAGACTGCAATCACCATGACAACCTGATAACATTTAGTCACATCATTTCCGAATATGATTATCCTTCTGAAAAACTTTTCTTTTTTATGAAAACACAGGGCAGATTTCAAGTCTGTGGTCTGTTCTTAAGATAACCTGTTTGTTCCCTCTTTGAAAAGCACTGCAGTACAGTGGGAAAATGCAAGGAGAAGTGAAAAAAAGAAATAAGTGGAAGAGAGGGACATGTATTAAAATTGTAATCCCAAGTTCAAGGAAAATCTTGCTGTCCTACACTACAAAACCCAAACAGAGGGGGTGATTTGCACATATAATTTAGACTGTAGGTTTTACTTCTAATAGGATCTTCATCATGGTGCCATGATCCCATGGTGGGGGTAGGGGTTCAGCAGCAATCGGGTGGATGTCACTGCAGGACCAAAAGGAGATGGAGATCAAGACCTTTGGGGACACTCATCCTTGCAGTCCTTCAGTAGCACAGCAGAGAAACCAGCTGTTAGTGTGACCCTGTGGGATGCTTCTGGGCCAGCCTGAGGGCAGGACTGTCTGACCTCCATACTGACTTGTCCCTGAATCTCTGAAAGGCTCTAAATGCCTTGGGGTGTCGGGCAACAGATCATGTCGGGGCGGTGCAAAACGTGTTGTTGTACTAGAAAGAGTGGGGAGGATGCCTGCTTTATCTCCCATGGGCTGTAGCTGGTCCAGGTGGTGGTCACACTGGTACGCAAGGCACGGTGGCTGTGGTTCAGCCCTGGGGTACAATGCTAACACAACAGAGGCAGGTCAGCTCCCAGTAATTCCCTCCTGGGATGAAGAGAGGTCATATTTCTCTGTTTTCCTGAGAACATTACCTACTTAATTTTGTGAAGCAAACTACTTTAAGACTACAGTAGCCTACGTCTGCTGGCAGCTAACATAGCTAAGTGATGTGGCTTGATAAATAGGTTGAATTTATCGGTAACCTCTGCTGTCTTACACTGATTTACTATCATCATCTCAGGCACTGCCAAATTATTATTTTATTGGGAAGGAAAATAGAGGTACCACAAAGTGACACTTATTCCTAAGAAGAATTTGGCAGGCAGCCATGATAAGAAGGACTCAGTGGCCCGAGTCTGATCCTCCCAGTGGGATTGCTGCAGTGTGAGGATTCCCTTACTAGGATACAGCGGGAGCGGAGCCTGCAGCCCCCCTTGGCTGGCGTCCGTGGCATCTCGTTAGGTTAACGTGTTTTGAATGAAATGTTTGCAGACTCCAAATGTGTGCAAACTTGCAATTGCCCACGTAATTAATTGTGATTTCCTGACAGAAATTGTTGCAATTAGACAGTTAAGCACTCGTGCTTCTGGTCCAGGCGAGATGACTGCTGGCAAAGTCACTGGTCAGGAATTTGCAGAAAGCCAAGGAGAGAGCGTGCAAGGGCTGTTGAAAGAAATTTGGCCTAGGAGTCTGAATTAATTGAATTAATATTCAGGGGGGAAATAATGCATTTTTATTGTCCAAATTAATATAGATAAAGGACCCGAACCCATGACTTGAATTCAGAATGCTTTGGATTTAGGGATTTGGCTTGATTTAAGAAGACGTGGGGCCAGTTGTCTTGAATATATTTGGCACTGAGGTTTTGCACTATTATTTCTGACTTCTCCTGGGCCACACAGGGCAAAAATCACCCCCAGACCTTGTTTTCATGGGAACCCGGGATGCAGTTCCTCCCTGAAGATGGTTGGTAGTGGTGCAGGGCTGATCAGCCGCTCCAAACTGCTACCCTGCTTCACGCCTGCCCTGGTTCCTGGTTTTACGCAAGAATGTGTGGGATGGGGAGATTTCATAAGGACTATTAATAATGGAGGTGATATATAAGACCTTCCCCATTATTATCCTGACTGCAAAACAACCCGGTCAAGAGCTTGAACATGGAAAGGAAAACAGGCAAACGGTCTTGAGCAAGACAGCCTTGCCAGGGGTCAAGCTGAGAGGGCCTCCGGGGAGCCCAGTCTGAAAAGCACAGATGTCCAACAGGCTTGGTGGGTGCTCTGCAGCGCTGCAGGTGCCTTGTGGGCGCTGGCCATTGCCCCCAGACCGATCATTGCTGGCATAGCGAAGCACGCCATGCCTCAAAGCCATTTAGCAGACCACCAGGGCACCAGCTTTCTGTGGCAGGAAGAAAACACCTGCAAATAATCCTCTTGCTGCTGTCTCTGCTTCGTGGAGAGAGCATGGCTTTGCTCAGATGGCTGTTGTCCAAACACGGGAGCACTTGTGCCATAGGACCGGGCCACGGGGGGCATTTGCAGAGCCCTTGCCTTGGCATTAGCTGGGGACATACCATGAAAGGCCGTAGACATCCAGGTGTTAGAGACTTTGGTGTGCCCACAGTCATTCTCAGTAGGATCATGCTGCAACATGAGCACGGTTTAACTAAAACACTTTTGGTGTTCATCAGAGAAGGTGGCAGAGGGCAAGCAGCAATCAATGTGGTGTTTCTACATCGGCTTCCCTCGCAGGCTCTGGCAGGCTGCTGAAGTGAGTTTCATCCCTGGCACTGCACTGGGATGGTATTTGGGAGTGTGTGATCTAAGGCAACGCAGCTCGGCGCCAGGCACCAGCCTCCGACCTCTCAAAGAGATGCTGAGCTCCACTTGGCCCTCTGCACGGTGGGAGTGGGAAAAAGGGCCGAGGTTTCTTATCTCTTATTTCATAATTTTATTGCAATATTGTGGCTGGTTAAGTACTTGAGAATGACTCTTCATGCAATTTTGGTTTTGCAAGCTCCTTAGGGACAGGTCCTTGTAGCCTGTGTTGCTCCATTTCAGAATGAATAAAGGAGGCTATGTTAAACCGCCCTTCAGGAATTACAATTATGAAAACCCTGTAAAATTATTCAAAACACCCCTTCCACATGCTCTTAATGCCGCCATGCTAACCTTCTTCTGTTTTTAAATGATAAAAATCTTTACTCCTGAACTAAGGACAAAGATCCAGCCCAGAACTACACATTTCATAGGAGTTATAAACTCCTCAAGACAAGTGGCTCTAATGGAAACAAAAACAACTCTGTAATGGTAGCAGGTGCAAAATGAAGCAGTACATTAAAAATAGCCTGGCTGCATTCTCCAGTGGCATGAGTTCTACGCGCATATCACTCCAAAATAATCCATTTATCCTTTCTCCCCATGGTTACAAGGAGCCAGCTCCGGGCTGTGTATCCTGGGGCTCTGCAGGCACGGCTGTGAGAACTGAAGCAAAACCACAGCCCGCCAGCCAGGCGCTCCCCTCTGCCTTCCTTTTAACACCAAAACCTTTTCTCTGGCTTCTCCCTGCTGCAGGTGGGGGAAGGACTTCGAGAAGCCAATGCGTCCCTTCTGCCTCTAAGTGCTGGCCTTTTTTCTAAGAGTACAAGGTTAAGTTAATTTGCATTTTGCTAAGGATGAATTTGGCTCTGGGACAGTTTCTGTTGCAGGGTTTAGTGATCGTGAGCCACCCTGGAGTTCTGAGAGCTGAGCAGCTTCCTATGAAAAAAACGTATTTCTCCATTAAATTGACAGCATTTCACAAGCAGAACCCAGCTTTCACAGACTCCACCCAGCCTTTCTGCAATTTCTGTTTGCCATTTCTTCTCCAGGCCCAAATGCTTCACTTCATCCTAGGCTTGCTTTCTTTTCTTTAGGACTGATTTTTGGTGTCATCTGATGACCTCACAGGATATTTTTTTCAGAATTCCTCTCCATGTTTGTATTTGCCGATCGCATACTCAGGCCAGCTGACTCAAAAGTGATGATGGACGTAAATGCTGCCATGATGCTAAAATCATGGAGCACAGTCTTGGAGCCTCTGGATCCATCCCGTGGGCAGTCACCCAGCTTCATCCAAGTGAGGCTTTCATTTGCCCTGTTCTTTGCTGAGGGCTTCTCTGGGTCTTGGTTGACTGCAAGGGTATTCATTTTGCTAACGAGTGGAAACACCTGAATCAAAAATTTTCAGGCAAAATGAAAACTTGCAAATAGTTCATTTTCATGCTAGTTGTTAGGCAACAGGAAGAGCTAAAAGATGCCATTTTAATATTGTTAATAAAAGCAGGCTTTGGAAGTTGGGTTGTTGATCACTTATGTTTATTCCTTTCCCCCTGGGTCAGTTCTCATCCCAACCTGTTGATCTCAGCAGGCAAGGTTATAAGACCAGAGAAGACGCAGAGTAGACCAAGTGAACCAAAGTCCTAGTCATTTCAGTGGGGGCAGGGTTTGTCTGTAGACTTCAGCCTTTTAACAAGGCAACTCGTGTCTCTGCTGCTCAGTACAAGGTCTGTCAAGCTGTGGATGCAGAGGATGTCAATGAAGTTCATCTGCTGATGGCTGAACATTATTTTATCTAGATAAATGTTTTACAGGGCATTTCCCAGCAGCTTCTGAGCTGCAGTCAGTGAGCCTGGAGATATGAGGCCCGTATTGCATTTGGTGTATATCACCCATCATAAATCAGCTCTTCCACTGTAAATCAGCTTGTCACAGCGTAGTACCGTCTTGTATGCAGACCTGGGTGACTTGCTGTCACAAAGACTCTCCTGTGAAAGTACAGATTCCTTGGGTGCTTGGGGGGACCTGTCCCTGCCCCGGGGGTGCATGCAGCAGTGCTCAGCTCTGGCAGCCCCCAGTAAGCTGTCTCTCTCTTCCAGGGACTGGTCGTCCCAGGCTGGCTGATGTCCAGGCCAGCACGAGCAAGCCACTTGTGGAGCTGCATGAGGGGACACTTTCACATGCTGTGGTTTACCCACAAGCAACAAATATAGCTAATTTGCCTAAAATAATAACTGCCTTTGAAAGAATGGACTTCCCAAGCTCTTTGGAAGGGCAGGTTTTACTCCATGACTGAACACTAGATATTAATCTTCATTTTAAGCTAGAAGATGAGACAGTGAGTGGAGTAATTTTTTTTTATGTCACATACTAATTCACAGGCTTCTAGGAGGCTAACTCGCCAAGCCCCACAGGAAGGCCAGCTTGACTGTAGAGTAATTGACTCTCTTCTGTTCTCCTCTGTTGGCTGGACTTTGGCTGGTGAGCTCAGTATTTATGATACCCTACTACAGTAGGGAAAAAAGGCTTTGCCTGCCCACCTGCTTATGTCAGCTGGCCGCACCTACAACGCATGCACTTCAAATGCTCAGGGACTCCACTAAGTCAAAATCAAGAATTTAATTTGTAGCACCAGTCTTGACCATCAGCATTTACCACCTTCTGGAGGCACCAGCAAAGCAACTGGAGATACTGGCCGGCACTTGATTAGCCAGGGTTTATTGGCAGACAGTTAACATAATGTAGCCCTTCCCCATGGCTGAAGATTTCTGTAAGCTTGGAGGCCTTGCTCATATTCCAAGTCCATGCTCTGTTTATATTTTCTTTGTCCTGAACAAAAATTGGCCCCATTGTGTGGGAGCAACACTGGAAAAGAAAAACAAGAAACATCCACTGAGAGAAAATGGATATTGTGGGAGCTGAGGAAATGCACATACTTTGCTGATTCCATTTTCTGATGATGTCAGAGTCAAAGAATATCTCTCTCAAAAAAAAACCCCTCGGCAACTTGGAATCAAAAGCTCTGTTCATCACAGTCTCTTGTTAAAAGAAGAAATGTAAACAATCTCCCTTGCCACCCCCACAACCCCCTCCCAACCTCCAAGAAATTAAATCTGGCTCCATTTGGATGGACCCTCAGATGGAATTGAGGGTACGTCTCCAGGGAGGGAGGCGTTAATGTACTGGGGGAGGGATGGGGGGGGAACAGGAAAATTTGATTGTGCTATGTGAAATGCAGGGATTCAAGCTGCTGCTTTTCATGTAGACTGAAGAAGGGCGGCCTGACACTTTACAGATTGGGTGTAATACACAGGAAATTTGTCCTTTCTGCCAGAGCAGTCTAGGGATAGGGCTACCCGCCTCCCCCCCCCCAGCCACTTTGCTTGGCTGGTAAAAGCTCAGGAGAAAAGGGTTAAATAAATGTTTGTGATATGATAAGGTGCTTGTTTATTCAAGGGATGACAGATTATTGGCTCCCAAGGCAGGGCTGAAAAATAGTACAAAGGAGCTGGCGTTCCCTTCACTGATGTGATTTCCTCCTAAGGTTTTGCTCTTTGGTAGGAACAATATGCGCTGGGAATTAAGAGGGATGACTTTATTTCAGACTGGAACAGACAGACTAAGAGCTGCTTTCTGGAGTCGCTGACTCTGTTTTTGGTTTTGTGGGTTGTTTTGGTTTTTATTTTTTTAGATTTTTTTTTCCTTTCTGTTGAACTTCTCCCAAACTCTTTGGAAATGGGGTTATCTCCCGTCCGGGAGGAACACCCAGCATGGCAAACTGACTAGAACACTTCAGATTAGGGGTTTGACCCTTTTACTTTGTACATAATTTTCTATTTTATCACCACATCTCTAAAGCTAGCTCCTGCTTTGCTGCCCTTGGATAAGAGCTCAGGTCCTCACTGAGTGCTGCACATAAGTCAATAAAAGCTGGGCATTACAGCAGAGCTGAGGACTGCCAGAGGACTACACGCACTTCTTGCAGACTGAATTCTCCTCTCGCAAAAATGCCAGTGAAATCCGGAGCAGCTCTCTTTGATTCGAGTGCAGCGGACAGACACTGAGCCACGGGGTGCACCCAGCTGGGTGCCTTGGTGACCGTATGCCAGGGAGCGATGCTGCCGCGGGAGCGCGGGGCCAGGGCACGATGCCTCCTGCGTGGCCAATCCTGAGGATCTGAGCTTTGATCCTGGCCACAGCTTGTAGGTGAAAGGTGCTACTTCATGCCAGTTTCAGATGCCCTAAAATTGTCTTTCATTTTCCCTCTGGTGTCGTCTGGGGTGAGGTCCTCCCTCCGCCATGAAATGTGTTATGCTGAGGGACTGGGGAGGACCTCGGGGAGGAGGGTACTGCGCAGGGTCGAGGTGACCCTCTCTAACCTGGGAGGTGCTCGGTGATGGCAGCAAAGCCCAAACTCACTGTGAGAGCATCCGTGCACCGTAGGGAGGTGGGGATTTGGGTGACAGCGAGTGTTTCCCACCACTTATGTCACCTCGAAAATGACTTGCCAGCTGAATGCCTGCAGCCCCAGGATGATGCTCCATCAGTGCCATCAGCCAGTGGAGCTCTTCACGTTGAAACTTCACATTATTAGGATAAATACATGTTGTCTGGTCACAACACAGCAAGAGGAGAGGGGAGGATTTCTCACCAGCAAGAGATGTGCATGACAGCTCTCTGGCAGGGATGGCGGTGGAGATGTGGCTCTGCTGACATCAGCGCCCAGGTTGTCACCCAGAGGCACGGTCATGATGTTCAAGCTGCACCAAGCCAGCCAAGTCAGTGCGCTTCATATACCGCGGGAGAGCACGCTAGTGATGGCTCATTGGGAAAATCAAGCAGCAGTTCCCATGATCCTGGAGTAAATGACAGTTAAGCCACACATTTGTTTTCAATGCTTGGATCTGGCACTGGATTCCTTTTTGAATGAAAACTATGCCAAACATCTTTTATAATTTTTTTTCCTCAAGCAAATATGCGAGCAATCCAGCAGTGGAGTGCCAGAAACATTTGCTTTCCTTCCTAAGAAGTGGGGTAAAGAAAGAAAAAAAAAAACCACCACACACATGCAGACAACAAATTTTATGTAAAGGCTTAAAAGAAGCCAAGTGGCTTTAAACACTGGTAGGACTGGGCTGTTGAACTCTGCTCCAGTCTGTGTGTGTGTACATGTGCAAGGGAAGGGAGAGTAAATACATATGTATGAAGGGTATGCATGGAAAGACTTTCACACTCTCTAGTCCTTTCAGGTACTGCACTGCCTTGCAAATAAATACACATACATAAAAAGAAAAAAAAAAAGAAAAAGGGTCTGAATCAAAGCTTAAGATCAGAACTTGGCTCTTGGAAGGAAAACTCTGAGTCATTTCATGGGTAAACCCAGGAGTAAGCCACGGGAGCTAGCAGACCCACATGTCTCTTCAGTGCCGCAACGACGTGGGCCTAAGCAGCAAAGACACTGCTCCTAAAATCCTTGGAGCCGTACACATTCATGGTGAACAGAGATCAAGCAGAAGCGGGGTGCCGGCTGCGCTAGAAGGTGGATTAATGTTCAAAGGCCGAGTCAAAGGAGAGAGGAGAGATAAGGCGAACGGCGTCATACCAAAGACAGCTATTAAATGTAGTGGTAATCTGCTGAGCCACAGCCAAACAGAGCCTTTTCACATTGTTGGACGTGAATAACTCAGGGACAGATAGGGGGGTGGGGAGCGGGGGATGGATGGGTGAAGGTCTGTCTGAAGGCTTGTCCTCAGCATTTCTAGGCACATGGAATTCCCTTCTCCCCTACTCCGGCTGGTCCTGCTAGATCCGTCGCTGTGGTGCCTGAGCCCTCTGCCTTGCAGGAGACTTAGCTGAACATTGACGTTGGAAAGCACGTGCCCATCCCTGGGCCCTCATGTATGGAGTGGGGGCTCCGACCCAGCCCAAAACCCCCAGGAAAAGGGGTCTGTAAGCCTTGTCTCCCCTACAGCTCCTCACTGCAGCCTCTGCTAATTAACTTTCCTGTTCCTAACAGCATTTCATCATGAATGCTTAAATAGTTTGTACTGGCTTAAATCTCCTTTGGCCATCCTATTAAGATATTTCTTCTTAATTAATATTCAGTTATTAATATCTTGAGAGAAACACCTTGTCAGGTTTCTGCTAGGATATTTAATTAGCCTCTGTTTGGATCTTGTTTCTTTGTGCATCCTTGCTAGCTTTTATGATCCCGGTACATCTGTCTGAATGGTATTTTAACATACTTTCAGCCTCTCACTGTCTCTATGCCTTCTCCTGCACTGCCACAACATTTACGAGGACTGGGAGGCCAGATCATCCTAAAACCACGTCCTGTGCTTACTCCCACATCAATAAAAAGGCATCAGTACCATTTTAGCTATACAGGCGCTGTGCAGCTATTAACAAAACACCTTCGAGATGCACCCTGTTGCCCTGCACCCAATGCCTGTGATGTTTTCACGGGCGATTTACTCTCCGGCGTGCTGCGGCTCAAGTGCTTAGGAAGGAACGGTGCCTGCGTATCCCAGAGAATTGTGTTTGGCAGTTTAGAGCAGGTATTTCTGTGCTGGTTTTGAGAGTTGTCCCTGGTGCTCTGAACCTGAGTGGAAGTAACGCTTCCCCAGCTGGGGTGCAGTCCTGTCCCAGTTGGTGGAGTGGAGTCGGTTCACACCAGGGGCTGAACTGGTTTGAACAAACATTGTAAAATATCCAGCTCTGCAATGTGTCAGTAATCTCTGCCAATAGAAATATTCTTACACATGTCCTTCAGCTGCCACTTATGTTTATCCACAAAAAAAGAAAGGGGGGAAATTTTATTACATGCACATACTCCTGCCCCTACGTATATGAACAAACTATCCCAACCCAAAAAGCAACAGCTCAGGATGCAAATAATTTCTCCTCTACAGGGAGAAAAATAGTGCATCAATGGGACTGCATATTTTTAGTTCCAGCTTTTGTTTTCAGGATGCTCTTTCAATTTGTGGGTCAGGTTAAGTCAAATATTTCCATGCAGTGTTTCGCAGAGGAGGAGCACAGACACCCCTCTGGCTGCTGAGCTATTTCTCTTCTTGGACATGAAGTTGGTCTTCAACCAAGCCTGGGTAACAGGTTAACAGAAAGTCAGAGGAAGGTCTTGTAGGATGCAATATTTCTTCTCTAAGAGACTATGTGGAACCAGAGGAGAAGGAGGTTACGTCCTGAGGCTGCGTCTTTGCATGGGCCTCACCATCCATTGGGGGACCATTGGCCGAGGCTGAACGTGTGCCTCCTCACCAAGGCTGTTGCCATCTAGCATTTTGGTGGGATCTGAAACAAAAGGCTGGCTTGCCAGGTTTCCATAGGTTACAAAAAGTGACAGACTGTAAACCCTGACACCCAGGCACATCCAGGGCCTGCCCGCTGTTATGTGACATGGGACCAGGAATTAAGGGAGCTCTTGTCCCAGTCCATTGCTACAACTCGTCTCCATCCCTCATGCCCGGGGGCCGAGTCCTCCTGCCCCAAGTAGGGGTGCTTCACCGTCTTCCTGCACAAAAACCATGCCACTGAGCGGTCTGAGTAATGAGCGTGCCCTGTCTACCCCTGCCCACTGTGGCACACAGCCAGTACTTGCTTTGCTGTGATCACTGTGATGGCTGATAGGCCTTCCTCCTTCCTCTTACCCCCCGCCCCAAGGGATCACATGCTGAAAGCAATGATAATTTGGTTGCTGATGCAATTTTGCAATGATAGGGATCATAACCAGCAAGACTGTGGTTATAGCCTTTTGAAGATGAGGCAAAGGCTGCTGTTTACTGCATCCCCCTGTCACCACCAGTCATACGACTTCCTGGCATTGCCTCTGGGGTGATGCACAACCTCCGCTTCCCCGGCACAGCTCCGTCCCGTCAGAGGTGTCGTTTTGCCCAGCGCAGGGGTAATTCCTTCACTTGCAGGGAAGCAATCGATCATGTACGCAGCCTGTCTCTCGCACAGTGGCACTAGGCTGGCCGGGAGCCCCCCCCCGGGCCCCCTCCCTGCCGGATACACACCATGCTGCAGGAGAACTAATGATGCCATAGCAGCCCCAACTTCTGGAATTTCCTGGCTTTTCTTAATCTTAACATCTCATTAGCGTTTATTTGCAGATGCATATCCTTGTTCTTTTCTCACACAGGCTGCTGTAAATCACCGCTGCCTCTGCTGCAATCAATGCGGTCACCTCAGAAAGGAAAGGCCAATTCCCAGAGGCAGGGGACTGCTGCCAGCCCCTGCCAGAAGCAGCATCTTCATCACCATGGCCTGAGCCTCCCGAGCTAATTGTGCCATCTCCAGAAGCCAAAGTGAAACCCAGCTCCTCGTCCAAACTTTCCTCTCATCATCTTCACCAAACTGAACTCACAGACCTTTGGGGGCTTGCTCATTGCTAGCTCCTACTTGGGAGAAGGGCCATCACGTCACTTTTTTTTTGAGCAATGGATCCAGCCACCCTCTTGATAATGGAAGAAGTTTTTGGCAAACATGCTTTGGGCAAGCAAATGCTTTATCTGAATGCATAAAGTGATTGTTAATATCATATGCACTAGAAAGGCGTGTAGCTTTATTTTTAGCTAAGTAGGAAATAGTGAGGTTAGCATTGTTATTCAGAGGTTGAAGATCAAGTGGCAAAATGGTTAAAGTGTAAACAGGACTGGAGAGAGATGAAACAGGGAGCATCTGTCTTCTCCTTATTTGTTCATGGTGATCACTTACAGTCAATATTTTTGCTATGGTGATAAAGGTGCATTTTAAATAGAGATTTGTGGATAGTGAATTGGTCTCCAGTTATTGTTAGAGTACAATGTTGTTCATGCATAGAATACAGTGTCAATTATTGCACCAAAAGTAGATTATCCAAATGCTGGGAAAATCTCTTCCATTGGAAAAAAACCCCCGTTTTTATAGGATTTCATCTCTTCAGCAGGAGGCCCAAATACCCAACAGTGGAGCAGAGAGGCAGAGGCAGAAGAGATCTGATAGATCACTGCCCTGAACCGCAGGCGGTCCCCGTTACCTGACTCCACATTCAGACTTTCCAAAAGATCAAACGTTCCAAAAGATCAAACTTTCCAAAAGAAATATCCAGAAGACCAAAGAATGAGTCTGTTGGCCAAGCTGCCTTCTCTCCCCAATGCTGCTGCTCAGACTTCCCAGGACTTTGCTAACCTGTCCCTCAAATCCCTCTTGGAGGGTGGCCCAGGCACCTGGTGACCTGCTTGCCACCGCCTTGCTGTCCCTCCCCACCATGGGGCCAGAGCTGTCCCCCAAAGACGCACGGGCACACAGAGACGCGTCAGCCATCACGGTCTCTGGCATTTGCTCAGGGATGCAGACCCTTGCATTGCAGCCAAGGCCTTGCTGCTGAAAACTGAAGCTCCAGAGGAGACATTTCTCCTCTGCAGAGCTCTGCCCTCCCACCTCTCCTATCCTTGGGGCCTTCCTCAACGCACCATAGTCCCACCTGGAGGCAGAAAACCCTCCGACACCACTTTATCTTTACAGCGGGTGACTGAAGCACACCCGCAGGGAGGAGCGACCATAGTGAAGTGGCCGCTCACCCTCGCTGTCCCCACACCCCTGAGAGCCGGATGGATGGGATGTTTCACTGCGGGGCACCACAGAGACGTGGGACCCTGGGTCCAAACTTGCAGCCACTCTGAAATAACACACCTCGGAGAGAAAGCCTGGGACAGCCCGGCACCCGAGCAGCCCCCGTGGCTGTCCCCTGCGTCCCCAAAAACCAATGTGTGTGACATGGCCGCCTGGCACGGTCGTTTCCAGCTGCTGTGCCCAGCCCAGCCAGGCAGAGGAGGATATTTGCCTCTTGTGCTCCTTGGAGAACATTCCTCAGATAAAACTGGGTTCATAACTCATCAAAATATACTAAATTACAGGAAAGCTGTAAAAAAAGAAACCTATAAACTGTATGCAGATACAAGATACACTGAAAGACGTAATCATAAATCAATATACACCTCATAAGAAATCTTGCTATACTTAATGTGTACAAAATATGAAGCAAATAATTACATATCAGTGTGTATTTCTACAGGCTGTTCTGGTTTGGTTTTTTTTTTCTCTCAGCCTGAGATGAAAGCTAGCATTACAGATTTATTCTAGTGGAAATGCTGATGTTTGTGTGAAGTGAACTCTTTCTTTGTTTATGTAACCCCAGGTTTTCAGCTACTTTATCAAATAACTACCTCTTCGTACTTGCTGGCTGGCAGAAAACCTTAGCTTTCTTCCACAGCTCTAGTTACAGTCAGGATGATACAACAGGCATGTGGTTAAGGGGATTTTAAAGCAGCTAAAATGCCCTGGGAGGGTTCCTATCTCTAAAGGTGGCAAATTTTGTGGTGTTGGTCTGTGGGATAAATCTCCCACAAAGGAGGAAGGGGGAAGGTGGTAGTTAAAGACTCTCATTCGTACAATGCTTTCTCTCTGAAAAGACAATACCCTTAATAATATTCTTTAATTTTTGGTCAGCCCTGAAGTGGTCAGGCAGTTGGACTAGATGATGGTTGTAGGTCCCTTGCAACTGAAATATTCTATTCTATTCACCTTCTTATCCCTGCCTTGTGGTGTAGCGTGACATGATCTCCTGAAGCAGGAAAAGAGCTTTTGCTTTCATACCTTTGCAGTGGCTATGGAGGAGACTTTGCTTTTCATTGCCACCACATCACTTAGGCACTGGAAAGGAGGACCTGTGAGCACAAGTAAAACACCTGCATTGCTGAAGGTGATCTGAAACTCTATCCATCCTCCCGAGCTTACTCCCTATGCAGGTTGTCCTGCCGTGCTCTTCACAACCCTACTGGATTCAGCCTGGTTTGGACCCATAATTAATGATGGGGTGAGCGCAACGGGCCAAACCAACAGAAGAGATGTTTTGAGTGCAGTGGGCATTTCTGGTTTACCCTGCTCACCTAGCTAACACACATGTCCCTTCCATTCAGGTTACAAGGGAAAGTCTTACAGAATTAGAGGCTAATTTTTCCATGTAACAATGACAATCCCTGCAGAACTCTGCAGCCTATTTTAAACAAGGGATTAGCAAGCACTATCAGGGCAATCCAACATTTACGTTAAACCACCTTTCATGTGTTTATATATCTAATTGCTACTTTTCTTACTGCCCCACTTATTAAAAAGTACTTCTTTCTATCTCCAGTTAACATAATTTTCCTGTTTTCTTTTCCCCTTCTAAAACAAGAAGTTGCCTTTTTAGTGGGTTGCCTATTAAAGAAAATATGAAATATTTTTTCCACACCTTGCCAAAAGTTGTCCAAAATGAAGCAGTGGCAGGGTCATGTACATCCAGATATGTCATGGCTGTAAGGGTAGTGGGGAGAGAAGCCTGTCTGTAAGTGGGGGGTATGATTCATTTGGATAACAATAGAGTCCACTGCCTTTTTCTACCAAATGTTTTTAGTTTGCCTCAAATAAGTCATTGTCTAACTTGTATAAATCTTTCCATCGCTTCTTGAATTATTGTTGGATATTTGGGAAACACATTTTTTAGGTTTTATGAGGAAAAAAAGAAAGCAAAAAAAAAAAACTGATTGCGATCACTCCAAATAACACTTAACTCCTTGACACAAGGTCAGCAGGAGGGTTTGTGCATGTGTGTGTGTGTGTGTATGTGTTTTCTTTCTAATCTGTGAGCTGTTCCCTGAGAGATGCATTGAGAACTGGGGCTTGTCTGCTGACATGTTTTACACAGCTGATCCATTAGGATCCTGCTCTTCCTAGCCTCCCTGGCACCGCTTTGATCAGCGACATGTTTAAAAAAAAAGAAAAAAAAAAGAGTAAAAGGCACTTCTCTGATCAGGAATCCCTCCCCTCCACTAAATCATCCCGGGCACTTTAAAGCTATAGGAACCACTGAGGGACCCCTCAGCTCTGTGAGGCTTCACGACAGCTCTACGCTAAAACATCCAGACGTGAGACAGCAACATCTTTTGCCCAGTGGCCTCTTCTGCCCTGCTCTGCGGTTAACCTCTTCCCTGCCCAATGGGGAGCCCCTGCCAGCCTCTGCTGCCATGTCTGCCTTCCCGATGGGACGTATCCGGAGGGGCTCGGTGCCCATCGCACACCCCGGGCACAAAGGGCAAATGCCAGCACAGCTTCGCCTCCCTACCTGTTTGCAAAAACTTACCTTGCCTGGAAAATTCGGCTGCTTCTTGACTTCTTGACGCTGCCTTCCCATTGAGGAGGGAGGTTTTAATTTATTTTTACAGAGCACCTTTCCAAAGGTCAGTCAGAAAAGCATATGGCATGTTGCTGCAGGAGTGCACAGAGAGGGGAAATAGGAGACGAGGGGACATCATGAACAGGGATGGGTACAGATGTGGGTGCTTAGCCCACGACCAGCACGGCCAGATATGTATGAAAATGCGATTGTAGAGACAAGCTCGCAGTATATCTCAGCCAGCCTAACAGCTGACAGGAGGCACCAGGGGCACAGAGATTTTGGATAGGCTGTGGATGGTACAAAGGTGGTGAGTGATGCTCTGTCCATGTGGGAGCATCCTCTGACAAGGCACAGGGTAGACTCAGCCAGGCTGTGGCCATGCGCGTGCCATAGCCCCTTACAGGATATACACACACAGCCAGACAAGGCCTCACCAAGGGGTGAATGAACCCCTGTGGGTTAATCCCAGTGGCTGATGCTAGGACTTCCCAGGTCTAGCTGAGCATGGCTGCTTGCTCCAGGACAGCTGCTCCTGTTGCACTGGGAGGCAGCCAGATGCAGCAGTGGTCAGGGGCTGCTGACAGATGTCACTGCTTTATGTTTTGGCGAACCCTGTATGATAGAGTCCATTTCTTTAGCTGTTTGACACCACTTTGGAGTACTAAAAAAACTGCCATCTTCTTTGGTGCTTGCTGAAGGCACACATACAGAAATAGAGTCAGGAGCACAGCATAAGAGCAAGCCCAAGAGGAAAGGGGGGACAGTTGTACAGAGGCTGTGGGGAACCCAGCAGTGAGTGGTGAGGTGAGGGCAGCCAGGTGTGCTGCTGCTGCTGTGACAATCCAGACCAGCTTCCCCATCCCTTCTCTTTTAATGTCCCTAAGCCTGGTGCGGTCTTCACCTCAGTCACTTGCTGGGCAATTGCCAGCAATAACCCTCAACAGCCCATCTCCTGGCAGGGAGGGAGAAACAACTAAAAATGGTCATCGCTGCCTTCCAAACAGAGAAAGAAAGTCTTTGCTGCGCTTGTTTCTTGCCACATGGACACCTTACTGGGATAGAGAGCCAATGAACCCAGGATAATATGATGGTTTGAATGCTAAATACTCTGTGGTGTTCATTAGCACCAGATATAGTGCCATGGTGGTACTAGCACATGGTGGTACTGATTGCTCCCCCGTGTTCAGGTCTTCAAAGTCACTGCAGTTTGCAGTAGATGGAGTACATACCAGACATTGCAGAGATCCGGATGAGTTGTCCACTGCTCAAGGAAATCCCCTAAACCACAGCTCTAGCAGCTTCCCCCCTCCTCACCCATCTCACCCCCCCACATTAATTCCTTGCCTTTTTTGAGCATTTTTCACTGACTTGAGTGATGAGAGGGACTTTTTGCCCTGAACATCCAGTGTGCCCTTTTTATTTGGTTTACAGAACAAATAGGGATAATGTGATGGAGGATCTGCTCTTGACAGCCTTCTTGAGACTGATATTTTGGCAATGCAGAAGCTGAGGAATCACTGAAACGCGCTTTCTTTTTCCATGCCCGCAGTGCTGGCTCATGCATAGCTCTGCACACCAACTCTGCAAAACATCTGGGTCCAGCAGCTTGTCTTTAAGGCAGATTTGACGGCATACACAATTCTACCTGTGGCATGAGGCATTTGCAAGTGTTTACAGGTACTGTCATCTACCTTGTTTCCGGGAGGTTTTCCATGTCAAATTGTGGTAGTAAGATACACTCAATTGTTCACATTTCACCTCAAAGTCCCTGCAGCTTGGAGGACACCCATAATCTGGGTCCCCACCACTCCGATGTTTATCCTACAGGCTTTCTCTGACGTGGCACCATGTACTTTGTTCGGCAGGCCAGGCTGAGAGGAGAATAAAAAAAACCCCACAAATACCCAGCGTCTCAGTTCATTTACGCTTCAGTTCAGACCGTGGCTGGAGGAGGATCTCTTCAGCTCTAGGTTTTCCTCACAGTATAAATCCCCGTGACTGGATGCCATAAAACAGTCTCATAAGCTCCCTAAGAATTTGTCGTGATGCCAGGTCCGGCATGCCTAGCCCTCGCAAAATGGGGTAGCTGAAAGCAGCAGAGTGAAAAGAAGCCAAACACCTTAGTAAAAGCAAGGATTAAAAAAAAAAAAGGCCACATTAAAACAACATCCATTTTTTTGAGGCCATTTGCAGATAAATGACCTCCATTCTTCTAATTAAAGAAAATGTGCAATTAGCTTAATCAGATCTGTGGGAAGAAAAGCAGTCGCTGAGTCTCAAAAGGCAGGTTCTGAGAAACTGCAGCCAACTTTTCCTGGGGCCGACTGGAGACACTACATCAGAAACAGCATGAGCCCTGCCAAAGCCTTCTTCCTGTGAAAAATGATGTTTCAATTTAGGCTCCTGTATATTGTATTCGTTAATCTCCCTTTCACTTGCTTACTCACTTGTTCTCTCTCACTCTTTGGCACTGTAAATAGAGGCATGAAGAAGTATTGCCTTGTATTGCTACGGACATTGCACCCTAATTTCTCAATGAAATAAAGTCAAGTTTATCATTTCAGTTCCCCATCAGCCTCCATGTTCTTTGTACCTTGTGATCCAAACATGGGCTGTTTCATGGTACCACACAAGGGCCAAAAGCATTTGGGGACTAGAAAACAGAACTTTCCTTCTTGAAAGGAAAAGAGGACTTGTGCAACGGGAAAAGGTCTCGAAACCCTTAGAATTGGTGGGGGTGAAGGTCCTGAGAGGCTATTGGAAATCCTAGGGAGGAAGCTGAGCTCAGAGATTGGTCTCTTCTCTCTATAGACAAAGTGGGAAATTGTGCAAACTGCAGGACCAGTTCCCTTAACCCTTTACTGGGGTGTGTTTGCCAGTAACCTCCTCTCGTTTATTCCACAGAAACCAGGGAAGGAAGAAACACATGCCCCATTATAAAAAAATAAAGTATTTATTCAAATAGTTTTATAGTCCAAGCCTTCTTCCTGAAAGCAGGAAAAATCCTTTTTAGTCAGGCAGAGTAAAGAGCCAACCCTATGACAATCTTGCAAACCCACAAACTGGGCTGCAACTGGGCAAATGGGGACAGAACCAATTATCAGAACAAATAACCCTTATTCTGCCCATTCCTTACCCTGCATTTCCTAAGGGCGTTTTTAAGCATGTCATGAGCCATCTCTGCAGCCAAGCAGGGGTTTGGCTTTTCTCTGGATGTTACTCCTGAGAAGCGAGAGAGGGATACGAAGTCCCCCCTCCATTTGCCCATGGAGGTTAGCTTTGGGATCAGGGTTTGCTGGCTCTGCTGCACTCCCAGTGCAAGAGGTAAGGACCACGTCACAAATAAGTGACTATGGCTCCCTTGTGATGCTCTTCTTCTATCAGGACCGTTGTTCCTCAGCGCCTGGCCAGTAACCACCACTTACTCAGCAAGTGCCTGCTCCTATTCATGCCCACCTGCATGTTAGCTTGTTGCTCACACGTTTCGTAAGACTTGGGTGGACATTTCATATGGGAGCTTTCCCTGTCACCACAGGTGACATCGTCCTGGTTTGCCCATTTCGGATGCCCCTCTTCTGTCCCATGGGAATGACCTCAGCTCTTTGGTGAGTGACTGGGTTTTGTGGAGAGCACAGGTCCACATCTACACCTATACCTGCAGGTACAGGTACAAATGGGAAAAGTTGTGCTAGTTCATCTGGCCAAGGAAGGGTCTCCACAGCCTCCATGTGCTGGCAAAACTCTGGTTGCTCATACACAGGCAGTAAACACCTTCGAAAACAGACTTTTTTTTCTGATTCTGGGGGCATATTTTTTCCTAAACCCTTCTGCCCCTAAGGTTTTCAGTCATTCTTATTGACATTTTCTAGAAAACACTTAGATTTAGAAACATCCATGTGACCTGTTTTCTTTGCTTGTTTCAGATTTTTTTTTTTAAACAAGTAAATGCTTGATTTTTCAGCTTTTGCCTGGGGTTTTTGTTTGTTTGTTTGCTTACAATTTTCCACCTAGACAAAAGTTAGATACGCAGTTCCAAAAAGTAAAGGTTTCCTTGCTGTTGCCTGTGCTTTCTTGTTGAGTCCTAATTTTTCTCCACCACTGGATAAGGGGAAAAAGTCAGGGTTAAAAATAAAGATGGGGCCCTAAAATATCTCCAAACCAACAATAGGAAACGGATGTGTTTATTTTTTGGTTGGTTTCCAAAAATTCGAAGGAGGTAATACTTTATGTTAAAAATATTTATTAGCTTGGGTAATGAACACATTCAGATAAAGAGCCTGTTGCCTGAAGTGTGAGGCAACAAATAAGCTAAACCTTGTCAATTTTACATCATGTAATGAATGTTTTGGTGCAAAACCAAAACCTCTTGACCATTCAGGAGGGAATAATATGCAAGTTGGTGTCCCATAGCTCCACGTGCATCCATTTGATTGGGAGGGCAAAAGCATTGCCATCCTCTGGAATGGATTCAGCTGTGCCGTCACCCCTGGGCTCTTTTGGGGGAGTTACGGGGTATAAACGGGGGGCTGCAGCCAACTCTTGCCACTGATTTCTTGCAGGCACCAGCTTGCGGGGCGGATTGAGAGATGAGGGTTTGTGCGTGCATCCACGGGTCCCAGCAGATCCCCAGGGATTTGCCTGGTGCAGCAGAGGCCGGCAGGCTCCCTGCCAGCAGCTCCAAAATGGCGAGAGCTGGAAGCTGGCCTGAGTCTCTGAAAAAACCCATCAGTAACATTTCTGACAAGATAAATTGCATTTTAAATGTGGAGATGACCTTGGTAATCAGAAATAAATCAGCAGGATAATCAAAATTGATGGGTAAGTCAAATCTAGAAAATTTATATACTGGAGCCCTATAGAATAGCTTGGAAATCCCCATAAGTCGGGTCCTGGCTGAAATTTTGGTCCCTTTGCTGTAGTAATTTAAACTTTTCTATTTACTTTGGCACTCCTCTGTTCAGTGACTTGGCCTGATCGAAATGCTTTGATATGTCCAGCAAGAATAAAAAATATAAAAGTCGAAGGGTAGTATCTTGGTTTAGGACAACTGTGAACATGAAATTTAATCCTGGGCTTTGCAAGAGGGACTCTCTAGAACATACTAGGGGGGAAAGCAATTAATACTGCATTAAAAAAAAAGAGCAGTCCTTCCTTTTCACTTTGCTTTTCAATGTCCTGTAATTTGGGCCAAACCAAACAGTGCTTACGCCACTACTGATGTTACAAGTTCATGTACCACTGCTGATGTTACGTACATTAACACAGCAGTCACTGGAAAGGAAAAGCAAGTGTAATTTATCCAGAACACAGACAAAAGGAGAGTACAGAACGAAGCTGGAACTCCCGTTACTTTATTTTATTCCCTGCTGTTAATTGCTTTCTTGATACACCCTTGCTTTTGTCCTTTTGACACGTAGGCTACCATCACGCTCCACAGCTACCAGAGCCAAAATTGCTCCAAGACCCATTATCCCTTAAACAATCTTAAATCTGGAAGTGCTGGTCTAACACTCTTCTAAAACCTATTTACTGGCTTCAGTGTAGTTATTCCTGCTTCATATCAGTGCAAGGAAAGTAGAGTCAGGCCAACTCTCTGATCTACCCAAGCCTGACATGTGGTTTACACTGCTTTTATATCGATCAAGAATTTGGCCTTGAGATCTCCATGTTCTCAGTTTGACCCAGTGTTTTAAAAAAATACTTCCACATCTGTGCCTCTCTTTTCTGCCTTTCCTTCATCCTTTCCAAACTCTACTGCATACATTTCATGTCTGCAAACTCAACCAAAAGTCATGGACCTCTTACAGGCCATTTATTGCTTTCTGTTATAATTTATACTTGAGTTTACACATATCTGCTTTCTTAAAAACATTTTGGAGAGAAGCATCACCTTTTTGCAGGGCTGGTAAAGATTTTTTCCACTGAAACTGCTCTGAAGTAAAGTTGGTTTTTAGCTAACAAGAAAAGATATTTGCCATAAAGTGTGTCAGGGAAAAGTTTCTGTTTTCCATTGGCAAAACACAAATGCCTGAGAACTGTGTATTGAGATTTCAGTCCCTGCAGTTGTCACTTTGGTGCCCAATGTTCCTGTTTTCTTCCAGGGATCTGTTCAATGCTTGACTGATATCTTCAGTGCTATAACCCAGAGATTTTCTCTTAAAAGCACTGCCTGTCCCTTTACTACCCCAGAATCTGAGCAAGGAGTTTGACATGGCATGACATGACAACTCCTTCAGAAGTCCTCTGATGGAGTTTCCATCTCAGTCTTCCTTGTTTGGGACAATATATTTAAGCGTTTCATAATCAACACGGGACACAGTAGTTATTTTCTGACCAGCCTACTTGCAAATTTTTAAAGCCCTTAAATACATAAAGGTTACTGTGCTTAACTTGGGCAGCTAACTAACAAACAATACCACCAGTACTAACCAGCTGATAGAGAAGATAAACAGCCAGGCAAAGAGGTGGAGGACTGGGAGAAGGATATCAAAATAATTACAAATTGTATTTTCAGTATGTGTATTGAAGATTGAAGATTATTGAAGATCAAATCCAAGGAGTCGTGTAGGTGCTAGATATGATGCATCAAAGGAAAGTAACTAAGTTCACTGACAAGTGTTGAAGATGAAAGATTAATGGTTAACAAAGAAGCTGGGAAACAGCTCAGGAAGAGTCTAAGAGAGGGGTGGAGGCACATCGGTGAAAAAGATGTGTCTTTGCTTCCACACCATGAATTGCTTCGATTCCCTGGCTTCCTAATGTGGAAGACCTCATGCAACAAGTCATGCTAGTGTGGAAGGACACAGTTAGGCCATCTGAGCATGCGGCATCCAGGTCTGAGCCATCTAATCATCCTTCTCTGAGCATGGGGAAAGACCCTTTGGATGGCACTTTGGGGTGGACACATCAGGCACCTCAGCAGAAGATCTAGCGCAGGGATCATGGAGCAGGAAAAAGGCTATGCCACATCTGCTGCTGCTGAAAGAGATACAGGAGATTTGGGGAGTGTGATGGGAAAGCCAGATGTACGAGACTTCAGGCGCCCAGTGTGGAGGACCTGCTTATTATCAGCAAAGGGATCTTCTTGCACTGAGACCAGATATGGGTTCAGCCACTGGACATGCAAGGATTCAGATTCATTTCAGTCTGCTGTCTCCAGAAGTAACTGCCACCTCCAAGCAACTAATTAAAGGACTCTTTGCTTAGGATTTACCCATTTGTGGTCTAATCTTTAAAATCATTAATTAAAAGTAACATTTTACCATCTTCTTACTGGTTCCTTTCTCTCTTATTACCCTTCACCATAATGTGAACTACATTCTGATGTCATATGATAGTTTTCTGCACTGAAAAAATATGAAGGCATTTTTGGGTTGCTGTTTTTATCTTCCACATACTTATCACTGTTTTAGGGAAAAAAAACCCCTTCCCTACAGCAATACCCATAACTATAAATGCAGCTCATTTGGAAATAGAGTGTACAGCAATGCACACATACTAAACAGTTCAAATTCTGGTCATGCTCAGACAGCAGTTACTGCCATAATTTTCTGGCTTTGCATTAACTCATTGAGCAGGAGCCTTGGCTTGGTCACAGCATTTTTTCTTGTCTGAAAGATGAGTTGGTTAATAGAGGACAAACACTGGAGCTCCTCTGTTCTTTCCTTTTCCCTCTCACACATGCACATACACACATTAACGTGCTTATATGTGTGTGTTATATATAGATATATATGATATATATCTATAACACGCATATGCATAGAACACTCATACATACATATACATATACGTATATGTAGGCACACAAATGAATCTTCCTACTCTTTTTCAGTGCCAATGTGTGTGAAGACTTGAAGGGGCAGTCTGCTCCTCTGCTGTAGTCTTATGTGCTTTCATTTCCAATAATCCAGCAGATGCCCCTAGATCATATGGAGGGGAAATAGCTACACCAGCTGCTTCTGGACAGACAAAATAGACTCTTGTGGCTATAACGTAATGTTTTCTTTGGAATATATGTTGTGCTGTAGGAATAGGTGGCATTCCAGGCTCTTGAAGGAACATACTTTTTCTTGGAGCCCAGGTGAAGTATTATCTATTAAAAACCTAAAAATGACCATCAGCAACAGCAAAGAAATTAGGCACATGCAAACGAAAACAGTCAGAAACCTGGCTCTTACCCAGGCAACAACTGAGTTCTGCTTCTTTTAGGAGTTACGCACAGACAGTGACACTGTCAGTTCACACATGATAAAACAACTCCAGTTCTAAGTGGCTTTCCAAACTACAGTAGGTCTTCAGCGTTCAGCTGCAGGTATGTTGGTTTGGAAGGATATTGGTCCAGTCCTGGTGCAAGAGGCTGCGCTCGTAGCAAAGCTCCTGTCCTCATGTAGGAAATGCCATTGGACCCAGAGAGCAGAGTGAGGTACCAGCCATACCTGCTCTCACGGTACAATGTAGTTGACCAGGCTGCTAGGGCCAGCCCATGACAGCATCACTGTGTATATGGCTGCTGCCTCCCTGGGACACTCCAGCAGCCTCTTTGCTGTCACGTTACATTAGTTAAATGAAAAAGGCAAATGGCTTAAGCACTGTTGCAGGTGTGCCATGCAGGAGTGCCTCATACCCAAAATTTGGGCTGAAAATAAATTAATCTGGAGACATGATTTTCCAAGGCTTGAGTTCAGGAATAGTCTAAAACTGTTCATGCCATCACTGAAAATCACAGAAGTCAGGGCTTCCTCATCACCTCATGTAGTAGTTTAAACTGCTGCAAACAGGGGAAAACAGATGTGAAACACCTGACAGTGTTGTAAAATGACTGCATAAGCTGTGAGGCAACTGAGGGGTAGTATCTGTTGGTGCTGCTGAAGGTGGAGTTGGTCTCACATTTGTAAGAGCAGTTCGAGGATGCAGAGAGATGATTTTAAAGACAAAAAATCAGAGGAGCTCTGACTGTCCCAGCTTTCTAGGGGTAGCAAGAAGGCTTCCCAGTTCTTGCATACTGCTGCTCTGGGAGTCCGTCTTCGGTAGGACACAGATTGTTATCCTAAAAGGAAGAAAGCAAATCCATCCAGAGGACTGGAGCTTCCCTGCATGAGAAGGCGAGGAAAGCTTGGAACAGTAAAATCTTGTTTGCTAATGACAGTTCTGAGAATTTAAAAAAAATGAAGTGGAAAAAAATAAAACAAGCCTCCATGAAACATTGATTAGAAGCCAGTTCACATAGCTCTCCTTGGCTACTATGTATTATTATTATTTCTTTTAAAGACTAATAGATCCTATTCTTGACAAGCGCAAAGCCAGGAGGTGGGATCTTATCCAGTATTTTCATTTTTTAGCCCACAAGAGGCAATGATTGTATCAGAATATTATTTGTCTGCCCAAACCACATTTACTGTGTGAACCTCTGCAGAGGACTTCCATTCTCGGGAAAAACTGTTCTGTCAGACAGAGTGCAGAAGAAACACCCCTTCTCTTCCTGGTTAAGCCAGCTCAGTTAGGACAGAATCTCTTTTCCTAGGCTAAATTTCCAGAGCCAACTTTCAAATTTGCATTTACAGTCTTTACCTGAAAACACTTACACACAGAGCAGATTGGACCTGGGATGGGTGAAAAAGCTGAGTGCTCGAACAGCTGAGTCACAGGTATGAAGCAGTGAAAATGGTAAGGTAAACCTCAAGAGAAGGTTGATGGAGCAGAAATGTGGTTGAGCACATCTCGGGGGGGGTGGACTAGATGACCTTTAAAGGTCCCTTCCATCCCAAAACATTCTATGATTCTATGATCTGATTTCCCCTCACCTCACGGGAAACATGGCTTTCACTGAATCGCTTTTTGAGCAACCAAAAGTCAACTCATATGCAAAGGACTTTGAAACTCTTAATATGG
Organism: Platalea leucorodia; assembly: GCF_965183815.1. Classification (NCBI taxonomy): domain Eukaryota; kingdom Metazoa; phylum Chordata; class Aves; order Pelecaniformes; family Threskiornithidae; genus Platalea; species Platalea leucorodia. The sequence goes on along the minus strand of NC_138823.1, from coordinate 52,136,368 downwards.
GGGTGTTTTAAGAAATATGTGGGAGATCTGCTGGACAGATTGGGTTCAAAGCTTCCGTCCCAGTCATCTTATAAAGCCCTAGGGACTTCCAGCCCAGTAAAAGTAGCCCACAGAGATCTTCATGTTCTCAACTTGTCTTCTGGATGACATTAAAGCAGAGGCAGTCCCAGAAGGCAGGCACTATCCTTAGCCTCGCGCTTATCTGTCTGTGCACATTTTCTCCAGCACTTAGCGTTACCAGATCCTGACTCATAAGACTGGCTTTGCTTTTTTATGAAGCTACCAAAGGGTCCTGGCACTAGCATGTGTGTGAGTGTCCTGATAAGGGTGTGACAGCATGTGGGAGGCCAGAGGTGGGTAATGCCACTGGTATGTTGAGTGGGGAATTATTTGTGTGTGTGGAATGACTTCTTCCAAAACCTCTCCAAGACAGAGGCAAAGGAGAAAAAGCAGCAGTGACAGTTCAGGGTTCAGTCCACCGTACCAAAATTTTCCATCCTCATGAATGGAGCCATTCACTGGATTCTGCTTCCCATTTTGCTTCTATATCCTTTTTATCTTAAAATAGAAAACTTCCTCTCAAGGGAATAACTTCTGCTGTAGCGCAGCCCCGGTGATGTCAGTGGAGTTACACCAAGGCTGAGGTTGATCCCCATGTCTCATTGCCAGCAGGTTTCCTGGAGTTAGACCTTGGGTAGCACAACTCTGAGAGGTGTTTGCACTGTTTTGGTCTCAGCCAGTGTCCTCCGAGAGCACCATCCTGCAGAAAGGATTAAAAAATAAGGGGAACAACCCATCAAAATGTTGCAGTTGTTTCTGTGCAGAAGAGTTTAAAATGGAACCACATTTTATGGATTTTTTCACACACATCCTCCCCCTCCCTCAAATTTCAATGTTCCCTTTTCTTCTCCCTGTTTTTGACATATTGCCACTGAGTGAAATGAAATGAGAAATAGCCAGGGGCTTGCTCTGACATTTTGTTCCCCACCCCATCCATCTGTCCACCCAGACTCTTCTCAGTTTTAATTTTTATTTTTTTTTAATAGTATGGAATGGCAAAAGGGAACTGTAGGCTGTACGTACTTATTTGCTGTAACTCACCCATGCTGCTGTTCATTGCCACCTTTCTTATCATTCCTTCAGCATTTTTTTGGACCATCTAAAGCTGAAAAAAAAAAATTCCCTTGCCTGCAGATTCACTCCAGATTGACAGGGAGGGAAAAATCTGGCCCCAGCATCTGAGATCAAGAGCTTTATGGCCTAGTCCTGCCTAATTTTAAGGGATTTTATATAGCAGAATTGGAAAGATCCAAGAGACACTTACAGCACATGTTCTGAAATACCAAGAATAACAAAGCAAAGGCTTAATGAGTTCCAATGTGTATGTCTGCTGTGAGTAATGATGCTTAATTCTGCTACAAAATAATTCCTTTATATGTTCTTCTGTTTTTTAAAAAATGCATCATTGCTGCACTGGGGTCATAAAAATTACGAATATGTTTTCCCATGGCATGAAGCCATAGCATACTGTAAGGCATTGTGCTGGGCCATTATACACAGCCTGTAATCAGAAACAAATGTATTAAGTGAGATGATGTGATGTTACATGAGAAAAGTGAAAATAGAGCAGGGAAGTGTGATAGACAGTGACTTGAACCACAGCATCAGCTCTGAACAGCCCCTTTCTCTTCAGAAATCAGAGGCTATGCCAGAAGAAGTTGTGTTTCTAGATCCTGGTCTAGAAAATAGAGTCAAGCTTCTTGGAAAAGGGAGGAAATAAAACTTGTCTGGGAGCCGGGCTAGGCAAAAAAATACTGAATTTCCTATTCAGAAAGAGAAATACTTCTATGCTGGTGAGGGTGGTTCTCCATGGTGTGCTTTAACACAGGCTTGGTAGTGGTCTCAGAAATGCAAAGGAGCCCATCCCTCCACTCCTCCAACTTACAAGCTTGTTGCAGTGGTCCAGGTGGTGGCTGTGACATGGTGAGAGCTATCGTTGAAGAAAGGGCTCTTGTTTCTTTGGAGTTTATGTTTCTGAGACTTTGCACCAGTACTGCTATTACCAGCTTAAAAATTAAACTTGACTCAGATTAGGAGAAATGGAGTAACTCATTTGTCTGTTTGCCAGTGTTTATTTCCTGAAACAAAAAAAAAAGAAGATGCTGCCTGTGACAGCTGCTTTCATTTCCAGGAGTATACCATGACTCTTCAACATCAAAGTTGGATTTTAATTTATTGACTTAACTTTGCAGCACACAGAGCAAAAGGTCAAGTAAAATGAGACTCCTTTAGAAAAATGATAATTGCTATTAAGAAGCATATGGGCCATTTGAATGCTCTGACACTTTATTTCCAAGCCCCTTAGAAAGGCCTTTACAAACTCTTAAAACTCAGCCACTTGTACCCTTTGAGAGATGTGCACGTGAGAGCAGTCTTCACCCCAGCAGCAAAGCAAGTTACGCACAATGAAGAGCACCAAAGGACCTGGATAAATAAATCCTATCCCATTATTAACAATTCTCTTAGGAATTGTCTCAGCAGTAATCTTAGAAATGGTTCAGGTCCACTTAAATCTGCAAGACAAGCAGTTGCTGCTTCTATGCCTTCCACAGAAAACAACTGTCTGCTCAGCAACAGAGGATTTGCTCCATTTTTTCCCCTGGAATGTACAAATAGTTGATACTAACAGGAGAATTACACCTTAGGCATTATAAAGCAGGGCCTTTTCTTCCCAGTGTCTGGATCTTGGATGAAAACTTAGTATCTTTGCAATTAAAGAAAAGTTGCTCAATATTTGATATTTTTGGACTGTGCAATACAAACGTGTATTTATGAACCACATCAATGAGCCAGGTGTCTTTGTTGTAAATCCTTATGGAGCAGCATTTGCTTCTTTTCTATCCCTGTTTCTCCCTTATGAAACAGTATGGCTATTTTAAACTATAAATAAACACAGTTAGGAATTTACCATAAAGAAAATCTGAATGACACTCTTTGCTGATTCCAGTCAGCTTCCCCTTAGCATGAATAAATCCCCTTAGTGGATGAACCCCCATGCTCTAAAGCTGTTGAGACCCCCAAACACCAGAGGTACACCATATGCATTGCATTTGTTTGCTTTAATGAAATGATTGATTTATTGGTCACGAATTCCTCAAAAGCATTTGTTTTTATCCCCTGGGTTCTTATCAGAATGCTCCCAACATCAGTCAAAATCACGGCTGTCATTCACTATGGCGCAGTGCAACTCAAAGGCTTTCCCAGTACTCCCCGTTAGCAGGGAGCCTTTCCCTACCCTCCAAGCATCTTCCCTGCCAGGGCACAAATATCACCTCGTCCTACAGTTGTTTGCTTCCTAGAACAGCTAGACTTGAGGACAAGAACCTTTCTAATGGAGCTCGAGTGCATTTGCAGCACAATAGGTCATTTCTGGCTCACTAGATTTCTTTTCAGCTCATGGGACAAAAAGGGACATGCTTACACCATTTGCTTACATTGGTAGGTAAAGAAAACCTTAAATGTCGCATGAGTCACTTGCACTCAATTAATTTCTGCTTGTGTTATTTATTCACGTTTAAGATATGACTTTTATTCTATACGTGACCTTCAGCAATGGAGCTGATAACAAGAACATTACTTTGGAAAAAGTGAAAGGTTAAACATTAACCAGAAAAATAGTTCTAAGACAAATATTTTGAGTGTTTTTTTCCTTCATATTTGGAAGTAACTTGTCACTTCCCCTCTTACCACCCTCCCTCCCTCCATATTACTGTTGTGCTGCTGTTCCTGGTACTTGGTAGATGCAGTAAGCACTTGTACCACCACATGATGGACTCCTCTCTGCCTACTACGAATCAGCCAGGTCTTTGAGCTAGGTGCAAGCTCTTGCCTGATTAGCTTTTCATTAACAGTTTCTGGGCTTTCTTGCCTCCCAAGAAGCACACCTGAGAGAAGAGCCCCCTTTACCATGCTCTGAGACAGGGGCTCAGCTCTGTGCTCCCTCTTTTACTCCTTGTTGCTTGTGGGGAGTGAAGAAAGAAAAAAAAATGTGAACTGGGGAACGGGGTGAAGGACTGTCTGAGCTTCAAAAACACTGTATGAGTTTGAAGCACTGATTTTAGCAGATGTCTTTTTCCTCTATGACCCACAAGCTGCACTCAGGCATAACCACTGTCCCCAAGAATTTGAAATTTAGTCTACAGTGTGAGTCAACTGGGGCAAGGGGGAGGGTGTTGTGCAGCTTTGGTGGTTAAAAAGTCTTCATATCAGTTAAGAAAGGACTGAAAAACAAAAAACAGTCTCTTCCTTCAAAGTTGAGTGCATATTTTACCTGTGTATCGATTTATCATTTTTATGTGGAGACATGCTTGTTGAGGTCCAACTCTGCTCTAAAATTAATTCAGCTTTTCTGCTTTAAGGCAGTCTCCAATCTCAGTCACAACAACATCAATTGTTAAAAAAAATCTGTAAATCAATGTTGTTACTTCTGCTCCCACCCATTTTTGGAAGCCCAGAACATGGGACATGCATATATTTTATTCAGTAAAACAGCCTAATTGCCTGTTATTTGGTTAATTTGGGTAGCAAAAATAAACTACCAAAAGTAAAGATGAATGAAACAGCTAAGATAAAACCAAAGCCAAACAAACATTGACAACAACAAACTAGGTGGCTGGAAAAGGGTAACTCCTGCTCCAGGAGCCATTCTGGGTGGTCGAGGCTCTGTCTCAGCCCACAGCAGGACAAGGGTCTCGGGGTGCAGGGCTGCTGGGCCGCAGGACAGAGGAGGCAACCACCGTCCCCCTTTCCTGCTGCCTCCCCTCTGCCCTTCCTGCACGACTGACACCCTGCCACATCTTGGGGTTGTTCAGTCTGCCCTTCCCAGCGCAAACATTGCTCTGCTGGCAATATTCTGATCTACCCAGAAAAAAAAACCCAACCAAACAGCAAAACCTATAACAAACGCATAGACAGTCCCAGCACCTCTACTCATCTTTAATACCACGAAATGATAAAACCCCGCTACTTGTTCGTATATCTTGCTCTCTGTTCGGTGTCTCTAGATTTGTAGACTAAGTGATGTATCAAAGAATGACACCAGGTTAGACTATGCTGTATGAATAGGGATTTCCTTTCATCAGGTCTTATTTTGCCATATTTCAGTATTTTATTAAATGTCCTCTTGTCCTTTGCCATGGAACAAGGTGAATAGAAACCTCCTGGTCTTCTTCCTTGGGACCATTTATTATTTCATACGATTTCCTCATGTCTCTCTTTATTTATGTCTCCCACAAGGTAATCTGTGCTGGGATAACAGACTGCTCCACCGGTGTTGCTGATGCAGCCAGTGCCAGAGAGTACCAGAAGCCTCCCATCATAGTTTCTTTGCAGAAAATTTGCAGCCAGGGTCACAGACCCATAAGGCAGGCTTGGCTTAAGGCAACTGGGGCCTGACCCTACCACAGTGTGCCTTCTCCCAGCCCTCCCAGTCTGGCCTGCACCTTCGCCCCTCTCTCAGCCCCCTCGCTCAGCTCCCCTTGGAGCCCTCCTTCCCCAGACAGATGATCCCTTCCTGTTGCCTCCCTGGGATGGACTTCTTCATTTTTCCTTAGCCAGCTCCCCTGGACAGACTCTTGGTTTCTCACTGACTTGTTGTGCTGTTGAGGTTTCTTGGCTTGGATCCCAGGGTTCCTGCCTTAATCCGTCCCTTCAAAGAGATTTGGATAAGTCTGGATAAGCTTCCAAGCCTCTGGATGCTTATTCAAAGCACAAGTCTGGGGGAAAGGGGGACCATCCCTGAAGGAAGCCAGAGGCCATCTACGTACAGTCAGACAACCTTTTTTTTTCTGAATCAGAGATACCTCCCCAAATCCTTCAGCACCTGTGTGTCAAAATTTGCATTTACGTTAGTAAAATGGCAAACCCTGGCCCACACATCCTGAAGCAACAAGCCTGGACATTTAGATGTACAGACGGGCCAGAACCTCGTCAGGGTGTCTGTCGCAGAATTAAAAACTGGGATTCCTTCTTTCAGGGGAGCTTGTATATGTTTACATACCACTGGGTATTTTAGGGGTGACTCACTACAGAAGTTCCTTTTGAAACGAAGAAAGATCATAGTTTTGAAATGAAATGCACTGAAGAGGTGTGAACACAGCAACAGATCACAAAAAAATGTGAGGCTGGATTCTCCAGCCCACAGGAGTCCTGCTGGGTGGCAGCCTGGGTGGGGGGTCCTCTGCTGCAGCCAGCTGCTGGCTCTGGGAACACAGGAAGGGTGAAGCAGCCGTAGGAGCTGGGCCCAGAAGGAAACCTCTTCTGTACCATCCATCCTCCTCCTTGCTTCCGACATTATGGATGGACTGAGAAAGCACCATGTCGAGCTATTTCTGCATGTGGTTTGGATGGTTCTGGTCCTGGTTTGAAGTTGCTGGCACCTGCCATGAAACTAGGCATTTTCACAACATTTTGGCTGCACCCGAATTAGAAGTAGATTTCAGCCCCTCTGGAACCAAAACCAGCATTTGCTCGAACCACAATTACTCCAGTCCTTCCCATTAGCCCCTCAGTGTTCAAGATATGTTCATTCATAGTTTAGTTTCCTGCTCCAAACATGTTCGCTTTGGGAAAACTGATCTTTTTTTTTCCACCCAAATGAAGCCCAGTTGTGTCCTGTCCACCAAGAGAACAATCTGGCTTAAAGCAGCTTTAAGAAAACCACTATCTGATGTCAGTAAATCTCTGTCTATGCTATAACTGCTTTAAGTCAGGAAGCAGTGGGTGTGCTCAAAACAACACATAAAGATAAAGATTTCCAGTGCCAGGAACGTGAATGTATTTTGGAAGAAAACACGGGGGGCATTCTGTGCGGGAAGAGATGAAAACATGCGTCGGCCTGCGGAGCCTGCCAGTGCTGCAGCACACACGCGCCGGCTGTCTGGGGAAGCCACATCTTCAGATGGAGAGAAGGAGGCACTGGAGAGTCCTGTCCTCGGCACACAGGCAGAACGAATGGCTGCTGCTATTATTCGTTTCTTTGTCTTGCAGCGGAGTGGTATGTATTCCTCTGTCCTTTAGGAGCCGAAAGAATGCATCAGAAGACCCCAGCCCCATCTCTTTTGCAGGGATGGATGTTAAACAGTTCCTGGGGGCAGGAGAGGATTTGGCCATCCAGCCATGTTGCGCTCCTGGACTCCCATGGGGACCTACCCTCATCCTTTCCTGAGCAGAACGGGTGTTGCCACAACCAAATCCTTACGTGTTGGTCACGCTTTGACCCTACAACAACATGAAAGCCCTCAAGGAAAAGGGTATCTCTCAATCCTGTGGACTGATGGTGTGTTCCTAGAAAAGCCATTATAATATGTGATGCTGGAATAATTCCAGCAAGGCCAAGCATATTTCTATCCTTGCCCAGCATGTGTAAGTTAGAAGGGAAGAGAGGTCATTGCTCTCTGTTAAATGTATATCTGGTTATCAACCTACTGCTTTGCTTGTTCCTAGTTTTCCTCTAAGTTACAATGCAGAACAAAAAAAAAAAAAAATTGGAAGTGTATATCCACTTTGTTACTGGAGCACTCTTCTCCAGGAGATATCATCTTTTGGGTTCCATGGCATTGCACTTGTAGGAAAGAGAACCAGTCCTCTGACTAGTTCCCTACTTAAAAGGCAGAACTTTTTTTAAGCCATGAAGACACACAAGGCAGTAAGTTACCAGTTTACAGGGTATTTTGACTCAGAATGGTAGGCACATCACCTGCATCTTTTACTCACAATGCTACTTATACAGCTTCTTTCATCCCAAAGTATCCCAAAGTTACACATACAGTAAAATGCTAGCAATCTGAGTTCCACTGTCCATATATTTTGTCTGCCATTAGCCTTCCTCAGACAACTTTTATTCACTAATTCTCTTCATAGCTCTTTTGGGAGGGAAGCAGAAGGCACACAGAGGGCTGCAGCTCTCCTATAACCCCTTGCCAGAAGGCAAAAGGCAATGGCAGAAGGCCACAACAAAGGGCATTGCCTTAGCTTGGAGTGTCTGTGTCCCACGCTGTCGTTGGGAGGCTGTGTGGTGTTAGCAGGGCTGGGGTGGCAGAGAGGGAGAGGCAACACCTTCTCTTGCTCTGGGGAAACAGATGTCCCAGCAATGTTCCTGGGCCGCCCCTTGGGACGCAGCCTTACATAGAGGAAAGCCATCATCACATGCAGTCTCTGCCTTTCAAAAAGTGGATGGGAATGGTGGTACTTATGGGAAGCCACTGGAAATCCTGGCCACAGTAAATCTATTTTTTCTAAAAAATCTAATTATCAGAATAACCATGTTTTTGTGTGACCTTTGTACATACTTGTTGTGTCTAACATAGGTTTTAAAGGCTTTGGGCAAGAGCCCTCTGTGCTTGCCCTCTCCTACTCCATATCCAGACATGCCTGTGAAGCCAACTGCATAAAACCATCATGACCATGCATAAAACCATCAGACAGGTCTGGTCTCAGAGCATCACGCTGCACCCAGCATCTCCAGGGGAAAACTGACAAGCAAAAGGCCCTTCTGGGCACAGCACTTGCTCTCTGGCCTCGATAAAGTTACCCATTCCTTGCTGAACAGCAATTGCCTTTCCAAAGCCAGAGAAAATAACCTATGCAGTTAGGGATACTTATGCAACCTAAACAATCCGGCATAATTCTAGTGAGCACAGCCATGGTAGTGGTCTGCTGCCAGGTATTCAGTGAGTATATAACAAATGCAAGAGAGCAGAGCTCATGAAAGTAAAGGCAAGCAGTATGTTAAGACACAGAAGTTAGCCTGACTAAGTCTGGCTTTTCCCTGAGAGGGAGAGCAAAGTGCTGTCCCCCAGAGCCTTCTAACACTGAAGCTTACAATAATAATGAAATATCCATGGGCCCAAATGTGCCTCCCACACGCATCTCGGGTAGGAGCTTACCACACAAGGAGTCCTGCTGAAATTAATGGGCTGTGTGTGGATTACAAGACGCTATTTGGAATAACCGAGGGTGACCTCGCAAACATTTTCCCATTGTTGTTCCCACTGTCCGTTCAGTATACCTGGCTTTAAGTTTAACAGCACCTCTCCATGAAGGAAATGGAACACAGGGAGGGAGCAAGAGAGAGGGAAATGTATTTATATGGGGAAGCATGGTGTAATGGCTGAAGTATAAGACTGGAAGACTTTTGGTTTCCAGCCTTGGCTTTCCCACTGACTCCTTCTGTTATCCGGATGCAGTCGTCCCATCTCGGCTCCATCCATCTGCCAAACGGAGCCTGTGAGTTGGCCGTCTCGTGCGACTTCGTGTCACAACGTGCGCAGCCCCGGCGACGCGGAGCTGGAGAGGATCCCCCAGGATCCCACCGCCCGTGCATCGCTCTGTGCAGGTACAGTCCCTGAAGGGGGTGATGGGGTTGTAGCTGCGAAGGAGGCGACGGTGGTGCCTGCGTCACGGGCCTTTTCCTGTTTGCTTTATTCCCGGGGGTTATTTCTGGGCTTGGAGGGAGGCTGCAGTGTGATGTCAGTGTGTAAACAGGGAGGTGAGTGTCGTCAGGGCTTGGGGGGGGAGATGAAGGCACGTCTGGCTTCCCGGAGCGGGGAGCGGGAAAAAAAATTAGCGCAGATAAAGAAACATAAGGGAAATGGCAGTGGAGCCAGAGAGGAGGCGGCGGAGGGAGAGGGGTAAAGGGGTGCTGTCCCCATGCAAATTGTTTGGGAAAGCAGTGCACCACCCTCCGTTAATTCCCCTGATTAAAACTGCATTAGTTTGTAGGTGTCGGGGACAGGCAGCTGTTTTCAAGGAAGCCCTGGCTCCATGAGGTCCTTCCTTGCCGGGCAGCGGCGGCTCTATCTGGAGGTAAATGTCAGCGAGGCGCAGAGCCTGCCGACGCTTGTCCTCCTCCTGACAGGCCCTGGCCAATGTCCTGCTGCTGAGGGTCGTGGTAATTTACGTCCCTTTTGTGTACATTAACTTATCTGCAGCAGAGCTGGCGGGGCTCTTTCAGCCAGGCTGTCTCCTCTGCAGGCTGGGAGACTTTTCCTGCCTGTGGGACCCGGAGCGGGGACCGGCTGTGCGCCCCTGCCAAGTTCCTGCGCCGGACCAACAACAACAAGCAGCGCCACGAAGCCGGCGGCCACTCGCCCAGCCCCGCCGGCATCACCCGCGCCCCCGTGGACCCCATGGACCCCACGTCCCCTGTGGCCCCACACGCCCTGGGGAGAGGGGAGCCCGGCGGCCGCTGGAAACCAGGCGCTTGGTTGTAAGCCCCCCACCCCGGCTCTCCTCCCTGGTTTTATTCTGCTGTTGCTGCAACAGCTCAAATGGTTATTTATTATTTGCAGCTCCCCCGGGGCTCTTTTCCCATCCCTCCTCCCCTGCCCCCCTGGAAGGAAGCAGCCATCGCACGCTGGAGGCAGTTACTTCCCACGGGGCTGCAAATTTTGGTGGCCTGGCTGGGGTGACTATCCTTACACATTGGCTTGGAGGGATGTTAGTGTACAGGTACACTGTTATCAATGGCAAATTCACTCTTAGGCTGAGGAGACAAGTATCCACCAGTGGTGACAGGCAGGTGTGGAGGCACCATCTGAGTCTTCCTCTGGGCAAGACTTTTCCCCATAAAGCAGGGTATTCCCTCCACATCCATGTCATGAATTTCTCTACACATGCACAACTGAACACATTTAATCATCCAGCAACTCTAAGGAGGTGTCCCTGATTTTGAAATTTTGTGGGGCCATCGCATTCAGGCTCACTTTTTATGTGATTGTCCCCTTGTGAATCACTGAGTCCTTATTGGAAATCAAAAAAGATAAAGCAAACTCTGCCCATTATACTCCTTTGCAAATTTGCTCCTATGACCTACGTGTCTTCGACTTGGTTAGGCAAGGTTGCCTGTTACCATTACAAAGCCCACAAAAATGTCGAAAGCAGAAAGCAGCAGTGGCAAAGACCATGTGGTTCAGCAGCCTCTACCCACGCCAGTTCACCCAGAAAGAGTTGATCTGCCAACCTAATTGCTATTAGGAAAGACGGGAAAAAGGAGTTGATATTTGTAACAATATCAGAAAATGTGCCCCTTCACACAGTCTTTCAAGATTTCCTGAATGACCTCCATCAGATGGCTTGCTTTGGTACCTGCAAAGAGCTGCTGTTGTATCACATTGTATCGGAAAGCCGCCTACAAATTCTCAAACTATCACAGGAATGCTAACAACCACAAATTACCTTTCTTCTTCACAAGGATTGAAAACTGCGTCTTCTTAGTAGCTAGCAGCTTGATCCCCTCCCTATATGCTTTACACATAGATCTCAGCCTAGTGATGCGTGGTGTAGCTAGTAGGTATGATACTGACTGTGCGGAAAATTACGGGTAATTTTGTTATGCTCCCAAAGATCTTAGTGAGAATTAAGCTACTCAAAATAAATAAAAAAAAAGGATCCGGGTTGTGGTTACAGGCCGTATATCCCTGCTTTTGTTCTTCCCGGAAGCTGCAGGTCACCCTTTACCAACTTGAAGCTGTGACAAGATGAACAACCCCAAATCAAGGGACAGGACTCACAGCAGTAACTGTGAAACGCAAGACCTGTGTTTCCTGCTGAACAGTCAAATGCCGTGGAGCGAAGACTGAGGAGAGAGGCCAGCACACACCTGCTCCATGCATGGCGCAGGGCTTGCAAGTTAATGTCAAACTCTCTGTTTCCACCCTTGCCACGCTAATGGGTCTTGAATTAAAGACTCCATGCCTTCCATTGGGCTTGACAGAAGATACAGATAGGAGCAGGGTACATGGGAAATTTGTGTCCTTTGGCAAGACAGGAGAGCAGCAGCAGAGCCATCTGCTCTAACCGCAGCCTGCTGCCTGCAGCAGCAGTTCTGCGACACCTCGAGTGCTCCTCTCCACAGAGAGCTTGCACATGCTGTTTCTATAGCCGTCACGAGCAGACTGAGCAATTCAGCACTGTCATGTTGTGTGGTTACCTTGCAGATAAGGTGGGTGACTGCACCTATTTGCACGTGGGAAAGGAAAATGTCTTGCCAGTCTGTTCTTGCAAGTTTAGTTTTTGGCAGTCTAAGCTGCCTGCCAATGAAGCATATGGGCTGTGTAGCAAGGGATATCACAGCGTCTCTAGTTGTTAATAAAAATTTAGAAAACACATTCACACATCTTTCCCTGGTGTTCAGGGCCAATCTGTTGGCCTCAGGACATCCCACTAGTGAGCTCTCATCCTTACAGCCACACCTGGGCCCCAACAGTGGCTTCCAGGTAACAGGATGGCAGCAGATTTCACATGTAAGAGGATCACAGAGATTTCATTTCAGAGCTAATATCTATGGCTGCCTGCAGGTGAAGGCAGTCTTTACGCACCGAGGAATTTCAGGGCCATATTTTCAAGTTCTTTCACATGATCTGTCTGTCAATACCAATTTCATTTTAAAGGAGACTCCACTGTTGTTGGGAGACACCAAGAATGTGGCTGGTGGCTTAGCTGGTGACTAAGATCCACTGACTTTTTAGGCATCCTGCTGCCTGGGAGGATCTGTGGCCCGAAGTTAGGTGCCTACAGCATCTGTACGAGGTGTGTAGAGAGCTAAGCACCTCAGTTGTGGAGCTACCTCAGCTAGTTCAGAAAAATGCCCAGGAAAGTACTTAAGCTCTACACATTAAGGACCTAGAGACTTTAAGCCACGGTTGGAGGGAAGATCCTACGTTCATCTGAAAGATGAGAGCCATTTCCTGAAGACAGTCGTTTTTTAGAAAGCATGCTGGCAGTGAAAACAGCAGAAGAACCATTTTTGGAGCCTTCACTCTGGATATTTAGGCATTTTTATGTTGAGTATTTCATGTATCAAGCACTGGACCCTGGTTTTGCTCCTTCAGGCTAGCTCCATAACCACTGGACAGGCACCCCCTTTCTCTCCTCACCTCTATACTGTGAAAGTAGCTCAGTTTTCCTCCTGATTTATGTCCCTCACTGGTTATAAAAATAAAAAATTATCAAAATGTTCACGAATAGATGTTTCATTAAATATCAAATGAAAGTTTCTCCTGTTTCTCTTTCTCCAGCTACTGCCTTTTCTCTCCTGGCAATAATTTTCTTCCACCTCCATGATGATTTGGTCTCAGTCTTGCTGGAGTGAACAAGTAACTCAGTCGTTTGCATAGACAGGGAAGAATTCCTTTGGATATTCCCGGAAAAGCTGCATTACCCCTCAGCTTTCACATTGGTAATAAATACCACAAGGATAGATGAATAAATTAGGATGGAATCCATCCATCTCTGATCTTCCTTGGTATAAGTGTGAAGAAATCTAAATTATAAAACTATGTGACTTGCATAGCCCTGCATCCCTAATTGACTGTATTTCCTCACAAAGGTCTTCCTTTAAGTGCTGTATTTTCATTTGCAGTTATGGTAGCACCTGTCCTAGGCACTCAGCTTTCAGATAGGTACCTGCACTGAAGAACAAGTACTCACCAAGGATATGCCTCATCATTTTTTTCTGTAACTTCATGTAATTCCTGTGGGGGGAAAAAAAATGGCTGGATCGTAGCAGGAGGACTTCTATTCTCCAGAACTACTTCGTGTTTAGTGAAGATCCTAAGGCTTGACATGATATTTGTGAAGTTCATTGTGCTGCAGACTGTGCTGTTTGCCCCATTTTGACTGAAAACGCATTTTCTTACAAATTCAAGCTTTGCTTATAGACTCTCATTTTTAAATATGGCTCAGTCAACACACCAAGGTGAAACCTCCCCAGGCTTTTCTGCATTTTGTTCTAAAGGTAATAACACAAGAGATTAGGATTTTCCGTGGAAAAGCTGACAACTTTTTTCCATGTGAAGGGCTCTCATTGTCAGTGTTTTCTGCTGAGGACAACACAAACACTTGAGTCACAAAGCACATCCCTTCCTTCAAGCAATTCCAAGTCATCATCTGCCTGTGTACGTTACTGTGTTTAAATCCGGCTTTATGAGCTTTACAGATGGGCAGGAACAGGGGGTGGAGGGCGATGGACACCCGCAGCCAGAACAGAAATAGAAGGAAATGATCAGCTTGGAGCCCAAGCAGAGACAGATACGTGTTTCTCTCTGGAAACCACTAGAATGCATCAAAGAACAGATTTAATCACATACAATTGAGTTTGAACAAGCGTCACTTGGGTGCTCCTCTCCTGAAACTCCAGAAAAGATTTCAAAATAGCCCTTTGTTTTCTTACTGAACGTCACGCAGTCCTTCTGCCAGTCTTTCCTAAGCCAAAAATCACTGCCAAGTCATAGGCACAATGTTATGCATAGGACATAACTTTACAGCCACTTGATGCAAATAATTATCTTTAAGAAAGAGCAGCAGAAAAGAGCTAACAACCTTGCTTGTTTTACATAGCTGTTTCCATGTATTTAAGTTTTACAATGTGCTTTAGAAGAATAGCAACTAGGGTCAGTGGCATAGTTAAAATATAGAAATGTATATATCTAGGTATCTGTATGTTCAAGATAGAGCAAGTATAAAGGTTACTGAAAATGTACAGTGCCAACGCTGTCTTTTCTTCCACTTAAATCAAAACTCCAGATGGACTCTGTTTTCAGTTCTTACAGCTGTGCCTCCCAGAATCATGTGATTATATGACAATCTCAACTTTTCCATCTTCATGTTTGCAATGGAAATCTTGAAAATATGTGCCTGTGGGCCACTACATTAGGATGCAGGGGAACAGGCCCATTCTAATAATACTTAAAAAATCTCTTGGTGTTTAAGAGAATGTCACAATTTGAGATTAGAAATATAGTACCTAGCACCATTTTATGTTAAATCATGAATGCCCATAAAAGTTCATCTCCATATGCTTACCGGCAGCTGCAAGGGAATAAACTGAGCAACCCACATGTTCCCTTCCCATCCTATCTATGATGCTGGGAGTCATGAATATCCGTCGATCAAGTCACACACAGGATGAGATACTGGAAGACTGATTCTCACCCTTTGATTCCTTGTTTTCATTTTACTATAAAAGACCCTTATCTTTGCCAAGCAAGAGCAGGAGTTCTTCCATCGGCACACACACAGCAGAGATCTCTGGCTCTGACAGGGGCTTGTCAGCTTTCCCCACCTGTCAATCTTACCCAGATGTATTTGCATAGACCTGTTGATTTTGTGCACGGTACTGGCTGAAATTTGAAACTTTCCAAAAATCATACAAAGAAAATAACATTTCTGTCTGAAGTACTTTTATGGCAAGTTTCACAAACCCTTCCAATCGCATCTGTAGTTGAAACACTGGCAGCTGGGTTTTTGTTGTTTTCTTTTCTCTCTCTCTTTCTTCTAGTGACATTGCCAAGCTGTGTTCTAATCTGGTGGGCATTGGGGAAACGAAACAAAAAATAATTGAAGAGCTTCTGGTAAACTTGAATTTCTCTGAAGCAAGGACTTGTGCTGTGAAGCAGTCAGAAATCCAAGAGCTCTCTCCCAGTGCGTGCACTTTGCCATCGAGGGGGCTATGTCATTTCTTTGAAGCAGGCTCTATTTTGATGGGCAAAACACCAGAGGATGACGTAAACCTCTAAGGATGATTACTTGGGTCCTGTGTCCGGCTTATTCTCAAAAACATGCCTTGAAAATCTTTAGAGCTGCTGCTCTTTTGTCTGTCAGCAATGAAAACAAGGGAGATGTTACTGGTCGCGGAGCAACTGAATCAAAAGACGGGCATTGTGCTAGGGAAAAGTTCCCTATGATGTTTTCTTGTCCTCAGTACAATTTGTCCTCTCTGTTTTCTCCGGAGGTCTTCAGATAGAAGTGCCAGCTTGGTGGACACTATGGAAGATCTAGACAGTGTAGTGTGCAGTTTGTCTTGGTCTGATACTGCGAGTTCACTGCACCCCCCAAGGTGTTGCTGGTCCTCAGGGCTGTCACCCACATGGAGCTGGCTGGCCAGGCTTCTGGCTGGGCTTTGTAGCTGCTAACGCACATTCAGAAATGGCAGTGATACTATATGCTTTCCCCCAGCATCTCAGGCAGCTGGATTCGTGCAGGCACAGAAGCCAGTAAGGGTCCACAGAAGCCAGCAAGGGTCTGCAGTAGCCCTCTGCACAAGCCCTGTTGCAGGGGTCTGAGGATTTTGATAGTCACATAACGAAGCTCTTGATGTTCTTGCCATTTTGATAATGACAAAAAGAAAAAAAGAGAAATTGAAACGTGTCTGAGAATCATCATGTGTCATAAACCTCTAATCTTAACCTCTGTCTTTTCAACCAATAAGTCCTCGATTCCTCATAATACCCTCCTACGCCCACCCACCATTCCCGTTCCCAGAACAAAACCCCCAAATTCCCAGCAGTCTTGTGGCAAAGTACCAAGATCAAGCTAATAATCTGAGAATTTTTCCACTTTCCCCAAATTATTCACAATGTGACAATTGCTGTATATAACAAAATAAAGTCATACTCATGCTAAAATGCTTGGGTTATGGTTTATTTATCCTACTTGATCCTGTATGCACTCCAAAATTACATTTGTCATGGGAGTGTCTGAGCTTCTTGCAGTGATGCATTAAGAAATGTCTCCCTCTTCCAGCAGCAGAAAGTGTGCAGGGGAAGGTAATCTAGAATTAGACACAACTGCAGATGCAATACAGAAAGTCTCACCGGTACCAACTGTGGAGAGCAGTAAGCTCAGCTCTTGGAGAGGTCACTTCATTCCCTGCCACTGCTCAAGGCCTGAAAAGTCCCTGCTTTCTGTGCAGACAGTTTTCTCTTTCTTATCAAGGGTCCTGTTAGAGTAGAGGACCTTTGACCACAGCTTTCATCCCAGAGCTTAAATGCAAGCTTTTTAGATCCTCCACCCAGGCCAGGAGAACACGGAGATAGTTAACAAGGCCATAAACTTGATTCAAATCCTGATGGGAAGCCATTCAAAGGAGTAGAGGACAAATATGACAAAGCTGGAATAGCCTCAGCCGCTGAGAAAACACAGGACCACTTTCTGTACACATTGATTCTCTGAAGGCTTTCTACATATTGCACTGCTGTAGCCTGGCCAGGAAATGGCACAGGCATGAGTAACTGGAGCCAGACCACTGACTGTCAGAGTGAGAGAAAAGATCTTGACCAGCTCCAGATAGAAGTGGGCATTACTCTTGCTAAACCTCTTCAATAACCCTAAATCCAAGAATAAAAAAGAAAGTGAAAAACACGGCACATTACTGAGGATAACTGTAAGGAGCATCATATGACATAGAGAGAAAATCAGAAATGTTAAGGCATAGCACAACTTCCAAGGGATGTAAAATAATAATGAGACATTCTTCTGCAAGTGTATTGATCCGAACTGTTTTTTTATTTCAGTCTTCACTAAAAGAATCAACTGTGATCAAATGTCGAATGCAGTTAACACTGCTGGCAAAAAACATTGGTCAAAAGTCTTTAGTACCCCATTAGTCATGGGTAAAGTAGAAAATGGCAGATAGTTACTTGCTATGCAATTAGATGTTGTCAAATGGGTTTCATCTGATGAAATTCACTACAACAAATTAGGATCAATCTCAGTGATCTGAAAACTCCTGATAGACGGAAGAAGTTGCAGAGTACCAGAAAAGAGCAAATACAGTACTTTTTTTTATAAGAAGTCTGTGAACCATAGCCTGTCTTCTTGATTTTCATTTCCAGAAAAATAATAGAACAAAATACTATAGCCAGACAATCAATCCACTTGGGAGATAACATCTATAGAGGAACATGGCTTTGTCAAACACTAGCTCTGTTAAGCCCAACTTAATTTTACTCTCTAGCAGGATATGGGTTTTTGTGAGTTGATGTCACATATCTGGATGCTAGCAAGGCTTTTGACACTGTCTTGTATGACAGTTTCCTAAGGAAATTATAAGAAAGCATGAGCTAGTCAAAACTACTGTAAGGCAGGTGCTCAGCCACTTTGAAAACTCCACTCAGAAAGTAGCTAGAAATAGGTCGTTGCCAGACTGGAAAGTTTCTTTGACCGCAGTTCCACAGGGGTCCGTTTTGGGTCAACATTTTTATTAAAAACTTGGAAAGTGTCAAAAGGGATTTCTCACTTCTTGGAAGAGGCTGGAAACATTTTGGGAGGCTAGACTAGAATTCAAAAGATCTTTACACATTGAAGAAACAGTATTAAAAATAATATTATCAGTAAGAGCTAAAGTACTACAGCTAGAAAGACATTCTCAGCTATCAAAATGCAAGTTGGGGGAAGAACTGAATAGGCAACAGTTCTTCCAAAAATGAACTGGAGAATGTGGGGGACCACACATTGAGGGTGAGTCAATTTTATGATACTAATGCAAAAAAAATCCTCTAAATTACGGGGATTTTTAAAAGGGAACATTTTAAGACTCAAAGAAATCCTTCCACTCTGCTCAGCACCTAGAAGGCATCTGCCAAAGAACTGTGTCCATATTGAACAGACATTTCATAAAAGACTTGGACTAACTGAGGAAACTCAAGAATAACCAGAGGCTTACACAACATGACTTATAGAGAAAGAATGAAAAAAACAGGGTTGTTTAGTCCACAGATGTAATAATACTTTTCAAATATATAAAATGTAGCTGCAAAGAAAAGAGTAAAAAAGAAAGTTCTTTTTGTCCATTGCAGATAGAACAAGAAAATGCGAGCTGAAATTGCAGTGTGGGATATTTCTTTCAAACATAGAATCATAGAATCATTATGGTTGGAAAAGACCTTTAAGATCATCGAGTCCAACCGTTAACCTATCACTGCCAAGTCCACCACTAAACCATGTCCTCAAGCACCACGTCTACCCATCTTTTAAGTACCTCCAGGGATGGAGACAAACAAAAAATGAAAATTTTCTAATGGCAAGGGCAGTTAAATGCTGGCACAGATTGCTAAAACTACTCTGAACTATTGATGGTCAAGAATAATTTGGGTGTTCCTCTCTTGAGGGCAAATCACATAGCTGTTACCTTTGAGTTCAGTGGTCCCTACGGATCTGCAAACAGTGAGGAACACAAAGAGCACCTTTAATCCATGGGAGTGACTGACCAACTCTGGTGCATGCCTCCCACCAAAGGGACCACGTCTGATGCCAACTCTTCAAAAATTCTTTCTTCTGTCAGTATCTCCTGGATCATCACTGGCTTTACCTTTCAGCAAATAGCCTTAATCTAGGTATTGTTTTCATCCAGATAAAGTCATCTTGGTCACATTAGCCAAGCAGTAGAACCATACAGCAAGAAGGTTGATCAGAACTACCTGCCAAGAGTGCACATCATCAGGCTGGCAGGAAGATATTGAATAGCAGAGGAGAGAGAATTGATCCTTGAGGGACTTGATAAATACAAGGTCCAACAGCAGAAACATAGCTTTCTACCTCTAGTAGTCACTGGCATCCGTCCAAGAGGGACCTGGCCATTTAGTACATTACCCTGGCCTCCTGATAACACTCTTGAGTGAAATAGGAGTATCTTCAGGTCAAGAGTGTAAAATGTTGAAGAAAGATCCAGGAGGATGAAAATTGATGGCTGTTTTCTGTCTATTGACAAGGAGAGATCGCCCATCAATGCCACTGAAGTGGCTTCAGTTCAGTGTCCTGGCCTCAATCCAAATTGCGCCATCTCTTATGCTAATTAATATCCCTGCTACATATAAATGTACAGGCTGTATTTCATCTTCCCATCAGATACTGGCCTGAGCAAAAGGACATCTATCCTGATCTACAGTCTGCCTATGGTCAATATGTACTCTATACTTCTTTCTCTCCATTGGATAGCTAATTTTTTATACAGCAGATGTGCCACCACAGCTTAATTCAGAAACAACATTTCTCACAGCTCTAGAATGAAATTGAATGAATGAAATTGAAATACCCTGTTGGAATAAAGATTAATAAAATTATCCAATAAGTGAATGCCAAGGCTGAAAACTTTGTAAGCACTCTTAGGTAATTCCTTAAAAAAAGAGTGATCCATTACGCCCTAACCTGCACTTTGTCACCAGTGTTGTTTCACTGTCAAGGTAAAGAACTGAGGAATGTCCGCAGACTTGTTATGACATTAATCATATTAAACAAGGCATGTGAACAACAACCACAATTAAACTGTAGCAATCAAAGACTTAGGAAGCATTTACATTTTGGAAGACCATGAAGTGGTATGTTTTACTTAGAAATCGCAAAGGTTGTGTCAATCTGTAAGACAGGAACTATATACACATCCTTCCTAAAAAGTAGCCCTATCTCAGGCAGAATTTGTCTGCATCCCCAATGAAGAGTTAGAGAGTTCACAAGGTACTAAAAACTTGACCCTGGTACACAGTGGTATACCCTCTCCAGACTCTAATGAAGTACAAACAGTCCAAACGTATCTCCTCGGATTCACTTCTCATATGACTACCAGAAAAATGCCCACCAAATAGCCAAGCTAAATAATTTTTAGACTCCCTGTACAGAACTATAATGCCTCCCAAACTGCTATTTCACCACTGGGAATACTGATGGGCTGACATGAATCACTGGTTGTAAACACATCTGCACTGAGGAAATAGGCTTTTTTCCCCCAAAGGGTTTTGTATTTCTACGTGAGAAGTCTGAACGGTGAAGTCAAGATTCTTATCCTAATCTGAGGTTGCTTAGAAGCTCCAGAGAGCTCAGGTTTGTACTTAGGGCAAATCAGAAAATGATACTATGCCACCCCACCTAGACCCTGATGACAACCAAATGCTCCCAGGCTTCTGAAGTATTCAGCCCTTGGCTCTAGCTAAGAACATTCTGAATACAAACCTTCAGTGACTATACACAGCAAAATCATTGTCAAAATACTGGACCTCTAGCTTCCAGTCATAAAGGTGATCACCAAGCATGACTGAAAAGTGATTTGCATATTCTGCTTTGCAACATGGTTTCCAGGCATAGCGCTAGGAGAACCAAATTGTTCATGTACTGCTTTGGGCAACAGGTGAGATCCTACAAACAGGGCATGGGGAATGAATCATGTGCATGTGCCTCCACTTAGGCATGCATCTCTGCTAGCCATTACTGAAACAGGAAGATTCAGTAACTTTGCTACTGGCATTTGTCTGATCTGGGAAGATGCTGCCTGTTGCTCCAGGATTTGGCAAATTTAGGGGCCGGGTGTGTTGCAAGTTCATCTGCAGTGGCCTCCTGTTGTTATAAAGCTTTGTTCTTTACTATTCTAAATAATTTTGAATGCACAGGGCAGTCACTAGCAATATTCCAAAGACGATAATATCCTCCTTGGCTTTCCAATGCTTAAAAAGCATACAAAGCTGTAGATACTGATGTGGTGATTACAGCTGCCTTTGAGCCACAGGTCAGACGGACCTGCTCAGTGGAGTCACTGCTCTCTGGCTCCCCAGCTTCAAGGACACTACTAACAATCTTTCTTCTCTGAGGTTAAGCTGGCCTACTGCCACTGTAAACACAAAATCTCACTTACATGGTTGAAAGATTAAATATCTGATTAAAATTTCTGGCTGCTAATTTGTTGAACTTGGCCATAAGGGTAAATTTGAACTACATGATATTCAATTCTACGTGCTCAGGGGTAGGGGGAGAAGAGGAGAAGGGGGATGTTGTATTTCACGAAACAGCAAGGAAGTCACATTTCAGCTGAAAATCAAGATGGAGGATATGACTCAGCCGTGTCCAAAAGAAGACGCAAACTGAGTTTGGGCAGGTTGTCCTCCTTGGAGCCGCCTCTGCAGGAGTGGAGCTCCATGCGACCAAACCAGGGTGTGAAGTCACTGCAGCCACCTAAAGCACCCTTTTGAGATGCAGCGCCTGCTTCCAGCAACATGGCTGTAAAACCTTGCAAGAGGCAGAGTTTGGGGATAGTCTCCGGCTGAGGCTGAATTCAGCAAGGGATGTCAGTGGTTGGATCAGGAACTTCTCAGTGTCCATGAATAACTTAAACTACTGCCTGAGTCCTGGTTCATCACACTTAGGAAATCTCACAGGGGTTTCTGGGGGCAGACATATCAGTCTCCCTACCCCATTTCTCCAGGATTTGTCCTTAGTAAAGAGACCTGGGCAGCCCATTCCCTTGGGCAGAGTCCTTGAAGGGGCTGGGGTGTGCTCAGCTGGCATTGCGTGGTCAGAAACTTCAGACAAGTTCTACAGGGTATAATAAAATGCAAAGGATGGGTTTGGTTTTTTTACATTACAGGGTCCAGGCAACTCTGAACAATTTTTTTTTTTTCAGAGACAGCAAGCAGCTCCTTCCTAACTGCAAATCTGCCCCTTGCCAAATTTCATAATTTTCTTGCTGCAAACAATGTTAAAGCTCTGCAAAAGAAAAATGATTGGGATTTTTTTGTAATGGGAAATATTAGGCAACTTTAATATAGAAACTTTTGGTGCTCCTATATTAACTCTTTATTGTTGTGGCTTAATTTGACATGATGGTTTCAGCCTTGAGCCTCATACTATTTCCTTGGACCTGTTTTTATAGGACAGGAGCCTCAAGCAAGCATTTTTCCCCACAGATGTTGTAATTCACATAGTTAGTATCAGAAAAAATCACAGTCTACTTATAGAAAGGACTGCAAGGCCCCCATCACTTCTGCAGCCAAAATTCACTGAAATGGATATGTTTAGAAAACTACAGGTTATAGAAAAGCCATGGTTTTGTCCTGACAGTCCTGGTCTGTTTTACCCACACACCTGTGAAGACCTAGTAGGGGATATGACCCCCCCAAGCATGACTTTTCAGCATTATTTTTAGCATATTTTCAACAGTCATGTTCTTTTTGGACTCTCTTTTCATGGCAGCCTTTGGAGACACTTAATGCTACACCAATTACTCATACCAACCACATTGCCTCTTTCTTTTTTTGTCCAGCCATGATAGAGCTATGTTTTCCCCAAATGTGTGCAAATCCCTGGCATGTGTTTTATCTCTTCAAATGCAGTACAGTGAGGATAGATCCTAAACAATCTTAACTCAGCAGGGTGATCACCAATTTGTCTTAACTGGTCAGTGAAAGCTCATGGCATATCTTTTGTTCCCAGCATCAGGTTTCATTCAACAAAGTCAGTGAGAAACATCCATGTACTTAAAGTTAGTAAGTATGTTTTTGAATTGGGGTCTGGTTGTTCTTCAGAGCAAATATTGACGTTTCTCCCCAAATTGGCTTTCCATAGCACATTTGTGCCAATAAATGTCACTGTTCAAAGGGGAAACAAATACACAAAGGTGCAAATACAGCCAAAGCAAATTAATTCAAGCAGATACCCCCGGGCAATGTTTTGCTCTGCCACCAAATGACTGTAGGCAGTGACTGGGAGGGAGCCCGCTGTGCAAGTTAAAGGGCAAGAAAATTTCTAAAAGAGCTGAGGAGCTAGGAGCCCTGGGGACCCCCTCCCAGCCACTCTGCCACCGGCAAGACATGAGACTTGGCCTTGCGGGGGTTCAAGGACCCAGAAAAACTCAAATAAAAGGGAGGCTATGGGGGACACCTGCAGAGGCAACCAGCACACCCTTGACGTTTGCCAGCCACAGTTAAATCTCTCCTGCAAATGGGAGGGTCTTGCTTATGGGTGCACGGTAGGTAGGTAGAGGCCACCTAAACATCCTTGTTTATATAGATGGGCCACCGACAGAAAACCAGGGGCAAATCCCAACAGACAAGTAGGGGGGCTGAGCTTCTACTGCTGCTGCTGCATAAAAGTGATTAGCAAAGTATGGCCCATGAACCCCTTGTAGCCTGTAAATGCTTTTGCAGTGATAACCCAACAAGTAGATTCTATTGTGGCCATCCTACTAAACTAAAAGGCACAGTTTTGCTATGGAGGCCCCAGCTGAGCATCCTACTGCTTAGGTGAATATTCATCAGCAAATCTTGGAGGCTTTTTTTTTTCATTGACCCACATTCTTTCATAATAGAGTCATGTCCTGTTATATTTATCCCAGCAGTTGCCATACCCCAGCACGGCTGGACAAGCCTGGTCTTCTTTCTGTCCCAGAGATGAAAAAGACATCGTACTTTGCTGCTTGGAGCTATCTGCACAGGGTGGGGGAATCCTACAGTGCAGAAGGAAAGCAGAGAAGCAGACTCAGCACCACACTTCTGAGCAAAATATGCAACTTGATAGCCCGAAAATGTCATTGGCTGGAAGGCAGCCGTTTACCTTTAAGAGTATTTAAAGTATGTTAACTACAGACCAAAAGAATACATTGTAAACACAACATAATAACTCTCTAATAGAGGAGAGAGGTTTTTTATTTACCTACCAGAGACATTTGATTATCAAGCAAAATTGCCTTGTGAAAAGAAAAGCACTCCATCACCTCGCAGCCTCAAGTGCCAGCATACCACATATAACTTTAATGTGGTTGGTATCTGCTTAAAGGTCACTTAAAAGGTAACTATTTCAAAAAATGCATTCATATAAATATAAGTTTTAATGACTTTTGTGTGAAATGCAAAAGTCGAGTCTTGAATGCCTGTGCTCGTGAAAGACCATGTAGTATTTTTAGCAAGATTAAAGGGGTTAATCCTGGTCAAATTCCACTTTGAATACTTACACTCTGCCTACTTTAATTCTCCTAAAATTTCAACTGTACATTGTGTTCTCCTTGGCTTTTGCCCTAACGTGTCAGCGTTACCTAGATATGACTGCATTTCAGTAGCGCACTCAGTCGCGGGGCTGTCCACCCCAGCCCTCTCTGTGCCACGCAGCTCTGCACCACTCCTTTTCCCTCTTCTGACACAATTGCTGGGTCCTTGTGGACCATTTCATGGGGACCTGTGAAAAGGCCATGAACAAAACAGGCTTAGCCAGGCCTGATGCACACCAAGGGAGGACATTTCACCTTTATTTTGTTCATGGTTAAGATACCCAGGAAAGAAATGTGCTATGTAAGTAGGAAGGACCACTGCTACTAATATCAGAAAGTAATAGTTATATCTAATGCCTTCCTTTTCACTTAACATTTTTGGTGATAAAAGGATTTTAATTAACAATATAAACAGGTCTTTCACGTTTTGTTTTATACTTATCTTCCACATGTGCTTGTAATAATCTGCCTTCTTGCCAACACCATCTTGTAAATGAGATCCATATCTCAAGGGTTTATCCTGGTTAAATAAACTGAATTCAATAAAACCCATCTTCAGATATTCCACATGTGAGAGTTATTACTACACTAACATGCTACTGTTGCTTCTGTTACCTAGTGTTACAGATGCATTAACTTCTCCCCTTTGCTTGAGTTATGCTCTGCTGTATATCTAAGATAAGAAAATGGAGTGCCTGGAGTCTGTTCAGTGTTATCGTATAACAAACAGTGACTTTTTTATTGAAGGAGCTCCACGAGCGATGCACGTTTTATTGAAACTAATTCAGAGGGAAAAAAAAATATTTAAAGATAAATGTTGAACTAAACCCAGAGTAAGTCATGATGTTATTTGCCCCCTTTCTCTTCCCTTCCCTCCTCTTTGCCCCCAGCTGGTAAGGCTTGTGATAGTGTCACACAGGGCTGCACAACATTGCTTTGCAGTCAGAGCTCAAAGGTTACAGTGGAGTCTCATAGCTGCACCCAGTAAAGTTGGCATCAGCGTTTCCTGCCCCCTGAAATTCATTCATTCATCAGCCTCCTTGCCTTGAGCACCTCTGCGGTGCTTGCAAGCTGGGATTGTGCACAGCACAAACCTCAGAGCAAAACAAACAATTGTATGTGAGCTCCACGGGGTTTCTTTTTTTTTTTTTTTTTTTTTTCTGGATGACTTCTTCTAGCTGTCTGGCTTGAACTTCCTGCCTTGTTACAGCAAAATGATCTGATCCACTGTAAGACACTGAGCCCTCGGTGTGTTCCTGACAGCATTTCTTTCTCAAAAGCACCCCCAGGCCATTCACTTATCCAAGTAAAGCTAGATACCCATTAGAAAGTCACTGCATTTCCACCAGAATCCTTCTGTTGTTGTTTGGAAAAAAGTGCAGTGGCCATCTGGGTCTTCTTCCAAACTTAGGGTACAGACCCCTCTTAGAGCGGGATCCCAGAAGAAGAGCACAAGGAAAAGATCAGTTACAACCACTCTTCCTGGGTTCCTATGGCCAAGCCTCCCTTCATCTCCATTTCACTTTTTTTTTTTGAGTCTCTTTTTCCTGTTGCCTTCCCAGCAAGGAATCTGCTGCGTTGCATCACAACCATCAGACGGAAATCTTCGGTTCACTTTGCAGGGACACGGACAGACTAAAGGCCCGACCCTGAGATACACAGTTATTTTGATTGGCAGCGAGAACTTGATGTCCAGAACTACTCCAAGTGATGAATTAGAAATAGAGAACCAAGGGTCTCTCGAGATGGCCACAAGGCAACTCTTGGCCCATCAAAAATATTAGAACGGCATTGCAAATAGCAAGGCTTCTTTTGCAACATTTATAGCGAATGGAGGCCTCTCAGGGAAGATTTCCAGGAGCAGAGCCAAATTCAGAAATAAAAGCCAACGAAAGGAAGATTTACACCTCCCTTGAGAAGACAGCCAATAAGATTTCAAGGTGGATTTTCAGACTTTGGCTGCTGGACTACATTTCTCAGATTTTTCTCTTTGATTTTAATGAGGTGAACTAATGCTTTTGTTTACTTAAATGAATAAGAATAATAATAATAACAGAAACAAATACCAGAGAAGCATCTTTTCTGAGCATCAAGGCCTGATTTCAGGGTTTCATCTCCAACTACCCTCTCCTATTGGTTTTTATTTGCAAAAGCACATCCTGGTGATGGGGTCAGAGACACTCTGTGCTAGGCACTGTTTAAACCGCATAGCATAAAGTCTTTGCCCCAGAGAGTTCGCAATGCCTGGTTTGGGTAGGGGAATAAAAATGAAAAAATAAAAAAGAAAGGAGAGAAACTATAACTAGCGCAACATTAAAGTCCAGTGTGCTGGTATAAATCATACCTGAGCCCCAGATGGGCATATTGTGTAGAAATACAACTACTGCCACGCTCTCCTGCTTTAGTTCCTTTAGAGGGGTTTTCTTCCCATGAGCTACTTCTTGCCTTGTTCTCCAGGAGTACTCTCTCCTCTTTCTCCTTTCTGCACCCTCAGCCACCTTTTCTTTGCTTGTTGGCTTGGGGTGCCCCAGCCACACCTTATTTCATTCACTGGTCACATGAGGAAGTGGAAGACTCAATGAACGAGTGAATAAGTCTGTTAATCAGGCAATCATAGGATTCATCCTTATCTTTAAACAAATACTAAATCCGATGTCAGGAAGAAAAGGTTTCACACATCTGAAATTAAAAAAAAAAGACATGGCAATGTCTTTGTGCTTGAGACTTTATCAGTTAAACATGAAATTACCTCAAGCCTCTGTTTTTTGCATTTGTAACCCTGGTAAATAAACATGAAACAATCAGAAAATGTTAACTAGTGGTTGCATTAACAGTAAAGGCTTCCTACATATAGGCCATAATATGTTTTTGGAAAAGGTTCAGTAGGCACTTTCTGAGCAATACTGCTTTGAAGCATTGTATCAAGCCATATCTTTCTGGCAAAGCTTAGAAGTTTTTAAGTGGAAATCTCACGCTGGGAATTTTCATCCAGGCTCAACAGCCTGTTGTTAGAGGAGGAGCCAAGGCCTGGGAGGCATCCCCGTACCGTGCCACTGCTATCCTCTGAGATGGTTCACTGGGTTTCAGGGTAACAGGGTTTCAGACCAATGACTGGGGCTAAGAAACAAAATGATCTGAAGACAGTGTACTAAAAAACACCCTCTTTTGTTTGATGTTAGTCCTTGCTAGGTCGTTTGTCTCTTAGGTCTCAAGCTGGAAGGGGCAATGATCAGTCTGTTTCTGTTCCCCCTTGTCCTGTCACCCAGGACTGTGTAGACTCCAACTCCAGCCCTCCCTTGGTGACTTCCTTTCCAAGCTGAAAAGCCTTGCTCACACTCACTGCATATATGGAAGCCTCTTCCACCCCTTTAGTCACCTTCACTGCCCTTCTTGAGACCTGCTCCTCTTCTACTGCAGAGATGGAGGGAGGATGCACACCTGCACACTACTCCAGGTGAAAGAAAACCATGGGTCTGTACAGTGGTGGCACCATGATAGGCACTGTTTCATTCTGTATGTTTTTCCTAATACTCCCTACCATCTGATTTGGTTTTTTGAATGCTACTGAGCACAGGACTGACTTTTTCACCCAACTATTGTAGCCCCAAGACCTTGTTGACAAGTGATAGCAACCTGATCCTTAGCATTTTACATTTAATTTCCGGATAATTTTCTCCCATGTACATCACCTGATGTTTATTTACATGGAATTTAATCTGCCATTTTACCATCTGGCCACTCAGTCTTGCAAAACCCTCTGCAATTGTTCACAGCCAGCCATCATCTTACTATCCTGAACAATCTAATAACATCCCCAATATTATCTCACTATTAAGCCCCTTTCCAGATCCCATATGAATATTTTGAACAAGGGTTCTAACACAGACCTTCTGGAACTCCACTGATGACAATCCACCATGAAAATAGACCATGCTTTCTGCTTCCCATCTTCTAAGCAATTATTTATGCATACAAGGACCTTCTATCCTACGGTTTTTCAGTTCCTCTAAGATGTGGCTTTTGTGGTCTTGCAGAAAAACATTTAAGAATTCAGTAGACTGAATCAATGGAATATCCCTATGTATTGGCTGACTGCTTCAGAGAAATAGGATTTAATAAATAAGATTTTAATAGAATTTTAATGCTAGATCTCCCTTTACAAACATCATGTTGACTTTTCCACAGTACAGCATATTTATCTATGTTTATTAATTATGTTCCTCATTATTGTTTCTACTGCTTTGCCCAAGCGTAGATGTCAGGATCACTGGCGTGTAGTTCCCCCAAAATTCCCTTGAACAAACGTCTTTTTTGGTTAACACAATAAAAAATTGGTGTTAGTTTGCCAACTACCAGTCTTCAGTTACCGCGCTAGTTTTAAGTGTGAGTTTAAACATCATAGTTCAGTTATTTCATCCTTGGCTTCCTCTACAGCCATTGGGTAAATACCATCTGGTCCTGATGACTTGGCATTGTTCATTGTGCATATGGAGCCCATAACCTCTTCCACCAGCACTTCACTTAGAGACAGGTCCTCTGATGAGTCCCTCATAAATTAAGATCCCATTGTGGGAACCTCCCCAGACTTTTCCACACCTTCTTTTTCAGATGAAGTCTTGCATTCCTGATCTTAAACAATAATACATTACACTTATGCAACACTTTTAGCAACAAAGGGTCCTAAATTTTGTTTAAAAATTTGCACAACAATAAATTCCATTGTGAATGAAAGGCAAGAAGGTGCATGAAAATAATTTCCAAAGTCATCTACCTACCCAAAGAGCTACAGTGAGTCTAGATAGGAAAAAATTTTGGTATGTATAGTGATTTTATCTTGTATACATGTCATGGACCAAATACTGTCTGTACTGTGTGCAGACTGTGGGATCAGTCAGCCTAGTACACAAGGTTTTCAAAGCTGACAAAATCATCGTGATTTAAAGGCTAGTTTAAGTTTTACTTACATACTTTTATTTGCTCAAGTTACACCCCTCCATGGATCAGCACTGTGACAACAACCGAGCTGATACTGTTCCATTAAAATGTCAAGAAAACCCCTCCCTCAAAGGAAAAAAAAAAAAAAAAGAAAAAAGAAGAGGTTGTCAGCTTTCCCAAATAAGTGTAGAAATGATCTGTTTTGGAGCAGGAAAGAAGGCAGTAAGTGTCAGACAGCTCATGGCCACTTATGCAGAAGTTTCTGAATTGCTCATGATAAGACAGTGTGCAAAGAGCGTGAATCATGAAAAAGATCTAACACAGTTTTAAGAACAAAAGCTCTTGAAATGTTCTTCATTGTTAAAACACATGAAATCACAGAAAACAACAGGATCGCTGCTAAGGAAGCAATAAATTTGTAGAAAAATGCTACCCGTGCTCATTTAGGGTGGTGAATTGATTGTGAACGGTTTCTTTTTTGAGGAATATTTTGTACTGAGAGATTCACGAGTATTTGTATACATACTGTAAGACTTGTGCACAAAGAAATGGTGAAAATTAGATGATGTGATTTCCCAAGATTTATTCAGAGCTAAAACCACATATCTTGGTAGGACAAAAGCTTCTGTGTGTCGCCAACACCAAATGCTGCCAAATCATATCGCTTTTTTCAAATAATACAAAAATTAAAACTTTGATCAAAAGAACAGTTTTTACTTTGTGGCCAATGACTGCTCCGCCATTGTAATATCCAAATGTTTCAAATAGCTGTTGCTCACTAAACAGATGAGAGGGGAATAATCTGTTGTCTGCTGGACTGCTTTTAATGAGGCACTGAGACTGCATTTAAATATTCCATGCAAGCAAAAAATGTGCTATAATCACATAGGTCCTTGGCTCCGTATCACTGTTTGCACTGATTATGCTTACAATAACTCTGCGAGATACCTCTTTGACTATAAAGTAATGAAAAATGAAAACCATTATCAACTTCCAGAGAACTGGTCAGCTTACGTACTGCATAATGCAGTAATGTATCATTCAGATAAGTTAGCATTTGGTTTGGAAAATTGTGAAACACAATATTTCAACACTTTTCCTCTCCTGCCAAGCGAGCTTCAGAGTCACAGAAGACAGTTTATTTTGAACATATGGAAAAGATGAGGAATGTCCTCCCAGAGATAACCATCTCTATAACGTGCAGTTGAAAGGATCTTCAGACCTCTTCCAGCTATTAGACGTTACTTTTGTATATTAGGTGAGCATTTCCCACTTGCACTTTTTTATGTTTTGGGAGGGAATGGAGAGATGTTTAAGTGACTGAATACTTCTCCACATCTCCTGCAAAACAGGCTTAATGTTTTTATGATAGGCTTAAAACTGGAACAATCTGATTTTGGACGTGCTAAAGTTTATGGCATAAAACTAAAGGGTAAGTTACAACAATTGATGGCAAATTACTTGTTCATAAATATAACTCTTATCTGGTATCATAGCAAAGGAGGAAAAATGGGAAAGAATTTCATTCACGGTAGTGCTTCAGCTCTCAAATGCCTGACTTTACACTCCATCTTCACGAAATGGATTTAGACTTGATTCTTTGGAAACAGTGCTGATTTTTCAGGAAACTGCAGGCATTGATAAAGGGGTAACGCTTGACAAGAGGCTGGGTACAGATCATTTTTATGAGAAATACTTTGTATTGAGACATTCATGAGTATGTATGTACATACTTTGAGAGTTGTGCATAAAGAAATGGTGCAATGCTTTATTTTCACTTACTACTTCTCTCAGTTTCTTAAAACTTACACAATTTATTACGCCCATTCCCACCTCAAATTCAGCAGTGGCAAGAAATTTTTTTCTCTGTTAACAGCTAGGAGAGACTGCAGAAGCCTGTTGAATGTGTGCTTTTACCCGAACTTAAGGTTAAGACTAATTACAGTTGTATACATAAAGAATTTTAAAAATTTATTTAATTTTTAACTAATAACTAAGCTATATGGAAATGTTTAAAAATATGTAACAGCATTTTAAATAGCATATTTCAGCTTTATGACGATCACGTTGAATCATTGGTGTGGTGAACTACCCCGGTGCTATTTGCCTCAGCTATAAATACCAGTAGAGCTACCTGGAGTTCTGTGGGGATTGTAAAAAACAACCTGCAAAGGTGAATAAAGGCAGATTTTCCACCTGGAGTTCAATGACACTGTAAGCTGACTGCTAGCAATACCCAAATGAGATGTCATAAAATTTGGCTGGCGTCATTTGTGTGACCTGGTGCCAGAAATATACCCGGCACCAAGGTGCTCTGCAAAGTCTCCCCCAGGGCTGTGCCCGAGTAGCACAACCGTACTAATGTCTTTCCAGTGAAACATCCTGGTTAGACAGACCAGGTATGAAGAGCAGAGCATACGGCCACAAAGCACACAGTGAAGCTAAGCAACCTATGCGTCTGTGTGCTCCATCATGCCCAGTCTTAGTGTCTGTAAGATCTGGTCCTTCGCAGTGCATTGCCCCATGCCATGGTATTTCAGTTTCTTTTTGTTCACAAAGAGCTACAGACCCCTACAGTGCTGTATAAATAATATGCATTTTAACTTGCCAAGGACAAATCAAGTGTTTTAATTTCGCACTCTAACTTCAGATAAGAAAATAAACATAAGCTGCTGGGGAGTTCAGTAAACTTGCTCGTGAACTGGAGGGGTGGAATGGAGGAGGGGCAACAGCACGTGAAAAACTTCCATTCAGTGGGAATTGGATAGAAAAGCAAATAAAGTTACACTGCATATGAAAAAGTCTAGTAAACAATACTGAAAATATCCAGGTATCGCTGTACAAACCAGGAATACATCCTGACATACAAAATTGTGTTTTCTATTCCTAATCCAAAAAGCTTATAGACTCCAACTATCAAAATATAATAATACTGATTCAAACAAAAGAAGAAAACTTCCCTGCCTTTCACTCCATCTTCAGGTTTCCTTAGTAATTGTTTATATTGAGCTTGGTGCCGAGGAGAAATCTGGTTGAAAATGCTGTGGCAGTGGTAGGTTTTTGGGAGGAACTGCGGATTTATATGCTCTGACAGGGACTGTGATGCAAGAGCTCTGGCAGGGTTGCAACATATTAGAAAGACATTTATTGCATTGGCAACATTTTCTCTCTTTTTTTGGCAATTCACACGCACTTTAGAACTCTTCACGAGAAACAATTTTTTCTTTTCAATCTTGATTCTTCTCAATATTTCAAGGACACAAGGAGTCATCTGGGGAGCTCTTCAGCAACCATACTTTTAATACCCACTTCTCTGGCCCACAGGGACACAGACTGCATCTCCAACAAGGGAGCAAGCCAGATCTGAGGAAGCAGGATACTTAGAATCACAGAATCACAAAATGGTTTGGGTTGGGAGGGACCTTAAAGATCATCTAGTCCAACCCCTCTGCCATGGGCAGGGACATCTTTCACCAGATCAGGTTGGTCAAAGCCCCGTCCAACCTGACTTAACACATCCAATGATGGGGCATCCACAACTTCTCTGAGGAACCTCTTCCAGTGTCTCACCACCCTCATTGTAAAAAATTTCTTCCTTGTATCCAATCTAAACATGCCATCTTTCAGTTTAAAACCATTACCCCTTGTCCTGTCACTACAGGCCTTGGTAAAAAGTGTTTCTCTATCTTTCTTATAAGCCCCCTTTAAGTATTGAAAGGCCACAATAAGGTCTCCCTGAAGCCTTCTCTTTTTCAGGCTGAACAAGCCCAACTTTCTCAGTTTTTCCTCATGGGAGAGGTGTTCCAGCCCTCTGATCTCTGGACCTGCTCCAACAGGTCCATGTCCTTCCTGCGCTGAGGACCCCAGAGCTGGACGCAGTACTCCACGTGGGGACTCACCAGAGTGGAGCAGAGGGGCAGAATCACCTCCCTCAACCTGCTGGCCACGCTTCTTGTGATGCAGCCCAGGATATGATTGGCTTTCTGGGCTGCAAGCACACATTGCCAGGTCATGTCCAGTTTTTCATCTACCAGTACCCCCAAGTCCTTCTCCACAGGGCTGCTCTCAAATAAATTTTTTAATCAATCAATCAATCAATATTTTAATCAATGAATACTTGCTGCTACCTAAATCTGTGTTTCTCAGAACTAAATTCTTGTGTGAGATACCCATCTGCAGCACCATTGCTAGCATAAGTGTCATTCCAGTCTTGCTTAATTAATAGCCTCAAGTCAAAGCAAAGATGCATCCCTCATTTTTCATTCATGCACATCAGAAGTAACTCCATGTAATTCAATGGACTCTGGGGACCCTGGGGACCAGGAGGTCAGCGGAGCAGGAGGATCAACCCCATTGACTTCCATCATGTCACTTCTGAGATACATTGCTGGGGTCTCAGAGGTAGATCTGGTGTCCTGACTTCTAGTAAGATAACATTTAGTTGAACAACAAGCACTGTGATCACGCCAGAAACAATGGATGGTTTGGACTGGATTGCTTCAGGACTGTTGTGCTCATCAAACCGAAAAGGCATGCAAAGCTTCCATTTTTTTATGCATTTCAGGAACATGATGGCATGATCAAAAGACCAAGACTTCCAGAAGCGATGGGAGGAAGTGATGATCTGTTAACTAATAAATTCTGGGGGTAGTTAAAAGCGTGAGAATGTAAATTCCTCTGGAAGTCCCTTTTCATGACACTGTGGTATTGTCTGATCATGTCTGTGGGTGTCTGCAGTAGGAGTGCTGCTCAGGAAGCAGGAACAATCTTTAAAAGAATCTTCTGAACATTCCTGTTGTATAGGGTCCAGAAGAAAACTGGGGCATGAACTTTTAGGCTTTGTTTTCTTGGGGTAACCATTCTGAGAAAAGCAACAGTTTTATTCATTGGGGCTGTATTTGATCATATTATTGTGTCATTTCATTAGCTCTGATTCCAGGGAATGATGCATAACACAGTAAGGTTTTACAACTGGAGCAGATTGGCTTGCAATTTGGGAAACAGATACTCTAAAATATTTTCTCTAACCACACGAAAAAGGGGAAAAGTGGAAAGGAGTTCATAGCCTGTCTTGCTTTTCAGATTTTTCTATGTATTTCTTAGCAGTGTCCAGATAAATTACTGCATCTAAAGGAAGCAGAAGTGTCCCATTACAAAAAGAAGTAATCGCAGGGCTACCTGCCTTGGCCATTAGGTATAAATCACACCTAATAACTGGAGAAAGTGTTTTTCTTCCCCTCTATGAAGTGATAGAGCAGAAGCTGTTCCCCAGTTTTTTATAGAATGGCACACGCTCATTCTCCCTAACACTAATCCTAGTTTTCACATTGCATTCATCTGGTATGAGCCCTTACCTAAGTCTCACAAAAGCTGACTGATTTAAGTCATCTTGAAAACATCCATAAGAGGTAGTTGTGGACTATATAGCACAGGGGCACCCTCCTCCCGAATGAACTTTGTCCCCCCTGTTTAAAATGCTTGGCGACACCACAGAGCAGCTAAAGACAAGAAGGTATGGCTAACATAACCAAGCAAATCTGTGGAAGATAAGCATGGCTGGCTGCATTTGCTGCTCGGCAAGTTTCTCAGGACCAGATTGGTTTTGCCTCAGAAAATATGGTCAGGACCTCCAATTTAAAGTTCATATGAAAGGCAGCACCAGAGCACCACAGTCCTTCCTAACGATATGCAGGACCAGTTATTTGTTCAGCACTGACTCAGAAGAAAGCAAAAACTACCTCCTGAGTAATCAACCCCACGTCCTGAAGGATGTAAGTGTGTAAATGCTCTGAGGTTTTCCGGGAGCCTTTTTTGCTCACTTTTCAGACGTGAGGAGGAGGTGTCCCTACCTGGTGAATGGTGTGTCTGAGCCCAGTGGTGGGTGGCCTGCAGGCAAGGTGATGAAGATCAGCAGGAGCATGAGGACTTGGACCCATACTGCAGGAGCATCCACAGGGTATGACAGGCTCTGCCATGTGCCCAGCCTGGGCAGCAAACCCCATTGCCTCAGTGGGAGCCCAGCGGTGGGTCAGGAGAGGCAGGTGGAGCAGCTGAAAACTCCTGGCCGATGGATGGGACTGCAGATGCTCCAAGGAGAACGTAAAGATTCTTTATGCTTTAGTAAGTCCTGAAGTATCAGAGCTGAAGGCAGCTGGCATGCTCTGAAGTTGGGAAGAGGTGAGACCCAGCACGACCCTGGGATAAAGGATGTCTGAGGAGAGACAATTTGCTACAGCGATGGAATGGATGTTGGCATCTTCTTCTCAGGTGGATTGCCTTCCTTGTCCTTCCTCCCTGCTTCCTGCCTCTCCAGTCATCTCATCGCTATTAGGATACCTGGTGGCCAGAAAACATCGAACACCTTTCCATCTCTCTTGCACAGTAAATGTCTTTTTCGTTTGGTTTTTATTTTAGATAGAAAGGGCAGGTGTCACTGTCACATTCACGTCAAACCAATTCTCCCACTAAGGGAAAATGGGAGTTTCATATAATGAACATGTCTTCATTTTTATCTTTCAGAACACAGCTGCTTTTTTTTTAGGTTTATATGGAAAATTTATAATCTAATGGAAAAAAGTTAAATAATTAAAGAAACATGCTCTGAACACTTTCTAGCCTGTACCAGCAGTAAGAATTAAAGACCTTACATAAATGAAAACAAGCTCAGTTGTGTAGGGAAGAGGAGAAAAGTTGACATTATCTCTCTAAAAACTTGAGCTACAGATTTGACAAAGACCACTTGTTATATGGTCCGTAAATTGTTTTTGGAAGATCATTTATCTCCCAAGAGTCTCTACAGTTTCTGTAGTCAGAATCAAGTGCTATTTTAAGAAATAACTAACTATGAGACAACTGTAAAACTGATGTAGTTCCCTGTTCACTACACAAATACAGTGTATTAAATTCTCAAAATATAAGATGAATTTATTTTTCCACTGGCCTCTTAGATGGTATGGTAATGATCATTACATTTTTTTATCATATTTATTTATAGAGAACTACTTCTTAAGACCGAAACTCCCTCCTGCCACTACTGCTGCTGTACTGATTCTGTGTGCTTATGGATGAGAGGACGAACTGGTTATGGGAGAAAAACTAAGACAGCACGAAGGAGACAGGAGGATACCCAAGAAATGTTGCAGTTTTGGTATTGTCTGTACATTTTGTTGCAGTTTCTCCCACTGCAGAGCAATATTTACCCTCACTGGCCATCAGAGACTCAGGAGGGTTAGGGATGGTGAGTACATGAGCAGTTCCCTCTCTCTCGGGGATGCTGCTCTGACAGCTCTCCCTCCTGTTCCAGTCTCACTGCCAGCAGCATTTCCATGAGAAAACGCTAGTTCGGCCGACTGCATCAATTCCACCGAAACCGCCAAGGGAACCCACGGTGGGCGGCCAGCCCCGCCGGCATGCAGTCTGCCTGTCTCCATGCAGTCCCAGTGCCAGGCCAGCTCCTTGGCTGCACAATGCTTTTAAACTTCAATTTCTCTGAAAATTTTGCATTACTAAGCTAGAATTGAAAAAGTCCTGCACCACGTGGAAATAGAAAATTTTCAGCAGGAGAAAGGAATCTTTCTCTTGCATTTCTCTTTCTAACCATCACATTTGGGGTGTTTATTTATAAGAGCAAGACCTGAACTGGCCAACAAGTATCAGGATGCCTAGCTACTTGGCAAACAACAGGAATTTCAACATTGTCACAGCAATAGGACCAGTGATAATTCTCTAAATCACCAGTTGACTATTATGTGAAAACCACTGTGTCATAGACACGCAACAAGATGTACAACAAGCTGTGTATTAAAAAAAGGCATGCTGGTTATTCTAAGAGAAATTAATCTATTCAGGTTTACTGTTTTGAGAACGTTTCATCCATCCTCTGGTGTGTAGATGATTCCTCTGTGAATTTGTTTCCAAATTAGACTTACTAAATTGAAAATTCCTTCCCCACTTACTCTGTGGATTCTTTTATTTTTCTTAATCTCTTTGGCTGTTATGTTGCAGTCTGAAACAGCATCTCCCAACTGCCTCACTGCGACTAACTGAATTTATTATATAATCTCATCTCCCGTTCCAAAAATTTCAAGATCAATCTCAAAGAGCAGTCCTCTGAACTTGGCAGACACTCGTGTGGGAAAGTCTTTAAACAAAAACAAATTTGTTTATGTACTGGGAGAAGGAGCTCCGAAAGAAGATAACATGTGCCGTGAGCCAACACTGCCCTCAGCAGCAGAGCTGGGGCGGCTCTCACAGCGCCGGCGCTGCTGTAGAGCTGCAGCCCCTTCATCATCAGCTGCCCCCACCAGAGCTGTCCTCCTAGCTCCCGTCCAGCAGCGGGGACCGCAGGGTGGCTCTCCCATTGGGGACCACAGGGTGCCTCTTGCATCGGGGGAAGATGCAGTCTAAACGCGAAATGGGCAGCCAAGAACGCCTGGATGGTGAAATGGTTTCACTCAAAGTCACTTCGAATTTGTGGACTTCAGGGACATTTATTTGGGACTTCTTTTTTTTTTTTTTTTTTAAAACTAATTGAAGTACATAGCACCATTGGCTTCCCGTAAGAGTTAACCACAAACCTTGGGCATTTTTTTACTTGCAATCTAATCCCAGTTCTGACAGGCTACATAGTCAGGTTTTTTGGATGGAAAAAAAGCCTACACCTACTCAGGGTGCTGGAACAAGACCACTTCCCCAGTCAATTCCCACGTAAGTGCTGTTTAAGGACTACACTGAATTAGTTAGTCCTAGGGATTTAGATTATAGGTATTTTCCCTAATATGCACATTGTTACCTTTTTTTTGAGAGAAGATTAAAGAAGTATGCCCTTGCTCTAAGAGCAGAGTCATCAAGCTTTGTTTCAGAGGCTGAGCTGAAGCTGTGTGGGAAGCCAGCAATGGACATGAAGGACAGGGACGATGCATTTGTACATTGGTGGCATGGTTGAGGAAAGATGACCATGTCCTGTGCTAGTCGGTGAACCTTTCATATTGAAACCATAATCACTGGGTACCCACTGCTGAGTTGTAGCACAGACCACCAATACATGAACCACGCGCATACCTAGTCAGTCAGGTCAAGAGTAGGGCTGCCTGAGGTAGTTTTGCTTACTTGGATCCGGGGAGCAGTGTAAGTAGGCAGTGAAGGGTTTGTTAGCCACATAAGGGTTACTTTTGCTTCTTGCATGCAAGTGTCAAAATGCACTGCAGTTTCAGAGCTACATAGCTATCTCAGGTATATGCATGCACGGTAGAGATATCCTCTGTCCAACAAGTTATGTCTCCTAGCTGACCAGCAACAGTAGAGGCATAATTTCTGAATTATGCGATGGTGAAAGCTTAGCATGAGTAAGAATTCTAAGAATCTAAACCAAAATGGTCAAAACAGTCAAAATTTTTATCTCAGGGGACCACAGCTGAACATTTCCCAAAAAGCCACATCTTGATTTAGGTTTGGCTCCAATGTTGATTGGTCTTCAGTCATGAGAGAAGCTGATCTCCTTGAAGTGCTGTGCCATCTTGAAGCACGGTTTTGCCTGGTGAAAGACCTTCATGTGGCTGGCCCTTTGAGACTGTGTCACCGGATGAGCCCATGTACATTTCGGTGAGAAAACATGGAACTTTAATGTGAGCAAAATACAGGTGCCCCCCAAATCTATCTGTCCATTAGTACAGAGGTCCCAGAGCTTTGGAAGGAATCACATCACTGGCAAAGGCAGTTCCCTAAATAGGAATCCAGTGGAGACAAAAGTGGAGCTGATGAGCAGTGGAAGGTATGAAAGAAGGGGAAGCTCCACTACCATCTCCTTGCTTGGAAAAGCAGTGTCCAGGAAATTCCATTTTATCTGTTGTCTATACAACCATAACTAAGTTCAGGTGCTCTGAACATGACATGGAGGAATGACACAGCCAGGCTGCCTTGACAGAAGTTGTCAAAATATCCAGGAGTTTTCCAAGCCTCTCACCATCACTAGTCACACAGACACTCTCCAGATTGCCCCCCAGAGCCATAATCTCACAAAAAGCCAACACATGCATGAGCTAGGATCCATTGGACAGCATCACCTGAGGAGGGTACTTCTGCAAGGAAGAAGATGGCTTAATTAATGAACGAATAAAGCTGATGCGTGAGACTGCCACAGAAGAAAAGCCCAATGACACCTTGTGTAGTCAGTTGACCAACATACAGAACTTGCACCATCACATGGAAACTGAGGCAGTGCATGAAAACCATGGCGTGCCTTGAAGTCCTGGCTCAGGCTGTGTGTTTTGTGGGGTGCTAAAACCCCAGATGCTAAACCCTCTGACCCGTGGTTTCAGCACAGTCGCACCCTCGGCACAGTTCATGTCTATGGGACCAGCATGGCTGGGGCCATGTGCGGCACCAAGTATAGAAGGGGAAAAAAAGTTCCTTTCCTGCGGAGTGAGGGGAAACCCAGCAGAGGGATTACGAGGGCGTGAGTCACCGTGTGCCTTCTGCATGACTCTGGGGACAGGGCGGCCTCTTGTTCCGGGGCTGGGGCAAAGTCACAGCTTCGCCTGTTATTGCTGTTAGTCACAACCCCAGCTATACAAAGTCCAGCAGAAACCACACTTGCAAATGCCTCAACCTGAAATGTAAAATAAACACTGGGAAAATAGCTGCTACTTACTTTCTCTAAATATACCCTGAGGCCAGATCTGCTTCCACTAAGTCAAGTCCAGTTTTGCAATCGGCAGGCGACGCGAGATCCAGCCCTTTATTTGGAAAGATGTTAATAATCAAATTGCAGTTTTAATTTGTCACCAAGACAGGGGTGTGATAAGACATTTTGGTTGCTGCTATAAGTAGCTCTGAGGATTGTCAGGGGTTGTTGTAGGTGCTAAAGAGTTTGTGACATCCTGGCACAGCAAGGAAGGGACTCTGCGACTCTGGCATATGTCCTCGCTACAGGGAGGTGAAGAAATCCCTCTGGTCCCCCTCTGAACACCGAGGAGGGGCATAGCTGGGCCTGAGAATCTGCAAGAGGAGTGGGCACAGAAAAACAAGAAGGGTGGAAGCTATGGATCAGCGCCATATTAGTGATCTTATCAATATTTTAAGTGACTCATCTATGGCTTTTTCCTCTCTGAGGTTTTTATAACATTTTCACTTCCTTCATTACCATATAAAGATGGGGAATTTAAGCAGAAAAGGTGGAGAAGTACTAAGTTAAGGCAGTTAGAGAAACATAAATGTATTTAGCTTTAGCAAACTGCTGGGTCAAATCCTCCCACGAAATTATGGACTTCCCCAATTTCATGGACATCATGGTGGTATATGTTGGATTGTGCTGGCAGAATGGATGACACTTGCATTAGATGGTCATTTCCAGAAAACTATGTATGCGTGACAAGCACACTTCAAATGCACCATGTCATCCACTGTGTATCTAGCATAGTTTTAATTGCTGTGGTGTCACAGGTAAAGCAATGCTAGCATTTGGAGTTGTTACTGGACCTCACCTGGAGAGCAGGGCCATTCTCCTGCACAGAGGAAGAGAAAAGAGGGAGAAAGGGACTGCTACATTTCCAGGTTTCAACTCAATAGGTGCTTGGGACAAACTCTGGGAGGCATCCAGAGTTGGAAGTGCAGAGTCACTCCCAAGAACACAGTTCAGACACAGCCTCAGTATCTTTTAGACATTGCATATATTGAAAGTGAAGACTGGTCAACTTTGTGAGTGACTCCAGATAGAGTCACCTTAAGTTTAGCCAGACTTATTAGTTCTAATTCAGCCCTGGCTTTGACAGATACAACCTGCTGTTTGCACAATCTCTTAGGTATTTCTGCACTCTGCTCCAAGAGGGTGTATTAGCTAATGTGCAACCCAAGGTATGTTTGCAACACTGCAACCACAAGAATAAATTTTTCTGGAGTCAGGGCACACTTAGGTGTTGCCACACAGAGTTTGCTAAAGCTTTGGACTCAATCCTGGAACACTGTGCTTGAGGGCATGAGTACAGATGGACCCCCCTGCACAGTGCCAGCAAAGTGTCAGGGCCTCTGCGGCACAGCTAATCCACAACCTGGATAAACTGCTCATGGATAATTGAGAGTTCATTGTACGCCCATCTAGCACCTCTCTTTTATGGGAGGATAAACACTTCTCCATAAAAGTACTTGTAAACATGAATTCTACCATTACAAACAGTCACATTTTATATACATTTCCTTGTTGTTTGGGTTTTTTCTTTTAATTGTAACATGAATCATGCCTTTTACTGCATTCTACAGTACAAACTCCAAACACAGTAGGAGCAGAAGTATTTAACCAGAAGAGCTGAGTTTGCAGTGCACGGCTGGTCACACCCAGGCAAGTAAGCAGAGGGATACAAATCACAGCTCTTCAAAATCTAATCAAGGGAAAGCAACTCCAGTTAATTGAAGGCTTAATTTTCTGCCCTCAGGCACTGTCCTCCTGATCTCACATGTCATTTAGCTGTCGGATATTCCTGTTAGGACCTGGACAGTTGTATGTGACAATTTACAGTTCTGTGACTGCCCACTGAGAAACAATGTACCGCATATAAAAATATAAAATCAACAGCCTCAGAGGTAAAGGCTCTCCTCCTTTGTCCATCCAATGGCTTTGAACTAGACTCAGTGTTGCAATTGTTCAAGAATATCAGCTTTGAAAAATAAAGCACACAAACATATTGAAACCTTCAGTACTCGTCCGTAGAGCCAATGGTGTCTGAGCCTGCAGCCCCTGGGTTTCTGTGGTCCAGCATTTCCAGAGTTGGTGACCTTGACTCCTTAGCTTGCATCTACAGCAGCTGAGATTTCTAATCACTGTCCATACAAGGACTGAAAAGGACCACTCAACCTACTTTCCAAGTTCAGAAAAGATGAGTATGGCCAGGTGGCCAAATCTCTCACAAGACAAAGCACTGGGTCGCAGTGACAGAGTCGTAGCCCCTCTTGCCCTCTGTCTTGCAGCTGTGAGACTCCAGTAATTTCTGTAAGGACCAGGAATTTCCAACTGCGATGATGTCATTGCATGGGTGACTTCTTTGGTGAGCATTTTATGACAGCCTTTATAGATGGTAACAACCTGACTGAGGATCATTTGCCCACAGCTCAAGTACACATCCCTTGTCATAGAATCATAGAATCATAGAATGCTTTGGGATGGAAGGGACCTTTAAAGGTCATCTAGTCCATCCCCCCCTGCAATTGGCAGGGACATCTTCAACCAGATCAGGTTGCTCAGAACCCCATCTAGCTTGTCCTTGAATGTTTCCAAGGATGGGGCATCTACCACCTCTCTGGGCAACCCATTCCAGTGTTTCAGCACCCTCGTCAAAAATTTTTTCTTTGTGTTCAGTCTAAATCTACCTTCCTTTAGTTTAAAACCATTACCCCTTGTCCTGTCACAGCAGGCCTTGTTAAAAAGACTATCCCCATCTTTCTTGTAGGCCCCCTTTAAGTACTGAAAGGCTGCAATCAGGTCTCCCCGCAGCCTTCTCTTCTCCAGGCTGAACAACCCCAGCTCTTTCAGCCTTTCCTCATAGCAGAGGTGTTCCATCCCTCGGATCATTTTTGTGGCCCTGCTTTGGACCCACTCCAACAGGCCCATGTTGTTCAGCTTCCTTGTGGCTGAAAAAAAGACATTGCAGATCCTGGTTAATGGGTTGAACTCGTAACAGAGCACCAGTTACAAGAACGTGTCATAAAAATGAAGCTAAAGGTAAAGTAAAATTTCAATAAAGTTGAAGAGATCCATGGTTTTATCCCTTGATATAGCCATGAAAGGGGGCTAGAAATGGAGGGGGGGTGGGGGGAAGAGGGAGCAAGATGTGGTCTTACACAGTCAACAGCATTTAAGTGGTTATCCTCAGTCTCCGCAATTTTCTACGTTTATTTTTTTCTGTAAAGATTTGCTCATATGCCCATTGCTTCTTGCATTGAGGACAAAGTAAGGGGAGAAGACATAAGCTAACTTTCCTTGAGTACAAATTGTTACAAAAAGCTCAGAAACAAACTGGCAGTGGTGACAGCCGAGGGCATGCCACCACCTGTTTGGAGCAAGATGGTGATTTTAATTCCTTCTGTTTACTCTCACCACTGTTCCCATCCCCACAGAAAAAATAAAATAAATGCCTTTGTTATTTACAGTCTGCACTGAGAGCAGTCATCAAGGTTGACTGTGGGTTTAT
This sequence comes from Platalea leucorodia, assembly GCF_965183815.1. NCBI lineage: Eukaryota > Metazoa > Chordata > Aves > Pelecaniformes > Threskiornithidae > Platalea > Platalea leucorodia. The sequence continues at coordinate 52,092,676 of NC_138823.1, read as the reverse complement.
GGTCGCCAGTCAGCCTCCCTGCTCCAGCAGGTGCCAGGCACCCTGAATTGCTCCCATCACACCCTGCTCGGTGGGGCAGTGAGTAAGCTGATGAATTCTGCTTATTTCATCTGGGAGGCAACTGCCTCCCCCTCTCCACAAGGAACATCCCACGTATAATAAAGGTTTATAGTCAACCAGAGCAAGACTTCAAACTCATTCCTTCCAGATTCATTCATGGCTAGGGTGGGGATACTAGACTGCTCAGCAATGTTTAACTCAACAAATACTAAATTCTCCAGAGCAATGGCCCTTTATCACCCCTGCTTTCTTTAGATACAGAATCAAACAGCTAGCAAGCATGTCCTGTCAGCTTATGATTACCAGAACTGAAATAGGATGCTAGGTATTCAGTAAAACCCAAGCTAGGAAATAAATGCTGTATGTTTAAAAGAAGTACTCTGGCCGCCTAACAAACTTGGGAGACTAAGGGGCAGGCCTATCACAAAAAAGTCGCCCTGTGATATATAAAGAGAATTGTAGCCTAAAAGACATAGGAAAGGCTTGCCAGGAGTAGTATGTTGAGTTTTGGGCATTACACTTTCCACAAGAAAAATGTTGAACAACTCCGGAGGGTGCAGGAACAAGAATGGTCAGAGATCCTGAAAACATGGGTAAGCGAAGGAAAGCTGAACTGAGGTGGGGAGGAGAGAAAAAAGGGCAACAATCTTCAAATACATGCATAAAAAAAGAAGCTGCAAAGAGGAAGGGAATACTGTATTACTTTATTACAGACAATGAGTGTAATCTGTAACCAAGAGGATTCAAATCGGACATGAGGTAGGGAAGTGACAATGAGAAGAGACTGCTGGGAGATTCTACAAGGTCTCAGCCATTAGATCTCTCAAGTTAGACAACATCTGTTGGCAATGGAGCGTTCAAGCCCCTTCAAACTTCACAACTCTGCAAAAGAGAAGCAGTGTACCATCAGCCAAGCTTTCAGGTGACAACCTTGGTTTTCAGTAGAACACAGTAGAGCTACTGCAAGATCCTGGAGGGGGGGAATGGCACAGAGAGCGGCAAAGTAACAATTAGTAGCAGATTTTCTCAACTGCTCCTACTTTAACAGGGAAAGTAAGGCAGCCTTTACCCAAAAAGTTGATTTTTAATTAGAGGTATACCATACAGTGCTTCACCCATGAGAATAGCCTCATATGTCCCACCCCACAAGGTGCAGGGTCATCCAGGGACAAGTTAAGGAGGGTGTTGTTTTGATACATCAAACTCAAGACTACGTATCTTGCAGATCTGAACCAATAAGCTACAGTAGGAGCCATTATTGCCTATTGCCAGCTATGGGTAAAAAGGAGTTTTTTATTTCTTCAAACCAAACAGCAGGTAAGTCTATCTTATTGCATCTGAGCAAGATCAAGGCCTCTCCATTGCAGAGGACCATTTCCCATGTCCTCCAAAGAGGACCTGCATCCCTTAATGTCAGTGCAAACAGTCAAACAAACCTTTGCGCTATCCTAGTTCACACAGCTGGCACCTGCGGTATGATTAATTTCTTCAAGTGTGACTTTGGAGATCACGAGCAGCAGCAGAACAGGTTAGAGAGAAGTGTAACACTTGTGTTAACGTCAGAAGGTCTGGATGGAAACAGACTGTACAGAACTGAAGCAAAACTTTTCATAAACATTTTCAGAATTTCCTACTTTTGACTACTCATAGAAATACTAGAGAGCAAGAAGTGGCATGGCTCCCTCTGGTATGTACTCGCCAGGATTTTGTAAGCTGGGAAGTCCCCCTGGGCAAACAGGGAGTCAGATAACTCACATTAAAGGAAATTGGGGAGGGAGGGGATTGTCTTGTACTATTGTATATTTTTCCACTGAAAAACTGATTCACAGCTTCCAAAAACAAATTTTCAGGGGAATTGTTGACGATTTTGTTTTTGTACCCCAGAAATAACTGGTGTCAGTGTTTTCCCCTTCCTGAAATTGACCTTTCTTTTCTCCTAAAACACTTCTGTATATTTGATACAAAAAAACTGTGAATCATGAATAGCGTCATGGTTTGGGCTAGCACACTGCAAGGCCCCAGCACATTTTCTATCTCAATACTTATTAATGATACACATCAGGCATAGCTGAAAAACACCAATTAAATTTTATGAATAATTCTGAAGTTCTGAAATTTGGGCTTCTGGCATGGAATACAAGAAGGGCTGTGAAGATGTGCCAAGAGACGGTCACCTACCCCAAAACTGCCAAAGGTCAAGGGAACTGGACTGGGATGTGAGAGAGAACCATACTCCAAAAACCTTACCTGCACCAGGTTTCTTGAGTTCTTGAACCTGTTTCTGTGAACTCCTAGGAGAGGGCCCTACGTAAGATGTGAACTGTACTCTTGACAAAAAAGTTATTGAAGTGGACACATGTCTGCAAAATACTTCAGGCTATCTGAATCAAGACTTTTTTTCAATGGAGAAGGGTGTCATTAGAAAATGAACTTGGTTCCAGTGGGAATCTCTTCGCTACAAAAAGACAAGCAAACCGGGTGAATTCATGAAATGGGAAAATGTCACTCAACACCTATTGGAAAACCTTCAAAACAGTTCCCTTAACATAAGCTGGACTTGCATCAAGCTCTCTGGTGTGTCCATGAAGGGCCACATAGGAAGGGGTCAGGCAGGAATGAAAAATTCGCCGACAGATTTGGGGAGCTTTGTACCAGGAGCAGTAGCATGTGGTATCAGGTCTCTAAATGACAAACGTGCTCAGTGCCTTGCGGGCTTGCAAGATGAAAGACTGTCTTAGGTACTCTCTCATTTATGTGCTTTCCATTGCTTTTAACTTTACAGTGCATTTTAAAATTGCAGCTTACAGCTAATGGAAAGAAAAAAAAGTTAATTTCTTTGGAAATTGGCAGCCGTGCAAGAAGGAGAAACATCGCCCACCCCACCTTGCGTTGCTTCGTACCTGGCTCCGGGAAGAGCCTGGCTCATTCCAAAGGGAAGAGTCAGCAAGGGCAGAGTTACCCGGCAGAGTCACCCAGGCTGAGCCTGGGAAAGCGGTGCTGCCTGACATGGACCTCTAAAGTGAGAAACGCTGCTCCTTTTTTTTTTTCAAGACAGCCCTGGAGTTTATTAATTTTCATTTGCAGAGCATTGGGAAACCATTTCTGCCAAACTAATCAGCAGCTATCACCCGATGTAGAGGGATACCTCTAGACTCCTTTGGACTTGGCACCCTCCAGACTGGTTTGTCAGATCCCATAAATTCAAAAGAAATTTAAAAAAAAAAAAAGGAAAATAAAATAATGCCCTGCTGAACTTTTCTGTTTTGCTCTTCTTGTAACATATATGAAACAGATCTGACAGGAGAGTTTCCTTCAGCTCATATCTCAGCAGTAAGTAGGGGTATAAGCTTTTTTCTTTCTTTTTTTCAACAACCTTTACTAAAAATAACTCCTTTAAGACTGTGGAAGGAGATTTCCAGCCTTGTAAGTTCAGATGTGCCTGTGTTCATTCAGAAGGTTGATCTGGATTTAATATGCACAGCCCTGTCAATACCGTGTTAAGCCCTCTGGCACCAGAGGGTCCAGGCAGTCTCTCTGTATTGTATCCCAACCCCAAGCATCAAGAGGGACGTAATCCATCACATCAGCTCTTGAACCAAAACTGCTGCAATTATATGCTCTCGAAATGGGCCCATTAACCTATCAAAAAGCATTTGAGAAGGGGTGTAATGTTGTCAGTTATTGTTCACGGGGGAGGAGTGAAGATAATTCTTATCTTGCAAATAGATTCATGCAAAACCAATTGCAGTTTGTGTTGCTGTAATTGATTTAGCCCATTTTCTATTCTATGAAAATCCCAGGGTAGGGTGTTCACACACACACACACACAAAGGATAATGCCATTTCCCAAGAGTGGATTAGAGGGAGAGCCTGTGCCTGGCCCACCACAGGAGCGCAGAATGGAATCAGCCACAAAGAGCAGAGCGCATTCCCAAGGACGGCAAGAAACACCAAAGGAGATGGAAAAAGGGGGAAAGGCAGTGGCAAAAGCAGTGCTGTCTGTTATAAACAGCAACAGATATGGCAGTGTTAGTGTTCACGTCTCACTTAGGTGCTTCCATGCATCAACAGCTAGTTATAGGTACCTTGAGCTAAGCTGCACCCACAGCACATTTTGTTTCCACTAAGTGAGGCTGGCAAGTCCAATAGCATCCAATGACCTAGTCATCCTCTTTGCAAACAGGATGACTCCCTGGCACTCAAAACAACTGTTTTCCATTGGGAAATAATTGCGGCAAGTAAGAATAATAGCTTGCTAAGCTTCACTGAAACAAAGGGCTCCAAATCAGGTAAGCTTGGTTACAAAAAGCTCAGAAACTTTCCTGCACTGTTTATAAAGTGGGAAGTACGCCCTGTGAGCCCCCACTTCGATGGGAGATCTGGAAGAAGAGATAACTGTGATGGTGACACTCCTTATGCTCCCTGAGTACTCAAGAGAGGGAGCGTCCATACAACTTAAATCCCCAACGTGATGAGATAGGGAACCTTAGGAGAAAAGCCTTCCTTAATCAGGGACAACAGTCCTCCTGAATTAGCCAGCCAAATGAAATGCCTGCAGTTAAGCAATGTGCATACCTGTCATCTGTACCTTTCCAGGTAAGCCAGGGCTCTCTGAAGTTTTGCCAGTGCTGGCTCCAGGATGACCAGAACATCAATGGGTCTGGGCCACCCTTCCCCAAGAGGTACAGGAGAAGAGCTGTCCTGCACAATGCCAAGGGATGGCACAGCCATTTCCATGTTCCCTACACAGCAGAGAGACCCTGGGAGAGCTCTGCCCTCTCACCAACACCACCCTGAGCTGCACCCAGACCCTCATCAGCTCTGTGTCCCACTGCAAAAATGTCTGCTCCACTAGGTCATTTTGGACACCCCAGAGGAGCATCTTGGAAATAGAGATGACACGTTCAGGTCTCTCTGGCTTTCTCTCCATTGGCACACCATACCGCACAGCCTCTTCCCAGGTGACAACCCAGCCTCTGCCATGACCAGTGACCACAAAAGAGTGCAGGACACAGCCTACACTCTTAAAAATAAGGTCCTGTCCCTTCTTGTGACTCCCCTCAAACGAAATCTCCTGGTGACTCATTTTTTTTCATTGCTGAAAATACTCATCCCTGGATTCATTCTGTTCTGATGACTTACACACTTCAGAGAGGATGCTGCTCCAAAAATAATAAAACAGATTCCTCCTCTCATATTTGCAGTCCTGCAAGCCATTTTCTCAGTTTAAACAGTGGAGCAGTAAAAATGTGTTCATCTTGTACTTTCCCCCAAAGCAGCTTGTACTGACCACTGCTGGAGGCCTCCTGGGCTGCTGGAGGGCAGATCAGACCTACCAGGGCAAGACTTCTCTCCATCCCTCTATCACTACGTCCTTCCTTGCCCATTTGCAGCCATGGAGGACTGCATTTTACTCTTTTTTTTTTTTTAATCCTAGCAAAAGAAAAAAAAATACCTTCCCTAAGATATTTCCATTTGCTGTGGAAAAGGGCTAGAAATACACACATTTGGAAAATGAAAGCAGGGAATCTCTTCAAATTCATAGTTCCCTCAGATGAGCAGGGCCGGTGGCTGCAGACTGCACGGAGCCTAAAGGCCAGCTCTGTACAAAAGGGCAGAGGCAGTTCCTGTACGCACTCCGTAACAGCATGACACATTGCAGGGCTTCTGGACAAAGGGATGTATTTTTTATGTGAAATTATTCCTTAGCTGTATATTTCTTTGTCCTCTGCCCATGGGAGTAGAGATATCAGGCCAAGAATGAAAGACTCCTTTAAATTTCTGCATGCAAATAGGTTTGCTGTTAGTACTTCTTCCTGACTAGAGAGGCTGACAGGCTGAGGCAATACTAAAACCTTCATGGTAATGAAGAAGGGTACCTGAAATCCAAATGTTTTTGATCACACACAAATACACACTGTATTGAGAGCCACCCTTTCCAAAATGGGGGGGTTTGCAGGTAAAATATACTTCAGTAATTCCTCCCTGTCCTATAAACTGAATTGATAAGATTTAAGCTAACATTTCATCTTGACATTACTAATACATGTGTGCGAGCCTTCAGTTTACACTTTCAATACAGTCTATCAGATTAGATCTGTATACCTGCTACCGAATAACAAGGGTACTATTGATTTTTCGTTATTTTCAAGTATTTGTTTTCTTCAGTTGAGCACATTCTATTTATTTTGGCACAGGTAACAGAGAAACCAAGGCAAGAGACTTAACCTCTTTTCAGAAAGATTTAAGACTTGACAGGCATCGCAGCTTCATCAAACTGTTTGCTCCCGTGGTGGCCTGTAACAGAGTATTGCCCTGCTTGTTACTTTATTCACTGTTCATTCCCTTAATTTTATATCTAAATCTGCAGTGCAGAGTACATGCAGAGGTGGTGTGCAGGGTGTGCAGCCACAGTTTTCTTCCAGAAAGACTTGCAAAGTACCTGAAACGTGGGTGTTTTGTGCCCCTGAGGCTCAGTTCTGAGGCTCGGTCAGGTACCCTCCACCCCGAGTGTCATCCTGCTTTATACTGCAAATGCAGAAGTTAAGTGCAGAAGCAATTTATAAAAATATTTACACTCAGTAGGAGTTTATCTATGCCCGTTGCCAGGTGGATTTTAGAAAAAGATCCCAAACCTCTTTGTTGTTTTCTGATAAAACCCATGATTTGACAATTAAATATTCTTCCAGCAGCAAGTGCCAGCAGGCGATGCGGTTGCTTTCCAGCCGGACGGGAGCAGGCAGGCTCTGCCCATGCCAGGCGGTCCGGGGCTCGCAGTGCCCGGGGACAGCAGGGACCACCCGAAGACTACGGCAGCCTGGTGCCCTGTGTCCTGCTGCACCCAACAACTTAATAGCAACATTGCCTATGGGACTGCCTTTAGACACTACTGATGATCCCATGAGTATTGTATATTCAGAATTAAGTGTAAACTGAGAACGCTATACATATATATATATATGCATATATTTGCAAAGTCTTAAACGCGCTGCCTGTTTTCTCCCTTCTCGGTACATATATGCAGTGATGTGCTCCTATACTGGCACCTAGTGGGGAGCGCACGGGAGATGGGCAAATGAAGAGAGCAGGCTGCACGGACACACACGCTCACCCCACGAAATACCTTGGCCGCTTGGTTTTTTTTTTTCCCTGGTTCTTTGAAAGCCCTTCTGGATTAGCGCAGTTTTAGCAGGCTTCGTGCTCGCTGCTGCGCTCGCAGCCTTCCCCCTCCGTCGGGCAGGAGCTCCCGCCACGGCTCACATCCCTCTGGCTGGAAAGCCTCAGCCACACCAAGCCCCTCTGCTCCTTGCCCGTGCACCCATCCTCTGGGTCGGCACCCTCCTCTGTACAAGCTGGGATCCCTACCTGTGATCCCCTCCTCCTGCGTTTTCCTGCTGGATCCCCCCGCCGCAACCCATCCGCGTTTCCTCCTCCGGGTCCCCCTGCCTTGACCTGGGCCTGACAGGTCTCTCAGGAAAGCAAGCGACCACTGGTGTTGCTTCCTGCCTTGTAGCTTGTGCTCCCGCTTTGGCCTCGGAGGAAAGGGCTGCCTCTTACCCGGCAAAGGACTTCCTCCACCAATTCCCATTGCCCTCAGGAATCTCATGTCCCACAATTGTCCCGTTTTAGCTGAAACAGCAAAAGGCTCAACCTACCACTTCTCCCAAGGTCCACCCTGTGTCATTACAGCATTTGAAAGGAAACACTGAAAAGATGTGACGTTCTTGCCAAAAAGCATTTGTCTTCTTCTTACCATCTATACAAAAAGGACAACTCTCCCGAGGAGCCTCCAAGGTTAGTCTCAAATACTGCAATCCAAATGAGAGCTCCTGGGCAGCCCAGTGATACCAGTATAATCTTTCTGATTACAGTTACATAAATTACTGTTCCAGTTTGTTTCTCTTGCTGTAGTGCCACAGAGCCCTGGCTTATATCACAGCAGTTAAGGCAAGTATTTTCAAGCATTTAAGGCAGCAAGGCAGTATTTTCAAGCTTAGTTGCTTCCAGCAAGCAACTGGACGATGGGCGGTTGAGGTGAGCTGTCAGTCCTACAGGAGAGCTGATCACCACACAGTTGTGCTTCCCATGCATGGCATTACACACCACAGTTTTGCTTCTAAATTCGACAAGGGGCAACAGAAACACCTGCTGGATCCCTACAGTTATTTATTGTCCCACCAAGGCTTTCCTAAACTCTCACTCAAACTACGAGTCTAGTGAGAGGGTGCGGTCTTTCCTTTGGTTTACCCATTCATTTTCCATCATGGATGAAGGCTTTGCTTCCATCTTGAAGGAAACCTTTTGTTAAACATCCCTCCGTACCGTATGGCCTGTAACTGTGATTTACAACCCGTTTCTAGCTGCACCATGGTTCAGCTGACTTTTCTATTGAGCAGTTGATGTGAACGCTAAACCTATTCAAGGCTAGCAGCATTTCTGTGATTCATTCAACTTGAGGAAACACTGGAAATTTATTAGGATGTTTTTACAGTCCTGGAAATTGCTATGGGACTCTGTCACTAACAAAAGAAGAGAAATGGCTCACAATTTTATTGCACCTTTTCATATGCATTAGGTAATATAGACCTTTGTCATCTATTCAGTTTTTAAGTCAAAGTCTCTCCTTGGCTGAGACTCTGTGAGACTTCCAGGTCTTGCAATTTTATCACAAGCTTCCCTAATATTTGGCGCTTTCCTTAGAGCTCGAGCTCTTGGAGTCACTTGATTGGGCTACCTGAGGACCTCAGCTTTATGAAGAAATCAAAAAATAACTCTGTCCCTTGCGACTGTGAAGAACGGCAACAAAACATTAACTATAAAGTTGTTCACATGCCAGATGGCAAAGAAAAGCTAGATCTTTTAAGTTTCAAGATGTTTTTACAGCAGTGACTTTGGCTTATGATTTCTGAATCTCTGAGTGCTGTTGGGGATGGTTATCTGGAAGAAAGGGGAGAGGACAAGAAGCCATTTACAGCTATTTGTCGCTCTGTTTGCAATAGCCTCGAGCCACCTTAGCACACCAGCTGAAATCAGGCGGTGGTCAGCAAGTTTGGCCTAATTTTTTCCTTTCAGACTCAATCCTCACCAGCCTAGAGAGGCAGGTGTCAGCAGAGCCAGTTACTCTGCCCCCACCGCAATGCATAACACAGGACTCCCCTCCCCAGATGGTTGCCAGAGCAGCCATAGCCAAGTGACAACGAATCTTGGGATTAAGATAGAAATTTTTTTCACAGTTTGGAAAAGAAGAGCCTGAATGATTTATGCAGATGGCCAGATGGCTGCACCCAAGCCACAGAGAGTACTGTGGCCCCAGGCAGTACCTGGAAGTCGACCACACGGGCTTTTGCCCTTATCTCTGTTTCTGACCCTACTGCACTCTGCTGGGTGTCAATCACACCGGCGCCAAAGACCCTCTGGCTCCTGACAGCCAGGGACAGATGTAGGGAGCTGTGAGCAGTGGCCATGCTGCAGGAGACAAGACACAGCAGGAGGGCTCATGCTTTGCCCTTGCTGAAGCCCCAGGTCTACTCCACCACATGTCCCAGTGAGGAGGATATCCTCATATTTAGCCGGCAAAGGAGGAGGGGATCCCATCACTGCCTTTCCCTTCCCACTCCTACCAGGAGCTGGTCCACACCAGGGTATTCCTGCCAGGGCCACCCAGCAGATAGGCAGGCTGTGCTTTCCCTGGACATGTATAGAACAGAATAAACTATTTCAGTTGGAAGGGACTTACAACAATCATCTAGTCCAACTACCTGACCAATTCAGGGCTGCTCAAGTTAAAGCATGTTATTAAGGGAATTGTCCAAATGCCTCTTAAACACTCACAAGCTTATGGTGATTGCAGCATCCCACCTCACCAAGAATTTGCTCTACGTACGGTGGGGTTCATTTAAGCACTGCAGGCAGCTAGAGAGGACAACGCGAAGCAGCCTTAGCAGACACAGCCAGGAACAGCATCAATTATAACGCTGAGTCAACCAGGTGCTCAGGAGAAAGGTGCAAACCACATGTCGGTTCTGGGAAGGGCATCCTTTCTGGTGACTGGTCTCTTTCCAAAATACTCATAGCAGTGCTATGAGTGTCAGTAGTACTTTTGTTAAAGCAAAAAAATCTTCTAGAGCAGTGCATATCAGGACGCAGCCTTGGCCCAAAGCACTTGCTGTAATTTAATGCAAGATGTAACAAATTGGTGTTACACACAAAGGGAGGGAGCAGCAGAGATAACAGGATCACGCTTTGGCTATTTGTGTCTTGAGCTTCATGCCTGTGAATCCTTCAGGCTCGGATTTTCAAACGGCCTTAGGTAGTTGGACTTACAAAAGGATGGACTAAAAAGGAAAGTTATTACCCTGCTTTTCCCTTAGCATTTGTACAATATCTATAACCTTCTGAGCTCGTTACTCACATCCGTGAGTGCTTACTCCAACAGGGAGCCGTGTTATGTCCTGCAAAAAGAAGACTGCTTGTTTTTAAGATGGGTGGTTTAGTTTCAAAATAGCATTAAATCTTCTTACTTGCTGATAGAGAGAGGCCACAGTCAAACAAAAAGACTGATGGATTGAAACTCAAAGAAAAAACTGGCCTTTAGGGATATCAAACGTATTTGTTCGCACAGCGTTCAGTTATGAAGACTTTATTATGTACCAATTTAAGTTTATACATACTGAATATTCTTGAGTCAGCAACACAAGCAGGACTGCCTTGTTCCAGCAGATCTTTTTTCCACCCTTAGGATGGATTTTTTTTAAATAATCATCAATAACCATGACAGGGTTCCCTCAGTGGATGGACATCCCAGCACGCCATGAAGTTGTCTCCCCCGAGAAGCATTTCCACAGGCTTGAGGGAAATCATAAACTGCTTAGGAGGAATGGGATTCACAAAGCTCTCCCTGCCAGCTGCGTCGCTGCTTGTGAGCAGGTCCTGGAGGACAGCTAATGATGCAAGAGGAAAGGCAAGCAGAGCACCTTGCCCAGTTGTGAACAGATGGGAGACAGAGAGAGGAAGGAATCAGAAGATAAAGGGGAAGAGTGGAGAAGTTAAAACTCCTCGTGCTTTCTAAACACTGGCTTTGGGAATACAACCTATGTACATATATTGCTTACGATACAACAGTACTTGTGTCCAAAGCTTACAGAGGCAGTCACCAAGTAAGTTGATGGAAATTTCAAAAAAAAGAATCAACCTGAAGCCCTGAAGAGCCTTTGCTGGGGAGCTGCACCAGTTAAGGGTGGTTAACATCTCTGACCAACACTGCTATGCTGCGTTACTGATTGCACCCCACCGTCGGCAGTGGTACATGCCAAGGGCTTGATGAGGGCGTACAACATAAGAACTGATCTAGACTGGGGCAGCTGCAACATTTAAGACTGACCAGTCAGTCTCTCTGATTTTGGAAGCAGAGAGGGTTCGATTATATACATATGTATACATATATATGTATAAATAGTCCAGAATTGTTTTGTGGCTGGGAAGAGGACTGCTCTCACACCAACGAACACTCAGCCAAGAGGAGTTTGGCAGAGACAAATCTCAAAAGAAGAGAGGAGCTGTGCCTCTCTACAAACTAAAATTACAGTGGAAATGGGCAGCCCTGAACCACAAAGCCTGACTTGTCATGTACAACAGCCTTTTTAGGTGGATAACGATACTTATGGCAGTCCCTTTCTCCAGTTGCCTCCACGCTTTCCCCTCAGGGCTCCCCACTGTTCCCTGTGCGTAAGTGTCCATGCCCACCTCTCTCCACAGCTGATCCCCCCTCTCACATAAGCAGCATCAGCTCATTGATAAGATAATCAAACCAAATGGCTTGTATTAGGAGGCAGCCTAGTAATCTTTTTTAAAGAAAACCACTGAGTTAGGCACATAACTAGCATCCAAACAAGCAGCCTGCTTTTCAAGAGCTACTAAGCACCGCGTATATGTCCTGTATATATCCAGTATATACATATATATGTATACACCCCGTGTATATCCTGTTTAATTTCAGGGGAGCTGTAGGTTGCTCCTCCCTTTTGCAAATCAGGTCCTTGGGTACCTGAGAATATATTTGGGAAACTAACATCAGGCTTTTTTTTTTTTTTTTTAATCTTGGCCATAAATTCTATCACTTATAAGTCAAAACCCCATCTGCTCTAAATTTGCACTTGATTTCTTGCACAAATAGGGTTCACACATGTAAGTCCTGTCATTTGTGTGCTCCCAGAGGCAGTGCATAAATTACCTATGCACAAAACGAGGTCGGTCAGCTTTACCTCGTGGGCTGCCGAGTAAGTGCACATCAAAGGGCATATTGTGTTCCTGGAATGAGAATGAGGAGTCCTGGCATGGGTCACCCCCTCCACGCAGAAATGCTTCTTTTCTTGGGCACAAAAAAAAACCCCTAACAACTTTAAAAAAAAAAATCTGCCAGAATTAATCAGCCAGTGGAAGGTTCAGAAGGAGTCAGGTTTGGGTTAGCACTAACAAGTAACACAGCAGATTTCACAAAGCTGTTTGAAACCCAGTTTTGGTCTTAGAACAGACAGTAGTAGGTCTTCATTAGAAATTGCGCCCATTTTATAACACAGCTGTGAGAAGGGGTATTAAATATGACATTAAAATACTTCTATATGATCAGTATAAATGGAGGTAAGACACATTTAAAACCAGCTAGATGGAGACTATCAAACTGTAGAAATCACAGAGCTAACTCAGATCAGCCAACATGAAGTTAAATACAGAGTGCTCCTGCAAAAGTGCTAACTGCAAAAGTGTATTCAGCAGCATGATGTTTCACGTGACTCCTTCAGTCCCTCTTCTAGGTGAATTTTCAATGGAAGACAAGTGCTTCGAAAAAGTGGGCATCTCACTTTGGGTACTCCAGTCGTAATCTGTACAAAAAGCAGGATCTTAGAGAGAAGCAAGGGAGGAAAGACACTGACTCTGAGCGGATCTTTCCCAGATAAATAAATTAAAAACATAGTAACACACAATGACTACCACAGCTTGTAAATTAAGGGAGTAACTGGTGCATAGTGAGGCACTGATGTATAGCCTGGAGGAGGAACAACTTCATCTGAACTACAAACAATTCATTTAAAAAAAAAAATACTTTGAAGAAAAAAATTGTCTCCAGACCAGCTTGTGAATAAAGCATACCAAAAGGCAACCCTGATACTCCATTAGCAGCACAAAAATGGAACTGTCCCCCAAGTCTAGCATAAAAAGTAATTCTTTTTTCTTAAAAATATAGCTGCTTTGACATCCGAAGTTAACTGCTCCAGTGCTGCTTGGACAAGCATGGCTCGGGACAGCACACTACTCTGCACTGAAAAATACAGTGCCCTGCGCAGGTATCTGAAATTGCTGCTACTACAGCTCAGGTCAGCGCCTGCTCGGAGCCCTGTGGCGCAGGCAGAGGGCGTCAGCCTGCACCACGCTTCTGCTGCCGGATCTGAGAAATCCTGACCATCAGCTAGCATCTCCGCAGGGTCTATCTCGCTTCAGATACCACCACTTCAGAGCCACCTGGTTGTCCCTGAACAGTGATACCCTGTGAGGTGCACGTGTGCCCAGAGGTCCTGTCATCTGGCCACTTGGGCCATGGGAAGAGGGAAGGAATTTTCTTTGTCTTAATTTTGTCCATCTTTCTGTTCCTGAGGCCAAATCCGAAGCCATCACCATTAAGCCAATCTGGCAGGACCCCTCTGATGACCCCATGGAAAGTCATGGCTTCAGTGAGCAACGGCTCACACTTAGAAAGTGTGCAGACAACAGAGCTACAGCTCCACCAGAATAAAGGGGGGGGAAATGAGTCCAACATCTCGTCCTCCAAACTGGCCACAGCAATTTGGGTTAAGGCAACAGTGAGATTCCCAGAGTAGTCATGGGAGGCCAGGCACAGCCCTAAAGGCCTCCAAGAAGATCTCAGTTTCTGGATGTCTTCTCTGGAAGCAATTTTTTATCTCCCTGCTTCACAGATGATCCTTTCTTCCAAAATCCTTGGGTTTTATTTTCTTTTTTTTTCCCCTTTTTCACAAGGATAACAAGCAGTCCAATTTGCAGTTTCCTGTTACATTTTATATTTTTTACTTCTAAAAGATAAGGCTAAAGTGTAGTTCAAGTCTTACTCAAGATCTGAGCAAAGTTTCAAATGCTTTCAAAAAGTAGGTTTTGGCTTAAACTTACTTCACATTAAGAGTCAAACTGATGATTATTTAACCTTAAGTCTCTTGCTTCCTTTCGGATGGGCAAGATTTTTTGAGAGCTGCTTTAACGTTCAAGCGGGTACAAGCGTGAACGCCCATTGAAACAAATAGATTTTTACAGGAGCAAGTTCTAAGAGTGTGTGTCCAGGCAGGTTTGCTAGATGGCCAAGAGATGCACACATGTACATACAAGTGCAGGATAGCTAGGTAGTAGACCCACGACCTAAATCTCAGTCTTTTACACTCAGAAATAAAAATCAAATTATGATAGGCAGAACTTGGCCAGACTTCTTCTGGAGTTCAATTGAGAAAGAACTTTGACAAAGAATGCTTCAGTAAAGATATACTTTAAGACTTCTTTTTCTCTAGTTCTTCAGCTGAAATATCAATAGCAAATCATTTTTTTAATCACTTGCCTGACTTTAGAATACGCTGTTAACTTACACTGTCTCTGTGCTGGGAGCTCTATGTACAAAACTGATTGACTCCTCAATCATTAAGAAAATATGCAGTACCAGCATTAGTGCGTAACTTTTCAAATCTTGGCACAGCGTGCATTCAACCTCTCAGCTTCCACTCAACTTTCTTGACTTGTTTTTAAGTTTGTTTCTTTTAAGCACAACTAAAGGAATCTGCTCTCCCTCCCTCCTCCCCTCCTCAAAACGAGACTTTTGCATCAATCAGTCTCACTGGCATCTTCACCACTAGGCTTCATACATTTCTGTGCTGTGACTGCGGACAAGTTCTTTAAAACAAAAACTTTAAAAAATCTAAATTTAACAGCATCTGAAGGTTAAATACTGTGCAGAGTGAGAGAAGAGAAGACAGTGACAGGAGAGCACTCAATCACCGTATAGTTTCTCATCCCAATGAAAGCATCCTTTGAGAGTCTGCCTAGGTGTTGTCTAGCTTATATGATACAGTGCAGTGCCCATCAGCACTTCTGTTTGGAAGCTCGCTTCTTGGAAATCACCAGCAGGCTCATTACTCATAAATCAGAAGAAGGCTTTCAACCAGGCCTGGGAATCTGGAGACGCTGCATGAAGAGGGAGTTCTGTCTGCTCTGTGGGTTTCAGACCGAAGGGGGGTTGGCTTGGCTTCCTATCCTTGTGCATTCAATCAAGTGAATTGCACAACCAGGCTGCTTTGCTCTATTTAATGTAATGTTTCCTGAAATGTCATTCGTGAGTAGTACAAGTTATGGTTGTTGAGGGGGCGGGGAGGTCCACAGCCTAAAAATGTAAAAAAAGCTATCTAAGGGAGAAAGGAAGACAGGAAAGTTTTCTCTCCATTGATCAATAAAAAAATGCCTGTGTATTCAAAACATACTTTTTGTCCCCACAACACCAGGTGTGAGGTAGCTGCTTGCACCTAGATGGATCCTCACTGATTTTAGGAGTCTATTCCATGTAAAATATCTTTCTGGTGAAGACCTTAGAATTTGCAGCTAGGTGGTATTCTTTAATAGTATTTAAACAAATCTCACCTAAACTGAAACAGACCCAAGATAAGAAAACTTGGAGAGAGAAGTCTTGTCCTCAGAGACTCTGGAGATGCCTCACCCTGTCTCCTTTGGCAGGACACAGATTTAACAAAAGAGATTGCTTGGGGTCCATCTTTTGATATGATTTCCAAATCAGGAATTTCTGCAGGTGGAGAAGATAGTAGTAAATCCCCTCACAGGATCAGGACTTTAGACTCTAAAGTTGTCTTTCCAAAGAGAAAGGTCAAAGCACATGTATATTGGTCCATTTTGGAAATGTAAGTGTAGGGACAAAAGATATGGTCTCAAAGTCAATTTAATGTATGGCCTCTGTATTTCAGTCATCCAAGAGAGTGCAAAAACCTGCTGAGACCAATGGGCATTTTCCACTGACATCAGTGCACTTTAGAGCAAGGCATTCACCTAAGGACCCAAAGGCAAGAAGCTTTCTTGCCCTTCCCTCATCTGCTGAGGAAGACAGGGTTGATTTTAGTGCTAGTGTAAACAGAGATGTATGTAGTTGAGAAGCGTCAGTAATTTAAAACATCATATAACTGACTCCCACCTGGGAGGATTATTATATGAAATGCACTAGTGATGTCTCCAGCCTCTCTTACTATGGAAATGCTGAATAAGCAAAAAGTAGTAAGTTGGGTAATAGCATATTCCAGAGGGAAAAAAAAAAAAGCACTATTATTCATTCAAATCCATTAACTGTGTTAAGAAGGAGAAGGTGATTCATTCCAACTCTTCTCTACTTCAGTACAAAGCAGCTGGTTTTTAATCATCAAGAATGGTTGTGTCACTGAAATAGAGACCGCTAGCTGGATTGCCATAAAAACCTGCCAATGAATTAACTGGGCTCCATATAGCCAAAAATAATAGCGCTTAAAAGCAGCTTGTCCTACCTCTGTTGAGAACGGACATCTGTCTCCTCTGGTTACTATGAAGAAGTAGGACCTCAAGGTCAAAGAATGTAATATATTGACTGATATCTCTACATTTTGGAAGGTTCACTGGCTGTTCTCTATATTCTTCATATCGATTTTCTCTGCCTTTCAGTCTGTACTTCTAGAAGACCCTCACCCAGATTTTGATTCAGTAAGCTGCATTATTAGGGCCACTTCCAGCTACAGTTACTGCAAACAGCAGTTGAGGTAAACCCACTTCTACTTAAGAATAGCATAAAACACACTATAGTAAAATAACGGAAATTACTACTAGTCAGTCAAAATGGAAAATAAGTGAGTCCCACAATATTCTTCTGGGTGTTCAAGTCATCTCCCAGAGATTCAAAATCCTCTTCTGTCAAAGTGTACATCAACAGCTTATTTCACGTTATCTTTAACACAGAAACTATAGAAGAGGTACCTTCTGGCCAACTCAGTTCTTTCTAATTATCACCCAGCCATATAGTTGTCTAGTAGATAGTGTGAATGGGTGTACTTCTTCCTACGATTTGCCATCACCATAGCATCGCCACAATAGCTTACAAAACCTGCAAGCAGGAACAAGACAAACTGGGTATTGTACACATGACTGATAATGCAAAGCAGAGGATGACAAAGGTGAAGCTGGGTGTTTGACTGCTCAGCAACTGCACGTCTAGAGTCATTTTAAGTCTACGTGACCAGTAATCTACCATGTTTCAAAGCCACCTACTGTTCTGCTAGGAAAGCAGGGGTATTAGTAATTATTCCTCTGCAAATTCTGCAGAACCGGGACTACAATTACCTTCGTATTTGTTTATTTAAACCTAAATTCTTTGACTCTGACTCAGTTTCTGAGAATTAGTAATGACGTTACAGGCAAAAGTCAAATGTTATTTTAGTTGATAGTATTTCTATAAATCTAAAAAGAGACAAGATTTGTTTTGTTACTTGGATACCTTCTCTGTCTATCAGTCTCCCTTGGTAGGTCTTTATTTGCTATCTCATGTGACTTCTTTGCTACTAAAACTTCCTTGGTATCTGCACCTGGGGGAGAATATAAGCATCATTCCCTACAGCAAATTTCATTCATGTGTACAAGAGACATTCAAACAATGAACTTGAAGTTTTTTGCCTCCATTACTGTTGCTGAGAGTTCTCAGAGACACTACCTGGATCAAAAAGAGGTCTGCACTGTATTTTTTAATTTTTAGTGGCAAACGGTTAAACAATTTGGATGCCAGATGAAGGCAATGATTGCTGTCCAGGTTCGCTGGTTTGTCTGAACAAGAACTGTCTTCAGTGTGTTCATGAAAGACAATGCCAAGGTAAGACAGAGTAAATCTTGCTTAGGCAGTGCCTACCTGATCAGGGTATGTTTTATAGCAAAATAGACTGTAGGCTGCCTTCAGCTTGCTTTAAAAGCATAGCCCTGGTCAAGTCTGGGCTGGAGATTTCTTGAATCATAGTGTGTTGTTTGGAATTAAGTGATGTTTTGCTTCAATTTCCCCCATTTGATTAATAGAGTGCATTTATATGCCTTCCCTCTTGTTTGTTGGATGAAAACAGACCTGCCGAACAATATGGGAAAATAGTTTCATCAGGGACTGAGTAATACTACAGAAACTAAAATGTGTGTGTAAGAGTGTGAGTGGGAGAAAATGCTCTCTTCTATTCCCTGTCAAGCTGATGGTGAGACTGGAGAGACCCAGTTCCTCCAGGGAGTTTATTTAAACTGCGATACAAAAGTTATTCTGAAAAGACAACATTCAGCTGCTTTATTGACTGCTGCTACGAATTTGCTGCTGGTTTGAACCTCCAGACCAAAGGGTAGCTTGAATGAAGAAGCTGAGCTTCGGGTGATGCTAGAAATTGGGAAAGGATTTGGGGTGAAGGGAGCTGCAGCTGACATGAAGTATGTCTTCTCCAAAAGGAATAAGCAGGTCACTTCTGTGCTGCCCCGTGGTTAAGCCTGCAGCATCAGAAAGCATTTTGTAGTATGGACACAGCGGAACCGAGTGTCTCAGTCTGGGGAGAGGTTTGAAGGTATCTCCTTCATGTTGGACTTCGCACAGATCTTGAGGAGGGGTAGAAATACAGTTTTACCCCTAGCAGGTGCAAGAGAAATGCAAAGCCAAAAGGAAGCTTAGCTGCAAGTTTGTGCATTGTCCTTCCACTGGAAGTGATGAGGGGGTTTTTATTGGATCTCCAGCACCGTGAGGACTTAAGACTATGTCTTTACTGGTCAGTAAAGCAGGCCCACAGCTGTTGTCTGGCCCAGGCTTTCAGTCAAGTTGTCTTTGCTCCTCACACTTGTACTCCATTTCAAACTGTGGCCTTGCCCACACCACCTCTGATGGGAACAGTCCTGGCCCATGTCCCTGAATGAAGCCTGTATGTTGTCTGCACAACCATCATGGCCAAAACCGCATAGAGACTATGCTACCAGCTGAACACTGCAGGCAGGGATGTGCCAATGCCGCACTTCTGCCCAGACTCTATTCAGTTTGCTAACATAGATGTAACGTAACAGATGCCACACAGGATGACTGATGTACAAGATGCATGAAGAAAGTGGCCCAAAATAAGCAGTTTAGCCTCATTTCCAAGAGAAGCTCACATGCTCTGTGCATAGCCTCTATCCCTTCTACGTAAAGCTTCAATCCACTGACCAGCAAGGTTAGAGATGACTAACACTTTCAGTACCCAGAAGCTTCATGGCAAGGAGGAGAGCAAAGAGGGGCAATGCGAACAGCAAATTAGGGTTCCCACTGACGTGAGACCATGATCGCAGCCTTGTTAGGAGCCAGAGGGTCTGCCCTGCAAAAACATCTTAGAATCATAGAATCATAGAATTGTTCAGGTTGGAAAAGACCCTTAAGATCGTCAAGCCCAACCGTTAGCCTAGCACTGCCAAGTCCACCACTAAACCATGTCCCTAAGCACCACATCTACATGGCTTTTAATTACCTCCAGGGATGGGGACCCAACCACTTCCCTGGGCAGCCTGTTCCAATGCTTGACAACCCTTTCGGTGAAGAAATTTTTCCTAATATCCAATCTAAACCTCACCTGGTGCAACTTGAGGCCATTTCGTCTTGTCCTATCACTTGTTACTTAGGAGAAGAGACCAACCCCCACCTCGCTACAGCCTCCTTTCAGGCAGTTGTAGAGAGCAATAAGGTCTCCCCTCAGCCTCCTCTTCCCCAGACTAAACAACCCCAGCTCCCTCAGCCGCTCCTCATAAGACTTGTGCTCTAGACCCTTCACCAACTTTGTTGCCCTTCTTTGGACACGCTCTAGCACCTCGATGTCCTTCTTGTAGCGAGGGGCCCAAAACTGAACACAGCACTCGAGGTGCAGCCTCACCAGTGCCGAGTACAGGGGCACCATCACCTCCCTGGTCCTGCTGGCCATACTACTCCTGATACAAGCCAGGATGCCATTGGCCTTCTTGGCCACCTGGGCACACTCCTGGCTCATATTCAGCCAGCTGTCAACCAACATCCCCAGGTCCTTTTCCACCAGGCAGCTCTCCAACTACTCCTCCCCCAGCCTGTAGCATTGCATGGGGTTGTTGTGACCCAAGTGCAGGACCAGGCACTGAGCCTTGTTGAACCTCATACGGCTGGCCTTGGCCCATCCATCCAGCCTGTGCAGATCCCTCTGTAGAGCCTTCCTACCCTCCAGCAGATCAACACTCCTGCCCAACTTGGTGTCATCTGCAAACTTACTGAGGGTGCACTCGATCCGCTCATCCAGATCATTGATAAAGATATTAAACAGAACTGGACCCAATGCTGAGCCCTGGGGAACACCACTTGTGACCAGCTGCCAACTGGATTTAACTCCATTCACCACAACTCTTTGGGCCTGGCCATCCAGCCAGTTTTACCCAGCAAAGAGTACACCTGTCCAAGCCATGAGCAGCTGGTTTCTCCAGGAGAATGCTGTGGGAAATGGTGTCAAAGGCTTCACTAAAGTCCAGGTAAACAACATCTACAGCCTTTCCCTCATCTACTAAGCGGGTCACCTTGTCGTAGAAGATCAGGTGGGTCAAGCAGGACCTGCCTTTCATAAACCCATTCTGACTGGGCCTGATCACCTGGATGTCCTGTAAACAACAGGACAACTTGTCCTTACACCTGTCCTACTGTTTCAGCTCAAACCCAGGACTTCAAGCAACCAGTGCAATCATCCCAGGATGAAAATGAGGAGAAACTATGCTTTCTTAATCCCAGTTCTTGTGCAAATATTTATTTGACTCTGATGTGCACTTCTACTCAACCTTCAGTTCACAGCAAGACAACACAAAACCTCGCTGCTGTTGTGGGATCAGAGACCCCTGAGGTGGAGAGCATCAAAAGGACTGTGATATGGAAGAGTCTGAGGTGCCTGTTTCCAGCTACAGGTTTCCCAATGAATTATCAAGGTAAAAAAATGCAGTACAGCCTCAAAGATGGGCAGCATTAAGTTTACAGGCAGGGGATGTGGAAAAGCGTCCCAAAATGGTATTTCCTGCTGAGGATCAATTTCTATTGTGAAATGGATGTTTTTCTGAAAACAGTTTGGAGTGAAGAAACCAACCACAGGAAGGACTATATTGTAGCCATTTCTTTCCTTCAGACTTCAGAAGCTTGTGAGTCTGCATGAAAGCCAACAACAAACTGGGTGTTCCTGCATTTGGTTTTAGATGGGGTTGTACTAGCTATTGCAGCTGGTTGTTAAAGTTTATCATAATGTTAGGTTCGCTATGTATTTAAAGTTACCATTAGAAATTTCCAGGTATATACTGCAACTTCTTTCCATTCTGTTTAGGGATGTCCTGTCCTCACAATCTGAGGACTCAGCTATTTTGCCCATGGTCCTTCCAAGCATTTCAGAGTTAGCTGTGAGATCAGGAAAATCCATACATCGGGGATGCCGTAACAAGTAACAAACAATTGCATTTTGTGACATGGATGGGAGAGAGATTCTTTCTGAGTACGGAGTTATGAATAGGTCGGGAGAGAAAACCTTGAAGGTCATGGTGCTGCAGTGTTATGTTTTGGGGGATCAATTTAGGAGGTGGGAAAGGACCGAGAGGAGAAGGATAATGGGCAAGTCCAGTAGGTTACACAGGATGGTCAACACAGAAGTGAATGGTCAGACTGAAGATAAGGCAGGCACCCCAGCTGAGGAAAGGTTTTAACATGCCCAAATTCAGTGTTTTTTTAAAGTACCAATGGAAAGAAAGTTTCTGAGGTAACTATGAGGGGTTTGCGTAAGTCTGAATAAGTTTGTATAAAGCTGAATTACACCGTCTGTCCTGAGCGATCGCCATCAGCGGGTGGAAAACTGCACTAGTGAGGGAATCTGGGAAACAGGTCTGTGTCCTTGAGATGGCACTTGGGTATCTCAGAGCAATGGAAAATTTATTTTTTTTCATGAGGCCGGACTATTTTCAGGCAGCGGGGTTTGTATACTATACACATCCGTTATCGGTGTGCAAGGCAGTACAACCTGTATTGCTAGCAGATTTCTGTTCTTCTAGTAGGCTAGACAAAGTGGTGAGGAAAGAGGTTTTTACAGGTACAGGTGCTTATTAGCATTTTGACAACTATTTCATAGAGTTGGAGCAACCAGCAGTCAGCTGATGAAGCGCTAATGAAAACAGAGTTGAATGATTTGAAGCCATTTCTTCCTGTGTGACGCCAGGGTATTGTGGGATGTTTTGAGGCATCGTTTTTGAAAGAAAGCCACAGAATTAATTATCTGGGAGAATACTGGGCATCTGCTCAGCAAGGATGTATGGGAAACTCAATAAGCTGAGAGTGGGTAACCTAGTCTCCCTGGTCTGGGCACAGTTTAAGCTCCGTAAGTAAAGGAGAGCAACTTGTGTTTAGCACTACTGGAAATTGAGGTTATTCCTTGACGAGTAGTACAGTGACATTTCTGGATTCACCCAGCGTGAGTAAAGGAGTTTCAAACCCTTCACTAATTCCTCTCTTGTTCTCCCTATCCTTTCTGTGTCATTTTTATAATCTTTCAGTGATCCCTTACATACGGCCTCATTCGGATCATTATTTCACCAAGTCTTTTTAACCAGGGAGAGAGAAGGGTGGGATAAGAGGAACTAGAAGCAAGTTGTCTGTCTGAACACAGACTGCAAAACATTAGCCTCCATTTTCACCAAGAGACAAGAGGAAATACCAGGGAAAAGCAGCTAAAGGTCACAGAATGGCACATTTTTCGTGTAGTTTACCAGAAGTATGTGAAAACAGCTGTAGAGAGAATGGATAAATTATGTTTTAACTTTGGATTGAGCTCAGAATTTTGAATAAAAAAATCTACCTACCCTATTTATAGCTAGTTCTGTCACAATATTGTATGCTATTGTGAATTTATTAGCTGGCAATGGTTTTTAATAAATCAGTGTGCAAGGCATCCTTGTAATAAGTTATAATGAGACACAAAACAAGATTTTCCTTTGAGTTCCTTGTCCTTTTTTCCTTGGGACCTTTTATCTCCTGTCCTATTAGGAAATGTCTAAGTGGATATGCCCATATGCTGGCAGAATGAAATACCAGCGTGCCAATGGAAAGTTTTTGTTCATGTGGACAGTGTTACAGTGCTGCTGGCCTCTGCAGAAGATAGGGCCATATTTTTTGACATACAATTACTGAGGCACTACCAGAGAACGAAACAATAAAGGATTATCATATATTATGTACAGCAAAGCAACTTTTAGCCAGACACAGACTTAATCACATTAAAATTTAGCTTAAAAGCAGTTCTGCATTCATTCACGTGCCAGTAATATTTGAGAGAAAATAAAATGTTACTAAAAAACATTTTAATTGTAAAAACAATGCATTTGGAACAAAAAGGACTTGCAAACTTATACACATGCAAATCTGGGTACTCCCCTTTGTGACTATGAATAGCCATTAATATTAAAGGATTTAATAAACATAATCATATGCAGAAAGAAATCACCTTGCCCTTCAATGCAAACATTTAAAGAATGTAAGGCCATGAACAGGCTCATCAGTGAGTTTAACTCCCTTAATTCGAACTATTTTGTGAAGAAGAAAACGAGAATGGGCTCAGAAAAATGCTCATATCTGAATCCAAAGTCAGATTTCATTTCAAATATTTTCACAGCTATGTGTTGCATTTAATTTCTAATAATACTACCTTTTTTTTTCCTCCTTTTCTGAATACTATGAAAAACAAGTATTAAATTTGAACATGCTGCTGGCGAACAAGGGGCGTGGACTGTCTGCTAAAATTCATGGTTCAAAAGCCATGCTTTCTTTTGTGTTTTGTATCCCTTCTCCCAGCCTAATTTACATAATTAACTGACATTGATTGCATGCAGAGTCTCACTATTGAATATGGGCTACTCATTGTTTGCAAGCTACCTATTAAGCAGGCAGTTTCATGAAGAAGTTCAACAAATAATTTCAAACTATGGAAAAAAATTACTCCACCTTTTCACAAAAATTTCCTAATAGGGAGATGTCAATCCTAACAAATGAGTTTTCTCAAATGATTTGCTCAGATACATAGAGGAGATTTCAGATTATTAAAACCAAGTACTATGCTTCCCATATCAGGTTTCTTATTGCCTTTTTCTGCTTTGATTATGAAGATGACAGAGCTCTCAACTGCAAAAGATATAGTGGCTGATGGAGCCCAACAAGACACCGTCTTGTCGTACAAGGTGTAAAAGACACCAAGCTTCTCGCAGCAGAATCTTGCCTTCAGTTCCCAGTCACTTCAGGAAAGAGGGACCGACTCCACTTCATCATAGAAATATCATTATGTTTATTTTATTTCATTTCTTACAGACTGGCAATTCAACAAAGTTTTGTCTGTATATAGAATTGGATCCATTGAACTAGAAATTTATTGCGTGCATCAAAGAATGGCAAGTAACTGTAAAGCGTGTTAAATTTCAAAGTAATAATTACATACGTTAAACTCACTCAGATCTCCACCAGCGCAGCTCCGCTGATGACAACAGTTACTTCAGATTTACAGCTGCGCGGGATCAGAACCAGACCTGGGCGGTTTAATTCTGCAGTGTCATGCAGTCCTTAGGTGGGTAACCGTGAGCAAGAGGTGAGTTAGACAGCTAAGGGGGCCAGGCCAGCTCCTTGGGAAGGTGGGGACAATGAACATTTTCAACTGCAGTGGTGAAAGGGTTAATGTTTCCATGCCCATGTACTATCAACAGTTTTATTAACTTGTTTTCATTCCTTTTTTTTGTTTGTTTTCATTCCCTTCTAATGCTGTTGTTCATTTTCAGATTCCATTTTTAATATTTTTAATTCAGTTTTAATATCCTCCACAGGAATTTAAAAACAATCTACTCTTTAAAACTTAATTGTAGCATTTGGTATTCCATAAAAATACATTTTACATTTTCAGATCCAGTTTTGTGAAGTAATTGGATAATAAATAAATAATGAGAACAAGATCCTTATTAACTTTTTAGTCATTAAACTGACTTAACATTTTAGAAAGAACAATAACTTTTCCAATAACGTTCCAGAATAGTTGTTATAATTATAACACACCAAAACAAATACATACAATGATGCTGTCTTTCTTGGATAGTAGGATGGAAATTTGTAATTATTTACATTTTCCCCAAGCAGCATAAATGGCCAGCATTTCTCTCCAAGAAGGGACTGCGCCCCCTCCCACTGCAAGGAACACAAACAATCATCCAAGCATTAATATGGACGATCCCTCAGCAGCGCTGCCAGTCAGCCCCCCTGCACTGAACCTCCTTCTCCCGAGCAAGCAGCTGAGGCATCCGTCCGTACTCTGGGTGCCTACTCTGGGTTCAGCCCGGGACACAGCCGGTAAATCCAAATCCCCCGCCCATTTCTGTGTCTGGAAGAAGGCCCCATAAAAGCTCAGGAGATGCCACCAGCTCAGCTGTCAGCAGTGCTTCAGCAGCATCCCCGTACCAGGCGCAAAGGGCAGCCTTTCCCCAGTTTCCCTGGTGCCAGCCCAGGGCAAGAGGAGATGCTGGAGGTGCAGTAGGGAAACTGCCTCCTCCACCCCTCTCCTTTTCCTGAAGATCCGTGAGAGCTGTGGCGTGGCAGGGCTCTCGGGGCCCAGGGGAGCCTGGCCAGACGATACTGCGGGACACCTACGCTCCTTCCCAAGCACAGATGTAAGCAGAGCGATCCCGCACTCTTGTGACCTCCCACTCCAATTAATACAGATTATTGTGATGGACCCGGTCGTGGCCGGGGCCGGGAGAGCCTCGTCCAGTGGAGAGCAGAGCAGCCCTGCCCGGGAGTGGCTGATGCCGCTTCAGGTACCCAGGGAATTGTCCACATGTGGGACCTGGGAACATACTGGTGTGTGATTAAGTCCAGCCCTCCATATTGTCCAAAGTACCACTCTGGCACCTCACACCGCTTTGCAGCTTACTCGGGCCTGTCAATCCGCCATCCCTATCACCTAATGCTCTCTCCTTATGTTAAAAAAAATCCAGGTGAAATCTGGATGGCGAGAGACTTGAGCCGTGCTGTGGAGGCCCCGCATTATTTGTAACGCCTTCAAACAAAACATAAGTGGGTGCTCTGATGAAGTGTTGACTAAACTTTTCCTGCCACCTAATCAGCTGGAAATCTATCAGTGCAAAATATCTTCTGGCTGAGTAAGAGCTATTTTTCAGCCCTCTCAAGCAGCCCAAGAGGACTGGGCTTCAGCCTGGTTTCTCATCCCGGTTCTCATCCCTCACACTGCAAACGCAGTTCAAGGAGGAGGCTTTAAATGCGTGCTAACCCCTAATCACGCCAGCAGTGCCTTTGAAGTCACGGAGGACTTCGTCTTAAAGACTTCTCTCCCACAGTTCTAAAATAGCCACTGATACAATCAGCAACGAATGACCACGGGGTTTCTCGAGCAGCACGGCGTATGCTGGTCGTGTCTCAGGCAACACAAGCTTCGGAGGAGAAGTTTGATTTCAATGGGAGAAAGAGCACAGGCCTGACCGCACGGAGCAGGACTTTGTTTTTCCATGTCAAGTAAATGCAATTTATCTTTTTTTTTTTTAAAAAAAAAAACAAGGAGCAGTTGCCCACGGGCTTTCCTATTCAAGCTTAGGTGTAGTAGGTCGAAAACCAAGAGACAAAAAAGGACAGGTGACCACAGTCTCGGCCCAGGCCCATTGTGTTGGGCCCAGCTCGGCTGCCCCAGCCACAACACTTGGAGGAAGTGCCACACAAACAGAGGAAGCAGGATTCGGGCTGAGAAGGATTTAGTAACCACATTACTACGCTCTCAGCACTGATGCCTGCAAAAGATAAAACCTGGGAAAAGACCTCGGGTTCCTACTCCTTATTGTTGCTGCCTGGGATTTAACTTGTATGTCTGAACTATGTACATATTTCACTGATTTAGGTGGGGCGCCGTGAACGCATTTATACGGGCCGAGACAGTGACAGGACTGCTGATGTTTACAGTAACAGGTTAGAGAGACTTTGCCAAAGCATTCTTAGTTTTTAAAATGATCGGTCCGACCCAGCCCCCCTCCCCCTCTCCATTGTTATTTTTTCTGCTGGATTTACGGAAGAAGGAAATGGTAAATTACAAGAAAAAAATAGCATTTATCTTGCCAGGACGTGTTGCTTTGAACTTGGATGATATTAACATATCAATCAGATTCAGTGATATGTTAAACAAGGTTGTCCCTGGTTTATGGTTCACTGAAGCTGGGAGTTGAACCATGGCTTTGTCTGCGTGGTGGGCAGGGAGCTTAAC
Organism: Platalea leucorodia; assembly: GCF_965183815.1. Lineage (NCBI taxonomy): Eukaryota > Metazoa > Chordata > Aves > Pelecaniformes > Threskiornithidae > Platalea > Platalea leucorodia. Next base: position 52,065,236 of record NC_138823.1, on the reverse strand, counting down.
CCCACCAGCCTAAATCCTTCACGGGGGGACGCAGCACTGGCACCAAGCACGGGGCGCCATGTATTTTACCTGAGTTATGCTGACCCAAAATGAAGTCCAGTCTACAATTTAGTTCAGACTGAAAATTTGCCCAGATGAAGCTATTTCAACACAGTGATGATGGCTGAAAATCCGTGAAGGGGGAAAGCGTAGAACAGGGAATACAATGACAGACTACAAACACTCTGTTTAGAGTAGTCTTGTAAGAGGAAATATTTTTGGATGACATTTCCAGTTCCCAATCAAAGCTTGGCCAATTAGATGGAAAATGAATTTAGAAAGGAAACATTAATTAGATTTTGATACAGATGCTAATTCCAAAACTTCATGAGGTTTCAAAGATTTGCCTGCTCTACTCTGCTGTTTCCTGATTATGGAATATTCATTATTCCACAATAACTCTTCAGGCTGGAGACAGCTTAATTTAACTACATTGCTTCCTTCAGGGACGACTAGGAACTTGTTATTTAAGTGTTAAATGGCAGTACTGAACTGAATAGTGATTTGAACTGGACTGAACTGGATTCACCATACAAAGAAGCGTGCCATGCACCAACCTACTGGCTACAAGGAATTAAAAAAAAAAAGAGAGAGAGAGAGTAAATCGAGTAATTCCTGGAGGGAGTAGCTTGGAAAGAAGTCTTACCCTTTTCCTTCTTGCCTCTTTTAGGAAATAACACAGAAACCAAAATGAAGAAATATATACAAATAATATTTAACCTCACTTGTTTCTGCTTTCACAACGACACTTTTCCTCCCATATGTAAGCCAACAGTGAAAACAGATCTCACTAAATAAATAATATAATAACCAAATAAATAATTTAATAAACAAAAACAATGTCCAGAATGTAAATTAATCCTCAGGGCTTTAAACAAATATAGACAATTTAACTCAAAAGTGTAATTTTTTTCTCAAGGAATTGTAAGCTGAGAGCTATGGTAAAATCTTGATGTAATCATAACCATAGTATCTACTCTAAGTTGCACACACATTGCTGTTTGGAAAATGAAATCAGTCCTTGGAAAAGTACTTTTACTTACTGTTTACAGTTAATCAGCAGACAGACTTCACAAATACATTTTTAATACTCAGACTTACTATCCACATTTTACGCAATTAAATTTTACATTGGTGCTGTATTACAAACTAATAGAAAGGGAGCTACAGTTGAAAAATAAAGATGCCGTAAGTTCAAGGCCCAGGATCACAGTACAGTAATAATTCTCTGGAAGTGAAGAGAGAGGAAAACCCCAAACATTCTGATTTAAGAAAACAAGTAGCTACAGAAAATGAAGTCCAGTTTCCTGTGGCTTTGTGTCTTGTGGTTGAATTATCCCATGTCTAACAAGATGCAAATTCTGATTGAAACTTTTCCTGTGGTTGAGGCATCTATCAGCTCCTTTTCTCTCCCATGTGGATTTTCTGATGTCCAGTAATAATGTTTTCCTCATAATAAAGTCTTTCCCTCAGCAGAAAAATAAGTTAGGCCCCTCAGCTCTGCTCGGCTACTAATTTTCACTAAACACAGAAGAAACTAATGTCAAGTTTCCTTCATCAAATAGACTGAAATTAGTCAGCAAATTCAGAAGTTATAGAGGACTGAAAGATAGGCACACAGGCAGCATGATGATAAAATGCATTTCTGTATGAAAGCAAGTGAAAAGTGCACGTATCTTGGGTGCACTTGCTTTTGTCTCAGACCAAGTTTTCCCTCTCTAAAGACTCTTTTCCCTCATATGTCAATTTGCATATGAGCTGTCTATAGAGAAGGTGCATGTTCTTTTTATAAGTAAGAAAAACTGTAGTAATAGTGGGGGAAAGGAATCCAGCACAGGCAGGTCGAGAGAGGAGGGTAAAAGATCTGTGAAACTGCTACTCAGTGTGGATAATTCTGGTAAGGAGGTTAAGCAGGCATTTTTTATAAGATATGCTGATGTGCTTTACCGGCAGCAGGAAACCAATGCTCTGAGAGGAGTAGAGGAGTAGTGGGTTGATGGTTTATGCACAATATGAAAAGCTTTTGTTTTCCCTATGTGAACACTGAGGCCTATCTCTGAGCCAACCTTCATTGTACTAACTTTCTAGCCTCCTATCCACTGAATATCCTGGGATAACCTACATCAGCAAAAATAAGGGCTCAAATAAACAAATCTTAAATCCACACTCTTCAGGGGCTCTCTCGCACTTCATGTGAACTCTCTTTCATTAAGTGGAGAACAAGGTTTCTAGGGCAATGCCAAAAAGGATAAACGAGGAGAGATCTTCTGCTTCAGCCTTTCCTTATGTCTATGTGCAAGTAGACAGCCATCACTTCAGCATTTTTGTCTTGGGAAAAAATTTCTCCTTGCTCAGCTTTTGCCTGAACTGTAGTTACATCCACTATCGAGAAGAGCATGCAAAAAGACAAATGGCTGTATTTGCTTCTGAAAGTCCTTTAAGAAAACATCTGTACAGCCAAACCTTGCCAGCAGCTCCTCTGCTATTGCAGGGCAGCAGTGGCACTGCCCCTCATGCTCTCCTGTCTGCCAGACCACCCTGAGGGTGAAAATGAATTTACTGTTGAGTGTGGATGAGGCCTCAAAGACCTTCCATGACAAGACGAAGCAACACCAGGGTCGTCTTTGCCTGCTCAAACAATAATTTAGTGTCTCCTTTAAAAATTAATCTGATTAATTTAAAGATGTATTTCATCTGGTGAGACAAACTTTTACGATGGGGAAGGATTAGCAAACCTGTAAAAATATCTCTTTGCCACAAGAGTTTCCACAATTAACTGAGTCTAACAGATTTTGGCTATGTTCCCCAGAAAAAGCACTAGAGGTCATGCATATTGCAACTATGGTTTACCTCAGCCAGTAAAACCAATTATCCTTCACATCCCTCTCTTCATTTTTTCCGAGGGAGACCATTTCTTCTTGGACTGTTGGCTCATGGCATCTGGCTGGGAGCTGGGGATATATTTGAAAGTCCTTAAGATGAATCCTTAAGTCAGAATTACCTTACACAGGGATGCAGAAGTAGCCCAGCAGAAACAAAAAAGCTCCACTTATCATCAGCTCAACTCTGTTGAAAACACTTTTCTGTCCAGCTTTCTTTGAGAAGAAGGAATCAAATGAGTTAAACAATCAAATCAAATGAGTCTGCCACGACAAGTTTGAAACCCAGGGTCCCAAAGCCGGACTCTCCTCCTGAGTATGAGAAGCATTTGCATTTAGGCATGCAAATCCTCTCTCCAAGGAATATCAGGTGGCACTTGGGTCTCCTTTCAGGAACCTCTAAAGAATGTCTGTTATGGCATTTGATCCTTTCTGAGATAACCACGTCTTCTGGTATCTCCAACAGGGAAGACAAAATGGGATCTTTTAAATATCACCTACTTAAACCTACTTGGCCCCACTGGCCCAGAAAGGTCATGAATAAAAATTAAACCTTTCGCATAGTTCCCGTTGAGGTTTTGAAACCAGTTGTTGGAAATGAGCACCTGAAGGGCTCTGCTTTTCATGTGCTGTCTGCAAAGAACCATCAAGTACCAGTGCCAGCTTCCACAGGTTTTGATTGTTCTTGTCTGACTGGAAGCCCCTACCTCTTCTCCCCTGCTTGATCCACCTGGACTACCCAAGCCATGAGAGGAATCAGTCAGCACAAATTTTCCATGTAATTTACCCGAGATTTTAATTACCAGACAAATCAAACAGCAGAAGGTTCAGGCAACACTCAATCCACTTGGGAATTCACCACCTGCCTGGCTTAAAAAGCAAAAGCAAAACCACATAGTTTTATAGGTTTCAAAAAGAGAAGGAAGATGAAAAACAGTAAGCATTTGATTCCTTTTGCTTCTAGCATATATTCATTTCTCTTGTAGCTGGATTTTAACAGAACTACTATAGCAAACTGCAACCCTTCAGTGGCTCAGACTGTAGCTTTGGGTCCATCCTCTGCATTTTCCCAGAGACTGACAGAAACTTGATTTGTTGTGAGAATACAGCCCATCCTATACAGTTAAGGACCCTGTGGGAAAAAATCACGTAAATGTCATGGACACAGAAGGAAGAGACAAATTAATGTAACACAGACAACTTATTTCTGATATTTTGTTACTTTGTAGTGCTTGATTTGCAAGCTAAATAATGTAGTTTTTACATGCAATTCCATTAAAGAAAAAAAATAAGGGAGAGAGTACTGGAAAACTTCACGAGTAGTCATCAGATCCACAGCACAGCCTATGATTGTCCTAATCTGCTTGAGCATTTGGTGACACAGTAGAAGACTATTGTCTATGTCCAGCCATGGGAGGGAGATGAGACAGATCTTTACTGAGTACATTTCAAAGCTAGTTGTTAGACAGCAAATGAAAGATGAAAGTTGGGAAAGCGCAGTTCAATCACAGAAGAAAAATGCATTTTCTTTTTGGAAAACTCCGCTGTTCTTGTTCTCCCTGGCCTCTCTCTCCATCCTGACATCTGTTCCCACTTACTCTGCCCCCATTTTCTCACTGGGAAGCATCAGACAATCTTTACTGCAGGCACAAGTATTGGTTCCAAGTGTCTTCAAGGGAATACATTCTTAGTCATGCTTGTACTCTAATGGGTGTCCTTGCCTTACATGCAAGTCCGGGCCCACATTTGTCCCAGGCCTCGACTCAGCAAAATACTTAAGCAGAGACCTCACTGTGTAGAAGTGCTTAAACCCCCAAATCTCTAGCATACATTTAATTTTGAGAACTCATTCCACTGAAGCTAGCAGAAGCGCAGTGTTTGTCACTGCCTTCTCCTAAACTGGGGCCTGAGACCCACATATGGCACTTACCTTTGACATCAACAGTCAAAAAATTCATATTAACTATAGAGCAAATAGAACCTTTAAAAAAAAATTAAAAAGCATAGTGACAAAAAAGACTTATTTTCCCCATCTTTTTTCAAGATGAGCTAATTAGGAATTTTCTTCCTCATTTTGTTATACACTCAAAACTCAGAGCAAGACATTACTCAAGCTGGCTCGTGAGACCCTTGCTGGGTCTCTGTGTGTCCCTTGCACCAGGGAGAAGCAGTGAGCGCCTGGGGCACTCACGTTGGACAGAAAAACCTCTTCCTCACTCCTTCACTGACCTTCCCCCGGGGAAGGCTCCTTGCCCTCTAGGTGGCTCAGGTGTCCTTTACAGCCAAACCACACCACAACCACTCTGATGGAAGGGAAAAAAAAAAGCCCCAAAACATGTCAACGCCCATATTTGCCTATTGCTTGTGGGTAAATGTGATCCATGGGAGGAATAGAGAACTGGCATGGATGGGAGAACAACATCATAAGACCAACAGGTTGCTATGCAAAATAATGACTTAATAGGCAATGCCTGTAAGCATTTGTTGTATTAATTAATTGCAATTAACCTCTTTCAACTGCTAGGAAGATTTTCATTCTGTTAGAAACTGCAAGTGTTCAGTGTGCAATGAAGCAGCTAAATGTAGAAAATGATCACTCAGAAAATCATAGCTCTGCAAGAGAAGAACGTTGCTGTTAGCTCTTCTTTTTCAGGAGAAAAGGAGCTGACATAACAGGACAGGACATTTCCCACTCAGAAAACATGCATGCTCAGGCAAGCTGGAGGACTGTGTAAAGCAGGCAGCTGTGGAGAGATGAGTAAGTCCCATCCATTCAGAGATAAAACAACTTTTTTTTTTTTACATAGGATAGTCTAATGTGGAAACTGCCAATCCTTCTCCTCTCACTACTTCTTTGATGTTCATTTGCTTTAAAATTTTTCCCCTGTGATGAACAACAGAGATTGCCAGTAAGTATTTGCAAGCTCAGCAGCAAAGCAGAAGGAACTGAGGATTTGTTGCTCAAAATGAATCCTTGAAAATGACTGTCTACAGTCATTCCCTTCTGTTTGCTTCACTGTTACAGGATAAATGGAAGCAAAGTATGATAGCAAGAGCTATAATAACAACTTATTAACATTTGCAAAACTTCTATTGGAGGCTTGTAAGTGTGCAAAGTATCACTCTGAGAGGGATACTGAAGAAGACACATTTATTTTCTCATAGCCCACCTCTTTTTACTTATACTTTGTACCTGCAACCGATGATTTTTGATAGTAAATTTCAACGCTGCCAAAATTACCACAAGAACAGCCAAAAGTGCACCTAAACCAGTAGCCTGCCCACGAGGGTGGGATGCTTTGGGAGGAGTGCAAGAACAGAGTCAGAATATTACAAGACAGTAATATTTCCTCCAGACACACTCCCCATCTCAAACCACTGCATATGTCGCTCATGTTGAACATAGGCAGCGTAACCTGCTCCTTCAGAAGTCAGCCATCCTGGGGGCCCTCCTTGAATGAGACGTTACTTGCACAACGTAGGAAGGCGGGTGGCGGCACTAGATGGCACTGGAAGCCCTGCGGTTTAGGCATTGTTAGGGTTATTTTGTGCTTTAAGCGCCATCTGGTGGTGTTATCGACTTTTTCTTGAAAAGTCGGGTTATGTGACCCTGTCACTAGCAACCACTTTTCACGTTTTTTCGATAAGTATACATAACTAGATATCAAAATACAATGTCATCGAGTTTTTCTAAACTGAAGAGTATTTCCCCTCCTTTCTCATTATACTTTTGGAAAGGAGTTCAATATGCAATGTACTTACCAATTCTGATTTTTTGGCCAAAAACTTTTAATCAGAGAAAGTTTGGCTTAGAGAAAGGCATGCATGTGCTGCCAAATGCAATCCTGCTGCTGGATGTAAGAGTGTTTCAACATCCTTTCCTCCATAGCTCTTTGGCTTCTCCTCCGTTTTGCTTCCTCCTGAAAACTCAATCAAATAAGTAGGATAAACCAGAGAGACTGCCATGGGAGGCAAGAGCACAAAGAAGACCAAAAACCAAAATCACACATCCATATAGTCTTCCAATCCTCCCCGCCGCCCCCTCACCAAAAAAAAAAAAAAAAAAAAAAAAAGAGAGAAGCAGTGAAGGACTGGTCTTTCACAATATTCCCCAAAGTCATGAAAGTATCTAATCAGCCTTCAAGATGCTGCACAAGAATGCCAACCACCTAGCAAGGGGTTTCTCCCATGCAAGTTTCTTGCAAACCTGCTCATTCCTGACTCCATTCTTAGCTTGTTTGGCCTGAAATGTTTTAGTAACAAATAACATCTTATTTTATATCCATAGAATATTCCTCCTAGATAGAAGAGTGTATTATTTGTGTATGTAAAACTCTACATTCTGCTTTGCCATTTTTAGACAGCATCCATTGCTGGGTTGAAGGCAGTGTGTAACAGGTATACACTGAGTTTCCCAAAAGCAGGCACCTGTTTCACATTTTGAAAGACTTTTGCACTACTGTAAAGGCTGGGGCAGGGGGGGCTTCATTTCAGTCTTGCTCACGTTGAGGCTGACAGAGATAGTTCCCTTTCACTTCTTTAGGAGCCTACAATAGATTTTGGTTTTTGCTTCTACCTTGTAAACTGACACTGAAACAAAAAATTGCCAAAGGGGTGTGACAAGGAGGAGCAGCTCTGGCCCTGGGAGCTGGTGGGTGACTGGTGCTGGGGTAGCAGCTGACTAAGCCACTCCAGACCCTGGCTACAGACAGGGTAGGGGACTCCACTGGTCTACCTTGGAAGATGGAAGGGCTAACTTGTTCTTCCTGAGATAACCGACAGTGGCAGACCAAAGCCAAAACTTACACTACCCTTGTGTAACTTGCCAACAATTCATTTACACTGTTATCATCCTACAACCCATCGCCTGGGGGCAAGGACAGAGGGGGGTGGCAGGTATACACCAGGACATAGAGTGGGCAGTTCTGCAAACTGCCAGACCAAGTAGGCTAGCCAGGGGAATTCAGAAAGGAGTGTGAAACAGTTGACCTACCTAAAAATGAATCCTCTCGCACACATAATGAAGACAGAATTTGCATTAGAAATCCATACAGCTGTTTGGAAAGGGGAACGTTGCCCTCAGGGACAAATCCACTCCCTAACACCCAGCCTTAGCGTCTCCCTCATGCCTGGCCAAGATCCTCCCCCTCATGAGGAAGAATCCTCCCCCCGAGGCGCCTAAGCAACAGTGGAGCAATCGCAAGGAGGCTGCTTTATTAAATTAAATGTCCTCGTGGGAGGATGCAATTCAGGGTTTTTTTTTTTCCCTTTTTTTTTCTTTTTTTCTTTTTTTTTTTTTTTCCAAATGAACCTCCCTTCTCAGAGAATAGGAAGGACTGCTGCTTTTGTGTGGCAGAATTCAAACTGAACTTTGCCTCTTTGTTCTTTTTTTAAAGAAGTCGAGCATGCACAAAAAGTAACAGATTCCCAAAATCAGGTTGTCTCTTCCTTCAGATTTGATTACTCACTCCAAGTTCATCATTAGGATAGTGTAATGTGGATCCATGTTTTAAGCAGGGCTCCCCAGTGAAAACAAAGAGGAGTGTCCCGCCTAAATTAATACCACAACATGTCCCATAGAAAATAAATAAAAGATAAATCAAGCCAAGTCGGCTTCATTTAGGCCAAATGTGGGAGTTTTGCCTTGAAGTAAAAACATAGGAATTTGGTCTTGTCCTGTTCTAAAAGAAATTAATTTAAGAAATATATCCTAAATAATCAAGACAGGCAAACGTTTTGTGTATAAGTAACCAGGACTACATCCCTGAAATACAGATGAGGATTCTTCGCAGCTTTAATATCAGGTTTTCTATACATAATACTCTGCAGAAATTCTCAAACCCAATGTTCTTCTTTACTTTTTATAGTTAGCATTTTTTACTTTAGTCAGTGTAAGCCCCTTAACAACACACTTCTATTGCCTGTACTATTCTTTGTATGCCGATGGTAGGCCCACAAATATAAAGCATCTTTGTAGAAGCCCCTTAGAAGGTCTGTATTTATTTGGTGGATCTGCCAATTACTTAAATATTGTTCTGTTTACTGGCCAGCTGCAAATGGTACAGTACCTTTACCGTCTGAAAAATGATTCTAAAAATAGTAACATGGGGCTTGATGTTTATGATTGCTTAGTGACTTAATAACAAATATTCTTGGTTTAAGTTTTCTTTAAAAGCTGTTTTTCTAACTTCATGTAGTACAAATTCAGCATAGGACATAAAGGCTAAGCTATATTATCCCAGTATTTTACTGGTGACACCATCAATAAACAAAAGTAGAAGGTCAGATCATGATGCCCCTATGCAGCTTCCGTAATGGGACTTTGCCCTGTAGCGTGCATGGGTATGGACACCACCGTGGTTACTTCTAGACTGCATTTCAAGCTTGGGTCATATGCTTAAGCTCAAATTCATTTTGTGTCCAAATAATTTGAATACTAACACCCAAAATGCAAGAGCTTCAAACAAGCAGGGATTTGGAGCCACACTATCCCTTAGCCCAGATTCAAGTATGTGCCAATCCATAGGCTATGTTAACTCATGTCAAGTTTTCTGCTCTTGTCACCATGCAGCAAAATCACATTGTCAATACAACGCAGACAAGTCAGCCTAGGAGCCTTCTAAAAAGGCTGGTGTCTGCAGCAAGACACTATAGCATATGTAGGCTGCTGAACTGTACTTTAGGGCCAGAACTGCAGACACACAGATGAGAAAGTACATTTAGTTTCAGGCAGTTTCCTGGCTTGTGCTCCACCAAGTAAGGGAGATGCAGGCTATTTGGCCCAGAATTTCTTGATTCTTCTTAGAGCAAATGCAATCTCTGCCTCTGTCTTAGGTTACATATAGCAAAAATGTACTTCAGTCAGAAAACTGATATGTAAATGTTCCTGATTGTGGCACAGGGAGCAGATTTGTTAAATAAGTTCCATTTTTACCCAATGACCCATTCCACCTCTGCAAGACAGTCCCCATTCTAAGAGCATACTTTTCATAAGACAGAAAAGATAGTCAGGATATCAGAAGGGCTTACCAGACTGCTTTTGTTCATTATTTCTTTGCAGCCCTTGAAGATGCTGAGCAAAATGGCAACACTTGTTCTGAGAAGGGAGAGTGCATCAATAACAGACAGTGTGAGCTCCTCTTCCTACCAAACAGTACTCACTGTGTTGTACCATCTTGCAGATATATTGCTCAGACATTTTACTGTTACCAAGGGCGTGGGGTTGGTTTCATCTAATTATCTTCAAGGCTTTCTGTATAGAGCAACTTCGTACAGAGCAACTTCATGATCCACCCAGTTGGGAGAGGTGTACAAGTAAAATTGGCACTGCACTATAGATTGGAAAAACTAAAGGAAAGGTCAGAGGTCAGACCTCACCTACTCGTACTGTACAGAGCTCTGATTCATGTAGGTAAGGCCACTGATGTAGACTGGGCTTTAAATGACTTGCTAAGAAGAAAATCAATATCAGAAAAGTAAACAGAATTATGAAGTTTTTGACTCTCCAGCTTTGCTGAGACCCACAACCTCTTTCTCCTGCCCTCCTCCAAACATAAAAGGCTCCTTAACTTTCTTTGGCATGCAGAAATTTTCATCTATATGAGACTCCAGTGACTTGCCTCACTGGCCTTTTAGGGTGTAAATACCTTTTCTTAAAAGAAGGAAAAGGTCAGATTTGTTAACGGCTTCACAGCTCTACTCATGACTACCAGGCTGTTGCAATGTAATGACTCCAGGAGATAGGTCTACAGTCCTAGTGTTAAGGAATGCAATTTGAGCCTTTGCCGGCACAGACATGTCACTGATGCTACTAAAACAAAACTTGAGCTAAAATTTGTTTCAAGTCTTTACTTGCTTGCAATGGAAAGTTTGCTGGCAGCTGTTGTCATCATTAGCCTTGTGGCAATGTTTTTTTCTGAAGTGTCTTGTGTCTTATTGAAGCTTAACGCTTGTTAAGTTGGGAGGGGACTTTGGGTGATCTGCCAACAGCAGACAATAAAGTGTTCTTTTCTCCTGTTGTAACAGAGTCGTAAGTTTTGGTTTATGGATAATGGCAGCTACACACAGTAAATTAAAACACACACAAAAAAGAGGAAAACATGAGGGCTTTTCTCTAAGTAGTCTATTTAGCCCATTATAGGCTCCCCTAGGGTTTTAAATGCAGTTGTAAAAACACCCTAATTTTTCACCATTAACTATTTTATTTTCCTAGTAGGTTAAGAGTGTGCATTTTTATAGCTACATCCCTCTCCAGGGACCCCCTCCTCCCTGCCTGGCTCTCTGGGAAGGGGCTGAAATTCATCACCTGCTTGTACACTGTCCTCTGGTTTTGCCTACTCACTATGGACTGGTGGGATGGATGGTGGTCTAGCTATTAAATATGGGTCAGATACATCATCTTTATCCTGTAAACTGACAGAGAGCTGTATATCAAAGCATGCCAAGAAGCCCAGGAAAGAACCACTGAAGCAAACCGTGCAGCCCAAAGCAGATTCAGATACATTGGCCCCATGCGGTGAAGCCTGCACATGTGGCTTAGGGAGCTCTGTCTGGGACATGGGACCCACCGCAGGACATCTGGTAATGCGTTGGCATAAAACACCAGAACCATGTAAGTCCACTAGCTTCGGTACGGAGGCCCTCTAATGTGTCCTGCAAGCAAATTGGGAGGTACTCTATCACCCTAGAGTTACACAGCAGCCTCAGACTGTTAGGTTTAAGTTTAGGTTCATTATCATACAACAGGTCCAGTGAAGGCTAATCAGATTAAGATAATTAAAAAGCAACCATGCACCTTCAACAGAAAGAAAAAGACTAGAAATCCAAGCAAGGAGTAGCATGTTTTGCCCTTTGATTGTGGTTTTTCTTGTTTGCTCAAGTTGCTAGAGCCCTTGAAGTTACATGGAGCAAGCACGGCCAGGGACTGGCATTGTTTTAGGAGCCTGAGGAAATTAAACTGTAAAAGAAATCTGTAAGATTTGTGTGATTTAACATGGAGCTCTGTGGGTAGGTCCTGGGATGGAGTTGTAGGTTAAATGGGGGATTCAGTTCCTTACAGTGACTCTGGCTCCTCAGGGCAACCTTGGGCCTGCCACTTCATCTCTCTCTGTCTTTTCCTCCATATAACAGCCATGATGATGATACACCGGTGCCTTACCCTTTTCTGCCTCATCTCCTGGAATGGGAACTCCCCGGGCAGTGAGCTGCTGGCAGCTGCGTGCACGCACGCAGCCCAGCACTGTGGGGCTGCCAGCGCAGCTCGTCATGGCTCTAACAGCAGCAGGAAGGCGTGCGGCACTTCTGTGTCACCGCACGAGCAAACACACAGCAAGGTTTGCTGCCCCTGCCATGGTTCAGGTAGAAAGACAGCAGGCAATAACCCCTTTCTGCACGCTTAACAGTTTAAAGGAGATAATTGCCATACATAACTTAAACCTTATGGGCAATTCAGGAAAGTGGAATTAATTAACTATCTTGGCATTTGGCCTTAATTCTACTGCTAGCATGTATTATAAAACATATAAACATCATGAAAGTGTTGTTCTATTTGTCATGCTGTGTAACACATCAGGGAAAGTACTACAGAATAGGAAGCCAAAGTCTTTCTTCACGCACACTCTGCCTTAAGCAATCATCTCCTCCGGCAGGGATCTGAGGCAACAGCATTCCTGCTATTAGCTGTCTTCCAGTTACAGGGGGACAAGAAGCACAGAAATAAAATTCCACTTCTTGTGTATCTGCCTTTCCTAAGCGGCCAGTGCAAGTAACTCGCTCGATTTAACCCTGGAATCTCAGACCCAGCCAGAAGCCAGCTCAGCCTCCCCGAGGTCACTCACCTGGTAGTCTTTTGCCAGGTTCTCTGCACTTGCATCTTCTCCTATCTTTTTTTCATGGTGTTTATATGTCTTTTGATCTTCCTGCATGATAAAACCGTCTAATCTAATAAAAAAAAAAAAAAATAGAGAAGAAACAGAATAGACAATTTAGCATTTGTAACAACAATCTCATCGGAAATTCTCTGGAAGGCTTGTAGTCGGACCCTGCAGAGGCAAACTCCTCAGGCTACCAACAGAGTCCTTCCTCCTATTCTGACCTAAACATTTACATTAAAATGGGCAGTTTTATCTCTTTTTTTCTCCTAGCATCAGGATTTTTTGAAAAGTATTTCACACGTCTATTTGTACTTAGGTATTGAGATGGCTAGCCTCCTTGATAGAAGTGCAGAGTCCCAGCTGAGCTGAGTGATCCCTCAAAATAAAGGTAACGGCTGCTCAAAATTAGACAACTGCCATGTTCTCAGGGGCAAAACTTTATAAAAAAAAAACCAGCCTAAATGGCTGTTCCAAGATAGATATTATGTCCTTTTGCTTCTGAAGTGTCTCTAAAGCTCAGGTTGCTTTCCTCTGGTGCTAGAGTTCTGTACGCAGCAGTAGCATATGGATTTCAAACATCAGTCACTGCTGAAAGACAATGAACAAAGGGCCACACAAAAGGGAGGAACGAACTCGGAGCCAAATTCTCTCAGGTCACATGCCAGGTGAGATGACACTAGTTCAGGCTGTTCACTTGTCCAAACGAGGCTGTACTGCCATCTGCCCACATATTTCTATCTTTCCGGTGTTGTTGTCACAGCAAGTCCTTCATTCTTTTGACAAAAAGCCACCTGAACTATTGTATGTGTATTGATTTGGTTGATTTGCTGCCTGTGTAAGTCAGAGCATCATTAATCTGATACAGAGAGCACTGCTTGAAAGGCTTTGACTAAGTACAATATCAAGTGTCACCCTGGGCTTTAGAGTACAAAAAGTACAGATAGCACAAACAAAAGGGCCATATTCACCCTGGTTTAACTCTTCCAACCTTCCTAACAATCGCCATAAGGTGATTATTCTGGAGTTGAATCAGAGGAAAATCCGAACCAGAACAGAAACAGGAAAAAGTTGCTTGGATAAAGATGTTTTCCTGATTTCTTAAGCATGCTGCTTGATTGATACTGCTGAAAATGCTGATGATTGGAAACATTTGTGTTACTGTTTTTCAGACATTGGAATGGTCTGGCTTCTGTAAGGATTGCAATACGCTTAGCCAAGGTGCTAATCACTTCCTACACAGAAACAAGATTAATTTCTCTTTAGAAAATGAATATTCAGGTTGCTTCTGACCAGTACTAGTGAACTGTTTCATAAGCAGTGGGTAACAGTATAAATGCCCTGGAGAATGAGTATATTTAGAGTAAGTAGCAGCAGGCATTTACTTTCACGAGAAGAAAACTTTTGAACTCAAATCCAAATTGTCTGTGTTCTTGTGCAAATTCCTTCCCTCTTCCTGCACGCCGATTCATACTTCAGTTGCTGTGTCAGCTGTCATCCCTGCTGTTCCCATGCCCTCCTTCCTATTCACACCCTGAATACTACCACTCGTGTGAGCTGCTGCCTTCTCCAACCCTGGCCTCAACAACACTTGTTAACAACTACAGCACACGGTGCTGCCGTACAGGCTGCAGCTCATCAGCTTTGGAGTGTGCTCTGTGATCCCCCGTGGGATTTTCAGTCCTGTCTATGCTCCCTCTCTTCCTACAACACATACATATGCATCCAGAAGAAGAGGTGGACTATTTAGTTAGGCCAGCTGAAAAAGAGAGGATGCGAAGCCTCCAAGCAGCAGAGCAATAGGGCTGTCATAAGCCTGAAGCAAAACAAAATGTAGCACCTGGTCCAGCTTTCCTGCCCTTGATCACTCCTGATATCCCTCACCCCCAGGGGTTCAGTCTAACCCTTATGTCATGCCTATGGCAGGCAGAAACTCCCACAGTTTTACTGAAGCTAAATATTATTTGAATTCTCAGTAATTCTGGTGTCCCTTAAAAGAAACTTTGCAAGGCAATTCAATGCGGTAACTTATGACCCACCAATAAACTTCTTTTTACATTAAAAAGGGCATTTCGATCTAAATGACAGAGGCTGGGCCAGATCCTGCCTAGTTTTTAAGCCAACAAGGTGGTGGGGAGCCAGCGCATGCTTGAACCTTCACTTTCTTTCACAGCCCAGGAATGGGCCAAACATGGTCTAGACGCTTCCAAAAAGGAGACAGGGGAAACCAAAGTGACTGTTTTTAAACCAATTCCAGTTGAAATCAAACCCATTGTGCCATGAAATTCACTGAGACCAGAATGTCTTTTCTTGGTGTTATTCCTCTTGCCTAGTATTGTAAACGGCTACAATCGATGCAAAAAAGAAAAAAAAAGTTATTTTCTGAAGAAAATCCACCTGGTATTACTGGTGACCCAGGCAGAGTACCTATGACAAAACCCCAACTTCTCTCTGTCACTGAATTACAGTTTCTTACTGACATTAAGAAAACAACCTGGCGATTAGCCATTGATAAATGGTTTATATTTCCTCAAAGGTAAGTTTCCAGTTTTACGCTGCAATTCAGACAATCGAGCCTATGTCAGATTGTCAGTAACGCGTGACGATAGTTTCCTGTAACAAATAGGCCATGTTCCAGTACTCACATTCCACTTGCATTAATCCTTGTACTGCTTTGTGTTTAAAATATAAGAGGCAGACATGATTGGAAAAACAACAAAGATATCATCTGAGCAATAAGTATATAAGTGTGCAAAATTCTTAGAAACCAGCATTGCTGACACTGGGCTGTCCCAAGGCTTCTCAGCATGTAGAGAAGATTGGATCTTGGCACCCTAAAAAAGAAGATAAAGTAACTCACATGTGCTGACAAAACTCAAGAGCTGAGGGTTTAACCCCTGCTGCTGCAGTGAAGAAACTGGAAGTAGTAGATTGCTCCTGCAAGGAGATATAACCCCTCCCTCCCCTCTGCTCTCACCCCAAAATAGCCACCACCTATCTATTTCCTTGACCTTTTACGGACGAGCAGCTAGATATCTGGCTGCACAGGGGAAGCAGCAATTGTCTGCGTGGGCAACAAGCACGCGCGGTCCCTTCCAGCACAGACATTCAGGCAGCAGGACCCTTGCCAGCCCAGTTTATAAAACAGCGGAACCGATTTCATCCCTCAATTCTGTGTGCCCCCACACAATAAACAGAGACAGTTCTTTGAAGAATCCTAAAACATAAAACCTAAAAAGCAACAAATCAATGAAAGAAGAAAGCACAACAGGACAAATTCTTCCCTCACCTACACTGAGATCATCCATTTCGGGCTGGAAAATAATTTTATGCATTTCATTAGTCAAATATTTTGTACCTTAATATATAACGAGGAAGTCTGCTTAAATAGCAGCAGAGCCTAGATCAATACCTCGGATGTGGTTTAATACCTTATACTTTTGTTTCAGTCCCTTTTAAAGCATAACTCAGATATGAGTCCCTGATATTTGTTAGAACTAATCATATTCCTGTATTTGCTTGAATATGAGCCAGGAGCGAACTACAGACATGAGTGTCAGAAAAAATATATGACCGGAGGTACATATACACTGTTTGTTCACTATTCCATACCTACTTTAAATTGCCTGGGGTGGGGGAAGGTGTTCTCTCAGATTTGCATTTAGCTCACACATTTTCATGTACTGAATTCTAAAGGGGTTTGTTAGACAGTATTCTTTGCTGTCTTTTAGGTTCCTATTTGCTGCCATTTTACAGAGCGTACTGTCTGGTCCTGACTGTCCATGAGTCAGCCCAGTTATATATAAGAAGGTAGGTGGAGAGTCTGTGTTTGGGCCAGGTAGGGGGAGTGATGCTTACCCAGTTAGGTTTGGCTAGAAATGGACTGTCAGGGTTTTTTTTCCTTATAAATGTGGTTTTGTTAATTCTACAGGGTGCATCAGAGTTATTTTCCACAGTGTTGGGCCAAACAAAGAAGGGCCTCACCAGCATGTTCTGATTTTGCATTTCTAGATGTTTACCTAAGAAGAAAACCACATTGCTGATTTGCAAATAGAAACACTCAAGGCCTCCACACTATACAAGTAGATCCATTTTATTACTCTAGATCAAGCTCCAATTATCTTACTTTTGAAAAAGCATCCATTAAAATATGATTTATTTCCTAAAGAAGAAAATACTGGGAGAACTTGCACAAGGGATGGTGGGGAAGTCCCTTTTAGATACCTGAATTACATAGCACCCAATTCATTTAGACACTTCATCTGTACAAGCACCAGTTTTAGAGGAGATGCTCCAGGTCAGGCTTCCAAACATTTCTGCCCACTTTGTGCTAACCATGGAATACAAATGAACCTCACCCAAGGGATATGAGCAAGTTTCAATAGATTAACTTAGGTCTCAGCTACACAGGGTAACCACTACCAGGTGGACTAGGGAACGCCATCAGAGTTCACTAGTTAGTCCACTTTGAAAGTACGATACACTTACACTTATTACAAGTGTTTGTTCAGAAAGGACTAGGGCAAAGTAACTACAGTGCTGTAAATTCACAACTTAGCTTACTTATCTCTAATCTTCCTATGTCAGACACACTGATTAAAGATGAGATTTTAAACTGATTGCACTGATCAAATCCAAGAAGTTGTCTGATCACTGAAGTTCACATTCCAACTAGACTTCCTGGCTTAGCTTAGCCGATTAGGAATAGAAATCAATGTAAGTGGCTGCAGATGAATTTTGTGTAGCTTAACTGAATCATTTAAAAAGCCCTTCTACACTGAAATCCTGTAGTATCTGTTTTCTCAGACAGCATGACTCAGAACCCTGAGGAGCTATCAGCTGGATTCTGGTCTTCTCTGAGGTCAAGGCTTGGGTAAAGACTACCTGAGCCGTCAGTCCTGACACAACTGCCTTCTGTCAGGAGCTTATGGAAGTACCAGAAAAACTATGCTTTCCTTAAGGCAAATTCCCACTTCCCTTGGAATTTTCAGAAGCTTATAAGTACTTAGAGAAACAACAATACTTACATTGTGTCTGTATTGTACCTCTTTTTTTGATCACTAGAGCATTGAAAATACTGTGGTGTTATGCACAGCACAGTAACCACAGTGCAAAAAGAAACTTGACCGGCACCATGTAACGAAGAATCACTTCAAAGTTTAAATCTTTCCTGTGCAGGTGAAGAGTTTATGTTTTAGCTATACAGCTTTCCTGAGGGAGGAAAATAAATCTAACACAAAAGACATTGTTAAATCACAATTACCTTTTCTGTGTTTGTTTTTTTTTTTCAGTTGATCCCATCTCTTCAGTGATAAACAAGCTGGGAATGAGGAAAATGTATTGTGTCGTTTCTAGAATTAGTCCAGTAATGCTCTTACATTGTAGCTGTAAGTCCATTATACAGTTTCCTCATGAAATTAAGACCTGAACCACATTCATCTCATATTAAATAAGGTTTTGGTTACTGTGCATGTGTTAGTTTCCCAAAAGTTTGATCCCTTTCATATATTGAAAAAGTCTAAGCATGTGCCCCCTCAGACATGCTACCACTTATGGTTTTGTTTTAAAATGAAATATACGTTTTGTTTAAAAAATAATCCTGTGGGCCCCTCTCTCTTGCCTGCCCTGCCAAGGTTTGCCAGTACTGCAGCTACCCTAATACAGGGTTTGTGGGGCTGTGCTATTATATTAATGTAACAATTTTTGTTTAAAAGTTCCTTTTGCTAAAGTATAGAAATTTTAACCAGATTATTTCACTGATACCCTCCACCAAGAAACAGACACTTTCATCGGCACAACTGGGAGACAATGGCAAACTTGGCTTCTGGGTAAATCAAGAAGGGGAGCGACAGCCTCTTTGCCATTCACGAGAGTCAGGGCTCCAGCTGTGTGCTTCAGAGGAAGGTGGACAGAAGCTCTGCAGAGAGCTGTGCTGCGGGAAGGCACTACCGCACCTTCTCCCACCTCCCGCGGCTCTTCCCCTCCCTCTGCCAGAAGGTACCTCCTCCTGGGATTGCCCAGAAGGTAGCTAATCTATATTTTTAAACAGGATAAAGAAGAAATACTGGATAAGGCATAAAAACAACCCCTTCTGTTCATCCCATTTCAATAATGTTGCCATACTGGTGTGAACTTTTTCCTTTTAAAGTCCTGAGAGAGCTGACAACAGGTTAAGCGATGAAGATATGACTCTGTTGTAGCTGCTGAATATAAACAACTGACCATAGATGACAGAAGTTGAAGAAATGAGAGAGGCAGAGGAGGAGATCAGATGAAACAAGTAGGCCCAATTCATCTCCCTGTTAGTTACATTAATTTTAACAGAAATTAATTTAGTTCAGTGTGATTAAGCCAAGACATAAATAACTGCTCAGACACACAAGTGGGGACAGTGGATACCTATTAGAGGTCACAAAATTGAATTTAATGTAAGAAACAATGACAAATAAGACGAAAAAAAAGGCTCTCAAAAGTCAGAGGACCTTTTCTCTTCATAAAAAGAGCAAATAAAGGAATATGAGAAAAGAACCAATTTTTTTTTTTTTATGGATATTCATAAGAAACACAAAACATCATTGTTAAGGAATCAGACATAAGAGCTATATAAATATCAGTTTCCCCGTGTTTTCTCTAGGTTACGCAGTTGTTCTGAGAGTGCCTGCTTTTGAAACAGCAGCAGTTAACTTCAGATTCATGGCGCCTTGTAATTTCAATATATTGTAGCTTGCAAAGTGGATTAAAAAGCTATTTTGGAGATTGATGAAGCAAGACTGGTCTTATTCTATGTATTCTAGATACACATTAGTAGCCCTTGACAAATTACTGTCATTTAGCCTTAGAAGCGCTGTCACTAAGGAAGCAAAAGAGCAAAGTAGGATGAAGTGCATTTCATTGAAAATGTTCTTATGATTCCTCTTTTCTGACATGCAAGACAGTACCTCAACCCGTTTCGAGACAAAAGGACACATCTGACACATAGTGTTACCTGGCAGGCAAGAGGCATGATGGAAAAACCCTACAATGCAGCTGGGGAGTCTGCCACTTAATGGGTTTATCTGAGCACGAGGCATTGCTAAACAGTATGCTTTCCTGCTTATTGCAATGGGATGCTGCTAGACTTCTCCCACGGAATCAAATTCACCAGAGGTAGATGGTCACTGGATTACAGCCGGCTAGTGATCTGCTGGATGATGTGCTGAACTGATGCAAGCATGCTTATGGTTCAAGTCACAGGCTGAAGGTCAAAGCTGGAGGCTTGATGGGTCTGTGTCTTGATTTGCTGCTTTTATCATGCAAGGCCTGGAAGGGATTCTCGGGTTACAATAAAGCATGGTCCTGTATTCTCTGTATTGACTAGCACTGCAGGGGAAACTCAAGTTTATTTCCTCCTTGCTTCAAAAGGCAAGTAGCACCCTTAACAGCTCAAGCCAGAAACATACAGGAACAGTAATTTTTTAAAAAGATTGTTTGATTATTTTATCATAGAAAAAAGGTAGCATAAGAGGATTAAAAATCTGGCTTCAGTAAAGTCATTAGCAAAGCTCCTTCTAACGTCAAAAGTTCAGAATTTTACCTGACAGATATTAATTGCAAAAGTCTGCTTTTCTTTTGAAAAGTTGGAACCTACATTTACTTCCATCTAGTATTTTCCCAATACTCTCCTGCTCTTGCTGTTTCTAAGTACAAGAAACATGAAAAACTGCTGAACAAAAAGTAACAGAACGTAAGACTGGTTGGGTTTCTCTTGATGTTCTGAATTATGAAGATGCTTAATAACAAAGTGGTATTTTAAGTTTCTATCAAAAGATATTTTCTCACTAATACTCAAAGCACCGGAAAGCAACAAATACATATTCTTTTTTTTAAAAAAATAGACCTAGTGAATAATCTTGGGAATTTTTAGTGAGTCTTTCTTCAGTAACAGCTTGATTTAAACTATTATTACATTTAGCAATGTGAAACACAAAGAGAAACCTAATATGCTAAGGACATTTCAGCAAGCCTCCTGTGAGAGAACACTAGCTCCTTATTAAAACTATCCGGTGTAAACAGATAGTAAAACAGCAGATAAATGAGTCGTAGATAATTTACTTGGATTTTCCAAGGTCTTTGACAAAGGACTGCGGAAGAGACTGTAAGTACAAGCTAAATCACCATGAGGTGACAAAGTAATTCTCATGGTTAAAAAAACTGAAGATGTAGGAGACAAAACGGAGAAATAAAATATCTAATGTCAGCATGGGAAAAGATAACTGTGAGGTCCCTGATATTCCATGCTTCTATGTCTCCACATAGGAAGCGTGTTGCTTAATACACTATCATCCGAAAAAGAAGATAAATAACAGAAAAATATTTATTATTCAGACCCCCAAACAATTACAGCAATGCCACTTCTGGTTCCTGGTTTATAACTCTCTTTGTAGCAAATACCTTTCTGTAAAGATTAATCTCCACAAAAAAGGCAAAGTATTCCTAAATGTCTGTAGGAGGATAAGCTGCAATGCTTCATAATAATAATTCAAACCCGGTCAAATACAGACAATAGACAAGAAGAAATACTTTAGTCTGCGTCAGTCTTTTCTGAAATAAGTAGAAACCAATCACTCCCTATGTAAGAGTGTGCTGGAAAGGACTATTTGTACAGAGGACTTCTTTGTATTAGACAAAAATGGAAGTTCCAGCCATTTGTGCAATCTCATTCCAGAGTAACTAACTATTCCAGTGTAATGGTCTGAGATGCTTCTGCTACTTTCTGTTTGTATTTCCTTTCTTTCCCTCCTCCTCTCTGAGAGCAGAAGGCAATGCTGGAATTTCCTAGGAATTAATTCTTCTCTTACATTTCCTCACAACATTCCTGTAGCATTACAGCCCATAGGGAGACCTCTCTACATCCAAAAGTTCACAAAACTGATTTCCCTTCTTGAAATACTGAATGGGATCAACTGTTAAAGACAGTCTTGAGAATTGTGGAGAAAGAGGTAGTCTGACACCAAGAATAACAACATTTCAAGGCTTCTTCCTCTCAGAGAAAAATAGCCAGGCTTTTATACTAGGCTTACTCTTGTAGTGAGAGTAGTGATAGTTCTCTTGTAATTTTTTTTTGATATCTTGCCAGCGCCCAGCCCTGCTGTCTCAGCTGAGGTAAATGAGAAATTGTTGTCATCAGCAAATTAGTTGCAACAAATTCTAAACCTGTTCTTGCTCAGAAAAGCATCAAAAAATGCTTTAGGTTGCATCCTTTGGCTCACTTGGAGGCATTTTTCTCTAGCTAGCCTCTAGGTCAGAAATAAACTGCTGCTACCTCTCTTCCGTATCCAAGGCAAGACTTGGCCTATTTTTCAATATGCCCTTTATGAACCAATGGCCTCCCTGTCCTTACACTGCTACACAACCAGCCGAGAGGAGAGAGATATTACCTAACTCTGATAGGGGTGTGGGGGCATCTGAATTTGTTTGTGAAAGTACTGAGCAGCTTTTGATAGCTACGGGGAGGTATGTTGTAAACTCTCTGTAATGAATACTTGTAGACATGAATGTTTGTGCATACCTTCACTATAAGAACAAGTTGAAGCCTGCGCCATTCAGATTGTCTTACTTTTCAGAATTGCACCTCTCTGAGCCTCTTCTCCTCAAGAAGATTTTATGTGATCATTGTATAAATTGGAAGAGTTCACAGATAAGCATTATGTGACTTTTCTTGACTGAAGCTGGAGATGACAAACAACTTATAATTTATTCTCAATTGGAAAAGCATTTAATAATAGGTTTGATTTGAAGAAGCATTCATCTGTAAGATACTTTTACTGCAAATTATATTTGAAATAAGAGAGGATTTACTAATTTAGATAATTATACTGCCTTCTTCAGGAGGAAAAGTAATCTGTCTCACAGAGAACTCCGAGCAAGTCTGATACTACAATATTTATTTGTTATATGTATTTTTAGAACTGTCATGAGTTATAAGGCTGAGAACAACAGTCAAGTGATGTTTATCCAAGAATGTATTGGTACATACAATGACTTCTTTGTCCTATACTTTTCTTTTTTACTTATGAAAAATTAAATATCTGTAACTTGTGAAAGTTAATGTAAAAGCCTAATTTAAGGTCTCAACCCTGCCAGCAACCCTATATGAGAAGCCCCTACTGATGAGAAGACCCTGCTGAATCTGCAAGTTGTGTACACAATGGTTTTGGTTTGGGGGAGCAAGAGGCTGGAGATGAGAAAAAGTGTTCAAACTCTTGTTTAAGCTACCAAGTCAAAGGAAGAGATAGTAAAGATCCCTGTTACCCTATACTCTTCAGACTCCAGTAAACAGTTATATGGCAAGGCCAATGCCTTTTACAGGCCCACCATCAGATTCACTACAACGCTCCAGGTTTAATCTGGAGAAAAGGTATCAAGAAAGCTGTCATTTATTCTATCCATTCAAAAATGGTCATAATGTTCTTTCCTCAGCCCTGGTGTTGCCATGATGAGCTCAGAATGCAGGACGTAAAATTTCAGACAGTATCTTTTATGAGACCAGCTGACATAGTTGGAAGGTGTATACCAGCATTGAAGCACACCAGCCCTCCTTAAGCCTACTATGCAAGCAGAACCTTTTCCACAATGTATAGCCTAACAGCTATTTTGGGTGGTAATTTACCTGTGTTAATCAGTTACACAGTTTATCCAGTTATGTGACACTCATAAAAACAAACTGTAGGCAGACATAGTACATTCACATTGGACAGGGATTTACAGTTCAAGATGTAGTGCCTGTAGAAAGCGCTTTGGAGTCTTTAAAAACTTCCAATTTTATATGGCACCAAGACTGTGGCATATCCAGGACCCAATGTCTCCATCACATTTGGCACTGATGCCCAATTATTCAGTATAGCCTACTGAATCACCAAAACCACTTCCTGCAGCGGACTTTTTGTAAATCTCTTATCCAAGTATTGACCAAGCCCAGCCCTGCTTCATTGTATCAGATCATAGCCTAAGGTGGTGTGACTGCAAGCACAAACAGCGTACATCTGTCATTTCAGCTCAGTTAGTAATCCAGTTGCCTTCTTCACAATTAAGCCTTCCTTTCAAGGCTGTCATAAGATGTAGTCTTATAAGAATGGTTACTTTCCTGTAGTAAAATAATCTGAGTAGAGTATATTCAAGTACCAGCATTTTTTCATTCACGTATTGTGGTCAATGATGAAAAAACTGCCCATGTTGCACAACACTAGTTGAATTTGATGGTAACTTCCTGTTCTGACCACTAGTTGTCTAGTAACTATTATTAAAATGGGTAAGTAAGAAATGATCTAAAAAAGGATAAAAAGGATACCACTGTGGGATCATTTCATGAACAAACACAGGTTTCTCCAGTTACTCAGAGCTTTTGACAACAATAAAGCCGATTTATTCAAGCCTGAGTGTTTCAATTTAGGTGCCTAAATAAAAAAATAAAGGAAACTTGCCTAAGCATAGGTTTAGCACACTTATTGTATGTATCCATGACACATTTCCAGAAGTGTTAAACTTCTACAACTCCTACTGATTTTAGGCAACATCTCTGACAATCACAGCAGGAGATCTAAAAGTTATGATCTATATTTGTATTTGAAAAAAAAAAAAAGTAATAAGTTTACACAGATGCAGGCTTCTGTTGGGGCATATCCTGATCCCTGCCTACAGCTTGAATAACTATGCTATATGTAGGACTGACGTGCAAGTATTCTTGCCCCCCAGCCATGAACAAGAAGCAGCACAGCTGCTGCTGCAGCCCATGTGCTATTGTAACAGGGCAGCTGCTGTACCCTTCGGAGAAGCAGGGTGTTGCCTCACAAGTAGTTCCTCAGGGTTATGGACGCGTGTCCCATACACTCTGTGTTCTCTGACCTGTTTCACCTTGAAATATCCTGTGT
Source organism: Platalea leucorodia (assembly GCF_965183815.1). Classification (NCBI taxonomy): domain Eukaryota; kingdom Metazoa; phylum Chordata; class Aves; order Pelecaniformes; family Threskiornithidae; genus Platalea; species Platalea leucorodia. The sequence goes on along the minus strand of NC_138823.1, from coordinate 52,040,543 downwards.
AGTAATTCAGGGTGAGCTTGCACTGACCTAGGGCTCCACTGAAGTCACAAGGTGGATATTCCACGTGCAAGTTCCCAGTGTCCTGTCTCCCACCTGTAGCAAAGCTATGCTGAATCCTATACATACGTTAGGTATACTTAAACACCTAGAGCAGGACTGGAAATAAATCTGAATTAGAGCATAATTTGGGGTTTTTTTTTAGCTGGTCACACTGAAGATTTGGTGTTATTTGATTATAATAAGTCTGTACGGTTAGTGTTATAAAAAAAGGTTTTCTCTTTCCTGTTTCTCTTTGTACTTATGCTGGGCAAGACCTCTAGCCCAGTGCATCTGCATATAAAATGAAAGAAAATTTATAACAATAAGATCTTGCTACACTTAACAAGGATGTATCACTCCCCCACCCCTCAGTAAATTATTTTGCTGGAGGCTACATCATTCTCTCTGAGTAGTATGTTGAGAGTTGACAGAGGCGTGAATAATTCACGGTGTATGAAGCCTCCCTGAGCCGAGCTGAGCTGCAGCATGTTGGGCCGGCCTTTGATGCAGACTGGTTGGGCAGGTTCCTGGGCGCCCCGGGAACCGGTCTGACGGGCCTGTTATGCCAACAAATTCTGGTATGATTCCATGCTCTCCAGAATGCAGAAACCTGCCCAGCCAGTTAAATGAAAGGCATATTAGGTTATCCATTGCACATTGTATATATCTTAGGTGCAGCAGATCTCCTCTCGGCATTCTCTAGTGTGGTCCACAGTGGCTTCCTCATCTTACTTACACTTGAGGTTTATAGCTGGAGGGGAAGTCAATAGTAAATATTTATCACCCCGATCAAGAACAGAACTTTTCACAATTCAAACAGAAGGGTGAGTTTTGAAAGTCTTTCTTTAAAATTAATTTAAGATAACCTTAAGCAAAAATTTCTCTTATGCTTGAAGTGGTATAATGGCTATCTCCTTAATGTGTCTGAGTACTGCCAGTCTCTATGGTGCTTGTTGACAGGATTTTTGTGAGTGCAGCTTTTTGACCCTTCTGTGTGCAGCTCAACATCATCAGCTCTGTCTGCAAGAGTATTTACTGGAGAGACGGTTCAATGAACTAAGCATGGGAGTGAGAGAGAGAAACTCCACTGCCAATGACTTAGTATTTTGAGCAGGTCACTTAAGTACTGCCTGTTGGTCTTCTCTTTATTACAGTGTTCTTATAATCCCTGTCTCGTAACAGCACTGTTGTGACAAGGCATAGTGCCATTACAGTAAGATGTGTGGTTACTAATTCTTGCCAGACTAACTTTTTTAATTGCTCAATTTTATGGAGTGAGTTAATTAAATCTAGATTTATATAATCAGAATTGGCTTCATGGTAAGATAAGAAACATACTTGTAATTCTTACTGCCTTCTTTCTATACCCTTATTAGAAATTTACCTGTTTAGAATGAGTAACAGTGGTGGCAATGGTAACAAAAAGCAGTTCTAATCATAAAGAGTAGGCAGACCTGAAAGTTGTACCTGCATCTGCAACTGAATCCATTCACAGGTTCTGTGTCAAATAAGAAAAATTAAACAGTGTGAAAACAAAAGCTGTGGAATCTGGTAACTGATTAACTACTGGAGCACAGAAGTACTTGCTGAGCTGAATAGAAAGGAATGAAGACAGGTTTTGTCATGCCTGTTAGGACAAAATAACTCTTTAACTTAAGTAAATGTGAATCTTCTCGCCATCTGTATAATTACATTTTTGAAAACCCTCACATAGCTACTTCCATCTCCCTGGAAATCTTAATTTTGTCTACCTTTAAGTGAAACAATTACTGTTCTCTTTCATGATGTAAAAAAAAGAAATAAGAATCCCCAGTGGACATAAACCACTAGATACAAAAATATCTATACAGGATTATGTAAGACTTTATGGTAGTCACATAACAGGAAGCTTCAATTATGGAGGTGTTTACTGCCAGCTATTTCCAGGTTGATGCAAAAATGAACATTATTATTCTTTTGTAGAGTGACAATAAAAAGGCCTCTTGAGAAGCTTAAAACCTCAATAAAGAGCAGATTGAAATGACCTGCTCATTACCAACATTGTATCTGTGTGTAAATTTTTTTTTCAATGTGGGAAAATGGAAAAGAACATAGGGAAAGTTTTGTACTCTCACAGAAGCTAAAAATATTCATCAGGAAAAAACATTTAATTTTCATCATCTCTGTTGATTTTGCTATCAAATATGGAAGGAAAACTTCCTACAGAATAAACCATTTTCAAAAGAAAAAATTATAGCTGGCTGAACTGTATCGTTTGCACAGGGATTGTCTATAGAGCCTATAAAATGATACAAGAGAGCTTTGATTTCTAAAGCTACAGGGTTTTAACACAGCACATTTTTAAGATTCAAACCAAATAAATCAGTTTTTCAAAATACTGCTTGCCATCCTCTCTCTCTCCAGTTTGCGTGTTCTGTTTTATTTGGGTTTTCCTCAGCTGCTTTTTTTTAGGGGGCAGGAGGGGCAGGGGCCATTGTCTGGGGATTTTTTTCTCAAAAGGTAAGTAAAGTATTATTTCCCATATGTTGTTTCTCTTTTGCTTGTTTTGCTGTCCTGAATTCTTGTCGTTCACTACAGTAAAAGGTAGGTGGCATGATTCTGTGCACAGACCTGTAAACTTTTGCTTCAGCCTTCCAAGCCTGAAACAGCCCTCCAAGGCTGAGACAAACATGCATAACTACTCAGACTATTCACGTTAACCTGAGAAACATCAGTAGGAGCAAAACATTTCCGCATGCAACTAACACAAATAGGTGCTGTTGCTTAGAGTCTGAGGACCAGGAACACTGCACTGGGGTCCTGCAACAGCATCCCTCAGGTTGCTTTTTTTTTCCCTCCATCAAGGCTCTCTAAAAGACCTGAGAGTTTCAGTTGAATAAATCCTGTCTGTTTCCGACTACAGATGAGGAGCAGTGAAAGCACTTCAAAGAAGAGGGTTTCTTAAAGTGAACAATGTTACTGGCATCAGGGAATTTGATCTTGGCTCGATTTCAAAAGTGGCTAGGCAAGCAGCTTGAGAAGAATCAAATTCAACTAACTAGTGGGGGTGATGGAGTGGCTCCTCCCTATTTTTCCAGAGAAAGCAGCTACCTGTGCGAGCCAGCAGTGGTGTGCTCTGTGTGCCCCCCCCAGCTGTAAGAAATCATACCATTCAGAGGACTGCCAGTTCCCACACTCCCAGTTCAAATCCCGTTTAGGTAGCAGCTCAACTGTGCCACATGCTCTTATTTGCTGCATCTGAAGTTGGGCTCCTTTGATGTCCTCATTGGCAACTGCAACATAAAGTTCATTAAATGAACATGACTAGAGAGTTAAGCAATATATTTATCCCTCAATGCAGATCTGCAAGTCAAGGAGGTTGTGAGCACACTGCCCATGTATGTGTATGTGCAATCTACTAAATCTCATGAGAATAAATAAGGACTTCACTATTATATATATATGTATATATATATTTATATATACAGCGAAAGAGTGATATATTTACCACTGTGTTTAAAGCAATTAAAATATTTAAATTGGAGTTCCTCAGTGTAATTCAAAGCTGGTTTTAATCTCTGCATCTAAATTTAAGATAACAGAAGCAAAAAATGTAAGCTTTCTGCTAATCTCTTTTAACCCTATTCTGTATGCATATGCAGGGAGCTAGGTCACCTTCTGCTACCTGAATGGCTAGAAACACTGATGCAGCCTCTGTACTACCCCCCAAAAAGGGGGCGGGGAGAATTAAAGGCTATTTTTCATTTTATCTGTGCTGCAACATTGCAGTACTCTTACAAGAGAAATTCAGTCATTAGTTCAGTTGGTGGTAAATAGTCCAGTCATCAAGAAGGAAGGCATTACCACTAAAGTGTAATTGAAAATCAACAGCTTCAAATACTATTAGTAAGATTAAACATTTCAGACCAGCCAGGTCTAAAATGGGCTAGGATTAAATTAGATTCCCTTTTTGCAGAGTTGCTCATGGATAAGTATTCTGTCACCTGGTTTAATGTGCCATATTAAGGGTTATTTTGAAGTCTGGACATGAGCCATGACACCATTGAAAGTTTCATATCTCTTCAAGCGCAACAACGGTGAAGTATTTTTCCCACAGTTTTATTGTCTAGGTGTGCGTGTTTACTCTTATGAGATGAATGAGATGCAGTTCCAGTTAGACTAGTCAGCTTAAGACATTCAATATAAGTGAATGTGGAACAGCAGACTCTTCAGTAGTTTTCTAGCACGTTTAATGAGCCAAGGATCTATTCAGTAATTGGTGGCCAAGTATGTGATTATGGAATACATGAAATCAAATCTAGAAGGGAGATAAAGGTAAAGTTCAACTGCTGGTCTTAATCCGTTATCACTTACTGTTGAGTAGATAATACTGCAGAAGTCAATGGATTTATATTGCTGTAAAGTTCAGCACGAGAGAATATGAGAATAAACTGCTCACGCAGTTTACTGGGAAATAAAATGGATGACATAATTATTTTCCAGACTGCTTCCTATAAATAGAAAGAAGGGTCCAGTTTATGGTAAAATAGCTGAACAATCGGCAAGAGGGCTATTTTATTGCTACTTATCAGATCTGTGTATATATTTAAGATACCTGTTTCTCTTACCTCTGAGGAAATGATTACTTTCCTACATCACAAACTTTTAGATTATAGATGTTTCAAAAGTAGAATAAAAAGCTGCCAACAACATTATTTAAGAAGACTGCAGTGTCTACCACAACCTATTATGACATTTCTTCCATTAGATGTAGCTAATTTTAGTTCTACCATATGTGTACTGATATGATAACGGACCAAACTTACGACGTAACTAATCTGCTGTTAAGCTACTGAACATTGAATTTATTTTATTTTAGTTGAAAAATAAGTGGTTAAACAATTGCGAGGAATGAGCAGGAAAGTTAACTATAAGATTTTTCAAAATACTTCAAAATTCAAGGCACATATTTGACAGGAAACCAAAAGTATTTTCAACAAAGGTGAACAACAGATTTAAAGCCTGTTTAATCACAGGTTGTCTTGGACTCCTGTCTGACAGTATTTAAAAATACTTCAGAAATGTCAAAATAGTATTTCAGATTCAGTTTTATTTATGCTGTAGCTCCATATTTATGATACTTTCTGGAGATCTGAGTAATGTAACAAGAGTAAGATGGAACAGTTAGTAACAATTATTAAATACCCGAACACCTGACTTCTTTCATACCGCTATTAATAATCTAGAAAGCATATGGTTTGCAGCACTGGCTCTTGCAAAGGGATCGCCATTGTGTCCCCTAATCACACCACTAAGCTGTCTCTGCAAGTGTTCCTATACATACCACAATGGTGCAGTGGAATCCTGTGAAGGCAGGATAGTAATAGTGAAAAGCTGTGTTTTGTTTCTGTTTCATTACTAAGGACAACTACAAACTAAAAACCAAGGGGTTTATCTCATGGCAGACAGCAGGGTTGGTCCCAATGAATGAAAGAATATTGATCTGCAATTTGGGCAAAAAAAATTACGCTGGCAAAAATCTCAAAAGTGACGCCAAAGTTCAGCTGCCTTATGCCATACTAGTTATGTGAGCCTACATAAAACATTTGAATATGCTCTAGGCTGTTCTGCCGTATGCTAAAATGACAAACCCATGGAATCTGTTAAGATCAAGAAGGGTGTGTGGGGGGAAGCATTGCAAATATATCTTCTGTGTCTAAACCCCAGCAGTCAGCAGATCACAAATCCTGTGGAAAAGGTAGATTTGGCAGCACAGCCTGAATACTAGCAAGGCCGCTTCTGCCACAGGAGCATCAAAGAGCCTCTTTGCACCTAAACGGGCAAGACTTTCTTTCAGGTAGGCTCCTCCTGTATGGGCAGCGTTTGCTTTAATGCAGGCTCCCACACACACCGTTGCTTTCCCGTAATGCTTCGTGCCTGCCATGCTTAACCGCGGCACCTGCCAAAGCCTGGCTCGTCCCCTCGGCTCTTCTCAGGCCAGGCCAGACACAGGCTGAGGAGGAGAGGGCCGGGACCACGGCTGTCGGACTCGACGGCTGTTGGAAACGGCGGGGCCCGAGGCACAGCCCCAGGGCCCGGGATGGAGAGCGGCCCCCGCGGCGGGAGCCCCTCACAGCCCTGCTCTCGCGAGAGCAGTGCGGCAGCCTCGCGAGAACTGCGCGGGCCCCGCCTCCCTCCGCGGGAAAGGCGCCGGGCCCCGGTTTTCCCTTTTCCCGCCGTTTCGCGCGGAGCCGCCGGGAGCCAACCAGGTAACGGCGTGCGCTCTCCTCACCGGCGCCGCCTGGTAACGGCCGCCAGCCCGCCGCTCCCGCTCCCGCCCGGTGCGGGGACGGGCTCCGCCACAGCTCCGCGCCGCCGCTGGGGCCTCCCCCCCGGCCTCCGGTCCCCTTGGGTTCCCGCGGGACACGTTGCAAACGCTGGCCCTCCTTCCTCCGGGAGCGGGCCGCCCTTGCCCTTTCTCTCCGTTTGGGAGGCTGCGGCCGGCCTTGCTGCCGCCTGGGAGAAGGGGCGTGTGGGGGGAGATGCCCGACCCCTCCTTTGCCGTCCTGGCTCCTGGGCGTGACACCAGGCTGGCGGGAGGCTGGGGCGGCTGAGGCGCGGGTGCTCGCTGCCGCCTGGCAAGCTCAGGCGCTGGTCATGGCAGGATTTCTCACAGCACCCCGGCGTGTCTTACGAGTGAGTTTTCTCTATAGTGTTTGTGCAAAGGTAAAGGGGGGACGGGGGGGAAATCACCACTGGGAGGTACAGGAGAGCTGAGTTTGTAGGAGCAGCTGGTGCTCAGGCTTTTTGGTGGGGGTCAGGGGTTCAGGAAGCTTTACGCCTTCCAGAATCACAGAGAGGCAACGTGTTCCTCTCGGCGAAGTATAAATACAGATAAGCAGCTTCAGTGCTTTATCGGCGCCAACTGCCGGTGCCGGTGAAGGCGTGTGTAGGAGGGCAATCGTTTATGAAGCTGCGCAGAGTCTTACGGTGCCGGAGGGAGTTGGTGGTTGGAAGAAGAGGGAAATAGAAATGTTTTTCTGTGAAAGGGTTAGTCGGGAGGATAGGAGCAAAGCCCTGTCTGAGAGAGCAGCAGGACATTTGGGAGAGGGGCTGGCATCGCACTTCCTTCCCCCCTCGGGCAGCTTCCAGTTCTCTCCCTGCCTGCAAGTGTCTGTACGTCTGGCTCAGGTGTTTTTTTTTTTCCCCTAAGGACTGGAAAGTCCTTCCTTAGGACTAGAGAGTAAGCTAAGAAGCTGACATGACTGAATGCCTTCTACACCTGTGTAACTGCCCAGACCTGTCAAAGGCTCTACCTGAACACTTGTTGGGGGCCCTCTATTTGAAGACAGGTTGAACACCTGTAGAAAGCAATGTATCATTTGGGGATCCTGAAGCAGGTGAATCTTGGGAAAAACTCATTGCTCTTTTTTTCCCTGTTGTATTCATTTGCAGAAACTCTAAGCGAGTTTTGTGCATTTTTTTCTTAGTCATCTTTGGGGGAAGAAAAAAAAGAACCAAACAAAAAACACTAGGGACAGCTTTTACTAATTATAGAGTCAGATACCCTTTTCTTGAAAATAGTTCATCTGACATTCTCAAATCTATGCCAGTAAGTGAGAGCAAGTTTGTTGATTTCAACTGCCCTAGCGCTTGACAGAGAAAAAGATGGTTTCTGCGATATCTGTGCTTGAAGGTAGAAAAATAAGAGTTTAAAAGACGTTCCTAATGTCACTAGGCAATTGGTTCCACAAAGAAGCGTTGTAAGATGGCTTAATGTGACTGCACACAAAGTGGAGCGTTTCAGCTGCAAGATGCAAGCAGATTACTGTACAACTTCCGCTGAAGAATTGTAGGCATTGCTAAGTTGAAAAGGTAATTTTATTTTCTATTAAGGACTTCTCTTAATGTAAGAACATTAGCTAACTTGAAACCAGGTACTGAAACGAACACTGGATTTTCTATAGACAGAGCATGTTAAAAGCAAATGTGGAGCTACCTAATGGTTACTGAGGGTTCTGTCAGCTCCATTACTGTAGCATTTAAGTATCCTTATACTATAGAAAACGTACAGTTCAAGTGTTCCTGTGTTGTCGAGAATAATGCTTCGTTCCATTTATTCCATTATTTTTATTCCATTTTAAAGACAGCCATACTGAAAGAAAAATGGCTTGCTTAAGACTGTGCACAGCGATGTGAGAAAGGAGGCTGGAACTAAGGCCTCTAGGCCCTACACCAGGTCACCGAACACTGGACTAAATATTTTATCATGGTGAATCTAGGGGACCAGCTAAACCAGTAGCTGCATTCAGATATTCTAAGTTGCTTGAAGGCTCTCAAGATAGGAAATGCAGCTTCGTGACTGGTTGTAGAGCGTGTGTTGTCTGAACTACACCTATAACTTGTGCCTCAAAAATTTGAGAGCCAATTGCTCCTTTTATTTGTCTGTATAGACATTGTGGTTTGCTGGCTTAGGCTGCTACTTCAGGAGTAGTACAAAATACCTTGGATTTTTTTTTTCTTATTGTAACTTATATTACTGAGTAATAGAGGTAGCGATGTCCACGTGGTAATGACACAGTCCCTGTTCAAAAGTGTTTGTTTAACATTGACCACATAGAAATGGGGAAGACTTTGAAAGTCCAGTTTCACACGCAGGGAAATGAAGGACAAAGAGATTCTGTGAGTATTTCAATATTGGACACCCAGTGCCAATAGAATGGACTCTTACCTTGGCTCAGACCCAGATCTGAGTACCATGCTTCCCCTGTAGTTTACTGGAGGGCATCATCTGTGCTAAGAAACCCTTCAAAACAAAGAAGAATTATGGGTAAGATTGTTCTGAGTTGTGTAGGCAGTCTGGCTTTTAAGATGGGGCTGTCTGAATTTGATATAGTTCTCAAATACTAATTTTTTTGAGATTTATAGATTTTGAGATTACTCCCCTATTTCCTTTTCATGAGGGAGTAGGAATAATTTCAATGTAGAATCACAAAGTCTTCAAGGGGATGTGAGCTTTTCTTTGCAGCAGGGTGTCGTTTGAATCCATGTTTATGTACAGGATGTACGTACACAAATATATCCCTGATAAAACTTTTGACAAATGCTTTTGCTGACAGCAAGATCTTGGAAGCTTGGGTTACTTTTGGAAAACAGGAATTCTGTTTAACTGTAGCTTTACGTAGGAAATGAATAAGGACTCCTAAGCATCTTAATCTAATTTTAAGTTGATAGCTGTTTAAGGTAGGGGCGTGGAGCAGCATTAACAATTCTGTTAGTTTATAATTACTTGTAGCAAGATACTTAGCATCTTCCACATTTTTCAGAGTGACTGTCAGTTTATAAGTACCACTCAATGAGGATAGGCAGTAATCTTTGTATTTCATCCATGGCTGCAAGTTACACTCTGCTAAATGCAAACATAAGTGTTGTCGATCTGTCATTACAGGCATACACCTGTCTTCAGAAACAGCTTCATAACTATGTAATTTAAAACTTAAAGTGTGAAAGTGAGTCAGTTCTGCAAATAAGTCAAAGAAGCTGAGAGCAGAAAAAAGCAAGATGAATACATCTGGAGGAAGCTGTGGGAGCCCTAGTTCTGCAGAACCTACTGGAGATTTCTTCAAGGAATTGTGGTCCAAACTGAAAGAATGTCATGATAAAGAAGTACAAGGTAAATGTGTTAAAGTTTGGGTTTACAGAAGGCTGTCTGTTATCACAGGAGAACTCTGAACCAGAGTACCACTCCGTCTGCATGGAACTAAATAGATTTTTAATGTCCTGTGTTATGCAGAAAATTGGACTGGACGGTTACAAGTGATCCTTACAGATTGATTGTCGAAGCCTGGCTTATCAGGATTAGATTTAAACTATCAACAAGAATAAATCATTTGCTAGGTCAGTGAAGAAAAAGTAACACAATGTTACATGGGATCTGTGTTTGCTTAGGAAATATTTAAATGTTACTTTACCTTTAATGGGTTATGATTCAAAGTTTCCAAATTTATATTACTAATATTGTTTCACAAGTAGTATTCATAAAATGTATTGCTAAAAATACTTCTTAAGAAGTTAAGATTTTGTTCCGCTAATCTTAAGTCACATGATCCATTATTTGTATGGAATTAGAACAGTATTTGAATCTTCCAACAAGCATATCCTTATGCATGAAATAGTATTTATATTAGGCTGGAGTAAAAGCGGGTGAGTTTTTGTGAATTAAGAGCTTTACTCATGCAAGCGGACCTTTGTAGTCAGACCATTCCAGTGGCCTTGGTCATTTCCACCAGCCTCAAAACTGTTCCAGGTCTGTCCATTTAGGTCCAGTTGTATCATCACTTAATTTCAAAAACTGTGGGGGACTGTTTTATAATGTGTAGATGTTTCATACCTACCTCCTACTGAAAGTCTTGACTCAACAATTTGCGACACTGGGCCTTGACACTTTGTGTTAGTAATTTGAGGGGAAAAAAAAACCAAAACCAAAAAAACAACCAAACAAAAAAACTTCCATCAGTTTGGCAACTGAAAGGGAAGATGTACCAGATAATAGCATTTTGTTACATTAAAAAAAGTATGTGCGACCATATGAAATATAATTTTATATTGTGTCCCCAAAATCAAAATGGTTCTTTTCAGAGTGGGTGTGATGTCAACTGCAGATAAATGCGGAAGTACTGACAGAATGGGATCTGGCAATCTATGGCATGTCTGAACAACAAAAACTGAACAAACAAAAAGCTCTAATGTAGAGGGTAATGTTAAGTGACCCCTTCTCTAGTTTCTTGGGATATGCAGCACATGATTTTAAAGTTTTGGTTTTCTTTATACAAGTGAAGATACTCCTTAGAATGCATGCTGGGTGGGGCCAGATAATTTTGCCACTAGGCACTCTTTTTCATGCCTAGCCCTTTGTCAGTATGTCCCGCACTGTGTTAGGTGAAATTAGGTCTTCCATGATAACATCAAAGACATGCCTGAAGGATAGTTAATTTTTTCAAAAGGTGGGGATCCTCTTATAGAAAATGGTACTGGAAGATATTTTAGAAACATCAAACACAGGCTTGCCTGGACTTTGCTTGTTTCTGAAGTCTATAAATAAGAAAATTGACTCATGAGTTTCCAATCTAAATGTCAGCAAAAAATTATTTTAAAGATGGTGGAAGGTGGATTAAGGGAAAGTTAGTAGATGGAGAAAAAGCTTTTTGCACGTACAATGCACAATGTACTGCACACTGTAATGGTGGAATTCTTATTATTTATTACAAATCCATGAAAAGTAGGATTTATGACACGTGAGCTTGCAATGGTCAGGCATATTATACAGGTTATAATATTTATATATCTATAGAATATAGACTAGAGAATACTTCAAACTCGTACAGTTTGAAATGGATTTTATTGGTTGTTTTTTTTATATTGCTATATTGTAAAGGGTGTGTATTTTTCCACCATGTTAGCTAAACAAAGGCAGCTTCTTATTCTTTCAAACTGATCAGTTGCAAAAAAATGACAAGTTTTGTCCCTCTTCAGACAAAATAGCTATCATTTTCTCTCAAATTCATTATGTGACAATGGGTAGGACTCCTACAACCCAGTTTCCAAAGATTTTTTTGGGCATGGTCAATGTCAGGTGACTTTTCATGGAATTCAGAAGTGCTCAGCAACTCAGAATAATGGTCATTAAAACTATATTTACTTTCATTTCCTACCTGTAGAATGTGTGGGATACTTGCATAGTGCTCACAAATTAGAAAGGAATTTAATAATGCTGTTTATAAAGTGATTCATTTCTGCAGGTGTTATCATCTAGCTCAAAATAATTATATGGATACTTGCTGCACGTGTGTCTTATCATCATGGTTCCTGAGGATGAATTCAAGTCTAAAGCTCTATACTAAACAGAAACGTATTTCAGCATAGAAACGTGAGGAAAGTTTTGTGTACAAGAAATAGCCTAATTCTCTTCAACTATTCCTTACCTCTGAAAAGCAGAAGATATCAATGGGGAAAAAAACATAGTCACAGATGCAGAGAAAATTATGAGGAAAGCAATCTCATTGATAGATTGCTGTAGGAAAGGAAATGGCTGGAAGCTCCTCAGAAGTAAACAATTATAGAAAACAGGGCTGGAAGGGATGTTAGGAGGTCATCTAGTCCATCTCTATACCCTTAAGGTAGGATTATGTCTGTGTCATTGCTGACAGAAGCTTGTCCAACCCCTTCTGAGAGAACTTCAGCAATAAAGATGCTGCAGTCTTCCCAGGCGCTGTCAGTTTTAAGAAAGTGGATTTAATGCATTTGAAAATTCATCAGAACAGAAACTGTCATAGCCGTTAATTGAAATATTACAGGTACATATCTAATCAAGTTGCAAGTTTCATAAAGTACTGTTGTGCGGTTAATTAATCTGCCTAATGATAGATTAAAGAAAGTCTCCATCACTTTAATGTCATTCACTAAAGCACTTATGAGCTTTAGGTAGTGTAGATTTATATAGTCTGCAGCTTGTCTATTTCGTAGAAATACTGTGTGAAAGACAAAATTGAATTGGGAATGTACATAGTGTGGTTTCACATAAGTTTATATGCTCACGGGACTATTAAATAAGGAAATCTGAAAAAGCTAAGCTGCCTTAATGAGTATGCTTAAAACCTCCCAATGCTCTGGAAAAGCAAAAGGAAGATATTGCACCCGACATAGTAATTCAATGCTCTTGGATAAATGTAACAAACTGGTTTCCTGCCTTCTCATGAAAGTCATTTGAATTAAGAAAAAATGCAACCTTTAAGTAACTAGTTTGGTTCCTCCTGAATTCAGGTGAGAGGGGAGATAGTGTTACCTGTAGCACAGTACTCAGCCTTTTGAGTGCTGCCTCTTCAATTTGTGGCTCAGGTTGCCAATGTTACAATCCTAAGTACTTGCTGAACAGACTACCTGTTCATACAGGAGATGCATTGTTGTGCAGCTTCATTCCTTCCGATGGGCGTGGAGCAGCATTAAAGCACGCTTTATAGGGGTTCTAATTGCAGATGCCTAATTGACTTGATGAATAGCAACTACTTAAAAAAATAAACCCTCTTTCTGTGCTGATCTGCATGATAGAACATAACATCTCACAGGTGTTGAACACTTAGAGATGAAAGAAATCTTGCTATATTTCCTAAGAACTTTTTTTTAAGCAGTCTCTGTGCTTTTTTGGCTCATTGTCTCACTGGCATCTTGTAGCAGTCTGTGGCATGAGTTCACTGAGGCTCTGGCTGGCCTGGCTGTTACATTGTAAGTGGCCTGAAAAGTGAACCTTCTCAAGCAAGTAGTTTTCACCTTTGAGCTGTTCCTAGTTGAGTGTGGTAGGGAAGAGAGAAAATAAGTCTATTAGCTGCCTTAACCTACTTTTTTCTATAGTAAGCTGTAGTATGAGGTATGTGTTTTGGTTTACATTCAAAATTATCAGAAGTTTTCTTTAAAGTGTTCTGGTTTCATAAGTTTATCGTATTACCCTAAATGACTAATGCTTTTGCAAGAAAGCTCACAAGACATCCCATATTCAAGCTGAATTTGCTCACAGCTTTTCATAGTTTGAAGAAAATACGGCGTTAAGAAAAAATTGTGTTACGTTAGTTTCTGATGTCTTAACGAAAATTTCTGTTGGATTTGTATTTAAGAAGATATACCGGTGGAGTCTGATGATTTCTGATGATTTTTTTTGGAGTAGGAACGGCCAGCTTGTGTGTGGGTAGTATCACATAAATTTCCATAGCACTGCATCCCACTTGTTAAGCTGTGCCGTACTTAAAGCACGTTTATCTTCCTGCCCCTGTGCGCATACACACGCACCCAAAACCTTGCAGGCAGGTTGGCTGGACTGCTGTCTATCCCCTGGGCTGTCAGCTGGCCGCTCCTGCTGGGAGCATCAGTTGTTTTTGCAAGCCTTTTTACTTCTGCACAGAACATACATTTAGGAGTGTGTGGGCCTTAGTGGGGGAAAGATGAAATATCATTCCTCAGTTCACCTTAAGGTGTTCCAAAGAAGCTTCGGCTGAGAGGGTCTGGTAGCATACCTCCAATAGATTATGTTGTCCTTTTGTGCTTTAAAACCTCGAATTGTGTATTTTTACTGTTTCCTTTATGCATATACATTGTAATACATTTTTCAGTTCGGTGGTTGGATGCTACATTTGAAGTGTAGTATTATGCATTTGTATGTACACAGACCATATTCTGTGGTACTTATGTAGGCATAGTTAATGAAAATATATTGACAGTGCTTGGTGTTCATGTGTGGGTTTTTTTGCAAAGGTATTTTTATACCTGTTTAAATGGGAATCTGCATGTTTGTTTAAGAAGTCCCTGTTTCCTAGGGATCATAATAGCTATTTTTGTTTCCAAGATCCTGTAGAACATACTCAAGAAGTCTAGAACAAACCACTTTCTCTCCAAATTAATGACATTTTTTCTCTTTTTTTTGCAGATGTCATTAGCAAAAGGGGAGTTAGTTTATTGTTTCACTGATTTTTTTATTTTTTTTTTTTTTTTAATCCAAATTCTATAACATGTATTTTCTTCTTTCCACTTTTCAGGCTTACAGCTGAAAATATCTAAGTTGAAAAAGGAAAGATGCTTGTAAGTACTCATCCTAATGATATAATTTATTAAAGGAGAGTCTGAGTACCATTAATGAGCCGAAATTCTTGTGAGATCAGTTGAGGTTTCATGGATTCTTCCTTCAGACGTTTACAAAACTCTGTTCACTTTAGTCATTCAGCTGCGGTCATCTAAAAATATATGTAGCTCTTTATAGGGTGTGTAACCTGAACACTAGGTTTGCCTTCCTTGAACAAATGACTTGTAGGGTTTTCTTATCTGCAGTATTTCTAGAATGCCTATCACGATGTTAACATATCTAATACAAAAGATAATTAGGGAGACATTTTAAAACTGAGGTCTAATCTGTAGAAGAGAAGTGACAAGACAACAAGCCAACTTTTTTTAGAATTTTTTTTTTTTGCTACACATTTGCTTTCAGTATCAGGTGTTGTGCCTTAACTCAGCTTTCGGTCATTCAGTAAAGATTCTGGTAATAACCTTGCTAATTTTCACTCAGTTCTTATATCTTAAGGCATATGTAACTTCTTCTGCAGTCATTATTTGCTACTAATTCTTAGTTCTGTTCATTAGAAGCAATTTGGGGAAAAAATCTGAGTTACAAGATTTACACGTGCAGTAGAATCACAATATGTATTTACAGCATTAAATCAGCTTTTATTTTCCTTCTGCTGACTAAAGCCATATTTAGTTAAATGATGAGATATGCTAATGTGATTATTCAAATTTTTGCTTCAGGTTTAATTACGTTAATATTATGTTACGTATGACCTGTTTTATGAGTTGCACTTTATAAAGTGCTGTGTAGGAGGAATAAAAATAAATTATTTGATCTTTTTCCACTTTGGAAAACAATATAATTATATTAGATATGTTAAAGAAATTAAAATTTTCTTAAAATTAGCAAGAAAACCTTCATATTTGCATTCCCAGCATTGCCATCTGAAGTCAAAGGTATACAATCTTATTTTTAAAGTGTAGCGACAGTGCTCTCAAACATAGTTTGTGCTTTTTCAGAATTAACATTTCTATCATCTAGGCAGTTTTCTTCCTCGTTAATTCATATTAGGTTTTTTAGTTGTTTCTTTTCTTTAGTTACATTTTTCAAATTGTATAAGCAGGAAATAACCCTTCCCTAGTCTAGAAAAATTAGGTCATCCTGTGCTTTTTTGTACAATAGTAACTCAAGCAACTCTCAAGCATTTTTGACAGTTATTGTCTAAAGTCCCTGATGTGCTTATATTTCTGGTTGGGAGGGAAACAAAGGTGTTTTTTCCATAGGAATAAATTCCCTCTAGTGGAATCCATCTTTCCTTTTCCTGTAACATAAGGTATGTAAATGCATCTTATAATGATACTGGCTTTTCTACTATAATTCAGTTGTACTACAGGGTGTACTTAACGTGCTGTCTACTTCTATTATAACTGTTCTTCTGTAATTAAAACTGTGTCTCACTTCCAGGGAAATTATTGTTTCTTTTCACTAGGCTTTTGGAAGAAATTGCCTTCGGTTTTGTAACACCTGTGTTGCTCTCTTCCCTAGATATATTTTTGGATTTTGTTTATCCTTTGTAGTGCTCAGAACTCCTCTGAGCTTTTGTTTTGCTCATTTCAGTTAAATATCACCCATCCTTCTGGCATTTGATAATCCACGGTAGCACTTTGAGCCTGCGCAGTGTTGTGTGTTCTCACATTTCAGCTGCATTAATACAGATCTCATCTGTGAAGGCTACAGATAATTGCCTATGGTTTTGACTTCTGTCTGCATGGTGTTGCTCTGCTTGCAGAGCAGGTGCAAGTGTTTTCTTTGCACTTTCTGAGGACTAAAGACTGCAGAGAAGCTGCTAGAAGGTAGCAGTGGCAGCTGAAGGAACAGTTCAGGACAGGATCACAAAAGGAAAGATTGATCACTCAATTCCGCAACAGTATCCACCTTATTCTGGTACCATCAGGATTCCCTGCATTTACCAAGCAATTCACCAAACCTACTGCAGGGTTTATAATCCCACCAGTACCTATGTGGCTAACTCCCTGTTCCCCCGCTTACTCACCTGCTCCTCAGGATCAAGATTTGCCAGATTTTATATGGCTTCTTGTTCAATCTCCAGCACTAGTGGAACACAGTGTATACTATTTGCAGCTGCTGTTTAATTGTGCATAAGAGTTCACAAATTATTTAAAAAAAAAAAAAGTGCCAACAGAGTCCAGTTGCTTATTTGGTCTGTCACTGAATTTTTAGTCAATTGGAAATATGAATTCAGATCTTTCCTTAAAATCCAAACTGTGTATGTGTTGTTTACATTTTAAAGAAATGCTTTCTGAACATTGATATTGCAGTATCACAAGGAATATATTTATGTTTGCAGATAAAATTATGTTAGGTTATTATATGGCTTTCAGTTAGCAAATATTTGGTGCTATGTTTTATACTTAGGGGCTACACTTACTGTCCTTTGAAAAAATCAGTTTAATATCTTGTTATTTCTTATGTATAATTCATAAATGAACTAGTTATTTCATTTTTAATCTAAAAGGATGAATTATCTCTTGCTGTTATTGTTAACTTAACCTGGTGTGTCATGAGTTGCTTCCGTGTTCTGAAATCTTGAATTGATCAGTTAATTGTCTAGTTGATGAAGATTATCAGTGATGTGACTGAACACATACTGAATGGTTTAATTATTGTTTGTTGGAATCTTTCTACAATTACCACATTGTAGATATAGTACTCTTACATAGGAGGTCTTGTTCTCCTTGGTGCATCTGAATACCTGAGGTTTAGTATTTCAGACTTGGTAATCAGCTGACAATGAGCACCTTATTTTGTATCCCACTCCAGCACTGGAGCTAATGACTTGTAAATGCTAGGTCAGAGACCGTTCATTATGCAGAGTGCCTTCATAGCCAAAAATGTCTGTCATGTTTATCAGGTGCGCTGGAATTCTGGAGAGGAAAAAAAACAAAAAAACAAAAAACCAACAAAACAAAAACAAACAAAAAACCCCAAACCCAAACAAACCTATCTGAATGTCTCTATCTTTACTATCTTAATGTGACATTTTACAGGGTTTAGGTGGAAGGCATGGAGTATTAGTGTATGTTAATGTCTTTCCCCCCCCAAATAACTTAATGCTATAGAATGTGACTTAAAGGTAGCTTGAGAAAAGATTTTAAAATTTGATATTTTAGGCCTTCTGTAAGTTGCATAAACTGAAAAAAATGAGATCTTTTTTTTATGCCATAAACATCAGAGAAATACAGACTGCTTTTGTCATACTTCAAATTTTGCAATGGCCTGGCTGTACTTGGTTAATGAACTGAGGTAACAGAACTTTAACACTTTGTCCACGCCAAGTTGAAAGTACAACTCTTGAATGGTCCCTCATGCTGTTTGCATGTAACTGTTTTATGTGTTGTATATGCAGCTGAAAAGGACAATATTGGTCTGGATGGTAGTATAGAAAAATGAAATATCTGTACTTAAATTTCAGAATGAATAAAATAATGTCTGTAATTGTACACTGCGGAAGTTTCCGGCTGTCCCATTCACTTCATGACCCCTGATTGTTAATTTCTTGTATTAGTCTAATACCAGCAATAAGAAAATGTGTTTGATTAATGTATCTTAAAGGGATAGTGCCAATTTAAAAGTATGTTTATGTAAAAGAAATGTATCAACAAGTTAATAAATATGTTTTCATTTCCTGTTGTGTGTGTGCTTAGCAGCTTTTTCTAAGCTAATTTCGTGGCTTCCTCAAATAATACATCTCAGGCACACTGAAAACAAACACCCGCTTTCATGGAATATACAAATGATTCCATGGTAAAAAGAAGAGCTGGGAATGAATTCTTGGAAGTTAGTCATTGTCATGTTACATAGATTCAGCTGCTTAGCTTTTACTGAAAGTTAATTTCCTTGTAGAAAAAAATTGTGTGCTTGTTGCTCATACCTTGTTTGCATCTTAAAGAGGTGTTGTGATCCGATAATAAAAGTGAAGGAGAGCTAAAATTGGGAAGTCAATGTTACTGCTTTTCCTTTTGAGGAGGTGTTCTTTGTTAAGTAAATAGTCCTGGCTTTTAGAGAAGGTATTTTCCCCAAGATCTTTGATTTCTGAGGTTTTTGGGAAGAGAGTTCTCTTATCTGTATTCATATTATGGGAATCCATGTTCTATAGACTCTGAGAATTGCTTCTTGAGGAACTAAACCTCTAATGACTCTAAAGATTTGTCAGAGCTTTACAAACCTAATATGGTTTGCCACACGGCAAGATGCCCTCACTGCTAAGACAAGACCAAAATGACCTGATTGTAAGAGACCCCAATTAGCTTCCCAACAGCTCCACAACACAGTAAAATAACAGAATTGCTTGAGCATATGTTCCCTGAAATTGTTGCTTGAATACTATTAGCTTTTATGCCTTGACTGTCATCAACTCTAACTTTTGTCCTGAGCAAAAACCAGATTTATCAACAGAAGCTCAACTGTAATATGAGTTAGAAACTAGCTACTCCTTTCCTAACTCAGACATTTCTAAATTAGCATTCATCAGAAACACTTGCTTCATTTATCTTCAACTTAATGTTTGTGCCAGTGATAATCACATTTCCCAAGAATATGAAAGAAACATGCCAGAGAGAATGCTCTATTGAAAAACTAATAGCTGTAATTTAAAGCTAGAACTAATTTTTTCTCTGTTTGATTTTAGGGATGCAGAGAGGCTCGAAGAGTTTTATACCAAGAACCAACAGCTCAGAGAACAGCAAAAAGCACTTCATGACACTATCAAGGTTTTAGAAGACAGGTGAAGTAGTGTCTTTTAGATTTTGGGTTTGTTGTGTTTTGCTCTTACAGAGTAGCTCTGGATACTTTGCAAGTTGGGTTTGTTTTGGTTTTTTTAGCAAACCAGTCCTTTTCTAATACAATCCAAATAGTGTGTTTTAAAGAGAAGTATAGCATTTAGATTCTTCTGACTGAATTAGCTTTTTGTTATTTTATTATTTTCAAAGTGCTTAGCTTGTTTAGATCAGTTAAGATAAACAGAAGTTAAATAGATTAGCTTGGGAGGCAGACAGCTGTTTTAAAGCACACTCTCTTCCAGCCATTTTTGTAGAGGTATATTTGATATCAGTCAAGGTGTAATACAAGTATAAAACCCGTGGGTAACCTATATAATATACTTTGAAACTCATGAAATGACTCGCTAGGAAATCTTTCAGATTCCAGGGGGTCTTTTTTACCAGTTGTCTGTTTTACCTAAATTTGATCACAGGTTCTGTCTTTTGCCTTCTTTTGAACTTAGACATTCTGATCACCTTTTGACCATTCTGCCTTTCCCTTATTTGTTCCTGTTTAATCTGGTATAACAAAACAAAGCCAAACAGACATGAAATTACAGTGTATTTTTTCATCTTTAAAAATGATACCTGTTTTGAAAACTGTGTGTTAAATTTGCTGCTAATAGTCTCTCAGCAGCTTTCTGGGAACAGGAGATCGTTACATAGTAAATTATTTTCCCACTTTCCTGTGTTACCTCACATTTTAGAGCTGTAATACTCAAATTTTGCTTTCAACTCTATTTCTCTGTGAAAGGCATTAGGGATAAACTTGTAACCATGCAGGTAATAAACTTTCACACCACGTAGGTGGAGAGACATTTGCAGAGTGGCTGGACTTTTCTAATCTCTTAGCAGATGAAGTACTCACATTGTGGAAAACAAAAAGAGTATTTAAAGTGGTTTAATACAAGGAGATGATAATACTGTGTTTATTACACAGTCAGATAAGCTAATATGAAGAGGCATTTCAGTATTTTACTCCTTCCATAATTCCCCAATATTAAAATACCCATAGGCCAAGATGGCTTTTACTTCCAGTATTCAACTGTGGAATTGGAAACTTAGGTGTTTTGTTTGTTTGTTTTTTAATACTTCATGTGCTAGCAGCAGCAATGCAGAATTCTTAACTAATTGGTCTCTTATTTAGCAGGCAAAAGAGAGTCTGGTTTTCACTTTGGTAATACTGTTAGCTTTTTGTTGTATACCAGAAATAAATATGCTTCAGTTATCACCTGTGAAATGAACACACATTTTGTTCTATGAATGAATGTGTCAAGTAAGATGGAGTGATCATAACAAGTCCTTTTCTGATATAGTGGATATGCTTTAAACAGCTGATCTAAACCATTAGAGACAGTGGAGGCAAGGCCTCACATGGACTTTTGGATCGGCTTCTAATTATTGCTGTCTAGAGAAAGGATTTCACATTTGCTTGGTGTTTGTTGCAGAGCGAACTTACTATTTGTCCTTTTTATTTGATCACTTTGCTTAATGACAGCAATATATCCTTCTTAGATGAAGTAGTAATTGTATTTACTGAAATGATTTGCTTATTTGTATTTACTTGAATGAACTTTACTTATAATAAATGGTAATTTATATCTGACAGTATTCTTAGTAGGACAACGCACAAAGGCTTTCAGTGGCAAGGTGTAGCATGCTCCCCTTTATTAAAGTAATGCGTGTTGCTTTAGAAGTATCCAGTACCTACAGTCATTTATGCAAATGTTAGTACATGTAGTATTACATTGTTCAGAAATCTCAAAATATTGCTATGTCAACATATAAAACCACAGCACTTAGTGGTGTTCTGCATAGTTGTCATAAATTTTCTGGTTTTCATTGTTCAAAAGGCCGGTTAAGAGTGGATATCTGCTTCACGTATGGCAATATTTTCTTAACAGAGGGACTTTTTTCTCTTAATTTTATTGTAGATTAAGAGCGGGATTATGTGATCGTTGCGCTGTAACTGAAGAACATATGAGAAAGAAGCAGCAAGAGTTCGAAAATATCCGGCAGCAGAATCTTAAACTTATCACTGAGCTTAGTGAGTTTTATCCATGAGTTTGAAGACAGAACATACTATTTTGTAAACTAGTTCTTCATGAATTCCTGTAACTTGATATAATTTACATATGGTGTGTTTAGTAAGCCCAAGAAGTTCAGTTGGGGGACACTTAACTCCACAGTCTGAAAATATGTAACATACCAATTACGAGTCATTTGACCCACCTTCTTAGGTTCAAGTGCTGATACTGAAAGTGAACTGATGTGGAAAATCTTACAGTGTGAAGTAGCTACTGTAGATAAAATGTGGCTGCTTCTGTTTATTCCTACAGCTAAAGCATAGAATGACTGATTGCCAGTTTTCCTAAGGAAACCCTGACTTTAAAAGTCACTGGTGATCACAAAGTAGCAAGTCCAAACAGAAGTTCCCTGGGTCCAGCTTGTGTCCTGTAGTTGGTCTTGGAGTTTAACTGCAGTAACCCATAACCTTCACATAACCCTCTGAAGCCACAAAAGAATCGCTTCATGCCCCGTAGGTTGTAGCCAGCTCATTTTGAAATCAGGAAGTCGTACATATGGGACAAGAAAAAATAAACTCTTCTGGGTGACATGAAGGCAAGACGCAACAAATGTCTTCATAAAGAGAGTTTGGAAAGATTGGTTGTATAAAGTGCTAAAAAATACAGGACAGGATTTTAAAATGTTAATGCTATCTTTACCATTAATTAATTATTTTGTGTCATTTAGTTGTCTAGCTTGATCAAGAACAAGCAGACATTCAGTGAAATTTAAAATATGGGAAATGTCAGACACAAAAAGTAGCTTTTAAGTGCTTAAATTACGGAAATATTAGATTCTGTACTAATATAAAACACATCAATTTTTCAAGGACTTTTAGTGTTGGATATTAATATGAAAATATTCTGAATTCTTGAGTTTAATGATTAACAACAAAGAGGGTACAAACAACCTTTAAATAAATCTCGGAGCCTTAAAAATCAGGGTGAGACCTATTAGGTACAAATCTTGAACGCTGTCTGACAGAACCATAGTGTTCCATGGGTTTGGGTTGAGATCTATATGACAACTTACGTATTTCCTGCAACCAGCAATAAAGGTCAGTGAAGAATAATCCAGAGGTAATATATAAAACAAAAAAATAAGAACAAGAAAATAAAAATTAAAGTGAACAGAAAAGGTAGGAGCTATCACTACATTAGTTTGAGACAGCATGGAAAAAAAAGGCTGAAGGTGATGCAGTAAGCTTGTGTAGTATGGGCAGAATGAATTGGAAATTAAGCAAAGTAAATAAAAAATTTCTGACAAAATATTTAACTGATTTTAAGAAATTGGTTTGTGTAGGGTTTTTTTTCCCATTCTCTCCAATTAGCTGGTTGCTTTTGTGGCTAAAACCAAATTCTAATTACTTCATACTTCATAGGCTGTCTTCAACCTAAGGAAGCAATTTTGTCCATGGAGCTGAGTGAGCAATTAATTCATCTTTACAACACAGTCTCACTTGCATGTAAATGGACAAAAGTAGTTAATGATTGTGTGGCGCTAATATTATGATCCAGTAATTGTGACACATTTGCCTTTTCTAACACATCATTTTACAACCTTTTTAATGACTAGCTTGAAAATTCATTTTGGTAAGCCATAGAGGGTGTATGGTATTATGTTTTAGAATTAGTTCTGTTTCCTTAAAGGACCTGACAAAATTAGATATGATAAGATGTTAATATGTGTGCATGGATTTTTTTCTTTTTTTTTCTATAAATTACAGTGAATGAAAAAAACAACCTACAGGATGAAAATAAAAAGATAACTGAACAGTTCCAGCAATTACAGAAGGAGCTGGGGTAAGTTTGGAGGTTTTTTGGATATCTCCCCCCCCATTCCTCAATAGTAATGTCTGAGAATATAAATATCAGCTTTCAAGTATTTAAAATTTGAGTTTCCTCTTCCTTAATAGATTGTGAAAAGATAATCTACAGCCACTATAACAACGTAAAGCTAGCAGCCTTGTATTGTGCAGAATTTTTGCTTTTTTATAACTCTGTGCATCTTTCTTTTTTTAAACTGAGAGAGACACATAAATTTGTCATAGAAATTCTGTTTGACTTCGTGATTGTTCAAGATTATTCTGGTCACAGTGCATAGCAAAGCTTTATGTCTCACTCTTACTGCTCTGACTCTTCACCAATTCTTTCCTCCTAGGTTAAGACTTTAGAAAAGTAGTTTCTCAGCTAGTCAGAAAGTCCTAGGATCTTGCAATATTTTTTTTAAATAAACTTATGATAATTTTGTGATTTTGAAAAGAAAAAAACATAGTAAATTTCAAAAGAAAACCATAAAAATAATGAGCTACAAATTGACTGTCAAACTGTAATCTGATATGATAGCAAGAATATGCCATATAATGTTGTGGTTAATGTGCACATATGGTGTACTGTGCAAGGCAGAGGTAGTACTCCTTTCTTGTATAGCTGTGGTCTGACATAATCTGAAACTTATCTCAGTTTTATCTGTCCGGAACAAGCTGTGTACGTGCATGGGGGGAGTGGGACAGGATGTGTGGACTTGATACATAAGGCTTTTTCTGCATGTAATTTTTTCTTGTCTTTGTCAGAAAGTAACTTTGGTAGAGGAGTGAAACAACTTAGAGTTCAGTTAAAAATGACTGTGGACCTATTCCTTTGTATTTCTTGGTTTGTCTCCCATCATTTGCGCCTTTATCATTCTTTCTTTTTCTGTATGCATTTCATCTTCTCGGAATAATGTATTTCATGACCCTAGGAGCACTCCTTTTTAATACCAAGTAGCAACAAATTTCTATATGCTTCTCAATAATGGTTCTCCTGTGCAGCTTGACAGCAGTTAGGAGGTGACGTTAAAAAAATTGACACCTGACAGATCCATCCAAATGTATTAGTTTGATCCTCAGTCTTGAAATTTACTTTCCAATACAAATCTCCGGCCACTGTAGGGAAGTTGAGAATGAACGATGTAACACTAAGTTATTTGCTCTGTATGTAAGGTGGTCATTTAAATGAGTGCAGAGTTGAGTTGGACAAACAGTAATTAACAAGGATGGTCCTGCTGTTTGTGATATAGCCCCTGCATTTGTTTCAGTTGAACTGTAGTCATGTTACTTTGTTTAGAATGAACAACTTACATCAATGTAACATCACCACATAAGTGCAAGGTAACAGATTGTTTCTGGTGCATGACATGAAATTAGATTTTTGCAATCTTCTGTATTTTGTTACCAAGGTTTAATGTTTTGGGAAAAAAATCCAAGAATACATTATAAAAGTGAAATCAGTGAAACTTTAGAAGAATTGTATTATCTGGTCCTTTATCAGATTAGAATTTCATTATCAATGGATGGAAACAGCAAGGAAATTTCTGCAAAAATCTTTTCTGGGATCTCAGATAAATGTTTCATGATTCAGAAATTATTTATTGTATATTTATGATGTCTAATATGTATGGCAGCTTCTTCATTTGATAGTTTTTTGTGGTGGCATGTAGGAACTACCTCTTGGTTTGCATGTGAGTAAGGTACAGAAAAATATAGCAGGCTAATTTGTCATACAAGGCCACATGTGCCAGTAAACTTAAAGAGAACTCTAACAGCTAACTTAAATTTGCAAAGTAACTGGATGAATATGTTGTTTGTTTTAATTTGTTTCTTAAGATATTGTTAGTAGATGATATAGTTTTCCAGTTATGATGCTTTCTTTGTAAATGTGGTAGAAAAGAGAAATTACAAAATCACACAATAGGATTCGTCAAGACTTCAGAGCTTCAGTGCATCAATGTTTGTCATTAAGTGTTCCAAGGTAGTCATGGTAAAAAGCCTACCTGCAAACATGCTTGTTGTCTCCAGCCAGGCAGCTTTCTACAGTTCTCCATAATGTTATTAACTTATTTTATATAAGATCTTGTGGTTCATTTCAATGCAAGCAGAAATATGTCCATATTTCCTCTTCTTCCCTTAGATCAAAACCTTACATCCTTCTCTTTATAGTTAGGAAATGATCTTTTGGCCCATGTTTTCTCTTGAGAGTCGTAGGGAAAAGTTCTACTGCAGAAAGATGACCAAGCAGGCTGAGTTAGATTTTCTTCTGTTTTTCTTCTATTGCCTCTTCCATTTCTCACTACCACCACCATACAACAGGTAGCAGTGCCCTTATTAAGTACTAAACAAAATATTTAAGTTAAAAGAACTGAAATTAATGCATTTTTTGTTGTTATTTCCTTGCCATGTCTAGATCAAGTTTTTGGAGAGAAAAGACGTAGTTATTTGTTACACTAATTTTTATATACTGACTCTGCAACATGCTGTTAGAGCTGACAGTGCGAGAGAAGATAAACTTCATCATGTTGTGTTTTACATTACTTGGTTTATATTGCTTTTTACACTCCTCTCTGAAGACCTTTGTGCAGTGAATAAGAGAGAGCCTCCAACAGTGTGGAGAGGGATTGTTTTTAACATAGTGCAGTTCATTGCCATTTAAAATTATTCAAAAACTTTTGTTTTAAGACAGTTAGTATTCTTGGCGTATGCAGGGACTTCCTTGCAGGGAGAGAGACACTAGTCCATCTGTTTCAGCATTCTTTCATTCAAGTAGCACATGCTTCAGAGGACAAGCTAGAAACTCTACGGTCCCTAGTTTCTTCCGGGGAAAAAGTCTTCCATAGTGCAGTAGTTAAATGCTGACTTCAAATGTGAAGAGCTAGGGTTGTATGCCGTTCTTAGGCTTGATGGAGTAAGTGTGAATTTGTTGTTAGATGTGCCTAACCGTGATGTTACTGAGATGGCTGTATTTTCTAAACTGTTGCTTTCTTGAACCATATGATTGTCCTGCTTGCTGAAATGAAAGCTCTTCATCTTGCTGACTTGGGGTTTTATTTGACCACCTAATTTGGTCTCCAGGGAGCGAAAGCAACAATCAGTGGAATTAGAAGAAGGAGTCATTCCAGATTCTCCAGTTCTGACTTCTTCATTTTCTGTGGTTAATCGTATGAGAAGAAAAAAAGAGAATAGGCATATCCGATACACAGAACATACACACCCAGATTTGGAACTTGCAGAAAGCAACAGTGGTAAGAGTATTGTATTTTATTTTTTTAATTAATTTTAAAATCTATTTTTAAGGCTAAAGAAAAAGATGATGTATGAATTTGATTGCAAAGGGTGAAAACTGGGGAAAAAAAAAAAGGTCTTGTGGTTTTTTTGGTTTGGCTTTTTTCCATTTATGCTATAATACATGAGTCAGGGGAAAAATGTCTTTAGTATTAACTGTTATATCAGCAATGTGCACAAAGCTTATCTCAACCTCCTACCTTTCTTCATCCACATACACATGTAAATATAACAGTTTTCCAACCTGTATCTCTTCTGTAACTCCAAACTAATGTTAGGGTTTGACTTGTGCATACAGCTATGTCACCACCTAGTGGAGACTGAAATAAATGTTTTGCCACATTCGGCAATGATTCTGCAATTCAAGTAGTATTACTGAAACTGATAGATAGCTAATTCTAGCTGCTATGTGATCTTTCTTTTTCTGGTACTGATACTCTGTTTGCATTTGTTTTGTGTCTAAGTCCAGAAGTATTGTGCACATTTAATTTCTAAACTTCATCCTGTAATGTCATAGAAATAGCTCTAATGTATTTTAACTGTAAGAAATATTTTTGTGAAATAAGGGACTTCGGGCTTGTATTTTAATGATACACAGGAAATATAAGAAGCAATCCAAGTGCTCTTAATGTGTTAATTTATCTTGTGGAATAAAAAAAGTAGTTTAAATAATATATGATTATATCTAAATATAAGTCTTGACTAAAAGCTTCTTTCCAAGAATAAAAATAGCACAATTGTAGGGAGAAGAGGGTGGGTTGGTTATTCATGCCCTTTATTTTGCATATGTAATTTTAGTGCTGTGAATAGTTTCTCCTTTCTAAACATACCTACTTCTCTCTATTTTCTGAATAAAAAAATTGAGCTACTAAATTAAACCAAAGTTAAATACGTAGGTAGTGGTGTAAATACCTATTAGAGTTAATGGCTATGAAAAGCTGTTGGTGTCCAGATAGAAAGGACTACATGGCACGAAGTTGGTCATGATTAAAATCTCAGGTTTTTCACCTTTTTATGACCTTAGCTGATGCAAAAAATCATTCCATTGGATGGTTTACTCTTTAATAGTTTTGTTGCCATATTAACAGGTTGAATATAGATTGAATACATACTTTTTATGTGGTTAGTGTAGAAAGTGATGTAACTATGTGTCAGTATTGTTTTATGGCTGACTGGCTAGACTCATATTTATGAGAGAAAGGATTAGTATGAAATATTTGTGGCTAATTTGTCATAGTGATACCTCAGTAAAAATAATCAGATGTGCTTAGGTTACTGGATCTACTGACATATAAAAATTCACATTCGAGTGCTTTTAAGATCAGGATCATTGTCTGTATCTACACAAAATTATCACAACAGGATACCTAATTTCACTCTGTGAAAATGTTTCTACATCTTCTCCAAGAGTTTGGAAAAATTCCGCTGTATTCCACACAAGTGAACAGTCACCACGGAGATGAGATACTAGTGCCAGACACCTGTGATCCACAACTGTCCCCTGTACCAAGTAAGTGTATTAATAGATTTAGTTCTAATTCCATTCAAAATAAGGCAAAAATGTTGTAAAACTGAGGGTTCATCAACAACTGAGGGTTCATCTCTTTAAACACAGGAGCTAGAAAAAGGATATTATATTTAATCACAGAATGGCTGCTGAAATGCTTATCTTGTAATGCCTGTCTGTATGCCGCTAGATACATGATCTAGTGACATAGCATCAGGGCTTAGAGTCAAGAAATAAAAAGAAGCTCAGTGCAGCTCTTACTGTGCAGATATCTTATATTTTAGGCCACTTATCCAATTGTCTTGCGTCTGATTTTCCAGCTGTACAGAAGATAAAATATTCTGAGAATTGCAGTTCTGTCTGACATGAATATGTAACATTTAGAAGTGCTTCTGTTAATTCCCTTTTTTGCAATTATGAATTGGTACAAGTCTTTAAGTCTTAAGTCCTTCTCCATAAACAGGTCTTTGACAGGAACTTTCTGTGTCCCTGATTTTTTTCTGTGAAGTATTTAACTATACATGACTGTGAGAATCAGCATTTTGGAATCATTCGTGCAGGTCAGGGTTGTGGTGGTTGTAGTTCTTGTACTTTCCCATCATATTACCTTGCCCCAGTTTAATAAATTGAGTAATGTTAAACCCCTGAAACAAGGGAAACTCATCTATTTGTTTTCCTAATAAAAACACAGGAAGAATAATTATAAGTGTCACCTTGGAAATATAAAACACAAGCATTTTACTATAAATATACATTATCACTGTGCTACATGCTTTTCTCCGGCTGTTCATGCCCTGGACTGGAAGTTTGAAAAGCAACTTTTACATTGGCTTGTCTTTGTATTTTAATTTTGGGGAGCTGTGTTCAAATTGGAAGCATATTTCTCTGTGATGATGCAGCAGTTTGCTCTCATCAGAAATTCTTTTGCCCCCCTTCTCCACTTACTGCTTCCAGATACAATTTTTATCTGACACAGGTCAAACTGTTTCCATAATTACCTATTTTAATTTGTGATCTTTTTAGTTCTGTGTTTGTACCATCTATGTGAGTAAGATATAACGTATATGTAACTTACTGTGAGCTTCTTTTTACTCATAAAGATAAACCAAGGATGGGAGGCTATCCTATTCCAAAGCCATCTTTTAACTTGGCTGCAGTTGTGGCAGAAACAATTGGACTTGCTGTTCAAGAGGAATCTGTAAGTAGTATTCCCAGATTTCTTACATAATCAGCTTTTTGTGCCAGTTGTTTTCGAAAACGGTATTTTTCTCTTTTGCATTAAAATTCTGCAAAAGTATTCAGAGTTCAAATAATCTCACTTTGATTTGCTTTTGCTTACTTATTACAGAATTGCTCTAGCAAGAAGAGATATAACTGTGCTGGCCTGTCCAGGGGTTGGGGAGGAGGGTAGGGGCGCAGTTCCTGCTGGGTATACAACTTTCAAGTTTGACTAAGACAGTGGACTCAGTCCTTGGGTCTGCCAAACTCCCTTTGTGCAATAATCAAATTTAAGACACTAAAAAAGATTATTTGGTGATGAGACTGGTGACTCAGGTGAGATTATTTGATGTTTTTGCTTGGTAACTGCAGTGAAAATTATAGTATGCAGACTATTTTTTTGTCTGTGTGCATTTAAATGTTGAAATTTTTTTAATTTCCATAAGATTTCTTTAAAGTTGTTGGTCAAAAATCTCATCTCTCTTGTAACTTGTTTTATTTTTCAGAGTTTTGAATGGGTCTCCAGAGTATATATGTGCAAACCTAGCATATTTCTAATGTTTAATTCTAATAGCTTTTCCCGCTTCCTTTCTTTGTTTTCCGTCACCACTTGCAAGGAGTCCCAGAGTGTACTGAGTCCTCCCTGCACTAATACTGAAGTCCATCCAGCTTCTGAATCAAGAAAGGATGACAACAATTATGGGTGTGTTTTCACTTGTTTATAATAATACTGTTTTAAACAGGCTTATTTGAAGTTCTGGTTTTAGTAGAATTTAAAAATTTATGGCAGTTTACTTTAAAGGTACATACATGGAAATAAATATTTTCATATTATGCAGGCTTCTTTCAAGTAAATAACATCAGAAGCAAAGGAACTGATAGAATGCAAAACTGCGGACTTTTACTTCATTCTCAAACTTCTGCTTTGGGCTTTCTATGTACACAGTCCCTCCCTCACTGACTTCTTGTTATTGCGAGGTATCTTCTGAGGCCCATAAACCTGGGGGTAAGGGGCCTGGAGCTGGGGTAGGAAAATGATCATAAAACTTTTCTGCTGACTAGGTATCATACCAGTTGACTGTTGCCCTTCCCAGTCTCCTCAAGATGTTGTCGTCTAAACTGATATTTTTTTTTTAGCCCCTATTTGTCATCTTAAATCTATGTTTTATAAACAGAGTGCCTGAAAGAAGCTTGCACATTTTTCCTTCACTTGCAGAAGCTTTGAGCATCTGTTATCGTGGTTATACTACTATCACAACCATTCTCACTTTCTTCCATTTCACAGCATTGAAAGGTAGGGAGTCCTTTGGTAGGAGAGATTCCTAGGTAGGCTTAATTCTGTCCTTGGTTCTCAGTTGAACGTGGGACAGAATTTCACACCATACTAAAATGAAGGACAAGGTGTGTGTTTTGTTTGCCTTTTACAGCTCTAAATGCAACAGTACTTACTCCTAGACCAAAAATTTCCCTTTTCTTTTTCCTTCTGTTTTCAGTTAATACTAGCAGCTCTGACAGCTTTAAAGTAAATCACTGATAGGAAACTTACAGTTTTCATATATCCCTTTCTCTCCTCCCAGCCCCCTCTGTACTCCAGAAAAATATTTCATCTCTCATTGTATTCAGTCTTTCAGATCCATCTCAGAACACTCCACCACACGTTGACTGGGATTCTCAGGTAGCCTCTCCTGTTTTTGGAGCTCCTAGCAATATGAAGAATAACTCCAGTACAAGTCATGCCTCTTGTATTTTAGATTCAGGATTGAAGCCTAATCTCAAAACCAACCTCTTCAACAATCCTTCCAGTTCCAGATCTCATAAAAGTAGATCAAAATCTGAAGATGTTGCTTTTGTCGCACCACTGAATCTTGGAACTGAAATTAACTCAGTTATCAGCCAGGCCTCCATCAGTAGGCAAATGGTTGTGCAAAAGAATACTAATGAGGCTGTAACCTGTGTTGGAAACACTTGTGCAGCTAAAAATGAGGTGACCAAGAGCGATTTTCTTCTCATGCGCCAGAGGCAGCTAGAAAGCAGGTGTGCTAAGAGAAGGAAAGCTGAAGATGAGCATGCAATTAGCTGTGAAAAAACCTCCTTCAACAAAGAGAACTCTATGCCCTTTAGATCAGATGTGCAGCATATTAATCGGGAACATACAGTTGATAAGCCCTTGGATCTGTCTGATCGCTTCTCTGGAGTTCGTTGTCAAGAGAAAAAACAAGGAAGTGAGGAGACCTGTAAAAATAGACTGAAACAGGTGACTCTGCATGACATTTTTTCACAGCTAGGGAAGCCCATTCCTGAAGGTTCATCATCCATTCAAAATACCAACAATGAGAGCTGTTTGTTTGGCAGAGATTTACAAGAGGAATCCTATGTACAAGAGGCAATGCTAGGAAAAACATTCCCAGATAAGAAAAACCAGATCCAAATGAAAGAAGAAGTTCCTCCCTTCAGAACTGCACCACTGCCAAGTTCCGCAGAGACAGAGCAGCTTTTTGATGATGTGAAGGTATGCTTTTCTGACTTTTTTTTTTTTCTTCTCCTTTGAAATATTATATTTAAGTGTTGGGATATAGTAAAATTGCAATATGTTGTTAGGTTGCCAGTGGCCATGTACCAAATAGAAAGAAAACAAGGACAGGACATGGAGAGTCTGAACCAGCATCTGTACTTCAACCAAACCCTTGTAGACTATCAAAAAATAAAGCACTGCAAAATGAGCAAGGTAACTTGATGAAAATGTTCCTTTTATTGCCTTCTGCCCCTCCAGCCTGTGCTGTGGTTGAATAGAATTTTTCATATCTTCTTTTCTCCCACTTAATCATTTTCTCTATTCTGCTTCTAACTTAGTCTCATCCTATTCAGGACTTCTCAAGATTACCCTCCACATTTTAATCTGTTTTTAAACTCAACAGGCTAGGAATCTCGTTCTTTCTCGTTTATTTAGCATTGTGGTTTACTGCAGCATGTGTATAACAGATGCTGAAATAAAATCTCAGGAAGTTTGAGTTTAAACTATATATATCAAATGCCTGAAAACTGCACTTAAGTATAAGGATAAACCATTTTGTTAATATTTTTCATGATTCCTGATGATCTGTTCAATTTGTACCTTTAATGATAACGAACAGATGCTGCCAGATACTCTTCCTAGAAGTTGTATCTTCCTTCCTGTTAAGTGGTCCTAGTCTGAAAACTTATTTTTTGGACTGGGATTGTAGAATCACTGCTTCTGTACTCCTTAGCTGAGCTGTTACACTGCATACTTTATTTAGAAATACTTGCATTGTGAATTTAAAAAAAAAAAATCTGTCAGCTGTTAGTGTGGCCATGTAGCTTGGAATCTAAAGCTCTACTTCACAGCTAAATCACGAGCCATCTCTGGAAGAATGACCAGACACTTTTGTACACTTTCATGTTCTAAGACCTGACTTTTGTATTCTTATTGGTCTAGTGTCTTCTGTCCAGTATTAATACTACTTGATTTACACAGTACAGAGGTTTTAGCTGCAAGAGTATTTTATGTATTACATACCTCATACAAACACAAGAGTGGTGTGCTCCCTGAATATGACAAAAAACTTAAAGATCTATCTCTAACTCTTCAGACAAAATGTGATTTACACCAAATGAGCATGTTTATTTTTTGAGAAAAATCAATCCCTAAACCCAAAGATGAATTGATGAACGGAAAGCTGACTTAGAATTTGGACGCTATAGGATGCTGTTCGCAGAACTGGATTCTGATTATTTCCCTTTTTTCTCAGGTTCTCTGCATCCAGACCTGAAAGATAAATCTTCTTTAGAAAACCTCCAGTGGAGCATAGACCCAGGAGCTGACCTTTCACAGTACAAAATGGATGTTACCGTGATTGATACAAAGGTAAACTTGTGTAACAAGTCTGCATATTCTATGATATTGAAAAAAGCCTATGAAATTAGTATCATGAACTTTATTCTGGGCAGACCAAAACCACTTTTTAACAAAAATCTAAATTCAGCTCATTTGATATTTGTTTGCATTCCTGAAATGTTTGTTTATGCATAGTACACTAGTTATCCTAAAACATTTTCACTGTCTAGTTGTATTTGATAAACTCAGCCAGGTGGCTACTCAGTATGAAACTGATGTGTTTGGGGGTGGTTTGGGGTTTCTTTTAAGACCAAAAAATGTTCTAAATCTCATAATTTTTTCTGTGAAAATGTTCACTGTGATATCGCTTTATCTTAAGTAATAGAAAATGTGCAGATAATGACTATTGTCTTTCTATGAGTTGGGTGTACATTGGTTATTAGGATCTCTGAGAATTTTCCTGAAGTCTATTTGTTTTGTCTGTGAAAATGTCTTCATTTGACCACGTTTTAATTTCTGTATGTTTCATTGTTACTTTTTATCTTTGTAGAATTTAACATGAAAACTTTTAAGGCATTTCTTGCCTATCAGGTAATGTAATCCACCAGATAAATGCTTCACATTTGAATTTCAAAACATGTTATTCTCTTACCTAGATATTAGATCTTTATCATACAGACATTACTGCAGAAAAACATCACAGAAAGTGTCCAAAAAGATGCCAGTAACTGTTGTGAAAGTGTTTCAGATATACAGCGATGACACTGACTACACCAGTTGCTTCTGAGTGCAATTGTCATGTTTGCTTTTTTATTTAGGGTGGTTCTCAGTCAAGAGTCGGAGGGGAAGCTGTTGATATGGATTATACATATGTTAATGACAGCGTGCTATTAAAATTGAAAAATCAAGAGCAAAACCAGGAAAGCAGTCCAAGTAAGACTTTTTTTTTTTTCCCTTTGGTTTGCATTTTTTTTTTTTTGGAGGAGGATGAGGAAAGAGTGAAGGGCAATTTTTTTCCCCCTGTATGAATAGATACTAGAAAATGGTTTGCAGCAAAACAGCACAGATATATTTTTGTAAGTTACAAAGATCAGTCTGTTTCCTAGTAGAATCAGTGGTTGTTGTTGAGGTTTTTTTTTTTTAACATCGATTAAGAAAATGATAGGATTTGTGCTGAGATAGAGCCAGTATCTATGCTTTTACAGTGCTTAAAGAGTTAAATACTTAACCATGTAATAGTTCTGATCTCACCTGCAACAATCACTCTTATGACAAACAGCTTTGAAAGTTCACTATGTAATCATATCAGACTCTCTATGGGAAATTTCATTTTTAATGGCATATAAATAGAAGTAGTATACTTAAATCCAAATGTGTTTATATCACATTTAATTTATGGTATGTGGTGAATCACAGCTGCAGGGCAGTGACTTTTAATGGTGTGTTTTGTTTTTTTAAGCTGTTGCAACTTGATCACATTTCCGTAGTTTGTCTCCTAGCCGCAGAAAGTATTTCTCTCTGCTTGGATAACTCCCTAATTACAAGAACAAAAATTTCATGTATCCAGTATTAAGGTTAAAGGTATATCAAAGTGATTTAGTAATTAATAAAATATTAGAAATGCAATCAAGATATCTTTATGAAAAATAGATGAGCATTGTCCACATTTAAAAGATTGACAGAGAAGTTGCAGAAAGAATAAACGTATCACTGGTGTTGAGTTAAAGCAGTACTGGAGTAGGAAGTAAATGTTAGTTCGTTTGATACACATTCAATCAAAATATGCTTTCTTGACTTAAATTGTTGAAAGACTGATTTGGATGTTCATTATGCTTTTTGTAATAGGAGGAGAAAAAAAAATGAATGATACTTTAACAGAAATGTTTGATCGGACAACCCATGAAGAATATGAATCCCACCTACCAGAAGACAGTCTTTCTGCATGTGATGAAAAAGAAACTCTTCATGATGAAGAGCAGGATAAAGGAATAACAGCAGCAAGCAAGAAACTAAAGAGTGGGATATAATTTGTTTTGTCTTTGCTAGCCTGGATAAACTACAAAAGTTGATTTGAAATGCAGCTCTGTTCTCTAGGAACAAATATGCCAAATAAACCATGAGTTCATTTTTCGTAAATACATGGGAAAATTTATTCATTGTAAGGACATAACATAAACCAATATGAAAATTATTTTGGTAGTTCATTTATATAGCCATCACACAAATATGGGATGTGTAATGGAAGTTGGCATAGGTGGTGAACAGCAAAGTGACTCTTACAGAAAACACCAGGTTTTGGCTGCAGATTACTTGCTTCCTTTCTTCTCCCTATCCTAGGTTCAATCGAAGGTTACGCAGTGTTTTGTATTTTAAGCAACCTTTCCTTTGCTACTTTTTTACTTGTCTCACTGCTGTTTTCCTTCTTCACCAGTAATACTTTTTGATCCCTGGTTCAATCCTATGTATTTTTAGTATCTGTTTGAATCTGTTGTCTCAGACTGAACGTACATGATATTTTTGTATTTCTTAATAGCTGGCTAATAATTTTACAGACGTTTCTCCAGGCAGTCTATTAACCTTAAATGACATGTAATTTTTTGTTTTGCATGTATATTTACAGAACATGAGGATAAACAAGATAAAGCCAAGCAGAAAGCTTTTGTAGAGCCATATTTCAAAAGTGATGACAGGTAATTTAGTTTGTTCTGTATAGGCATTTTAAGGCTTTTTATATCCTCCCTATAGGGAACTTGTTCTTCCATAAAATAAATGTGTTTGTGTATACTGTACTACTGGCTGAAGATGCACAGGTAAAAGATCTAGTGAATTAGATAAAAGCCTTAAATAAAAGCTGGGGCAGGGGGGAAAGAAATAAACATGTTGAGATGCCTATCTATCACATTTGCTGAAAAGAAGGAATTGCCTCTTCTACTTTTTATAATTTTATTTAATGCAGTATTTTGTAATCCACATTGTTTCTTACAGGCATGTGGTCATGCATGAGTTTATGAGCAAAGAGCCTAAGGGTTGCTTGTACAAATAAAAACCTTTCCTTCTCTGGCATTTTTTGCCCCTTCCTCTAGGCAATAAATGAGTAATGTTTAACAACAGTACCTCTTAGTGCTTCCTCTATTGCCTTTCTGTATAATCATCATTGGTAGTCTGAATTGTCATTTCATAATGATACCAACCCCTTCAGCTAAATAGTTGTTAGCTTGTTTTTCACCTCAGCATATGTTTTCTTTGTAGAGGAAAACTTGTTTAGTGTTTTGTGAGCAGATAAGTTGAAAAGAATCTGTTATTTCTGTTCTTGAACCCCAACATAGGTTCCTCTTCCAGAAATCAGTGCAAGCACAACTGTGTCATGGACAAAATAAATATTCGACAGAAGATCTATATTTGAGTAATTTTGATCTAGTAATTACTTTCACACTATGAAAAGCCATAAGGAGGACATTCACATATTTATTTATGTAAAAGACCATATGGCATTTAAAAAATCCTGGAACTGTTTTATTTACAAAAGTAGTTGCATTCAGCTGTGAAATGCAGTATGATTGGGTTTTGCAGGCATTTTCTGATATTTTTTCTTTTCTTGAGACTCTCCTTCATTGTGTTCTAAACACCAAAAATTTCCAGACATGTAAGAGAAATAAATGTACTATCATGTGAAAACATTTTTGTTTTTCAGAAAGAATACTGTGTTAGATTTTCCTCATATTGAGGTTATTCGAAAAAAAGAAGAAAGAAGAAAATTGCCTGGCCATACTTGTAAGGAATGTGAAATAGTAAGTAGTGCATTAAAATTTGGTCAGTCTTCCATTTTTTTAACGCTGCTAGTATCTAAGTGATAAAGTGCTGTTGAAATTGTGAATCTGGTTGCATCATCATCAGTACCTACAGTAGCAGAGAAGTAAGCATTTACCAAAGCTGTTTTACCAAGTTTTGGGTTGGTTGGTTTGTTTTTAAGTGTAGTAACTGCATATAACTTTAAAAGTCTTTTTTTTGTGCATATCTGTATGAGGATAGAAACTTTTCACATCATGGCTCCAGTAAGATTTTTGTTAATAAAAAATACATTAACTAATCAAAGAATGATTACAAGTTTCAAAACTTCAGCTCAGAAGCTCTACTGGAATTTACAGGTACTGGAATAAGTAAGTTCTATGTCCTATTGTACTGCTATATATAGGTATATCTTGATTTGGTTTTGTTTTGGTTTTTTTCTTCTTTTCTGGGGCGTCTGCATTTTCAGATAATTGCACCAGCATAGGTGCCAATGTGTATATATGTGCAAATGCATGCAAAAATGTCTACATTAGCAGGTTAAAAAGTATGAAATTTTAGGTTTCGTGTTACACTTTTTTCTTCCCTTTCAAATCACTATATTTCTTTCAGATACTTGGTATAGAGATAGAATATTGAAGTAATTACATGTGTAATAAGGACATATTTCATTTGGCCGTTAATAGATTTTCAGGCTGGAGTTAATTAGGCGATGATCTTATACATTATGACTTGCCAGAGGTATGGATTAATGACTGAATAATGATGGATTTTCTGGAATCTTCTCACTTAATTTCCACACCTATACAGAACCAACATTTTTCATAGATTCTCCTGCTGTTCACTTTGTAGTTAAGTCACGTTTACTTAGCTGAAGAAATGTATTAGAGTATATTTTTAACAAAAACCCATTCCTGAAAAATAGCTTTGGTAAAACTCATTAAATACAAATAATTAAGTTTTACAGTCAACTATAAATACGATTTTCAAAAATATGTTTGATTTTAAACGTTTGAAAGAAAACAAGATGTTGGAAAAAAACCAAAACAAAACCAAAAAACCCCACACTTTCAGTCTATTTCTTGGCCCAAGAGACATGTGTTGAGTGTTTTAATTTCCTGTCTCTGTAAGCTACAGATCTCTCGGCAAATCCAGTTCTTGTTACTTTCTGGCAAGTTAGAGTGGTAACTATGGTGTTTGGAAACATTTACAGCTCCAGTTTTACCATATTAAACATTAAATTTCTACATTAAACTTTACAAATGGGTTTGGGGATTTTTTTTGGGGGGGGTGTTAAGTCTATGCCATTCTAGACGAATGTCTTGGAATGTGGAATGCTTGGCTGTGTCATTGCACCATAATAAAACTAGCTTTGAATGAAATGCCTATGGAAAAAGAGAGTATTAGACAAAGCATAAATGATGCTTTAAAAAAGTCTTGGCTTTACTTACTAGTCATATGGGTTTGAAGAGTCTCCAAGGTCTGAGGAAATACTTAGGGAGTGGGTAGAAATCAATAAATTGTTTCTGGCTACGTGCTGCATGCAGTATGAGAGTGGGGAGAGTTATCTGTCATTTTGAGAAGACGTGAGAGACTTGACTTCTGTACATAGCATAGCAGACTGATATCAAAGTCCTTTATAGGCCCTTATCTTATAACTTTGTGGAAGCATCTCATTGACTTTACAGTGTAGAACATCTGATAAGAGGTCTTGTTTTGGTTTGTTATGACTTTGCAATGCGATCAGAGAAAGACTGTATGCAGGAGTTACTGGTAGCTTGTAAAAGTAACGTTCATTAGTGTGGTTATTAAGTCTAGCTACCCTTTAGATAAGTAGGAGAATCAGTCAGATGTTTTTATATATATTTAGATTACAAAAAATACTCTATAAGTATCTTTGTGCTAAACTAACGAGAGGAACATTTGAAGGGTTTGTTCTCTTTTTGAGACTGCAAGTTGTAGAGTTCTGTAAACAATTCTTTTACAGTGAAGATACTGCAGGATGAGATTTTGCATATCTTTTCACATATGTAAAAGCCTAGCTCGAATGTTTTGTGTGGGTTGAAAATGCTGTGGATAGTGAGATCAATCTAGAAAACAGCTGAGAGTTTTTTTGCTCTTTAGCAGACATATGTAGCTGTGTCATTCTTTGTCAACCCTAACAGATTTCTAAACAAGCCAAAATAAAAAAAAGTTACTTTCAAATTTCTTTTGAATACATACTTAGCTTGATTATTGATTGGTCTTTTTATTTTCTGTTCCTACAAAACTGTACTGTATTTTTCATTGTTTGATCCATAAATATTCCTCATAATCAATTATAATCCAATCATAAACACTTTAATTCCAAAAAAAATGCAGCACACTCTAAACTTTTAGTAGGCTGATTTCTAAAATTCCAGGCTATTTAAGGGACAAACATAAGGTACACTGCTAATTATCCCTAAATAAGACTCGGCTATTAATCTATTTGGTTTACACAGATACTGTAGAATTCTTATAATTAATTTTGTTGACTTAACACCATGTCAATTTCTTAACTTTTATCAGTGAAGATTGATGTGTACTAGATGATAATTACCTGTTCCTCTTCTTTCATTAGTCTCTAGATCTTTAACTGAGTGACAGAGACATTTTTCCAGCTGGGTCTCTGAAGTCCAGCTGCATAAGTGATCCTACTCTATCTCACTCAGTCCCCAAGCTACTGATATCCACTTAAGTTCTGGTCTTGGCACAGGCTTTTTCTTGTTTAAGGGAACATTGTATAAGGCAGTGGCAAACTTCTTCAAACTATGTGTCTCCAAATTCAGTGACTGAAAGGAGTTTTGCTGTCAGAAGTGTGGGAGTATCGTGGGCTTATACACAATACATTTTGAAGAACCTTTTACTAGGAGCTCATAACCATTCCTGAATATTATCTTTAGAACTGACAGTTTACTCTATCCTGCGTACCAGGACTTTGTAGTAGGCAGACCAGTCATCTGAAATTTTGGGTACAACCTGCTAACAACCTGAATATCTGTTCTTGACCAGGAGACGCACGTGTTACTCCCTCAGATTCCTCTACTAATAAGGGCTTCAAGAGCAGAATATGTTCTGGTGTCACACTTTGTAAAATGGCAAGAAATCTGAATTGATTTGGGGAGGGAAGAAAATGTACCTCAGTTTCAGGCAGAGTTGCAGTTTCCACAGACTACAGAATCACAAAATGGAACAAGTCTATTTTTCCTAGTTCATGCAGTTTTGTCACTGACATTTTCAGAGCTGTGATTACTCTTTTCTATGCAATCATCAGTATTTATCTCTCATGATTTTTTGGAGGAGGATTTTTATGCCTATTTTATACTCTGCCATCTAGTAGGAAAAAAGGGATTTATTAGTGTACTTTATGATTTCAAGTAAGTAGGTTTTCTGAAATCCTACCAGTAGGTGGAGACAGGAAGTAATCTCTATTGACAGAGGTGTTCTGTTCCTTTCCTGATTTCCCCAGTCTAGATCACTTTCCAGCTGATTGGATGAGGTTTTAAACTTTAGTTTGCCTTTTTGAATTGTAACACTTCCATTTCAGTAGAATTGTTTTACCACTTTTATGAGGGTCAGGTTTCTTGTGCAATCCAGATGGTGACTGTTGGCTTGCCACTTGAATGAAATAGCGCATTTGCTTTGAAAATATTTTGGTACTCTATGATATCTAAGTGCCAGATTGCTATTTTCAGGAGATGCTAACTAGAATCATAAACTAAAACAGTAGAAAACTGCATGAAAAAACCCTGTCTTTCTATAATGCTACTCATGGGAACACCCAGAAAAAAAGTTTGGAGAGTGTATATACTTTTCTTGTTGCAGCCCCCAGTACAGCTGACAGGGATGAAAGAGTAGCTAGCCAATTTACTATGTACTCTAGAAAATGCCCAGGTGGCAGGTAGTTTCTGGAGCCCCAGTGTCAGTCAGCTAGTTAAACTAGCTCTTTATTTACTCCTAATTTGAGGGTAATAAAGTAAGTTTGCTGTTACTACTGTAAATTTAGACACTGGAAATAATTCTGCAGCATGGATTTTCTAATGCATTTTTTCACTTTTCTATTTTATTTGAAAATGCGAGCTGAAACTTAGAAAAGAGTATTAGAAAATTCCCATCTACTTCAACACCTGTGCTACTTAGCTTTGTAAAATCAGTCAGTAAAACTGTTGACATAAGTAATTGTAGACAAGCCTAAACCTTTTATCTATGGTATGTTAAAAGATATAAAGCTAACAAACTTGCCACCATAAGGTTACACTTAATCTGTAAATTCAATAAGCTTTTAGGATAATGGCCAGGTGTTTGTCATTTTGGATAACAAATGTCTACTCTTCGCTATCCTCACCATTATTTTTAGATAACTGTGTTAATAAACAGTGATTGACAATGTCATTGTGTAAAGCAATTGTTCCATATTTATGAATTTGTAAACTTGATTTTTTTTTTTTTCCCCCTGACATTCAGTATTATGCAGACATTCCAGAAGAAGAGAGAGAAAAGAAACTAGCTTCCTGTTCAAGACACAGATTTCGCTACATTCCTCCAAATACTCCTGAAAATTTCTGGGAGGTTGGATTTCCTTCCACCCAAACTTGTGTGGAAAGAGGTTTGTGCAAAAAAGGCTTACAAAGCACTTTTTAAAGCTGATTTTTTTTCTCCTAAAATGGTTCCCTGAAATATCTCTAGTTCCTAGAGCAGCCTGTCTTACCCAGTCTTGTTGAGGTCTGTTTACTTATCAGCAGCCATTATTTTAAATACATATTGTCTTTTTTTAGCAGCTCCTGTACTACTAAGAAGAAGGGAATAAAAGGAAACTTTCTTAGAGCCTAGATAGAGAAGGCAGAAATAATGGGATTTTCATAGAACTTAATTAAACCCCTACATGTCTTTGAACCAAAGCAAGAATTGGGTCACCACTTTCAAAGGCAAAGGCTGAGAGATTGTACTTACCGAGGAGAGACAGGCAGCCCTGTTCATGTCCTTTGTCTGTATCTTTAGAGCTCCATAATACCACATGATAATGGAAACGTTGAAGGCAGGGTGTCATTAAATAGTTTTTAATACGTGTACCCTGCTTGTTAGTAACACTCAAAAGCTGGGTTGTTTGGTTTTGGTTTGTTTTTTTTGACTCCTCTTCGCACAGGAGATTGTTCTTCTTACATAATTCTTCTAAATCCTAGAGCTTGGTATAACAATGAGTATTTACTAATGATGTTAAAACATGGTGAGTTTGTAGTGTACTATATGTACATTTCTTCAGAAGTGGTGAAACTCTGAGGTAAGGAGCCCTATATGAACTCTGCGTTACTTATGTCTTTATTTGTGCATATGTTATTAGCTGTGAAGCATTAATTTTCCCTTATTTTTATCTGTTCTCTTAACAGTTTCAGGTCAGGCATAGGAAAATGTAGCCAGAGATGCGTATGTGTTCTTGTGTGATAGCGTTGCAGTATCATCCTTAATCTCTCGGAACAGGGAGCCTGGATTTTTAGGGACTTACATAGCTTTCATAGTGCAAATCATACTGCTCAATCAAGATATACAAGAGTCGAGTTCATTTAAATTTGAAGCTGTATTTCCAAGAAATATGTGTATTTCAAACACAACATTCAGAACTTTAAGCCTCCCCTGCATTGTGGGGGACAAACGTCAAATTTGTTCTTGAAGCCCTAATCAAGTTTCCCCCTTCGTAAATATCCACTGCAAAGGGTTAAGCTAGTTATAGAATTTACAGGCCGTTACGCTTCCTTGGGCTTGGTTAGGCTTCAGGAAAATGGTTCTTTTTTCCCATCAGTTTGTCTCTGGTATCACATAAGGGAAAGTGAATCCCTCAGTCGAGCTAGCCAGCACCTCAGGAACGCTGCTGAATT
Organism: Platalea leucorodia; assembly: GCF_965183815.1. NCBI lineage: Eukaryota > Metazoa > Chordata > Aves > Pelecaniformes > Threskiornithidae > Platalea > Platalea leucorodia. Next base: position 51,997,668 of record NC_138823.1, on the reverse strand, counting down.
GCCGCTTCCTCTGTGAGTAGTCTCTTTCCTCTCTTGTGTATCCAGTTAGAGAGGGCTTGGCTGGGGCTAATGCATTCCTCCTTTACCTTAAGTAATGAGAGAGTTCTCACCATTCTACAACCATCTTTTGGTTCTTGATCATTACCTTTTAAGATGAACAAATCATAGTCCTTCTTCCAACCTGGTTGCCTCTTACCTGTTCCAGCCGATGAGAAAGCTGGTCTAAACTAGGCATGTCCATTTATAACTTCAGGTGATCGAGAGATCCTGTTAGGGAGACTGTCTGTTACTACCCATTTGGAATCTGCTTGCAATCTCGTTAAAATTATCTTCTGGGCTATCTCCTTGTTCTGCTAGAGTAAGAGCTGTTCAGTTGTTAAGGGTCCTCAACAGCATATCAGAGGCAGACTTTACATCAGCCCTTTCTTGGTAAAAAGCCATATTATACAAGAGTGCAGCAAGAACACCAAAACACCAGAGGGAGTTCCCATGATGAGCAATTGCAGCTGTCATTCAGAGATAGTGGAGTACAAAGGATGTATTTTCTACTTCTTACTGGTATCTTGAACCAATTGTGATTTCTGTTGGTTTTTTTTAAATAACTGAGTTGCATAGACAGCATTTTCCAACTATGAAGTAGGAATCTACTGCTCTCACTTCAGCGGATGTTAGTGCTGATAAACAGTAAGGGTTTGACAAAAGCCAGGTGCTGTAACTGATTTGCATAAACTGTCTGCTTCCTACCAGTGTTAGCAGAGTTGAGCGTGTTATAGAAAATTTCTATATATATTCTATATATATATAATATATATATTTATATATATTTTTATACATATATTTATATATATATTAATATATATATATATTTCTTTTCTTTATCAGAGGTTTCAAGGTGTGTGTGATCCACAGGTTCATGTTTGCCTTTTTGCAGATGGATAAATCTTCAGTAAATGAGAATGCCCTCAAAACAGAGGGATGTACTATTTAGACCCACAAAGCACGCATGGCTGAAGTTTCCTGTGTGTGACTGGGAAATACATTTTAAAAAGTGATTTTTATTAGTCAACGGAATTTGCAGTACTTACATACTTTGTTACTCTTACGTAAAATCTTCTGTAGAAAAGGCAATGACAAATGCAATTTTGTTTTGAATAGATGAACAGTTCATAGTTTCCATTCTCCAGTATTATCTGTCTGTATTGCATTACTGTGCAGTCATCTACTAGAAAGCAGCTGAGCATTTTCATTCGTGATATTGCACCCTGGGATCTCTAACTTTGTGTCAAGTGAGAACCAGTTGCCACAAAAGGAAAAAAAAGTAACAAGTTGGTTTCTGAGGGTAAACAAAAAATGAAACTAAAGTTATGTGTGTTTTTATATTGTCTTTCTTACCTCAGATTTGTTCTTATTCTTTTAAGGATATATTAAAGAGGATCTTGCTCCCTGTCAACGTCCAAAAAGACGGCAGCCTTATGCTGTAATGTTTTCTCCGAAAGGCAAAGAGCAGAAGACATAAAGGATGGGGAAGTAAGGCACGCCAACCTGAAGAGTATCTTTCCTGTCCTTAGATATTTATAGTTAATATAAACTTGAAATAAAGAACTGTTTTCCACAATGACAGATAAATCATTTCATTAAATATGTAAATTTTATAAAATTCATTTGAAAATCTGATGTACCAGGACACAAAACTATTTAATGTACGTTTGTTTCATATTGTGTTAATACATTTTGTATTAATTTTTGCACCTGTCAGACAATGAGTCTCCCTTTTTTTTCTTTGAAGTCAACAGCTAAAATTCCAGCAAATCCTGTGTAAACTTTGTGTCAGTGAGTAACTGCTTTGAAGTCACGGAAATCAGTTGTTCTTGCAAGGTCTAAATGCCTGTCAATGAGAACAGAAATGCAGATTTTGTAGGGTGCTTTTATTTTGCACTGGATTTTTTTATATAGCCTTTCTCTTTTGGCAATAATGGTTATATCTACTTGTAATAAAGATGTATTAAATATGAAAGGTATCTACTGTTAATAGTTTGGAGGTATAAAAACCATGTAGTCTAAGTGTCTTTCTTAAATTTTTCTGTTATATGTACAGCACCACGTTTTCCTCAGCGTTTAAATTAGAATATCCAATTTTTTTTTTTTAATTTGGATCTGTTTTGTGTATCTATGTCTCATTTATTGATAAGGAGATAAGCATTGTTATTTCTAAAGCTGGATGACATCTATGCACGGAGTTCTCCTAGGTGATGACCTTTGCTGTCTGCTAGATTATCAACAATTCTTCAGAGATATTTTAAATTAATTTTTTCTAGCAGGGGATATAGTTTCATACTTGCTTTTGGAAACAAAAAGCATACAGTATCACAGAGGCAGGGTAATGCTTTTACATAGGTAGGCAGGCCAAAGATCACTATAAGATACTTAAGAATAAAATAGCATTCTAGGATAGAATAAAATGTTCAAGCAGCATACAACAGGAGGTAGGTTCAACTAGTGAGAATTCTCTTTAAAAAGATCATAAAGCAAGCAACTATTGAAATGCCTTAAACCAAAATAAAAGAAAGTACAGATACTTTTTAATATATATATATATATATAAATAAAAGTATCTGTATTTTCTATTCTTCTATTTTACGTGTGTGTGTGTGTATAAAAACATATGTGTGTAAAAACTTGGTGGATAAGACCATTTAATTCCAGGTGTAGTTATATAGGAGTTGTGGTAGGTTCTGTTAGTGGAGAGGTTATGGCATATGCCTAAGAAGAAAACTAAAAACATTTGATTAATTTAACTGTAAAACTAAGTAACACAAAATCCTCTTAGGCTGAAACCTCAGGCCTTGCAGAAAAATAGAAGACGGTGTATCACTAGGCACTGTCCTCATCCTACCTGCTTAGCTGATTGATTTGCTTTAGCATTTCACAGGGATATATCCTAAGGAATAGCAAAGGCATAAAGCCAAATAACAATGAAAATCTTTAGTCATTCCCATATGACAATAAATGCTGTAAACGTTCATTTCTTGGAGGAGGTAGTCAAAGAATCCATGCCAAGGAAAGTCATAGTTACCTGAAAATTAGAAAACTTTGAAGCAAATTAACAGGTGCTGCCAAAAAGGTGGAATTCTTGCAGGTATCTTGAAAATTGTTTTAAGACAACTGTTACATGCTCTGAATAAATATTTATCCATCAGAAAAAAAGCTTTTGACACAGAAAGTAAGGTAGGAGGCTGCTTTTAACCAGGCAGAAGCTTTACAAAGTAGAAGTTATGTCCAGAAAAAGAAAAGTGGAGACACATTGTAACTCATCAAATGTAAAATTTGCTATAAAGCAGGCTCTATGAAAAAGTTTCTTAAAGAATTAATTATAAATCCTGTTTTTAAGAACTATCAGAAAGAGTAAATGTCACAGTAAGTTGGTAGAGTAAATGATCAAACTATACTGGGAACATTTAAAGGTAAGGTGACAAAAGCTGGGATTTTTGCACTGATGTTCATTTTGGAAGTGCTAAAGAACCTTTCTTTGCAGGGATTGTGGGAAGAGCCGTTGTAAACTGAAATGGCAGAAAAGGTCAATAAAACGCGTGTCGGCAAGCTGCCAGGACTGGAGGCTACTCCTGTGGATTCGAAAGTCAGAGAAGAAACTGCTAACTCCCTCACTGTAGCATGGAACTTGTCACTTAGAGTAGCTTTGATGGCCAAGGAGTACAAAGTGACAAATCTGCCATCAGATTTAAAAAAAAAAAGACTTCAAGGAGGTCAGTAGAGCTGCAGCCTGATTAGTTTTATGGAGTATTGGAAACAGTGGGGTAATTTAGTAAGAGCGTAGTGAACAAGATTTGCAGACCTAGGGATAAATACAATGTGAAGAATCGATGCTTTTTAAGGGCAAGGCATTCTGCTGGTCTTTTCAGACTCTTTGAAGGTGTGAAAGCATGGTTCATCTGACAGCTCATAGTAGAACCAACGTGTCATGGTATAAACACAGATTTGGTCATAGATGATACCTGTTTAAAGGTATATCAAATCACCACAACAAGAGGAGATGACCGGGGGGTTCTGCTAAGACCTGTAACATTCCGCTTGCTTATAAGTGTTTTGAGAAAGGGTGGAGGGCAAAGTAGAAAGTTGGTTAAATTATTCACTGTGCAAGTAGAACTAGCATAGAGAACAGAAGGAGGGAATTTGCACAGCAGAAGGTGAGATTCAGTCTGAAAAGGAGATGCAGAAGAAGGGGTGTGACAGGTGCCAGTAAAGTCACGAAGTGTGGAAACGGTAAATAGGAGGTGTTGCTCGCTCAGGGGCATCAGCAGCAGGTTTAGTTACAAGCAGAAAGGAGCGTCTTCCCACGTAACCCAATTGAACCTCGGGTTATGCTATGGAACTGCTGCAGGATGTTATGGATACAAAATGTTTGGGCAGGTTAAAAAATACACAGTGGAAAGAAGTGATCAAGGATGTGTTAAAGATACCACTGCCTCAGGAGTTTTTGAAGTCTAGCTTACAGGAAGCTGGCAGAGTATCTTGGGGGAAGTATCTGTGTGTCAGGAGGTGTCCCTCAGTCTGGCTGTACTTCATGTTCCATACTGCCAAAATTCCACAGTATATTTACTAGACAGTCTTACTATCTGACATGCCATTTCCCCTTCAAAATGTGATGTACCCCAGCTTTTGGTCTGCATCTGCCAACTTAGGAATAGCTTAAGAGTTGTGTCACTAAACATATGACATGTATGCTGTGTCCACAGATTTGTAGTTGTAAAGCGTGTTTGAAATGTGCCATTACTTAGACTCTGCCATTTGATGCTAATTTCTGCTTACTTCAGAGTTTGTTAGTATTTCAGCTGAAAAATACAAGAGACAATGTGCAGAGATTTATGACATAAGGGTGAGCAATGTACAATTGAATATTTTAGCGATACGCACTTTTTTTTTTTTGAAAGGTGGTTAGTGTCCGTGAGGACAGTACTGCTCCACTAGAGGACAGTAAGGAACTGCTTTTATATGTAAAACAATATGAGAACTACCTTTTTTTCCCTCTCTAATTAGTGAAATTTTTGAGACTTCAGTAGCCTTTAAAAATTTAGATCTCTTGCCCAGCTGTTCTCGTGCCAGAAAAAATATTTCACTATTGAGAACCAAACTTCATCTTGACAAGTAAGAGATCAATTAAAAAAAAATAAATCTAGAAACAAGAATAGAAACAAAACAGCTGAGATGATAGACTATGAGTAAGAGAAATTCCTAAAGAAATACCAGAAGTCTGAGCAACTTCCGTATACCAAAAAAAAAGACTGAAATTAATAAATTTTAGAAATTCAGTTACAGATTTCTATTTGCAGTAATTTCTAATTATGGCTTACCTATATTTTTAGCAAACTCTTGCAATAATGTATATTTTTTGCCCTGAGGAAATGGAAGGAAAAAGGGAGCCAGTCAAACCCAACAAGGAAAGTCTGCTAAAAAAAATAACCTCGAAGATTGTTACATTCAGAATTAGCATTGGCCATCTTTGTACTCTTTATGGCACGGCAGCACATTGCGATTGCGGTCAGCTGCGCTGTCGGGGGGTGGACTGTGTTCTTTGATGAGCTGTTTGTCTCCATATCTGTACTCAGTGAAGAAGAAAGGGAATTTCGGATAAAAGCCATCAGCTGAAGTGGGTTGGCGTCTTTGGAGGAGATTGGGACAACTGACTAAAACCGATGTTTATGAGCCAAGTATTCATAGACTTTCTGACATGAAGCCACTACTCACAAGTTGAGAGAGGGGGAAATTTCTTCAAGTGTATTCAGGTGTGAGCATCCAAATGGGAATCTGTGAATAGCAGTGCCTGTTGGGTCGTACCTCCACCACCTGGCCCTCCTGTCAGGACAGCCACAGCTATCTTCCCGTTTCCTCTCCTTGTCTGTGACAGTCTCTTGGCATTCAGATGTGTCCACATGCTGCCTCTTCTCATTTTATGAAATAAGGGAAAACTTAGGGTAATTAATGCTGGGATTTGTGCATCTTTTTTAATCAATATGTAGATATATAATGCTACCACATTAGCCATGACTGGGAGAATTTGACAACTTCATGCCCTCATGGCAGCCTCATCCCACCCCTGTTTATAAGAATCTGTCGTAGTAACAACCCCCAAAGTGACAGTAATATCTACAAACACATCCATTTGACACCATCAAAAACAACCCCTGTTGGAATGCGTTGAAGTAGCTTCTAAAAGTCAGCTTTTCTTAACTCACATCCAAGGTCACGCTCAGGGGTTCCAGCAGAGCTTCTTCTGGAGTACTGGGGCACGGAGTGTTGCCCCTGTATTCCTAGTGATTTATTCCTAGTGATCCTTAGCATATATTCAAGTTCGTGACGTTAAGACGCTGGCATGGGCCCAATGGTGGTACGGCCTTCAAATCGGTGGCCTAGTGTCATCCCCAAAAACCTCAAGATGGCAAGTTGATGGCTTTAGCACATCCAGAGCGCTATCTGTCCAACCGGCAAACAGATCTCAGCCTGAAAAGCAAGGCTTTGATCGTAAACCGTTTCTTGGGCTGCTCGGAGCACAGGAGGCGGATAGATTGTTGTTAAAATGTCCACAGGCAAGCTGCGTTTCCTGCACTGCCTGCAAGGCCAATTTGGTCATTAGTTGCTTTTAATTAGTTTTGCTTTTGAACTTTGCCTTTCTCACGCCGCAAGGATGAATGGCTTGTCCCTAATGAAGCAGGAGGAAGACAATGTCTGTCTGCTGATCAATGGAAACTCCTGTCAGAAAAAAACAATGCAAGAGAACAAAATTATAGGCAAGGGAAGAGAGCGGTGAGATGCTAGTTGTTGATGGATCATGGGGTATCAGTGGGCTCTTCTTTTTAGACATAATCAACAATAAAATCAGCCTGGCGTTGTTGACCCTGATCCTCAAAGAAAGGGCTTTGCTATATTTAAATTAATTAGTTGTGTAAAATTTGGAAGAAAGAACTAACGATACCTTCTCTCGCGTGTTAGTGCAGAAAGACTGCTTGGTCTGAACAGATTCACTCTTTGCTTTGTTCCTGCACAGAGTGAGCATGAAATTTCCAGGAGCGTACAACTAACTAACTACAACAATTACCTACCAAGGGAGGGAGGGAGACAGTGCAGAAATAAGCCCAAAGTTTGACTCAATGGAAGATGGACCAAGCTTGCTTCGTGCCCATGTAGAACAGTTTTATTGGATAAAAACTGAAACGTAAGGCATTTTCCTCAGAATTCCTCTTGCTTGTTTAGTCTGTGCTTTGTGTGCAGTGTTGGAGGACAATTTGCATTCCTGTATGTCAGCACGTGGAAAAATGATGTGCTGTAGATGATATAAAGCGTTGTGTTATGTGAATTATTTTACAGGTTACAAAGTAGTGGGTCAGCACAGGTTGGGTTGCTGTGGCTTAGAGTAAGGACATGCTATAAAAATACACAATGCATTTTGACCATCGAGTTTGAAATGGTGAGTGCTGTAAATATAGATAAATCTCTTCTCCCCTTGATGGTCATATTAATATGAGATTTTTCCTGGGTTACAATTGTGTCCTCTGTCTCCTACTCTTTTTTTAATCTGCTTTTCCTCTTCAGAATACTTTTAGGATACACATATGGCTAGACATTTGGCATCCTGGGCACAGTGCTTGAGGTGCAAGCGTCATCACAGCAGAGCCACATGGACTCCCAGGTGGCTGGGGGGAGTTACTGCATCACGTTCACTGTGAAGAGAGGTGCTGGGAGTCTCCAGTCAAGGGCAGCGATGTCTGTCTCCCACACTTGGCAATGGTGGGAGATAACCCTGCCCAGCAGGAACTTTGAGAAGGACGTTTGAAGATCACTTCCCCTTGGATGGTTTTTATCTGCATTCCAGCTGCAGCCATGAACAAGGCTAATCGGAGTCTCACTGATAGCCAAGGCTCCTTTTTAGCATCTTGTTAGGAAATAAGTTGGAGCTTAAGGTCAACACCAGAGCAAAGTTTTCCATTACAGACAAGAAAGCTGATTTAAGCTAAAAGCATGTATTTATTGGGAAGGCATCCTCAAACTAGAATATGTTACGAGATCAGAACAGTAACATTTGGTACATGCTTTCTGCACTGAGAAATGGCTATGCTTGGAACTAGCCAATGCATGAGCAAAGTTTTAAATATAATCTGGTGACACACATGAGATATTCAGACAAGAAAAGTGAGGAAAATATCCCCAGAAATAATGGTAGGAGGAGTCCCATGTCTACTTCTATTCCACCCATTTCTTCTCCAAAGATACCACTTCTATGGGGTGATGACACATATTAATACATTTCAACTACTGTACCAGAATAAATATAACTTTAACGACAATTTATAAATACAGATCTCCCTTTTTTCCCCTTCTTATTTCTGAGTAGTTTACGTAGAACATCCTTGATGTTCTTACCTATTATCTTAAATTTCAGAGTAGACATAAGTTAGGTCTTTGATTTTTTTATGTTTGGTATTCACCAACTTTAATAACTGTTCTGAATTAATTCATTTTCACTTACTTAATACCTTACCTGACGTTGTTTATACTTAGCCAACAGTTTCAGGTGGAGAAGGCTTTAAAAAAAAAACCCATAATGATAGAAAAGACAAGACCTTTATATGCCTGTACTCCAAAGACAGTAGGAATAGACAGGAGACTACACTGTGGATCAGACACGTGTGAGAAGACAAAATTCAGATCCAGTCATCAGCTGAAATCCAGGTGGTGATAAAAGCCACCCAATTCCCTCACAGTCAAAATTACCAACTTGATGAGTCTTTTTAGAACAGTTTTAAATAAAGTGAGAATAAAATAAGGCTACATAAGAAAGAAATAATGATTTGGGGGCCCTTGGGAATTTGTAACATGTGCTTTACTCGTGCCCTTGGGTAAATCAGTTGTGGGAAAAGATAAAGAGATTAAATACAGTCTTTGAAATCACATTCCTAATGACTCACCATTTCAGAGCGCTTGGGAATTTAAGCTGCATTGTAAAGAAACATAAAATGAAAAAAAATGCTAACATTATCTTGGATAATGTGTATCAGATAATGAGTTGATATTCTTTTAATGTTGAACAGATGTCCTAGAAGAGGCAATTATTTTCATTCAAATTTTCTTTTACTTAAGCCAGTTTGCAAAAATACAGGTACTCTATCACACAAGTCTAATGATTAATATAATTAGAACCAAGACACTAATAGCTGCAAATCAGAAAAGCTGATTTTCTATTTCTGTTTCATGGAAACATTCAGTTTCAGCATTCCACTTTGGAACAAAAAGCCAAAATTTTCCATAAAATTATATCAAAAACAATTGGGTTTGAAATATTAGACTTCTTGAAGTATTTCACTCTGTCCTAATGCAATTCAGTTTATATCATTACTGTCAAATTAATAGAAGCAGGCAAGAAACTCAAAGTCATCATGACAACCCTCTCTGAAATCACCGTGCACTCATTTCTAAAGTGTTTTGCTTGCAGGGCATCAACTGAATACTTCTCCGTTTGCTAGCCTGCCTAATACACTCTATTAATTGCTAATAAATTGTTAAATACTTGGCAAATCATTCAGACAAACCAATGGGACTTTTGAAGTTTAGTCCCAATAATTTGACACTTGAGCAAGGAAAAAAGGAAATATAAAAAGTAATAAAGAATATGTTTTTAGCCATACTTTACTTCTCTTGGTCTATAATAGATAAGCACATGAAATCATCGGAAATATGACTCTGTTCTTCTCAAGCCTGTGTTGAAAGAGTTAACTGTTTAAGGGGAGGACGGTGTGTCAAAAAGCCCTTTTTATTCCTCAACCTCTGAATATTGACACAGAGTATTTTCTTAGTGACTCTTGGAAGGTATTATGCATTCCTGAGAAAGGAATTGCATGTAGGTCTCATCTGCTCCATCTTCTGCCTTGGTTAATGGCGAGCATCGAGCCAGGGGAGTCTTGGGTTACTGGTGCTTACTGGTAAGCCACTCCACAACTGCGCTCATCAAGACTTTGTTAAGGCTCTTCTCCACGCTAAGAGTAAGCGAAGGAGGCTTTTGTGAAAATTTTGTCAAGACGTTAGATGACCAAACAGTTCTAGCATAGCATTATGGAAACTAAGATTTCCTAAGTCATTTAATGTGATCGATACTTTTTAAAAAAGACAAGTATGTGCTGTGGAGACTGGTGGTCTCCAGGCTGTGCCAGCTGTTTAAAGTTACTGCATATATGATCTCCTCACAGAAAGGGGTCCATTGATCAAGGCATTTATTTTCCTTAAAGCAAATGTGAACTACCACGGAAACAAGTTTTCTTAAAATATATTTCCCTTTGTGATGAAAACTATTTCCAATTCAGTATATATAAAAATGGATCTCGTGGGCTTTCTCGGAAGAAAACTTCTGCAGAATCTGTTTATCCTGGGACCGAACTGGGAAGGACATGAGAATATGAACACTAAGACGTAAGGCATATATTACCAAGAGACTACAAATAATTATTCCACATGGGTATGTAAACTTGACATGACCTACTCTAAGGGCTCTCACCCATGTCCCTATAACCCGCGGTAGCTCTTTTTACACCAGGCAAAGACACCCACAAGCTGTACGAAGCGCTGAGTCATTCTAGATGGAACTGCCTTCAGTGCACAGCTACGAGACTCGCAGGAGCCTCCCAAAAACAAACACTTCTTTCTGCCACTCGGATTTGCTACCTAGAGGTAGCACCCTGCTTTAATCTGCTCAACTCTTCCAAGTCCTAGATGTAAGTACCTTTCCAGGAACAAAGCTGATGCTTGCCTGCCAAGGGCCATCATCTGCATTCCTCATGGTAAAATATTTTCCTCAGCAATTTCCCGTCTCTCTCACAATTCTGGAGTCAGGCTTTCAGTTCAGACTAACTTGAAATGTTTTCAAAAGGCGATCTTGTTTCAAAGGGCAAGAGCCTCAAGATGCTCTGAAACGCAATGGAGTTCAGCAATGAGAAAGCAAGGCGCTGTAATTCACATCCCATTGCAAAAAGCTTCGCTGTGGGTTGGGGCGCTGGCAGCGGGCGACCCGTGTGGAGAGAGCTTCGTGTGAAAACATTCTGTTTCCCCAGAGTTTGAGAAGCATGTTAACATAAGGATGGCCAAGACCGTGTTGTCAGATCCCGGCCTGTTCTACAGCCGCTTTCAAAACTCACCAATCTGGATTAACCTACTCCAGTGGCTTTCCTTGAGCCGTCATGCAACCGGTGGCTGTTGAATCAAATATTTCAGACTGGCTTACTCTATTTTAAATCTTGGTCACCTCTTTTTACATATTTTTTACCACTCAGGCAGAGAAAAATGCATCTTTTTTATATATTTATGCTATATACTAACCAAGAATAAATCATGCAAGTGGAAAAATATCAGGAACAGAGCATAGAAAAATAATATAATGTGATTATGCCTGCGGCTGCTGTCCCCGCAGACCTCAAGCAGAATACCTGCTGCTCTGCACATCTCTCATTCTTTTGAAAGGTAAAAAAAAAGCTACAACATAAAAGACCTGAACGTTCCTTGGCCATGGCTGATGCCAAAGGGAAGAATTTTCCAGGGAGGATTTCCGAACTGCCCACTCACTAGACTATTCAATTTTTTAAGGCTTTTGGGATAATAGAGACTTATTTATTGCTCAGAAGTGGCCTGCATGTAACTTTATATCAAGGAGGTCTGATGACTTTTCAACACGTGAAATTCCAGGATTTTCCTGGCCTACTGGCAGCCCTTCCAAGCTCTTTCTCTTTCCTGCTTACGTGTGTGCATTTGGGTATTTTGGTTGTGTTTTCAGACCATTCCATTTTCCCATTTTCACTGCTGCAGTGCTTTTGAGGGTCGTGAGCTCACCGCCAAGCCCACAGTTGTTGCATCGCTAAAGCTCCAGCCCCTACAATCAAATGATTGATTGTATAAATTTCTGCTTTTATTTAAGCAAAGCTTTCAAATTAACCTGGGAGGGCAAAAAGTTTTCCATATGTCAGACCTAGTGTTGTTAAGTTACATGACAAAAGGCTCACCCCCCCACACACACAGAGGAGCGCGGAGGCATGACAGCAGGTGGGGAGACCCCAACAACCCCACTGGGGACATGAGTCCCTCCCTGCCCCTTGCGGGGCTGTCCCAGGGGAGCCTCAGCCCCATGGGCCAGGGGTGACATCCACCGGGGTGGGACAACAGGAGAGGCTCTCCCAAGCACCTCACAGACTGAGGCGGGTGGCACATTATGGGACGCAGGGGAACAGCGTCTTGGGATTGAGCAAACTTATGGGATGTGATGGGGATGAACCAAAAGTGGCGAAAGGGAGGGATCACAGTGGTTTGGGGAATAACGAGTGTGGGAAAATTAGGGGATAAAAGAGGCCAGTGCACGTCAACAGCAGCTGGTCAGTACGCTTGTCTGGCCGTGTCCTGCATCTCATCGCTGCCGTCTGTCCTGTCTGCTCATTAAACTCCATTTCTAACTACTTCCCTGGCAGGGGGGTCCCTACTGTTGCTGGCAGGCAAGTGGAATAGGTGGCTTGGGAGCCAGGTATCAAAGCCGAGATAAACCCAGGCCAGATGTATGTGTGTCCCTGCCTGTGAGACAGCTGGAGGAGTTGGCTGCTGGCAGGGCCAGGGGATCCAGGCCAACCACGGAGGGGACTGCGGGGTCTGGGGTCCACTGCAAGACCCGTCCACATGCGTGTGTGTGCGTGTCTGCGTAAAGGGAGATGCGAGCATCCAGGGCCAGCCAGGGTGTCCCCCTGTACTCGGCACTGGTGAGGCCGCACCTCGAGTGCTGTGTTCAGTTTTGGGCCCCTCACTACAAGAAGGACATCGAGGTGCTGGAGCATGTCCAGAGAAGGGCAACGAAGCTGGTGAAGGGTCTGGAGCACAAGTCTTATGAGGAGCGGCTGAGGGAGCTCAGGTTGTTTAGTCTGGAGAAGAGGAGGCTGAGGGGAGACCTTATTGCTCCCTACAACTACCTGAAAGGAGGCTGTAGCGAGGTGGGTGTTGGTCTCTTCTCCCAAGTACCAAGCAACAGGACAAGAGGAAATGGCCTCAAGTTGCACCAGGTGAGGTTTAGCTTGGATATTAGGAAAAGTTTCGTCACTGAAAGGGCAGTCAGGCACTGGAACAGGCTGCCCAGGGAAGTGGTTGAGTCCCCATCCCTGGAGGTTTTAAAAGCCATGTAGATGTGGTGCTTGGGGGCATGGTTTAGGGGTGGACTTGGCAGTGCTAGGCTAACGGTTGGACTCGATGACCTCAAAGGTCTTTTCCAACCTAAACAATTCTATGATTCCATGATTCTATGACTGGTTACTGGAGGGGTCCATAGCCTCTGTGTGTGTATGTCTGTGTGTGTGTGTATACACGCAAGGGGGTCTGTGTGCCTGCAACTGGAGTGGGGCTGGGACCCTCCGGGGCTCGTGTGCCCCCCAGGTGCCAGCAGCTACTGGATAGACTGGATGTACGAGGGCAGCTGCTGTCCACATGTTGTGTATGTATGTATTTCTCAGAGATGGACCTTCATCCCGATCAGACGCAGACGGGGACAGGACTAAAGCTGTTTGTGCTGCTTGTGCAAGTGTTTTCTGGGTTGTGCTGTGTGGCCACGTGTATACAGGTTTTGTGTGTGTGCCAATTGGGAATTTGTGCTCAGCCTGGCTACAGGCTACGTCCTCGCCTGTTGGGCTGCTGGATCCAGCAACCCCCAACAAATAAAGCTTCGTGAACGTCAAAAGAGAGTCTCCATGTCTGGCGCTCTGCTCTGCTGAAAGCGGTGGGGATGAATAAGTGGCCTAAAATCTGATATTAGATGAGTTTTGGACTATTGGAGTTTCTAAATGAAGGATTTCCCTTAAACAAGGAAGGCTTACAGACACACGGGGTCCACCCGGTCGCTGCTGGTGGCTGCTCAGGGATCTGTACAGGGGGAAGTCATTTCTGCCTACTGCACTGGCCCCTCTAACTCAGCCCCTACTCAAAAATAAGAGAAAGAAACTATGGAGGGAGAAACTTTGAGCTGCAATTAGTGCAGAGGCTGCAGCTTCTCCCGTCGGATTTCACTAGCACAGGGCCATGCCTCCAGGATGGCCGCTCCTGTGGGTTTTGTTCTCTCATGCTGCGAGGGATTACACAGCTTCGAGCACAAGATAATCAGCTACATGACCTGAGGCTGCAGGTCCCTCCCACTATCCAGTTACTAGGAATTTTCCAGTAAGCGAGATCCCATAAGGAGGTGTCAGTGACAAAAGCCAACCTGAGAAGAATCCTCTCAGCGTCAGCGCCGAGCACACTAATAAATCATTTAGCCCAGCGCCTCCTAAATAACAGCCCCAAAGTGGCAATATTTACCTAAGTTTCTCCAGCTCGTGCACAGATGGCCTCCTACCACTTACGCCGCGAGAGAGCTCTCAGCGTGAGCAAGAAGTGCCCTGCATGGGGGAACGGCTCAGGTTATTCACGGGGGCAGTTTGCGTGCTTAGCTTTGGATACTAAACAGGGCAAAATAAAGCAGAGAGTATTTCCTACGAGTCTGGGAATTCTGACCTGTTTCTAAACAAGCATCTGTTTGCTTTGAGCATCAAAACCATAAACAAGCACAGGAAAAACTTTCTTGCAAAAGAGGAAGCTTTCAAACCCTTGGAAAGCTCTTTCAAATCTTGGAAAGCTTTCAAACCCTTTAAAATTCCTGAGATCCTTTAAAATTCCCAAGATCCTTTAAAATTCCCTTTAAAATTCCTAAGATGTGGTATCAAGTGGAAACGTCGCCTCAGCACGCGCCGGGGTGACTGGCTGGGTTGGCTGCGGCGCTGCTTGGAACAACTGATCCACTGCCCGACCGAGCGGAGACGGCAAACTTCATAGGTGATGCCTTGTGCCCTCCCACCAGGAAAACGACAGACACAGTGGAAGCAGGTCAGCCCTAGGCACTTGTCTGCCTTTTGCTCCCAAAAAGAGATGGTTTCTCCTTGCAAGCATTGCTAAGTGTGAATAGCTGGTCCACGCTCTCACTTTCCCCTGCAAAGTAGCATTTTTAAGTAATCTTTTTTAATCTATGCATTGATATGAGGCAGTCCCGTCACACGAGATGCACGCACAGCTGGGGCTCTGACACGGTCCTGTGCTGAAGGCTTCGGTTGCAGCTCTAGGTTGAAAAAAGGGTAAGAAAAAAAAATCCTTCCTGATTTCTGATGCTTTCCATGAAAGAGTCGATGGCAAAAAAAAAAAAAAAAAAAGAAAAAAAAAAGAGGAGGCAATAAACATGTTGGTTCCAGAGGGCTGCTTTGGCCGTGCCCTTGGGGACAAGCTTGGGTTTACCTGGTGATGTTTGCAAGCCAGGCAGCCAACATCATTGAGCCTCCTCTTTTTCTCTGTATTGTCATCTCCCGTTTGCTTCTGTCCAAGCTGCGCTCCGGCAGGTGCTTCGATAGCCAGAAAGCTCACTCGGTCGGAGTCCTGCCTGCGGGATGGGGACAGGCATCCATCCCCATCTGCATCACACCGTACTGACATCCACCACCCATGTGCAGGTGTGACCATTGCTACTGCAACGCAGGAACATCCTCGGCCTCAGAGAGCTGTACCAGCGGGAGTGTGGAGCACATCTCAACATGGTGGTCCCTCAGCAGAGACCACTTTTCAGCCCCCACTGACATTTTCAGCTGCCAGATGGATGCAAGTTGGGATTTAATTCCACCCAACAGCCTCATGATAAGAAAAAGATTAAAACTCAGAGGAACATACTAATTTAAAAGACATAACACAGTAACAGTAGATAATGCACCAGCCCCATGAAGCATTCCCAGCCCAGAACAAGACTGCCAGATGCCGATACCACTGTGTGACTTCCCTTGCAAGTCTTGTGTCCCATTCTGCAGCACTTTGCACAGCTTGGCCTGGTCCCCCCTTTTTCCAAGACACCCATCTTCCCGGGTTGTGCCTGTAGCCCCAGTCTCCTCTCTAAAGACAGAGCATTTCTACCTTGCGTGATCCCTCTTCTCTGGACTGGGGGAAGGGAAAAGACCCATGGTCCTTCGTCTCTGCCCGTGCTCAGACATGCAGTTCCCTCTCCTTGGGTAAGTTCCTTGAGACTGCAGAGCCACCACGAACGTGGGGTCAGTGAGTCACAGGAGACAGGGGAGGGAAGGGAGGAAGGTGCTGTACAGAGGCAGACGGGCACACATAGCTTCCAAGGAGACCAACGCAGGAGAAAATGCATGGGACTCCTGCTACCCCTTCTATGCTGCAGCCTCCTCCATCAGGTAAAGTTGCTGTGCCCAGAAGGATTAGATCAGCGGGGAAATCGGAGTTACCAAAACAGGCATCCCTGCCCTAAACCACTGATACCTTGTCCCAAAGTTGAACAGCACTGAAAACCTGACAGTGTATGGCAACGAGCATCTCCCATTGTCACAATAAGGGGCCTTAAAGAAGAGAGGGGACACGGAGGAGCAGCCATTTTTGGTAGTGGCGAGCGGGCTCAGAGAAGCACATCAGAAGAGTGGCTTAACCCTCAGTCTAAAGGAGGCTGAGATGGGATTTAAAATTCAGCTCTCTAGGAGAAGGAAGACTGATCCCACATCTCACCAGTTCCACACTACGTGGCAAAGAAACTCTAAAGTGATGGAAAGAGCTGAGTGAAGGCAGATGTGCATAGTGTCATCTATGCTTGAGCTGCAAAACCCTCTGTATTGGGCTTGCATGGCAAAGTTTTGGTAGTGGGAAGGGCTACAGGGGTGGCTTCTGTGAGAAGCTGCTAGAAGCTTCCCCTATGTCCGATGGAGCCAATGCCAGCCGGCTCCAAGGCAGACCCACCGCTGGCCAAGGCGGAGCCCATCAGTGACAATGGTAGCACCTCTGGGATAACGTATTTAAGAAGGGAAAAAAAACCTGCTCAACATCAGTTGGGAGAGAGGGGTGAGAACATGTGAGAGGAACAGCCACGCAGACATCAAGGTCAGTGAAGAAGGAGGGTGAGGAGGTGCTCCAGGCACTGGAGCAGAGATGCCCCTGCAGCCCATGGTGAAGACCCTCATGAGGCGGGCTGTGCCCCTGCAGCCCGTGGAGGTTAACGGTGGAGCAGATCTCCACCTGCAGCCTGTGGAGGACCCCACGCCAGAGCAGGTGGATGCCCGAAGGAGGCTGTGATCCTGTGGGAAGCCCATGATGGAGCAGGCTCCTGGCAGGACCTGTGGACCTGTGGAGAGAGGAGCCCACACTGGAGCAGGTTTGCTGGCAGGACTTGTGACCCTGCGAGGAACCCATGCTGGAGCAGTCTGTTCCTGAAGGACTGCACCCCATGGAAGGGACCCACGCTGGAGCAGTTCCTGAAGAACTGCAGCCCACGGGAAGGACTCACAATGGAGAAGTTTGTGGGGGACTGTCTCCCGTGGCAGGGACCCCAGGCTGGAGCAGGGGAAGAGTGTGAAGAGCCCTCCCCCTGAGGAGGAAGGAGCAGCAGAGACAACATGTGATGGACTGACCACAACCCCCATTCCCCGTCCCCCTGTGCTGCCGGAGGGAAGGAGGTAGAGAAATCGGGAGTGAAGTTGAGCCCAGGAAGAAGGGAGAGGTGGGGGGAAGCTGTTCTAAGATTCAGGTTTTATTTTCTCATTATCTTACTCTGATTTGATTGGTAATAAATTAAACTAATTTCCCCAAGTCGAGTCTGTTTTGCCCGTGACGGTAATTGGTGAATGATCTCTGCCTGTCCTTACCTCAACCCACCAGCCTTTCATTATATTTTCTCTCCCCTTTCCAGCTGAGGAAGGGAGCGATAGAGCGGCTTTGGTGGGTACCTGGTGTCCAGCCAGGGCCAACCCACCACACCCTCTGACTGCACATGTCTTTAGAAAAGGAGCAAGGATCTCTCTAGCCTCCACCTAATATTCAGCCTGCTCACTCAGCAGGTAGACATTTCTGGAGCAGGGATTTCCAAAGCATGTACCAGGGAAACGAACAGTGAAACATGCCAGTCAAAGTGAGGGGTCAATACAGTGACCCAAATGCAAAATGGTCCTGGCACAATCTGTTCCACATCAGCACACCAGGCATTCGTGCGTGCTGCATGGACAGTCCTCCTCACCGAGGGCCAGATCCTGACAAAGCTCCCCTTTTCCCTCTACTGAAATTTTAAAATGGAAAGGCAGCTTCAAGGCTTGGTCTGTATATCTAAAGGATAGCCATGGGAAGAGCAGCACATCTAGTAGGAGCAGAGGTCCACTAAACCACAGCTGTGACTTAGAGAAAGAGTATAGAAAAAGACACAGGTAAAAAATAGCAAGCCATTCTTCCCGTGGCACAGCATCCCAGCTTCCCGCAGTTCAGAGATTTCCTGTACCAAAGGTTATGTCTGGACCATCATCTGGACATACGGCTTACTCACACCCGCCGTGGAGGAGGGAGGCTTGTTCCCATGTGAAATAAGCAGATAGCCCAGGGGAAGGAGCAGTATTAATGAGCAAAACGTTTCTGTGGGACAGCGCTGTCTCACATGCCCCGACACCGAGGGTCGGGAGCGTCCTGCCACCCTGCCAAAGGGTCCCAGCTCGGAGCCGGCTAAAGCTCCGAGTCGGTAACGGTATCCCTGCGCCGGGCATTAAAGGAAATATTTCCATATTTTCCTTTCAGACTGTGTTGAGATTGCCTCTGTGCTGTGAGGCTGCCTTAGCAACGCTTGCTCATGGCAGGCAAAAGCCAAATGATAAGTGATGATAAGTCCCTCCTAGGTCTCGCTTTGGGTCCCATCTTTGTTAAGCAGAGGGAATGAGCTGTACATCCAGCAGCAACTTGAAGCCAAGGAGAAGGAGCGGACCAGCAGAAGTTGATGGTGTCCACGCTGACTTGTGACCCACCTGGAGGTCCCAGCATGATCTAAGGAGGCGCGATGGGGTTCAGCAGTAGAGAGGAGACGTGCTTTTCTCCCGGCAGGCTACACTGCCAGCACTACGCTTGCAGGATTCCTGCTTTCCGCCAGCTGAGCTAATGTTAAAAGCATAGCCTGTCTCCATGAAAAATCCTCAGGGAAAGCAATCTTCTGCCATTACGCCGAGGAGGAGGAGGAGGGTGCAATCCCCAGGGAAGCTCTGGTAGCAGCTGAAGTCTGTACACCAGCCTTTACTGGCCGGGATAGGCCAGGCAGAGGAGGAAGGGGGCTTTCTACGGCCCTTTATCCCCTCGGTTTGGCACGTGCATGGCTTCAGACACAGGCTTGGATCTATGAAGACTAAGATTTGGTTTTAATCATGTCTTTAAGAGAATGTAACAAAAAGATGTGAGCGTATTGGTTTGAGGTGTGAACACCTAATGGAACAAATACCAACCAAAACCGAAACTGCTGTAATTAACCACTGTGTTACAGATATTTCGGTTCATCACCACAGTACTTTTTAAAGTAGGGGGTTATCTGCATGTAAATCATAAGAGTATTTTTTAAAAAGGTAGTAATCCTAGAACAACTTGATTTGCTCTATTAACACATTCCAGAAGTCACGTTTCTATTTATTTATAGACAACCAAAATGAAAATATTATGTCTATTTTCATGTGGCATGCTTAGAAAACAAAAAACAGTCACAGGAAAAGCATTTGTGATGGAAAGTTACCGTCCTCTCACTGGGACTGCTCGGTCTGTGAGAAGAGAAGGAAAGGGGAGGGCAGGGCTATATATATATACATATATATATACATTTATTGAAAGAGATATATATAGTATGTCTGGGTGTTTATTTTCATATATGTATATTTATATATAGAAGTAAGAATCATAATCGCAGGAGAAACCAATGTGAATATTTTTAGTTAACATGAGAAGAAATAATACTCTTTCCTAGGCCAGAAGGGAGCAATGTGTGCCCCATGAACGTGCGTGTCCTTACTGGGAGCCGGAGGCCTGGACGTTAGTAGTTTCGGCGAGGGCACGCATGACAGACAAATAAATCCGGGCCCTGGCTCCCACCACCGTAGCTCCTAGCACATGTCCCCAGGACGTAAAGGGTGTCTGGGTACAGAGAGGTGTGTGCGGGGCCCTGGGTGCTCCCCCAGTTTTCCTATGGGCTCTATAGGAGCCTTATATGCCGCACTCTGCATTTGTGAAAAGCAATTATGAGATCAATTATATTTTTCTTCTTTCTGTGTAATAAAGAGCATCCCTAAGAGAGAGCATCTCATCCAAACTCCTTCACTCTGCTGCATCCTCCATTTCCGCAGCTTTGGCTGAGCTGACCCCGAACAAACACCAGCCCTGGCCCCCTCCCCTCTCCATCTACCCCAAGGGCTCAGCACCTCTGTAAGAAAAGCTGTCATCGCCTTACATCCCAAAAAATCAGCATCTAAAAACATCAGCTGGTGCTTTTATAAATAAAAAGGGAGGCCCATCAGACAAAACCCGTCGGAGACACAGGTGATGCTCGGTGCCCACGCGTGTGCACGCACGCCGTGCTGCCCGCCCGGGCGGACGAGCAGCGGGCAGCGAGGCAAACCTCACGTGCAGCAATCCCGGCCGACTTGTGGAGAACAAAACCCTCCACCAACTCTTCCAGAAAAAAAAAAAAAGCCTTGAACAAACCAGCCCCAGGCCATTTCAGCCAACGACAAAGCTAACAAGTAAATCAAACAGAGAAATATCCCAGCAGACCTCAACTGGCTGAACAAACAAATGGAGAAACTCAGGTTCCAAAGAGCAGGGGAGCTGGGTTATGAAACAAGATTTTTGATACAAAAGGAAGCTTACAGCTATCTCTGGTGATTAGACGCGGAAGAGAAAGGTCGCTCTGGGTGTCAGGCCACACTTCACACGCACGGAGATTATTCAATCAATATTTGTCCTGGAATCACATGCGGTGGAAAAATTTGCAAGTGAATGGTCAGCAGAATTTAATGCTTGTATTCATTCATGTTGTGCTCTTGGATGGACATGTGTTTTTAAATCTAGCACAACCTAAGCTTCAGAATCCAGCAAGTTTTTAACCAAAAGACAGGAAAATCTTGGAATTAAACACTGTATTTGTAGATGCCTTTCAATTACATCTTCAGCAGGACAGGGACTCCTCACCTATGATCTCAGAAAGGGATCTGCGGTAGGAGGGAGATTATTTGAGTCTCCAAGTTCTGGACCTAACAGGAAAAATAATTTAGTTTAGGCTGCAGAACGACAACCCTGTCCACAGAAACCTCCCCAAAGCAGAAGGGAGGGATTTATTCCTGCCATCGCTGCGCTCCCCGGCCACGCCGCTGCGCTGGCATTAGAGGTTTTATTTAGGGTCATGGCAGTAACAGCGGGAAGATATAATCCTCTGATGAACAGACAGCTGTTACCCCCTGCCTTCGTGAAAATGATGATCTCAGGTTGAGGATATTGTTGCCTTGAATCATCATATTTTTTTTATCCCCTGATGAGTTTGCCATAACAGATTGTCTGCTTGTGTTCAGATCATAAGGTCGTGACTCAATTTTTCCCCCCTCTAGCAAGAGTTAAAGGAAATTTGACCGTAGGGGCCCTAACCGTGGACTTTAGAATTTGGCTGCAAATAATGATGATTAAAACACAAACAAACCAAAATAAAAACAGACAAAACCCAACCCTAGTGACTTAATGACAAAACACGCGCAACATCCAGCTCACTTCAGGTTATGATACAGCCGATGGGTGGCATTCAGATAACTACCACAGGGGCAGGATGCCTCTAAGTCCTTAAAACAGCGGTTTTGTGTGAGTAAAGTGAGGTATTAGTGCTCTCTAAGATTGCGTAGGGGGTAATTTCATCTGCACAGGGGATAGCCTGGGAGAAGAGAGCCCCATTCAACAGCACAGAGATTTATAGAAAGAAGGCAAATACAGAGGCAGGGTGGCTGCTTTCAGGCAGAAGCTTTGGGGAAGAAGTTTACTTTAATAGCCTAGCTGGAAATTCACTGGCAAAACAGCTCCATCAGCCCTGGTCAGGAAGAGCGAGGGCAGAGATTATGTTCTTTGGCAGTCTCTCCTGCCAAAGCCCCCGTGCTCCAGCACAAGACAAAGCATCGCCATGTCCCACATCCGATGTGCTTTATTCCTTGCGCGACTAATGCAAAAGAAAAAAGCCTGTAAGTCAGTCACACTGTGTTAAAGATCGCTTTGATGGACTTCAAACAGCCTGCTGAAATCATCCGCTGTGCGTGCAGGG
This sequence comes from Platalea leucorodia, assembly GCF_965183815.1. Lineage (NCBI taxonomy): Eukaryota > Metazoa > Chordata > Aves > Pelecaniformes > Threskiornithidae > Platalea > Platalea leucorodia. Next base: position 51,975,491 of record NC_138823.1, on the reverse strand, counting down.
CCACGCTGCTTCCAGAGGGGATGCTGCAGGAGGGCAGAGGGATGAGCGGGGAGCACTGCCCAGGTCAGGGACCACCTCCAGGGGAAAGGCTCTTTGTTCACACAGCGGGTGGAAAACCAGCAAACCCCACGTCAAGGGGACTTGGTGTAACACAATCCTGGCACATTCATGGGAAAAAGCAGTCCTGCTCCTCTTGCAAACCATTTCTCTTCCACCTGTGCATCTCCTCCCCTCTAAAAACACACCCTCAGGGCAACGCTGACCCATGTCGCTGTTGTTTGGGGAGAGGAAGCTCCCTGTACAAAGCGGGGCACCGTGGCACGAAACAGGGTTTCTCCCGTGAATGGTGAAGAGGGCTGGCACGTTTCGCACGGGGAGTTGATCTTTCTAGGTTTCACCCACACAAGGCTATCGCATTTACATTTCCTAACACTTGCAAGGGAATATTCAAATGGGAGAGGGAAAAGAAAGATCCTCCCTGAACGGGATCAGCCCCTTTTCAGAGCTCAGTTTGGCACCGAGTGTTACAGTGTCCTGCCTCACCGCCTGCTGTCCCCTGGGTCTGAATTGGGGCAAGACTGCACAGATTTGGGCACAATTCAAATGATGTTTCATGGGAGTCGCTCTTAATGCTCTGTAATGTATTTCCTTAAATAGCCACACATTTGTCTTAAAATTACTTGGCTTGATGCCCTTTAAAAATATCCACTTCAGAAACAATTGCATACTGAATTTAAGCATTTGAAGTTCTGGGACAAATGACCCTACCTGCATTTGTCATCCTCTTACCTTTATGGACCATCGTCCTCCTGCTTCTCTCTGCAGTCCAGGTATGCTTCGTACAGAGCAATAAAAGCAACATATCCCTCACCTACCTCGTTCTGGTTGGTAAGCAAATACTAAAGGCTCCCGACCAGCAGATGGTTATTCAAACAAATTCACATCTTATCAAGCCTACAAAGGATTAACACACCCATGTTTTCACTGTGTGGTTCTCCTGTGAGCTATAAGACAGAAACTGCAAACGGTTGTTTCCAAGGGCACAGTATGCTTCATGATATATTATCAGACATTATACTCAGTCCACTGAAATGCTGATTAGGTGTCGGTCAGTTTAAAATTCCTGTGCCTTCTTCAGAACAAAAATAGGGAGCGGTGGCAACATGTCATTGCTCTTTAGAGCAGTAGGAAATTTAAACCAGGACGTTTCTTGAGATAAGAAAGAGGAATGTCAACACTAATTGAAGTTCTGCAATTTTTAAACCTTTCTTTACAGTCTGTTCCTCTTCACTCCTTTTTCTCACAAGCATGCTTTCTATCCCAAAAAAGAAACTATCACTCAGGTGAAACCGTACAGGGACGTGGGACCTTGTGGCCCCTTGTGAGATGCCGAGGTGACCGGTAACACCCGCACCGCATAACCCAGTGCAGGCAGCAGGTCTCTCCTGAAACGTGCTTCAAGTTTCCCAACACCAAGCCCTTTTCTAGGAGGTTTTTACCAGTGTCTGAAATCTGCTGTGTCTTAGCACCTTTAGGATTTCTTCTTAGGGTCATCTCACCATCGTCTGCCCTAAGGATGACAGGCGAACCGGCACACATGAGGTCCCTGTGCCTTCAGCAGGTGGATGTGTTACCCTGGCCATGCTCTGCACCTCAAATGGGGTGCAAAAGGAGTTGTACTGACACTGGAGCATCAGTGAGGGAAGCCGGGACTACACCAGCAGAGACACAGACCAGCTGAGAACAGAGCTATAGAAATTCCAGCAGCAGTTACAGGGAGGGTAAGGCCAGACTGCAAGATACCACTCTGACATCCTTGTTTCAGTTCTTTCCACTAGAAAACTGGTATTTCTGGACTCATAGTACCAGATGGGACATGATGGGACCACACTTCAGGTTTCATTTACATCTGTGCCCTTGATGTACAGCACATCTGACTCCATTTAACTGCGTATTTCCCCCAACTTAGAAGCTGCCTTGAAATTCAAGTCCCAGCCTCTCCATAAGTTCCAGTCCGTTCATTCATTACCTGCTGGCAAAGAACTACAGGTTAAGTTCTATCTCCTTCATATCACTTACGGGCATAACGGCTACTTTGCTGGCAATTTTAACAGCTTGGAGTTAAAAATAAAGCAATAGATACATTTGATCAGCTTCAGTTCAGGAAATGAACACTCAGAATATTGTTTCAGAGAAGTATGGGGCTAGCTGCAGCGATCGCTCTGGTCTGACCAACTGGTCAGGTCGACGTTTTTCTTCCCCACAATCCCTTCTTTTCAAGTCATATTCGACAGAGCTTTGAAGTTGAGGGTTTTCTTCTGTAAGCGTTGCTCCTGCTGCAAGTCAACATTAAGGCAACATAAAACTCTTGCAATATACAACACAAGACCTCGTTTTTCAGAGGCGATACGCATTTCAGGCAAACATTAACATCAAGCCAGATTCTAATATGCTCCCTCACAAAGAATAGTACTTTAATCCAGCAGTAGTCCCATTAAAGCCTATGGGATTACTCCTGCAGTATGGTGCTTTTCAAAAGGGGTATCATCTCTGGGAAGTAACACCATGGTTGCAAGGAGGGTGCAAACAAGCTTTGACTACTGAGGATCTACCAGTTAGTCCTAATGATGGTTTGAATGTGGCTGATTGCATCTTGCCTCATTGGCAGAGCAGAAAAGAACTCTTTCAATTAGTTTTGAAAACGAGTGCATTTGATCAGAATGTTGCAGAATACTTGATATTTAAAGAATATTTAGTTTTGTGCTAAACCCCAAGTTTTTAGCCAGGATTCACCTACTCTTGCTATGGAAGCCTCTTGCTTTAAGGCAGCCTGTTCCCATAGGAACACAGTCACGCTGGCATCACGGAGACAGCTAAAACATTTCCAAAAACAGCCAGCAGAATAATTCTGCTACGGATTCCTTCTCCTGCTCTAGTTTGAGCATATGCATTATGTCCCATTATATCTAGTCGGAATTACATCCCCACAGGGCAAAGTGAAATATATACATATATATATACATGCACACACACATACATTCATATATATTTTTATATGTGTATATATATATGCATCCAAAATCTTGTTAATTCCTTTTGGTGTCTATCAGAACATTTCCTTTTTTTCCTGAGGGACTGGCACAAAACCCAGCTACCTCCACAGACATTGCAGTAAATTAGAGCCAAACTTTGGAAGGTTTAGTTGCAGTAAATTAGAACTAAACTTAAGCCTTCACTTTGGAAGAAGGAAGCACCGGTGTGTCAAGGCTCCCAACAGAAAGACCTGCAGAGGCACCAAATATGTACCAGCTGCCATGCTAGGAGAGCTGCTCCCTCCTGCTACATTGCCATTTCTTTCAGTTTGCTTTCTGGCCCCTAACTAAGTTTTATTTTGTAATGAATTTCAAAATGGATCTGACAGACTCTTTCCATCACTTATTTCTTCACAGCTTAACGGATTTATTCTTTCCTTGGGGCTCAAGGAGGCTCGAATTTTAGTCTTTTGATTTGAATGCTGTCTCTCTTCCCTTACTTTCTTCTACACTTGGATGCTTCATTTATTTAAACAGCCTCACTGATCTCAACATGAAGATTATTACACTGAGGTGCTATTCAATTTGAGCAGAGACAGCAGAAGACTTTGGATCTGTCTTGCCAGGGGATCGCCTTTCCGTTTATGTCATTTCCATTTGCTGCTTACAAAACTTTCCTGCCAAAACATTCAGAGGAGGAATGTATCCTGTTTAGACCAATTTTTAGCAGCTTTAATTTCTATTGGATTATGTGAGCCGCGCATGTGGCAAGTTACGGTTATTCGGGCTGGGGCTGAGCTGCTGGTTTCCCCCCCGATGGCAGCCAGCTGCCCTGGCAGACACCAGCACAGAGCTGGGGCACCCACGGCCATGCCTCTGCAGGTGAATTTGCTGTTCCTCGAGCGGGGGGCTGGACTCCCTCTCCTCCCAACAGGCAAGCAGGAGGATTTGGGAAGTGTGGGCAGCAGCCCCCCATGAGCACCATGGCGGTGGCCCAGGGCTGCAGGGAGCCGTGAAAGACCTCCGAGGGGCTGTGGTGGGAAGCCCACGACCCGACCCAGCCTGCGATGAGACCACCCGGGCACACGCCAGCATCGGAGGTGCGCAGGCTTTGGCAGCTCAGAGGTTTTTGGGGAGAGGAGCTACGCGCCATCCTCCTCCCACCCGGCCTGCAGCTGAGGCTGGCCCCAAATCCCCCCGCCACCAAGGTCGCCGCCATTTCACCTTCCTTCTCAGTAGCTCAGTCGCTTGTGCCAGTTTTTCTGGCCACCCTGGCACAGAGGCAGAAATGAACTGGCTGGGTTTTATTATGCTGGAAATTTGCCAGTGGCAAATATTTACCTGGGAGTATTGCTCAGAGGATCCAGGCAGGACCCGTGCCCCGTCCTGGGGGCAACGATAAGTGGCTGCAGACCCCCCAGACCCCGTGCAGGTGGCCCGAGGTGACAGGAGGCAAGGGTGCAGGCGCAGGTTTTATTTCTCCCCTCTGGTTGCCTGCTTTGCACACCGGCCTGTGATGAGCACTACCCGCTGAGGACTGCCCAAAGTTAAAAGGGCTCTGAAACCTTCCCTGAAATTTCGGAGTGAACTGAGCGCGGCGCTCACGGGAGATCACGTTGCACGCAGACCGAAAAATGCCATTGAGCTGAATGCAAAACCCCACCTCCCGCCGCCAAAAAGTTTTCCGTTTCCCTCCTTCATTCCCCTTGGAGTCACGCTCCCTGAATTTAATATTTTCAAGAGGAGAAAAAAAAAATCCTTTGAACTTTTTTTTTCTTTTTCTTGGATATTAAACATTTCCAGTCAAGCTGAATCCGTAGGAGAGTCTCTGAAGTGAAACACTCCACCAGCACGTCCCTCCGGGAACTTCAGATGCTATTTATTTAATGTTTTTACTCATTGAAGACCGTGTCTGAGAAGGTGTCAACAGCGTTTTCACTCTCACCCAGCTCCTCGGTCTGACTGTCCTGTGAACTGGAGGACTTTCCTACCCTTGGCAGCCAGCAAACTGAAGGACTTGCTCACATGAATGTTTCAGAAACCTGCAGCCTCTTTTAAAATTATCCTGAGGCGATTAAAAATTAACAGATGCCGTGATGAAGACGGATGTTCTTCCAGGCTTCCCTCTGAAATCTTAATGTCCAGTCATCCCTTACTTGATTCCAAATTGTCTTAAAATGGTAAAGAACAAGATAAATCACAGCTGTCACTTAATGAAAACCTTAAAAAAGCTCTTTTTAGCGACCAGTCATTCTGTTCTACTGCAGTTACAAGTTGCTTTTTATTTATGCCGCTGCTTAAGGAGATTTCCAGACAGACAGAACATTTGCCCATTCCTCGTTTCAATAAAGACTACTCCATTTTGAACCTCACGCCTATGTTAACTTATTATGATACTGGGAAAAAAAAATAAATTCTGATTTCACAGAAGAAAACTGCAGTAAGACAAGGACAAACAGAGACAGGGGTTGTTTTCTGTACAAGTGCCCACAGTTTTTGTTTTTCAAGGGAGGGAGGAGCTATGTGGCCCTGTTCCCATTTAATCACTCCAGTAGGAGCCAGCAAAAGCCACATTCCAGTTGCAGTTCCGACATGGCCATCTTCCTTGTTTTGTCTAGTTATCCCGCAAGCTCACTGAGGCATGGGAGAGCATTTTAGCAGCACCCAGTAAAACACAGCTCCCAGTTTAGTGTAGGTCTTTAAGGGATCCAATAGCATACAGAGCGAACAAACAACAGCAGCAACAACAAAAAAACCTCGAAGCCAGCTTAAGTTGAATGATGAACTTCAAAAATTCAAGCATGCAAAAATAAAAGTGAGGAGGAATTCATGTTGGATGTGCAAGCCCTCAGGCCCCCCCATGTGTATGCATCAGACCCGAGGATGGTATCTTGTCCTCCTGCAGCTCCTTCCCTCAAGGAAGGTATCTTGTCCTCCTGCAGCTCCTTCCCTCTCCACATCCAAACAGGCTGCTCCCTCCTCCGCTCCGCTTGCCCGCTCTGCACCCGCGGTCCGGCAGCTGCCTCTGCTGTGCCCCAGAGTAGCTGGGAACATCCCTCCCAGCGCTCCTGTAGCTCTGGGGACTGCCTGCGCTCAGCCCGTTCGGCAAATGCAGACGGCTGAAGCTTGCTCCGTGAAGATACATCCTCACTGGCAGTTTTAGCTTCTAGGCAGGAATAAGTCCCTAGCATATGCAAGCTATGATTCAAAGGCTTAAAATTGGACAGAGGTGGGTGGATTTTGACAGGGCACCCCCTCCTCCTTCCCCAGCCCCACCTCAGAGACAGAAGCCCACCTCCTGAATTCTTGTCTCGGTGCGGGAATGCTGGGGTATGTCAAAGGAAAGGTCACAAGAATTTCTAATGTGGGTGAAGTGATGTGTTTTTCTTGGTCTTGCCCTTGGAGCTGGTACAACCATTTTGACCAAAGTTTTCCAAGAAATGCTTGGCCTGAATTGGATCTAGCATGGATCTAGCAATGGAAAATGTTATGTATTCTTAATAAATGGCTGTTGCCACCAGCCTCACCTAAAGGCACTGTAAGTTGGAGTAATGATACAGATTCCAGTTCTGACTTAACTAGACTGCCCTAATTTCTCCAAGAGACAAACGACTACCAAATTGGCTCTACCGCCCATACGTGCACTACTAGCTTACTGAAGATCTCAGGAACCTTTCAACACGCAAACACCACACACGCCATGCATCTGACATCCGAAATAACTGGCAGGTTGGGTGCCCTGACCATCCACACCGCAGCCGATCTGCGGAGACACCGTTTCATCTTTGCTGAGGGCATCTGCCTCTGCACATCCTGCCCCGAAGTCACACGCACTACTCCAACCACGATGTTAGGCGGTCACAAATCTCTCCCACTTTCCCATATAAGAATCTGGTTTTACGTTAACTTGGTAATGTTGGCACCCACCATGGAACGATGCAAGCAAACGGTTAGGTTCTTCATAGAGAGGCAAGTGTGGTCCTACACCTACCCAGGGAGCGCTGCTCCTCAAACAAGGTGACACTCTTGTTAGCATCAAGCATTTACGTTTCAATTAGCAAAGGCAGGCCTCAACAAGTAAAACACTCTGGCTCCTGAAAAATCACCAATGGGAAGCACAAGTACTTAGCATTTCTGAGAATCGGGCTAAATTTACAATAGACTGAAGGTTAGGGCCTGGCACCAAAACAGGCCTTGCTATCCAGATGCAGTATTAGTCTTTTGTAAAGAATTTGTACTGTCTTTATCCAATTTCCATTCTTAATTATGGCTCTCAGTGAAATGTGTTCAAACTCCCTCTGCTTTTTTCCTGCCAGACACTCCTTCTAAGCAGAAGGATTATTAAATTCATATTCCAAGTCTTTCTCCAATGTTACAATTGCTTTCCTCTTTTGAAGTGCAATTCTCTTCCAAAAAGGGACTCTGGGAAGGAAAGGAAAAAAGCGTTTATAAAGATCGCACATTTCTTGTTTCTCCAAAGTCTTGCACAGCAAGAGTGCTCACAGGCTATGGGAAATCTGCCTGACTCTTGGGATCGGATACCAATATCCATGACCACCGGCAATAATGATCTCTGTTCTCAACCACAGGAGCGCAGAAGCATTACCTCCAGACTACATCTTTGCTAAGCTTTGCATAACATCATTACCTGATTGATTCTAACAGTCAGAAAACAAGCCTGTCAAAATGATAAGAGACAATTGCATTTACTTTTTCTTCCACTAGCTGCCTCGGTTCTGCAGCTCTAACAAGTGTCAGTGACAATAAGAAGCTTGGTTTTGTCTCTAAAGCGGGCAAGCACTATGCTAAGGCCACTCAAGAACTGGCCTGGTGACTCACGCTGGTGACTCAGGACCGGTTATTCCTGCAGAGTTAACTCTCAGTAGAATAAAAATCTTGCCTCTAACTCAAATTCGAGGTGAAGTTTTTGATTCACCTGCAAAGATATTTTTAAGCTTGCTTGGCAAGCTGCTCAGGAGCCCAGCTTTAGCTCAAGGTCTGGGGCCTTTTAGACTGGCTCTTCGTGTCCTGCGGGCCACATGCTTGCATGCAGCAGGACTGCCCTCACAGTAGTTACGGGGAAACCGAGTCAACATGGGGCTTCCACCCTTGCATTAACTTTCCTCTGAAGGCAGGTGCACAGAGGCACTATTTCTACAATACCATTTCTCAGACTGGTAAATTGCTGAGCTTGCATTTTTATCCAAACTCCCTCCACCCTCCTCAAGCTCTTTAAACCCGCTCAACTGTGTTGACCAGCCCTCCCCAATTCCATGTTGTCTTACTGATGAGCCTCTCTCCCAGCTCGTGGTGCAGTGGGTGAAAAAGCCATCATGCTCTACCACTCCTATTGCCACTCGTCATCCAGCCACTTACATAAGCCTGTGACCTCTGAAATAAAAACATTTGCTTGCACTTGGGTAGAGCTGGTTGGTTGGAAGAGAATTCGGGGAGGGAAATGATTGGAAAAACAGTCACAGAAGCAAGCTTCCAGAATATGTCTTTTCGGTTTTCCTTTCAACTTTGCTATTTCCTCTAGTCAACCACTGGTTCCCCATCAGAGAAAAAAGTTTCAACCGGCAAAGTCAATTTGTTTAATATTTCCACATATCCTCCAGCAGACAGGACTACTATAGCACATGTCATCCTCTATAGGTTTGCTAAGCACAGATCAAAAGGACATAAGTAACTGGAAAAAAACCATTTCACCTTAGGTTGTGCACATTCATTTAAATTTGCTACTAAATGTATAAATAGGTCTAGAGAACCTGGTATTTCTAACATGCCAATTATCTTTGTACTGCGGTACCCCACTCGCTATCAAAAATAGCTTCACTTCAAACTGAAAAAGTCGTGCTTTTTCTTCTTGTATCTGGCTTTCTCAAAGCGATTTATTCTCGCGTGCAGCGGAAGGGATGTTTTAACCCACCTTCAACGTGATTTCAGGAAAAGGCAGTCCGCGCACACGCAGTACCCCTCGAGGCGGCTGTGCGTGTCAGACCACGGGCATCGGTTTAGGTCCACTGAGGCAGTCAGGCTGGGGACCGCAGACGTGCGCTTGGCAAAGGTTGCGCTGGGTGACACAAGGTGAGCTCAGCTGAATGAGCCAGGCTAGCGAAGACCTGCCATTTATCCTGACCCCTCCAATTTTGATGCGAGGAGGTTCAATAAGCTCAACCACTCACATGAGCATTCCCGACCTCCGAAAGAGTATTGTTAAAAATCAGATGCCAAAAAGCACCTGGACACAAGCGTGGACAAGGGCGGGTAACACTTTCCTCTGGGACAGCTCTAGAGGAGCTCTAGAGCAGAGGTCGTGGCTCTATTAAAAATAATGCTTACAACAGAGAGTGATTTATCCCACCACAAGAGTAATTTTGTGAAAGGAGCGCACACCTCTGCGCTCATAAAAATTGTCCCAAGTTAGATCAACCTCCAGAACCCCACCTGGTGTTTTGGTGGTGGTTCTCTCTCCCAGATCTACCTCTCGTGAGAGGCTGGATTTGGAAAATACGCTCCACGACTCAGTTGCCATAGCGAGCTTTTGAGCTCCAGAGAAAAATACACACTGTGGCTGCTTCCCCTCAGAAATGCAAGAGGGAAAAAAAAAATCCCAGTGTGTACATCACTCGGCTGCAATGTGGGAGGCCTGAGTTTCATGACCTATCTACCATCTAGTAGTAGTCCTTGGACCAGAGGTCAGCATCCAGGGAACGCGCTGACCATCAGGCTACAGAGCTGTGACACTTCTCTGTGGCCCAGGAGCCCTCCTCCAAGAAGTCCTGAACTCTTTTAAACGTGGTACTGTCTCAAAAGCAGCACGGAGCTCCTCCACGGGAGCCGAGTGCATCATTGCTCCAACACCAGACATGCTGCTGGTTCCCACTGCAGGGACGGGGCCTCTAGTCAGAAACGGGCATTGCCTGCCCCATCAAAGGAAGGTGGCAGGGCTGCAATTCCTTGGGCTTCCTCTCCGAAACAGAAGTTTGAAGGACTTTGCAACTACAGGGGTACAGAGCATCCTCCCAGCAGGTGGGAGGTGCCAGATGGGCTCTTCTCTGGGGAGGTGAGTCTAGCACCCAGGCTGATCCACTTCCCATCCAAATGATCCATCCCTGACGTGCCACAGGGACAGGCACACCAGTGCCCTCTGTGAGGAAAGACAAGCAGCAGCTTAAACCTCAAGAAAGCAGTCTGAAATGAGAATGCCTATCTCAAAACAGCACTTACCTCTCTAAGAAGGTGGGATCTGGGAAACGTCCCTTTCCTCCACCATTTCCCCTTCCCTCGCCTTGCGCTTCTGGCTCAGGATGCGGCGTTCTTACCGTGTGAGGAGCCCACCCCGGGGACTCGGCCCCTTACAGTTCAGGTTTTGTGGCACTCAGTGTCAGTAAAGGCCAAACTTTCAGAAATCAATCCAAGACACAGAGCTCGATTCTGAAGTCATTGAATGCTCAGAAGGTCAGTTTTGAGAGGAACGCAAACCTGGGTCCGTAGCTTCCTCCAACAATAGCATTAGGTCCCCCTCTCTGATCAAACAATCTCTTTTTTTTTATCAAATTAGCAAACTTTTGATAAAATCGTAGTGGGCACTACAATATTTGTGACAGTTTGGGATGGCTGTAAAACATCCACCAACTGTAAGTGGAATATAATACAAGTCACTGTAATGCTTTATGAAGAAGGCGCACGTCGCTATCTTGCAACAACCATATGTTCTGCTGTTTGTGTGTAGCTGTTATCCAACCCTTACATAAGCTGTTGATGAAATTATCATCACACGACAAGAACACTTGTAGCACGGTTGAGTTGATCAAAATAAAGTAACGATGAAGGAGCTTTATGCTGAGGTGGGGCCGGCCGCTCGCCCTCCCCAGCCGCAGCTGCAGCAGGAGGGAGCGTGCAGACCTGCAGCCAGCTGCACAGCAGCCATCGCTCGGAAAAATACAGGGAATACACAAATTCTGGGGTTTGGGCTGTATACGAGAGGGCACGCTAAATACCGGCACTTCGGTGCAGGGGGGAGGGAAGGGTTGGGGAGGGGGCTCACCCCCGGGGGCTGACCCCCGCCGCTCCCCTCCCGCCTGCCGGGGCGCCAGCGCCTGCCCCGGGCCACCGGCCCCCACCCGGGCCACTGGCCCCACTCGGGCCGCTTGCCCCGGCGCGGCTGCAGCCCGGTGCCGCTCCGGCAGCCGCGGGCGGGCCGGGCCGAGCGGCAGCCCCCGGGCCCGCCGCTGCCGGTGCCAGCCTCCGAGGGCCATGTGCCGTGCACTACGGGCACAGACTCCACCTTCCCCGGCTCCCGCCCGCCCCCACGCATCCAGGAAGGGAAAAAGAGGAGGAGGAGGAGGAGGAGGAGGAGGAGGAGGAGGGAAGGGGGTGAAAGGGAAAAAAAAAAAAAAGAGAGAGGTTGAAAGGAGGGAGCTCGCCGAGACCCACCCTTCTCCCTCCTCCTCCTCCTCCGGGCTGCTGGCCGGGCTTTTGTTTTCCTCCAGCTCCCCGTTTCCCACACGTGATTGCCGTGTTATTGCACAGGGCGCTCGGCGGCGCGGCTGCACCTATAAATACGGAGCGGGCGGGCGGCGGCGGCCCGGGGCAGCGCGGCGCGGCGCGGCCGGGCGGAGGGCACCCCCGCGGCCGAGGGCACCCCCGCGCCACCCCCATGCACCCCGGCGGGCCGACGGCACCCATGCCCCGCCGCCCGCCCGCCTAAGGGGCAGGCAGCGAGAGGCAGCGCCCGGCCAGCGGGGAGGGAGGGAGGGGAGGGGAGGGGAGGGGGAGCCGGCCGACAATGGCGGCGGCCGCCACCGCCGCCAGCCCCGGCAGTCCCGCCGCCGGGCCCCTGCCGCCGCCGGAGCCCTGCCCCAGGAAGGGGCCGCCGCCGCCGCCGGGGCCGCCGCAGCCGCCGCCGGCGCGCAGCGACCCCCGCCGCAGGCAGGCCGCGCTCTCCTTCCTCACCAGCATCTCCCTCGACGGGCGGCCCCCGCCGCCGGGCAACGACGGCCCCGCCGCCAGGCCCCGCCAGGCCCCGCCGCCGCCGCCGCCGCCGCCGCGGCTGGGCAGCCCCCCGGCGGCGCCCGCCGAGCCCCCCCGGGCCCAGGAGGAGGAGGAAGAGGAGGAGGAGGAGGACGCCTTCACCGCGGTGCAGGTGCCGGCCGCCGCCTTCCTGGGCGCCGCGGCGGCGGGCAGCCGCAGCCGCATCAACTCCTTCACGGCGGGGGTGCTGCCGGCCCCCTTCGGCCGCGCCAGCCCCCAGGGCCCCGCCGGCGGCGGCGGAGAGCTGGGGCAGCCCGGCCCCGCCGCCGCCTTCGAGCTGCAGCGGTCCCGGTAAGCCGCGCCGCGCCGCGGGGGTGATGAGAGGGACGCGGGGATGGGGCACGATGCGCGGGCGATGGGCTCGCCCCTCGGGCAGGGCCGGCGGGCGGCGGGGGACGGGCCCGTCAGCCGCGGGGTGGCAGCGCCGGTGGCGCCGAGCCTCCCTCCGCCGGGGCGGGCGGGCGCCCGGGCGCTGGGCTGCCGCCGGGCCGGGGCGAGCAGCGGCTCCCATGTGCGAGCGGGCAGGGGCGGGTCCGCGAAGGTGCCCGAGCCTCCTGGGCGGCAGCGGGCGGTTTCGCTGCGGCCGCAGGGCCGCCCTCCCGCACGGCCCCCAGCCCGGCTCGGAGCGGCTGTCACCCGCTTCTCACGGCTGGATCCCCGTGCGCTCGGGTTCAGCCCGCCGTGCCGCATGGCGTCTGGGCAGCGGGCTGGGAACCGGCCCTGAGCCAAGCGCACCGTAGCCACATCGCTAGCCCGCAAAGGGGAAGGAGATCTTTCCATCGGTGTCCGCGGATTACGGCGTACGCGCACGGTGTAAGCGGCGTCTCCCTAAATATGCTCTTTATCTACAAGCACTTCGTGTTCCTCTAGGTTGTCCCTTGCCGCCGGGTACTCTTTTGCCTTTTGATTCCCAAAGGAACAACCTCACCTGCTTGAAAAGCCGAGACCTTTGACTAAGAAGGTGCAATCGTGCAAAAATGTGCAAATGCATATGGATTAATTGCTCCACGGGTACAAAATCGTCTTCCTTCACTTCTTCAACAACATACTCGGATATCAAAGGCTGGGGAGGGGGGGAAGAAGCTGGAGCTGGAGGAAATGACTGCGCTCCCCAAGCCCACATCGGTCGCCACTCCCACATTCCCCATTCGCCACACTCCCTTCTTGTTTCTCCCTCGGACAAATAGGTAGACTTTGAGTCACATGTTATTGCAAGGGTTTATAAGGGTAATTGAGCATAGATCGCTGTAGAAAAATCCCTTTCAAAACCAACCAGCTTGGAGAAATTGGAGGTATTTCAGGAGAAAGTTGTCTTAGCTGCGTGCCCCACCATTGGTTGGTTGTTTTGGGTTTTTTTTTCCTTCCATCTGGTTTGTATTGGTGGCTTTTTTGAGCCCCTTTGCAGGTGCTGTACTAGGGAGCCCCACCTTCCCAAGTAAAATGCCTGCTGGTGGGTTAACACCCATCTTCTCCCAGTCATGTGTCTCTCAAAACATTTCCTGCGGTGACAACCCTCTGACCGCGCTGCGGATCACCAGCACAGCAACATGACACGCACACACGCTTGCGCATTTTAGTCTGTGATGTGGTTCGGCACGCTGCTGCCCATGGCCCCGTGAGTTAGGAGTGACCCACAGGCCACGATTTGGGAATTGCTTTTCTGCTCTTGAACTTTGTGCTTGTTGGTGATAATGCAGTGGGCAGTACCCTCTTAGTGTTCAAGAGCCTGGATTCTCCTTGGCCTTCCAGTTAGTGAGATTATTATTCATGCAGGATTCCTGTGTTATCTGTCTGGATTCCCAAGGATCGTCCTTGGTTTTCCTTGCTTGCATGCTTTGATCCTGTGCTCAGTTCTGGGAAGGGTGCTCAGATCTCACCTGTATCACTTCTTCCCCCTTCCTGTCGTTGTTTTGCCTTGCCCCCGCTTGCCACTCTTGGAATTCTTCCTTCCACAACCAATACTTTTTTTTTTGTTACATGAGAACAGTGTGGCATTTAAGAGGGAAAGGTAATTCCTGGTTTTGTTTACAACCTAGAAATGGAGCATCGTGTAAGTTCGGCTGTGCTGCTAGCGTGCAAGCAGGCTGAATGGATAGCCCAAGTCCATGGCAAGGGAAATCACCTAATGAAGCCTTGTCAGGGTGCTCCTCCAGTCCTGTAATGGCCCTCCTTTGTGCTGTATATTTTCTGGTGGTGTAAGATGTAAGGAAAGTGCTGGTTTTCTCATGCTCTTTTGTTTTCTTGAGTGCTAGATTCAACTGTGGCGGAGACCTTGGGACAAGTGTGAGGCTCTCTGTTGTACCACTTGCTTACGGCTGGCGCTGGTGCAAGAGAGCCCTGGGTTATGCCCCCGACTTTGAGGACTGCTGTGACACTGCATGTGTGCAGCCTGGGGCAGACTTGGGCCTGCCTTCAATAGATTTGTTTCTGTTCTGGCAAAGGTATGTATTTTTAAACATCAGGAACAGACAGCTGCAAACCACGGAGGTTGTGTCAAGTGTTTGCTCCTCACCGTCTCAGTGAAAAGACGTGGTAGGGGCTCCGGTTGCTGGGCTCACTCTGAGCTGCACGGAAGAGAAGTTGCAGGCGTGCGCAGGGCTGGCGCAAGCCCAGGGATGGAGGGTTCGAGCAGACCGGCTGCTGCCCTCTTAATGGAGAGGAAGGAGCCAAATGCCCAGCACATGGCCTGTCCTCCTCGGCGCGACAGGGTGGGAATCACAGCAACTGCCCGGAGACAGGCTGGCCTGAAGGAGGATGCGGAGCAGCAGAGAGGAAAATCAGATTTTGTTGTTGTTGTTGTTTGCGTGTGCATCTGCTGTCTCTCCTCCCGCCCATCCGCTCTCCTCGCGGTGGGCTTGAAATTGAGTTTGATGTGTCGTTTGACAGACTAGTCCCCTGTGCTGAGCCACCTAAGTTATGTTGTAAGGTGAAACCATTCTTTGTTACAGTACCAGGCAGGACAGGCTGCCTTATGTTGTTGTTTTTATTTAGTTTTCAGAAACCGTTGTGAACATATAATCAGAGTTTCCTGGCTTTTTTGTTTGTGTTAGCAGTTTGTATAATTGCGTACTAGTTTATATTTAACAAGGTTATCATTAATGTGGTTTGGGTTTGTGCTCTATGCGTATGCACAAGAAACAAACGATACAAAAAAAGAACATGGAGCTTCTAGCTGTTCGGAGGCTAGTATGTAATTATATGTAAATGGAAAAAAACCTGCTTGTTCAGAAGTCGGTTTGTTGATGCCAAAGGCTCCTGTCTAGTGCAGGAGTTTGTTTCAGTTCTGTGGTGAATGGGTGGCTGAGGACATGAGGCTGCTGGAAACTAGGGCCAGGTTTTCCTTCATGTCAAATGATAATTCATTTTAATAGCTTCCTCTTAAATTAGCGAGGAGCTCTGTGGAGCAAGATTTCAGCAACACCAGTTTAAAATAAATTCAGATCCTGCAGATTAGGTGATGGTCCCAGGTACTTTTTTGGTGTATGCCTAGAATTCTTGTTGCCATAGTTTTCTTTGGGAAAAATACTGCTGTTTCCATACGTGAAGCCTCCTTTTCTACGTAAGGCCTTCTCCGGTGGGCCGGGTGGTTAGAAACAAGCGCATGCTTTTTTGTGGTGTGTTTTTGTTTTTGTTTTCTTTTTTTTTTTTGCTAAGGAAGCAAATCGGTGATTGGATTCGGAGTTTAAACATCGCTTACAGTTGCATTTGTCTGTGTCGCTGTGTCAGGCTTGAAGGCAGATGGGCAGGAGAATTCCTTCTGGGAGCAGCTGGTGCTGGGAAGGAAGCGGAGAGGAGTATCTGCTGAGTAATCGCTGGGGGGAGGTCCACTGAGAAGGACATTGAAGTTATCGTGGTCCAAATAGATTTATCTTCAGAATTTATTGACCTACAAGACAAATCCCATTTCCTGAGTAATTCTAAAATTAATGATTAGTAGAGCTTGTGAAGATTCAATTTGTTTCTACCCATTAGAAAATACAGAGCTGCCTCTGGCCTCACTATTCATCTTCTGGAGAGATGCAGAGAAGGGGGATGCTGGAACGGTTGACTTGCCAGGCTTTTGTAGGGCTTGCAAAGTGTGACGGGTTGTTGGTGCTGGAGGAAGCCTCCAGGATGCTGCTGAGGAGCGGAATCCCACCATTTATTTTCATGGTGGAGGACCGTGAGCTCAGACCCCGGTCCTCCGTGGCCTTGGGCCAGCAGGCAGTGCAGGCTCAGCCCACCATAGAAGATGCCTCCAAACTGAACATGCCGGAGACAAAATAAGTCTCTCGGAAACAAGTGTCTTACAGGCAGAGTCCTGAAAGAGAAGCAAAACAAAGAGCTGGGGGCACCGTCCACCCTGCGGGATCATCCCAGCATCAGGAGTGGGCTTGTGAGCCGCTGGAAGCACATCAGACCTTTTGTGTGTGATGGAGCCTCTGCTATTCACTGAACCTAAAGCCCTTCAGGCAGCCCGAGTTTCAGAATGGTGTGTACAAGAATAGCGTGAAAACAGCAATTAAATGGTCTGAGAGGTGAATGGGAAGTGCACATGCTGAACTAAGTCTTTTCATAGGTGTGTGACCTTGTACACCACTGGTGGTTGCTGTCTCTAAAGAGGGGGACGCTTATTGACTTCAGCCGTCACTTCAGGAGGCTAAATGGCCTTCCTGTGGCACCCTGAAGAGGGGACGTTCAACGACAGGGTTAAAACTCACTTAACAAGTGCTGTTTCAGCGATTGCACCAGCGTCCTGCTGCATCTCTTGGGGCAGGTCCCTCATGGCCCGTTTTCAGCGCTACAGGCCCCGCGTAAGTCTCTGACACTGTTGCCAAGGGCTGCCCCCCGCCGAGACAGGGCTTGCAGTCCCCATGCACGGAGCTTGCGAGCTCCTCCGGGAGTCCTGTGAGGGACACTTGAGTGCACCCGTGTCCTTTAGTATGAGCACGCTGAGAGGCTGGGTCCTCACGGTCGCTTCGAGATGTGCGGGAGAGGTCACTGACTGCCGGTGGGCTTTCTGAGCGATGCACGTGCCGAGCACGGCCAGCCCCGCATCACACTGACCGTTACCCATCACTGTTGGTCTCTGCCTGCCTTTTCCCTTGTTCAGGGCACAGGCTTGTGCCTCCCTCTGTTGCTTTCTTTGAAACTTGTGGAAATGTGGTCATCTTCCAGATGTTAGTTGAAGTTGACCAGTGGTTCAGAAGTCAATGCAATATGACGATGCACAGACAGATGGACAGCATAGATGCATCAGCCTTGTTCCCTTAATACACAAAGCGTTTAAAAACAAATCCCACAGAATTTTGCTCTGGCATATATTATATATATGCCAGAGCATATATATATTTTGCTCTGGCTCTTATTATACTACTTAGCAAGCATCTCTGGCAGATAAAAAAAGGCAATATTCATCAGACAAGGAAAAAAACCCTTTGCTGTCAATTCTGAAGAAGAGCCAGGACAGAACATAGCGTTCATGACTACTAGGGAATTAATCAGACACTTTCACAGAGGGACAGACGCTGAGAGGGAGCTGCCTCTGCCGAATCCTCAGGACTCGGCAGGTTTCGGAGTGAGACGGCTTTAGAGCCGGATGGGTGAGAGGGCTCTGCCTGGGTGGGCGCTCATTAACCCCTGTGAGAAAACCTGAGCCGGTAACATGTGAAGAGTCGTGTTTGTGTTGGCTGCCTTCGCTGGCCACCAATTCAAAGCCTTCTAGGTCCAACCCCACCTCGGGAAGTCCCGTGGGTATGCTGCGCGGGTGCCTGGCTGGTATGTGGTCACCCATCATTAGCTGTCAGGAGAGCGGAGGAGCAAGACATTTCAGCAGGTTTGCTTATGTGGTCGGTGCCTTTCCATTACTCGATCTTTCTTTTCATCCTTTTCTGTACTGGCAAAGCTTCTGTGCAGGCAGCCAGACTGGCCCTTTTGCTTAGGAACCTGCTACACAGCTTTCCTCTGCACAATGTACTGCTGCAAGCATGTTGAAATGATGAAGATCGGTAGCAACCACGTGAGCCACCAGCCCTCCAGACCATCACAAAAATGTAGTTTGATGGTAGATAGATAGGATAATGACAGATCATAGTTTGATGACAGCTTTTGGTTAGGAAGTATGCTTTAATCTGTAATTATTATGACTTTGAGAACTCTTCTGGTGGA
The DNA here is from genome assembly GCF_965183815.1 of Platalea leucorodia. Classification (NCBI taxonomy): domain Eukaryota; kingdom Metazoa; phylum Chordata; class Aves; order Pelecaniformes; family Threskiornithidae; genus Platalea; species Platalea leucorodia. The sequence goes on along the minus strand of NC_138823.1, from coordinate 51,957,276 downwards.
GGATACAGCTTAGCTTGGAACAGTTCAAAAAAGCTAAAACACAAATATGAGATCCCCAGGTATGCTCTCTGAAAGGAAAAAACCCCAACCCTCTAGTAATGCTGTGGCTTTTTCACTTCAAAGAAGTAAATACCAGGTAGGCTATCCAGAGGCTCTGTAGAGTGGTGAGTGTGATAGGAGGTAAAGAAGAGAAGAACCAAATCCTGGTGTGTTTGTTTTTTTGGTTTTTTTTATCCACCCCCCCCAATTTCAGCTGTTTGTAGTCTCTCAGGCAAGATCTCCACTACACGAACATAAAAGCTCATCTTCATCGTTTAACCTGAAAATGCAGAAGCTTGTTTTTACACGTTTGGACTTCTGTACATTGAAACTTTGGTAGATGCCAACTTATACCATGATATATATGGGAAATCAGGTTCTGTTTGAGCCATGCAAATATCCACAAAATTCACCTCTGGATGTACGCTAATATGTCCAAGGATGTAATCAGTCCTTTCTGTAACTCTCTTCTTCACCCAGAATTGCAATTGATGGCTGTGGGGCTGCCATCAGATACCAGGCTTAGCAACGCAGCAGGTGCAGCAAGACACAGAGCTGGCTCTTTTCATACCCAACTAAAAAACTCCTTGCTGGTTTGCTGCAAGAAGTATTATTCCTAGAAAATGGAAATGACATAATTTGGCATGTGGAGAATATCTATCTGCTGGCCTGCAGTTTGCAAATAACAGACTGAAAAATTTAAGGAATGGTATTTGATTTCATAAGAAGGGCTTAGCAGAAGTTTTACTTGCTGCAAGGGTAGGGTAAAGAGCTCCGCAAATCAGTTAGGAGAAGAAAATTTCACCGGTGGTTGGAGAAAACACGATGTGCCAGTGGGAAACTTTTAGGACTCTCAGGGTTTGCTTTTCAGGCTGCAATATGGAGATTTAGGGAAGTACAGATCTAAGAAACTGCGAGGTTCCTTTACAGGGGCTACTGTGTTACATTTGTAGTGACTGCTTTCCTGTCATGAATCCTAAATATATTGTCTGTTCTCATGATGTATTTCAAAGTCAACACTGCTCTTAGCAGCTATGTTTCAGAGTTTTTGCCTAAGGAAGGTTTTCTATTGTGGAAAATTTAGAAGTGAATGAAAAATGAAGGAAAGGCTACCTTCCTTTCTTAGAAGACATATTTTTTTTTTTAAAAGCCTTTCACCCTATATATGAATATAAAGGACAGGCACATGTTCTTAGCAAGCAGTTGCATTTTCCTCCATGTTGTTATAGATGAGGCTAGCAATTTTGTGAAGTTGAGGTTTGGGGGAAAAAAGATTCACTCACCACAACTGAAATGTGTTTTCCCCTGCTTGTCTTGGATGGTAGAGGAAGGTATGTCCTTTCTGACCCAGGATCCTGCAAAACCTGAACTGAACATTTACATATGTATAAAACTACTCAGTTAAATCAAGTGCCAGTGTATAAAGTTGTGCTAGTAAGTAAATCTTTGCAATATCGGGGATTTTACTGTATAATATTGGTGGGATTAAAAAATAGAAAGCTAGATAACTTTATAATAATTTTTCAGACAACAACGGATTGCGTTTCGGTGCTCCTACAGATAATCATATTACCAAGGTAAATATGATTAGGTTTTCAAATCTACATGCTGTCAAGGCAAATAAGACATAGGCACATCAATTTATGGGTAAAGGCATTCAAAAGAAGCATAAATTTTCCTGCAAAGAGAAAAAAAGAATCCCCTGATTTTGTGTAACAGGAAAAATCTGTAAGGTGACATTATGCTGACTTCTTTCTGCACCACATCATGCAGCTGGAACTGAGCTGCGTGGAATGGACAGGGATGAAGCTCTTCAGCTTACTTTTCCCTTTCTCTGGGATTTGGGTAGGATGTTGAGCACCAAGAAGTCAGTGGTGCCACTTGGTTTGCAGCCTGCTTGCAGGTAACTTGTTTTTTTCAGCCATCCACGTGCCACCTGCTGTGTGTGGCCTCGCCCATGACCGTACAGGGCATATCTGCGCGTATTTTTTGTGTAGCCACAAGGGACAGAGAAGTGATCTGGGATGCAGTGGTGGTGCTAGTGCAGCCTCAACAGGTACCAACCACTAGGCACTGTTGCTGTCCTTGGAGTTGAGCTTGTGCCTTCTCCAGTGTGGGAAGGCTGGTGATGGGTCTCTCTCTGTCCTCTCCCCTCTGTGGGGCATCGTTTCCTTTCCCATTTCAGGATGGAGAAAGCCACTGCAGGCACAGGGTCAGCAATTCCCAGTGAGGAAAGTGGATGGGGAAACATACGGGAGGCTCCAGCATTCCCAACATCGTGGTTTCTGGTGGGTCTGCTATGGGTGGAAGTGCAGGGAGAGGTCCTAGCCCTCCAACAAGGCTGGATCACACAAAGGTTCCTCCTTCTCTTCCCCAGAAGGGGAGCGGAGGAGGAGGTGAGAGACCCCAAGCTGAGCTGTCTCCCTGTCTGAGAGGAGGTGTACATGCTGGCACAGTGGCATGGATTTTAACTTCATCGTGATGAAAGGGTCAGATGTTATTACCATTGCTTTTTACAGAGTTAACTCATAGCCTGTTCCCCACTGCAGCTGCTAGCAGAGAGGCGGATTATAACCCCAGCGTGGTGGTGTGCCCTTTGAAGGGTGCAAGCAGCACAGCTTTGGCAGCCTACTTCAGAGGGAGATCTGCTGTATTTTAGTTTCCTGGGTGCACGGTGCTGGAGGAGGGGGAGCAGAGCCTCACCGCCCCAAAGACCTAGGATGCCTTCAGCACTCGGGGAGGACTGTTGTGTCACCTGGAGGGATGTCTGGTTTCATCTGGTACCCCCAGCACATGTAGGGACGGCGAAAGGGGAACCGGGAGATGAATGTCACATAAGGCCCTTTGCCTTCAGGCCTGCTTGGGTCACATACATACATTTGTGTGTACACAAATACAGTCCATACAGTCCAAGAAGCTCTCGTTACTCCTTGTTCACGCTGGCGTGTGCTAGGAACCTGCGCTTCCCACCCCACTGTACTCAGCCTGTCTGAAGGATGTAACCTAAAGCAGAAGCTAGATGTCAGCTATGGTCTGAAATGTGTCTTGAAAACATCTCATTCTTTTTTATTTTTTAACTCACCAACTTTATTCCTTGTGTTTCGTCTGTCATACCCCTCTACAGACAAAACTTCTGTTTTCCTGTTGCTTCCATACTTGCATTAGTACCTACAGATCCAGCAGAAAAGGAGATTAATTTCCCTCTTTTTCAGTCGGGCTTGCAATCAGCTACACGCAGGCAAATGCGGGGTGACAGAAGGATTGCCCACGTGTCCGTGGGGTGCGGTGGACCTGCACAGCAGGGAGTGAAGTCCTCGTTAGGTGACAGAGCGCTACATGAAAACGAAGGCTCCATCTTGATACCTGGGACGTGGGCAGCATTGAGCAGGCTTGGTAGTTACAGGGAAACTTCGTAGTTCTCCGAATTTACTTAAGTGAATGATATCGTTTCCGACTGTAAAACACGGAGGTGTTTTTGGGGTAATAGGAGGAGAGGAAAAACAGCTTTCAGATGCTGCAGTGCAAAGTACGGTTTAATCACTTGGGTAGGCAAGTTGCGCAGGTGCTGCAGCAGGTTATGTAAAAAGGCGTGGAAGGCTCACCGTCTGCTATTAATAGTCTTGGAAGCGTGGCCTTTAAAACACAAAGGTGTAATTACGTTTTCTAAAATGGAGTTCACCTAACCTCCTGTCTTCAACCCATTGTGTATCTTAGGAACCTCCTTAATTTTATGAGGCTGTTTTCTTAATCAAAGCAAAAGTGGGTTTGATGTTTAATTGGTGGTGCTTACTGTTTTGTAGTGTTTTAGCATAACCTAATCCAGAAGAAGTGGTAGCTAAGAGGTGGCTGCTTAAAACTGCAGAATTATTTACAGGAGAACACAGCGTGCCTGTCAAGTACCTCCATCGTGACCTTTGAGATTTATTTGTAAAATCTGTATTTTTCCATCTGCATGACTCGCCTCAAGACAAAATGCTTTTCTATTTTAGAAGGCATTCCAGGTACTGCAGAATTCACGAGCAGCCTCGCAAATAGCAAGTGTCTGCGCACATTTGTTTTAAAGAATAGACGTTATTGTCCAAGGTTTGTTGCTTCTGTTTGTTTTAAAGAGATTATTATAAATATTGGTTTCTTGTTTGTTCATTAGTTTCCTTATTGATGTAAGGCTATTCAAGTCAAAGATTGTGCTAGGGTGTAACAGGGAGCAGAGTTTGAGCAAATGATCTAAAAGTAAAAAATGCAAATTGTATGAATTTGCCAACACCCTTAAATAGGCATTTCTAAGGCGGTATTTTCTGTTGCTGTCCTCATGCTCTGCATGAAGGGTGAATGGATGATGTGAATGGAAATGTGTATTTTCTCGCAGTGAGTTTGTGAGCTCGCAACCTTCCTTCTCCTGGAAGGATGTAGCCTTGCAGCAGGAGCAAGGATTTTTTTTATGGTGTGGTACCAAAGCTGTGCTCAGTTCTGTACAAAATACTGTTACTCCTCCGTATCCCTCAGGAGCTAAGCCCCAAGCCCACAAACTGTTTTGTGCAGGAGGGTGCTGCACAAGGGTGCGGGTTGTCACTGGAATTCACTCCCTTGGGGAGGATGGGGTGGGAGCAAAGAGGCTGGGGTGAAAAAGCCCTCGTGAGCCACCACTGTGTGTTTGCAAAGGCTGAGGCATCTGAAAACGAACGGGCTCTGAATTAATTGCAGGGTTGCTCAGGTACAAATGAGAACAGGATTAGGCCTGTCTTTTCTATTTCAGGTGCGGAGGTAGTATTTCCAACCTGTCGAGCGATTGCATATCTCAGAATATCTTACTGGATAAATGAATAGGATATCAACAGTTGAGGGTGGTGCGGTCTTTCACGTAACCGGCAGTCGTCTTACAGTTGTTGCAGTTCTCTGTTTTGTACAGTCCCCAGGAATATTTCAACATGGTCTTGTCTGGGTTGTCTTTGCGTGTGTGATTTACATATGTTCAAAGAAACACAGCTTTTGGGAGGCTCTTGACCCTCACGCCCAAGATGTGGAGTTATGGTAATGAAGATTCGACTTGACTTCTCCAGTGTTTGTTCTGAATTAGATGTCTGTCTTGTGTTATTCCAGCTAAAGAGAGCAGAGCAGTCGAGCAATTCAAGCTGGGGTTTTTGAAGGAGCCTCTGAACCATGAATTTTGAGGAACTCTCTGAGCTCCTTTGAAAATCCCACTTTGAAAAGACGGCGTGTGCTTTTTCTTTACAGGTTTTCACAAATTTTGCTTACTGCACTGTGCAGACCTGTTCCCATTTGTATACTTGTCGTCCCTGGCATTTTTTTGGGGGGAGCGGTTGTCATTGTTGAGGACTGTAATTGTGGTTCTGCTTTTACTAAAGTTAACTGCACATGTCTGGTTTAATCAGTGGGTCAGAGAGCTTGCTTTGTGCTGATGCATTAATAGAAATGGACAAAAATGCTCTTTATAAAACTTGAAATGTGACTTTGGAGGCCACAGCACTGTTAATCCTTCGCATCTTAGCCCATGGAGGGACGTGGGCCATAAGAAGCAGAAAATTGAGGTGCATGTTGTGCTTTTCTAATGCAATGTGACTGTAGTTCTCTGATTGTTCTTCAAGCTGTTGTTTCCACAAGCTCAGAACGAGAGCAAAATTGGAATAAAAATACATCTCAAAGGCTTGGTCAGCTCCTCACACCATGTGCCCGTACCATGCTGTGGCGTGATGGTCAGTCCCACCGGGCTGCACTCTGTCTTGTTTTGCACAAGCTGTTTAAACATCCAGTGCGCTGAAGCAAAGCTAAACAAGAACCACCAGCACTATAAATTATTTAAACCTGGAGCCTTTGCGAGAGAATTTGGCCTTCTCCATCCAGAAGGGCCGTGTCTGTGTCAACGAGCAGCATGGCCCAGCAGGAGCGGGTCGGTAGAGCCAGGAGCTTGGTGCTGAGGACCAGATGTCCACGCTATGGACCTTCAGACCACCTCTCGCCTGGACCTGTGGACTGGACACCCAGCAGTGGTTGGAGGACGGGTGCTGTGCTCCTGCAGTGTCACCTGGCTTCCCCCCGTCGGAGGGGAAGCCTTCGTGCTCCAGGGCTGCTCCCTGCCGCAAAGAAGAGCGTGTCGTAAGTGGGCATGGTTTGGAGACTCGCTTCAAAAGTGTGCGTCTGATCCAAAGGGAAACTCGGTGGAGATATGCCTATAGAGTCTCAGTTCCCTGTTCTAGGACAAAGGGGTTCATACTGAGCTAATTTAAATTTCTCACACCCTTTCTTCCACTTGGATTAATACACTTTTTGTTTGACCCTGTGAATTCAGATGCTTTTCCCCTAGTCATTTCTACTGGGAATTTACTGACTTCCCTCTTTCCACTGGGGGTTTTAAAAAGATTTTGTAGGGAAATTTTTTTTTTTTCCCTTGTTGAATCAGAGCACTGGGCACCTGTTTTCTTTTTACTGGTCAACTGTAGGCTTTCTAAATCTTCATTTTGTAATGTGGTAAATTCTATGAAAGTGGATTTTTTTTTTTTTATTATTATGGTGTTTCACATTAACAGACATCTTTCCCATCTGTTTATTGGAAAAGGTGAAACAGGAAAACCAAAATTTCAAAATTCTGCATCACATGTTGATGACAGTTTGTGAGCTTGATCAACACGGAGGTCTAATGTCATACCCAGCAGGGTTTTACTCTTGCCCCGTGCTGTTTTTAGAAGCGAACATGCAGCGGCTGAGGAAGTAGTGGTTTCTGTTCGTGAGGTCTGGGGAGGAGGGTTCGTTTGTTTAATTAAAAGAAAGAAAAAACGGGGGGGTTTTTATACGAAGTATAGCTAATTTAACTTTCAGTGGAAGCAATAAGGCAAATTTTTGCCTGTGACTTCTATGTAAGTAGCTACCAAACGAGCCTACGTGTTGGGTCCCACCTGCAATTTGCAAGGGGGAACCACACCGGGGTTTTGCACAGAGGATGAGGGTTGCACTCCTCCTCCGTCCCGCCGTCCGCAGCTCCTCACGTGCACGTTTCTGCTTCTTCCCTTTCCCAGCCAGACGCAGGCAGCATTTGGCAAGTCCATCTATGCATCTATCTGCCCCTACCCATCCAAGCACAAAGCCATTCCCCTCTCCCCTCCACGTTAGACAAGCTCATTATTGTCCAGATCTGAGGGGGCAAAGGATGACAGAAGCAAAACAACACAAGTTTTGTATAATTTGGGGTTTTTCTGCCGTGGGCCTCATGCAGAGACACTTGGTGAAAACTTCCTCCTCTGCAGAGACTTGCGGGGAGGAGGGAAGATGCTGTGGGTGCTTGGGCAGTCAGAGAGACTGCGGCAGAAGTGCATTTTTGGTTCCTTTGCTGGACAGATTCTTTATAAGGTGCTGCTGTTTCTAAAGGAAAAAATAAAGGTGTGCACATCTCCTGTTTTCCAAACAGCAGCTAGCAGACCCTGCCCAAGACAGGAAATCTTCCCGGTTCTCCTTGTAGCTCTGTCACAGGTAGCCGAATGCCGCTCGGTTAGCGCTTGCATCTCCCGTTTTACTTGTTGAACTTGTACAGATGGTTTCCCGCTGCCGGGATCAAGTATCCCGCTTACCACTGCCGGGAGCGCTGCTGGCTGCCCCGCGGCAGCGCCTGTGGGAGAGCCGGAGCGTTGGCCGCACACCCCGGGTCCGCTCCCCTCCCCACCGCCTCCGTACACCTTCTTGCTGTGGGAGGCTTCGCCCTGGCACAGGGATTGCCTGGCCATCCCGTCTCTGGCTGACGCTCTTCTCGCGGTCTGCGAGGCTGGGTAGCGCCTGTTGGAGCACCGTGGGATGGCTGGAGCTGTCACTGTGAAGGCTTTAGATGTGCTTTACTTCAAACAATAGCTGTATGTCCACGTGATATTTGTCCTTATTAGTACAAGCGAGGGTGTTTATTCTGTGTTGATAGCTGTATTTATTCTTTATGAGGTGCGGGGATAAGTTTTTTTCCAGTTGCTAAAGCACAGGTTTTTTCCAGTCTAGAACTGCAGTGGGTTTATTCCCAAATTTGGTTTTCAAATTTTTTTTTTTTTTTTCTTAAAAACCTTCAAAGCATGGTATGCTTGTTGTGGTTAGGTGCAAAATTAGTTCAGGTATAAAAAAAACAAGGGAAGGAAAGATGCACAATTAGTTCAGATATAAAAAAACAAAGGAAGGAATTGGGAAGGGGAAATACTCATTCCTAAGGCATTTTTCTCTGTACCCTTCTGGCTGATAAAAATACAGAGAAATTCTTCTATGCAAGCAAGTTCAAAAGGATGCTAAACAGTTTGTCTTCACACGTTGTAGTATTGTCATCAGAATACTATTTTCTGTGTATTACTTACTTACCCAGATACTACCTTATGTAAAATTTGAAAGCTTTAAGTTACCAAAAATATGCTACAAAAGTGTACGCTTCCTGAGCTCCTACTTACAGCCAAAAGAAAGAGGTGTGTATTTACAGATAGTGAAATGTATTGTTTTGAGGAGGAATGTTGTTTCTTTAATTGCCTGTCTGATATCCTTCTTGGAAGATGAAGTATTTTTGGTAGCAGCTTTGTGGTCTATAGCCTGTTTTCTTAATAGCTGTCATAAAATGATGTAACTGGTAATGGCACAGGTAAAACCTGGGCTTGCGTTCAACTCCCCAGTAGGGTATTGTAAGTGGGAAACTGTTGTGTATACATAATGCCATTAGGCAATACTGTTGTTCAAAATCCTTTCTTTTTTTCTTTCCCCTCTCACAACAAAGCTCCTAGGTCTGCGGCGAAGTGTTTTGTGACACATTTTTGAATGAGCCTTTTGCCCTGCTTTGAGTTCTTTAGCGCAAGAAGCTTTACCAGGAAACAAGAATCTCTTTCTTCTCTGTCTGTGTTTATTCAGCTTGGGGCTGTGATGCTGAATATGCAGACAGACACACAAGTCAGATGATCCAAGTTGTATGATATTATAAGGTTAGATGTTTCACATTAAAATAATTTAAAATCTGTATCAGAGTTGTTAACATCTGCATTTAATGTCTATGCTATCTAAATATGTCTTAATTACTTTTCTAAAACACAGATTTTTGTGTGTTTTCACACCCCCCATGGCTGTTATAAAGTAAATCTTCTCTTGCATTATATTTAGTTGCATCCTTTGAAAGAGGTGATTAGTTTGAAACAAGTATTTATAAATTAGCTTTTGTCATTGAAAAAGGGCTGTGTAAAAATGGAGCCTGATCCTGCAAAACACTTGCAGATACGTTCAGTCTTACTCTCACAGGTAACTTACTGCCTTCGGCTTATAAAGTCATTGCCTAACACAGTCAAAATGAGCAGTTTCGTAGTTTCATTTGAGCACGAGCCCCATCAGCTGAGGTTTCCGCAGAAGTGCATCATTAGTCATGCAGTTAGTACCTTTGTTGAGAAGATTGAAGTGCATGAGGTTTTGCGGGATCGGATCAAATTATTGGTATTAGTGATTTTTTTCCAGTTATTAGTCTGGTATATTTTAATATCTTGGAGAGAATGGGCTTTCAGTGGTCACCTTCGAGATGTTTCTGTAAATTAATGCGTGTATTTAGTTCTTGTAGTATTAAAAGCTGAATGTAACGTAGAGCAACCTAGGAGAATACTGGGCACTGAGATTTTTTTCAAGGCATTTCACATTTTATATTCTCCTTTATATGCTTAGTCTTTAAAGGAGATGTGATGAGCTGCTGTCAGAATTTTTTCCAGCTGGTTTTCTGTTTTAAGTTTTTTGTTGTCTATCTGATGTTGCTTATAGAGCAAAGACTTTTCCGCCTGGAGGTGCCTCTAGGTGATTTGGGGTAATTAAAGGCGTTACCGGCCCCAAAGCAAAGGCTGGCCAAAGCAAATGTGCTCACAAGTCCAACATTTTATTTCACAACCCAAACTATCACTTAAACTGAATTAGCTGCTGATTTAAGCTCACACACGGGTCTGAATCTGCTCTCTTATAACCCCATGTTTAGGTTTTTCAGTTTTCAGAAATACATAGCTTTTTAGATTGAATGGAGTAGGAGAGCCATATCCACTGCATCTGTTTTCAGGGACTCAGACTTTTTTCTTTTCTTCCTGCATATGCAAGCGCCTTCAGCAGAACTCAGTAATCATGTTTGAAAGGTAGCATATGCACGCACATCACACTCCTGGCTTGGGGAAACGTAGGAGCAAACAACAGATAGTGAGCCGCGGCTTAGCTTAGACTTTTAGTAGCTGTTTTTAAGATTTTTAGTGTATTTTTTCATGATGGTTGGAAGCACTAGCAACATTTCTAAATCACACGATCCGATAAAGGATCCCCTGTCTCCTCTCCATCTTTGTTGCAGAGGAACATACTCCAATATTGGCCAACGTCAAAGTCTTGTAAAGTGTAGTAGAGGCTTTTTAAAGTTCCTGGACTACTGGGATGAGGTGGAGATGCTCAGAGTAATCTGCTTGTATTCCCTCTTTTTGACAAAGTTCCTAACTTTCAAGATCAAAAGAAGCTTTAAAAAGATGCAGCCTTAAAGACCTACATACCAGAAGGCAAAAATAAGACTCTTTAAGGATTCACAGAAATGAATAAATTTTTAATATGTTTTAGCTTTGTATTTGTTGTTTAAATGAGTAATACAGAGTCACAGGTCTCCTGTGCCTTGCTTTCGGAGAATCACCAAGGAATACTGGAGGGCACCGTATGCACACGTAGAGCCCTTGCATATACTTTTTCATGGAGATTAGGCTCTCCGAAAAATGCCGAATGCCACCGTGGAAGTGGTAACAACTGTCCCCATCACGACATTGCTTTTAGCATCTGCCTTGGGACCGCTGGTCATGGGAAGATGCAGCTTCTGAGGCAGATGTGGGTACAGCACAGATGGGTGCTCGGTACCTCGGTACCAAAGCGTCCCCCAGGATTAGGACTGTCTCGTGAATTGCCTCTGCGCAGACATCTCCCGTAACGGGAGCCAGGGTAGATGTGAAACTGGAAAACAAGCCAACACACCCTGACGATCCGCAGTGCAGTTCCTGAGTTCACAGGAGGAGGTGTAGAGAAACGCAAGGGGAAGCATGCATCCTTCTGACCTTTTAACTTTGTTCTCGCATCCTCGCCCCTCCAGTGGGAAGGGTTTGGATACAGGGACCCCCTTTGTCCTCTTCTCCCATAAATTTGTAATGCTGAACTCAATCAGGAGGGACTTCTGATTTTATTTTTTTATTATTACTTTTTTTTTTCTGCAAGGCAATTCCTATTTCGAAAATGCCTTTCACTGGTGACCCAGTGGCACTGTTGCTTGTCTCAACAAAACCAGCCGGCTGCTCTGGGGCATGCTAAATCCCCGACAGGTTGTTAACCTGTCACAAGACGGGGTGTCATCTCCTGCTGGACTGAGATGTTCCCATCCAGCTCGGAGCTTTTTCAGTACTACCTGTTTTGCACGAATACGGGTTTCGTAATGGTGTTTTATGGTCACACCGGGGGCAGTGCCTGTGACTAGCTCATTGCCAGCTCTTGCTGAAACTAGTCCCAACCATAGCCACTCGCTTGGGTTACGGTGGCCACGGGGCTGACTGCTGCCCGCAATCCTGTCTTTGGGGTATGAAGCCAGCCATGAAGTTCCTGATTAAAATACCTGGGTTTGGATGACTTCATGATTTTTGACAATAACAGAATCACAGGCAGTAGTAAAAGTACCTTGAAAACCAAGAAGTGGCACTGCAAAATTGTCACAGCGCATAATGTTGGGATGGGACACAGAGCTGCCCCTTGTATTTGTGACCCTTATTTTCAAGATTTTTTTTCTCCAATTGTTGTTGTCTGTGAATTGAAATAAGGTGATATGGACAGGGTTATTGGCTGTAGTAGCTCAGGAGGTTGGTATTACTGAGTTTCCTTTCAGTCTGTGATTTTTTTATTTTTTTTTATATATGTGTATGGTCTGTCAAATCATTTGCCTGTGCAGTCAGAACTTAAAATGAGCGTCTTCCAGAGATCAAGATAAATATTTTTAAAATTAAAGGCTTGATTCTGTGAAAAGCTTAATGAGCATTTAGTTATGCTGTGGCGTAGTTCCCTGGGCTTCAAATGGTAATTAAAAATAAGAAACGTTCGGAGTGAAGGTCATCTCTGTGCAGGACTCTGCAGCCCAGTGTAGGCGGCTGCTCCAGGGCTCCAGCTCCCCAGCAAACTCGGCAGGGATGGGGTGGGATATTTGCAAGAGTCAAGGAAAGTAGGGCTTTTTTGTCCATCTTTTTCCAGGAAAGAGGAAAAGAAAGTAGCTCCTGTTTTTACTCTATGTGCAAAGGGGAGGGCAAAGCTTTCAGAGGAAATACAAGGTTGGGAAGGGGAAGCAGCCATTTCCTTCTTCCTCCCACTTTCTTCTTCACTGCCTCGTCCCTCCCCCATGGCTGGGAAGGTCTCAAAATGCTGTGGAGATTTGGGGTCAAGACTTATTTTGTAGCCAGATGTGAACTGGGAGAGTGGTTGGGGGATACGACTTCATGTAATTTTTCTGACGCTCGCATGAAGTACAGAGCTAGAAGCAGTGTTCCTGAGGCCTGCCCTGAAGAGGCAGTCTTTTGGGGTGTCAGCCTTTGTGTTGCCTTGGGAAACTGCAATTTCATTGACGTAAAAAGGTGTCTCTTGACTGTTCTCGTTTAAGAATAGGATAGATAATTCGGCGTTCCCTGTTTCAGAGAGTCGGTGCTCTGAGTTTCTCGGAAAATTGCCATCCTTTAGCAGGAAAACTTGTGGTTTTGGGCTGTGTGAAGCGACATGTATGCTGTTTGCCTGCAAATGAAACTAAGCAGGTTGTTCAAACAACCGTCAGGTTGGTCTCCTCACTCTTTTTTTCAAATGCTTGCGGCAAATAACCGAGATAACTCAATTCAAAGTGACTCCTCATGAGGGAGGTAGGACAGCTCAGGAAATATACGGTAATACAGGATAAATGTGTTGGTTTAGTGATGCCTTGGTACAGCATCACACTGTGGCCAGATGGGCAGGAGGAGAGAAACCTTGCCACCTCTTAAGTGTTTGGACCACTTCGCAAAATACTTTGAAAATAATTTTTTTTTTCCTTTTCTGTCCCTCGCTGCCTTGCCTGACAGCAGTGGCAGGATACCTCCTGCTCCTCCTGTGCTTACAGCCTGGAAGTAGCTGCTGAAAGAGCTTCTAGAGAATAAAATTGAGCTGTTCTTATTGAACAGCTTGGCCATGCTTCGTATGTTATTTGCAAAGTCTAATAGAGCTTCTTTAATAGAAGAGATTTCTTCTGCCCGGTCCTTGTGTTAGTGGGGTACAAGCCCACGAGCAAAAAAAATTGGATAAGTGAGTATTAATGAAATCTGTCATTAATTATCGCCAGAGCAGACTCTGGGAGAATTGGGTTGCGTTTTCAGTGGATTTAAATATAACTTTGCTTATGCAATCCTGTTAAATATTGTTGCAGTATGTCACTGAGAAAGCTCATTATATTTGCTATATAAAGATTACGACTTTGGAGGGGGGATTAAAGTTTTAGCGGCGGTTGCCGTCTTTCTTGTGGTCACAACAGCGAACTGTTGAATGTGGAGAAGACGGGGGAAACTGTGGGTAAGCCAGATTTTCTGTCTGCCTGGAAACACAACCTTTTAATGCTGTTAAGCCAAACCAGAGGAAACCCTGAGCTTTTTTTCAGGAAGAGAAATTCTTCAGAAAGGTGACATGTTCAAACAGTGGGAAATGTTTTTTTGTCTGAGAATGAGTCTTTTATATCATATATGCAGATGAATATATATGTGTGTGTATATATAATAAGAAAAACACAATTTCAAAGTGAAACATTGGCTTCAGGCAAATGAAAATGCTCTGTTCCTCAGAAAATCTGAGATTTTTTTATTTTTCTGAGAATAGTAGCTAAAATGAAAACAATTTTTTTTTTTTTTAAGTAATAGAGTCAAAACCCTGCACCCAACAACTAGCAGGAGCCTCTGCCCTCCACTGTTGTAGTCCGTGTTCCTGATTGCTGGAGCTGCTTGGCATTTTCAGCCTGAAGATTTTGCCCTTAGAGCTGTGTGGTCCATTATCTTTGCTGTTAGGAACCTAAGCGTGTCCCTTTGGCCTGCTCATTTCTGTTAGCGAAAGTCTGAGCTCGGTGTAAGGGAAAGCAGGTCTGCCTTTGCTTGCAGCGCTGGTGCACTGGGGTATGGCCAAGGGGGTTGATGTTCAGATGCTGTTCTGCAAAGTATTTTATTCACACCAAGCAGCGCTTACTTCAACAAGTCATTTCCTAACCTCAGTTAAAGCCATGTTTGCAGATAGATAGCTCTAATTGGACACAAGGCACCTGGTGTATCAGTGATTAAAAATAAGAAACATTATGACTAGTTATTGTACTTGGGCTTGAAACCACTGTATAATGGTGGTATATTTGCCATCAGATTAGGTCATGAAGCAGCTTTACTGCAGCTTGGAAAATTAGGATCAAAAATAGTCCTCTGATTAAAACTTGAGCTTTTGAAAGCTCTTCAGAGAAGAAAGATGTGCGAATGCAGATGTATGGGAGAAATTAAGCAGTCTGGTTATGCATAGTTCTTGAATTTAAAGAGAATAATTGATTGAACCACTGTGCTAGCTCATTTCTCACAGTCACCCTGTCTTAACAAAATTAAATGAAACATCAGAATGATCTGGGAATAAGTTGCCTAAAATACAATCCATAATGGGTCAATGTATTAACATAGTGAATTTAGTAGTTTCTGTGGACATGCCGTTGTTCTGCATGCACCAATGTCAGCCTGCAATAGCGGTTGTCTTGGTTTAGATTTATGAATTTCTCCCACATTTAAAAATAATATTTCATACACTTTATCACACATTTATCAGCAGTAAAATAATTTCTCCTTGAAACAACATTTGCTTTCTGATATCATCGGGAATTGGTCTCCTCCTCCTCTGCCGTTCGCTGCAGCAGTATGATCCCATCAACCATGGGGCATCCTACAAGACCCTTATGTCCTGCCAGGCAGTTTTTAAACACCAGAAAAAAAGAAAAAAAGGATGTTTGAACCGATAGAGAAAAATGATTAGGTTCTCATTTTGCTGCCGTTGTGTTGCTTTCTTTCCTTTGCATCAAGCAGAAAAGCATCAACTGTGCTATTGGGTACCTAAAGGCTGAATCTGGTCAGTACTGACCACAGGCCTATTTGGCATCTGTATCTGTTGAGCCTGAAGGAGCCCAGCCTAAACTTGTTCCCTGGGACTGTTTTAGATGCCTGCTAACTGGCTGAGTTGAAGGCGAGACCTCTAGCTGCAATGGAGAAAGGCTTGGGGAAAGACAGGAGCTATGGGAGCAGCCATCAGGGATGCAGAAACAGTGAGTCTGTTGCTGTGATTGGAGGATTGGTTTGGGCTGATCCCATTGAGGACAGTAGGTCTTTTCCTCCCTCACAAAACCCAGTAAGAGCTGATCACTAGTTGGGTTTTTTCACTTGTGTGCTTGTTAGCGGGATCGATTCCCGGCTGCAGGAGCCCTTCTGCTGGCACGATGCAGGGGGTGGGTAGATGGCCGAAGCAGCACGGTGCCTTTTGGTCACAGCATAAGTTTATTAGCCTAAATGAGGCTGGTTTACACCAATTATAAAGCTGTAGTTTGCAGGAGGTTTACGTGGGGGCTGACCTTTACTTCATTTAATCTTATTTTGGTGTCAGGATGTTCTGTAGGTCTCTGAAGGTTAAGTTGTCCATGAGGACAATTTTTCTGCATGACAAGCCTCCACCTGTGGGCTATTCTGCATGTAAGGTACCAGAGTTTGATAAGTCTTAATGATGTTTGCTTTTTAAAACCTCATACCCATCTTAAACAAAATTCAGTATAGTGTGGGTTGGCATCTGTTTGACTGATGTCTGTTTACACCTGGCCCAAGCCCATTTTTGTATATTAAAAGTGATGCTGTGTTGAAGTAGGTGTTGCCTGTTGTCTGTGACATGGGCATGATTTATGATACCTGTAAAGGGTCCTGATCATGCTGAATCCGGTTGCTGCCTGCGCCCTCTGTGGCAGCTCCATTAGCCTGGACACCTACAAGGGATTTCCTCAGTCTTGGAAAGGAGCGAGGAGCAGAGAATTACGGGAGAACATAAAATCAACTAATGAGACAAACAAGCAGTGTCAAATATCCCAAGCTCAAATATGATGTACCCCAAGCTTGGAGGTTAGCACGAGCCTCATGCCTTTTCAGAAAATTGCCATGGCCTCGGCTGGAAAGCAACAGAAATGCTCCTGGCGATGAGCGTGGTCCCGGCTAGCCGGGGCAGTCAGATTCCCTTGCTTATCAGTGTTCCCAAGCTGAAAGGCTGATAGAAAGTGCTTCCTGATCAGCATGATAAATGGAATTTTGCATGATAATTATGTTTACAGCAGGACAGATGTACTAATAACACATCCCCTAAAGACTTCAAATGAGCTATAAAAGAACCAAATCTCTGCTGAAAATGCTGCCAGCACTAGTATTAATTGTGTAAGTTACAGCTGGTAATTGTCTTTGTTTCATTTGAATGAGGCAGTCAGCTATTAATGGCTTGCGCTCTGTAGTGCCGAAACAGCAGACTGCACAAAATTTGTCAGTCTGGATAATACAGTTATATATTAGCAGTGCATCCTAATGGACGTACTCTAGTGGCTAGGGAAAGGAAGAAGTGTTACGGTTAATTTCTAATGCTGTTTCATCTTTTCTATCAAAATACTTGCTTATGTGCCTTCAGGAAGAGAACTTATTTTTCTTATCTACAAATTGTTTGATGTAAGACAATGCCTGCAGTAAAAAAACAAGCTCTCTTCGTGGTTATTGAGGATTGAAATGGAGAATGACTAATTAGCTGTCTTGTTCCACTTACCTCTTCCACACTGGTGATACGAATGAAAATCTTATCCTTGTTTTTATGTGTATGAAAGATCCCACTGTTCTGCAAATCTGTTACAGAGCATGCATAAGTGTGCAAGTGTATAGTGATATACATTATATATAATATAGACGTGACCTGAAAACCTGTTAGAATGAGTTATCATGCCTAGTTTTTAAAATAGCCGTAAAATGAAGTCCAAATTGGTGATCATACTAGGTATTGTGCCAGGTTTACAGTTAAATAAAGATCTTGTAGGTAACTAACCAAATTTAAAACCCTGCTGGTCCAAATTGAATTACTTTTTGTGACATCCTAATTCATTTGCATTCCCAAAGCGTGTTTCGTTTCATCTGCGGTAAGTTGAGCTGCAGATAGTATCCCAGAGGAGCACGCTTCTAGCAGTCCTAACCCACATCCTTGCTCTGGCTGATTAATCTGTAAATCCTTCAAAATTTCTCTCCCATGCTATTACATCAAAGCATCCCTGAGTAAAACATGTGAGCAGAATCCTGAAATGTGTTCCCTTAGCATGAGAAGGACTCTGTGTGTGTTTCATTAGGCAATACTTTGGGGTGTTTTTTTATGGGGAAACAGGCAGTTGACTTTCTAAAGAGTGCAAGATGCGTTCGTTGGTTAGCAAAAGAGAGCTGATGGCCTGGAAAAACTGCCTGGAGATGCTCCGTAAAAATTGTCCTTGATTCCTTGTAACCTTTCATCAACTTAATTCATTGCTAACGAGCTGCAAGTTCATTGCAATGCATTGCAGAGCTTTAAAATTGCCACTGAGTCAGATGACAAAGTGCCTTGTTTTATGTTATCAAGAAAAATCCTCTAATTGATGGAGGACAGTAGTGCAACTCTGGAAGAAGTCTTGGGCCTCTTGTCTCTGAAGGGTGCCAGTGGAAGTGCAGCGATTTTGAGAAGAGAAAGGAAAGAGGAGACCAGAAAAACAGAAAATCTTTGTTAGCTTGCATCTGCATAGGTTTTATCCTTATGCCCGCTCCCCTTAGGGAAATGGTAATGTGATTGATTTGTTCCAGGCAGATAGGCAAAGCTTTAAATATCAAATATATAGAATTCTTCATTGGCTTAGTGTTTTTTCTTCCTAAAACCGTCTAAAAAGTGCATGTACGTAAACAAATGAAACACCAACAAGAAAAAATACCAAAAAAAAGAGGGTCTCAGCTAAAGAAGCACTAAATAATTTTTTGCATCTATAGTCATGGCATTTGCCATCCCAAGGTCTGTTACTCTACCTAAGGTTGTACTTAGCATAGCTACAGGTGTAACCACAACACTACTCCCACCGGACCCTGGAAATTGTTGGGGCTAAGTCAGGGTCCGGCACCTCAGCTTTGAGAGGACTGAGCACTGCATTGGCTCAGGTTCCTGTGCCAGGTGCTTTTCAGGTCTGGTGCTGTGATTTGCTCCTTTGCTTCCCAGACGTTTGGAGACAGGCACCTTGGGCAGCCAGCTTTGACTGCTGGGAAGATTTGGACGTGATGAGCAGTCTCTTACACCCTTCTAAATGCTTTGTTAGTAAAGCTTATGGCAATCCCTTGTGACAAGGGAGAGGTTCGTTATCAAATGCAGGATCGTGGAAGCCATCCCTGCCTCTGCTGAGCCTCGGAAGTGGATGAGGGAGATCTGCTAACAAACTGCCCCTCCTGGTCGTTTACTGTCATTTTTAGACTTTTTTTCCCCCACCTCCTATGTGTATAGGCCCCCATCTGAAGTAGTGTACAGGGTATATAAACTCACCATAGGCAGCCTAACGTTTGTGTTAACAATTTGTTTGAGGTGGGAGGAGCTGGGTAACTCAGGTCCTCCAGACTTGCCGTAAGGTTAGCGTGCGAACCCGTTCTCAATTAATCATCTCTACCAGAAGATGGATTGCAACTATATTATTAATGATTGCTTTATCTATTTGCTTTCTTATATGCACTGTAGATTGGATCAGGTCAAGGACTCGAGACTTTTGAAGTGGGTCGCTGTGGCATTAGGGGTAGGTCAGCCAACCTCTTCCCTTCTTCATTGCATAATATGAATGCAACATATCTTATGGGTGTGCTGAGGAGAGACCAAACGTGTCAGGAATCATCACTGGAGCTATTTGGTACAGCAATCAGTGTACTTTAAGAGGGCTGCCTGCTCTTGCATCTGCCTGAGCTGCTGCCTCTGGTTCTTCTGGCACGGCGTGGCTGTATGTAGAAGTAGCAAACATAGCACTGACATGGGTGAACCAAGGCAGGGGAGCTCGTCAAGTATGTAAATATGAAATGTGGGTCTTGTGCTGCCTTCTAATAATGCTGGTCTTAAAGCAGCCCTCTCCATTGCACTTTGTTGGCCAGATTTGTCACTATGAGATGCTTTTTATTGCTCTGGTAATATAAAATATCAGTAGACCCAGTCTAGCAGAGTGCTCTGGCAGCTTTCCTCACTTTTGGTGTCTTAATGAATCTGCTTTTAGAATACAATGAAATATTTCAGTTGGAAGGGACCTGCAACGATCATCTAGTCCAACTGCCTGACCACTTCAGGGCTGACCAAAAGTTAAAGCATGTTATTAAGGGCATTGTCCAAATTTCTTGGAGTTTTTTTTTCCCCCCAAACTGATTGAAAACTGGTATCTCACTACTGGGTATTTGCTGGCCAAGCAGCTAGTTGGCAACCAGAATAATTCAGCCCTCTAATAATTAAGTAATTTACGAAGTAGGAGACTGCTCAGATTACCAGAATAAGAGTTATTTCTGTACATTTGATAACCCAGCACTTTGGCAGTATGTGGGGAATATATGAATATAAAAGGCCCTGAATTTGGGACCATGTCAGGTTTTCACATCCTGCTGTTTCTGGGGTGGCAGAGCAGTGTGTGTTGCCTGAGTGAGTGGGGACGGTGCCCTTGGAAGAGGCTGTTTGCAGTAGAGAGTAGGGGGGATGCTGTCTGAGCCTCCGGCCTCTGCCGATTGCAGTGTAGGCTCTTTGGGAAGTATTGATCCTGGGAAAGGCAGTTCCTCAGCCTGCAGATGTAGGCTGCATTTGCCAAGTCAATGAAAAGTTCATTAGTGTATTACAGTAAAACATTAGTGTATTATAGTATAGTACAGTATAGTGTAGTATTAGTATACTGCTGGGTACTCGCTGTTGTGAAAACAGGCGGAGAGGCTTCTTGGCAAGCTTCTCTAAATATTGGACACTACTGTACCATACTAGTGAGCAAATGATACAGCTACACAACCAAATGTTACCAGTATTATGAGGATCCCCATAATACTTGCTTACTGGGAGTAGGGAGAAGTGAGGGTTCCTCGTGGAGGTCACCCTCTAAACCTTAAATGTCACCCTTTAAACCTTAAATGCTATCCTCTAAGCCATGATTAGTCTTTGTATGTGTACCTGTGATAAGCTGTACCATCACGTTCGGTTCATAGCTGGTCTTTCACCCTGTGGATCATACAAACTAAATGTTCTGAATGGAGTAAACTGCTTTCTGAAAACACTTAAATTTTTAATAGAGATCTGTACCAGGAGAGAACAACCTCAGGCTGGAAATGTGCCAGTTACGGTGTGCCATGCTGAGCAAGGCACCTCGACAGAGAGAGAAGAAAATGATCTAATCCTCTGCTACCACCTCTCAACCCAGTGCCCGGTCACAGAGAGATGCCGTGCCCGGTCACAGTGGCAGGGACAGAGGGAAAGAGGAGGTAGTTTGCTTTTCCCAGAGCAATTATGCTGGCTGGCTCCAGGATCTGTCTCTAGTGAGAAGAGCAGGGAAGAAATGAGCTCTCCCTGGCGAGCCCCAGGCCCACAAGCTCGCAGGCATGTTGAAGCAGTTCTGCTAGACAGTAAGGATCTTCCTTTACCCTAATAGTGGATCTTGTACTGTTTTTGAAACGTGTCTCCATTATTGCAAATAAGTTTTTAAGCAAAGTGTAAGCAAATGCAATATTTTAAGTGGATACGTCTTTTTGTACTCAGATGTCTTTGGCATTAAAACTGACTGTGTGTGAACTAACAAGCAAGAAGGCATTAACCCCTGTGGATGTAATAATATTTAAAATTATGGCACTGGACTGTCTTCCATTGTCACAGATATCCAAAGGTATACCCAGTATTGGATATCTAAGCTATCCAGTATATGACTTCTCTGAACCATATGAATGGGTTTGGGCTTTAGCAATGCATGGCCAGGGAAAGGAGGGCATTGACTCCTGGGTATGCAATAGGATGGTGTGAAAAGCACCTGATCCCGAGGGAATTTGTAGCAAATGTGCCCAGAACTAAATCCAAAGTATGCACCGGTAAACACTCTGATTGCCACCACCTGTGCCAGCATTCATATCTCATGCATGTAATGCCTCATGCTAGCTTTTGCTTGTTCGGTTTGGTCTGTATGTCCTGCTCACATATGGGACTTTTTTTTTTTTCCCATCAAAAGAACTTTTTCCAGGCAATTCACAGTGTCTAGGATACATTTTTTTAGCAATGAGATTTATTAAGTGCCTGTTCAGATCTCTTCTAAGTCTAATGTTAAGATGTGGGATTGCAGAATCTGTTTTCCCAGATGGCACCTGCGCATCTGGAGGCAAGACAGGGATATGATGTTGGGCTATAGGTAACCTCAGCAATACCGCAAATGAAATAAAGGAAAACAAACAGGAAAAGGCAGCGGTTTTAATTGCATAGTTATGTATGCAAGCTAGAATTAAAAAAATTTTTTTTCAGATGACTTGGTAGCGCATGTATGTGTTTCCATGTGTTACGGTATCTACTGCATATAGCCTTGACTTGCAAATGAGTTTCTTAGTTAATTCCAGAACTCTACCTGCTCTGAAAAACAACGTTATGGGATTTGATACTTTAAAAACTGGTCTCGCGGTGTGGCTTACACAAGTAGTGTCCTTGGTTTAAGTGTTGAGTCTTCATTTCTTTTATTAGGAATAGGTATCCTTAGGATGTGATTTTTAAGGAGCCATGTTGCTTGTGGACAAACCTAAATATGCATTGTTTTACAATGCAGAGAGTTTGTCAGGCAGAAATGACATGTGAAGAATCTGTTAGATTAATGTTGATCAGACAAAGGCTATTACGGTGTGGGTTTTACTGTAGAAAAAGGACATGAAGATGGAGAACTTTTATGTTCTTTACAGTGCTCTTGTATCTGCTTTGGCAAGCATCCTTGTTTTCATAAGGACAGATGATTGATCTTGTTGTTTGCTCCTTTGCTAGTTTTGAGTGTCTTTAATTAAGCTGGTGCCCATTGATGTCTTACTATGATAATATGTGTTAGGTTATGAGGTAATGGCTGTTTGAAAAATATAGCTGTGGCAGTGTTCGGGCACACTCAAAATAAATCACTGCGCACAAGCCTTCTGAAAGCTATCACGTTGCTGCAGAGTCAGTAAAGTGAAGACAGTGAATCTGTAAATCATTGGTTACAGATAATAGAGGATGTAGATTTTAGGTGCTTCAGGATCTGTGAGAGCTCTGCTGTCTTTAAATGAATCTTATTGAATTGCAGCTGTAGCTCCTCATTATGGCTCGGGTAGAGCCAACAGTAAGAGGACTGGATGCAGAGGCAGCTGCCTGCAGAGGGAAGATGGTAGGTTTCAAACAAGATCCGTCTTCAGTGAATTGGGAATCCAGCTGGGGAAGGTGAAAATGAAAGGGCCCCCAGAATCAACAACATGTGATGATTGCTCTTCCATTCTCCCTAGACTCAACCCTGTTTTTTTCCTTCACTAGAGATTTCACATCAATGCCTAATTTTGAATGCATTTCCTCCCAGAATCATGTCTTCTAGCAAGACTAATAATTAATATATCAAGTGGAATTGTGCAAGATGCTAAAAAAAGACCAAAAACCAGTTCTGCCATACCTTCTGTTTTTCTGCACACATGCGTATACACATTCACACTGTACAAACGCTTTGTCAGTGAGCAGCTTGCTTCTCAGCGATTCTAGTGTAAGTCCCCCATCTCTTCACAGTGCTGGTGCTCCTGATTTTATATTTGATATAACCAGACCCAGATGATCCCTCTGGGACATTGGGACAGAGCTATGCTAGAATTTTGTGGGCCATTTGAAGGATCACGTGTGTAAAGCTATGTAATAATTTGTGAACAGAGCATTATGTTGTATTGCCACACTATCAAAGGTCAGTGGGATACTTCAGTATTGTCATGTTGATTTCCTTCTTTCTTACTTCTTTCTTTTTGTACTCTGTATTGGCCATGAGTATGATTTGTACACACAAAAAAATTCTACCTTTGGGATGGCAATGGAGGTGTTTTTTACACTGAGATGTTATGTGAAGACAGGTCAGCAGGCAGCAGTTTGAGTGCTGTGTATTTCAAAGCTTCTGCCTTGGGTATTTTGGGAGGATGAGGCTTGGAGAAGCAGTTAGATGGCAATATAGGTAGGATACTCGGTGCCGGGGGGACATCTGGTTTGGGAGGAGCCTGGCATGGAGGCGTGTTCATGCCATAGCTCTCTCCTCATCCCCTTGTTTTCTGCCCATCTTTTTGCTTATCCCCGAAAGGTTGGTGGAGACTGAGGAGGCATTTGGCATGGCATTATTCTCCTAATTATCACTAGCCTAAGGTTTGAAGGTCTCTCTCCTTTGCAGTACGCGTCCAAAGAGGAGCAGGTTGTTGGGGGTCCTGCCAGCTCAGGTTTTCTGTGTCGGAGACTTTCCTTCACGGCCCACTGCGGAAGGCTGGGGTCTTAAACCGTGTTTGCATCCAGCCTGCACGCAGGTGACAGCTAAATGGAGGTCTCTTGGTATATTCTCTGTGTGTTTGGGTTGGGCTGCCGAATTAACAAAATAACCCATTTTCAGCGTGCGCCAGATGCTTTTAACTCCCGTTGTGGGCAGCCTTGCCAATACGCGGCGCAGCTTGGAAGTCCTAAATGGAGTTTGATGTTCTTTGCAGAGAATGGCTCTGCTGTGTAATTATGATAGCACCCAATTAAATGCTGCTTTATATTGGTTTGGGTAGCTCCTGGAAACCCTGTTTCCCTTAATAATTGTTAATAGTCTCAGGGTTTGTTTTTCCTGCGTTTGTCTTCCTGTGATATTGGCAAAAGATAGGAAGCAAATGAGCTGGGACATAGGAATCCCAGTAAAAACTCCAGAGGGAGGGCGAGAGGTGACTCATTAGCGGGCCTTTCATCTGGGTTCATGCTGGGTCATGGAGTCGAGGGTCAGGAGGTGAATGGGGATTCGTACACAGCTGATGTCTTGTATAATATTTCAGAAGAGTGTATTAATTGATGGCAGCTGAGCCTGGGAGTTTGGGCAGAGGCGTTGAGCCGGCAGGCTGAGGAGGAGTCGGAGAGAAGTGGCTTTTAGGTTTCCCCAGGGTGACGGAGGGGCTGGGGCTGCTGGGGACAGGGCATTGCCTGCGTCTGGCAGCTCTCTGCTGACTGCCTGCTCCCCGGGCCCGGGAGAGAGCCGGCAGCTGCGTTTCTGTTTGTACCCAAGTCCTAGATCCAAAGGAGTTAGGGGGGAGAATGGTAAATGTACCTTCTTCAAAGCTCAGAGTTGCTTGGATGGTATGCTTGTGGCCAGCATGTGCTGAAGGAAATAGAATACTGAACAGCCAGGGTTTGTTGTGGACTATAGACCAGAACTGTGTTTATGTATATATATATATATATATATTTACTTGTAATAGATATATTTACTTTTGATCTTTTTTTTTTTTTTTTTTTTTTCATTCTAGCACCTAGAAGCCTGATCTTAGATCTCATTGAATACTCTCCTTGTTTTTCTTTTACTGTTCAAGCTGTTTTGGTGCTAGAGGGAACAATATGAAGCACAATAAAAAAACAGCCCTAGGGTTGCTGTTCCCGTAGAGGTAGGATCAAGGTGATGCTCTGCCTCGTTTGACCTATGGGAGCTGCATGTCCAGGGCATGTTTTGGTAACTCCCCAGGGAGTGTTTGCAAAGGACTAGGTTGGCTTTTGGGCAACAGTAGGTTGGCTTTTGGGCAAGAGCCCCTCTTCGAGTCCGGAGCTGGCACCTTTCAGAAGGGTGGATGGATGGCAGAGGGAAACCCTCCACTTAGACCTCTAGGCAGGCCCTGAGGTATCCTTACAGGTATCCTGATCTCATTCCCCATCGCTGCAAGTTTTATAATGACTTTCTTTCCACTCCCCTTGTGTACATATCTAGGGTAGTCTTCCTGCGTGTAGGATACATCTTTTGTGATGAAGGCACAGTGCAAATAAGGAATTAAACATTTTCCAAGTGCCAAGCAGTCTTGTGCTTTTCGAGTGCTCCCAAGCCACAATATTAGAATCGCAGTTGTGACCAGAAGGTAATAGCCCTGATGTTTCTGCCCCGTGGCTCTTGTTCATGCACGTTCATTTTCCCTGGCCATCTGAAGGGAGGTGGCCCAGTGGGCATGTGAACTACCAACAGTCTTCAGCTGCTGAAACATCTTTGTCCTCCCAAGTGCTCCCATCAGTGTTAATGCAGTCGGCAGATGTTCAGATGATTAGCGCTCCTGTGTCCCATCATCACTGCATCTCTGAAAGGATGCAGTTGTCCCAGACGAAGTGGAGAAGCTTGTCCCGAGAGATGCTTTTGTTCTGGGAGCCAGCGGCACCCACGCTGCTGGCTTCAGCCATTGTAAGTTTGTAATCTTAACAGAAGCAGGGGGGATCTACACCCACAACTTTCACAAAAATTAAGCATATTTAAAATGCAGCTTTTTTCCTGGTTTTGTAGCTGCGCTAGAAAGTCATTACACATGGATTTATTTTTCCTTATCTCTTGGATTATCATCGGCTTTCTTCCTTCCTTCCTGGATGAATTTATCCAGTGCTCTGATTGCAGCTCCATTTTTTTATCACCTCCTGTCTATGGAGCTTAAGATTTTGTATGTTTAACATAATTGAGCTGAGTATTTTGCAGCAATTGACTGTGAAGATAATTTTCCGCCGATTGATGGGTTGGTTACAGTGAATCTTTTTGCAGTCTACTCACTTTGGCTCTGCTGTTTTGTTACAGACCTGCATTATTACATTTGTCCTTCTATTTTTTTTCTTTTTTTGTCCTTGTATTTTATTTCATTTTTGCAATTGAACCACCTATTAATCTGACTTTGGAGAGGGGAAATGGAGACAACATTTTAGGTTTTAAGAAACTTCCACAGAGATTCAGACAGCTGGTCAAAGATAAATCCAGTATGCAAACAGGGTCATGAATATCTTAGAAAACAGCTGTTTAAAATACCAGGGCATCAAATATCTCTTTAGTCTCTTTCTTTGGACTGGGCTTGGAACTTGATTGTAGGGTATTTGTTATTTCTAGGCTCATGTAACAATTGCACAGGGAACAGGGAGGAAACAGAAAAACATATTTTAGATAGGTGTTTAAGGGAAAGTGATATTACCTGATTTTAAAACAACAAAAGATGTGTAAGTTGCGCGAGACTGTGACCGACAACGTCCTACAGTGGCTGATCATTAGAACTGGGAGGTCGTCATCTTTTCAGAGCTAAACTGCTTTCTTCTGTGTGCAGGGGGGTGTGGGGAGAGAGGGGTGAGTTCGGTATACCGAGGATGTGGTAGTTAAACTAGGAGGCATTTTCTTAAGGCTTTCTGTGAACTAGGGGAAATTAACATTTTTACTGAAACATCTTTAATTTTGTTATTAAGGGCAATTGTATTTTAGTGTGTGTCAGCTGGCTGACATTTATTCTGCACAAGTTTTAAAGCATTTTATATTGAAAATGAATCTGCCTAAAGACTTATCCCAAAGCCTGGATCCTGTATGAGTCACACAGTGCTATTTTGTTTTGGTCTGCATATAGATACTTTTCCTTAACAATAGAAGGATTTTCCCCTAATTATTATTGAAATAGGACATTTTTTATTATAAAATAGGTATCAACACAGCTTTACATCAGAGTGATGGTGATGTGTGGTATAAAACAGTTTGGGTTATTTCAGTGCAAGTGTCTACATATACCAGCTGCTATAGCACATTAATCAATTTTTGAAAAATAACCCTTTTGGAAATTGTATAGACAAGCCCTGACTGCCTGCCTGAAGAAAGAAAGATGATAAATTAATTTAAATATTAAACACCAGTTCAGGCAATTCATTTTTAATGAAGACAATGAAAAACTGGTTTTGCTTGTATTCCCTGGAACACACTTTCAAAAGCTCTGCTTTTCCAAAATTGTTTTTTTCCTATGTGTGTGGCAGAGGATGTGACTTGGTTCACAGCAGGTAGGTTCATTAGCTGGCATTTCTGGTATAACATCCAGCTGTGGAAAGCTTATGAAATATTGGTATTTAGGTCATCTTAATTAGGCCTTGAAATAAAGATTTAAGATAAAGTGGAATAATTGCACGTACTTCACTGCAGCTGAGCTTCTTCAGTGAAAAGAGGGTGCAATTCCCGGCCAGTATGAACTGATTTCAGCAGAGTTGCTGCAAATCCACCTTACCGGTGCTCCTGTGATTGTGCAGGGAGCTGAACCGATTAAAACTGATCATTTTGGGGAGAGGTGAAAGATGTGGCAGTTTTCAGCTGGGTTGGGTACTGGACTGAATATCCTCCCTGTCACTGCTACCAATGCCAGCACAGGGAGGGGATTGGGCTGGGGCAGCCCCCATTTATATCACTGCAGGCTTCTGTGTGACCCATGCTTCATTGCTGGTGATTTGGGAGGGGTTATCTGCTTTTTTCCTTCCTTCTTTCCTGTATGAATTTATCCAGTCGTGCTTATGTTCACACTAGTTGAGAGGGAGCTCAGGTATCGGTGCTCCTCTCCCAAGCTTGGGTGATCAAAGAGCTTCCCCCCCTTCTACATGCGGACTCACTTGCCATGTTAGGTCCCCAAAATACTGCAAAATCACTACCGGTGAAAGTCAGTGTGAGCTTTTTTGTGCAGCGATTCCCATCCAGCCCGCGTTGCATTCGAGGTTAGCAAGCAGAAACTAGGAGGCAGCATCCCTGGTACTGGGTTTAAGAAGTTGCGACCAGCAAAGGAAGCCAGAGGAGCCTGAACAGTCAGCAGGCCACTGGATGACCAGTGTTTAAAGCTGCCCTGGAGCTGATGAAATGCAGTTGCGTGTGTTTCTGCCAACTAACGCATCTGCCTTAGTGACAGATGCAAATGTAGGATCTTCAAACCCATCTCCGCCAAGCCATTGGCAGTGAAGTGGAGGATGGTGCGTAACTTTGGGCGAGGAGAGGCTTGGAGGAGGGTTGCAGTGGTGGCTGGAATATGCATCTGGTGTTGTACAGGCGCCTTACGGCATCTAACAGGCATCTAGGGGAAATACCGTGTGTCTAGTTTGATAAATTTAATACAAAGAAGGTGGCAAGGTTGTACTGTTGTTTATCTCTCTTTGACTAACAACATGCAAAGTATGCTTTTGGTGTTGTAACATCACAAGATGGGAGGGTACCATCATTTAAGTGTGTTATTAAGCTAATGACGTATAAAGAGGTATTAAAAAGCAACAGCTATCATGTGCTACATCAGTGGTGCTGGTAGTTGAAACTTCCAACTTTTGTTTATGTACCAGTGCAACTGAAAGTGGAGGGAGAGCTCCTCCTGATCTGAATTTCTCCCAATAAGAGCATCTCTGTGTCCTCTGACTGTGGATGGAGCCAAGGGAGCACCCGTGGGTGCAGGAGGGAGATGTTTGGTCTCTTCTTCCTTGTCTATGCCAGCAAGTTCAGCACACCCTGAAATGCAGCCTTTATTTTTTCTTAGCATTTTGAAGGTGTATCCTATCTTGCACCAGATCTTCTAAAATTCTAGTTTAGACAAAGCCTGAGGGGATTTAGGTTTGCATATTTTCCTAAGAGGATTATGCTTCACACTTAGTTGCTCTATAAATCGTTTGAGGGTTTTTTTTATGATTTTCTAAGTACATGAAAAGTTGCATACACATTCAAACTGTCCTGAAATGTGTTTTCTGGGGGTTAGTGATAGATATCTGGTGTTTGAACTAGTAGTAAACTGAATCACTGGACCTCAGTGTTATTTTGAACTGGAAAACATTTCGGTAATCAGATTTGCAGCACGGCTGCAGGAACAGTTGTAGCAGCACAACTGGAGGGTCTAGCAAATTGCAAGAAGGATTAGAAACTGCTTACACTGGCATCAGGGAAAACAATTTATTGTGAAAATACAGCCCAGGAATAAATTAATGAGCACCCTTCCAAGCATGGGGGTGCTTGAGATTCTGGAAACTCTTTACATGCAGATCAAGGGAGTAAGGCAGCTCAGTGGGAAGGATATTAAGGTAATTGGGAGAAAGTAGTGGTAGTCTATGAGGACTTCTATCATTTAAGTTCACACTCCTAAGATCGCTGGCGAGGTACGGTACACCTCAGCAGTGGCCCCTAGGAGCGATGGGCGCTGAGGCTCCCCATGCTAGCCGGGTGCTGTGGCACGGTGCCTTCACTCCGCTGGCTGTCGCAGCTGCTTAAAACACCCACTAATGGGGTCGTTTTGATGATTGCCAGCTGAATTCTTCATTACGTGCCTGCAGGTGGGCTGCATCTTATACATTTATTTTTTGTATGTACGGTGTTTTTTGGAGGGCTGGGTGCAGCTCCTTGTTTTGTGCTGCTGTTTTTCCGTGATGGTAACTGCTGAGTGATCTCTCCCTGTCCTTATCTCGACCCATGAGCCTTTCGTTGTATTTTCTCTCCCTTGTCAAGCTGAGGAGGGGAGTGATAGAGCGTCTTTGGTGGGCACCTGGCGTCCAGGAGGTTGTGCAGCGGCCATTGCTTTTAAAACCAAGCCTGTACTGAGGCTTTTTCCCTGCCTGCTAGGACAGCAGGAAAACTTGAAATGCTAAGATTTCCTTACTTCATTTCACTGAAGGTGGAGGAGGGATCTGACTTGGCTGTAGAAAACTGGTTTAAAACAGGAGTAAACTCATCTGTGCTGCTCACAGGGATGGTTGGAGCTCCCTTTTAAACTGCTGGTTTGTGCCCAGTGCTGCCGGCTCTGTCATCTTTCATCTCCCTTCGGTCACTTCTCACAGGAGTGATGGGATGGACATTGCTGAGAAACGAGTGGCATTTGTTTGGTAAAAAGGGCAAGGGGCAAAGGGATGTCTCCTGTGGCAGTGTGCGTGACAGGCAGTCTCTGTAGATCTACGTCTGTGTTATTTTATCAAAGAACCGTACTTGTAGCATTGCAAGCTATACCACAGCAAATGTGGGACTGGTGTTAGGTGGGTGTTAAGCCCTTGAAGGAAGGAAAACCTGAAAGCATAAACTGAGGAGGAGCTGTTGGGAAGTTTCAACTTCTGTTTTGCTATAAAAGCTTGTATGGAGTAAGTTTGCTTCTGGTTGGGATCAAATAGATTTGGTAAGATAAGCAGAATGGAACACAATTTATTACTATCCAAGGGTGTGGCGCGGGTAGTGAACGGTGGCGGTTTGTGAGCTTTACTGAATAACAACTCTGAGGACTTTCTCATGCCCTCTAACCAGCGGCGATGTTTTGTGTTCTGTTTTCTCTGCAGACGTCGGCTGATCTCCCAGCGATCTTCTCTGGAGACTCTGGAGGACATCGAGGAAAATGCCCCACTGCGGAGGTCATTTTATTTACTCTCTCTCTGGTTACTTGTCTGTAAGGCACATGCATGGACAGACTTGCTGTCCCTCCCCATGTTGAAAAGTAGCTGGGTGTTCACGTTAAGATGTTCTTCATAGTGGGTAAAAGGTATTGAAACCTCACGTGCCCTGCAAAGTGGTGGGTGACGTGAATTACATGTTTCCTGGCTCTAGGTTATTAAATAAAATGTCAGTATTTAAATAAAATGTCAGGAAATAAAAAGTCAGATTTGATTAATAGAAACGTTTAGTTGTCACTAGCATGAATGACTAGCCCCTAACGTATGTAGTACCTTTAAAAAGTAAGCACAGCTGGTTTAATAAAGTAAGCTTTCGAAGGCTAGTATTTTTAGTGTTCTTGTTTTTTATGGATTTTTATCATTTGTTCTCTCAGCACACACAGTCTTATTCCGGTAACCAGCGTTACTGTCTTTGTGTGTTGGTTGGTAGGTTTGTGACTGCTACCTCACTAATAAATCTGCCCCCATCCTTGTTACATCAGTAGCTTCAGTGTGGTTTTATTTCTGCATCCAGGAGGCCACAGCTTCTCTGGGGACCACAGTAATTAGTCATTAGGCAGTCCTCTGGGGTGATGGAAAATGGAGCAACTGCTTACAGTTCAGAAACAGGCTGATCAGTAATCTGACCGGTGCGTGGTATGCTTCCAGGTCAGCTGTTCGGCAAGGCGGCAGCTTAATTTTGAATGTCTCTTTATCTTAGGACCTGTAATTCAGCTAGTTCATATCGGTGTTTAGCCTATAGCCTTGTTTGTCACACATGCAGATTGGCTGTCTCTCCCCACCTCGAAGCGAAGACTTAATAGCAGAAGCTGTACCAACTGGCCTATTACCAAGGCTTGATTATTTTTACAAAGCTTACCATTGAATGCTTACCAGCATGTTATGAAGCATTGATGTGCTTCAAACATGTATAATTGGCAAAAGATATAAACAAAATATGGTTTGCAAGGCAGTGTTTTTACTTGCTAGTTTGCAGAATCGGTGGTAAAACCTCTCTCTTGGTGGTATTTTCCCGTGAAGAAGCTAACAAGGCTAATATTGCAACCAGAGGATGAGGGAATCTCAAGGATTTTACTAACAGGAGGAAGGCAGAAATGGCAAAGCGATGGGGTCCCTGCCTTGCGGTGTGCCCATGCAGCATGATGGTGTTCGGGTACAGCAGTGGGGACTGGCAGTCCCTGGTGGCTTGGGACTGGCGGTCTGTGGTTTCAGTCCAGCAAAAGGACCTCTCGGGGTTGGGAAGCTGCTGAACTCTGCCTATGCCTAGGAGAGGATGGGAAAAATAGGTGAGGGAGGCTCAGCACAGAGGGACTGTGCTAGTCCCGTGTGCCAGCGGAGGATGCTTGTCCCTTAGCTCCCACAGAGGATGCAGCGGCTGCGGTCCAGCAGCCCTGGCTGCCCAGCGAGCGCAGGAGTTATCTCCGGTGCCTGCGCGCCGTGCCGTGCTTTGCAACAAAACAACGCTGAGATGAAACAGAGAAAGCTTTCACATGGTGCTGTGGTTTCAGCTGATTAAAAAGAGCAAGGCTGGAAGGGGGGGAGGATATTGCTGTTTGTCTCATCTCTCCTCCCTCTAGCAATTTCTTCCTCTAACTGCAATTTATAAAGTGCGTTCAGATGTAAAATGGATTTAAGGATTAATGTTTTGAAGAATGATATTTTTTCCTGAGGTAATTTATTTTATTTTCAGTTGTTTTGTATGCTGTCAGGAATGTGAAAAGTAATATTTAGAGTTAAAAGCAAATAGGAATTATCCTTGCAAATGAGAGATTTTAAATCTTTCTAAAATTAAAACAAGAAAGAACTTTCCTCAGTAGCTCCTTTATCAATAGCTGAGGAGGATACAAAGGTGTGGGTGTTGGTGTGAGTGGGAAAATCGCATGTTTACCAGGTTTTGTTTTAGTTTATTTTTTTTTCCTCTGAAAGCTTGGGCTAAGCTGTCACAGCAGATTACAGGAAGTTTTATTTTGCTGAGATTTTTTTATGATGTGATTTTTTGCGTGAAGGGAGTGGTGGTGGTGCCTTTTCTTATTATTGTTTTAAATATTTTTTTTTATTTGAGCTGTCGCATTTCCAGACTTATTGTCTTTATTGTTCTTGCTGATTCCTAACACAGGGTGACTTGAATCATTTGTCTCGTCTTTCCTTCCTGCCTTTGTGTAGACTTCTTGGCCGTACAGCAGGGAACTGAGCACTTCTATTTTTTTCTCTCCCCCCCACCCCCCGCAACTGATTTATTTTTCAGATGTCGGACACTCTCAGGATCACCCAGACCAAAGAACTTCAAGAAGGTTCATTTTATCAAGAACATGCGGCAACATGATACCAGAAACGGCAGGTACTGTGCATGCAAAGGCTGCTTCTGCAAAGGCAATCCATGGGCGCGCGAGGGAAAGGGCAGGGTCAGCATCCCTGTGCAAGAGCACAGTGTGCCATTGCCGCTTAACCGAATATGTAGTAATGGGCTTTAAAACAGTCCATGAAGGTGCAGGCTGCAGTGCACGCTCCTTCCTCGGGTGAAGTACGAGTCAATGGAAGTGCTAGCCCATGGATTTTTAAGACCTGTGTCTCCATAATACAAATAACTTGTGTAAAATGAAAATCAATCAGAGTAAACTAGGCGTAATGCGGTTGCATTTCTTCGAGGGAAGCACCAGGTGCTAAGTGTGAGAGGGGTGCGTGGCCAAACCTGCCGGGAACAAGTTTAGCAATGGCAGAACGACGTTTCAACATCTATTAGCAGGTGCAAGGGTAGGCATCAAGCTAGCTGGGTTGTCAGGGCTGCCTGTGGCAGGAGGCTTACTGGACAAGTGACTCAAGAAAACAACGTCAGGGAAAGGTATTAAGATTATCCTGAGTCTTACAAGATAAATTATAAACGTGACGGATCCCGATTGCACCGCCGTGTCCTCCTGGATACAAAGTGCTGGTTGGTAAACGTGCAGCTGGGGATGGTTGTGGCAAGGTGAGGAGTGGGATCCTTGTTTTCAGGGCAGACGCAGGCAGAGGGGCTCCCGGGGGATGTGTGAGGGGTGCAGCTGCGGCCACAGCGCACCCCGAGCTGGGGCGTGCGCTGCCCGGATTGCAGCCGTAGGCGCCGGTGGGACCTATGCAGCAGTGGTCGGCAGGGATTTCCCTTGCTGCAAAGGCACGGTCCCTGTCGTGGTGTTCCCATCAGCAAAATAGGTTCTTCATTGCAGTATCATCCAGCTCAGAAGTGAAACTCGCTCCTCCCTGCTTAGAAAGAAGACACCTGCCCTCTGTGTTTTTTTCCCCAAGACAATTTTCCCACGTGCCTCATGACTTTATTCTTGTCATTCCAAACTTGAATAGGTTTTAAATAGACTACCTGAACAGGTTGCATATAGACTAAACCATCCCACTGAGAGTTGACCCTTGCACATACGTGTTCTCATACAACTGCCATGGGCCAGAACTACATATATTCCTGTGGACCAATTTGTGCACGTAGCCTGTGGTTTCCATCAAACATGGAACCAGGTCAATAGAAGTTCTGACATTACTTTGAACCGCAGGTTTTATGAATTGAATTCTGGTGGGTGTTACTTGGCTCGAGCAACATTTTCCTTGCGTTTATTCTCACATGTACAATTAAATGAAGTGAAAGGTAGTAATCAGCATAAATATTGCAGAAGGTGGCTCTGAGAGATGACAGCTTTTTAGAAACAGCTTTTGTGGCAATCATCAGACGCATGCAGAACTGTTGGCTTAACTATTGTCTGACTAGCAGCTGATTATTGTCTTCACAACAAACGCATGTGGAAACAAATGCTGAAAAGCAGCCCTCTAATTTCAGTCTGTTTTGTACATAAATATATGTACACTCTGGGAATTTCTTATAGCAAAAAACACTTATTCATAAAGTATTATGCAAATTCCACAGAGAACGAGTAATTTCTGAGGTGCATTTATAAAACACATCTATAAACTTGATAGAAATACTACCTGCAAAAAAAATACATTTGATTCATGAACTTTTGCATCTGTTGCAAGAAAGTATTTGTAGGATATATCCTAGCATTTTATCTTAGTTTATATATCAGTCATTACGTCTGATAATATAACTGAATATTTTTCTTGCTAAGAAAACAGTGACTAAGCTTCTGTTATTCAACTGGCTTCTTATCTTTATCAGCAGACACAGTTTTCCAGAATATTTCCATAATCATAATAGAGATCCCTTTATCTGGAACACAGATACAATAAGAATAAGATACACATTTCTAAATGCTTTTTGTCCTATGGACAAAGAGCCACAGCGATACTAGCTAAAAATAAAATGCAAAGTCAACAATTTGTGTCACCCCGAAGGCCAGCTAAGTCTAGCAGTAAGTAATCTGAGCACATACCCTGTTTTTCCAAGGGGTCTGGATGCTGTTGCAGTCACTGAGGTTAATTCTGGATGAAAAGGACCTTTGGAAATTCAGGTGGATCTGCTTTATGTGTTCATCGTAAAATCAACAGAGTTTCTGAGTACCTTAAGACCTTTAAAGCTGGTGTCCTCCCTGGTTCCCTGTGACATGGAGGAGCACAGGTATTGCAATGGATACAAAACTCTCCTGGGGCTCCTTCCCTTGCCCAGGACCTCAACCCAGGCAGCTCATGCATGGTTGTGCAGGACGCAGGCCCTGAGCTGGGCTGGAGTCGGGCTGTCTGAGCTCTCCCCAAAACCCGTGACCCTTCTGTCGCAGCATGTCAGCCTTTCACTTAACTTGAGGAACCCAGCTTTGAAAACATCTACGACAGAAGATAGTTTTGAGTGGTGAATTTGATAGCTGGGCTTTAAAATAGCTAGCGCTTTCAGTAGTTGTTTCACTGGCTTGTGACCGTGAGTGTCACAGCAAAGAAAGCTGCAGTGTGGATGATAGCTCAGGGCTCCTTTCTCTGGTAACTGCCCTTATTTGCAGCTCTCAACCTGTAAAGTGAGGTGTCTTTGCCCTGCGGCACCGAGAGCTTCCCCTCTCAGCCCTGGGGATGGCAGGCGCTCAGCAGCGATGCTCTGGGTCCAGCCTTTGGCAGTCCAGCAGCAAGGCAGGACCTGCTGTGGTTAAAATCAGAGTTCAGCTATTTAGCACAGAGAAAAACCACCTATAGACAGACAGCAGCTTATCAGCTAGTCCTTGTAAAGCTTCCTGTTGATGGTTCTGTGCACTGGTTAAACTAGTTTCTTCAGATTTGTAGGACGTGGCTCATTAAAGGAGCTGGAAAATTAGGTTTCCTAGACTGTATTATCAAAGCATTCTTGTAAAATAGCACAAAATAAATACTCCCATTGAAAGACAAAGACAAGTCAATCCTAATATACAAATTAGCACAGGTAGCCACCAGCATGTGGTTTCACCCACTTTACTCAGCAGGTTTATTGGTGGTATCTTACATAAACTGTGAAGCAGAAGATTTCCTATCTAGCAGAAACAGGCCACCAAAATAGCAACCTGAGCCAGCTGAACAAACAGTTCATGGTGAGAACGGGACAAGAACGTTTCCAGAGTCATCCCATATAGCAGATCTAAAAGCAGTAAAACAATGCTCCTCTCCCACCCCCATGCCATTGCTTTCTCAATTTTTTTGTTAGTATACAGACCTAAGCCAAGGCCAAACACCACCTGTAGGCTATGAAAGGTCTCTTTTGCTGCCCTTTTAATTGTGGAAATGCACGCACGTGCACTCTGAGAGGTTGACTATTCACAGCATCCTCACAGCTCATAATTACTCTCAGCTGCCTTCCTATAGCCCCAGCTTGAACTTGGGAGACTCCAAAATGATGGCTGCTACCCAGACAGTATCCATGGTTTGTGCGTTCACCTTTGCGTGAAGGGCAGCAAAGCTCTGGTAGTCAAACATCATCGATCAGGTATGAGAAAAGAGGCTACAGTATTCCGCATGCATATGGTATATATGATGTATATCACATTGCCTGATTGCAGCCTTTTGGTGCAGCACAATTGAACCTAGCCAGATGCTAAAGAAAACAGACATTATTCTTCTTCAAGGCAAGCGAATTACTGATTCTGTTGAGAGCGTTGTGCTCAGTAGGTTTTTGTCATTTCATAGCATACACCTCATTAAAGAAATTGGAAGATTAGCTTTTACAGTCTCAGACAGTTGCACGTTGCAGAGCTCTCTTGCAAAATAATGGTTGCTCTGAACCATAGTAATTAGTACAACTTTTTGGTGAAATGTGAGAATTAGAGAGTGAAAACCTTTTCAAGACGTAATTTTAAACATGTCTAGGTGGCACAATGGCAACCGGGGCACATAAACCCACTCTGACTCAAGCTGCTTCTGAGATGGCTCATCAGAGCTGCGCAGGATTGTAGATGCCCTTTGTTGAGTTGAAATCCAGGAAAATGCTTTTCTCCTGTAAACAATAATTCAATTTTCTTGAATAGCAATGGGCTTCCACCACACCTTCTTCTCCAAAGCATACTTTGTGACAAGTTTCTGGACTTTCTGCTCCAGCAAACCGTTGCAGGCTCTCAAAATTTCTTTTGTTTTCCATGCATATCATCAGACCTCTAAATAAAATGCTGTTTTATCCCTCCGTGATGAGCTTCTGACCACTGCCTTCCCTGCTTCTCTTCCAGTCCATATCCTAAGGCTGTTTTGCACCAGCCCCCTCCAGCAGCTCTGCAGATGAGGCTTGGTGGCAGTGGAGGCTGTGGGCTCCTCTCCTTTTCTGCCTGGGAGATGTTTATGTAAAGAGGGTCCCCCGGTTTATGGAAAGAGAAGCAATACTGGGGTCCCAAGGGAAAGAAATCTGAAAAAACTAGAGGCTGGGCTGGTGCTTTTTATTTCCTTTCTGGTCTGATTCCTTCTGATACACACAGCAAGTTTTCTGTGGTAACGTCCCACTGTTGTCTCTGCTTGCGGACGTGGAAGCACCAGTTTGTTTTTCTTTAAGTATTAAGAGTTGGGTTTTTTCCTAGGGAGGTGTAGGGCGTTGGTGGAAGAGCTGTGTTTCCAGAAGCAACCAGAGGGAGTAGGGGGAATATGCTTAGTGGGTACCGTGGTTTTCCGAATTCAAAGATGCTTTCTGATGTCAGCCTCGAAATCTGTGCCAAGTTTCATACATCAGCAAACAAGGCTTCCAGTGAACAAGCAAGCTGTTGTGAGTAGCAACCATTCAGCAATAAGCAGTGGCAAGCACAAAATTAATCATATGCCAGTTTTTTTTGCTTGTGGATTGCCTTTCTCAAATGTGAAAAATTATTCCCCCCTGCTCTATAACTAACTGCTGCACCACGAGACCATCTTATACAATCTGAGATATTTACCATAGGTAAGGGATGTTACAGCGTTCAGTCAAACAATGAAATCCTATTTTATCTGCTGCCAGAGATCTTCCTAATGCTGTACACGTGTTTATTATTAGAAACCCTCCTTTATTAAAGGGTAAATACCACTTTGCTTTTAAACATGCTTTTAAGGAAGAAAATAGGATTGCTGTAACAGAATGATCCAGGAGAAGGAAAATCGATCATTCTGCATTTTTCCAAGCATTACATGCAGCAGCTCTCTTGAGGATCTAAATCTTTTCCAAGAACGATGACTAAGCTGTTCCCTTAAGGAAATAGTGTTTTAATAACAGTGTAACTGGTACGAGATTTATCGGTGCATATGGTGGTTTTCGGACAGTAAAGAACAAAATAGCATGCTTGGTTTGTTGTCGCACTTTGACCAGTATAGGAGAAAGGATGAAAAATTCGGGTGAAATCCTCACATACAGATCTGTGGCACACAACGTCAGAAAAATCCGTGTTGGAGAGCAGAGCAGGGAAGTGCAATAGCCCTGACAACCAACCTAGCAGTAGGTCCTAGCATTTGGACCACAAGAAAGGTAAAGCATCAATAAATTCTAACACTAATCAGATTAGAAAATGGCACAAATTGCCATCACCGTGTCTTAGAGGAATTTGAGGGGATGCAGCCTGTTGGCCAACTTTAGAGGGAAGAAGGGTCTTTTTAGTGTACGTTGTACAATTGTTGGTGTCTTGAAGGTAATAAGGAAAGAGGTTATATTTATAAACAATCAGTTTTTTGTTGACATTTTATATCTTACATCTTGATCAAGCTTCTCTTGGCTTCTTGCCAATCTGCATCTCCCAAAACTATAGTAATGTGACTATTGACAGTCCACGCAGTTTTATGGAAAGTGGGTCTTGACCTCAAGGTGGTTTTGATGTTGCTTAATGATATGTCAGATCTTGATGGCTAAAGGTAATAGTGTGGCTGTGAAACAGATAGGTTGCTCTAAGGTATTTGATTTAAAGCCACACAGTGGCTTTGCAGATGATGCAGCGATTTGGAGACTGGTTAAAAATACAAGGTATTTGCTGTAAGAGTGGCCTGGATTCTGAGATAAGCTCTGTGCAGGCAGATAATGTATGCTTTCATGTTGCCAAAGCTTGAGCTACCTGCCTATGAGTAATGAAGGCAAGCCATGCTTACAGGAGGGGTTCAGCCCTAACAGTTAGTGACTGAGAGAGACGTGGCCACTGGAGGAGAAGGGGCGAGGAGCTGTGGGATCAGTCACGCCTGAGTGTCAATGCAACATCATAACCAAGAGGGCTGATGTGATTACTGAGCGCAGAGGCTGGCAGGTTGTCAGGGCTAGACACTGCTCTTAAAGGTAAGACTGAAAGACGTGATGTTTATATCTGCTATCTGTGCAACTGCTGAGGCCAGTGATACTGCCCGGAGACCAAGAAGGGTGATGGGGAAAAACTGGAGAAGACTCAAGGAGGAACCCGGAAAACAGCGAAAGTATCTGAAAGCTTATGATAAAAGCAAACTTTGACTTCATCCATGAATCAGGCTATTTCAGGGACAGGAAGCTGAAAATCGAGGGAGTCCTTTGGTTTAGCAGAGAAAGGTCATGACCAGCAGCTGGAAATTCTTGTCTGATAAATGCAGACCGCAAGTCAGCCACGGAGTTGTGGTGTGCATCACAGGTGGTTGTTGATGTGTATCACCTGGGTTGCTGCTGGATGTGTCTGTTTAGTTTCAGCCATAGTGGTGAGTTGTCAGAGCGGCTTCTTGCCTCTCTGGGTGGACTCCTTTCACTACGACTCCTTTCACTAGAAAAACTTTTATCCTGGATTCCAAGTAATGTATTGAAGACATTCTTCCTAGAAAGCCTGTAGAGGGGATGGGACTCCGCTGCTCATTTGCTGTGTAATGTATGGCACAGGCTTCAGCACATCTGTAAAGACTCAGTAGCGCGATACACTACCTGTGAGATAAAGAGGAGGGAGAAATCGTCCGTGATGGAAGCTTTATGATTATGAATTCCTCAACAGTAACATCTGTTGCTTTGCTTATTGTGGTGGGATTTTTAAATTTTAGTCTTTGATTTCTTTTATTTTCTTTTGTATTTTAGAATAGTCCTTATCAGCAGCAGAAGATCCTTCTGTAGCATATTTTCAGTGCTGCCATATCGAGACTGTACCCAAGTCGGGTATGTATATTTACACATGTACTACATAGTCTTTCCGGGCCTGCATGTAGACCTGATAATGGATAACAGCATGACGGAGGCTAATGCTTTTACATATCTGCTCTGAGAAGAGATAAATGCACTTAGATATATTTGCCTTGTGGAACGTAACCAGGTTAAAACTACAGCTCTCAGTCCTCAGTTTATTTATATGTGTTGTGGTATCTTTGATTATTAAACTGGAGAAAACTACACCTCTGAAATCAACGTTCTTGAAAATTGCACTGTTTTTATTGTTTCTTCTGACTTCACTCATCTTTGACAAAGCAAGTGCTCTAGACAGCACAATTTTTATTTTATAAACAATCTTAGCTTTCTCATTGTCCCATGCAGACATGGTGCTACTGTATCTAGATTTCCAGAACTATAGAGAAATATTTGGATTTAAACGTAATACCTTTTTGTTGTACATTTAGCCATTGGTCAGATGATTCAGTCAGTGAAAACAGATTATTTTGGCCATAGTACCATACAGGTTCTTAGCTGGTGTAAGCAACGTCCGTGGAGCTGCCTTGCATCCCTCGATGTGCTGACACACTAGACCTCTGATAGAAAAGTTTATTCGGATTGAAGCAGTTCTCCAAAGACTGAGAAAGCTTTTTGCTCTTGCACTGAAACTACAGAAGTGGAAGAAACGGGATTTGGCTAGGAGACGTTGTCTGGCAGGCTCTGGGGCACAGCTTGCTGGGTGCCTTCAGAGGCACGGTGCAAGGCTGGGAAGGGCAGTGCTGGTTGGCCGCAGCTCCGTGCCCCTGGGCAAAGCGTGGCCACCACAGCCGCTTGCCGGAGATCTGAGAGTTGCCTGTAGCTGGGGTCGGCTCAGCACCTTCAGGACACAAAATTTGGGGGAAATATTCAGTTGATGATACACTGAAGTCTGTTTGAAAGACCCACAAATCACCTAGAGTCAAACTTATCCAGTGCATAAAAGGATGAATTTGGGCTTGTGTTTTTCAGCCTTCTGTTTAATTCTGGAGAAGGATTTGCTACAAGCTGCTTGTGCATCAGTGATTCAAAACAAGGGGAGATTATTTGTAATGCACAAAGGAAAGGAAGCACCTTTGTAGGAGAGTTGACTTGCTCTCATGTCTCGTACAGTAAATTTTTTCCCTTAATTAAACTGGGATGACACATCAGGCAAATTCTTGACAGACTGGCAGCTTTGTTTGTTCTTCTTGGGTACACTGTCATTCATTTATGGTCATTGCCCTGTGGAAATTGCCTCTTTATTGAAAATTGAATATATTTTGAAATGCTGATGACTGGTTATACCTTCTAAATTACAGCAGTAACGAGCCCAGCTGCAAACCTAAATATTATTTCAGCATGTAATGTCTTGTACCATGCTTGCACAGCAAGAAGGGCATGGGATGTGAAGGTAACAAGTGCCAGTACAAAACAATCCAGCCCTGTTCCCTTTGCTAAAAAGCCAAGATTAAAAAAAATGCCCTCTGTCTTTCTTCCAGAGCATCAGAGGAAGAGAGGAATAATTCAATGGCACCTCCTTCCAGGAACAGCTGGTGCAAAGAACAGATGAGGCAGTATAGCGTAAACTGTAGCCACTCTGTTCAGGCTGCACAGTGCCTGCTTACTTCATTGCACATTTTGGATGTGTGGTGGAGGGGGGGAAAGACACTGGTACCCTGTTGAAGTACTGTAGTGACAGCATCCTTTAGCTTTGCTTTCTTTGAATCTCTGGATTGCTGATGTCTGTCCCCGGGCA
Source organism: Platalea leucorodia (assembly GCF_965183815.1). Taxonomy (NCBI): domain Eukaryota; kingdom Metazoa; phylum Chordata; class Aves; order Pelecaniformes; family Threskiornithidae; genus Platalea; species Platalea leucorodia. The sequence goes on along the minus strand of NC_138823.1, from coordinate 51,915,508 downwards.
AGGTGTCCTAACTGGTTTACGTTCTGCGAACATTACTGAAGAGTTCAGGAAAAGAAACAAATCATCTCAGGGAACCTCAGGCATGTCTGCAATTAGACTGGAGTAAGCCCTGGCAGGAGCGAGGGAGCAGGGTGCATGTGCATGCAGGGGGGGACTTTTCCATGTCAGAGGAGCACATGGTGGAGCTGCTGCTGCTTCTCCACCTCTGCTCCGACTCACGGGCACTGCGGCCAGCGAGGAAATCTCCAGGCACAGCTGTGTTTTGGGGAGGCTGCCAGCCCCTGTTATATTGTAGGCTGCACAGAAGAGCTCTACTGTGTCAATGCTGGCAGCTAAACTGTGCTAACAGATCCACTTAAAAAAACAATCTGAAAGGCAGTTCCTGCAGACGCAGCTAAACTCTGAGTACTTGGCCAGGGTGGATGGGGCAGCATTGCCCCTTACCAACGAGGTGCAAGCAATGCACTCTAGGTTGTGGCTCTTGCTTGCCCACCTTCCATACTGAGGCCGAGCTTCAATAGCAAGAACCCTCCCCAAGTCCCCAAACTGTGTTTTTAAGTGGTTGTACAAGGACCAATGGAAGTCTGGAGAGTGTGGGGAGGAGAGCTGTGGAAGTACATGAGAGGATGAAATTTGAACTGTCCCCTGGAATATCTTTCCCAAATCCCCCTCCCCGGCAGCCGGGCAGCTGCTGTTTCACCGGCGTGCGGCTGGCAGCAGGCTTTTGAGGGGAAACATACTCCAGAGCGGCACAGAGGCTGCCAGCGAGGAGTGGTACTTTTTGCTACCTGTGGTTTCAGAAGGCCCCTCTGGTGGTACTTGCTGGGGCTGAGAAGGAAGGACACCATGTGCGGGGGGAATTACTTTCTCTAGTTTTCTCTGTTATGCTGAAGAGAAGCAAAAAGTACAAAGCAGAGTGATGTGGTGAGGAGAAAAAGGTCATGAACAGAAGTAATCACTAGAATTTTCTGCCCTCAAAATTTTGTCTGTACCTTGTATCTGTTGAAAACCTAATGCTTTAGCTTATAGAGCTTTTGTGCAAGGGAAAAGGGGAGAATTAAAACTAAATTGATGATGGCTTTGAGATGTGTTATCTCCTGCTGAAGTTACTGAGAGATAGGTACATTTGTGGATCTGGGCCATAAATTCTCCTCTCTAGGTCTGGCTACATTAAGATTGCCTACGTCTTTGCTGGTGGCATGAGGACAGGCACAGCTTCACCTCTTTGCATGGCCAGGAGTAGGGTAGTGGGCAGGACCAGAGCTTGCTTTTCTTCCCCCACCTAGACCAGCAGAGCAGCTGTGAGAGCAGACATAGCCAGGTGAAGGCAATGTAAGGAAGGCTATACTGCGAGCCAGGAGCTGAAAGAGGTGCTGAGTATCTGCCTGCTGGCTTCCTTTGGCCCCCCAGTGCCCTGCAGTGTTACAGCCCAAAGTCATCAGACCCTACACAGGGTTTAGTGGTGGCTAAGGGCAGTGATGAGAGGGTTGCCCTGTACTGAGAGCACTGTAACAGTGGTATTGCCTCTGCTATTAAGATAACAGACAGACACACAAACTCTAGTCGTTACAGGCTGATCTGCAGAGGCAGGTAGCACCTGAATTCAGCAACGCTGATAATGTTGACTGAATGCTTGGCTTTGATTATGTTTTTATGAAAGCCGTCATGTGATGCACAGATTAGAGGCGAGGCAGTTCAAGGGTTGCTGGTGGTACTGCAGGATCAGTTGTGCAGTTGCTACTCCTTTTTTTCAACATATTGGAAATCTTCATGGCAAAAGGGTATTCATGATCTGAATTTTTCTGCTGAACAAAATCTTGCTCACCTGCGAAACATACACGTGACTACCACACAGAGATCTTGCAGTAACGTTTACAAACAAAACACATGCATGGCGAGATGCAACAGTGAGTACTGAACCTTTTTTACCATTGTGGAGAGATACTTGTGCTTTATACAAATTGTTTCTCCTCTCCTTTCTCATCATTCACTGGTGTTATACTATGGATCATGTTCACACCGCAGTATTCTTCAATAATACTTACAAATTTGAAGCATCATATGTAATGTTATGCTAATACCATTCTTCAAGTTCCTCTTTCTTATTTAAATATAATACTCCAAAAGATGGAAGAGCTACTTTGTGAAGGGTATTGAAGCTGGATTTCTGGCTCAGCATCCACTTTATTCTTCCTTGCAGGAGGTGAGAATGAATCCCCATCTTGTTCTGCAGATGAGCAGAAAATGGGAGGTAATGGCAGTTATTGGAGGTGTGCCTTGTGCAACCCCTGCGCTGCTGTGGCTTGCGCCTCCTTTGTCCAAGGTTGTCACGGTGGAAGCTCACAGCAAGTGGAGTTGAGCCTTGGTGCTGTTCCTCTTCCAGGGCAGGGGAGATGCCTCAGGTCACTAGCAAGTAGCTGCCCCACCACACTGACACTCAGCTCGTGCATGTACACAACACACGCTGACCTGCTCTAGGCCCTTAGAGGGGATTCGTTTCACGGCAGAGCGAAGCGTGGAGCCACTTGCAGATGGATTAAAGAAGACTTGAAGGAATTATTTATTTGGAGATGGGTTCCACATGGTTTGAGGTGAATTGGATTTCAGCTCTTTGAGCTAGGGATCAGACACAGCAGATATTAGCCTTTTAGCCATTAGGCAGGTCGTTCTCCAGGTGCTGGGATCACTGTGCCTGTCCCCAGAGAGGAGTTGTTACGGCCAGGCTCTCCCTTGCAGCCAGCACAGGGAACATGCCTGCAGGTTTCTGCCCACCCCACTCCCCAGCACAGTCAGTGCAAGGGTGCTCTGCGGACCCTCCGTGTGATTCCAGCTGGGATGGAGAAGGACCAGGTTCAGCTCTGTCTCCAGGTAGCTACCCTGGAAAAGGCAGATTTTCTGGGCAGGGGAAGAAGGGAACCCATTCTCCATTGCTTGCCTGCTCTTGGAGCTTCTCTAGGCACCACTTCTTCTCCTTCCAAGGAGATGGTACAACTCTGGCAGTCGTCACGGACGTTGTTGGAGTCGCTCCATGTGGCCTGCAGGACGTGGTGGCCTGCAGAAAGGCTCTGCATATGCTTGCAGCCAACTGAGGGCAATCCAGTTCTCGTTGGTATTTTAAGGTGCCTAAGCATTTCCAAAAAAGACGATGGCAATGTATGTCTGTCACTGTTAGAGGTGTTATAAAGGAGGAAGAAGGTACCGTATTGTCTTTCCCCCCAGGAAAGAAGGTAGTGAGTGCAGTTAGTTTGGTTTATAGTTCTGTTGTGGTTTTTTTTCTTTGGCATGCATCATTATGGTTCATAATTTAAAAACATGTTTTTGAAAAGGGACTTTTTAGGCTTGTTTTTGTTAATGGCAAAAACATTCACAGATTGAAATCATACCTGTTCTAGTGATATTTTATTTTGTGATGTTGTAAGAACCTGTTAAGAGCTTCCAAGTTCCTTCGAAGTCCTGCCCAGAAGGTGAAGCTAGAGGACCCGGGGGAGGAGGAGAACTGGTGGTGTCACACGGATGTGGCACTGCAACACGGCGGGTCCTACATTTGACTCTCAGCCGCTGGGCTCGCAGGGACTGACTGCCATGGGGGCTGGAGGTGATGAGCTACAGGACAGAAAATCTGGAGTATCAGGCAGTGCGTGTCCTTTTAAAACTGGCCAGTTCACCTCATCTTTTATTCTTCGTGGCAGTGAATTCATTAAGCGGTTAGAAACTTACCTGCAGTCGGCATAGCTGCTGAATATTGCTGTGTTGACAAGAATATAGGTATCTGACTAAACTTGCCTCCAGTTAAGGGAAATAATACAATATGAGTAATCGAATGGATTGAAGCCAAGGAAACGGACCATTCTTCTGAAGTAAAGCAGCAAGTCATTAGATAAAAAGAATTTGTGTCCTCCTCAGAAATGCTACAAGCCAGCTTCATCCAGTTTCTAAAGATAAACCACTGCTGAATTTAATTTTGAATTTAACTAGGTGCTGGCCAGAACACTTATGAGTTCGATGATGCTGTGAGCAAGAGGTTTTCAATACCATCACCCCAAATAACATGTAGCCACAACAATCAATGAGTCCACAGACCAGGCATTCCCAATGGCCTTCATTATCTAAACTCCGAGATCTTTGTTTGTTTAAACTGAGTAAGAATGTTGTATGCAAAATGAGGCAAAAAGAAGGATTTAGGTGAGGTTGTCTCGCACGTCGCACCCCTGCCGTCAGTTATTTGGCAGGTCAGGTAACAAGCATTGCAGAGGGTGTGGAAAACCGGGGAATATTTACAGGAGAAATGAGAGCATCTAAATTGCCATAAGGATCGTAGCAATAATTATGCACACAGCAAAGCGGGATACTCTGTTATGTCCTTCAGAGTTGTTACCCGGTTCCTTGCTATTCTTCCCCAACAGATTTTTATGTGTGAGGCAATTTTGATTAAGTCATCAATCTCAAGCGCTTTTCCTGAACATTTATCATGCTGTAGGCCTGGGGAAGAATAACTATCTGTTTTTAGCTGATAATAGGGAAACTGAAATATCCCTGCTTTTCTTTTATCATTGCCCATTTTCCTTGCTTCTTCCAAATTGAACAAAGAAACAAAACCAAGTGCATATTAGCTTTACAGAAAGACACATAAATCTCTTTTTTATCCTCACACCAGGACATTTCAAAACTAATCATCTAATGTATGAATTTTATAGAGCCACCGTTGCTCATTTTTGTCAGTTGCCCTGTTGCCTTAGACTGAAATTAAGCAATGAATCCCCAAAAGCTAATAGGTTTAAATTTTGAGCTTTTACTCCGTGTTGGGCAAAACATCAGGACAAGAGCTGACATGCTGACACCTGAATATGTTTGGAGAGAGAAAAAGGATGCTGGCCCATTAGAGCCATCTTTCCAGGAGTTTTCCCACCTCCTCTCCCTGTAAATTGCCACTGGAGTAGTTGTTCTAGCAACCCTAATGGCAATTAGGATCTGAAAGCTCTCCATCAATTAAAGCAGGCAGTCTCAGGCAGCGGGAGATCTGCTGCTGGACTGGCTGGCAGCGCGTCTTTTCCAAAGCTGTCATTGTCCTTGTCCCTATAAACAGAGACGATAAGTAGAAATTATTTACAGTGACGGGTAAGAACAGTATCTTTTCTTGATGTCTCATGAATCGCCTTTGCTTTTAGAATAAATCTTAAGTCAGGTATCACTTAGCATAAAATATAGACACAAAAGGCTTACATCTCTAAATAACAATTATCAGATTCCTTTTTGCAATAAGCAGAAGGCTTTTTCATGTATCTAGAAATCTATTTAATATTTAATGGACTCCTAAATTATTCACAGGTTAAAGTGTTCAACTGTTGCTGTCATTTAAAGAGCAGGTGCCCAGCAGGAGTCCTGCATGGGGCTTTGTAGATGACATCAAAGCAGAACGTTTGATTCATTAAAGAAATGTTATACTTCCAAAGGTAATAGCATCCAATTTATATTCTGTTAATCCTGGCCTGACAAGTAAAAGACACGGTGAGATTTCCTGTTTTGATTCTTATCTACCTGCTCAGTAAAACTTTTCACCATCCCACAACAAATTTGGGATTCCAAGTCACCTGGTACTGTTCCAAAAAAATCTGTGAACTCTGGTAGGTGGAGAAACTTTCGTTTTTTTCTGCAGTCCTGGATAACTAAAACAATACGCTTAGTTTCGAGTGTAGTTTGTAATACTGCTCAGCTTTCTGGAAATGGTATGCACGAACAGAATATCTAGAGCTTGACATTGAGGTAAATCAGGGTAACTCCCCAAACTTTGTCAGAAACTGGGCCTCCTGAGGAAACGTCATCCCTGATCTTCTCATTTCCTCAAGCTTTCCCTGCTCAAATGAAGTGAAGATAGTAAAATTAAGTTCCCATGATTTATTTTTGCTTTTTGGTGTCTGCTTGAATTGCTTGAAAACTTTGTTAAAAAACACTTTTGGAAAATAAAACAGGAAAAGCAAAAATGAGGAAGGAAGTCTTCTTCGCTTAAAAGCCTCTTTGGCAAGCACTATCTTTCCTACTCTGCATTTTGTAAGCACCCTTTACTACAGGATATTGGTTTGTGCAGTTCCTCCGTCCTATTGGTAAATAACTTAAACACAGTAAAAGCTTGATTTTTTTTTTTTTTTTTTTAATATATAAAGTGCCTATCCTCCGTATGCTCCTGCCCTGCGGGGCCCTTTGGCTGTGGTGCCACACAAGGGCACATGTCCTGGAGGACTTGGTGGCGGTGGTTGGCAGCACCGGTGCGGTGGCTGTACCCAAACAACCGTCCTGACTGTGCCCCAGCACGACTCACCCATTTGGAGAGGGCAAAGCGGAGGCATCCCCCAGGTCCTGGGGTTGCTCTCCCAGCAAGAGCTTTGCTGAGGTATTCGTGAACTTTTTCTCTATAATAGGAGGCAGGGAAAAAAATCAAGGCTTGTCCTGAAAAAGCTTGACTAGCTTGCTGTTGATGGTAGTGATAGGGAACTCAAAAAGGATACAGTAAAGATGCCTAGGAATTTCTTATTAGGTGTTCACTGAGATCTTTTACCAGTGAGAGGAAGATGTATATAAGCTAGGATGAGCCTTTCCATTTATACACTGATAAGAAACTGCGCATTGTTTAGTACTGATTTTCCTCAAGAGAGGGAGTTTAATTCTCTGTTTTATGGACAGGTTTCTCTCCAAACAGTAATATTTTATTACTCTGTTTTACAGCACAAGCAATCATGTACTACCTAGAAATATAGAGCATATGTAGAAGAGGGGAAGACCCTAAGTAGCCCTTGCAAAACACCTAGGGTGAGGGAGAATGCCTGTGGTGTCTTTCACAGGCTCCTGAAGTTGAGTCGTCTTTAGAAACATCGGAAAGATGGGAAAATGGAGGCATTAATGGCCATCGATCTTCAGCTAATGTCCAGGAACCATTCCCGTGTGTGCTCACACGTGCTAGCTGACCCAGAGCACTGATTTCTTTTCAGTTCCCAGAGCTGCTCTTTTTTTTTTTTTAAAGCTGCTGTGCTGACTCTTCAAAGGGTGCCAGATTTTCATTAGACAAATTACAGAGTTATCTGTCCTTGTCTGTTAATTGCATGGAGAAATTTCTCCGTGACTTGTTTTCAAAGTCGTAATGGCATTATTTCTTACTCTATGTCTGTAAAGTTTTGAGTGGAAGGAAACTAAACTGTTCTGATACTATTTCAGGTAATGGGGATATTTGTTTTTGTTTTGGGGTTTGGGGGCTTCCTCAGGTTGTGTGTTTGTTTTGTAGGTAAGATCTGCTGAAATGGTTACTATTTGGTATTTATCTCTATGAGAAACAGTTCCTTTAAGTACATTCTGCACAAGAGTGGAGAGGCTAATCCCATGCCTCTGACAGAGGGTTATTTTTACATAATTATTTGTCCAGCTCCTCAGTAACGTGATACCAGGAAACAAGAATGATAATGTGACACTGTGCTAAGTGAACCCCAGTCAAGAAACTAAGAGGACTTTGTTGGGATTAGAAACTTGATACAGTCTTTTCCTTTGTCGCAGAAGTATGTTTTCCAGCAGATAGATGTGCTGGATTTTTCCAGCAGTAAGGTACGTGATTTATTGGGGACTCACCGATTGCCATGTTTCAGAGAAATAAAATGAGTGACAGGTTGGAAAGGGAAGACAAGGAGACAGGGTGTGCAGAGACACAGTAGGAGATAGCCCAGCCCTGCAATCGGGTGAAGAGCCTGCAGGGCTTCTCCCTGCCTCAGTGTCAGCATCTCTCCCATGCAGATTTTTAAGCACATATGTGGACCTCAGCGGAAATCAGCCAGGAAAATACTGTGAAATAAATACCCTGGAGTTGCGTATAGCTGTCATTTCTGGAGCACAAATTTGCTTATAGTCTTTTTTACCTTCACATTTAGCATTTTGGTCATGAAGCTAGAGCATGGGATAGAGCCTGGTTGTCTCAGGCATCTCATTTACCTCCAAGTGTAAGATGCCGAGTGGGTCAGTCCTAAAGTAGATCCCCAAGTTTCCATCCCGAGGTGATGGAGAGCTGGGTTTCTCCTGCCAGCCTCCATCAGGAGGGTCACTGGGCTTTGGACACTCTCCTGCGCTCGGAGGAGCAGGAATCCCTCCCAGAGGCTTTCACGGGCAATTACCTCTGTCCAACGGCATAGAGGGGTGTGGGTACGTACTCTGGGACCATCCGTCTGCTGGATACGTGGCAGTCAAGTGTTCAAACTAGATTATTGGATCTCACCTGAAGCATATATGACTTCCAGTTCTGTCCCAGTGCCAGGTTCTGTTAAAGGCACCCAATGATGGGGAACCTTGCTCTCCACCACAGGTGGGGCATGAGGTGCCACCTGGAACCAAGTGGGAGTTTTCTCTGTAATGCATTTTAGACAACACAAGTGCTGCCTGTAGGAAAAGTTGTCTGGTTTGTGTTTTGCATTGGCATGTTTGGATTAACGTTGCTACCTTACTTCAGCGTTGGGTGGTGGAAGGTGAATGAGGCGTGTGTATTAAGAGCTGTTTCTGCTCTGGTTTCTGTTTCCCAGGGATATGAAGCTGGATGGTGGACGCCAGTGCCATTCTACTGGAGTGTGTCTGAAAGAGATAATTGGTCTTGAAGGTGTGGAGCTCGGAGCGGACGGGAAGGTGGGGATGCTTCAGTTCCTACTCCCTTAGATTTTATGTACTAAGGGAAAAAATGGCTTAACTAATAACAAGCACAAATATAAACATAAATTATAACATGCAGTGTAACACAGTAGTTAAAGCACAGTATGTGCAAACTGTAAATAAGCTTAGCAGAAATTCAGGAGCACTGCCCAAGGTGTCAGTGCAAACAACTCTGTCTCCTTGAAGAAATTTGCCTCTGGCAACATCTGAGTCTGTAAAGTATTACTGAATTGTGCGGCCTTCCCCTGGCTCTAGCAGGAGGTATCGCTGCAGAGTATATTGTCAGAGGCTTGAAAATAATTTCTGGTGGGAGTTGTAAACTATAATTCTGTTTGCTCCCAATTTTATTTAATAAAATAATTTTTGCTTAACAGTATGTTTTTCCAAAGAGCAGGAAGACAGTAGTAGAAATCTGATGGGTATGTCAAAATCCAAGAGTGCATTCACTTGAATAGAATAAGCAATTATGAATCTCTAGGGAAAGTGATCAGTTTTAAACAAATATATAGAGACAATTTTAATCATGAATGAAAACATTTTTTGCTGAAAACCTGATTTACTTTTTACAGTTCAGTTTACCCAGTCTGCTGTCATGTACGGATTTAAAGGCCCTAGATCAATGCTGCTATGCATGGTGTACTCAGCTAACCAGGTGTCAGGCCAGACCACAGACTGTAAATTCCCAAGGACAATCTGTCTGCTTATAAATAAATGAAAGCTCACATGTTTTATTTGATACCTGTTCTGACCTCCTCATAAACCAGTCTAGAGTCTGAGACTCACTTTTTTTCTTCAATATAATGTTATTTTTGGAAAACAAACCTACGAGAAGCAAGGCGTAGCCTGTTCCTGGCCAAGGGTACAAGCAGAGAACCAGTACTCTCTAAAAATAATTTTGTCACAAGTATTCATTCACAGTTAGTCCATGTTGGGAGGTAGTAAATGATCTCCCACAACTATTGCTATAAACTGGAGCTCACTTACGACACCAGTAAGACTCTGCCAGACAAAATCCTAAACGAGAAAAATATCAGAGAAAGTGCTTAAGTTTAGCAACGTTCAAGTGATTTGCCTCTGGCAGCTCTGTGCTGAGGGACCCATATAGATGATGCTGTTTCACTAAAGAAGCAGCTGAAAGCTGCTACAGAGAAGGCCCACTGAAAAAAACCCAACTAAATTGACATGTTTTTAAATTTGACCCTTGAATAGGATTTTGTAAATCCGGTGTATTAGAGCTTGTGTGTCTGTGTTTGTGGTTTTGTTTTCTTGAAGAATTAATGCCTTTGCAAAAGCTTTTTTTGCATGGATAAACTGACTGCACAGAAGCACATATAGGTGACTGGTGTTTATTCATCTGTGCCTAACTATTAAATCCAGAAAATCCTTTGCTAATTTGACTTCCCTTGCTTCCAATTGGGATGCACCAAAGGCATCCCGCTGTGGCTGAGCTGGGCTGATAGTAACTGTCTGTCCGTTCTGACTTTCTTTTTAGACGGTTTCTTATACACAGTTTCTATTTCCCACCAATGCTCTGGGAACTCGGAGAAACACGATAGACTCCACCTCATCCTTCTCCCAATTTCGCAATGCAAGCCATCGTAGCCTTTCTTTGGCAAGAGCTAACAGCACCCAGGGGAGCATTGATGCAGGTAACTTCTCAAGAAGCTTGTGTTAATATCCTTGCATAGCCTGGTGAGAGGCAGTTATTGTGAAGGACGGACATCTGTCATGTTTTAGCCCCTTTTTTGCTTAAATTAAGCAAAATTTAGTCTCGTGTTGTGGATGAAACAGAGCTCGTTGCCTGTTCGTTTAGCAAAGCTGGCTTACAGATGATAGAAAGTTAAGTAAACAAGACTGCTGGTCATACTGACAGCCCCTGATGGCACTCGGCGTGCCTCCTCCTGTCACCAGCATTGTTTATTTCTCCTGCATCAGGCTCATCGTTACCTTCCTTTGCTATGGAAAATTTACAGGGTCAACACGGTAGTTATAAGCTGAAGGTGTAAATCATACTTGTGACCTTTATTAGGCTGGAAAGGGCTGTGTTTACAAAAGCAGACACAAAACATAAGCCAAAGCACTATATGCTTAAGATATTTTGGCATGTTAAATGAAACAAATCACAGCATCTGCATAAACAGATGAAAACTTGTTGCTGGGAATAAAAGTCATTGTGGAACTTTATATAATTTTGCAGTTCTCTAAGCCCTAAATTCACATTTAAATTCGTAAGCTGTAGGTCCTCTATATCTTTGCAAATTGCATTAGTAGAGTTTTCAAGATTCAGAGAAATCTTTCAACTCTTTCAAAAATCTTGCATGAAGATCATCTTGTGCATTATCTGTGAACTCATTTGGCACTTCTCTTAAGTCCAGAGATTTCTTGATGTAATGAATTCCTTTCTTATATTTACTGTAGGTAGCGACCTGGGAGACTTTGTTGAATATGACCCAAATCTTTTAGATGATCCCCAATGGCCATGTGGCAAACATAAGCGGGTTTTAATATTTCCTTCATATATGGTAAGTGACATGCAAAATTAGGTGTAGCACAGATAAATTTTGGTAACAATATTTTGAAGGTTGAGGTTACATTTGGCCGTATTTTAAGAAGATTATTATTATTTTTAATCTACTAATAACAGCTGTTTGGAATGCTTTGTTCTAAATGACAGTTACTTACCAGGACATGTAAAAACAAACTCATGGAGGTATTACAAAAGTAAAGGCTTTTATTACCACCGTATTTCATAAATGCTTCAGATGAAAGGCTTGTTCGAACAATGCGCTCATTCTCTTGCATTCAGAGGAAAATGTATACTTCCTCTAATTGGCATCTCTTACAAAATAGGAGGATGCCCATTAGGGTTTTTCTGAAGTCATGAAGTTGCATTGTGTTTTGATGCTTATCATTCACTCCTCGGAACAGCGCTTCAGTGTCTAGTAGAGCCTTTGTTTCCCAGGTATTTATTTCACCATGGGATAGTCCTTCCTTTAATTGCAGCAATTACGAGCAGAGCCTGTATATTTTTCACTATATCCAAACCCGTAACAAGAGACACGCGTAACTGTTCCTTGATCTGTGCTCAACGTTCTCTGTGGTGAGAGACTTCTGCAGCCTTTTTTCAGTTGCACCAAGTCTGTAGACTTTGGTGTGCTATTTTGGCAGGACTGGCACAAGATGCCGGGCCATCGTATGCATGTAAGTGCGTATCTGTCTGAATTATACATCCAAAGTAGTAGTAGGCAGCAGGGAAAAACTTTTTTTTTTTTTTTTTTTTCCCCCCAAAAGTACCTAGTACTCTTATAATAGTTTTATCATAGTACTCTTATCTTAGTTTTTCATGTACCTAGTACTCTTATCTATATACAAATAGGATAGGATTTGAAACACTGAGGTCTAAAGTGTCGTCCATGTCCTCACTTAACTTGGAACAGAGATATGATTTAAGAAACTACTAATGTATGTAAAGATACAGGTTTTGTAGGGTCTTTTCTGCCCATCCCCCCAGTCTTTATTTGATAATAGGCCTCTTGGGTTCTCCTTCTTCAAAATAAATGGATTTTACATGTTCTGTGTAGACTGAAGGTTATCACCTTGCTGGCAGGAGTGTTCTGCCTGTTGCACAGAAAGGCATAATCGAGCTCTGAGGCTGTGTTTGTGCTAAATTTTCAAGTGGGAAGTCCAGTATGTCCTCTGCTTACTTTCAGCCAGTTTTACTTTTAGGGTTGGCAAGTTATTTTTTGGCTGCCCGCCCACAAAGTGTCAACCTTTTATGGCAGCTACATCTGGGTGGGAAAATATTTGTTAAGTTCTGATACGGTTATTGTCATAGACAGGGGGCTGTCTTCCCTCAAACAGAAAGACGTTGTTAACTGGCATCCAAAGTGAACATAGCTTTAGCAGTTATGGTGGTGTTTCCAGCCTTCCTCAGGCTGCGAATATGCGCCAGGCAATCTGAGTCCTCTAGGATCACTTGAGGTCTTCGATCCCTTCTCAACTTGGTGCTGAGATGGACATAGTTGGGCAAGTCAAAATAGGACAGCCAGGATAGCATCCTGCAGGGGAGGTCTCTGAGGCCCAGGAGTGGGTGTTCAATGCCCTTCTTTTCTATATGCCGGTTAACCACAGCATTTTGAGGTACTTTTATTGCAATAAGGAGCTGACTGGGCATTTCCACTGTGACAGAGGTATAATTAGATGATTTAAAGGTGGAAAATGGACTTCAACAGCAATTGTTAAAATCAACATCATTGTTTGTCTAGACTATATCTGCATTGACTGGGGTCTCTCTGCTTTTTCATTTTCTCTAGGGGTTAATTACTACTGTGTCTGGAAAAATGCTTTATTTCACATTTTGGGTTTTTTTTTCCTGAATTTGCCTTCCAGCTGTCACTTCTGCACTGCCTGAGGGTCTGCAGCACTCGCGTCTCCCTCTCTGAAGGCAGGCACTAATCTAAGAAAGGGCTGAAAGATATTAAGTGCTGTGTTTCTTTTGTTGGTGGGAATAACTGGCACATGCCAAGAGCTCTCTTGTCCAAGGTCCAAGGATTTTGCCTGCCCCTGGTCGAAGCAGCATAGCTGTGATGCCATGCAGGAGCTGCACAGCTTTGCAAGAAACCGAAGAGTGGGTGGTTGTTCTTCAGGGCTCGGCTGAGAGATTTCACAAGGGGCTGGTGCTTCCTTCAGCCGCAAGAAGGGAGAAAAGGTAGTGTCGGAGTGTCCTGGGAGCTTGCAGGTTAAATAGGATCTTGCAACTCAGGCTGTGGGTAAGGAGGGCTTGTGCATCGAGCTGGTGAATATAGGGTCATATTGGCTACGTAGGAGATTTTACTCACATCCATATTGGACTTTCTGGACTCAGCTGGCATTCCCCCTCCCTGCAGTTCACATCAGTGTGAACAGGAGCATAACAGGCTGTAATTTCAGGTCATTTTCTTCCCCAAATATAAAAATCGGCGTATGCTGCAATTAAAGCAAATTGCAGGCTGAGGCCAGTGAGAAACCTGTGGTTTTTTCTTGACCGTGCACAGCCATCGCGGTATTGAGAGACCTCTGCCAAATGACCGCAGAGCTGTAGAGCTGCTGTACATGGATTGAAACCAGTCTCTGGTCCTGAGCAGAATACAGTGGTAATTACTGCCTCTTGCAAGTGCCGGAGCAGCTGAGAGCGGCTCTGATGTCAGTGCTGAATGTTTAGTTGTGTGTGGAGGGCTGCAGCTTGTAATTAAAGTTTCGTTACTTGGCCAGCATTTAGCATTAATGCTTGGCAGCTGCAAGCTTGTATATATTTCCCCCCCCATCCCTTATGGATGTCAGAGCAATTAATGGGGGGAAGGCGTGCGAGAGGAATGTGAAGTCATGGCGGCGTGGATGAGCGGGGCTGGATGCTGGGCTGCGGCGCTGACTGCGGAGCAGGGCTACATGCACCCATATGACTCCTGGGAGCCCGGCTCCTGCTTTGCAGGCCAGGATTTCTCCACTGGTAAAACGCTGTTGAGGTCTGTGTGAACGCTGCATCAGTAAACACTGCAGGCTTTATCATGAGGCATAGGACAGGCAAAATGTGTGGTCTTGCTTGGATTTTACTCTGAAATACGTGCAGTTAGCACTCAAGCCTGTGTGACGTGCAGTTCCCTCCATTTTTGTGGAGCCTGAGTTTATCATCACTGACATTGACTTTTATAGTCTTGTAACTTTACTGGGCTGAATTAGTCCTGACTTGCAGAGGATTTTTAACTGCAAGTCCTCAGCTGTTTTCAAGGAGTAGCTAAGCTTCCTCCTTGAAGATATCTGTGGGGAAGAAGTGTTTTCGGTTCGGTCTTTTTTTACAGCAAAGTTCCTAGCTTGAAATGGTATACACTTCCCTGTCACATTTCTAAAAGTAATACCCACAAACAGCCTGTCAGGGGATGATTCTGAAAAAGCAGCTTCAATACTTTCCCAACACAAACTGTACAGGTTCTATTAATTGTGTTAGTCATATTTAAATTCTGCTTTGCCCCGGAGAAATTATTTTGCTTTATGTTGGCCTTGTAGGAGAGTCTACAATCTCTACCGCAATATAAACAGTAAGAGGTAGAAGAATTCCATGCTGGGGGGTGAGGGGAGGAGGGAAGCATCATGTCACGGTTAACAGATGTCTTCCTGGCTGATACTGCTAAAACAGGAATTCTTGCAGATTCTTAAGTCTGTCTAGAATGGGAACTTTATCTACCAGGCAGAGCAGTAATTTTTGTGCTCGAGTCTTGCGTTGACCAGGGTACCTCCGAACTTGTCAGTGCCTCCCTGGCCTCCCTGTGTTCTTGCCAGCAGAAACAAACTCCTTCCATGCAGAAGGAGAAAACTCACTTTGCAACAGGCGTGAGGCTGACCCCGCAGTACTGCTTTTGTTCGTAACACAGAAACACAGGAGCGTGTTAGCTGGCTGCTGTGCGCTGCCAAAACTTGCAGCAAAAGAAGAAAAACCCAGATCAGTAGCATCTTGACTTTGAGTGACCCTTCTGTAATAACATCCCTGCAATATCCATCCATCCGTGCCCAAGGGATACCCTTGGAAATTGGTTTGGGTACTTAACTACAATTTCAGTGCATTGGTTTAATTATGTCAAAATAAATTGACATCTCTACACCACTAATAAAAAAGCGTGTCGCATAAGTCTGCAGTGCTCTTACAGCAGGCTGACTGTCAGCCTGCATTTGCCAGGACTAGTGTCGAGCACTGCCAGGCTGCATTATTAAATATTAGTCCTCCAATGTGATTTTAAAATTAGAACTGCTTGCTGCCCTGGCCGTTTAGTCTAACAAAAGCCCTGCATGATGATACAGCGCATTCGGTCTCCCGCTCCCCCATTCTGTCTTTCACAAGGAGCATCAAGGTCAGGAGTACTCCGCTACAGCCGGCGTCCTTCGGTGCCGTCACCCTATTCTTTGAGCCGCTTCCGTAGTTGTAAATTAAGCATCTCCAGACTGCTTTTTTATCAGTTGCTGACCTTGTACCCAAAAGCTTCAGGGAGCAGAGGATCACAGTGGTGGTATATAGTCATATTTAAACCCTGTGCTGTAGGCTTTTGATGCTATATTTGGCTGAGACGCCAATAAACACATATTTTGTAACAACGACACACTGTATTAATTGATAATTATTTCTGTGTGTTAACCATATAAAATAAACTGGCATCCTTCCATGTACTTTAATTCAAAGAGACAGTTTTGAGATTATTTGCTTTGTGAAATTCTAAATCTTTCAGTTCAAAATCCTTGAATATTAATAACTTTCTAACAACTGAAACATCTTTTAGTCTTCCCCCTTTTTTTTTTTTTTGCTGGGTTTTGTTTCCTATTACAAAGATGGAATCTCTCCCATTTTCCATCGCTGTTTTAAGCCTCTGCTCTAGCAGGATTTCCAATATATGTGCATCTTCAGCCATAAGTATATGCATTAGGTTACTGACAGTTTATAGTTATGTAGCTGGTGACTTGCAGTATGCATTAAGGTAGCCAGGCAGCGCAGAGCCATTGACTTCTTTTCATTTGTTACGTGGTTGAGAACTTACCATTGACCTACTGAAAGTCTGTTAAAAGTACCAGTCTTCTGTCTGCTCTCTGTGAAGTAGATGTGTCAGAGGGTATACAATAACGACAGCTGAAGAGAGCCCATCATATACCTTTTATTATATTCACCTATTTTATTCTGATTTTATCCTTCTTAAGCAGGAGATAGAGGCATCCAAGGCTAGATCATCTTTTACTGGTAGCATGCCAAAGTAGGATTTATTTTCAACAATATTTCATCTTGCCAGTCTTTCCAACCATTTCAGGCATCCTCCCTCCTCCCATATTTATGAAACTATATATACAGCTTTCCTATGAGAAAGCAGCTGCTTGAAAACACTTGTGAATAACATACAAGCTAACCTCCAAGTTCAAAACTGCCAGCCACGCAAAAAGTGTGCAGAGTATGGACTTCGGCCGAAGCATTCATCACGTTGCCCAGGCATCTGTCAGCTACCTTATATCAAGGCTTTCATTTGTCTTGTGCAACTTCCATCGCCAAACTAAAATATACATACACAGATTTGTGTACAGAGAACATGAACAGAGCTCACGAAGGAGTATTGCTGAATACTGAAGTGAAATGTGTTTTGTGCAAATAAGCTGTGAGAAACAAGACAGACGTTTGTGGATGACAGAAGTTACAAACATTCGAGATTAGAGTATGAGAGAGACAGTTTGGTAGTTCCCAGTGCCTTGCTCCTGTGTCTGACAGCTCTGGGAGAGCAGAGTGCCTGCCTGGTAAGGAATAACATTATGTATAAGAAAGCATGTTTTGATAGAAAAACGCTGTGCTCCTTTTAGGGAAATATTTGCAAACTCTTCATAAAATTTGGTGCATCGGCATTGAACAGTGCTCCTACATGGGCAATACCAGAATTGTTCCAGACAGACAAAAATCCACGCCATTTACAGTCATGTCTTCTCCTCAACACGGCAGCTTCATTTGGGACTCGCAAGCCACTCAAGCGCCATGAAATGGCCTGAAACGGAGAAGGGAAGCGTAAACGCTGGGCAGAGAGCAGGCAGCGAAGGATGACGTGAGGTCAGAGCCCTCCCGTGCCAGATCCCAGCTGGTCCTTGTGGGTCACTGGGCCACCCCAGAGGTTCCCTCGACTCCATCCCTCGTGGGCAGGGGCAGCGGCAGGGGGTTGCTTCTCAGTGCTAAGCCGTTCGTGGGGTGCAGGAGGTGCCCCGGGCAGGAGCAGGGTCGGGGACCGGGATTTCTATGTGGCCTCGTGGGTGCTGTGCCCCAGCCACAGCGTGACAGCGAGAGGGATGCTCGGGTGCCTGGTCAGAAACAGTTGGAAGGGGTAACTGATTGGATCACTCAACAGACACTAATTCAGCATTGCTTGTAAATTACCTGTCAACAGATATTTTTTTTTTTTTTTTTTTTTTTGTTTTCTGCCTTCCTCCCTGGTGGGCAGGGTCCCACATGCTTGCATTTCTGTAGGCACCAGCTGGGCAAACAGCCCCATTGGCAAACCAATGCTGGGCTTCTGCAGCAGCTAAGAAAAAAAAAATCGGGGGGGGAAGAAGTTGCACAATTCCTTTTCTTGAGAATAAGGGCAGTTAGCTGAGCTCTCCAGCATGGCACTGACAAGATGAGACAGCTGCCGTAGAGCCAGTGTGTTCAAACATGCTGCCGTTATCCTGTTACATGAATCAAAACCAGCACACACCAGCTTTCATCTGGATTTCATTATTGTGATTTATATCGTAGAGACTGTTGTCTTGCAGGAAGCAGCAGTATACAGCGTTGGGGGGGGAGATTCTTATCAACAGGACAAAATTGACAAATCTCTCTGGTTAAAAATAGCCCTTCCACCTTACCATTTTCAGTTTTAAGCTGTCTGCTTATTCTCAAGCCTCTGAGTGCTTTGCTTTAAATAAAATTTTTTAAAAAGAGCTTTTCTCCTTCTAAAGAGAATTTAGCTGAATTCTGGCAAGTGTCCCACGGGCGGGCGGAGTCCCAGGTAAAACAGACGGTGCCTGCAGAGCGGCCGCGGGGAAAGGTGCGCGCCGGGGGGCTGCCGCTGCGGGGTGGCAGAGCCCAGGGCTCACCCCGCCGCTGCACAGTCGCCCCCGGAGCTGGGGTCACGCCGGCACCTACTTGTTGGAGGTGAAAGCGACTGAAACTTGCTGTCCGGTGTAATTTCTGTGCGGCTGAGTCCGGAGGATGGTCGAGCCCTCCCTCTGCTGCCGTGCGCTTTCTGCAGCGAAGGGGTTTCTCTCATGGAGGTGAGGTTTGTGCGTGATTTCATCCTCCTCTGTGCGAGGGAATATGATTACCTGGAGGGTGCCAAGTGCAAGTCTGCCAGAAGAAACCCATGATCACTTTGAGCGAGATAATTAAGATAAAACTAAGGACCTCCATGGTAATGGAGAGCAAACAACAGGCAGTTAGGTTTGCAGTGAAGCATGAAGCAAGGCGTCGTGTAGCTTTTCACAGTAGCACCGAGCTCACTCTTTCTAGGATTGCCCAAGACAACAGAAAAAATGCTGGTAGTAACTAAAATCATCTTTGGATTTAATAGTGGGTAACGTTTATGTGCTCAGTGTCTCTTGACTCTCTAAGTAAGAGCAGCATGGACCGATGCTTCTGTACTTTGAGTAGCAGACGGCACTGGTCTAAATTATGTTATGTGGCTTGTTGCAGTAGTCGTCTTATAGCAGTACCAGGAGGAACCCTCTTAATACTACATAAAACTCCCAGACTATCTGTGTGTCAGAAGCACCCAACTTGCTGATCCTCTGGCAACAAAACCAAGGGGTGGGCAGGCAGGCAGCGACATCCCAGGGAAAGAAAGGAGAGGAGTAATTGGTAGCTGCTTCATTCTTCTGCTTCGGAGGGCTGAGCCCTGCCAGGTGAGATGAAGCACATGAGAAGCTGTCTGTGACAAAGAGCCGTGGCCGCACAGGTGCGTGCGTACGTCCTTCCAACCTCAGCAAGATTAAAACCAGGCAGACCCGCACATTTCAGTTGAACCCTTTCCCTCCGACGCCAGGTAGGGCAAGGTTTCTCCTCCCTGTCTTTTCCTCTCTTCGTTTTATTCAGGCATGGCAGCGCGTTGCCTGCCTCAGCGCCAAGGTGGCGTATGAATTTTTGAGCTCAGTGGCACTGCGGCGTCTGCCCAGACCTGTGCTGGAGCTCATCCATACACATGCAGGGCAGCAGGGGTGGCTGAAGAGGGCTGATGTGGCTTTCTCTCTTTGGATGATTTTTTATAACTGGCAGCTTTCCGTAATAGGACTGAATTTCCTTAATAAATTATCCCCTTTATTGAGCAAAATTTGGACTGGTGCCTAACACATAACTGTGTTGGAGGGGCCTCACAAGCATTTATAGTTGAGGAAGATGGCAGGCAACTGGTGTGTGTGACGTGCCCAGCAGAATTGCCTGCCAGGACGTAGTGGGGAGCAATTTATCTGGAGAGATGATGCTTCTCACACTGCAAATCAGATAGCAGAACGGCCCACATTTTAAAACATGTGTACGACCATAACAACAAGGCAAGAAGTTGTTTTTTTCCTCTCTATTACAGTGTGTCTACCTCAAATACTGCTGTGCGCTATTCAGGGTAAACATGTGTTCTGCTTTCTTTTAAAGTCCTATAATTATCCATCATTTTGTTACCGTTATCTCATAAATAAAGTGCAGGAAAAGTTAGGTGTGTTTTACTCCCCTTCATGCTCATTTCGGATCCAGGCAAGAACATGACCAGGTAACAAGGGTTGTCCAATTGCTTTCTAGAGCCATTACGCTCTCTCTTCCCCAAGCCCTTCCATGTACTATTTTAATTATTGAAAAAGCTGCAAGCATATGCAGTCAGTCTTTTTGGCTGATTTAGGTTCCCATGAAGATATAATACAGCAAGGCTCCATCTTCTATAAAGGCATAACATGCGACAAGTGTTTTGCATGCCTCTTTCCACGTCTTCTTGTTTAGCGTTAACAGCCCTTTACCATAATATAGGTTAATCATAAACAGAAATTAGAAGGAAAAAATTATTGTACTGGAGGGAAGATGCACTGCACTGCAGACTGCTGCTCTCCCACTGCCTGTGCTTGAAGCTGGCCGGGAGCTGGGTGCCTGGGGACCAGGTTGTTCGCTGGCTGCCCAAGCTGGGGCTCTTCTCTGCTGCTGTCTGAGGGGCAGAACAGCCCAAGCCAGGACGAGAATTGGCACATCCCCAAAATGTAGGCCGGTTTGTTGTTCAGCTGGTAGACTTTGGCCAGGTGAGCGGTGACAGAGGATTTGGGTAAAACGCTTCCTGGATGAAGACCGAAGGAATGAGAGAAGTGCTGCAAGCCCATAGCTGCGAGAGCTGGCATTGCGCTACCGGCCAGGAGGGCCCTCTGCTACTTGGGGAAATTCTTTAGGTTGTGGCAAAAAGGAACAGCAGGCTCAATGTAAAGGAAATAGACTGTACGCTTTGTATGTTGTCCTAACTCAGTATTTTTGTCCATTTATTGCCTAACTTATGACAGCATTACTGTCTTGCGCTCTACTGAATGACCTGCCATGTAGGCTAATTACCTATTTTATCACAAATATGTGCTGTGGCAGTCAAGAATTCGTACCAGCAGTTTCTCTGAAGAATCAGTTTGAGAGAAATGCATAATATGTCTCAGAACTGCATGGAGATACGCACGCAAAATATGGTCATGAAATCAGTTATTGTGATGATTTTATTTGGTTTAACAAGACTTCTCAGCTAGCTTTTGTCCACCCACATTTAGCTTAAACTCGGTTTTAGCGATACTTGGAGGATCCTAATAAAGTACGTGTTGTTCGGGGCTTGCGCTCAGCAGTCGTCTCAGATTTCAGCTCACTTGTTCTGACGGAGCAGTCACAAAGAAATTGTTGCTTTAATTCAGACTTAATTTTCCCCTCTGCTGAAAGCATTGGGACTGACTGGCACTTGTTTGGTATTCCTTGCTTTTGGGAATTGAGTGATCTTGTTTGTTACAAACTAAAAGAGCAATCCTCTCTTGACCATGTGTTACAGACCACAGTCATAGACTACGTGAAGCCATCAGATCTCAAGAAGGACATGAATGAGACCTTTAAGGAGAAGTTCCCTCACATCAAGTTAACCCTCAGTAAAATAAGAAGGTACGTTGCAAAGCTTGGGAAGGCTGCAACGTGATGCAGCTGTCTCACATTTCAGTGCAATTGCTGCTGTACGTGAGGGGAAGCACAGCACTGATTGATCTTTCAGGAGCAGTGACCGGCAGAGGTGTGGAGTAAGTCAGTCAGATGATCGCTTTGATTAGCGGGCTGAGTAAACGAGATACGGGAATGTACAAACACGCACCGGTCAGGTGTCAAACCCAGCATCTAACGGGATGAGGATGCGAGCTGGGCATGCGCTCTACTAAAATATCCAGAAAAATAACACAACAGAGTCTCTAAGCTCATGGCACTTAGGTTAAAAAGAGACTGAGGAAAGAGAAATGCTGACTTTTGTGCCTTGTCCAGAGAGCATGGCCAGAAGCAAAACAAGTGGTCAGCTTCACAGCAAAGTTGGAGTATTTCATCACTGTTTCCGGTATAGCAGGCTAGACATATTGCTTCTCTGAAGTAATGATAATTTCGTTTGACTGAAGTGGCCAGAAGGATACTGAGTCGTGCTGCTCTGTAACCAGACAGTACTGCAGTACATGGAAAGGCTGTCAGTTTGGATTTGACCAACCATAACCAGCAGCAAAGCTGCATATTGAGCACAAGCAATCGAGCTGTTGTTGACTAAATAAATTGTATGCAGCTTAAGACCTCTGATGAAATATTGTTACTAAAAATGTCAAAGCTTTTTAGTTGCTTTTATAGTTTAACACAACTATCTATTCGGGGCAGTGAGGGGAAAGGGTGAGGTCAAAATGTGCCGTGAAATGCGTCCCCAACACAGAGCATAAAGATACCTGCCCGGTAAATTACGTTTTCCTTTTCCCCTCCCATTTGACTAAGGAGGAACCTCTGAAAGGATGACTCTTGGGGTGAAATGAGAAATGCTTTAAAATGCAGTTCACAGCATACTTGTCTGGTCTCTTTACTCAGCTTGAAGAGAGAAATGCGCAAGCTTGCTCAAGAAGAATGTGGTTTTGAAGAGCCCACAGTGGCCATGGCCTTTGTCTACTTTGAGAAGCTCGCTCTCAAGGGGAAGCTGAACAAGCAGAATAGAAAACTTTGTGCTGGAGCCTGTGTTCTTTTAGCAGCCAAAATTGGCAGTGACCTCAGAAAACATGAAGTCAAGCATCTTATAGATGTACGTATCCATAGATTTCCAGTGTTCCTTCTACATGAAGTGCCTGTGTATGGTCTACACAAGCCTGCTTGTCAGTGGCCACACTCTAAGTTTCCAGCTGTACAGCCAGCTAAATACCTTTCTTTGTTACGTATTTATGTGGAAGTAGTAGTGATCAATGTCACTGCAGAGGCGCGGGAAGCTCGTTTGATGTGATTGAAGACCCTGGTGTCAGATGCTGTGAGGGCTGAGAGGTATCTGACCACCATTCTGTCAATACAAGTCAAAAGTTAACCCTCAGGAAATTCATTTTGCTTTTAATTATGTTTTCAAGAATGTCAGTAAGGACTCTCCTTTGAGAGGTAAATGCAGATACTAATTTTGGGGGGAGTCTAGGAGACTACCAAGTTTATGTTTCTTTCATCAAGTTAAGCTTTTGGGCAAGAAAACCTAAAGAAGTGTTCCCATTAGAACACCTCACCCCAACTGTTTTTTTTTGTAGACTAAGGTGTTTGGTCTTCCACCCACTCCATATGAAAGAGTTAACAGAAGGGAGCATTACTCCATAATCGGTTTGCAAGCACTGAGATACCAATGTGATTTAACGCTACAGAAAGTTAGGGCAGGTAGCTGGTACTTGGCTAGAACCAACTCACTTAGTTCAAGAGACATGGAAACTTGGTTGGGGGGCAGAACTGGACTCATGCCCTTCTGCCACAGTCACAGAGCTGGGTCGACAGTCGGTTTGTTAGAAAGCCGCCTGAATAAGCAGAAAAAAAATCAACCCAGTGGGAGTTGGGAGATGTGGCCTCTCTTGCTATCCTGAAACATTGGTCCATCCTTAAGACACATTGAGCTTTTCAGTAGACCCAGTGGGGAGAGAAGTAGCAAGCCAGGGAGATCATAAGAAGAGGACGGGGGGGGGGGGGGGGGGGGAAATATCCCTGCGCAGCTGGTTGCCTACTTGTAGCATCCAAATCCAGTGCAAACAGCAGAGCAGATGGAGGTTTAGTACATTACAGCAGAAAGCCAGCTATGAAACCCATCTCATCCCCCTTGAGGACAGTAGTTTCTGTTACTCACCGTTCTTATGGCTGTTGCAGATGACACCTTCTGCCTCTGAGGTATTAAGATCAAATGTATCTAATTGTAGCAGAAATAATTTCCCCAATAGGGTGTTGTAACACAGTCTAATGCTGAAAGGAAAATTAGTGATTTCAAGCAGCGCAGGAAGTTTGTGGGCAGTTACGAGACACATGTCTTCCATTACACAAGTGATTTCAATGTTCGCATGAAGCCAGGAGTTTCCTCTTCCTGCAGCGGTAATCGCTGTGATCGTTAGAAGATGTATCTGCTGGAGATGGAGTGAGCGAAACGACAAACATGTCAGAAATAGCAGGGCAGGCTGAGCTTTGTAAGCTCACCTTCGCAGGAAGGAATCAGTACATCCAGTTCATCCTGCTCCCATTTTCTAAACCTAGAGCCATGCATATCCAGCAGGGCAGAGGTTTAATGACAGCAGCACGCATGTTTTGAATAGTGTCATCTGTAAGAAAGCACTAGAAAGTCAAATCCTCATTCACAAAGACTTCTTTTTATTATTTTTTTTTTTTTCCCTTGGCTGTCATTGCAGAAACTGGAAGAGAAGTTCCGGCTGAACAGGCGAGAGCTGATCGCCTTCGAGTTCCCGGTGCTGGTGGCCTTGGAGTTCGCTCTCCACCTTCCCGAGCACGAAGTGATGCCGCACTACAGACGCTTGGTGCAGAACTCCTAGCGCTGGCTGCCCTGCGGGGAAGGGGCTCCCGACTGTTCCCGCTTGGCTCTCCTGAGCCGCTGTTACTACTGGAAATGCAAAATCAGACTCCTAACACTTCACTCTCTCTCTCCCCAAAACAGTTTTTCTGGCAACATATAGGAAACGCTGCGTCAACATAAGACTCTCAGCTTTGACAGATTTACGTATCGTTACTTTCTCAAAGCAGGTGAAGACTGAGCTGTTGGTAAATGGTTAACGTGCTGAAACTGGGTGGCGACTGACCCTACCTGTGGGGACTACGGCTATAAAAGTAGGCAGAAATTTGAAGGGCAGCCTCCATGACCACCCCTCTCTCCATCACACAAACCCTGGAAGCCCACATGAGTGCATTCTCATAAGCGCTTTTTCTACAGACCTGCTGCAACTTCCAAGAGGACTTCTTAACGTGAAAAAGCTTTTAAAGAGGCTATCTTCACTGTGTCAAAAAGAATGTGCCAATCTATTTTTGTATCAGCAATTGAAAGTGCACTTTTTCCTGTGGGGTGTTTGTGTGTGTATCCGTGTGTGTGTGCGTGTGCGACACCAAACTGATCTCAGTCCAGGTGGTTGGCTTAGCTGTTTCCGAGTGTATCAGTTACTGATGGCGAAGATCAAGGTGACCTTACGTGTTTACTTCTTGAAAAACGTACCTACTGGAAAAGTGGTAAATGGGATCATTCTTGGACACTTGGTTTTTTTATTCTCTGATCTTTCCAACATAGTACCTTTGAAAGGATTACACTACTACTGCTACGAGAGAAGGATCAGCAACTGACCTTGAGTTTTCAGTCATGTTTGTGATAAAGATGAAAGCATTAGTATGAGATTTCCATGTCATGTTTTTTAAAAATATCTTGTGTTAAGCCACATGCATATTTTTAACCTTCGCACTTTTCCCACTGTGGAGATGGTTAGACTTGCACTCTGTAGTGTTGTATTTCTGTGCTCTATGTTAGAGTGCGTAATAAGCACATTTATTGTGCTGTATCTTAAAACAGTGTTTTATTAAAAAAAAAAAAAGAGTAGGGCTCAGCAGTATAACAGGTGTCTTAAGGCTCCAACAGCAGGGGCATCAGCTATTGTTACAGTTTTTGGTTTTTAACTAGAATTGACTGTGCAAAACCTAAAATCAGTGCCCATTGAAGTTAAAGGTCCAGTTCCTTTAGACATTTCAGTACTGGAGTTTTACGGTAGAACTTCTTGCAGCTTCCCTGGTTCTAACTGGACACCCAGAAAGCTGGAGGGTTTCATCCAAGCTCCCCGATGCTACATACACACTAAGCTAGCGCCATGCTTACGGACATCGTTCAGTTGTTATCCTGTGAGATTACACCCCTGTCCAATCTTCTCCTTTGCTGGTTCACTTAACAAGCCTTGCCCTCAACATGCCCCACACGGATCCGGTAAAGTCAAATACTTACAGTTATGGTATTTATAAAAAAAAAACTTAAAATCTCAAGCATGAGATTTTAGCTGAAGCCTTACCTCTCTAAGTTTGGGAGTGCTTGCTCAGAGTATGGAGAGGGCTTGTGAGCAGAACGTAGAGAAGTGGGACATACCAGAGGATGTAAACACACTAATGCTTACTTTCTTTCGCTCTTACTTTAATCAGTTTTATTATTTCCTTCAGTTAGGCCAGGAAACATCCAGTTTCTTTACCAGCTTTGACTCCTTTAAATTCTAGTATGAAAAACGCCTGCATATGATTGCTCTATAGGATCTGGAAAGGTTACATGTCAGGACAAATGGGAATTTGTTTGATGCTGTTGCTCTCCCTCCATTTTAAGGGGGAGGGTGACTATGCTAGCTTACCGTTACTATGAATACTTACCTAGTTACTGATCAGATACATTCCAACAGGATTGGGGAGGAGGGGGTAAAGAGAAAAGCGTGCACTCACCTCCCCGGTGCAACGCCCCATGTTGCTGCAACCCACGCATCACTCGGCCGGCGGCGGAGCGAGGGGAGGGGGGCCCTCGCCGGTGCCCCTGCTCCCTCCTCCTCCTCCCAGCCCCCACGCAGCCAAGGAACAGAGGAGCCGAGAGCCTGGAGCGCACCTAACACCTACGGCTGCCCTGCCAGTTTATTCAACCCAAAACGGCAGTGTAGTGTTGACCTACAAGCCAGAACGGTCTGTGGGTCTGCCAGGAGGGCTTCTATCCTTGGCTGCGTCCCTTCCCACCGAAATTGTGTATATACGTTCGAGGTTTGCTTCCGATTGCAGAGATCTGTTTCTAATAGCGACCACTCAAGGCTAAGCAGAAGCTTTACCTTTCCGTAAAGGCTTCTACCTTTTGCTTTTGAGTTTGATTTTTTTTTTTTTATGTTGCTTTATAGTATTGCAGGGAAAAAGCAAATTGTGATTGCAAGATGCAGACTAAAGAATGACAGTCTTACAGTAGTCTTTAGAGACGCTATTGAATCACGCTGTCACATCTTTTGTCTTCTGTGCTGCTACCCAACCCTGATCTACAGTTTACACAGATTTCTGGGATGAAATCTGATTGCTGGAGACTTTCTGCTTTTTGTTGTTGTTCTCGTCGTCGTCGTCTTGGGGGCGGGAAAGGGTTTCGGAGTGATGTTCAGTTACAGTTTGAATGTGGAATAAACACAATGGTGATGATGTTGCACTGTTCACTTAGGAACGTATATAAAGCCATATGATGCTAGATCTCAGAGCACAAAGCTTGGTCAGTACAATTATGGTTAGGACAACGGGCAGGATTTGCCCCCCTTTTCTCCCCAACCCTGGGAAAATTCAGGCTGAAGTGGTAGAGGAAATCTGTACCAAACAAAAAACATGTTGATTGTTTGCCTTTGTCTTACATGGTAATGAGTGTTGATTTACAAATGATTTTAGGTTCAACTTTAAATAGTTTGGGAGAATAATCCATTCCATATCACTTGTTCTGTTTTGAAATTATATACCGTACACTCTACCATGCAGAGTTTATTCCTTTTCTAGAAAAATAAATAAAAGTTTTAAAAAAATTGAAAAACCCTGACTCTTTTCCACCAGTGACAGTATGTAAAATTATTCTGTTCTCTCATCTGTACGTGTCAAATGGTTTTGGGTTTGTTTTTGTCTTCCTCTGGGACATAAAGCTGCTTATTAATAAGTCAATGGTGGGATTGCCCAAGGGCCCTTGCCATCTCCTGACATTCATCTCCCTCCAGAGCCCTCACTTCCAGGATCTTGCCTCCAGCCAAGATCTTAATCTTCTTCCCAGACCATTGGTTTTGGTTTGGGTTTTTTTTTTCTTTTTTTTTTTTGAAGCCCTTCTTTTTGGCACCAGCTCCTCCTGGAGGTGCCAGGCCCTGGTTCTCCCAGTCCAAACCATCGGTGTGGAGAAGGACGAGGCACAGGCAGGCTCCTCAGCATTGTTCATGTTTCACGACCCCTTGTTCACTGGAAAATTTGGGATATGCCACTTTGGTTTAGTCCAAGTGGTGGTAAAATTTACAGCTGGCCCCCATACCAGTTGTAGTTTACAAGCAGCCGCTTCTTCCGGAGGTTGAAAGTTCAGTTTTGGACATTGATGCATGCATGCACCCAATTATCCACCACCTCTTGGCGCTCAAGCTATTTTTTTCCACCTAAATCCAACACCTAGCTAGGCAGTCTCACCAAACACCACCCATTTATCGTGCATTTTCATTCAACATCAATAAAGTTATGCGAAAGGTTTGGCTCCCTACCTCCACCCATCGCTCTCTGGGTTCTCTAGAGACCCTCAACAGCTGTAAATCCTATCTGTGGCAATATGAACATAAGCTGGATTTACACAGACCCCAGAACATAAAAATACACAGAAAAATGCTTTACTAATCATTTTCCAAAACTACTCACTAACAGGCAATGGCTTCTTTGGGATAGGCTGTAACATCTTTAAATGACACACCTTCAGCTAATTGCTCCAGCCTCCTCAAATACGGAGCCTGCAGTTTAAGTCTTCCCTGGAAGCAGTGAGGAGTAGTTTGTTAGGAGATGGTAACACCTGCCCACGATGCTAAAGCATTTTGGCATCAGGCCCCACATTAAACATTTAAAAAAAAAAAAAAAAAGTAGTTTAGCGAGGTGAGAGACTGAGCAATCGCAGCAACAGTGTCACCACCATGGGCTGAAACGGAAATCTGTCACAAGTTGCACCTTTGGGGAGGAGAGGAGGGAGTGTAGGAGGCAGATTTGAACTTAATTTGTTCATCTTCCATTGTAAACTTTGTAGTCAAGAGGGGAAAAAAAAAAGATGAAAAAGAAACTTCAGGTGCATCCCTTCAAAGAAAGTTGCACACAAGCAAAAAGGCCTTTCTGAAATCCCAAACCTTATTCCTTCCCACCAGCTTCAGTGCGAGCCCATACCGCCAGAGACTCCCTGCCTCAGCCTGGAGCCTGCTGGTCCGGATAAGCTCAGAGGAGAGCTTTTCAGTCACTATAGACCAAAAAAAACCCTTGCCCAGATGCCAACAGCAAATACCAGGGCCAACAGTGAGAGGAGAAGCAATGCTTCTAGTGTGCTACTGAGAAAGGGCAGGAGCTGTGAAGCTGGGAAATGGCCTGTATACCTTCAAAGCAAGGCAAGGGGACCAAGAAGTAGCTGAAGTTGCTGCTGACTTGAGCAACAAACACTTCCTTCCCTTGGCAAGAGCTAAATATGGGCTACTAGCAGAGGTTAATTTACCCTTTCTACGCATTCCTTATATATAAGAGGGCTTATATAAAAGAGGGCGAGAGACTCTTTATAAGGGCAGAGAGTGACAGGACGAGGGGGAACGGGTTCAAACTGAAAAGAGGGGAGATTTGGATTAGATGTTAGGAAAAAATTCTTTACTCAGAGGTTGTGGACGCCCCATCCCTGGCAATGTTCAAGGCCAGGCTGGACGGGGCCCTGAGCAACCTGGTCTAGTGGGTGGCGTCCCTGCCCATGGCAGGGGGGCTGGAGTTAGATGATCTTTAAGGTCCCTTCCAGCCCAAGCCATTCGATGATTCTATGATTCCTCTAGCCTGTCACACATCCCTTTCCGTAATCTTGCTGAGCATCACCTTAAACCAGCTAAGACCATTGCCTCAGGTAAATTGTTTAGACAGATGCTCCAGGACTTAATTCTTCAAACCAGAAGAAGCCTTCCAGTTTGCAGTCAAATTTCATTGGTGACTAATTTAGAACTTTTTGACCTCCGGTCAGTATTTCATCTAACTTGAAACTGCAGTCTTTCCCCTATGGGAACTCTGGGATGGGGGTCCTCAGCAGCAGCAGATACTCTTAACAAAGCTCTGGTATCTAGTTAGACAAGATACTAAAAGGAGAAAGGAGAGGCAGGAAAATAATCCTCTTCCAAGAGATTCCAAGCCCAGTGAAGAGTTGCCTTGGCTAACATCAGTGGGTACATCGGTCGAGGAAGAAGTTGTGCAAGCCAGGTTTCCAGAACCACCGACACGAGGCCTAACTTTCCTCATTTTCTGTTCACCAGCAGCCATGAGCTAGCCATTATACTCTTCTCTCCTTCCCAACACACACAGACACAAAGGACAAGTTTTCATCTTCCCCATTGCTTCCCTCTGCCAACAGCTGGAGGGTTTTCTTGAGAGTTGACTGGGGGAGAGAGAGGATGAAGAAGCAGAAGGGGAGAATATAAAGCCTGATTTATTTACAAGCCAGTATTAAATACTCTGTGTTCACAAACAGAGACTGGTTTACGAGGAATGTATTCTGTTCATTGATTTGGGAGAGTATTGGGATTTTTCTTTCAGTTTTTAGACTAAGCTTTAGACAACCTTTCTTCAGCACTTTTGTAGGGGCTGGAGCCTTACAGTGAGGAAAGGTTTCGAGACATCTGGACTACCTCAAGCCACCTGTTTCTCCTCTGTTGCCACACCAATTACTTACGTTGCCCGCGTGGCTGCACTGTGCTGGGTTTTTACAAAGGACAAAGGCATCGTGTCGCAGCACGAGAACGGCGGTCGCAGCATCAGCTTTTAGTCTCTCACACCAGAAGACTAAAGGTTCCCCATACCGGTTCCTAAATTTCTGCCCATCCGTTTGCATATTAGGAACCCCTGGGAATGCACCGGTCTCAGCTCTTTCTCCTTCTCTCACACTTAGCCCATCATCACATATACACAAATTAAAAAGCAGGTAAGATGGCACATCTCGACATAGTTATAGAATGCTAAAAAAAAAAAAAAAAGCAAGCTTACCAAATGGTAAGCAGAAGAGATGCCTTATGTGCTGGCCTGCCCCCCCCTTGCAAGGAGCTGGGGTGGCGGTCCTGGCTGGGAGAGCAGCACGCGCGTGACGGCCTCCCCACCCTTCCAGGCTTCGACATTGCCTTGACCAAAGAGCCACTTTGGATGGGGAGGGGAGACAACGCACCAGGAATAGACTCAGAGTTGCAGAGCTGAGCAGCCCGACACGCTGCGCGGGGGCGGGAGGAACCGTCCGCGAAATTACAAATACGCAGAAAATGACAGGGGTCTGTGATTTCTGGCGGTATTTTCTGCTGGCAACCGAAGCAGCCCGATATTGTATTTTTTTTCTTAAAAAAGATAACAACCTAATGTAGAAATGTAATAGCTGTAAAGTTTTAAAAAGACAGATAAAAGGCTTTTATTTCTAAACTGCTCTCATCCCACTCAGAGCAAAAATGACTGAATTGTTACCATCCGAGTTGGATTAGCAGTCTAGAGCCCAGTCCCTCCCCACTTGCCGGCAGCTGGATGCCCCTGCAGACCGACATGAGTGAACATCCCTAAGCAGAGGCCTGAACCCCAGACACCTTCCTCATGGCCTCCCGCTTCTGTGGGTGAGAGCACAGCCTGCGAGGCAATCGACTCCTGTCAATTAAACTAACTGCTGCGTGCAGTCCTTTTTAATCAGGAAAGATAGGAGGTCTGTCTTCAGTGCAGGGCAGGAGCACATGGTGGGCCTGGTTCCCACCTTTACACATTGGCTACCTCTTGCTTGCATGTTGGGGAAAGGTTTGGCTGTGCACCCACCGACCGCCCATCCAGCTTTGCTTTAACAGAAAACCCACAGTGCTGGCAAGAAGGGATGCAAGGAGCCATCACCACATTTGTCCAAGTGAGAATCCCTAGAGGAAAAGGGAGAACTGAGGCACGTTCAAGACATGCCCACCTAAAGAAAGGAGAATTGAAGCAAAGACTACCCACTCATCATCCATCATCACCACCACCATCATCTTCATCTTCATCGTAATGTCTTCTTAAGAAAAGGATGTCCCACCAGCTGTGAGAGGACTAAAAGGGTGCTGAACAGCATGGTTGAAATACAATCATTCCTTCTGCCTTCAAGGCCAAAAGTGAGCTATTCAAAGAGCACTAGGTCTGTGCTCGGACCTCCCTTGATGCTACCCACAAACTAACTGTGCTGTAGCTCCTCATGGAGCACAAGCATTTTAAAGAAACATCTAAGCATGATTTAGACATTTCAGATGATGGACAAAAAGTCCAACACATTTCCAAACATCAGTAGGTTGTTCCAATCTCAGTCTCTTCTAGTTGTAAGCATTTTTTCTAGCCAAAACTAGACCAACCCAAGCTTATAAGCAATCCCAGGGCATTTAAATGCACATCTTTCAAAAGCAGAGTGCTTTTGAAAACTCAATATTTAGTGCCTTCTTTCACAGCGACATCCTCCCAGCTATCTTGAAACGTCCTCCAGTGAGCAGCAGAGACTGGATGCCAATCAGCATCTGGGGTATTTCTGTGGGCAAAGATTACAGTGCACACAAAGCCAACACTAGAATTGCAAAGTGGTCATCTCCCATGACAGCCCGAGAGGTTCGTTAATGTTTTCTGAATCCAAGACTCCGCAAGCTGTCATCTGCCTTCTAGGGTGCCCTGTATATCATCTTATTTCTGTACAGATTGGAGTTGAATTAAGACAACAACCTACACAGAAGAAAAAAAAAATTACTTTTTTTGTCCAGTACCCAATCTTTCATTTCGTCTAACCTGAGAAATATCATGCTGAGTTAGACCTCTACCAGTCAGTGGAGCTTACGAGGCATTGCATTCAGATGTTCTCTCTAAGGAACATTTCAGATATCACAGTTTAAATTATGGATCATGGAGATGGATTAAGAACTGTCAGATCCTGTTTCCTTTTTTATTCCTTGTTAGGTGCTTTTTGCTTGACTGCTGCGTCTTAGGTGTCTTGTTGTTGGGTTGTTTTTTTTTTTTTCCTTTTGGTTCACCTTTTATTTTTTCAATAAATGCAGAGCTAAGCAGAAAGAAGCTGGTGCAGCGCTGGGAGTTGGGTAGGCTGACTCTTTCACACGGTGCATCCGGAGCTGCAGACTCCACCCTTCATCTGATTTATTTTAAAAGCCTTCTGTGGCCATTAATGGAAAATTGGATCCTGTTCAGGCTCCGATGTTGTCCATGGACAGGAAAATGGAAAGTTTCAGACTAAAGCTGCAGGAGGCCAGGAAGAAAAATATCTGGTGAATTTAATTGATGGTGGCAGCACAATTATTATGGACAAATATTAAAGAAATGGCAGTATGTGACCCAAAGCAGCTCCTTAGAAAGACAAAGGACGGTAGCATGAAAGTCTGCAAGGCCACAGGGCTGAGAAATTGAAATACTCCTCACCACTGGGAAGTTCAGACACTTTGCAAACTCAGTCGTTTGAAGGGATACGATAGGACATCTATCATCACTGTGACATTAAATTTGCTAACCATCCAAGTTATTCTCTCCTTGATTTCTTAAAGGTCTGAGACATGTCTGATGACACTCAGGCCTCCCCTGCTCGCTTTTGTACTCACAATTGAGTCTGAGAAAGTGGTAGGAGTCTCGGACACTATTCTGGAGTTTCACTAAAATAAGCAGCTGAGTGGAGGGACGAAGTCACAGTAGCAGCCTTCACTGAAGACCTGATCAGACACTGGAGAAGCCCATCAAGGCCCATGGAAACCCATCTACACCTGGGTTGTTGCTGTCCACAGAGCATAAGTCAGTAAATCAGCAAACAGACTTTTCAAAGCGCAACTGAGCTTAGGTCCTAGCAATGGGATTCTTAAGGGGAAAAAATAGGTAGATAAAAAAAGCTGGAAAAACAAGCAGAATTGCTGCTCTTAAACCCATTGATCGATTTCATAACAATACCATCCTCATATGATTTTTTTTTTTTTAGTTAACAGTGTAGCAATAAAGTGAAAAAAAAATTACTTTTAGTATAACTGTTACTATGATTATTTATATAAGACTACTACAGAATATAGGAGGAGATGGAACCAGTATGATGATATGGAAACTTAATGGATTCTACACCAAAAAAAACCCCAAAACTCCAAAACCTTAAAGAATGCTCCAGTTGAAATCTCACGCCATGGGATTGCTTTATTGTTTGTTTTTAAAACAATAACATGGAATATGAGGATAGAATTCTATAGCGGGAATATATTTTTGGAGTGGTCAAAAATATTTCAGAGTACTTTGTACCTTCCTATTAAGGCAAGATAGCCGAACCTCCAGCCCATGAAAGAATTTGTCATGAAGTGAGCTCATGAGGTCTCTCAGAGAGACCAACATGAAAGACATTGGCTCTTTAAGAGTACGTTCCCTTCTCTCCTTTCCCTAAAAAATGTGAATGCTTGCAAAACCCTTCCAGTCTTTACCTTTGGATGAAACAATTGAGTGGAGTGGCAGCTGGTGCAATATAATGTTCAGTTATTTTCCTTCTCCTAGGTGAAGTCACAGCCTAGGACATTCCCATCAGCACAACCATCAGTTTAAGGGAGCTGTATCTAGCCTGAAGCCCATACGAAGTGAAGAGAGTATCATGATTGATTGATAAGCGGATTTAATTTGCATCAGTTTAAAAGAAGATGTGGTTTATTAACTCATGGTGCAGAACATGGTAATAGACCCAAGTTTCCTCTAGTCTAGAAAACTCTCCCCGTTTTCCCATGAGCTGCTGAAGCCCCAGCTGCTGGCAGCAGGAGGTTCCACCATCATCTCGGCTGTTTTCCACTGCATTTACTCCTTTAAAACTGACTTTCCACAGTTTCAAAGAGGAGTTTGAACCAGAACGGTGTCTTCGTGTCATGTTTTCAGAAACAAGAAGAGTAAAAAACATGAGAGAGATTTTGAAGGGAAAGGGGAAGTTATTTTCTAGCTTTCACATCAATTTCTGTAGCAAGAGGTTAAGGGTTCCTCTGTCAAAATGTTCAGTGGCGCTGCCTTTGCAATTCAGCATTTGCTCTGGTGAGCTACACTGCTTTTCTCCAAAGATTTCTGAATCACAGAGGGTTTGTTTTATGGGTTTGTTTGTTTGCTTTAACCCAAAAGAAAACAATATAGTTGAGTTTTTTCCATCTGAGAGGCTGTGGTAAGCAACTTACCCATACAACACGGCTATTCACAACACGAGCCACTCAATTCTTTGCTCAGCAATTTTAATATTCCATTTTGAATACAGCAGAGCCACATGAAATTCTGTTGTGTAAGGCTCTCCTTGAAAGTCGAGATTTCTTTTCTTTGGTTACAGCTCATCAAGTCTCAAGGCTACAACCATCTGTGTTAATCTCCACACAGTCTGCTCTTATTCATCATCAATAATAAGCCCAAGGAGCACCCATGCTGAAGACAGTACGAACAGACAAGTATAATGAAGAAATAAAAGCTGCCTTGCTGAAATTTTTAGCTTCTGTGTCTGTCACTACATCCTAAGTCTTTGAATACAACTGGAGACATTAAATGAGAGAAAACAATTAACTTAGCCTTGAAGGAGCATAAGATTTGGAAGAAAGTTCAGCTCCATTTTCAGAGCGGCCATCACTGGAGTGATTTGCAGATCTCAGTCTTTGGCAGTGGGACAGCCAAAAGCAGGATGGCAAAGAGAAGAACTCGGATGCTGTTTTCTTCTGCCTGCTAAAATTTATCGTGCCTCTTATACTACAGCTATTGGGGTGTTCTCCACTAACTGCTGAAGTGTAAGTTTGCTGCACAAGTAGACTGGGTCATTCAACTGCTGGCAAGCCAGATCGAGGGCAATGCCTGCAAGTCACATACAACTTTACCTCTAGCTTGATCTCCAGTGACAGCGAAATGGGGTTGGCACTTGTGTCATTCAGCTTAAATGAAGAAACTCACCGTAAGGGCTGATCACACAGAGAGCTGCTGTGCACCCCTGGCAACGTAATCTTTTTGCTGGCATTGGACTGCCCGCAGGGTTGCAGACTTATGGGGATGAAGGGTCTCAATTAAAACTTCTTCTGACTGCTCTACTCTGAATGAACTTCATTTGCTAACTTGTGGAGGTAACTGGCACAGAGGCACAGGGACCCCTCCCCTGAGAAGGCAAAGAACAAACTGATTTTTAGGCATCAGTGAGGGAGAGGTGACTCCTTGAGAGAAGTTCTCCGTGCCTTGTGCGAAGCCAAAGCTCATCCCTTGGCGCCCCAGAAGGTGCGTGACAGAGAAACGGCAAAAATCCCTTCTGGTTCCCATCTCCAGCCAGGGCTGGAGGGGACGATTAGCCAGACTGGCTTAGTCTCCACAGCTTTCAAAGGAAGGTCTGAGAAATATTTGCCTTGCAGTGTTTCCCACCCCAGTCAATGAATGCTTTCTGCTTTTGCGATATGACTGCTAATTCCAGCAGCGTAGTTCTTACAGTGGGCATTCGCAAATCTCCAACACATTTCTGCTTAACAACAACTTCATGCTTGAACCATAGTCC
This sequence comes from Platalea leucorodia, assembly GCF_965183815.1. NCBI lineage: Eukaryota > Metazoa > Chordata > Aves > Pelecaniformes > Threskiornithidae > Platalea > Platalea leucorodia. The sequence continues at coordinate 51,879,533 of NC_138823.1, read as the reverse complement.
TCTTAGCAGAAACTGTAACCGTCCCGTTAATCTGTCTGGTGTTAGCGATACTCCTGTGCTTAGGCATGGCAAATGGCATTCCCAGCTCTCCACGCTTCCTTTCCCTCTTCATTGCCTAATGACTTAGCGAGCCTAACTCCAAACTACCAGTTTCTCAATGTGAATATCCATTTCCTCCAAACAACAGCAATGTCTTCTCCTTATCAGTTTCGAAGGGGTTGTGCTGGAGGCTTGTTTTATTCAGCCAGCGTGGCTCAGGCAGGCGCTCTTACACAGTATGGCAAGGCACTGGATGCCTGCAACTCCAGCATAAACAAACCTGTTGGTGCACCAGCTTTCCTCATCCCCAAGGGCTACAGAAATGGGAAGCCTAAGTGTAAATATGGATCAGACTCCTACAGGAAAATGGGCTTTACGTCTGCTTCCCAAGGTGTACTGACCCTCAGGTACTTGAACCAACGCTGCTCTTAGGGTAGAGCAACCACCTCTTCACCAGCCCCATCTGTAAAAGTGCAAGTTTGCCTCCCTCTCAAAATGATGTTTGTGGGGAGTCAGGAAAGGTACGGGACTGCTGATGGCAAACAGCAGGAAGGAAAGCTGGAGCGCTCTCGGTTCCTGACATTACGCAGCATCTCCTACGGTCAGGCCTGCGAACGCAGTTAGGGGATTTCATCCATTGCCAGGCAGGAGTGTTCAGCGAGGCTTGTACCCATTTTACTATATTCTTCTATATACAGGCTTCTCTATACAGGCAACGAGCTGTCAATTGAACGAGTTCTGAGAGATATGTTTTTAAATCTTAATGACAGACCATAAGACAAAAGATATTAAGCATGCTTTCAGTGTGGTTTTCAAAGAGATTTTGTGTACCGTCAAAGAACTTAACATGCCATCTGGCTACCCCCACCTATTCTGGAAGCCAAGACATTTATTACAAGGCAGAAGGGCACTGTGTGACTGCTTCCCATCCCAGACAGTAAGGAGGAGGTACACTCCCCACCTCGGTGATCAAGAAGGGGTAGCACAACTTTTTCACCAGCATTCTTCCAAAAAATAGTCAATTTTCTAGCGGAAATCAAGGCTTACACAATGTCACTTTCAAAGCGTAGTGAAAAAAGGGTTCAGCTCCTCAAACCAGGCAATTAATATGGAGATGGTTACACAACCTTCATGGCCTCCTCTAATTCCTTTTTGGGCCTAAACAGACATGTATTTGTAATATACCCTAATAAAAAAAACCCTATGAATAAGCAACACATTTTTCAGAAGCAAATCCCTTCCCATTTTAGCTCCTGGTACAAAAGTATTTCGGCCTCAGTTTTTTTCAGTTCTGCCCCCAATCTCCTTCCCCTCACCCACGCCTTCTTTTCAAACAAAATGAGCCTGTCCCTGTGTCTATCGTCTGGAACAGGATTAAAGTTTCACACTGAGCCTGTCGCCTGCTTCGCAGGAGCAGATGATCCCTTTGAAAGCTTCTGCTCTGGCTAAGACAGATTTGCTATGGAGTTTTGTTCAACCCACAATCTCCTTTAGCTTACAGGTAAAACAAAGCTGGAAACCTTTACTCAGCACTCGGTACAGCTCCCAGCAACTAACTTCTCTACAATACTTAATAAAAGCATCCTTTTCAAAACATGTCCTATGTTGACATCACATTTCTTGAATTCTTCAGATCTTCTTGTTTGAGGATGGGAAACAAGAACATAAATATATATACACCCATCCACCAACTTGGACGTAAGCATCAAAAAGAGTAATAGTAAATCAGAACTCTATCCCTTACTGAGCGTTTTAATAGATTTTAAAAAAATAATAAAAAAAGCTTTTCCTATTGCTTTTTGCTAAGATCACTTGCTCTGCAGATTTTCAGCTTCAGTATGAAACCGATATGGAAAGATTGGCATAGATTGTCTTCCAACATGAAGTACAACAGCCACGCAGCAATAAGCAACAACAGAATCGCTTCAGTGGTAAGCATCAGGTTCATTTAATTCATTTAACAACATTTTCTGCTGGAAGCTATGTCACAGCTGCCAGATCCAGAAGATTTTTTCAAAACAGCATCTCTGCTGCCTGCGTTTTAGTAACCCACTTGTAGTCAACATCCATCAGCTTTACTGTTTCAGTCTTCTTTCCATGGCACTTGGCTTTAAGTAGAGGCTCTTTATCAGGAAGGCGAGCCGCACACACCAGTCACGCCTCTGCAGCAGACAGATAATATAAGCCTCGCCCCAAACCAATTACTTCAGCAAGGAAAAAAATAAAAGTGTAAGCAAGAGAAGATCAAAAAGGTATTACATGATTCAGGACCATCTGTCAGAGTGGTTTGATTGAAACTAGTAGATGTGAAAACAGTCTCCAGGGACCCGCTGTCCCTCAGAAAGAGCAGCGCACTCTGATTTCTCTCTGCAGTCCCACATGCTGACAGCCCCAGAACGGGGGATCCTTCAGATAGTAAGTTCCTTAAATGACAGATACTGATAAAACCAGAGGTTCTTCCACCAGCTGAGCTCCAGATCCATTGCTTTGCATTCAGGCATTAATTAGTGTTATTACATCTTTGCAACATAAAGGAACTCCTCCTTCCTCAGAGCTGCGTGTTTCTCACTTTGTATCTTGGACTGACTGGAAAAAAGGTCAATTAGATATAAATAATCCACCCTTTGCATATTCTCTGAATTACTGAACGTAACTGTTCGCTAGTCTTGCAAGAGCCACCTCAAGCGTGAACTTCTGAGGCTTCCTGCTTCGAAGATCATTGTAACAACGCTGAAGTGTGTTTTTCACCATGCAGTATCCCTCCTTCTGAGGCAGGGCTGAATCAAAGATCAGGCCACTGCTTCCTCAGGAAATCGAGAGGTTTGTTCTGCCCCATCCCCTCCAGCCGCCAGCCTCCGCAAGCAGCCAGTACGTGCCTGTCCCCGCCATGTTTCCCCTGGGCTGTAATGGCCTCCCCACCTGGGGCTGCTTGCGACCAGGGAGCCCAACCCGCGCCTCTCCTGTCTCTTCTCCCCTGGGTGCTGCTGGGGGGAATGCACACCTTCCCAAGAGCAGCCAGGGCGGATCCGGGGTCTTCCCACAGGTGTCCTCCCGCGGCTCACCTGTAGATTTGTACTGCACGCCCGCTCTGAACTGCCAGCTGAGACGCCATCTTAGGGCTGCAGCTCGCCGTTCCCAGGCTGACATCCCCACCCTAGCACACACACGGTGACAGAGGCACCACTTGTTCCAGCAGCCAGAAGCCCTCCAAAAAGGGCTCTCTCTCTCTCACCCCGTCCCCTACAGCAGGGCTAACCCTCCATCAGCTTGCTGCTGGCCACGCTGGAGCAGCCCTTTGCTCGCAGGCACTCCCACGGGGGCGGCTGCCACACCGGATCCCGGCTCTGCTGTCGCCTCTGCCACAGCCTGAGGAAGAAGAAAGCCAACCCACGCCCTTAGCACCTTGAGACAACTCCGAATACACAAAGATGGATTTTGAAGGCCCTGGAGCTCCACTTCCACCCTGCTTCGAGTGTTCAGCAAGACTGACGAGCCTCGTGCTGGCCCGCAGGAGCCATCCTCACCTGAAGCAGGTCAGGTCGGTTCAGAGGGAGCCTTTTCTTCCCAGCCGTGTTTGACAGGAGCCCAGCTTCACTGTTAGCTCTGCTTCCTTGATTCGCCTGTGTGGCAATCAAACCTGCAGTATTTTACTTACATCAAGCAGAGTCTAAGAAATGCAAGCACATTGCGCTAAGGCACAAAAATGAAAGCAGAAGCAAACAGCTCAGTGTTGTTTAACGTGCATGAAGTTAAATAAAAAGGAAGTGGACTTACTATGCAGGGAGATAGATACTAATTCAGCAGCTGCAGAGACTGAATTCCCCCAGAGCCCAGACAACGTAATGCCTGCTGCAGCCAACCAACCTTCCCGCAGCCACCCCAAGCATGCCCTCTGCAACCAAAGAGCTACGGCAACCCTGGCTGCTGATCTGGCCGCTGGCGTTCCGCTGAGACCACCAGCAAGAAAGCAAATGGGTGTTCTGGGGTTTGGTACATTGCTACAAACACCACAGACAAGAGAGAGGAAGAAAAAAATCCAGACTGCAGCGTACCCTTGAATGTTATGCAAAAAGAGAGGTACACGATGAGCCCTTCCCCCAGCAAAGGTTCCAGCTACAATTGCAAAACCTCAGCTATCACACGGGGGCTCTTTCATGAGGTCTCCCAGGGTCACCAGTCACGTCAAAATCAGCAGAAAGGTGGCACGGCAAGGACCCTACCCTATTGCCACGACTGGCTGGCAGAGCTCGCTGTAGGGGGAAAGCCAGCGTGCTGCAGCCATTACTCCCAGCGCTGCCTGAATTTACAGACTGGGAGGCCATGAGGGTCCATGGCTGGCTGTGTCTTGGCTCAGTGGGTGTGAGTATGGGCTCAACTACCCGTGCCATGTGGCTCATGTTGGTTTCAGGACTAGTGCTCAAGTTCAAGCACACGTTTCTTTCATGCTTCTCCCTCTCTCCTCCTTTCTTCCCAAACCTGAGTTTTACCACTTGGCAAGAAAATGGCTCACTCCAAACTCAAGCCAGAGCGTGACCCAACATATGCGACAACACACCAGTATAAACAGACCCCTTGTGATTAACTGGGACAAGCTTAGGTACAATGCAGGCCAGAGTACTTCTCTGAATTCTCTTTTTTTAAACTACAGCATTTTTTTCTGAAAGCCAACTAATCTTTACCTAAAACTCTCCAGCCATAGAAATTGACTGCAATCCTTTGTAAAATTTACCTTGTTTGTTAAACTATAGTGTTTTATTTGAAGTTAAAATGTAGCTATACTTTAAAACCCAGCTGGTGGAATTTGTTAGATTGAAGCAGACACACCTCAGCTAACTGTTGCCTTCTAAAAGCCAAGTGTCTTGCCTAGACTAGTCACCAGATTTCCAGCTACAGAAAGATAAGCACTTCCAGAGGGTCTTTCGGTCACATTAACACAGCAATCTACTAGTGAAGAATCATCTCTGTGAGGGCATCCCTCTCCTTCCATTGAATATGAAGGGAACTTTGTCAACTTAGATTAAGGGACTACGCTTTAGATATCTAATGGCATGTGAGACAAGTCCCTCTCCTCATTGCAGATTTGTTATCAAGCTCCTTTTACCATCTAGACCTTTCCCACAATATTATCAACTCATCATTTAATATTACTTTCACACAGATTGCTTTCCCAGGCACTAATATATCAAGACTAATTTCTAACAGCCATTAAGCAACCAGAAATGAAATTATTTTAAGAACTCTTGAGATGAATTGCCTTACACTCTTTAGGACATTTATTCAAAGTTCATAATCTTTGTTGCCTCTTCCAATAATTTAAGAGACAAACCACTGCTGGGAACAGTATGAGTCCCTCCACCCCCTCCAGCTGACAAAAATTCGCAGAGTTCAAAAGAAATCTCGGAGAATGGGAGAAGAAAAAAAAATACACAAAGAGCAATCACTACAGATACCGAGATTTATTGCTGATTTCCCCATTCTGCAAAGCTGTCAAACCGCTGCCGTTCCAGAAGGGGATTATCTCCAGAAGCCCCACGGCCTTGGTCACCGTGCCAGTTCAAACGACGTGACTAGAGACCTGTGTGCAGCCGCTTGCTGCTTACAGAACAGTTGGAGACCAAATCCATCCTTCCTGATCCTGAATTCATGGCAGGATCTGGGCTCTGACATTGTTTGGTACAACCTGCTGCCAGCTTCCAACAAAAAAACTGGTGGCATCCAGTGGGGAATGCTGCTTTTCCTGAGTTCAGTTCCCTGTGCAAGAAGGGAGGTTCTGAGAGGTTCTCACACAGAGCCATCAGCATGAGACAGTGCAGTTTTTCCTTTACCACATCAATCAGAAAGTTTGCCTTGTGCTTTGAGGCAAAGGCTCCTAACCATCCTGCCAACTATGCTGCTCTCTTACCAGCACTATTAATAGCATAGTTTTTCTTTCTTAATAAAAAAACAATAGGTCTCTTTCCTTGTGTTTGGTTGCACTTCTTCATTCCTGCTGCCACATTTTATTCATGATAGGGTCTCTAGGCTGCAAGTCAGCTCTTTTCCAGCTGGTGAGGTCTGGTTCCTCTTTATGTGCCTGTCCTTTCAGTGTAAACAAGCAAAGCTTCTCCAACTCCACTGATCACAAGGCTGTAAACAAAGTATACCACAAATTTAGCATCAGGCAAGTCCCTCTACTTGATACAATGCCAAACAACATAACATTAAGAGAAAGGTATTATTTTGTCTAAACACATTTCAACCTAGAGACAGTAACCCAGGTGATTTTTTTCATTCGTCTAGCTAAGAAAAGGCTAAAACCAGAAATGTCTTATTTAACTGATCTCAACAGAAACTACCCTTCCTATATTTTAGGGCTATGTGAAAACACATAGACAGAAATCTAGATAGAGAAGGTTGCACCTAGTTATGAGAATAGCTGCACACCCACACCCTAGCAAGAACAGGAAAGGAAGGCAGGAGAGTTTGAACCTCATTAGGTTAATCATTCCCCCTTGCAATTTCTGTCTGCGCCCTGTCCTGAAAACTTGCCACTTGACAAAGTCAGGAGGAGACATAAAGCCTAGGTTTTGGGGACTGAGGAAATTGGGAAAAAGAGTTTTGCTCTGGGGAGATCCCACAGGTGTAGTGAGGCTGGTAGAAATTCTCGTGTTTGCTTCTCTTTGCGAGGAACCTGGCGAAAGAACCTGCCCCAGCCGAAATGGTACGTGTGCCCAAGCGCTTCCTTCCTGTGCTGCTCCCAGCACGGCGGTGGCACTAACGCTTCTCTCCAAGACTCAGGCTAGAAGCAGGGATCCAAATCAGGATGAATGGTTTTACAAACAAAACCATTCACTGAAATAAGCTATCAACCCGCTCAATCCGTGCAATAGTTAATAATCCCCAAATCTCCTCTGCTATCTATCAGAGCTGACAGGAATACGGTAGGATACCAACTCGTCTCCCCTTCTGTAACAGTGCAAAGCTAAGTGTACTGACCTTTCATCTTAGCCTCATGGCTTAGTTAGCTTATGAAACAGAAAAGCTCCTTAATGAACTTTATAAACAAAACAAACTTCTGTTAAGTTCATTTGTAAGAGGGCTTTTTTTTTTTTCTCCTTGGGAAAAAGAAGCATGTAAAGCTGAAGGCTCTCTGATCTTTAATAGCATTACATTCACTTAAATCTTAGCTTTGCTGAGATGTTTTAAAAATCACATAATTGCCCTTGTTCCTGACAATACAACCATTGTATAACAACAGTACAGTATCTTACAATTATTACACAGTAAATAGCCCTGGAAAAGTAGGTGCTACAGACAGTCTGTAGACAGTCCACTGTGGAGACAGAATACCTTTGGATGTGGAATTACCAAGAAGGAGCAAAGGGCTGCGAAGGCTGCAAGCTTTTCAAAAAGATCTAAACCACGTGAGCCTGTTTGCCTGTAATCACTAACAACCTCTGAACACTTTTCTCCAGAGAGGGTTAACCCCCATGTCTTGCCTGGATTTCAGCTCCAGTTATAAACATACCCTCTGCATTAATTCCTTTGGAAGATAAGGTTGGATAATGTATTCTTTATCCTAAAGAAAAAAAAAAACACTGCATATAGGAAGACCTAAAACCAACATAGCCTTAGAAATTACTCAAATTTTTTTTTTTCATTTCTATAGATGTGTTGTTTTCTACAACATTTTTAACAGAGACTTTAAAAAAGAAACACATCTCTGATGTATCATTCTAAAAATTAGACTGGCAATTCTGTACAAAAGATAGTAAACTGTACAGCCCTGTTCTGTAAAAAGGTGCCTGCATCTAGATTGTTCTTTAGTATCTTATGTCCTACATCAGAGAAGAAGAATCCCTTTCTGAAGGATGTGAAATCTCACATATCCATGTGGCCATGCAATCCAGATTGCTAGGCCAATAGAAACCATCATTATAACTTCAAGATGAAGCAGGGCAAAAAACACGGCTAAACGCCAACCCTTGATTTACCTTCAGTTTACCATCTGGCAAATCCTCTGGCTTCTGTTTATTGTGGGGTGACAGCTAACTGCATTTGCCCACCACTCAGACATTAACGTATGATATTGTCCATGACAACACTGGAGCAACACTAAAAAACTCAGTGATTAATGATCTCATGAATGCTTTGCAGCTTCTATCATCTAACAAACTATTTCCAGAGCTTTGCTGATAAGCTGATGCACAAGCAATAACAGAAATCAAATAAACAAATAAATAAAATGGTTATCTTTTTGAATTATGACAATCAAAGCATAACAGTGGCCTAAGGGCTAAAGCAAAGTTTCTTTTAAAGATACAGATGTGTCCATCATTTATATTACTTTCAGTGCATATAGGGCATGTAGTATGCGTGCAACTATACGGGTCCATGTGTTCACATTAACAAAGGTACACGTGATTTTTTTAGTATACATGTCAGTGAATACATACGTATTATAAAAGCCTACCTCTAGCACGCACATGATAGACCTGCACAAACACATGTAAAACATGGTGAGGAATGGCAAGTTAATGGTCTAGACTAGGAGTGGTTTAGGCACACTGATATTAGTTCAGCCCGTTACACACACAGGCCACATAAATGTATTCCAAGAACTAAAAAAAAAATTCCACATGACTTATTTTAGTATTTGAGATTACATGTGCCTAACGTACATATGGGGATGCATATTCACGCATATGTATACGGGGCTAGTTTAAACTGAGATTCTCCTTCCTGTAACTTCTTTATCGCACCCAAAAAAAGAACATGCTAATCCCATTCAGTGCAGAGCTGAATCTTTAGGTTGGCAACCAAACTGTGAAGGGAAAAAGGAAGCTTGAAGCTTTTCAAAAGTAAGCAGCTTTTTATTTCCACAACAAATCTGTCCTCAGAGACACATGCCTAACCCTGTATTTAGTTTCTGTTTGCATTGCAGAAGCATTTAGGAGTATCAGCCATGGGCTGGGATTCCCTTTCGCTGAGTCTTGTACAAACACAGACCAAAAACATCGTCTTTGACCAAAGGAATTTGCACCCCAATCCTTTATATTACTACCTAAAAATTTCAGGTTAGGTGATCCGTAATGTGTGGCCACATGGAACAAAATCCAGATATGACTTTGGAAAAAGTTTGTTATCATTATTTCATTTTTCTACTATTTTCATTTTATGCATTCACAGTACACACTCTGTTAGGGAAACCTGAATGCACTCTATTGGTTAAAAAGATGCTGTCACCAAACCATGACTTCTGTGTTTTATTTCCAATTCCACCACCAATTTATAGCATGACTCTGAATGGGTCATTTATTTGCCTATTGCATCCATTTGTCTAGCTGTAAAACATGCAGAGTGAATTGCAGTGAGGCTTAATGTCCAAAACGTCCATGTTCCCCCACAGAGGCAGAAGAAACACTCTCCTATTTGTATTACTTACTGCATCCATCATTGCACACCTGGTACTCCTTACATGCAAAATATTACTGTCACTAATAGAACTTGACATTTAAAAAGTATTTCCACATGAAGCACTGTGTGGAAATTCACTTTTACTGTTAAGAAAAAAGCTCACGTAGGCACTTACCAAGAAATTGTTAGTACATTGGCAGTCATGACAAAGAAGAACGGTGATAAGCTAGCAGTGATAACCTGTTAAATTGAAAGGAAAAAAAAACCACTTTGTGAACTTGTGATATCACAAATGAAAACTGAAATGCTTTTGCTGAAATTAAATTTCTGCATATGCAGTCACCTTTTTTTTCTTTTCTTTTTTTTTTTTTTCTTTCTTTTCTTAACCATTAGATGCAGTACCTAAAACAGACAGTCAATGGACAGGAGAAACCCAATGAGACTACGCTAAACAGTGAGACATTGCTAAACATGGAGCTTCCACTCCTGCCCAACCTTCCTCCTGATGCAGGAGCAGAGGCTACATACAGGCACCTCCTTTCCCCTCTGGCCAGTGGGAGGCAGGCCAGAAAGAGGAGAAAAAGACCCCACAGACAGGGACACAAGAGCTGCGCAGCCAGCTTAGGGCAGGAACCTCGCTGTGGGGCATTGCTGGGAAAGCGCAGGCAAAACATGCTGCTCATTAGGCTGGGAAACCAGTAAGGAAAATAGTACGATGGTCACGCGTTGCAGTTCAATTTTGACTCCTACAGAACCGGGGACACAGCGGAGGCAGGGCAGGCAACCAGAGCAGAGGGTCCCTTATCACACATCCCAGCTGGCCTGGCCTGGAAACCTGCTAGCTTTTATTTGGCAACAGCAGACTGGGGAGAGCAGTCAGATCCCAGGCTTGAAAAGCCTTGTATTTCTGAGGAGAACGAGAGCTTGAAATGTGTTTGTGGGTGTAGAAGAGCCAAAAAAAGGAATAAGGTATGGGGTAAAGAAAAACACCGCAACTTCATGAGGTTTATATTACAAATCCCCCATTACACCGAGGTGTCCGGGGCAGAGAAGCTAGGGGCAAATGACTTTATATTTACATAGTACCCATCCCAGAAACAGCTAGATCCCAACATACAATGGTTTGTAACAGATCCCTTCCTCAGCAGCTACGGAGCTACCACATCTGCAGCCTGCGCGCAGTTCTGGACATTTTGTTGCCAGATGGATAATGTAAAATGGAAAGAGTTCAGAGAACAGTGACAGAGTCATTAGATGGAGGGATTGATTTTCAGTCAACAGTTAGGATAAGCAATGCCTGTGGGAAAGGAAGACCTGGTAGTGATTTACAAATACTTGGGAAACACAAGCACTGAGGAATGAAAGGAACTATTTAGGATAGTACAAAATTGCCCAAGGAAAGAGATGAAATTAAGAAACAAAACATTTAAACAATTATCAGCTAAGATTTCCTAATCGTTGTTTGTCTAGTTGACTCCCAGGGGAGACAGCAGAAACTTCATTATGTAACCTAGTGCTTGTTAAAACACTACTACATGTGCAGTAGGGAAGCAAATGCCATTTTAGAGCAGGCTCTGCGCACCAGACCGTGGGCTAACAGTTTGTGAGTCGATACCCACTACATTTGTTACGGCTGCATTTTAAAAGGCAGGGTTCTGAATCTGCCTCGAGTGTAATCGTTGCAGGATCACGAGCAGCAGCGGGTGAAGAAGAGGTGGTTGTACGCCACTTCTCCAGCCCCGCTCTACGAGGCAGCTGGAGGGGGGACAATAATCTAAAGCTGGCAGTGAGACCACGCAATGGCAGTAAGCACCACACAGGAGCGGTGGTGCTCGGTGGGGACTATACGGTGAGCGTCTCCTCTGGCCTATTTGGGGATGTTCTCTACTTTAGGGAGATTCAGGGATGCAGGAGATGGCTTTTTTCTTCCTAGAGATTACCATGAATAACACCCTGACTGTTCTCCATTTGCCTATAGCACAGGCACCTTGCAGAGAGAATGAGGCAGGAGATGGACTTGATCCAGGCAGGATACCACGAGATCCACTCCATTCCTGCACGGCAATCAAATTGCTGGTATCAATACAACCACAGAAATACCTCCTGATAGGAACTATTCATTCATCTGACTTAAGCATTTGCACACTGCCTACCACAGTAGTGTACAACATGGGCAACACTGTAAAGCTCCAAGCCAACAGAAAAAGCGAGCGCCCGCTCCAGGGGAAAATCAAAGATGTGTATCAGCTCTACCCCTACAGCCTTGTATGTATACATACAGGTAAACATATGACTAAATAGATGCACCCAAAAGAGACTGACAGAGGAGAAGAAAAAGTCACAAACTGAGAGTTATTCTTCAAAACTCAAGAAGATGATATTGCAGCTGTCCACACTCAGGTCACACCTGGGCCTGTCTCATAGTCATTTGCAGCCAGAGAGAGCTGACACCTACTCCAAACAGTGGAAGTTAACCATTCAGGAGCCGAATCTTTCATGTACTTTACCTAAACGCAGCTCCTAGGCTGGATATCCATCAGTTCAAATGCAGCACTCGAAAATACATCCACATCTTGTTCCAGCAGGCTGGATTCTCCCTTTACACACCTTGCAGCCGCTGTGCTGACCTACAAGGAACTACTTCTCATTTACATCAGTGTGAATGATTGTGGAATTAACTGCACTAAGCTTATCTTAGGCTAATACTAATTTATTACATAAAAATATACAATATTCGTTACCGAGCATGTAAACAGGAACTAATGAAGGATGGCAGCTGTGGTATCTACAAAGCATTCTTTTCTCTAAGCTGTTCTCTTGAAAGAAACTGAAGTGCTGTATTTGAGAAGTGACACAAGTTAAAGTTGTGTCACCCACTCCCTCGTAGAGTCCTGTTTATTAGCAACTTGAGAAGAGGCCAACAGCAGAGAAACAGGCATTTAAGAACCCTCCGAAAACAGGCCTTATCAAAAACAATACACCATTCTACTCCGATCATCCCAAACCTCTGCAAAAATGCAGGCTGTAGCCTTTTGGACTATTACAGCAGAACACTGTTGTATTTTTGAAAAATTATGTAAGAGTGCCTCAGTGCCAAAGAGAAACAAAATGTGGGTTGGAAGAGCACATGAAGTAAGCGTGTGGAAGAAAAAAAACAAAACAAAGCAAAAGGAAAACACATTGTTAAAATGTCCACCTTTTGTTGTTTATCTAAAAGAGGAACACATTTAAAAATTAAAAACAAGTTTTCAGGGAAGCTAAGCATATAATTTGTTCCAGGGGAAGAAGCTAAAGTCTAGGCACATAGTTCAGAGGGTAATTTTCCTTCAAGTACATTTCAGCATTTTCCAAAGTGTTTTAAGTGCACATTTAGTTCAAAAAAAAAAAAAGCCCACCTACATTGATGTTCTGAATGTCCTTTAAAAAACCACAACACGCTAAGTACAGTAATATCTCTTTCTTCACTTTAAAGGTCACAGTTGTCCTCCTAGGCATTCAGATGCCTTAGGAAAAGGAATGAGCTTGCAAGACAAAAGAAAGCAAGTAAAAAGGCAAACTAAAGTTAATGATTTCCAAATATATTTTGGTGCTGAATCTTTAAAACTAGGAGGTGGAAAGGAAAATTTTAATTAGCTATAACCAGCATATTTAGAATAAAGGTCCCCAAGATTTTGACATACAGTCACTAATTCTACCATATGATACAGACTGGATGGTTGAAACCCAACAATTTTATAAACAGGAATAGCTCCATGGACTCTGCCTACTTACTTGCTTAAAGGAACTGTGACCAGGCAGTACAGCAAACGCTATTTTTAAAAACATTCATACCGCGAATATTTCTACAAAATTCTGACACAGCTTTCAGTGATTAGGAAAAAAATCCAAGCGTAGCATCATTTAACAAAACATTTCCATGTGAGCTGAAAGCGCTCCTGAGAAATTATTTCAAATCTCTCCTTGCACAAAAGAAAAAAGGAAAAAAGATTGTTTCTTAAAATAAATCACTCTAAATTTAATGTGTCACTCCATTGTACCATGGAAACAAGACCCATTTAAAGGAACACTTTATTAACACCTATTTGCCTTGATCTCAACTATTTCTATCGTTCCAATCACTGAATTACTTACAAGTAATTTTATAAATAAACAAAATTCTTGGCATTTCAGAGTGCGTTTGTTATCTCAGTCAAAACCAGTTCTAGCTCTTTACAATGTGTACCAGCACTGAAGGAAATAAGTGTATCCTTGCGACGGATACTTACCTGGGATGAGGACTGTGCAGAAGAGGAGAGAGGGCTGATCTCCTCCACTGCCGGAGGACACAACTTGCAGAAACTCAACAGCCCGGCCCAACTTACCCTAGATGAAACAGCTTCTACGGTAATACAGATAGCCTGCTTGAGCTAGGACTGCAGATCCCACCAGGAAGGAGAAGAAAGAAGATGAGAGCAGCATCACTTCAAGCACAAGGAGAATGCTGCAGGACTGCCGGAACAAAGATTGGGCCTGAATAGTTAGATAATGAAAAAGAACAGATGGGACTTCTTTACACAGCTACTCTAGTACAGGGAGTGAACAAGAACCAGGAGAGAAACCAGAGGGCAACCCAGCCCTGTGGCTGGATTGTGCCACAGAGAAGGGTCTTGAAACAGCAGCCCTTTTACAAGTTTGTACTGTAAGTGTGGTTGGACCCACCTAGACACAGCAGAGAAATACAGACTCATTTGTCACCTTACAACCTGGTCCCTAAAGAGGGAAACAAAGCTTGAGCGACCCCTGCTCCAGTTTCTGAATAAGAGCAATGATGTATTTCGAGGAGATTCGGTGATAGGAAAGACCTGCTCATTGTAAACACTGAAACAGAAACAGGAGAGGCTGAACTCATTCTGCCTAATGACCACGGACATGCGAAAGCTCCAGGGTTTGTGCATCAGAGAAATCATGGCCACCAAAGATAACTCATCAGCAGTTGGTAAGGCATCATCTATGGTGAAGCTTTAGGGAAGGACCATGAGGAATCACTTAGGAGGAAAAAAGTCTGTGTTTCCTCAGTGGTGAAATGCCTATCCGAAAGGCTGAGCTCTGGATACTGGTACACCACAGCCTGGCAAAGCAGAGGGATGTGGGGCTCCAGAGCATTAACGCACAAGAAGTGGGACAGTCAGAAGTTTCAAGCTTCTTCTTGGTTAGAAGAGATTCCCAGACTCCGTTCCTCACAAAAAAGGGTGAAAACTTCAGGCTTTCCCATCATTCTGGGAACCAAAGACAGGCCCAGATGCCAAATAACATCCCACACACTGCTTGCTTACATCATCATTTACATCTAACAGCTGCTCTGAAGGACAACACAGTGCCCAACTTCAGGATCCAAAGAGAAGAGGGGAATCAATGCCACAGGTCCAGAGTTTGGTCCTTATAAGGCTGAATTACAAGCAACAAGAACGACGATGACATTGTTGAAGCGCTGGGTAACAGACTAAGATTCATAAAGCAGAAATATCCTAATGTGTGGAAGAACTTGTTGCAAAGTAGGGATAAATCCAGCACATAAAATCACCCTAGGAAAGAATGTGCTCTCATGCATCTGCATTTGTAAATTTGCTTTAGTGATTCATGAATGGAGGGAGGCACTATTACCACTAGCTTTAAAGAGTTCCCAAGGAACTTTGATAGACAGACGATCACACAACTGATGATGTGAATGATTCCCTCCTTTCTCCTAATCACATTATGGTCAGACAAGAAAAAATGTTCAGAAGAGAAAGCAAAATTTGTTTCATAAAAGTTGTTTTAAAAATATTAGAAAAAAATTAGAAATTAATTTAGAATTAGAAATTAGTTTAGTTTTATAGAGAACAAAATAAAAAACAAAGACTGTTTGGAGAATTCTTTGCTGAAGGACCTTAAGAAAAGGCAAGATCACTGTTGAGCCAGCTTCCCTATCAGATCTATTTCTTGACCACAAAACATCAGAAAATTCTGGCAAGTGTCACATGTGGCTTGAAGACAGGAGATGGCATCCTAAGGGTTCCCGGTCCTTGACAAGCAGAAACTTGGATCCTGGGAGATAGAGGAATGCAGGACTCTGCATTCTTTGCTGCCTTGCCTTCTCCACCGAGCAGCTGTGGTTATCCCATAGCCTCTACGGTGTCAATTCTTGACCGGTTCAAACCAGCCAGCACTGGCTAGATAAATGTGTCATTCTTGACCAAGCTATCGTTGATCCGTTCTGTCCCTGACTTTACAACTACTTTAGAGAAAGATTTTCAAGCTGCAAAAGCTGGCTGTAGATTTTGAATATCTAGCATTTCTGAGGTGCTCAGGAACATGTTGTTTATATCACCAAGAACACGGATGAGGACATTTTCAAAATTTAGATTCTGATTTAATCATCCTATCTGGACTGGAAAGATATGGGGTATTTAGTCCAGACATGACCGTGATTTGTTAATATTACAACTATACTTTTATGTACCATATAAAAAGTATGTTTCCTCTGATTCAGTGTTAAACTGCTAGAAAGTTAAATGTCATAGTTCTTACAGTAAGTGAACACAGAATACTTTACAAAAGTTTTCCTTAGCTTGTGTACACAGAGGCAATCCTTGTAACCTCACTTCCCCAAACTGCCAAAACCTCTGTCCTTACAAAAACGCGTATTTTTTCCAAAGACAGTGTTTTGAAATGGCTCATCAAGTTCACTCACTGTTCAAAATAAATCACTCTATTTATCATCAGGTCATCTTCTCAAAACATCAGGAAAAAGCTTCCGATGTACGGAACCTTTGTTTTCATTCTACTGGTGGAATTAAAGCAATGTCAAGCTTTTTATAGACATATTTGTTTTGTCCTTCTTTTGCATGTTTTAACCAGCTGCTAAGATAATCATCAAAAATCACCAGGGAAATGGATCACTGTTAGTGCCACTGAAAACAGCTACATCAAGATAATCCAGTACTACCAAAAAGGCAAAAATTACAGGAGGCAGACATCAGTAACAACACATAGTCTTTTGTTTCTTGAGGGAGGGCAGTGAAATAATTTCTCACCTTTCAGAGTTACATCTCTTTTGTATGTATATCTACCTGACAATAAGCATATGTACATATGCGCACACAAAATGTTATGTCAGGGATGGAGATCTAGCAAAACTGAAACAAAAGTCTTCAGAACAGGAAAAAAGGAACAGCTAATCTTTAAATGCCATCTTCTGTATTCATTACTTCACATGAATTTTCTAAGCTATTAACACCATTCCTCCTTGTTTACATACATTTTTCATCTCAGCTGGACTACAAGCCATTTCTATCTAGCTCTCCTCTACTTTGCTACATCCAAAGTTAAGGCAATCAAACGTTGTCAGATGGGTAACTTCTCTGCACCTTAGCAAGAATACTTTGATTCAAAGAGATCCAGCAGCTACAGAAACAGATGAACAGGGCATTGATTGGGACAGCCAAATACATGGAATAACACTGAGGGACCTGGATCTCCCCTGTCTAAACCCTGACTAAAGTGGTCCAGTGAGTACTGACAAGCTTTTTTGAAACAACCCAGATTTGAGAGGAGATCTTCGTAGAGCAGGTGCTGACTGTGAACTTTCACAAACTGCAGAAAGTCAGCAATGCACAACGAGAGGCACCAATGACCACCAGTAAGCTCACCGGTTGTGGAAGGCTGGTACAGTCACTGGAAACCCACCGTAAGTCAGCAGCGAAAATCCCTGCTAAAGATGACAAACATGGTACACATCCTCCCTCACAAGAAAGATAGGATGGGACTAGAACTAAACTGCAGGGAAAAATTAAATACAAAGAAAACGTGGAGGAAAAAAAAGAAAATACTGTTTTTCTCCCATGGTCATCAATCAAAATAAAGCCCCGTTAACAGCTGCAGATACTGTGCATAGGAGATCTCCTCCATCCTGCACAGTATCTGAATGAATCCTGCATGCAGAACCAGACCAAAATCAAACTAGTATTAACTGTTTAATTTCAGGTCAGCTTTGGGGATGATCTACCATGGAAATAATAACCTCCCTGGAAGCTTTCAAGCATATTGCCTATTGCAATGAGAAGGCCTTCCGTGCAATCTGGATAATTTCTAGAAGCTTGAAGGCTCCTTGTAAACCATCTTTAAAGTGCCAAAGCCAATCTCTCGTTAAAAGAGATACAGCAAATGTGGGCAAAATTCCTCCGACCAACTCTCCTGTAAAGCCTCCTTCCCCTAGATATTGGTTCAGTTGTATTAATGAACACATTGAAACAAACTGTGAGAGTTTTTGACTTTGTTCTGAGGGTCTGTTGCTACCCATCAAAAGGCAAGACAAAATATAGTGCTTAACCTAACGACTTCAGCTGATAATACAGCCCCCTGAAGGAGCTGTACTAGTAAATCCACCAACAAGGAAGGATTTTAAGCAGGCACAGCTTTTTCCAAGGAAAAGTAATGAAGCTTTGGCCTTGAACAAGCAAAATAATGGCTCTTCCCAAAGGAAACAGCAATGCCATCAACCTGCTTGAAAAGCTGAGAAGCCCAAACAAGGGAAAGAAACAATCCAAAGTGAAATACATTGGAGAAAGGGGGAAAGCAAAACAGGTTCCGCTCTCAATTCTGCTCATTAGTTTAAAGCTAACTTGAGCATGTCTGCTGCACTACCCTCACAGCCTGACCAAGGTGCAGACATGCCCTAAGGGTTTTTATTCCCTGACAGACTTAACTGGAGCCTGTCAGTCTACGAAATCAGTAGACAGTGCAATGAGTCTGTGCATTACAGCATACTTAGGTGCACGTTGCTCATAGGCGGACTCTGCTCAG
This sequence comes from Platalea leucorodia, assembly GCF_965183815.1. Lineage (NCBI taxonomy): Eukaryota > Metazoa > Chordata > Aves > Pelecaniformes > Threskiornithidae > Platalea > Platalea leucorodia. The sequence continues at coordinate 51,861,278 of NC_138823.1, read as the reverse complement.
CTCTCCTGAAGGAAGAAAACCCTTTAACCCTCCCTGACACACACCCTTGATCAAGAGGTGGATGGACCTGGGCAGCGATGTTACTTAAATGATAAGCGATGCTGGCACCATGGCAACGGTGGCACCATGGCAACGGTGACAGAGTCAGCAACTTCATGATCCACACAGCTTTGATCCAGCCACACAGGAGTTTTACCAGTGGCTGTAAATTTCTTTGAGATCCTTTATTTCATATTTGCCTAAATGCCTGCACAGACCTCCAGCTTCCCTAAAGCACATTTTTCTCAAAGGAGGTTTGGTCGCTCTATTCTGCCCTTTCCTTATATTTTATTCCTCTTTAGTTTTTTGAGCATTATTAAAACAATAATGGTAAATTCCAAGGGTTCTTTAAGAACACAATTAGTTCCGTGTATTGTGACTCAAAAGCAGCCGGTGTTTAAACATGCCTTAGCAGCCAAATGCCTAATGATAATGATAAAGCTTAGTTCTAGTGTAAATGAATCTATCTGGTTTTCATAGCAATTAACTCTTGACCCAGCTTAAAATTAGCTACATGTTGCATTTAAAACACAAAACATACAAAAAAAAGAGGGGGAGGGTAGATCAAATGGCAAACACAATCAGCAACCTGCCCTATAAAATGTTTTCAGAACAGAAGCAGTATAAATACTCACCTCTAGCAAAATCATCAGATATTTTTAAGGTGGCTTTTTTTTACCTTACCAATACCTGAAACAATAATCTCTGTATCGCAGTGGAGTATTTCTATATATCAGCTTTTCAATTGTTATAAGAAAGCAGATTTCTTAATTATCCCTAGTATGCATTTAGAGAGCAGATAACCCTCTGCATTTCTATGCCTAGATACTCATATGCAGTTCCAGTACTTAGGGAATTAGGTATCCATCCTCTACTGTCTATTGCACTTATGAAGATTTTTCTCAGCGCTGGTTTTTGTACGTTCTTTTCGTTTCCAGGATGTGATGACCAACACAACCAAGACACTGAGCCTGTAAGTGCAAGACTGAAGCAATAGGTGGTTGTATCAGCTTCCTTAAAGTCATTCAGCATCCTGTCTTATCAGATTAATACATTGTCAAGGATTAATGGATTTCAGATTAATATGCTACAGTAACTATTATTTAACCCCGAGCATCATGTGAATGCCAAAAGAACTGAATTGTTGTCAAACTTCATCATTCTTTTATTCCTCATAAGACAAAGGTGGCCAAGCTATTGTTCTTGCGGCGTATGCATCTCATTAGCAGTTTGGCTGCGGGGGAAAATGAGCCGTTAGGGGATACCGAAGCTGCGGTTACTAGGTCATTCTGGAACCCAGCTGTACGGCCCAGCCCCATCCTATGATGCAGGAACGGGCTCAAAAAAGCCCATCTGTCTCTTGCCTCTGAATCATTTCTAGAGAACCCTCTGCCTGCACCTCTTTAAGGTACGTGGCACCTGTCTTACAGCTTTCAGCCATACAAAGATTTTAGTGTATAGCTAAGGGATAGCCCTTCTGATTCTTGGTGATACCTTAATTTCCTTGGTTCTGCACTCTCTCTCTCTTTTTTTAAATCTCACAAAAGCCACCACAGAGAAAGATACAGCAATTATTTTATGTTGCAGAGACACGTACAACAGTTAAGTACAGACAGTAAAGAAGGATATGTGGGTCACTGAATGTAATTAACAGAATTTGTGTAAGAAAATTCTCTTAGGAGAAATAGGATACCATCGTCATATTTACAACGATCAGACATGAACAGGACAAAACTTTTTCTTTTCAGAAAGGCCTATGTCTATCAATGTATAAACATATATCTACATACACATTCACATATAAACACATACTACATATAGCACAGAAATACATAAACATACATCACTGATGAGATCAGACTGAACTATTACAAGCAGATCATAACTCATTTTGCTTGCCTACAAAAAGTAAAAGATATCCTGCGACTTTAAAAAAAAACAAACCCAAAACCTCTTTGCCCCTTGTAAAATACCAGATTTGGTTGAAAATTATGGCAGCTATTTCTTTTTGGACATTAGGTAGCCACTCCACCCTACCTTCACTCAAACACAAACACCACAGTTTCTGTCATAATAAAGAGAAAGCCAAAACAAGAAGCATTTGCCCTCCGCTACTGGAGATAATGGCCAAAACATACACTTCCCCTTCCTATGACTAATGAGGTAGCTGGTGAAGTGCCACCAATCTTCAGCCTATGAAGTGCAGAGTGGTTATAGTACAGAACTGAATTTTAACAGTGCCTCTGTTCATATTGAAATATTTCTCTTAAATGTGACCGCTGAAAGTGTAATGCAGATACTGTTCTTACTCTCAGTATTCCAGTTCTGTACTAAGGAGACAAAGGGAAAGCCCTGCACAACTCACGTATGTTTTCCCTGAAGCATGCTTTGCTGATATGGAAACACTATCAATCATGATTCAAACAGGTGTGCGCACATGCAGCAGACTCACGGCATCTGTTCAGGTCAGTTCTGCAAATGAGAAGCACAATCCATGCAGCTGTAGCTTTGTCAAGCAAGGACAGCAAAAGTCATTTAACAAGGGACATGAGAAGGCTTCTTTAGGTCAAATAACTTTGATTTTCTTTGACTTTGCCAAGAAGTGCTTTGTCCATTCTTGCTGTTACAAGATTGACCATTGATGCACATACATTTGACCAAAAGCTGAAATATATTTGTATTTCCAGGTTATACCAATCTTAATACTCAACGTCTCCTGTTTCCTGTAAATGCTTCATGCATTATAATGCTTAAGTGTATTTTTCTTCTGTCATTTCAGCCTGTCAAGGAGTCTCTTTTCCTTATATGCTGACCCATTACTGCAAAGGTTTTAAACTGCTCCTGCCATTTAGTCCCTCCCCTGAAACCTCTGAAATCAGAAGCTGACAGGGCAATGTGATTCATCGACTTGTTCTTATTTTAAGAATTATTAAATATTTGTGTAATGGAGTACGCATTGCAACAGCAACAATGACAGCAGTGAAGTGTTCTACCTATTAGGATCATGGACATCAACTGGAGTGAACCAAGGGTTTGTTTAATCAAGTATTGGTTGATGGTAGAGAATTCAGGAGATTTTACGATCCTCCCCTAATGCAGCAAGTCTGCAGTTGATGTGCACATCAGAGAAAAGGAGGGATCTGCTCCTTGACCTTAGTTGATACAAAACTTACATTCCGTGGCATGCAGTTTATTAATCTTTCCACTTCTATCCTAGAGAGATTTCCATATAATATCTGCTTCTGCTGAAATTACTAGCGACTCAGTCACTGAAACCTCTTGAGCAGATCTGAACCTGTAAAAAATATACACTTCTCTTTACTTTTACTCAGTCAATTGTCTCAGTATTATCTTCTGTTTGATGCCCTCAATTTTACTGGTCAGTAATATGGTGTACTGGGTTAAAGAATTATTTCTTCTATCTGATTTGAAAAGTATCGCTTTTCAGTTTTGGGGAGCGGCCAGCTGTTGTAATGCTCTGCCGCTGTAAAATACCACAATAAAATACACTTCATCTTACGTTAAGCTCAGCAAGAACTAGCCTTTTGGCATTCCAAGTTACTCTTCACCGCATCTAACCCTTATGAGATCATGAAATAGCGATTACCATAAAGAGACAGAGAAGGCTGATAACCCAGATAATACAACCATGCTTTTCACTGTCACACTTAAGTGGCGAATTTAATAGGCAAACTGTCAGTTTGCTACGTATATCTGCACAAAAGGAGTTGGCTCCTTGGGGAGGACCAAGCTCAGCATCTGCCTGTGTCCATCTTCCTCCCAAGTGCTAGATGCCAGTGTGTGGGCCAGTAGCCAGATCAGGCAGGAACTGTAACTATAGCTGCCTTGCAGTACCAGGACCTCTGACTAAAGCCGGGAGAGGAGACAATTCCAGACTCCTCACAGGTGGACCATGACCTCCCACGGCAGTGGCTCAGTGGTGGCTCAGCTGGCATCCAGGAGGTAAAAAAAGCTGGTTCCAGCAGGCAGAGTGTAAAGTTGCTGGCAGCTGAGGTCCATGAAGAGAAGGAAAATTGACCTGAGTTTCCAGGAGGCAGAATACATTGGCACTGTGGTAGAAGATAGAATTTTTAAGAATAGACCGCTTAGTGACTGTGATAATTCTTCAGCATTTAGCTACTTTATGTGCACAATTTCATAATTTTCACCAAAGTCCAAATTAACCGGGCTGATACTTTCAACCCCTGTCAGTTTGTTCTCTCTCAAAGTGCAAGAGAACATAGTTCAAGGGACCATGACTTCTGAAAGAGAACTTCAACAGTGAGGCCACTAAGGCAAAAAAATGGGGCCAAAGGCAGATACATTACAGGCTACATCAATGTGTTTCCATACATCGCAAGAACTGAACATCTTTTCAAAAGTCAGCTGGACACTCAGTCCAAAGCCATGAGCTTAGGTGTTGCCCTATATCAGATAATACCTTCACAAAGCAGACCACAAGACTGACAGCAGAAAATATCCCCTGAGCAACCTGGGAAGCCAACAGTGAAGTTTTCTTTTCCATGTAGACATCAGGTAGGTGAACACCCACCCAGCTGCGCACTCTGAAGCCACCTCCACAACTGGCCCAAATGACCCAGATGGGGACTGGCCCATTGTGCCGAGACTGATCATATCTGGAGTACCTTGCTGTAGAGGGGGGTGCTGGGTAGGATGCTGCACACATTCTCAGCGACTGCTCTTTCCACGCTAGATTGCCCGAAGGTCTCAGGCTGAACACTGCAGATTGAGGCCATTGTCAGTTCAAGACTTGTGTGGTTTTTGAGTGCATCTGCAAACCTCTTCTTGCCCCCAGTATCACTGCTATAAGAGAACAGATTCTATGCATGTTGCTTTACTTATACATGAAAAGCACAAATGTTGCTGAAAGGGTTCAAGGATATTGTCAGAACCAATGGGGATGCCTAGCTTAAGGGGAATATTTTAGTGAAAAGCAATATAATGCATTTTTTCCATTGTTAAAATCTATAGGAACACCTGAAGTGCTTATGTTCCTTGTCAACATTATCGGACGTAAAACATTTTTCTGTCACGACTAACTCAGAACTCTGTGGAGGATATCACTAGTATCAAAAATAGCATAGGAAACTTCAGGATGCGTAATCAAGTATTTTTTAAAAATCTGTTAGCAAAAATAGCAAGTTTCCACCAACCTCTCTCCCGCATGACACTTACAGTTTTGGTATTTCTGTGCATGTATAAAGTCCATTTCCTATTGTACTTCCCATCTCACGACTCCTTTGGGAAAACCTAATTCATAAACAAACAATTCCCAGACCAGATAACTAAATCTCCCTGCTGACCCCTTTCCGTACAACCCAACAATAATAACAGAGACACAGTCTCTGCATTGCCATTCTCTGGTGTGTTTATGCTGTTTTAGTAATGATGTAATGGAAAGAAATTGACATGCTATTATTATTATTATTATGCTAAGGACTGCAAGGAAGAATTGGTATTCTTTAAGGTTTTATTTTTCCATTCAAAAACACAAGTCTTTCCAGGGCTTTCTAACCATTCACTGTTACAAAAGGTCAAAATATTCCATCAGAAACCTTAAAAACCGTGATACTTGAAAAAATGTTTTTTAAAACATTAACACAGCTAATTAATTTTGAGCAATGCCTTTTATGAGCAATGTCACAAGGTTACATGCTTATCCCTGTGGGCCTCAGCGGTCCCTGTGTGTCCCATGCATGGGAAGACAGTGACAGAAGTGACGATAGTTGACTATGGTCTTTGGCCTCCCAGTCCCTCAGAAAGGGTGAGGAAGCCTCTGCAAGAAGACCCATTCCCTTCTGCCCCCTTAGGACAGCCATCCATAGCAACGTGCATGGAGAGACAGCTGGACTCTGCCCCCTTCCTCTCCATGCTAGCCGTGGATAGGACGAGAACAGCTCACAATCATCTCCTGAGATTGTTTGAAGCCTATGTGATTTCCCTGAGCACCACAGATTTCAGGGACGGGATGTAAGCCATCCAGTCTGCCTCCACCAGAGCCCTATTGCTGTTTGCTGACTTTTGTTGAAAGTCAAAATCCAATCCTTAAACAGGTGTACAGAGTGGGATTGAGAAATGAACGCACTTGAGATTCTGCGAAGGCTGGTTCTGAGTTGGGGAGAGAGAGGAAGAGAAAGGCAGGGAGACCCGTTTCAGACAGTAGCAGCTCGCTAACATGAGAAGCTTCTGAAGAAAGCAACCTGGAGTGTGACACCAAGTGCCTATCAGAGAGGTCAATGATCAGGTTCAAGATTTGTGAGGCAGTCTGGAGACATTTCACTCATGAAGGTTTTTCAGGATCAAAAAGGCAGCTAGCGATCCAGATCCTGAAAAGAGCAGGGAACCAGCAAGGGAGAAGAATGTGGCTATTTTTGCTCCTTTATGGAAGCCTAGCCTTAGCTAGCTTTGAAACCTCCTACATTAGTATGTTATATAGTGCACGGTTCTCCCATATAATTTTGGCATTTACATCAGTACATTAGCAATGGAAACAATTTCCAAAACAGTCCTCATTCTTTTGTCTTCTCTTTGTCACGCTTATGATTCATCTCCCAGCCTCAGCTCTCCCGATGTAAGTAACTCCAGGAGACCAAATAAAAACATGGGAGACTAAGAATCTATTATGCAGAGGAACCAATGAACCTGCATCCTCTGCAATTCAAAATTCTGTTAGATTTGACAAAATCTACTTGTAAATTGTCATTTTCTACTGTCAAGTATATAAGGACAGTTTGTCAAGGTTAGGGGTGAAAAGTACCTTCCAAAGACATATTCCAAGCTAGTGGTTCTGCAGTTAGCTTTATGTTTGAGAGAATGACAATACCAAATGTACGTGGTGCACTTCAAATAGATATCATGATGGATAAAAGGAAACAAACTAATTCAGAGCATCTCTTAGGGCTCAATCTATCAGTTAATGTCTGCTGAGACTGTATTTATTTTATCAAGCACAGATGAAAATTCTGCTGCAATACTACCCCCAGGTCGCAACACACAACTTTATGTACTTATTTGTGTGACCATGCCATGCCCAAAAGCTGTGTAGCCACCATTTTCAATGGATACACAACTGCAGCCCTATACAACACCTCTCAATGTACGTATTAAAATTTTCCATTACCTGGAGATTCAAAATCTCCAACAAGTCTCAGCTATTCTTACAAGACAGCTTCCTGAAATTGCATTAGTGCCCACAGGGAGCCTGTGCCACTTAGCTTAGTGGTCACGCAGCATACAAAGGAGTTGTTATGGAGACTGATGTCTTCCCAACAATTATATGGTGTAATTAGTGTTGGATGCTACAATGTAACTATCAAGCTGTCTCCATGGAAACTACCCAAAATCCTATACTTTTAAGGTTTCAGCAACTGGTCTTTTTTATAAACCCTTAAGATGCAGTTAAGAGCACAGTGATTGCCTTATCTGCTTGTCAAGCTCAGCTGAGAGACGCATTTTCTTTTCCAAGGTATTTGCATAGTCCCCATGGTGACTCACAGGAATCAAATATATGTGTCAAGAATAAACGTACATATTTCATACAGCGAGGACCAACCGCAAATCAATAAGAATTTTTACCATTTTTAATTATCTTTATGCATATGTGTGTGCATATCCACATGCATAAGAGTACACAAGCTGCGTAGATGGAAGAAGCTCACTCCTCCTTTTATGAACCCCTTCTTGGCATAGTTGAAAGCTTTAGGGTCATGGAAACTCCCTCTCTCAGATTAGGGACACGCTTCAAACCACACTGGTGGCACGGAGAGCACCTACCAGCGAAGTCTGGTCAGGCCTAGCACACAATTCTCCCTCTCTGCCAGGGCTCTGGCTTGCAGCTGCACGGTTTTTCCAGGTTGGGCGAGCAGAGATCTCGAGACAGCCTTGCACGCAGTGCAGGATCTTTGCCGAATGAAAACTCACTGTGTTTATGGAACATCAGTGGGAGTTTATGACATTTTTGCATAAAGCTTTATCAGGTCCAGGCCAAGAAAGCAATGTGATTTTCAGCCAAGAATCTCACTGTCACTTTTGCCTGAGCACAGTAGTGTGCAAAGAAGACGCTACTTCAATCTACAATATAACCAAGTGGGCAAGTGCCAGATAACCAAACACATTCTTGTTCTGGTTACGATATACGTATAAAATTTTTAAACTTTTTTTTTTTACCCAGAATCCTCTCCCATTAGGGCAGAAATGAACAAGGAGAGGCATTTGCTTCAAAAGGTACCAATGGCAGGACTCTTTCAGAGCAGCACGCACTTACTTCTGCAAGTGAAGAGCCCTCTGCAGAAGTAAGGAGCTGACATTCTGGACCAGAATATTTTATAGCACTTGCATGCTAAGCAGCGGTGAAAGAGGAACTAAGAGATATACAAATAGGAGCACATGCTTTAGCAGAGGCTTTAAGACTGCAAAAATGTGGAAAAACATGAAATCATTTTCTTTCTCTTTGTTGGTTTGCCCCTGGAATTAAAGCAGATAAAATTCTCATGTGAACTGCTATCTGTGGAGAGAGGTGCAGTGAGCGTAACGAGGCTAGGAGCCCCAGAAGACTTGCAGTTGTGGCCTCTCCATTTTATGAGAAGCAGGAAAAAGAGAATTTCTGCTTTAATAAAAAACATCAGTACTTTTCCAGTCTTTAAGAGGGATATCATCCATTTTTTTGCACTGACATGAAGGTGGATCTAGTCTATCCATTCTCTTCAAGACACCATGGGGACCAAAGAAGCAGATACACAGACACAAAATATAAAATCAAAGACTTCAGGAGACATTCTGAATAGCTGTTATATATTTTGGGAGAGGACTAAAACTGCTGGGGTGTAAGTACAGGGGTCTACAGTTAGGTACATAGGACCCACAGATAAGATACTCTTTCAGATGCTCCTGCAAAATTACTTTCGCAATGTCCAGCAGCCAGCATTAAACACAGGGTGACGTGGGCCAAACACCTCTAAAGTTAACAAACAAGGAACCAAAGCAGCTGTCAGGGGATGCTTTTATGTATCAGGGAGCCTCCAACACTGTTCAGACACACTAGAGATTACATAACGGTGTGTGGGATGGCCATATAGAAAGAAGAGTTGCATGCTCTTGATCGGATTAATCTAAATTTTCTTCCAACCAATGCATAAGAAAACCAGTGTAAAATTCAATGCAACTTGATTTCAGTTATCAGATGAGGGAGGAAAGAAGAGAGAATCCAAAATCCACTGACCTTCCCATTTATTCTTTCTGTTTATAACAAGGTGTCTCAACAGGTTCCTATTGGAAACAAGCTGAATTCCCTACTGCAAATTTATTGGGATAACACGAAACATGATACGGGAATATGAACTCATAAGTAACCAGTATCTTGCTGAAAAAAAGTTCTGAAATACCATTTTCCCCTTCTATTCATTATTTAAATTATTTCTGCTGCTTAACTTTTGCAGACCCTAACAGGTTTCATCACCAGATATAGATTGGCAGCCTTAATCTAAACAAACTCACTGACAGCACTGTTAGAGCTCATTAGTGCTCTCACCAGATGCTTCTGTCTGTATGTATGAGCATCTCCAGTTTTTCTTTCCAGTATATGACCCATGATACTAGCATAGCTTTCAAATTAAAACAACAAATCTCAGTACAGCCTCAAATCCTTGCTATTCTGGGGATTAAATCTGTGCAAGGCTACGACAAAGCATTCCATATTTCTTGGGCTTCTTAAAAGCATTTTTTTTGCTTTACAGATCACTTTAGTGATTTTTTGGCATTTCTCAAGAATCTATACAGATATGACTAACATGCACACTATTTGCTCTCACAGCAAAAGTACAGAGAGCATTTGGCACTATAAATATCACACAGGACTATATACACAGATGAAACCTGTGCTTTGTCTGTCTCTGCACAAAGCAATGCTCTGACAGGAAAGCTGTCAGAAATCATTACGGGCGAGAATTTTAAAACCTTACACAATGATTAAGCTGCCGCAGCCAAAGTAAGTATCATAAAAACAAGTTATGACCCAGCTCCAGTTTTTAAGTGAATGAAAAATTAGAGGGCAGGGAGGCCAAATATGTGGGCTTCACAAAGAATGCCTCCTTGAATCTGCAAAGCAGGCCCGATCAGATCTCACGGTTAGTTTATTGGTCTATCGGCACTTAACAAGAAATGAAGTGGTGGCAACGATGTCAGCCCCAGCTCATCAGTCACATAGGTACAAAGCATCCAAATGGAAAACACATTTTCTGATTCTCTGCACCTCCCTCGAGGCCTGCGCTGCTGTCTGAGGACTACAGCGTTCTCCTTTCTTGGCTCATTTGCAAGACAAACATATTCCGGCCTCAAATGCTGCTCCCTTCCAACTGCTGGTGAAAACTCCAGTCCATCTGAGAGATTAAGAGGATGATCTAGGCCACCGCTCAATCCAAGAAAAATGCTCATGCGGGAACGCAAAGCCGTTGTTATGACCAGGGTTTTTTTTCCACTGGATCGCATTCTGCAAGTCCAGATTCAAATAGTTTCTATCTTTATTCTTTATCCACGTTAACTTCCTTCTGTTTTTTTTTTTGTTGTTTTTTGGATTGGTTTTTTTTGGGCGGGTGGGTTTTTTGTTGGTTTGTTTTTTTAGAAGGGAGTCACACACTTGGATTTAAACAGATTTTTACAGTACTAGTTAAATACTGCATTGCTGCACCTATGATGACTTAAGATGTGATTGAGACAGCCCTCACACCCAGGCAATGTTGGGCTGGATCAGTATGTAGTTTTAACACTTCCAAACACCTGCAGGAAACAGCACTAGTGATCAGATAGATAGGACTCTTCTTAACTATCCCATATGTAAATTTATGGTTCCTTATAGTTACAAGATACCTTGTGAGAATTTTGCAGGAGCTGGTAGATCAGCCCCTACCCTTGTAGGCAAGCTCCAGTTCAGCTCTTGCTTTCTGCCTATCTGTGTCTGTCTCTGCAGTCTCTTTTGATCCCTGTTCTAAAACTGATGTATAGTGTTTCTGAATTTTTCAAGCATTCACTGACTTCTACCCCCAAATCAGCTGCATTTCAGCACTTGGAGCAGCAGTCCCTCCATGCTCCTCATGCTGCCTCAGAAGGGTATGACTGAGCCCTAAAATCATTCTTATAGCAATCTTTAAAACACTAGTGAGAGACATTAGGGAAACCGCTAGTTTTGATAAAATTACTAGTGCTACAGACAGATCTCATGTCCTTATTACTTATTGCCCTCTTTGAACTCAAGACAGACATATAATTTGAGCACTGAGTTAGAAGCTACAACAGGAAAAGGACTGATTTGCTCTGTTACAAAAACCTTCTCAAGCAAGATAATTAAACCATGCACATTAACAAACACAGACTTTTAAGGCCGAAGAACAGATTAAATTATCATAGTGACACAGGGACAAATCTTTAGTTGCTATAAAGGCACGTAATTTCATTGACAACAGTGGCTAGAATAAACTTTGTCTAATTTATGTCTAGAGTTGGCCAAACCCCACAAATCTAGAAACTCTTGACCTTTGGGAAAGCTTTGATCCAGTCCAGACTTCGTGGCTCTGATCCACTTCAGCTGGGAAGGACCCAAATCTGCTTAAAATATATTTCACAACACATCTTTGCCTGCATTTTTTTTCGGATAGGTCATAAATACCACATGTAGAACCATTTCTCCTTATTCACAATACCTACTAGCAGAGCCAGCTATGCCCATCTCCAGCCCAGAATGTTAAAAAAGAAAAAAGAAAAGAAAAAAAAAGGTGCAAGAGCAAGCTTTAGATCAGTTGACTTGCTACCAAGAAGCAAGAAGAAAGCTAAGGTACTAAAATCTGCACAGTCAGAATGTTTGGAAGAAATTCAAACTGGTAAGAAACTCTGTGTGACTTGTACAGTGTGGAACAGCTTGCAAAGCACAAAATGAGCCATATCACTCTCTTCTTGTTATCCCCGAAAAACCAAAGACTCATTTGACTACAGTTTCTAAACAAGCATATTATGCAAGTCTACTTTTTTTTTTTTTTTTTGGTAAGGTAACAGCTTCATTCACTGTAGTAGGAAAGCTGTGATCACAAACCACATAGGAAGGTTGTGGTTTTCAGATGACCTAGCTGAGAGTGATGAAACTAAGTAAAATCTAACCAGGGAAAAGGAGTCTGACAAGCTCTTCTGCCTGCATTTACCACTGATAATTTAACAAACGAGCTGTTAATAAAAATAAAGTACGGCCAGACCCTAGATCCACAGACTATAGGATAATTCCAGCAGGAATGGACCTCAGGAGGTCAGACCAGGTTGCTCAAGGCTTTGCCCAGTTGAGTCTTGAAAACCTTCAGAGACTGCACATCCTCCCTGGGCAACCTGTGCCCCTCCCTGACTTGTCCTCGGCGTGAAAAAGTTTTTCCTTATACCCAGTCTGAACCTCTGTTGTTTCGGCTTACGCTTGTTGTCTTTCACCTCCCTCCCCACCATGCACCACTGTAAAGAGCCTGGATCTGCCTTGATAATTTCTCCATAGCTACTGGGCAGCTGCTGTTTGTTAGGTGTTCCCAAAGCTGTCTCTCTTCCAGGCTGAACAAGCCTGGTCCGGCAGCTGCTTTTCACAAGGCAAGTGCTCCAGCCCCCTGACTTTCCTGGCAGCCCTCTGCCAAACTCGCTCCAGTTTATCAATGTTTTCCTTGTATTGAGGTGCCTAAAACAAGGCTCCCTATTCCAGACGGGGTCTAACAAGTGCTGTGTAGAAGGGCATGATCACTTCCGTGAATTTACTGCCTGTGCTACTGTTAGTACAACCCAGGATACTTTTGGCCTTCTTAGCTGCCAGGGCACACTGCTGGCTCCTGTTCAGCTTGCTGTCTACCAAAATCCCCAGGTCTTTTTCCGCAGAGCTGCTTCCCAGCCATCCAGTCCCCAGCCCGTATTATTGCCAGGGGCTCTTCCTTCCCATGTGCAGGGCTTCACATCTGTCCTTGCTGAATTTTGTAAGGTTTCTGTTGGCCCATTCCTCCAGCCTGTCCAGGTCCCTCTGGAAGGCAACCCTGTCCTTCAGTATTATTGACCGGTCCTCCCAGTTCGGTGTCCTTTGCAAACGTGAGTGCACTCTATCACCTCTGATTCTTCAATAAAGATGTTAAACAGGATGAGTCCCACAGCAGACCCCTGTGCTACTCCAGTTGTCACAAACCTCTGGTTAGACAGGAATCATTAACCTCCACTTTCTGAGCTAGATCATCCAACCATTTTTTTACTCATCTAATTGTCTGCCCATCCAGACTATAACAGTCTAATCTGGATATAAGAACATCATGGGAGATACTGTCAAAACCTTTGTTAATGTCAAGGCAAACAACATCCACCACTCTCCCCTGCAATGATAGTGGTGGGAGTTCTGGTACTGAACTTCAGGGTACTAGTTTTAACTCTTGGCTCCGGGAAGACAGACTGGAAACAATGGCTGGTACACACACCCTCAGAAGGAGTATTCTTCTCCAAAACACCTTTGGAAAGTATAGATTTGCATTACTGGGATTCAGTAGGCGAAATCCTTAGCTGCAAGAATCAGCCCAGCTCCATTAAACTCAGTCTACATACCGTATTTCATCTCAGCTAACGATCCAGGCTTATTAAGCACCCGATGTTTATTGCCTCAACTCCACACGCAGGTTGCACATAGGCCCTGGGAGCGTCAAATAGGAATAGCAAGGGAAACTAGAGAGATGCCGAAATTCCTCAGTTCTCCTGGGAGAAGCACAGATTCACTGTGTTCTTGTGACGGTCTTTCTCTTACCTTTGCAAGGAAACTCCATGCTGTGTATTGCCCTGAGGTTGTGCTGCTTTTTAGCTTCACTGTATGCAACATCAGAAAGAATCCCAGCAGTCCACTGCAAGGGATGGGGAAAGCTTGTTAATAAAGTCTCTTAATTTCAACTAAGCAACCTCTTACAGGCATCTTGGTTTTCCTAATGCAGAACTGAACAGTAACGCTTCAAGCAGTGTTAATCCCATTTGGAGAAAGAAAGCTGGTGGACAAAGAGCTTACATTATGTCCAGTACATCTCGGGTTTTGTTCAGTCAGTGACTAGAGTCTGAGTAAAGTAAGTCTGACGCTCTTATGGCTGGTCTCTAATGCACTTGCATAATCAGAAAAGTAGAGATTATTGGAAACATGAAGTGAAATATTAACTTCAGGCATTGCAATGGCTCTGAATAAAGGCAATGCTAATTTCAACGGAAGCCACACATGTTTGGCAACTAACTCACTTCAACCTCCACAGAGCCTTTAACTGAAAAAATAACCACTGGAAAGTTTCTGCCTGAAGCTTTCAAGCTGTTTAAACTTCATGAAGCCTAGAATTCCAATTAGGAAGTCAAATAAGTCTCTACTGTATAACAAATAGACAGATGACTCAGTAGTGCTGGGAACAGAATACTCCAAAGCTCTCTGCTGACGACTACGAGGATTTTGATTCTCAGGTCATATAGGACAGTAGTCCCCAGCGCTCCTGTAGCCAAGACTACTCTTAAGGAAACTCTGTTCCACATCTCACTGGACCTCACCGAGCTTATAAGCTTTGGTTCTGCATTTCGTTTCACTTGTGACATACTTACAACCCACTGGTTGTGAACCAGTGAAATAGTGTAAATCAGCAAGCAGGGAATAGCAAAGGACTTCAAAATACGTAAGGCACAAACTACTGTGCAGCTGGTTGAGGGGCGTAAGAGATGATAAAGTACTGTGGGAAGCTGCACAGAAAAGGAGATAGGATCAACACAGCACACGGGTAGTGAGGCAAAAAGTGTCTTGGTATTTGAAGAAGGTATGCTGTTCTGGATACTGATGCACTGCAGTTGGTGCCCCCTCTGCAACAGCAGGAAGGGTGGGAGATGGTGGCTCCCCAGGTCGGAAGTTCCGTGCTGGGCGCCAGCACCTCAGCCAAGTGCTGCTCCCTGTACAGTACGTGTGGCAAAGTGGCGTCTCAGCCACGTGTCAGTACAGGTGTTTTTGATACACTAAACAGCAGAGTAAGATAACTGCCCAGGAGTAGGAGGTACTAGGGTTTCTTACACTGAGCCATAACACGAGACCCCAGAGGACCATCCGCTGTACCTGGGGCCGAGAAAGCAGATGCTGCTTTGATGATAAAAGATAGGCCCAAACTCAGCTCCCTGTCGCAGAGGATGAAGTTCTGAACATTCTACTCTGAAAATCAGTGAGTTCAATGAAGCAGCATTGCCCAAACTTTTGAAAGTCAGCAGCTGGCTTAAGTTTGTTCCACATCTTCTGCCCTGCTGTGAAGGGCTTTTAGTCAGAGTGATTTGAAGCTGTTTAGTGTAATTCAGAGATAAAAAGTGAAAGAGCTGATTATAATACCTGAAATATTGATGTCACAATTAACACCTATTTATTTCATTAAATAAATGGAGCACTTTGCACCTTACTACTAATGCTTCGGACATTCTGCACAGGTAGTAGATTTATCTGCATCAGTTACCCTTACTTTACATTGTATAGGTTTTCCTCCAAATCCTTTATGTCTACAAAGACACTAGATTACAAGACATAGGAGAGCAACTGAGATGCTTATTTCTCCATCTAACTATTCCTTTCCGCTTGCAAGTTACTTGTAGTGTGGATAATCCACCCTTGAAAAAAGCCACTTTCGTACCAAAAAACTATGTACATAGGGAAATTATTTAACAATCATTTTTAATATCCTCTTTTAATGGAAAATCCGGATACAATTAAGAAAATCCCTAACAATCAGGAAATATTTTTGCCATCAGTTAGCATGAAAATATTTTTCCCCTCTAAAAAGAAAATACTTCCATTTGGCAAAAGACTGGAGGGGAAAGACAGGAATAAATTTTTTGGAGATAATTAAGACCTATAGAAAACATACTTACATTGTCCTGTGAGAATTACACTATTGGACAGTGAACTTTTGCTACTCAAAATAAAGGAACGCTTGTTAAAGCTTTTCCCTTTTACCCAAAAAAAGCATTCTGCCAAATAACAAGATGTACAGGCAAATAAATCCATGTACACCCATATACTGCTGAAGACTAATACTTTGTAATCACTGCAAACAGCAAGTTTTACAAGGGCTAATCCGACTTGAGAAGCATTTGAGAGATGCTATTTATCAAAGCTTTGCTACATTAGGTAAAAATTATTTTACTGGCGACTAGGAACTCTCCTGATCAGAATGCACTCACTCAAACACATATACTTCCAGCAAAGTTGAATCTCAGGCCTTCAAATGCATATCCACAGATATGCACAGATACATATTCTCTGCAGTTTTACTGGCTTATGCCAGCAGAAACTAGTATAACTAAGGCTTCACATGCTCCAAAATTTTTAACTGAGAGTCAAGGCTGGAAGTCAACAGGATCTCTTATTTTGAAAAACATTCACATGTTCTGCTACAGAGAGGTTACCTGGCGCAGCAGCTGCTATGAAACCTGTAGAAGTACAGGAATGGAAAGTCCAAGGCACTGAAGAGATCACCTGAGGGACAAAGCAATATACTCAGTGGAACACAGGGGACAAAAATTACCCACTGCTACAAGCAGGGGAACAGCAATTATATGAACATTACTAGTTTAACATTCCTTTGAGCCTTTACAGCTGGCTGACTTTTCATTTATGATGCTTTCCACATTTCTAGTGTGTTTAATGATTTCTCTCTGACCTTGCTTCTAGCCAGTTCCTGCCTTTGGTTGAAAAAGGGAAAAGGGATACGCAGGAGTGTTCTTTGCTAGTATACAGAAAATCCTGCTTAAGCAACAGCTGCCAGTGGATAGACATGTATCATATCCACTTCTTTTATTACAAAGCTCGTGATAGTTCCTACTGAAGCAACAGGAAACACAGACATATGTTGGCTGCTTCCCCCTCTGGCATTTGAACTCTGTCACACAGAGCAAGTTGAGAGGTTTAAAAAAGTTCTCCCAGATCCAAGCAGAGCTCTCGAGTACTTGCATTTCCAGGAACCTGGGCCCTGGTTGTTCTTGGTAGCAACAATTCCCAGTAGTTCTCTGGCCTTCAGGCTCTACAGATTTGAAGGAAGCTCCATCTTTCATTTTTTGTAATGCAGGACTATTTTGCTTAACATGCCTGTCTATCCTGCTGGGGGAATGCTATATACACAATATGCACCACCAGGCAAAAGGGGGAATTTATGTTCATTTAAATGCTTCTTCCTTTGTTTTTCTGACTGAGCAAATGTCTAGTGAAAGCAACAGATGATTATCTTCATCCTTCTAACTATTTAAACACCAATATGACAGGAATATTAGCCACCATCAAATATTCAATTTCTCCATTTTTAGCCTTTGATCTTTTGCTACTTCAAATCCTGCCATGGGCTCAAGTGATGCGGTACATCTTATGAAAGCAACAAAACAAAATCTCTGCATTGCATTGAGGGCAATGAGGAGAAGGAAACTCAGTTCTGTATGGAGTGCTGGGACACTGCTCTGAAAGGGACATATTTACCTAGGGAATCCTTGTTCTTTACCATGCACCACCTCAAAAGCTGTTCTTTGTTGCCTGTCCCATGCTGCTTCTTTGCAAAGGGCAGCTAAGAAAGATATTAGTAAATACCATGCAAATTACACAGTGTTATATACCCTCCTCTCCTCTTCCTACAGGACATCATATTACTGGTCATATTCCTGCTGAATTCCAGGGCTAAAATCCTACAGGGCTTCACCTCTAAAAACATGCATGGAAAGGAAAGGCAATACGGAAACCTAAAAAAGTAACAACTCAATCCACTTTACCTGCTGGATGGGATGCAGAGGCCAACAGCACCACACTAAAAAATAAAAGAAGATTAATTGTATACTACAGAATTTATTACATGGCCTGAACATTAAAAATTGACAGCTTTGTGTTTATTTTTCATGGTGAAACTTATTCCAGTTAAGTAGAATAACTGAGGCATAGCTATCAATTTAAAAAAAAAAAAAAAAAAAAAAAAAAGTTGGTTGGGAAGGAACTCCTGGGTCACCTAATAAAACCTCTCACCTGAAGCAGGACTATCACCAATATTTGATCATGTCCTCTGTGGCTCTGGCTCAAAAAGCCAGGTTTCAAAAACCTCCCAGCATGGAGATTCCACACCTCCGTGGGTAACTTGTCCCAGGGCCACCCTACCCTCCTAGCGAAGAAGTTTTTCCTGATGTCCCATCTTTAAACCACCAAAGCTGCAATTTATGGTTGTTGTTCCATGTTATACCATCTGCCACTCCTTCGAAGAGTTTGGCTCTGTCATCTTTGCAACTCCCGTTCAAGAAGGTGTAGGCAGTTGTGAGGTTGCACCTCAGTCTCCACTTTGCCAGTCTCAACAAGACTAGCTCCTTCAAACTCTCCTTGCAGTAGGCCATGTGCTCCAAGTCCCTAACAATGTCAGTAGCCTTGTGCTAGATATTCAATTTCTCAGTATCTTTTTTGAACTGGGAGGCCCAAAACTGAATAGAGTATTCCAGCTGCAGCCTCAGCAATGCTCATAAAAACTTCTTTCAATCTGATGGCCACGCTCCTTCTAATGTAGCCCAATGTATGGTTTGCCTTAATTTGCCTTGAGCATGCACTACTGCCTCGTATAGATCTCAGCATTCACTGTTACCCCCAAGTCCTTTTCAACAGACCTGCTGTTCAGCCAGCTGGTGACACCACTGAGACAGAATCTATAGAGAACTGTACTTGTGTCTAGACTTGAGTGTCTCTCTGTCCAAGGACTAATTTCAGCTGTGTGCATACCGATGTCTGCTTTATAGGGATGTGCATATATTGCCTGTAAGAGTCAAATATAGAGTCTTATGTGTGTGATTGTGCATGCACTGCACATTCATTCCCCAAATGTCAGTTAGAGAAAGGACAAATGCTGCAATTAAACAAGTTTAAAAAAAAAAACCGCATGAAAATAAAACCAAGTACCAGCCCAAATGATGCACACTTTTCAGAAAGATACAAGTGAACAAGAAAATCAGCTGTGACCAGTTCTTTAGCTGGAGTATTGCTTAAGATTTCTGAGGTCCTACAAAGACTTCATCCTCTGATTTTGCGGTATAGGCAGTACAGAGCCTTTTTCAGGGCTACTGATTCTTCCGGTAAATTTCTGATTTTTTTTCCAAATTTTTGCATTCTATGTTGTTTCCAAGGTTAGAAGGCTACAGAAACATATTCTGGGGCACTGCAAGACGGAAGCATGCATCTCTCCACAGCAGAGCTACAGCTTCCTCCGGTTACCAACAACATACGTCCATGACAGACACAAAGGACCAGAGGGAGAAGGAGAAAAGAGTATCTGGAGAGGCTGCTTCTTGATAAACAGCAAGCACTGCACTTACAAAGGTAAAAAGACATTCATTAATGTTATGAATGCTAAAGCTAGGCAATTTTCCCTGGCTAATTACCAGTGATTCTTACAGTTCACTAGGCCCAGTAATGGCAGTCAAGTGCCAACTCAGCCAGTGGAGGAATGGAAGCCTGCACAATGAAAATTTAAGGCAGAGAAAGAGCTGGAAGCGGTTCCCAACGCACAAGGTTATGGCTAGAAAACTGAACTCACTGTAAATGGGCTACCTCCAGTACCTACAGCAGTACAGTATCATCAGTGCGGTGCTTATACCAGGCCAACTCCCTTTTCCACTGCTAACACAGCTACCGTTTCCAAGCCTGCTCGCTCTCAGCTGGTCCCAGGTCTCTACATGACCAGGCTACCGCGCTCGGTGGCCTGCCCTCGGCATGCTTTGGTGAATCCCAGCGTCATTCGCAGAGACAACGGTAGCAAAAGGAACTGCAAAGAGCACGGAAATCCCATGGCCAAGGAAGTCTCGGGGGAAGCTCGTCCCCGAAATCAGCCTTGGGAGGCAACGGGCTGAAGAAGGAAACAGTTCATGAGTGACAGGCAGGCACGTATTTTAGGCTTAACATTTTACACAATGTCTTTGAAAGGCATCAGCTGGTACAGTATGTTCACATTGTCAATATTTATACATTTGGTTGTGGTTGTCACAAAGATAATTAAACAAGGCAAAGCAGATGACTTACAGTAGGCAATTCCCCCCCGCCTCTCCTCCCCACACATGCATGCTCTCCCTGCACAGGACACCAAGAGGAATTCACCACAAATGGCCCAATTCCTCAGTTTCCTGGTAAAGAGAGAAAAGGAAGCAAAGGCCTATTGCTTTTGACTGAATAACAGAGAAAACAGGAGACTGGCAGGGCAAGTGAAACTGGATCAACAGTGATGAGAATTATGACTAAGCCGTGTTTCTCCACTTTTGCTCTTTGCATTATTAATTTTTAAACAAAAAAAACAGTGAGATTGGGAAATGCTCAGAGAGAAACTTCCTTCTGCAACCGAGAGGAATTGATAACCCTACTAGACATCCCAGGCCCTGATCCAAAGAAAACACAGGAGGAAAACAGAACCTTCTTTGTGAAGTGCGGGGCAGGTTAAGGCAAATAGGTTAGATGGCATTCAAGCTATACTGTAACTCTGCTCTGAACAGAATATCAGTAGAAAAGACACCATAATGTTGTAAAACCAGATTAGGGATTCAGAGGTTTCCAGCAGGACAGCCTGGACATCAGGCTGCAGCAAAAACAAAATCCCTGTGCCAGATTTCTCTGCTCCTCTCTTTTTCCCCTGTACTCAATACTGAGGGCTGGGTCACCCATGGTTTTCTTTCTGGCTAAAAAGAGGTTTTGTCAGCAAGAACAGCAATTTATGCCTGCAAAGCTGCCCTTCCCTATTGCAGAAAATCCACTGCAGCTTTTTTAATTCACAAAAGTGACAGATGAGCAGCTCTTCCAGAAGCCAGATGTAGTTTAGCTGCATAGAGCCTTTACCTCACACCTTTGTCAGTGCCATTTATTCACCATCCGAAACTCTCCTGCAACAAGCCTCTGTTTTCTCCTCAGTGACCGCCAGGCTATCTGGCATGCCTTCGTGAACACATATCAGACGGTGACAGATACTGGGATGTACTGAAACTTTCTTCCAGGTTCTCCACAAGAAGTAACATATCTCTACCTGCCTCAGCATAGCAGAAAGCTCAAGATGGGCCGTGACCCACTTCTAAGACACATTATCTATCCCTCAACATGCCAGGTAGACATTACTATTCCCTCCCTCATGCTACACCTTGCCAGCTAGCTGGGGGGGGGGAGAAATCTGGCTCCTTCCTTGATAAAAAGTGGGGGACTGGAAAGGAATAAAAGAAAAGGCAAGATTACTGGAAAAAACACTAGGAAGTAGAACACCAATGCAGAAGTCAGAGTGCAGCGAAATACAATACTGCAGTAAAAAAAGGTGGTGGGAACAAGACTGGAGGATTAGAGGGAGGTTCTTGGAAGTACATTTCCCCTCTTCCCCCTGCTCCCCGCCCCGCACACTTAAACACACGGGAGACGGATGAACAGGACAGGGTTGGGCACTGAGAAGCAACATCACCCCTCCCTCCTCTGCATAGCACAGCTCCGCTTTCCCTCCTACACTTGCTCCTGGTCTGGCTCCTTTTTTAAAAGCCATTGAATAATCATGCTGTAAGTGATGAAGTGAGAAGAACGCCACACTTTCAACATCAGCAAATATTTCTTCAGATCTGTTTGGTTCTGGAAAGTTCCCGTTCATGTACATTTCCTTAAGAAGTTCTC
This sequence comes from Platalea leucorodia, assembly GCF_965183815.1. Lineage (NCBI taxonomy): Eukaryota > Metazoa > Chordata > Aves > Pelecaniformes > Threskiornithidae > Platalea > Platalea leucorodia. Next base: position 51,839,545 of record NC_138823.1, on the reverse strand, counting down.
CCCTCCCAAATTGTTCCAGGTTTTAAAACAAGGAACAGTGCATGGCATGTAGGGACAGCATATGTTAGGAGACTTTGCCAATTTTGGTTGCACTTCTGGAAGTGTCCAACAGAGCCAATACAGTTAATGCTTCTTTTTAATCTAAATATATATATTTTTAATCTAACATATTGGTACATTCTAACATCCAGTAGCTTGGGGCAAAACTTTTAATCTGCTCTATCCAGGCAGTCTCTACACTCAGAGTACAACTGTGCTTTCATACTGAACAGAAACGCTTTGAAGAGCCTCTATTGTAACAAACCTATATATTTTCCTATATTTTCCTATATATTAGGAAAAATTTCTTCACCAAAAGGGTTATCAAGCACTGGAACAGGCTGCCCAGCGAAGTGGTTGAGTCCCCATCCCTGGAGGTATTTCAAAGAAGGGTAGATGTGGTGCTTAGGGACATGGTTCAGTGGTGGACTTGGCAGCGTTAGGTTTACGGTTGGACTCAATGATCTTAAGGGTCTTTTCCGACCTAAACGATTCTATGATTCTATGACTCTAAACACTGTGCCCACACAGCTGCCTGTCAGCAGTCTGATCTAGGTTAGAAATAAGAAGCTATAAAGGCCTATTGATAATAGTGCTAAGATGAGAAAGTTGGACTGACAGCACACTAGCAAGTTTCTTCATAAATCATAGAATCATACTTGTACAGACAAGACCACTGGTACACATCAGACTGTCCTGTTCTGGAGGTGGAACGGGGACCCTGTCATGGCTGAAAGAGTCCTCGAGAAGCCCTGAGTAGAAGCAGCAGCATATACCTTAACACCCGCTAAATCACCAAATTTAGTGCTGGGCACCCTCTGACAGAGATAATCACACATTTACAGTAATTCTGACTCAGAACTGCCCGTGACGAGTTAGCACTCGTTCAGAGAACATTCAGAGTAAAATGCCCTCTACCCAGTGTGATTTAAAGATACTTTTCACTGTTTTCTACAGAAATTAAGCTTGTGCAATAAAGCTGTGTGTACACATACATACATAGCTCTACACAGCTCTCAATGCTGACCAGCTTCATCCAAATTTGGGAAGTGGCAGCCATCTCCAAGATAACTACATGCGCAGAGGTCTCACAAAGAGACAAACCCTGCCAGTGCCTTCAGCAGCAGAAAGATTCCAGCCCCATTAGACACTGGAGGACCTTCATGGCAGTGGCATGTCACGGTGGTCACAAACAAGGAGAGAGCTTTCGCCAACTTTCACGCCCTTTCAAACATCACCCACTCTTATGACAAAACAAAACTCTAAAAGAAATCAGATGTCACATCCCATTGCCCATGGTACTGTTTGTCTTCCTTAGACAAGATGAGGTCCAAATGCTATGGACTGTGAGCTTCTCTAACACACAGAAATATATACATACATACATATATAGATACATAGACATATAGATATCCACAGACCCAAGCCAAACAAATAAGCATCCAGTCTTCTACCTCCTCTAAGCCACCTGTTTTCCAGCAAGGGCTTTGCACCATCATCTCGCAAGCTACGCTGACCTTTAAGCCCCTTAATGGTGAATATCTTTGCAAGCTTTCATAACACATTTTTGCTTTTAAGCAGATGCTAAAAAAGCCACCTTCCAATTTGCATAATTCCATTGTTGTTTTTTGTTGTTCTTGTTTGTTTGTTTGTTTTTAAAGAACAGTTTTAAAATACATACCACTGCACCTCATAGCTCCTTAGTGAGAAGCTTCTCCCTTTCAAAAGCCTCTAAATCAATAATCATACTTTCCATGTAATGTGGAACTCCTGCTCTCTGCTGGACACAACTTCAAAGGATACCATCAACTAACACAGCAGGAACCCAGCCCTGACTTTTCAATCAAAGCTGCAAAATTAATACCTTCAGCCAAAATCTGAATTTAAAGGTTCAGGCCCAGATACAGTTTTCAACTAAAATGAAAACTGAGAGCCACAGTCAGGCAGGTGCCAAATGAAATATCAATTGATTTTACTGCTTGTTTCATGATTCTCCCTTCACCACAGACAAATAGCTACAGCTTATTCGAGACTTCATGGGTTATTTCTGCACACACACAGCAGCATATTTGTAAGTTCCATGACGAATTCTTCAAAACACTTTCAGTACACACAACTACCTTCTTTGAGTACAACTGATTTGCTTTGCACTTCGTGGTAGATGGAAAAAAATAACTGACTTAAACAAGAGCCTACTTCAAGCAAACCGATATTCAGATATTGTCAATGCATGGGATGCTGGTGAGTAGGCACTGGAATCATACAAACAGAAAATCACAGGTCTGCGTTACTTATTTATGGAAATAGGAGATTTGATTGAACTAAGAGAGAAGGAGATACACAGTATTATCATGTTGATGATGCTCATAAGATAAATGGGAATTGAAGTGAAGTAACTCTCCTACACTGGTGTCCCTGATGTGCTCCTATCAAGGATCTTTAATGTGGTCAGACAAGAGCACACATCCATCTAATCAAATGGACAAGCACAACTTCACTTTTGTTATGCTTTCCTAACTTCTGCTCTCTCTTTCATTCCTTTTGACCATCCTTTCTTAGAACTTAGCATCGATACTCAATAGTGTTCCCATACAACTTTAGCTCCCATTTCAAGAAAAAAGGTCAACATATACAAGACGCGATTATGGACGGAGGAGAATCTAGTAAAGTCTCTATACCTCTTACTTCAAATAAAGCCTCACAAAAATCTAGTGGAAACCATGCACACCGAATGTTCTGGCTTATATGGCTCTTTGAGGAAAGGACTGACTTTTTTTTAAATAAAAAAACACAGGGGAGTCTGGTCAGTGACTCAGGCTCTTTCACTAACTACAAAATAACAAGCCACTTTTATATCTCGAAATCAGAATAACAACTGAAATTCTGAGTTACTCAATCCCACTAACGGCACTCTGAACAATCGGTTACTGCTCATGTTCTTTGCACATGGTACTTTTGTAATCACTACCTCTCCTTCTGGCAATTTTGTACAAGTTTTATTTTCTGAAGTGGGGTATTGCCAGGGAGTTACTCTGTAAATATTATTTCTGGAAATGATAGATCACTTGTGCACATGGTGATTAAAAAATTCATAATCAACACCTCGTTACCTCCCCAGGTGTATATTGGCATGCACACCTACAAGCAGAGCCAAAAAAACTCAGCTGCTAAGTCATTCAGCTTAGCACTGTTCTTTCAGTGAATGTCCTGCTAAATAAATACATTTATGTAGTGGTAGCTATGAGTTTCCTAAACCAGCCACAGTTGAAAATGAAAACATACACCACATAAAACCAGCTATGGTGTATCAAAGGCTTATTCATTTTACCTGAATACATAGTTGATGTACTGTTGGTCCAGATCACTGAAAGAGGAGGGAAAGAAAAAAAGGTGTTCTTTTAGTAATGCAGTTCATTTGGTATAAGAGATCAGTATATTAGGTAGTATTATAACACTGTAATATTACATAATATTAATGTTATATAATATATGGCACAATGTTGTAATTAGGTAACACTAACATTATATTATAATTATACACATTATAACCATAATCTATTAATATTATAATATTATCAATATATTAATCAGCATACTAATTTACATATCATGTGCCCATTATTTCTGTTGTTACTGTGTCAGTGGGAGTCTCATTTGAAGTGAAGATAAAGTGAGACTGACTAAAATTTAGACCCTTTAAACAGAGACAGAAAATGGTTTTGAAATAAATGAGCTTATCCATATCCCATACACACATGTATTATGGACATATACATAACATACAGTGGCAACATATCCATCTCCATCCATGCAGACAACTGCAGATTATAGACACTGTGAACATGTAACGCCGCCTGCTTTCAACACAACTATCATCTGGCTGAAGTTCTAACATGCACGTGGGATTAGTGCGGGGTTTCAAGGTTTTTAAGGTACTCGGCCGTTCCAGTCCTGTGGCAACTCACCAGCTGCTAAACACTTTTGAGACTGTGTCGCAAAGGGAGATACTGACAGATTCAAACCATGCGGCTTTCAAGGCTAACACAAACTAACATTTCCTCTTCATGCCTGTGCCAATAATTAGGGGTTCTTCTTCCAGGACTGAGTCATCATCCTTTGATAATACACTGTTTAAAACTAATTCAGTGTTCAAGTTAGCAGTGTAGCTATCAATAACCACATGCTATTGTTATCAACAATAAATAAGACTCCTCTTGCAAGAGAAGTCTTTAATGATTAACCAAGAGTGGCCCAGCTCACGCTGGTAATGCAGAGATCCCTACAGTTTACCTGACTGCTACACAGATGTGTCTCTAACCCTCTGTGATAGCAATCTCTTTCTTTTTAAAAGAATATGAAAACACATTACCTTAAAGAGCTAGGTTTCCACAACTTGTGAAATATTTTGTAAGCCCCTGTAATTGAAATGACATGTGTAATTGCCATAACATGCAATCATTCTGACAAACAACGGCTTGTTTGGCTGTGGTACCGGCAGACATGGAACTCCTCTGAATTACAGTTTAGCAACACGGCACAAAGGATGCCTAAACCATGAGTAAAATGAACCTATCGCTTCAAGTCAATGGTTTTCAAAGTGTTATCATCTCAGAGTAGTGTCATGCTGTATGTTTCTGCTAGTCCTTCTGAAGAAGAGACAAATCCTAGCTCACGGCAACTACAAAGGAGAGTGTGTGTGTGTACATGTACGTGTAAATACACACAGAACAGTGTCGCAGAGTGGGTTCCTCAGCCCACCCCATTTTTTGGGTAACTTCTATGGTGTGTTCATCTATGTAGACCCCTACAGCTGTTGGCTCTGAGCTGTCTTTGCTGTTTAGAGTTCCCTCAGCTGTAGGGTCCCAGGGTTCTTTACATTCTTGACCTACCTACCTCTTGGTTAGCTCCCATTTCTATTCTGGGAAAAGCTTTAAGCACTCAAGGAAGGAACAATACAGCTTCAGGCTCTATTTTTTCAGACCCTTTCTTCAAGGCTTTGTGGGGGTTTTTTTTGATTCACAAAGAAAACCAGAACATAAAAAGCAAATCCAGTAGAATACTATGTAATAGATGTCCTCAATTCTGCCGCCATTAGCCAAGCTGAAGGGTAGAACACATATCCTTTCTCTAATGCTCTGTCTTGATTAACCGTATGATAAGTTAGTTCATCCGTTTGCTCTTTCTTGTAGCATCTTTATTCTGTGTTAGTTGATAGGAAATTTAATTACACAATAAACCCTCAACAGTCATATCAACAACTTTCTCTCAAAAACAAGAGACATGGAAAGAAGCCATATTTTGAGCATAAACGTTATGTTGGCACTTCCTACATGTCTCAAGCACACAGAAAAGGTCTCCTGAAGACTCTCTAAGCAGCTCTCCACCTCCATGGCCTAGCAGTGAGACAAATGAGACCTCTTGGCTTTGAGAAAGCAGTAACATCACTCATTACAGAAAACAAGTATTTGAAGTGAAAAATCCTTACTTTTTTGTTTTATCTAAATGAGGAAATGTTTACCATATAACATTTCCTAAAGGAAAAAAAAAAAATTTCTTATTTTTATGTTAACAACACTTTCCTATGGGATCTCTAGACCTCCCTAGACACAAACACATATAAACACATAACCTCTGCCCTAAAAATTTTACAGTATGAATAGACAAAATAAAGAAGGAATCATCCTTAATTTGCAGACAAGACTTAACATATGAATGAGTCACTCACTAAGTCTATAGGACAGCTAACAACCAATTACAAGTCCCTTATTATCTAGCCTAATGCTCCAAAAGACACAAATCTCCTAGTTAAAAATTACTACTTCTGTTTTCTTCAGATTTTCTGTGTCTGACTGTTTCTAGCTTTTCAGGGATGAATTACGATTTATCCAAATCAATGTTTAGTTTGAAAAAGACAAAAGAAAACCCAATAGGTCATGCAACTAATTGTTAAAAATCTTTAAAAATGCATATGATTGCTTAAAAAACCCCAACATTTCAACATCCTTCCTCTAGGAGCATATTCCATGATATTTTAGAATATTTGTGTCAGTTTTTAAATAAAATCAGTGTGTGCAATAAAGCTCCAACTACATGTTATTGCTTGGTTTTTTTCATGTTTCTTTTCCCCTCAGAGAGAAGTGTCTCTTAGTAGGCAACCATCAAAAACTCCCAGAAAACCTTAGTGCTGATTAAAATTGTACATACATTTTCTCATCCACTGTTAACTGACTGCAATATCTAGTTTATTCTGTTGTTGTTCTCAGCGTAAAAGCTATAAAAGGAATACACTTTCTTATCTTCACTGACCTTCTTCATTCTTTCCAAGTGTTTCTTACATCAAGAACCTTAAATATCAGTAACTTCATAATAAAGCTGATTTGCTTCTCCATCACATTTACTCTTCCTAATTCTTTTTCCAAAAGAAAATGACTTACCAACACAGACCAAGTGAATTAGAGCCCAGAAATAACCGTTTGGATCAAACTGCAATAAAGAACATCTACATAAATAAATGCACATTCATGTAAACATGTGTATTGCTATTTCCCTGCAGTTAACTTCACAAAGCAAGTATAGCGAGTGGGAGCTATGCTACAAAGAAAGAGAAGATGACTAAAGAAGACGTAAGAAGACTAAAGTTTTTCCTGTCCCACTTAGAGACCTGGCATATACCAGTCACCCAGGCTCTCAGCTACTCTTGGCAAGGATAGCTCTATTTCTTTCAGATAAGTACACCATTTTAAATATGGACCCCAGTCTGTTTAGTCATGTATTGGCAGTCAGGGAGGGGCAAGAGAATCAGAGGAACAGCACTAAGGTTTTTGTCTTGTCTCCTTTCCCCTCTCAGCCTCTGCAGCAGCTAAGCAGTCTCTCTCCCCAAGGCTCTCACTAACCACAGAGTATCCAAAAGAGTGCTTTAAAGAGACATCTGCCTGTGAGCAAGGTAGGCTCTCTTCACAATCAATGGGGAAAAATAAACATTTTGGAGAGGAATTCACCTGGCATATTTTAGATGTCTGCTTTCAGGGGAGATGAATTATACACCAGAAGTTCCTACTCTGCACCATGGACTATGAAGGGAGCTAGCAGAGGTGCCACACTTCTGATGTCTACATTCGATCAGATGCATCCAGACAAGTTCCTAGATTCATCCTATCTGACTTTAGACATTAACTAAAGTATTTAAAATAAGGAAGCAGCCTTCTTAAATCTCCGAAAGAGAAAAGCACCTCCAAGGAATCAATCTTTGCTGGACTGAGCTACTCTCTGGAGGTATTTCCTCTTCTTTCTCCAGTAGCTACAGAAAGGGTGTAGAGTGATTACAAAGCTAATTTAGGAACCTCCTGAAAGTACATGCAATTAATTCAAACCTAAATGATTTGCTCTAAGCCCTATATGAAGTTAAACCATGGTTTCCCCAGCCACCAGCTTCACCGAAGAGATGCACGTCTACACTGCTCAGAGGTTTTACCATGATGCAAACACATTAAAACCAGCAAGACTACAACACAGCAACAGGCAACATTTACAGTTCCCTCGTGGGAAGCCCACCCTAGCTTACAAGTAAAAGCTGCATCCCTCATATGCTAACAAGATATCAAGGTCTAACTAGAGCTGCTTCACAAAGCAGAGCTCACCTGTGTGTCACATAAAGGAAGGCACACTGCTGCTACCAGGAGGAACAGCACACTGTGGAGAAGGAAAAAAAACAAACGAGACTAAAAGCTCATAATCTGGGTTTGTACTCTCAGCAAAGTAGAGGCAATTCCACTCAATTGTACTCTGACATTTCATTTGTTTAATTTTTATTCCATATTTAAAAAGTAATTTCTGCCACCAAAATTAAGTTTTACATCATGCATTCTTCATAACTCACACATAACAAAGTTGTATGAGAAGAGAAGCAGCACAAAACATCTCAGTAGTGATGAAAACAAGTTTTTTGATAGGGAATATTATTCTTCACTTGCCATCTGGCTTCCCTAGGCTGCTTCAGAAAGCCAAAATCAACCAATTTCTGGCTGTGAATGGCTACCAAAAAGTTCTTTCATTAAGTCGAACTGCCTCTTCCAACAATTCCAGCAGAGGTGACTCCATTAAAAGTTATGGTGTAACTACAGAACGCAGAACAAAGTGGGAGTGAGTGGTATTATGCTAGAAATGGCTTAAGGACAACACAAGTCCTCCACTAGTCCACTGATTTGGACTAAATAAATTCTTAACCTGTGGCTGAGTCAGTATTTCTACAGGCTACACTGAATAAACTGATGTGGAATTTCTGTGGACTGCCACTATTAATAACAAACATTCGTTTTTGCAGCTTATTTTCCTGCTCTCTAGGGGCATAGGAAAAGACAGAAAAAAGAAGATAAAAAACCTAGTATCCTTGACAATAATCCAGTGGTGAAAACAAGGCCACAGTAAGTCAGATAATGGAAACAACAAGAAGAAATTAGGAAGATGGTGCCTCTAAGTACACTAAATAATAACCCAACATAATCCTCTCTAAGTACAGCTAAAATATTACAGAATGTGGACAGCAAATATGCATTCTTCAAGGGGATGGGGGAGGGGGAAGAATGAAACTTTTAATACATGACTGGCTGAGTTCTGTTTGTCCCTTGCTATCTCCTTTTTGAAGCCTAAACAACTAGGGCCAACGAGGGTTGGTATGTTGTGTAGCTTAATAGGAATGATTCTAGCAGAACTGGATATCCTCACCTTTTCTTTCTTAGGAAAGGCATTTTTAGCTATTTTCTATCACATTAATTATCTTTCTCTTACTTTTTAAGATTACCCACTGGAACTTCAAACCTGATTTCTATCTCCTTTCCAAAAACATACTTAGAAGCACTGCTTTGTTATTCAGGAAGACTGGCCTTCTGGCTTTTTTTATTTTTATAAGGAGAAAAAAAAAATGTCTCTAAGCAATTGTTAAAGAAAAAAAAGGAAAATACATTTAAAAAATATTTAATTACTCCTGTGTTGCAATTTAGGCTCGCCGCCCACGGGAATATGCCTTACATTCTTCATTGTTTTTGTGTGCCATTATCTGAAGCAAATACAGAAGCTGGAGCAAAAACAAGTCTGAATCTGAATCTGAGCAGTTTTAAAAGCTTACCTACAGACTTTCAGAGGAGAGGTCTGCTGTAAAAAAAGAAAGTATGATTAAAAAAATTAAAATTTAAAAATGAAAGTGGTGAAATAGTGCTTTCTCCTTCCAAAAACAGGAAAGTGATGACAGCTGATCGTGCTGCACCAAACACATTAAAAATCCAGTGAGCAACATTCAACACCCCATTATGTTTGAGCACTGCTTAGCAAATTTAATTTCAAAAAAAGAACCAGGACTACAGATCAGCATATTTCAACTTGATTTATATTTTCAGCTTACTTACCAGCAGGTAAACCTAAAACGAGACATGAACTTTATACCTGGTCCTCAAACTTAACTTGAACTATACCAAAACTATGTATTATATGTACTCAAATATTGAGTATTCTTAATTAATTAGGCACTATCCCAGCAAACTCAGTCTTGGTCTAAACTCATGAGAGTTTCTCAATCCTTTGGTCCAAAATTAGTCTCCAGAAGCTTCCTAGCAAGACCTGTGTTTGCATTATCCTTGCCCATAGTGCTTTTGTTTTCCAAAAGAGGAGACATAAACATGTGAGCTAGAAGGAAAACATGAAACACTTTGACAGGGACACTAATCAGAGGACAACGCCACAGGGACATGCCATGGTACACACTGCTATGTCCCTCAGGCATAACCTTCGTGACCTCTTCAGTTTGCTAGGAGTAGCAAACGTGGGCCATTTATTTGTCTTCTATATACACAACAGGGGTAATGAATGGAAGATTCCTTCCACAGCAAGCCAGGGGCCACTGTAGAAATGACTTTGTGATGAATGATTTCCCAGTGTTACCTCACACAGCAGCTCTCTGGTTAATTAGAAAAGCATTTCATAGCCTAAAAAGAAGGATCCCCAATGCAGTCTGAGAGAAACAAACCCAGCTCTTACTAAAGGGAGCAGGAATTACACTCCTGACTTCAACAGGTCTTGGGACAGATTCTCAAGCATTCAAAACAAATCCAAAAATGCACTGTTTTTCCTGCATTTCATGTGGACATGTGATCTATCTATAATCATACAATAAATCAAATACTAGATATATTAAACTGGTTAAATCTAAGGACCCAGTCCTCCTCCCTCTCAGCTCAAACAATGAGATTCTTACATGGGGCATGAGAGAGAGGTGATATTAACTTTCAAAAGGAAAAAACAAGCAAGACCAAGCCAGTCTTAAAAATGCAGATCAAACTGTTGATACACATTTGCAGTGTTTCATCAGCTAAAGAAGAAAAGAAAACATCAATATAGATACTTGTCAGCAGCAAAGTTCTCTCTGGGTCTCATTAATGACTAGCTATCACAGCGAGACTAGAAAAGCACATGGCACTAACGCCCATATTAAAAGAAATCAGGTGTCTTGTTGTAGGGCAATTATATCACAGGAGGTACCTTGAACGTATCAGTTAATAGATCAATTACCTCTTTCTGCACAAACTTCTGGAACCCACAGGTTATAACTTCTGCCGCGTTGTGCATGGTGAGGAACACCGGGATTGGCTGCCATTGGGAGAGAACGAAAACACCCGAATCAAACCAGAACAGTCACACACATAGGAAGGGGCATTCTTAGGGACAGCTGTCCCACATGTTTGTGCTTTTGGGTTTTGTTTTTTAAGCTGTAAACCCATGCCACATCTCCTAAAAGGGACTTAGATCCATTCCAATCACCATTACATGACACGGGGCATCTTTAAATGCAGACCCTGCTTGCTGCTTCTCCCACTTTCAAGTGTTCAGTCGGTTTGTTTGTACACAGCTACCTCGGTGAGATTTGCTCCAGGTTTCTGCCTCTCGTTTTGTTTCTCTCTTCAAATATCTGCAGCCTCCACAGTAAACATTTCTCATTAGTTTTCCCATCTCTGTCTACTGCTACTAAGAATACAGTGTGACTCCTAGCAACAGAATTACAGGCAAGATGATTTTAGGTGATTGCTTTCAGCTACTGCTAGGAAGAGCTGCCTGAAATTAGGGTAGAAATGTAATAGTTCATACAGAAGTGATGTTGAAATTATACCCACTGAGGTATCTGGACACCATCCCAACATGGAATCATTAAGAAACAAACCTCAATGATAACAATAATGAATCAAACACCCATTGCCCCAGGCAAACGCAACCAGAACTAGTGGTCCATAATACTTTCTCCAAATCAGATCCATGATCTCTCAGACAGTTGAAACAAGCAATTCTCTGCTCCAATTAAGATAATCTAAAGACTAAGGCAGTTTTAGGAAGCAGTATTTCCCTACTTGTGTATGGTATTTAAATCACACGAGTAGAGAATGAGCTAATTTCTCAGTGATGTCCATGCCTTTTAAGTATCAGGTGATATAATCAGCAAGTATCTCTTAAATTTGACTTTGTATTCAGAAATCTGTATTTTCTGGATTTTTCTTTTCATTCCCATAAAGCTGGATAGGCATCGCTAATTAAACATTTTAAGTCATAATGACAACTTGGGTGGATCCATAAACACAACAGTTACACCAAGATAACTTTTAACACCTCTAAATTAGCAAGGAATGAAAATCACACAAACACAACTGGCGTGAAGTTGTCAGCCCCAGCTTCACCGATTCTGAAAACCAATTCTCAACCCCACTGCTGTACAACTAAGAACATAAAACTACATGTATCTAACATAAGCATCCTGAGCCTGACACAATAATAGGAAATATAAGAAATAATCATACACAAGGAAAGCTGACAGCAGAATTTACATTCTTCCTTTTGTGAAGCCAATTTACTGGGTTTTTCTTTCCTCCTCCCTGCTTTTGGCTCTTCCAAATGTGTTTTGGAGCCAACAATGGCTCCAGTTTGCCTAGCCCAGTTAACCTTCTCCATATGTCTATTGTCTTTGATGTGAGTAGTTCTTAAATTTGTGAGTGGGCTTAATGCTTACGCAAAGAAAGGTTTACTGGTTGGGCAGGCAGGGTGAATAGACTCTGTACAAACCTCCCCTCGCAGCTCTGCATACTTTTGTTAATGCATCACAGTCCAGGGCTAAGCAGCCCTCCTCCAGTTCCAGCCCTGAACTCCTGGGCAGGGGAGACTGCCAGCACCTCTAGGGAGAGGCACAGAGATTAAGATTGTAGCCCTGCCAGTATACAGGACTGTTTGAAAGTGGGTCTCCCTGGCTTTGATCAAAAAAGTGCATGTAATTTCTGCTTTAGGAATAAACCCACTTAACTCAAATACACTGCTGAGGTGAGCCAATTCAGGCACAAGTTTGGGAGAGCCCATTTTCCTTCTCACTGTGTCATAAAATTGTTGTATGCGAAGTTATTGTAAGTAAAGCTTCTATGTAGGATTGAATTTAGCCCCAGTACAAGGCATTACATAGCAACCATGGCCTAGGACTACTTGTCCTTTTGTCTTTCCTCCTAAAATGGCCACAGAATTAGGCCTCTAAATCCCCATTTGTGTACAACAAAAAGACATTCAGAAATGGGAGATGCTCCTTACGAAAGGTTTGGGATACAAATCAAAACCATTCACAGCCCCTCTGCCACTCTAGTGCATCTCACTCTTGAATGACCAGAGCAGGGACATGAGGGAAACACGGTAACTTACGGGATGACTAGGAAGTAAGAAGAAATAGCAGAGAGGATGTGATTCATACCTCCTACACCTTCCAGGTGAACAGACAGAAAAGATGCTGCTGCCAAGGCTTTATTGCTGTTTTCAGACAGGGCTCTCCTTAGGGATCTTTGCTCAGTTTGCACCAGGGAAGCCCAATGGAGCTTGCTTTGACAAGGAATCAAGAGGAAGTAAATGCAGTCACTGCGAGACAGAGCTAATCTGGAAGCATGGGGCTTCTGAGCACATGCCTGTGCCTTCCAAAGGTCACTTGGGTCCAAGTTGAGGCCCCCAGCCTTCTTTGTGAGGACAGAGACCTCCTGTCCTTTTCTGCCCTACCTCTCCACTGGGGTGTGCCAGGGATCACTACAAGCAGAACCTTGTCAAAAATTCCCTTTTGATCCTTCTTGGGGTTTAGGAGCTGGCAGGAGTGAGCTGGCTCTGGAATCAGATTAAGATGCACTGACAGAATGCAGAAGGGAACTAGTGCAGAATCTGGCTTTGCAGACTGCGTAACAGCAGTAAAACATTGCTGTTTTTTAAAAATTCATGTCACCGCTTTTTTTCTTTTCTTTTTTTTTAAGAAAGACTATATAATTTAAATAAAAAGCATTCAACTTTAATGAAAGCAGATTTGATATCCTCTAAACATTTGATAGGTTATTGTGATTCAAATGGATCATAAAACTGACTAATCTAACCCTTCCCACAATCTCTTTCCAACTTTCAATTTATTTTTTCAAATCCCGTAAAGCATCAAAAGCCTCTCACTGAAATGGTTTTCATCCTTTTCCTGGAAGGATTTCCCACAGATCCCACAGCCCCATTCCTCCTTTTGCAAAGTTACAGCTAGTAACTTCTTCAGCTTCTTCCCTGCTTGCACAATTCAGACCACTGAGGATCTGTTCTGCAAAACACTGAGTACTCTGGAGAGATGCTGAGTGCTTTGGACTGTGACGGAAGTGTTTTTTGATACTGCTTTACTCTTCATAGGATTGGACTGCTGCTCTAGCACCATTAACAATGTATGTATTATTTAAACCCCTCCTCCCTTCTTTCCCCCCAACCCAGGAACAGCATTAAACAGCTTGTATGAAGAGAATGTTCCTTGCTCATAAAAAGTACAGGTAATAAAGAACTGACTTCTACTTGTGCGTTTCTTACCAATCTAGAGAGTGCCCTAGAGCCAGCATAAATAATGCCAACAAACAGTACCGAAGCAGGAAGCCATGACAGGATTTCAGACCTGTGAAAACAATTAAAATCCCATTACTTCACCACATTCTGTTTACATACAGTTGGCAACAGTGGCTTGCAAGGAATATAATAATATGTATACATACACCTATATTTCAAAGGTGTGCATATTAAATTCATTGTCTGATTGTTCAGTATTCTTCCCATGTAGTAAAGAAGTCTGAGACAGAAATTAATCACTTCATCTAATCCCAGATAGGAGCTATCTGCAAATATATTTTCTTTCTTTTACTCTTCCCCTGGCTCCTCTCCCTGCAAAATTGTTTGTTTCATGGCAATTACTCCTATTGGTTTTAAGGGAGAGAAATTTCAACTAATTCCCTTGATGCGCTGTAGAAGGAAGAAAAAACTGACAAATGAAAGCATAAAAAGGCATACTTGCACAGACAGCACACATTTTCACTATGTACAAATACACTTGCCCACCCACACATTCATTTCTCAGCCAGATTTACAAAGAGATTCTTCCTAAAGATCAGATTGTCTCTGTGGGAGCCTGTCTCTTGAGATTTCCTAATGATACTCCTTTGACTAAGCCAAACTCCTAGAGGCAGTTTGACAACTAATGGAGGAATGAAGTCATCACAGATTGATCTGATATTTTTTTTAGCCATGGTTATTGCAGCAGGGTCAGGTTTCAGTTCTGAGAAGGGGCTCCAGAATTTGCACTTTTCCTTTTTTAATCTTGGTACTTAAGGGGAAAAAGGGATCAGGTAGGTGGTAAATTTCAGAGAGAATAACGTAAGATTTTGAGTAAGGGAGGAAAGGAGTAGCAGTGATCTAAAGGCATGGTCCAAAGGCTTCCCAGGACTGAAGACACTGCTACCCCCATTCACTCTTCCCAAGCTTTGAACTAAAATCAAGAAAATGTTAGTGAATAATGCTGGTTCTCAAAACGAAACCAAACTACTTATAGTTCCTTAATTTGGATTACACTTCCAACTAGCATGTAGGAGTTTAAATGTAATTACAGGTACTGCTACGCTACCACACTTCATGGAACACAAGAAAAATAGACCACTAAAGGATGAAATCAAATCAGTCTGAATGAAGACAAAACATGCCCAAAGATTCATGTAAACACAGACAAGGAAAAAAACCTAAACATCACATTTCCTCTTTTTTTTTTATACATAATTTTCTAAGATACTTGATCAAAAACCCAGGGTAACAAAAACAGAGTAATCTTTAGATTCTTTCACTGGCATAAATATTTGCTCTGTTTTTTGGGGTAGTCACCACCATTTTTTATAAAAACACTGTTCCTTTTAAGGCTATTGACTTCAACTGGAATTTCACGGAGACCAGGATCTAAAACTGTCATACCTCATTACCAACAAGTTCACATCAGACACCAACAAAAATACCTCCACCCTACTGAAGTTGCAACAAATGGAAGAAAGGTGAAGGGAAAAAAGGAGGGCTGGGAAGATGAAAGGAACACACGATGAAAACTGAATTTTCATTTAGAACATAACACTCTTTCATGTTCCCCACCACTAAATTCTAGGAATCCCAAATATATCTTCATCTCCAATGCCATACTGTGAAGTGCAATGGAAAAGGCCTTCAGATGCTTTTTCCATGACGTAAGGGTAGAATTTTATGCTGCCAAGTGGGAATTTCAGCACTGAAAAAGAATGCATGGATGTTTGATGTAACGTGTCAGCACCAACAATCTGTCTTGTATGCAAACCAATTAGTAGCTTCTTATGTTGGCAATACAGTGATGTACATGCAAAACAGGAAAGCTCAGTGACATAAAAGAACAGATGAGCTCGTGGTTGTAGGGCTAGGTCCAAAGCCCACTAAAGTCAGTGGGTAGCTTCCCCTAAACCACACTTTGGAGCTTTGGTTTAAGCAAGGCTCTGAGCTGCTGCTTAGCTGCGGGGAAAATCCAGCACTAGAAGAAATGCCAATCAGAACACATAGGACTCACGTGCCTACAAGGGTTAGGCAGAAGCTGGACAGACCACAGCACTGGAAGCATTATGCAGATGCTATACATATTCCTCTGCACTCCACAGAGCCCTTGTTTTGGATACAAGTTTTGCAGTCACCATTCATCCTGTAGAAGCAACGATGATGGTGACAGAGTCCCTTACAGCTGGGAGTACTGGGGGGAAGCAGATGAAAAGCAGGATAGCCACAAAACCTAAGAGAAATTACTCTAAGTAATATGTTCTTATTTGGTCTTTATTGTGAAGCTAGTATTCTGGACTTTAGACAAAGGGTCACGATCTCTGTGTAATAAAATAATTCTGCCGAGACACTTTGGGATAACCTGACCTGGCTCAGAAAGCATATGAAATCAGTCCACATGACAGAAATACTGAGACTTTGTGGAAATAAACAAACAAATGGGTGGCAGTTTATTATTTCAAGCATGACAAGACTGAGGACTGGATAGGGTATTATTAAGTATCCTACACACACACAGAAAAAACCCCAAAACAACCCAAACCAGATAGATTCACAGACCAATACTCTGTAAAAGGGGTGGGGGGGAGTGTCCTTAGCCCAGTGGTAGTACTAAGAAAAATCACCTTTGGAGGGGGAAGGAACTTGAGAGGAAGTGGTAGACAGAAGTTTTGAGACATTATGTTTGTTTGTTGGGGAGTTTTTTGGTTGGTTTTTGGACGGGTTTGGGGGTTTTGTTTTAATACAGGAGCTACATCCTACAAGTCCAGTTCAGCAAAGCATTGAAACATGTGCCTAATTCTTCTGAAGAAAGACAGATTTAAACTCATGCTTAAGCAGTTGGCTGAGTTATAGCCAAAACATGTCAATGAATTCTGGTCATTTCATTCAGTCTATTCTAGAACAGGCATTCTGTATTAGCTAAACTAATGAAGAGGTTTCTCAAGATGTATTTTAATCGCTTTTCCTATAGTGTGCTGACACCTAGTGGCCTGAAGTCTCCATCGTCAAAACGGAAACTAATTTTTCACCAAAACTTTTCTTAGATAAAAATATCCTCTACAAAAAAAATGGTCCTTGTCCAGTATTTTCTTTAGTGCTTTCCAAGTTTTGAAAAAAATGAAAATATCTTTTCCAAGCTTTAAAAAAAGATTCAACTTCTTTAATTTCACAATTTAAAGCAAAAGTAATCATCCAGTGACGAAAAGCTGAACTAAAAAGGACATTACTGATGGCTATATTCCTTTGTCCTTTAGACTGTTCTGTGAAGACAAAATCTGCATAAACGATATACATTTGATAATAATATATATATCAGTAACTGCCACTAAAGCAAGGTTTGGACCCTAATCCTGCCTCTACCAATATCATTGACAGCTTTTACACCAATATCCTCATTTTATCTACACTGCAGATAAAAGATAGGATGTTAAATTCTGTTTCCATTTACAACTTCACTTAAGTTTCAGTGGTGATGTAGTCACTTGTGTGGAGATGGAAAAAGAACTTAGCCTGATTCTTCTAACATACATGCAGGATTTCATTCCAAATGGGGAGATTCAGTTTTGCAAGCCAACCGTTTGAATCCCAAACAGAAAATTCATCAGTTGTCACTTGCTAATACAGAATGGCTGAAAAAAGTTACATCAGAAGGGAACTCTGGCAGTCATCTAGTCCAATCCCCCCCAGCTTCAGAGTCAAGTCACATTACTCAGGTCATTGTCCAGTAAAGTTTTGAGTATCTCCAGAGATGGAGATTGAGCAATTGCTGTGGGCATACATCTTATAAATCATAACATTTTGCGAAATAAAAAAGATACGTCACATTACATACTGCAGAATGGATCCACCGGAGCAGAGTACATTATGCTGGACGACTCTTCTGAGTTGCCATCACACTCAGTTCAGGCAGATGATTTTTGTCTACAAAGCACCTTTTAATTTGGATTTTGATTATTATATCAATTCTGTACTGCAATGGCTGCTCTTGCTGTGCAGTTATAAATGCTAGAGTTAGGCAAGGGTGAATGATTCCCATTTATGGGCCACACTTAGAGATAAAGGCAGATCACGTTTGTGGACTTCACTGCACTGAGGTTTTGGTGAAGCGTGTGACAATGCTCTTATCTAACATTACCAAGGTTTCTCTTACAATGCTATAAAATAATCCAGGGAGGAGATGTGGACAGATGGTTGGAGAAGTTATCCTTACAGTTTTCACTAATGGCTATGCTTTTTCGATTGTTTTACCAAGGTTAAACTGAATCCACTTTATATTAGTGATCAGTTGAAGTGTGTGTCATTGAACATTCATCAGACTAAAACACAAGATCTCTCCTACACCTGTGAAGCAGAACATATATAAACACCCCCACCCCCCAACTGATAGTTTAGCAAGTTAGTAACTTCCACAACCAACTTAACTATGTCGTAACCCAGCTACAGAAAATAAGTATTTGACAGATACTGAAAACCCCGCAGTACCTTGAACACAAGTTTATCTCCACCCAGCCCAGCTTCCAGGAGACATGAAGCAGAAGTCCACCCACTAATGTCTGCCATCTGAAACAGAAATAAAAGAGCACATCTGAATTGTTTGTCCTTTTTAACCATGTGGAGCACGACCTTAGAATCCACAGAATTTCTCACAGCACACCCATGACTCTAGTTATCTACTGTTTCTCCAGGTTACCAGGAATGCCACTATTTCCTTTTGAATCTTTCATTTTTGTGGGCCTTAATTTCCTCCAAATTGTCTACTACTCTGTTTTTTCCACCTGTTTCAAATGTTTTGTAAATTACCATCTACCACAATTACCTTAGTCATGTTACTGAATCCCCATTTTATCATCTCTTCCCACACGAGGTTTACAATAATAATAGTGATGTTACAGCCATGATGATCTGAAGATGCAAGTGAGGCAAGGTTTGTGACAAGAGATTAATATCTTTTCATACATTAACTGTTATTGTTAGAACAAATAAACATGATTTCAGGATTCAAAGACTCGCTTCAGCTGAAGTAATAAACCCCAGGGATGATGTGTGTAGTCCCAGTAGTTTCAAACATTAGCTCTATGACTTCCCACAGTTATTCCTGCTGGGCTTAGATTACAAACTCCCTCGAATTCAGACTGCTTTCCCCCCTCCCCTGCATCTTGTGCAGCAAGCACCAAGTGAAGTGTCATCAACAATAACATCATTATGCTGCATGAGCCTCTGGTTCAGAGCCTCTAGAGAAAACATCTTTACAGCCAGATAACCTTGCATGTAAACCACAATACTGCGGTTTTCTCATTGAAAAGGTATATAACAATTACATACGTTCTGCATTGACTTATCTGTCTAATGACTTACCCTACCATAAAGGTGTTCCTTAGTCTATTACTGAAGTAGTATATGAGGCCTTAGAAATGCTTGCAGATAACTTAAAATTAGTAGTGATGCACACTGATTTTTATTAAGCATTAAAATAAGTTATTAGCTTCCTTCTTCCTTAAGCTAGTGGTTTTCAGAGACATGTTTCGTGTTTCTTGGGTGAAAATCCTTGAACATCTAGCATAGTTCAGACAGAGATACTGTACGACAATGTTAAATCACAT
Organism: Platalea leucorodia; assembly: GCF_965183815.1. Lineage (NCBI taxonomy): Eukaryota > Metazoa > Chordata > Aves > Pelecaniformes > Threskiornithidae > Platalea > Platalea leucorodia. The sequence goes on along the minus strand of NC_138823.1, from coordinate 51,820,010 downwards.
TAACATCTCTAACAGGTACAGAACTGGTTTTATTTATTATTCCCATTCATTGCAATGCATTTAAGCAATTATTTAAAATCTCTCTCACACATACGCAAATAAACAAATATTCACTCTATGAAGTATTACACAGAATTGGACAGTGTCAGAGAAGAGCGAGCTCATTGTCCACATGGGCATGATGAATATTCAGTGCTACTATCACAGCTCACTTTTAGATGAGGAGCATATGAGAGCTTAAAAGCCAGGTATCCCTGATGTCTGCTGCAGGTTTGAGCATGCTATATTCCAAGCCAGTGATGAATTCCCATCAACTTTATTGTGAAGAATTTCATCTCGTCTGAGGTTTTAAGGACAGAGGTTGAATTTATTAACAGTTCCAGATGCTTAGCACTATGCAATATAGTCTTAGATTATATAGGGAACAAAACAGATGACAACAAACAATAACAGCATGAACTGAGAATAACACTCTTTTCCTCCTTTGCTCATCTGTCATAGCTCTAAATGAAAGCACATCTGAGCCCCTTAATAATTTTCAGGGAAAGGTCACCTTTAAAAGCCAGAACTTGTGGAAAAATATTAAGATGCTGAGATGCATTTCCAAATAATAGAAAAAGGAAACAACTGTGGTAACACAGATACCATAAGGCAGCTGCTTGCCATTGAAATATGCCTTTTTACTGTTGATTTACCACACTTGTATTTTACATACATTACTCAAAACCCTTTCCCCATATGATAAAAGCCTGGTCCAAGAGACAGTCTCTGTGTTTGCGTCAGAAGTAAAGAAAGCATCCGTTGCTTATTTAATAGAGCTCAGTACACTCAAAGAAAATGGAGATTCCCAAGGCAATTATTCCTAGAGTTGATTGCAGTCCCGGGGCTGCATGTCAGGCAAAAATATAAGCCATGCTAAGCAGCAGTAAAGGAATCAAAGACATCGAGTGTCTGCAGACTTTACCGTTATCTCCAAAGAACAAACGGGGGAAGTCTTGACCCTAAGAGACCAGATTTTCACTAAATGCCTCACAAATTATTAACAGCACTGATGGATATAATATGGATATTTGGCAAAACATTAAATTTCCCATTACGATCATTAAGATATGATAGTGACTTGTGATGCAGAGTTACAACAAAGGCTAAGCATGAAAATAAGCAACATGGTATTTGTGTATGCCTAAACATGGGTTTAAGGTTGGTTTTCATCAGCATAGCGAAAGAATACACCACAACTGCACATGACCCATGCGTGCCATTTCCAAAGAAGACAGGCTGTACTATAATTGGTACTTTTCTATGCTGAAGCGTAAGACTTTCAGAAAAATGAGAAACGATGGAGTCTGTATATCTTAATTGCATCACCATCACGATGTTTAAAAACTAACCAAGACATATTAATGAATGCTTTGCTAAGGCTTCAGGAAGTCTGTTCTCTAGACAGCAAAAGCCAGTAATGACAAGAAGTACTAAAGTTAGCTTCATCATGGAATGGCAAGACATTTACTGATTAAAGTAATTTTTTAAACAACTGTATTCTTAAAATGGTACTTACCCTTGAAAAAGGGTAGGGTAGGTAAATTTCAGGACAGACAGGACATACTGGAAAACAAATACCAAATTAATGGACATCAAACACCTACAGCATTATAACATTGACAAACAATCACGAGAGCAACAAAACACAAAAAGTTTCTACCAAAATAAAGAAAAATACAAAGACAAAAAAAAGTTTTCAGTAATTTCTCTTTCCATGCCAGAACTGCTGAATGCTGCCCCAGTCACTGTGGAAAGGAGCAGACCCTAAAGTACATGAGGTACGGGGTGGACACACTGAACGACGGAGAGAAGGCTACCTTATGAATCGCTCTTTCACTTTCTGAGCGCACTCCATGCATCACACTGAATGGGAAAAGGATTAACAGGAACAAAAAGACATAAGCACTTGTCAATTAAAATCATATCATATGACAGAGGCAACCTTTAGCAGAATCAAGACCAATAATCTTAACATAATTGTCTCTTGATGACTAATTCATCTTACAGACCTAACATATTGTTCACACACCATTTTGTGTAAAATACTAAGCAGTCCTTAAAGCCCTTTGAAGATGTAATATATGGGGGGAAAAAAGCAAAGCCTCTGTGTCATTGCTTTAGTATGCTTTGTCAGGGTCTGCGCGTATGGACGCTAGTATCTTCTCCCACTATATATATATATATATATGCAAACATGAGGCAGAAATACATATGCCATTCAATGTGTATATCAGGACCTAACAAGTTCCCGTAATGAAGTATATAAATGCTATTTCTGCAAAGGAGAAGAATGACTGAAGCTTCCTCAGAGGAAAGCAAAGGTACCTGCCATTCCTTCCAGAAGCCAGCAGAAGTTGTCAATGGCAAAAGGAGAAGTTGTCAATGGCAAAAGGAGAAGCTGAAAGCTTTCAACAGAGAGGAAACTGTGCTGAGCAGTTTGCAAGGTCCAGTTTTTAGGCGTGGGAGGTGTCGCTAAGAAGCTGGCGTCGATATACAGAGACAAGGCATGTTGATTCACAAAGGGTCACGTTACACATACACTTGTCTGAACTGCCACATGGGTTTTAAATCAGGACGATATACCTGCACTTGTCTGTACCCGCCTTTGCATTTACCTACCACCTGCAACAACTGAAAGGTCTGTATTCAGGTTCTTTTTAACTTTATTACACTGAAACCTACACTCAGGTTTGAAAATGGAGGCCCTATGCCAAAGTCCTTCCAACTTCCTCTCAAGTATAGTTAAGCCGAGTACCTTTTCCAATGCATGATGCAATCTGGCAGCTCTTCTAGCCCCTTTCTGTTGAACTAAACACTGCTCTTAGCAGTCTGTCAGATCACGTGTATTATCTCTCCCAACGAACTTTGCTTCATGTCTGGACTTCAGTCTACTTCTGGGCATCCTTAATGTTTCTGAACAGAAACCAGTGGCCGATGCTGAGAAGAGATTTCATTTTCACCTCCAAAATGCTGCTTTTCTCTAACTCTTCCTCTGGAAATCCATACTGTAGTTGCTTCAAAAACTTATTTTCTTTCAGAAATCTGTACTAGAAACACAGACACACTCTCTAATAAATAGGGCAGCAAGGAGTAGTTACTCTATCTCCTCCTCCCAGAGTGAACAAACTACTTCAAACTATGCTTAAACTGTACAATTTTATTCACAATGTGGCCATCTTCAGCCTGCTTCTCCTTCTGCTTAGGCCTTTCAGCAATACCAACAGGCAATTAAGTTGCACAGTGGAAAAGAGACTTCATGTCCTTAATTTGCAGGTTAATTAAACTGTCAAAGGGTCGAAGGAAGTTAATATTTGTTTCACTACTACTACAATGATTTGAATAGTTCAGATTTTTCCCTTGGGTACTTGGTATTATTGTTCCAGTTAACAGATCTTCTTTTGTGAATGAACGTGCGCTTGGTGGTTGCTAGATACCCAATAATAAAATACATCCAGCATCGCTGATGCTTTCAGAGCACCATAATTTTGAAAGCTTGGACCAGATGATCCTTCAGGTCCCTTCCAACCTGGTATTCTATGGTTAATTTCTGGCTCCATAACTAACATTTCATTCGTTTGAATAATATGATGTCACCTTTTTACTCTCCTAAATACGCCAGTATTGAAACGTGCGCGTCATGGGAAGGTGAAGATGTCACAGGCAGAGAAAAACGGGACCGGTGGAGGACAGCTGCCTCCTCAGTCAGGAGCGCACACGGGGACGGGCGGCGGCGGGCCTTTGGGCTGAAATACCGGGGGTTTTTCACTCGTGGGGTAGTCCTCCTCCGGGAGGGGCTGGCCCGCCGCCTCTCCCTGAGCAGGGCAGGAAAGCAGAGGGCACCGTCCCTCCTCCTCCTCCTCCTCCTGGGTCCCCGCCCTTACCTCGCCCTCTCAGGCGCAGCCCCCCACTCCTGCCACAGCGGAGCCTCCCTCCGCCTCGCCCGGCCCCTCCGAGCCCGGGGCGGCTCCGCGCCCGCCCTCACCTTGTTGGTGAAGCAGGACGCCAGGTAGAAGAGGCAGAAGGCGAGGCCGCCCGCCGGCCTCTTCAGATACATCTGTCACCGCGGGCGCCGCCGCCACCGCCGCCGCCGCGCGGAGCGGGCCCGGCCGGCGGCGGCCATGGCGGCGACACGTGGTGCCGCGGCCGCGCCAATGGGCAGCGCGCTCCCGCCGCCGGGCGCCGCCTCCTTAAAGGGGCGGCGCTGCCGCCTCGCAGCGGCGCCGCGCAGCCCGGCGCGGGGGGAGCGGGGGGAGCGGGGGGTGGAAAGCCCGGCGTGAGCCGGCGGGGTGCGCTCGCAGCCCAGAAGGCCAACCGTGTCCTGGGCTGCATCGAAAGCAGCGAGGGCAGCAGGTCGAGGGAGGGGATTCTGCTCCTCTGCTCCGCTCTGGTGAGGCCCCAGCTGGAGTGCTGCGTCCAGCTCTGGGGTCCTCAGCACAGGAAGGACATGGAGCTGTTGGGGTGGGTCCAGAGGAGGGCCACAAAAATGGTCAGAGGGATGGAGCACCTCTGCTGTGAGGAAAGGCTGAGAGAGTTGGGGTTGGTCAGCCTGGAGAAGAGAAGGCTGCGGGGAGACCTGATTGCAGCCTTTCAGTACTTAAAGGGGGCCTACAAGAAAGATGGGGACAGACTTTTCAACAAGGCCTGCTGCAACAGGACAAGGGGTAATGCTTTTGAACTAGAGGAGAGTAGATTTAGACTAGATATAAGGAAAAAAACTTTCACGATGAGGGTGGTGAAACACTGGAACAGGTTGCCCAGAGAGGTGGTAGATGCCCCATCCCTGGAAACATTCCCAGCCAGGCTGGATGGGGCTCTGAGCAACCTGATCTGGTTGAAGATGTCCCTGCTCATTGCAGGGTAGGGTTGGACTAGATGACCTTTAAAGGTCCCTTCCATCCCAAAGCATTCTATAATTCTGTGATTCTATGATTCATCAGTCACATGTAAACTATAAATATGCCAGGGAGGTAGAGCAGTGAAAGACATGCCCTACCTAGTCACAATTACTGGGCGTTCTTTCATTGTGGCCCAGGTAAGCCTCCTTCTTCCCAGATCTGGTATTAGCAAGGCCCTGTCTCTGCAGTTCAGACCTTGATTTTGCTCAGGTAATGCAAAGGCCAGGGCTCTCTCTGTACACGTAGACCCTATTTTTAGAGGGCAGAGCAAAGCAGCATAAATAAGAAACTGAGTGTGGCCTAAACTGGGGGGTACTAACTGGTAGACCAGAGGCCAAACCCAGCCCACAAAATGAGCCTGTCCAACCTGCTACGTTTAGCCTCAAAAGACAAAAATCAGCAGACGGAGCACAACAGCTGAACAGTCTCCGCTGCACCAAGACAAATTCAAGGATTTTGGTCCATCAGATGCAATCCTATCTGGTTTGTAAGGAGGTGACCCAAAGCAGACATCGGATTTCCAGTGCTGAAAGGTTTGGTCCATCCAGGTCTAGAGAGATCACCGACATGCCACCATAATGGATGCCACAAGAGATGGCAGGGTAGGTGGTACAGCATTTCCACTTTGCAGAGCATGTGTTTATGTAAGTACCTCAAATGTATATTTTGCAAACAAAGGTGTACTTTGCATTGTGCCAGAAATTCAGCCTGTAAAGCTTTAAAAAAGAACAAGAAAAGTTTACAGGTATCTACAAAGACGAATGTAAGCATGTGATAAGAATACTTTTGACTTTTTATTTTAGTAGAGTATCATTTTCATGCAAAATATTACAGTGATATCTCTGTGTTTCTTGCAGTATTTCTTATTAAAAGTGAGAGACTCAGACAAAGATGATATATCTTCCTACAGCAAAATGCAGAGGCAGGTTTGAATTCTTGTAAGCCATTTACAGTGAGGGATTAAGAATGAACCTTCAGCTGGGGCTGCACGGCTAGAAGGCGCGTCCCCTGGCTGGTGGATAGGGGATCCCTCTCTGGAGGGTGCACCGGATAAAATTGAAGAAGGTGCCGCGAACAATGCAGCCTAAGGGAAGGCCACCCTGACAGAAAAAACACTGGCCCTCCAAGTCATGGGGGTTGGGCAGGAGGCCAACTACCTCCTCCCGGAAAAAAAAAAAAAAAAAGTTGCAGAAACGACGAGCATCAGAAATGGCGAAGATGGAGAAAATCGGTAACGAAGTGAGGAGGAGGAGATGGAGCTGGATCGGTCGTGTCCTGAGGGGGAAACTGACGGAAGACTGCGCTGTGGCCCTTGACTCCAGAGCACGCAGCCGCGGACCGATCGAAGTGGAAGAACGATGTTCGCGCCTTGTGTGCCTCCTGGCACTGAGAGAATTCAGATCAGATCAGATCAGATTAAGAAGGAAGATATAAATTTCTGCCAATGTTGTTTATCACGACTAACTTGAATTACATATTAAGTAATTGCTATACAGCTTTGGAATTGAGTAATATGAAGGGAAGTTTCTGCTCTATCTAGATTTTTAACTATTTTTATTAGGAGATGTGAATGTGTGGCAAATGATTTTGTTTACATGTCATTTTAGAGAACATTTCTTCTTAATGTAATTCAGTTCAAAGCTTGATCCATTCATATAAGAGGTCATGGGATCAAGGCCTAATCAGGTAATATTTAAGAGACTAATATGGAAGACTTATTTCTGAAAATTAAAAACTGAATAAAAAGACATAGGAATATTAAATCATTGTTAATGTCTTTTTGAATCAAAAACTACCAAAACCCATTTTCTTAATCAGTGCTTGTATAGCTGTGCTAGAGCAATGATTTTCTTGGGGCAGCAGGACATTGCTTTGACGTTCTGCTCATTTATAAAACTGATAAATTTAGCCAAAGAAGACGGAAGGGGGCATGGCAGCAATCTTCACACCCCAAAAGGCAGCTGCAAAGGGAAAGAAATAATCTCTTTCCACCAGGGCTAAAGGCAGAGAGGATAAGAACCACACTGATACGGCACCACCAGACTAAGCCATCCTAATGTCTCCGTGGCACACGCCTGTGTTGTACCTGCAGGCTGCGCGTAGCTGAGGCAGCCGTTATGACCTGGGTCCCTACCACCTGCCAAACCGTCTGCCCTTTAGTGGGGGACTTTCTGCCGTAATGAACACTGGAACAGACTGTTTTGGGAGATTGTAATGTCTTACGTCATTGCAGGTTGTTAAGGACAAAGTAGATGAACTCTGGCTGACAAAGCTGATTATTGCATGCCTAAGAGCTGATGCGAGTGGCTTTTGCCGGGCCTGCCCTGGCAGCGCTGGCTTTGCCAGATGCGTAACAGGGAACTTACTCGGAGCGGGCCGGGGGATGCCGCGGGGGCTGTACGACCCCTTACCACTCCTCCTGCTCTTGGAGCCAGCCGGCTTTGCTAGGCTGGTTCCCTGGTTATCGACAGCGACGGCACAGTTGCCTCCGTTTGCAGACACCTCTGATAGCTGGTGGTGAGCCAGGCCTGAGGAGGTTTCCAGGCATCGCTTCCTTCCTGCTGGGGAAACTTGCTCGAGCAGATGTCAGACAGCGACTGTACGGCAGCAAAACACCACCCAGTTGCCCCTGTCCTGGAAACAAGGCATTTTAATCACAATACTATTTTCCAGATAAACATTACATATAAACCTGAGGTGTAACAGGTGTCAGATCACATACAAAGTATCTAATTTTGTATTTACAGCGGGTAATGGGATCAGGATCAAATTAATTAAGTCGCTTATGTTTGTTTGTTTGTTCTTTTTTTTTCCCTTGGTTACTTCCTTAGATAAAAGCAAACGTCACCTATGTGATTTCATCCTCTTTGTTTTTCTGCCGGCGCAGCTCCCCGCCGGCAGCCTGCCATCGCCCCCGCCCCCGGCGCTCCCCATCAGCCCCCGGGGTGCGGGCGGCCAGCCCGCCGCCCCAACCCGCAGGCAGCCCCGGGGGGCTCAGGGCTCCGCCGGTAACCCCGCGGCCGCCCCGGTGACATCACCGGAAAGGCGGGTGACGCCCCGCGCCGCCGGCCAATGGGGAGCCTGACGGCAGGTGACGGTCAGAGAGAACGGGGGGGGGGGGGGGGGGTGAGAACCCGGAAGGTTCCGCATTCGGCGCGCCGCTGCCCTGAGGAGAGCCCCCGCCGCTGCCCGAGCCCCGCCGCCCGCCCGCCATTGCACGCGCAGATGGACCCGGTAGGAGTCGCCGCCGCCCCCGACGCCGGGCCGGGCCCCGCCTGGCGGAGCAAGGTGAGGGCGGGCTGGGCTGGGCCGGGCGGGGGGCGCGGGGGCAGCGCGGCGGCCCGCCGGGCCTTAACGACGGCGGCGGCGGCCCGCGGAGCTGTGTCCGGCTCCCCGCCTCCCCCCTCCGGGGCCGTAGAGGTGCGGCCGCCGCCGGCCTGGCGCCTCGGGGGCGGAGGAAGACCGAGGCACGGCGGGGCACGGTCCCCGTCCCTGGCCGACCTTCGCTGGCGGCAGCGGGGCAGGTGGCTCCGGTACCGGCTGCCCTTCTTCCGCCCGCCTCCCTCGGAGCGGGCTGGGGCCGTGGAGAGGAGGCTGCGAGGTGGTGCCGGCAAGGCGGGGGTCAGGGTTATCGGGCAAGCGGAGCGCCTGGCGCCGCTGCCTCAGCGAGCGACGGGCCGCGCTGGAGCGGGCGCGGCGTGGGTCGCTGCTGCGGGCAGCTCTCCTGGCGGAGGGAGCTGCTGTTGGACCCGATAGATGAGTTGTTTCTCTCCAAGCTCCGCCGGTGAGCGGGGAGTCGGGTCTAAGTGAGTTTGGTTATCGGGGCGGTAGGCGGGGAGTCGCAACTTGGTTGGAGTCATCGTCCCCCAGCCCCCGCCTCCCCACGCCAAGTTGTGTGCGTGCTTCTGCTTTTTTGGGGGGGGTGTTTGTGATGGCTGTCCTTCCAGGGCTCTAGAAACGGGGGAGGAAGCTGTGCGTAAGCCGTTCACACTGTGTTATTCCAAGACAATCTTTGCATAGACTGTGTTTACGCTTGTAAGCAAACTTTCTGGGAAGGCTTTGCCCCTGTCTTCAGAGGGTACTGACACTGAGAAACTGATTCTTCTCCCCCTCTCTCCCCCCCATTAGTCAGTGACCATCGACATGCTTTCAATCACAGATCTCCCTATTGAGTTTATAAGAGTACTCCTTGAGGTGTTTTCTGTACTTTAGCTCATCAAACTTCCCTAAGTATCTGTAGAAGACAAGCTGTTATAAGATTACATGAGCTTATTTTAGAGCCAGTGACAGCTAAGTTATCCTGATTATTGTGTTGCCACTGCATTTCTTGCTGACTTGAACGAAATGTTTATTTACAGTGTCCGTGGGGAGCCCCCAAAACAACATCAATATCGTGTTCCCTTGCTGATGTAATGAGTGAACAGCTGGCGAAAGAGCTGCAGCTGGAAGAAGAAAATGCCGCTTTTCCTGAAGTGGTTGCGTAAGTTTAAATCCTGGATTAGTGATCTCCGCAGTTATGAAGCCATCTTCTCTCTCTTCTGCATTTTCTTACAACCTGCTTAATGTGTAATGATATAGTAAATGCTTTGCCTGTTATTTCCTAGTTCTGCTTCTTCAGGTCTTTTTCGGTGAAGATGGCTTCCCCAGTTAAAACTCTTCCTCAGATTCTTTTCTTTGTCACCCTTCCTTTCTTCCTGATATTTTCTTCGCATTGTTTTGGGTGCTTTAAGCCAGTCTGTAAGCTACATTTTGAGAAACTTTGTCAGAAATGTTTTTTTTCTTCCCTTTTAGAGACTCTTGTTAACAGTGCAGAATGTTATTTTGAGAACTGTCAGGTGTATCACCTGTATCCTCCTTAATACTTGGAAGCTCTAAACATAGGCCAAGAGCTTACTAGTTCTAAACTCATACAAATTATGCCTGTGGTCTTTTCTGTGGAGCAGATCAAAGAAACACTGTTTGTTTGTTTTTTTAAAATTTTGTTTTATTTATTTATTTGTAAAAATATATTAAAATATAATTAAAATATATACACACACACACCTCCCCCCGTATGCCTTCTTTCTCTTTTATGAAGGGCATCTTAAAAATAGAGCCTAATGCTTCTTACAGCATGGTAAACAAGTAAATGTTTAAGTAATATTTTCATTGTAAAGGAGTGACAAAGAGAAATGAAGTCATGGTCTATTGATATTTAGTGTTTGCTTGGAGAGGGGCAGAGAGTTGAGATCCAGTAGTTTCTATGCAGCTCTGCATGAGGTCTTTGTATAGAGAGATGAAATGGTATAAAGTGGTGTTTCTGTTCAGATTACTGTGTTTAATTTTTTAAAATTCTGTTTTCATTTTACATAGTGTTGCTGAAGGACCGTTTATTACAGGAGAAAATGTTGACACTTCTAGCGACCTAATGCTAGCTCAGATGCTGCAGATGGAATTTGACAGGGAATATGATGCGCAGCTTCGGCGTGAAGAGAAGAAGATCAATGGAGATAGCAAAGGTACCCTCATCAGAAGAAATATCTTTGCTTTGGAGATATTCTTGGCGCTCTGCTTAAGTTGACAGAGCTGTGAGGAAGTAGCAAATCCCTGGTAATCACAGACATGCTTATCTGTTCTGTTTCTCAAGTCTCCATATCCTTTGAAAATTATCGGAAGGTGCATCCCTATGACAGTGACAGCTCAGAGGATGAGGTTGATTGGCAGGATACCCGTCATGATCCGTATAGAGCAGGTATGTGGCAGTTGTAAACAATACAACACAATTTCTTCGGTTAATAGACCTAAGAATACGACATAGTTAAATTAGCTTTTTTGAACATAAGGAGACATACCAGTTGTATGTAAAATCAGGTCACCTAATTGGGAGGTGTTATGCAGGAAGCTGGGCGGGTAGCTTCAGGCTTCTGTCTGCCAGTATATTGGCTTCAGTGGCTGAATCTGGCAAAATAACTATTGTACGTGGAAAGTATTGTGGGATATGCATATCTGTCATCTGCATTTGGCTAGGGGCATCTGGACGTGATCTTGGATATTCCTGTCTTTAACACACCAAAAGTGTGTCTGACACCTCAGAGAAGATACAGAAATAAGTCATAACATAGCAAAAGAAGCTGTCACGTTTAGGATAAGAGAAGACTGCATTAAGATCATACAATTTAAGTATTTTATTCTGTTTAATGAACAAAATTATGTTACTTTTGTGGGCATTGTGGAACCTTTGAGTGTTAGTTACGTTTGTTTAGATGTAAAGTTCGTTTTATTTTTCTTACTGCTGGCAGATAAACCTACTACTACACCAAGAAGGGGCTTCATTGGCAAAGGAAAAGACATTACTACTAAACATGATGAAGTGGTATGTGGAAGAAAGAACACTGCTCGCATGGAAAATGTAAGTGAAAACTTAAGGAAACTTATTTTGTGTATAAAACTGGAATGCTGTAATTCAACCAAAGAACTAATGCTTGTCCATCTGTGGTACTGTATACAGTGCTGATTTTTTTTTAATCAGATGAAAGCAATGCAGTGTTTGGATTAGTTATTCAAATTGGCAGTTTGAGTTGCATGGGTTTTTTGTTTAATAATAGTTTATTAATGACCATGATTCAAGAATTTGCACAGAACTGTTTTGGCAAAACAAAACTATCAGCAAGTTTGGTACACAGGCAAATAAAACACCAAGGCTATTTTTGAAAAGCATAGCTATCATGTAACCTAATTTTTTTTTTAACTTATTTTGCCTGATGAGCCAAGTAATTTAGTTTCAGTCAATTGTTTGACTTACAGCTTTTCAGTCTGTTTATCCATAGTACATACCTTCCGTTTTCTTTAATGTAACTGGTGCAACTTCTGCAAATAAGGAAATGCTGCAAGTGCTATTTTTACAGGATGTTAGGTAATCTCATATCAATTTGGGCAGAACTTTGAGTTCTGAGTTTAGAGCAATATGATTTTTAGCATAGTGGCACCATTGCACAAAGTGGGTTTCGCATAGGTCCTAATCTACCCCAGGTTTTTCCAAATCAGAATGAGAAATTTTTGCTTGTGCCTGCTAGTAACAATGCTTAAATTTCTGTTATTTCTACTTGTAGTTTGCACCTGAATTCCAAGTTGGGGATGGAATTGGGATGGACTTAAAGCTGTCAAATCAAGTCTTCAATGCCCTAAAGCAACACGCATACTCTGAGGAACGTCGAAGTGCAAGGCTCCATGAAAAGAAGGAGCACTCCACTGCTGTATGTTTTAATAAAGTGTCTCTATATACTTTTTACCTTGTGTAACAGCTGAACACTGTTTTGGTAATTTCTTGAAACATTCTATTTTTAGTAAAACAGTTAAGCGATATTATGTTAACATTGCTGAAGGAGATGGTATTATCCAGCTCCAACTAGAAAAAAGCTGTCTTTATTTGAGCTGCATTACTGTGGGAGCCATACCAAAATAAGAGCAAGCAGCTTCCATTTTTTTCTCTTTGTCTTTCTAACTTGTCTCTTAATCAGCTATAATGAATAAACTGCCTGGAAATTATTTATAGAAACTATCCAGAGGATTAATCCTCTGCAGTTGAACCATGTGGCTCCAAATATCTGTCTTCATAGCGAGTTTCAGGAAGATGAGGTGACCAAGTAAACTCTGACTTAATAATTTAGGAAGCCAGCTGATATTCTTTATGGGTGAGTTTAGAGCAGGGCCTCTGGTAGTTCCTGCTGTGGACTTCTTCAAATTTGGGTGTTTTGCTTTATTTTATTGTTACTGATATAAAAGGAATATAGTAGTTGGGATATTTTGATTCATGATTTATAAAGACTTCTTGAAAACACTGTAGAAGGTGCTCTTGAGCCACAGTCTGTAGTTTATGCAGAATTGGTAAAATACTGCATGTGCTACACAGTTGATAAGGTACCTGAGAGTATTAAATCTTAAGATGACAGTGCTGGAGCAGTTTGGCTTTGCTTCATCTGCTTGTTTGGTTTGTTTTTTTCTTTTTTTCTCTCTATCAATTGAGAGAATGCTCTTAATACATTATTCTTTCCACCTAGTTGAACAATTGTGGTACATAAATACTCTAAACTCACTGTAAAGCAAAGAATTATTTTAATGAATTGAGTATTCATTTCTTGCCTGTAGGAGAAAGCAGTGGATCCTAAAACACGTTTACTTCTGTACAAGATGGTCAATGCTGGGATGCTGGAGACCATCACAGGCTGCATCAGCACAGGAAAAGAATCTGTTGTTTTTCATGCATATGGAGGAAAGTAGGTATATCGTTTGTTACTGACAGTAGCTTTAAGAGATGGTTTAAAAAGCAGAAACCACAAAAATATTTAAACGATCTGCACTTTTTTCATTCCCAAGACTTAAAGTTTGTATTCATGTATATGCAGATAATAATAAAAATCTGAAAACCAAATGGTACCAACTGCAAAGTAAAAAAAATCCTCGCTTTCTTCCTTGGAGACCATTTAATGAACGGGGACAAATCCACTATAGCTTTCTGTGGAAAAAGATGTATTCCTTTTATAAAAAAGAAGTCTTGAGACTTTGAGGAACTCTTTCCACCAACCTGCCCCAGACTGCAGAGCTGTCATGATGATCTTAGGCTACCTGAAGATTGTCTTCCTGTACAGCTTGCTGTATTGTCAGCTCCATCTGTGCAGTTCAGTGGAGGTGCCATTTTTTCCTTTTGGGTTACCTTGAGAATAGTGTTGGGATGCTGCTCGCTTTGCAAATCATGCAAGAGTCCAGTTTTAAAGACTACCATGCTGGAAGGATTGTAGTATGTTAGTCATGATTGTAGTGCATTGAAACACCACTAGTTTAAAGTGAGTTAAGAAAGAGCTAATAAAACCCAAATACAGATAATCTATTTAGAGATGTCCAGAGAGAGGTAGGTTGGGGGTGGGGAGAAAAGGTGTGCCTTTTTTTTTTTTTTTTTTAATTGACCTTTGCTTGAATGATGTTCAGGAGTGTTCTTTTGCTTAGTATTATTCAATGGGCGATATCTTTGTGGTGCTTAACAAAACGTTTTGATACTACCATTATTATTCTAATGCAAGACTCTTTTCACTTGTAATTTCTTGAAGCAAGTACATCCATTAACAGGGCTGTTATTAGCTATGACATTTGGGGGTTGGACTAGAAGACCTGTAAAGATCCCTTCCAACCCAAACTGTTCTGTGATTTAAGTAAAATATTAACAAACTGGGAGATGGAACCTATTTGATAAGCAACATATAATCAAAATGCCATACCCAAACATTCATATACAAGCTTAATCATAAACTTTTATAAATTTAACTTGAATTGGCTTCCAAATTTGACAGAAAATCAGATCTTTTCCTCTCTAATATAAAAAATTGCTTACACCTCAAACATCTTACAATGTTGGGGGGGGAGGGGAGGGGAACCACCAAACCCATGCATTTGCTTGTAAAGATGCGAATGGTTAACTGTTATGTATTTGACTTTTTCCACGAGAAGTGCAACTGAAGATAAAATTATACCTCCAGAATGTGCCATCAAAGTGTTTAAAACAACTCTTAATGAATTCAAGAACCGTGACAAATACATTAAGGATGACTACAGATTTAAAGACCGCTTCAGTAAATTGAATCCACGAAAGATTATTCGTATGTGGGCTGAGAAAGAAATGCATAATTTAACAAGGTAAAGAGAAAAAAAAAATGTAGTTGCCAAATGCCTGTCGGTTTCCTATTCTCTGTTTAAGGAAGTTATGCTATGTCTAGGTAGAAGTTTAGATTTGATTGTTAGGCTAAACAATATACAACCTGGCACAGATTGAATAAGCCTCTGGTTTCTTACAGTTTAATGAATCATCAGCATCTTCAGCGATTTGGCAGCAGAATTTACAAACGAATGAAATTAATGGGCTCTAGCTGTAAAAGTAATGAGTTTTCAGTGAGCATTTTTAGACCCACTTATGACTTTTAAGATCTAAATTTTCGTATGTGAAATACTGTGAAAGATATATATTTATTTAGTTTTCAATTTGGTCTCTATCAAAGACTTTTTGACTCTGGATCAAATTTTCTCACACACAGCTCTCTAGGATTGGAAATGAGCAAGCAGGAACTAGAACTGTAGGGTTTTTGTTTTGTTCTTCTTAATCAGTATCTATTTTCTGATTCACAGAATGCAAAATGCAGGAATTCCTTGTCCTCAAGTGGTTATCCTTAAGAAACACGTCTTGGTTATGTCTTTCATTGGCCAGGATCAAGTCCCAGCTCCTAAACTAAAGGATGTAACACTTAGTAGTGAAGATATGAAAAAGGCCTACTATCAGATTCTTAATGTAAGACGATGCTGATTTCTCCTCCAATTCTGGGTTGTGTTTTCTTTTAGGGGAATAACTTAAAGGACAAATCAGCATTTATTTACTTTTCAGGATGCTTGCATCACTTTCAAGATATGGAGTCCAAAGGCTTATTTTACTGCTGCTTAATGTGTGACTTAGAATAAATAAGAATTTATGTACTAAAAAAAAAATAAATAAATTGAACCTTAATTTGAGGAGAAAACGTGCTGGAACTTGATGACAAACAGATATTTAGCAGCAGAGAAATTATGAGCAAGTAGTCCTCCTTTTATAGAAGCAGTATGTGGTTTAGAAAGTTCTCTGAAGTCTTTCTGGGCTTACCGAATACTTAATTTACAATGCTTAAGCACTCTCCAGTGGATAGCCCCCTCCCCACCCCCGTTTTTAACAAATCTAGAAATCAGAGAATATTGCATGGTGGATACTTTCCTATTATCTGCTGTAATTGGTTCAAACATGTCCCTGCTAACTGTCCACTCACTGTTAGCTTCCTGCAGACATTAAAAAAACCCAACCAACCAACCCGGCAGCTTGATAATATGAATGGTCTGCACCTCAAATCTTGAGACCAGTAGAGCAACATGTGACTTGCATACTAGTTAGGATTCAGTATCTAGAACTGTGAAACTTCTTTCCTGTGTGATAGGGGTGAGAATGACGGGTATGTTTAGAGAACATATTTATCTGTGTTATGCACTCGGACTGGTTGGCAGAGCTGACATGAGTTTACCAGACCAGCTAAGCTCAGTGATAAAAGCTTAGTTCGCTGGCGGTTTACCAAAACTGCGATTCCCTGTGTGAAACTTTATTGAAGACAAGAAAAAAATGATGTAAATTAGGTGGGTGATTGGGGAAAGGCTTTGTTTTGTTATAGTCGTGCAAACGATACTTATTTGGAGTATAGCACACTTCATTCATTCATTAATTTGGTTCCTTGCAGATGATGCAACAGTTGTATAAGGAGTGCAACCTGGTCCATGCAGATCTAAGTGAATACAACATGCTTTGGCATGATGGGAAGGTGAGCGTATTCTTGATGTGGGGAGGAGAGGTTTCCTCTAATGTGAAATGTTAACACAAGGTGAATTGCTGTCTCTCTGTGACTACAGGTCTGGCTTATTGATGTCAGTCAGTCTGTGGAGCCAACCCATCCTCACGGACTTGAGTTTTTGTTCAGAGACTGTAAGAATGTTTCACAGGTAGGACCTCTTCATCTGACAATCCTCTGTTATGCTGAATGTTTTCCAAGATAAAATCAATTCAGAGCTAACTAAAAATCAACCAATACAACTCCGTAAAAATTATCACTACCACCTATATGTGATTACTCTTGCATATTGTCTGTACCGATAGTGTTCTTCTCCAAAAGGGAAAAAAGTGTGGAAGAATAAAATGGTACCACTAGAACTTAAAACTTCTTTCAGTTATTTTTATCTGTAGGTCAACAAAAGCAAAAATATCATTTCGACTAAATACTGTAATTGTAACTTGGGGAAGGAAAAAGAGTATTTTGTTTTGCGTAGTAAAGTTTCATGTGTGCTTTTTATATTGACTAGTTCTTCCAGAAAGGAGGTGTGGCAGAAGTACTTAATGAGCGTGAACTCTTCAATGCTGTCTCAGGTTTAAATATTACAGCTGACAATGAAGTAGACTTCCAAGCAGAGGTATGGCTTTCTCCATGTCTAACGTTTTAATTTGGTTAGCTATAGTAGCTATTGTAATACCTTAACTTTCCACGTTTAGCTTGTATGATTAGTGTGTGTGAGTATAATTTCAGCATTCTGCGTCTTTTTTTTTTAAACCTGATTATTTCAACATAGTAAAAACACTTTCTGAAACTCGGATTGACAGACCTCTCCATACCCGTTCCTGATCTCCCTGCTCCCAAGTATAAAAGGCTTCATGCTGCATATAATTGCTTCTTTCAGTGTTAAGGGAAATTTAGTGATCTGGTTTAGTTTAAAAGCTAGCTTTGTTGTCTTTCCTTACGTACGTTAAAGGTTGTGCAGCGAAAGGAAAGTTGGTTTTAAAAAAAAATAAAAATTGTTCTCCTGCTTATTTTTTGTGTGTTAGATTTTAACTTACTTGAATGCTAGGCTAGCATTTTCAATGTTCAAGCCTAAAATTAGACACCTGAAACCATGCTAATGTAAATATGGACAAGGAATCTTTGGTCACCTTTGGCTTTTAGTTTTCAAATTTTGGCTGTAACTCCTCAAGGCATGCATCCTGATACCAGACATTTATAAAAATAAGTTGTCAAAAATTCCGTATTTACTAATTAAGGGTGACAGGGCAAGAGATAAAGGGAAAACAACAGCACTGTTCCAAGATCCTTATGTATCCATTAATCAAGCGAAAACCAATTCCCTCACTGACTGTGTTGTGAGCATTGGGGTGTGGTGGGGTCAGTTTTTTTGTTGTTGTTGTTTGGTCATCTTTTTTACTGTATAAATTTTATGGGAAAGACTTACATTGCTGTTTACATAGAGGTGAATTTGAGCGGTCCATCCTTGAACTTCAGACTTTGACTTTAGTCGCTGGTAACTAAAATTACTTCCCCTGGAGTACAAGAGGAAGTAATCCAAACATAACAGTCTGAAGATTAAAATAAGCTACTGTACTGTGTTGCTTTGATTGCACAAAGCATTTAAGTAAAACCGTCTTCAACTTCCACCCTTAAAAATTATTGCAGTGGATTTGCAATCTTAGTATTACTTGGAATTTCTCCAATGCTGATGGATCGGCTGAGTTACAGTAGAGATGTTCAGAGTTGGAGAAAGGGACACTTCCGTACTTTGGGGAATACAGCCGAAGTCTTAAGAGTCATCCCCTCCTCCCTGCGACTCCTGCATTTCAGTTACATAGTATGAGGCTATAAGGGAGTGCTGCTCGTTTTACTGATTTGTTGAGAACAGATGTTTCAAGCTGTACCTCCAAAGTATGTTGCTCCATAGGTACAACTGAATCATTGAACCACCAATATTGTATATACCTGGTCAGTCACCTGAAGCTACCTTTTAACACTGTTGAGAAACATTCTGGTGCAGACGTGCTTTTATGATTTCAGCATGGATTTATTTTTGGCTCTCTAGATTGAAGCTTTGGAGAAGATGAATGAAGATCACGTGCAGAATCATGGAAAGAAACTGTCAATGTTTTCCAGTGATGGAGACCCACCTATATATGATGAATAGCACTGAGTGTATCGCTGCTGACAAAACGAAACACAAGTTTACTGCTTCTAACTATGTTGGTGCAGTGGTAAATGTCAACTACCAATGTCAAGAGAGAGTGGTTGACTGAGAATACCAAAATGGAAAACACAGCGAGCATACGGTGATGCCTCAGTGTTTTGGTTTTGTTCTTGGTTTGTTTTTTGTTTTGTTTTGTTTTTTTTTTAACTTAGCCCACACATCAGGCTGACACTGTGAGAATGGACTGTCACTACCTCTTTGGATGGTCTGGCAACTTCACCAATTGCCCAGTTACGTTAGATTAATGTAGCTGAGGTGGTCATATTTTGCATGATTCAGAGCTTACATGTTTTAGTTTTTTAAAAAAAAAAAAAAAATAAATAATCTGAAGTATTTAGTGGGAAAGCACACTAGGAAAGTCCCTCTTTTTTTCCTATTGCTATTTGAAAAACTAATTTTAAATTTTGTGTGGACACAATGTCAGTGAACCTTTCATCCTTCTCCACCAAGGGCAAAATGAAAAGTCAAACTATGCGCTGCAATCTTCATATGAAAACATTAATTTAACAAACCGATGTGTTTTATATATGCAAAAGTCTGGACCTTTTCATTTGAAGTACATAGAATGTGGCTCTAACTATCTCTGTAAATACAATTGGGTGTTACATGAGAAACAGATTTGAATCCAACCAGCGGAGGACTTCTTTGGCGACATGCCAGGAAATCCTGAGGGCTGCATCCAAGCTGCGTAACAAAGAGTAAGTTCAGTGAGCTTCACTCTTAATATACAAGTGGTTCCAAGAACTCAGTGCAAGCAAAACACACACACAAAAAAAATCTCTCTAATAATCCTGTCTCTAAACTGAAATTCTGGGTAGAGCACCAAACATTCTTACGTACCCCAAAGATTATCATAGACTATAAAAACTAAATGTTGATAATCATTATTTTTAAATGAAGCTTGTTGCTTCCTAGTGCAAAAAGAATACTCAAATTTGTCTCTTTCTCATGCTTTTATTCTTAATGTCAGTCTTTTTATTTTAGCAAGTTCTAAAAATGTAGCAATATTTCTCTCCAGAATAACACATCTAAAGATGAACTGATGTGGTGGGGTGGTTTGGAAATAAGAAATTCTGATCAACTTTTTAACTCTGCTGTTTCTGATGCTGCTCTTTATCAAGCAGAATATAGTGTTGCTACATGTGACATTCTCACAGTGTGCTGTGAAAGTGACTTTTTTTTAAAAAAATTTTTTTGTTGTTGGAAAGCTGGTGGCGAAGTAAAAACTTAAGATCTTGTGGTGGTATTCTTGCGTGGTTCTTTGCATTGTACAGGCCTTCATTGATCCTCAGTGCTGCACTAAAGCAGTGTTAGGGTAGGACCACGCTAGTTCATTATAGCAATAGAAAAATGACTGTTTTGGTGGGTACTACATAAATGGTAAACAACCTTGATGTTTTTGCCAGTTTCATCCCAGTACTTGGATCCTCTTCCCTTTTCTGAATTAGACATTTACCCCTTTGGAACGGAAGGAACTTAGTGTTTTGGAGACTTAAGTCTCTTCCTAATTGCTCAGTGAAACAGTTGCCCAAAATAACGTTATCAGGAGAAGAACAGACTAGGTACTGAGAAGGAGGTGCTACAGTTATCTAACCCCTTCAGGAAGACCTACAGCTGCTGTTGTCAAATATAACCAGAACTTCTCCTTCGGAGGAGAAGGCTTTTAAGAAGAAAAGCATAGTCCTATTCTAGGCTTATTATGAGTTTCAATGCTCTAACATTTCTTAGCAGCTCCTTTGAGATATTTTTTCTCTAATGCCTTACCATGTGCTTGTCTAGGAAAGATGCCGATTGTGAGGGATATTTGCATCAAGTGAGAGGAAGAGAGAGCAGAAATAAGGGGAAGTGAGGGGAGGGTGGTTTTTGCGTTGTCATTTTGAAACAGAGGCACCTGCTTGTATCATTGTGTTTGGACTGAAGCCTGAGTTGTTACTGTCATTTTTAATTTATTTCTAAAATCTGTCTAGCACAGATTAAAAAAAAAAAAAACAAACCAACCAAACAAAAAAACCACAAAAAAAACCCTAATAAATGAAGCAATGGTCCTCAAGTCTGTCATTTAAAGCTACTGGGCTCAATTATATTGCCTAAATATCTTTTCACTTCTAGCAGTAAAATTGGTTCAGGAATTTGCTTTGAGATTTTGAGACATCTGGGCATGTTGTCAAGTAGTTGAAAACAAGGAAGAAGATGCTAAAACAAGCATTTTCCTGGACACCCTTGAAATAAAAGGTTCTAGGATTATTATTATCAAATAGAATCTTAGAAGTAAATCTAGATTTTTTTTTTTTTCATTGTTGGCTTAATTAACTTTTCTGACATTATGACTGTTCTCATGGTCAATTTTAAAACTATCACAATAGTTTCAAGTTCTGTGTTTATATACTTGCTGATTTTCCCCCCCCCCATATACCTCAGTGTCTACTGTCTTAATATTCCTATTGCAGTTGTAGAAAGTGCTTGCTGTCCTGTAGGAAAGTAGGAGAAGGCTAACTGTCAGTAGAATTTCTTAAATTTTGACCTTGGATTAACTAAACTTTTGGCTAACATGCAATGAATTTTTTTATTTTGTAGAAAATGATAAACTTTAAGGAATTTTAAATGCTCTGGAAATACTTGTCCTCTCTAGTTAACACGGAATTGTTTGATGATGTGGGAATGTTCTGCAGAACAAATAGCTGCTTGTAATTCCTAGTTGTGACTTCAGTTTCTCTAGTCTGATGTGAAATGATTGCAGTTAGACTAGCTGGGTCACAAGTCAGCAAGCGGTTGTTTGCATGATACCGTGTTAGTACCTGGTGCTTAAATTTCTGTTTCTCCTGTACGAAGTTGTGCCACTCTGGTCTAATCTGAAAACTTAAATTGGTATGATCTCTGTCTTTTTTTTTTTTTTTTCCCCGTTTATTTTTTATTTCCTTTGTTTCCCTAGGAAATACGTAATTAATGATGTTCTTACACAATTTCTGAATTATACTGTTTGCAACCTGTGAACTATGCCACTAGCCAGTGCATCAACCAGACAAAAACCCCCGTCTCTAGTTTATTGTCCAAACTGAAATAAGCATAAATGCTGAGGAACAATCCAGACTTTAACTTCAATAATGCTTTAATATTGTTACTGAAAAAAGGACTGTTTTCAGGGTATAATTTCCCTTACAATTAGCCACTAGAAAGCAGTTTCGTACCCCAAAGCAGCATCAGCAGTGGCCGCTTTTCAGGGGTGATGCAGTAAGCGCCGACAAATGAAGGCAGAGCTGTGAAACAGGCGCTTCCTTCCCCCCCTAAAAGCTTCGGCACTCTAAGAGGCTGGGCCAAATGTATTTCTCCCGCCTCAGCTCTCGGTGTTTTCCTCCCAGGAGGCTAGCAAAGCCACCGGCTAGCTAGCCAAGAGGCCCACCTAAGGCCCAGGAAGAGACTTCAGCAGAGCGGTACCGAGACCGCGCCCTTCCCGCCCCGGCAGCGCCACAGGCCGCCCCTGACGGGGCCGGTTGCCCCGGCGGGGCCCGGCAGCAGGGCGGGCTCGGGCTGGCCGCGCAGGCCCAGCCCCCGCCGCTCCGGCCTCCGCCCGACGCCCGCTCCGGTGCGGCGGGAGGCGAACGCCGGCGGGGAGGGCAGCGGCGGGGTGGGCGGGGCAGCCCGCGGCCACGCCCCCGGCCTGCGGGGGAGGCGCGCGCCCGAGCGCGGGGCGGGGCCCTCTCAGCCGCCGCTTCCTGCCCGGCCGCGGTGGGTCAGCCGCGCGCTCCCCTCCGGCCGGCGCCCGGCGCCTTTAAGGCAGGCCGGTCCCGCGTCACGTGTGAGGGGAGTGTAAACAGGAAGCGGCCGGCCGGGAGGCGGCGGCGGCGGGTTCGTTGTGGGACCGTTTGGCGCCGGGTGAGCCGCCGCCATGAGCCGCGAGCCGCCGCCGCCGGGGGAGGAAGAGGCGCCGGGAGGAGGAGAAGGGAGAGCCGGAGCCGGGGAGGGCGGCTGCTACCTGGCGCTGTGCGCGCGGCCCGTGCACTTCGAGAAGGCCAACCCCGTCAACTGCGTCTTCTTCGACGAGGCCAACAAGCAGGTGGGCGCGGCGGCGGCGGCGGCGGCGGCGGCGGCGGGCCCTCCCCTCCCCGCGGGAGGCGGCGGGAGGCCGCGCTCCCCCGTCCTGACAGGCCGCCGGGCGGTATCTGTCAACTGACGGCGGATCGTCGCCTCGGGACCTCGGCCCAGCGCCGGGGCCGTGTGAGGGAGAACCGCTGCCGTCTGTCAGCGCCGAGCCCCTCCCCGCCAGCCGGCCGTGCCGGGCGGCTGCGAGAGGGAACCGCCGGCCGATCCCGGGCACCCCCGCCGTGCCTCGCTCGGCTCTGCAGGCTGGGGTCGCGGCTTCGGGCCGCTTGCCTCAGCCTTTCCCGCTGCTGCTCTGTCGCCTCTCCGAGAAGAGGGGTCTGGAGGCTCCCATGCCTGGGTTGGATTTCATCCCCGTGCCTTGGCTGCTGAGCATGAGGCTGGCCGTTCCTCTTCTGGGGAACGGCTATGCTGTGAGGTCTTGCTGCTGGGCGGCTGGCTCAGACCCTGTCATCTTGCTAGAGATGGTAGAATTTTTTTCTCTCAAATGTAGAGATTATTAGGTAAATGTAGATTTATTAGGTTGAATTTCACCTGCCTTTACTCTCACTATCGTAAGGTCTTTCAGGAATTCTTCAGAGTGAGCACTTTTTCTTTCTATTCCAAGTGTTCCAACATTACTGGCGAACTTTGTCACTTCACTGCTAGCTTCGTTTCTCTGATTTTTTTTCCCTTTTCCTAAAGTTCAGTATATTCATAAAATTAGTATTTGTAGCTTAACTTGTGGCTCGGGCCTGAGTGGACGCTTTGCTTTTGATTTCTTGGCTTTAGTTCTTTTAAGCGTGTTTCTCCTTAATATTTCTATGGGCTTCTGAGTATTCAACTCAGTATAGTTAAAAGATCCACAGTCTGTCATGAGGTTTATGTAGATGGGGATACATTCCACTGTCTAATTCCTGTAACCATTCTGTGACCTCAGCATTCACAGGATGAAATGTTCAAGCTTTCTTCCCCATATAAGTGGTGTGGTTTTGTACGTGTGATGTGGACGTGATCAGTGGCATATTTGGAGAGGGGGGAGTATTTCTGGGATGTGTTTCTTCCTGTTGCACTCTGTTTAGAATTACTGGTGTCCTTTTTCTTTATAAACCATATTCCTTTACTTATATTTTGAGGGCCAGGTGAAATAAGTTTACTCAAACATGCCTCTCAGGAGACACTATATCACAGTGTGGATGTGATACACCTATGCAGAAACTGGGTTTTAAGAACTCAGTTGAAAAATACTTATTTTCAACTGTAAATTTAATTCTCCATGTTTTCTTGCTACTGTAAAATTGTTTAATTTCCAAAGTGTCTCTAAATCATTTGTAACAAGCATTTCAATGATAGTTTCCCACGTGAACGGCCTTCTGAGACATCTGTCCTTACTATCTTCTCATCTCACAAAGATTAAGAGGGTGTTGTCTTCACTTTCTGTCTACATCAATATCAACAGTAGTTAAACTAAGTATTTATCATTCTAGTAAAGCTGTGGACTTGCTTGCTGTTTATAGGCTTGTCACCTGTATTCCTGCAAGAGCATACTGCACCCAGTAGCGTGGCTAATATTACAAAACAATCTGTCTGTTATTCTGAGACCTGATCTGTGTGTCTAGTGCTTCCACACGTACAACAAGTACAAATAAGGCATCTGCCTTTCTTTTTCTAAGCTAGTTAAAGTTCACAACAGCGTGACTTTTTATTAATGTTACCTTATTCCAGCTCAACAAGCGGTATAGCTCTAGCAGGTTTTACACCTGTATATGTGCAGTTGTGCTAAAGGAATTCTTCAAGTTGTTAGTGCAAGTTCACTGAAACTTCTTAGGTACATGCAAAACTGCAGATTACTATTAAACTATTCCTGTCTAATAACATATTCGGACAAGATCAAGCTCCTGGGTCATTGAGTTGCATCTCTTCCCAATCCTCAAGCTGATGGCCTTTCTGTTTTAAACAATGCCCTGATGTCTCAGATACTTTTACTATTACCTGACCTAGGAAAACAGGAATATTAAAAAAAAAAAAAAAAAAAAAAAGCTTATACAGACTTTTACTGTTTTAACTTGCCCAGTAGTTCAGAATATGCCTACAAGACTGTTACAATACCATTGGAAACCTGTCAGCTCTAAGTAAACTTGACACTCCAGGGGAAGGAATTGATTATTTACTGAATCTCAGTGTGAACTGGCAGATCTGTGTAACAACAAAAATTATGTCTAGTAAAAAAATTAAAGCTATGGCTTACAGAAAAGAAAGCATGTTAAGGTTATGATTTTGGATAAGGTACAGATATGTTCAAAACTTTTTTTTATAGGTTTTTGCTGTTCGATCTGGTGGAGCTACAGGAGTTGTTGTCAAAGGTTTGGAGGATAGAAATCCCATTTCCTTCAGGTAAGGCACCTTCATCTTTGTTGTCTTGGGATAGGATTCTGCAATCTTAAAATTATGTGGGGCTTAGTCCTGATCTATTGTAATTCAGGCATAAAACTTGAAAGTAGTTGTGATCATCTTTGGATTTTGTTCTTAGACATAATCTTGCAATTAAGATGGCATGCTTTGCCCTCATGAATTTTTAGTCTTCTGAGGGAGGAAAAAGTTAGTAGGCTGTGGCTTTTTTTTTTTCTTTTTTTTTTTAAAACAGCAGTGTTTTATTAAAACACACTATATATGTGAGAGAGTGTGAGGATTCAAACTGGTGATTCCTACACCACCAGTGACTTATCCAAGGATGCAGTTTAGCAAGTTAAACAAAATGAAGTAAATGTAAATGTGTAGAGAACTGTAATTTCTGAGTTTCATGCCTGTGATTGCAGCACAGTGTTTCCTACATGTAGGTTTCTTACATTCTGTTTCTTGTTTAATCTAAATTGTCTTCTTTTATATCTTCCATTTTTTGTTGAAATGTTTTTTTGCAGAATCTGATAACAGTACTTTCAATGAAACTACTTTGTCTTTAGAAAACTATTTTAGATATGCCTCTGTTAAGAGCAATGGCTCTTTGCACTCTGCTGTCCATATGTAAGGAAGTATTCTTTTGCTCAAAGGTTGCTTCAATCCAGATATGGATGAAACAATTAGCAGTCGAGGTGTGTTTGCTGTGTTTACTGTGATCTGTCAGGTATTACATAGGGCCTGTCCTGAAAGTTGCTCTTTTTATTTGACTTTTTAATTTGACTTCCCATGTCACAAATCCCAAGGGAGCTAAAAGTACTCAGTGAACTTCAGGAGGTTCCACGGTTTTCTTGCTTCACTATCTAGCTCTCTCTTAAGTTATTGTACTTAATAACGTATACTGGAAGTAGAAATGCCTTATTCATGCCAATTGTGCTGATGCTTGTTTGGTAAGAATACATTTTTTTACTTTTTTTCAAATGATGCGAAAACAGCCTCACTCTCCCTGTAACATCAGAAATTCTTCTAGAGGATGTGTCCTAATGGGGAAGCGAGTACGCTTAGGTCGCTTAGCAGTAGTTCTGAAAGTAAAGGGGCTGATTGCAGGATGTTGGGGAGTGTCACAGAACTCCAAACTCGCTGAGAGAGAACCGAGAACGCAGGTTTGAATACTTCCATTGTCTTCCGGTTCCACCTCACAGGCCAACAGAGTTGAGCATTTGTGGTAACTTCAGGTGCTAATTTGTGCGATCTTAGCCATGCTTCTGTTTTGGATGTGTTCAGGACTTCTGAAGACTGAGCTGCCATTATCTTCCAGTCTGAATTTTTAATCTGGTACTTGTCCGGCAACACTCCTAAGTTGTATTCAAAAGCATTTACACTACACTTTTTTTCCCTTCTCTCATTGTCTTTTTGAGGGTGTATTACAGAGTGTATTACAGAACTATTTTAGACAATATTTCTGTAACTTCTTTTTCTTTCTGTATAGGATGGAAGACAAAGGAGAAGTGAAGTGCATCAAGTTTTCTTTGGGGAACAAGATACTGGCTGTGCAGAGAACTTTGAAGAGTGTGGTAAGAAACCTACACCCTGCAGACAGGGAACTGGAGCTGGAAATCTTTTATTTACAGTACCAGAGTAGAAGCCTCTGAGACAAAAGTTCTCAAGAGGTCTGGTGGCTAACAACAGCTGTAGTGAAAATTCCTCTATCATCCTGAGGGGCTGAACAGGCAACATTGTTGTCTTGCTGGTATCATCATTTAAGAAAAAGTGTGGGGGGAGCCAACTCCTATAAAGAATTCCCTGGCAGGGATGAAGTAGAATATAGTAAGTCAAGTTTTTCTTCGATATAACTCATCCAAAATAATTCAATAAATTAATATTTATTCTCTTGTATCTACATATGTATGTTGTCTGTGCTTCATATTTGCTAACACACTTCATGGGTGTTTTTGCAGGATTTTTTGAATTTTATTCCAGATAGCCCTCAGCTAGAATATACACAAGAATGTAAGGTAAGTTAAGTAAATGTCCAAAGCTTATATGCTTAGGTGAAACTCTAATGTTAGTTAAGCTGGTGGCCTCTGCTCTACAAGAGAGCTAATTGAGATACCTTCCAAAACACTAACATGAAGTAAATGAGATACGTAGGCACTACTGTCTGTCTGAATTGAGGTACATGAACAGGTATTAACAATACCATAAAAAACTTCCTGGTCTAGTCACTTGAATTCTTTCCTAGAAAGGAGTGGAAGTGCTGTGGAGGCAACAAGGATGAGAGGAAACAGCCTCAAGCTGCGCCAGGGGAAGTTTAGGTTGGATATTAGGAAAAACTTCTTCACTGAAAGGGTAGTCAGGCACTGGAAGAGGCTGCCCAGGGAAGTGGCTGAGTCTCCATCCCTGGAGGTATTTAAAAGACGGGTAGATGTGGTGCTCGAGGACATGGTTTAGTGGTGGACTTGGCAGTGATAGGTTAACGGTTGGACTTGATGATCTTGAGGGTCTTTTCCAACTTTAACGATTCTGTGATTCTATGAACAAATGTTGAGATTTGGGAAGGAGAAGAGGCAAAGTGCTGGTGTTACAGAAACAGTGGACAGTAATTATACTAATGCTGGATATGTTAATGTGGATGTTTTACCCTAATTTCACTGAGCAGTGATAGTAAGTGATTACTAGTTTGCATTCTATGTTTGGTATTTTTTAAACAACCCTTCTATTTTTTTGACAATTATTTTACCAGAAACAGGTACCGTTGTCATTGTTTGGTACTTTCCAACTTTTAACTAAGATAAATTACATTTTGGGGTAATAGAATGCTAAAGTAAATTTTTAAACACATGATTTGCACAGATCCCTTTATTCCTGTAGACTTTAAAGCTGAAGCACTCTCTGCTTCGTTACGTAGGATTATGTGTTTGAGTAAACCATTCTAGCAAAGCATTTATGGTACTGTTCTGAGTGGAGTCATGGCAAATATTTTCACTTAGTTCTTAATTTCTGTCAACAGAAGGAACCCACTTTTCATGTCAGGAATTGGTTGAATTGGCAGTATGGTTTGAGCCAGAAGAACTTGGTTGTATTTAGGGCAAAAAGAAAATTTGACTGTGTAATAGACTTGTAAATCTTACATGCTGCCAAAAATTCAGGTCGTAGAGTAGTTGTGTTCATAGTTCTGGAAGCCTTTACAAAAGGAGCTGATGTGTGCTGGGTGTCTGGTTGGCCAAAAGTATTAACTCCAGTGATTGGATAACTAGGTTGCCTTTGGTCTCGCATTCTTCATTTAGTAATATTAGGTTATCTGAATAGTTAATTTTTCCAAGTAAAAGAGTGTTTGTTTGCTTGTTTGTTAAAAGACAAAGAATGCCAATATTCTAGGATTCTGCTGGACAAGTTCTACAGAAATCGTCTTCATCACAGATCAAGGAATTGAGTTCTATCAGGTAACACAAACAACTCCTGTAGGACATATTTAGAAATTAGAAAATGTAAATTTGTGTCAGTATCTTTGAATTCCTTTCTTCTAGCTCTCTGATTGAGAAAGCACTACTAAAAAAAGAAATTCTGCTGTTCTGTTTGCAGACTATGATTATTTTTCTTTGAGAGGAATACTTTTGGGGGCAGGGCGAACTTAACACGAACAGGTTATTTAGCACAGCTAACAAAGACCCTATATAAAGGAGTACTGAATTAAGCCTTGAGAACTCTAGATTAATAGATGCTCTTGGCTTGTATGGAAATGACTATCTAAATCTAATGTGAAATATCCCTTCATGCAAAACAAATCAGCATTGGGGAGGATGTGTGCATGCTTAAAATGCAGCAAAGAACAAATAATTGACTAAGATAGTGATATCCTTCTGCAAATTGGCAGCTTCCTCCTATGTTGATCTCATTGTCTGAGTTCCTCTGTGTTATGTGTAATTACCTTTGCATATGTTTTTGGAGAAATCTAATGAATAAATAGCCCTTTATGACATTCATGATGAGGGATAATGTAAACTTCCTCCAAAGTTGTGCACTTCCCAGTCTTGGAGCTAAGACATGGTGTTTCACGTAATTACTGTTACTAATAGCTACTACTAAAGAAAGTAACTGAAAAAGCAGCATTATTTCCTACTGATTGAGGGAGAAAAATATATTTGGCACCTAAAAGGATTATGAACGTCAACCCTGCAGGTAAAAGGACCAAATCAAGTAAGTGTTTTTTTGAAGAGAAGTTATTTAAGCCCTTAAAATGAAGAGAATCAATTTATATGCTGTCATAGTTCTTAAAAGAAACTGGGGAGTGACAGCAACAAAGATAGATATTATAATAACTTTTTAATAAAACTTCACTGATTGTGTCAAGCTAGGTGTTTTCTCGATTATGGACAGAACTTATACCCAGACCTGGATGAGGGGGAAGAGACAGCACCTTTCACCTCATTAGAATTGAGGAGGATTTGATATGCATTTCCTTAGCTACAGTAAATTGGGGCCTAAGCTGTAATTGTCGTTTTTCTGATTTTTAATTCTAGCACTATAAATGCCCTTACACTTAACTGTTTCTTAGTTAACATTCCTAGCTACTGTGTAGTACCATTTATGCTGTTGGAATCCTGGTGGTAATATAATGCTAATATCTTGTGTTTCCAGGTATTACCAGAGAAACGAAGTTTAAAACTTCTGAAGAATCAGAGTATTAATGTCAACTGGTACATGTATTGTCCAGAGAGCTCTGTTATTCTTCTGTCAACCACTGTCCTTGGCAATGTCCTGCAGCCATTCTATTTCAAGGTAAAGGAATATGTTCCAAACTTTTCATTTTGTGTGCTTCCGTTTTTTCAGGCTGCTTCTTCACTCAGATATTCTACTGCTTTTCCTGGGTTTCTTCCAAGAGGTGCATGTGTTCACATCCTTATATGACAATAAGCAAAGGACAAAGCAAAAATCTATCAGGTAGTTCCTAGGTGATGGCTTAAAATGAAGTAATTTGCTCTTTCTTACGTCCTCTTTAGGAAGAGGTGTGTCCAGCTAATGTGGGACAGTTGACCTTGAGAAAGGGAAAAAAAAATAGTGAGCCAATATTTGACAACTTAAATATCTTTCAAGAGATCTTTTTCCTACTTAAAATAAGTATATATTATTTACTTTTACTATGGGCATTTGCACTCTGTAGTGCGGTAATAAAGAAAAATTAAGGGCCTTCCACTTGTGATTATAACTGCAACCTTCCAAATGTGAGTGGATGAATTTGAAAAAGAAAGAAAAAAGGTAGCGCTTAAGAAACAACTATTGTCCCAAGCATGAGAGGGCTTTGTTTACAGTATTTATTTCTCTTAGTGTTCTTCCCTGTGGACAACACTTCAGGTTACTGGGAAAATATTTTCGGCTTGGAAAAAGTGTGTAGTAAAAACTGGGATCCGTTTTAAGTTAATCATGCAGTAAGATGATTTAAAAAATGAGGAAAAGAACTACAGAGTTCATCTTGCTTCTCTCAAAGGATTAGGAAGATTTCTCTGGTAGTCTAAGGGAAGAGATTAAAAAGAAGCTTATTCAAATGGGTTTCCTGGTTTGATCTTGTGTAGGGTCTATACTGGATCCTGAAATGACGTTCTCTTAGGTGGCTAGGTGGAACTTACTAGCCTCTCACAGCTTTCTTTTTAAGGACTTAGGTCGTGCTTCCCCCTCCTTAACATTTTGTGTCAAGTTGTAGCTTGAAGCTAAATAATTTTTATTTTGTGTTCAGAAGGTAATCTTTAAAGATTTCCTGAGAAAGGTACTGTACTAAAATAATCTTTGAAAATAGAGCTCTAGCAAAGGATATACTTCTGTAGTGTTCACACTTGACGCTCAAGAATGAGTTAATGAGAAGGGGAAGTGAATTTCAGTAGAAGCTTTGGAAACTCTGAAAACTTTCTTAAATATAAATTCTATAGGAAAAGAGGAAGAGAAGAGAGGAAACCTTGAGCAGGAGCAGGAGTATGCTCTGAGTATAAGGCAGATTCTGGAGTTAGCAGGAACAAAAGGAGACTGTGACTGGTAGGAAGTACTGATATTTTCCCCTTCCCAGTATGCAGTTATTTAAGAGTCGGAGCATATGCTTGCTGGAAGAGAGAAAGGAAGTTAAGAGAACTGCTTGAGATCTCCAGGCCAATTGTAAATGGGATCTGCATGCAAATTTGTCTTGAAGCTGAAGCTGATGTTATAAAGTCAAGATGATAAAGCTGCTAAAATGATAATATCAGAAGTATGTGTTTAGGATCACAGTAGGAAAAAGTGTCAAACCCTTTTTTTTTTTCTTTTCGGCTATCACCATTCTTCACCTCATGGGGGTGCTATTGATGCAGTGTTTGATTAAAGGTTACTTGAGCTGTTTCTGTTTCAAGTCTTAACAATGGATTTCTTTGGGGTTTTTTGCTGTTTAACAGAGTGGAACGATGTCAAAACTATCAAAATTTGAAATCGAGTTACCTGCAGCACCCAAGTCCTCCAAGCTCAGCCTTTCTGAAAGAGATATTGCTATGGCTACAATGTATGTATCTAACTAATCAAGCCTTTCTTGGAGAAGTATGACAGTTTGGGGATGCTGAGAAAGGACAAGAACATTAACATGGTTGCACTTATTTCTTGTTTTAGCAGTACTACTGCTTTAAAGTGCTTCAGTTACTGCCTTGAACAAAGCATCTAAACAACTCTGTTGGGGCAAGCTGGGGAAGGGAAGCTAACTGAGAAGTCTTACGTGAAATTGTTCTTCATTAGTACAGAATTTTGAGAATCCTTCATTTTTGAACTGATGTGTTGGTAGAGTTGTTCTTAGATGCCTAACTTGCATGAGCATAGGCTGTACATTGTGATTTACTGAGTGCTGTTTTGGTCTTTCAGTTTTAATTCGTTGATCATTTGACTTAGGTAATCTCACATCTGTTCTTTTAGGATAAAACGTATGGCTCTAACAGACCGGTAGAGCTCTTATTTGAAAATAATGCTTTAATCCTGTTGTCTCATTAGATATGGGCAGCTTTATGTTCTCTATTTGAGGCATCACTCAAGGACTTCCAATAGTACAGGAGCAGAAGTAGTCCTCTATCACTTACCAAGGTAAGAGCAGAATGAAGAACATTAGTGGCAATTCACGTGTGTGTAAGAGACATCTGCTTTTCTAGTTTAAACAGGCTTACTGACCCGTTCTTCTCATCTCTGTTTCTGTAGAGAGGGCTCCTGTAAGAAGACACATATTTTAAAGCTGAACAGAACTGGGAAGTTTGCCCTGAATGTTGTGGATAACTTGGTGGTGGTACATCATCAGGATACTGAGGTGTGATTTATTTATATTATGTTGTGCCTTAACTTTTAAAAAGTTATGGGTAGACTTTAATAATGATGCCTGTTAGCTCTAGAAAACACTTTCGCAAGTGCTTAGCTTTGCCAAAAGCTAGAGTATTTGCAGGAACAAAACCACAAGGGTATAAGAGATTCAAAATTATCCTCTTACCTTGTTCAGCTAACATTTTTTTTTTCCTTCTTGTTAGTTTCCCATGACACTCTGCTGCTGCACTGTGTAGGCTTTTAAGGCATTATATAAAGAGGTAGAGTTAAATTGCATACTACATTATTAATCCTGGGAACTTCTCATATTGCACACATCTGAACGATATGTTTCTATGACACAAACTTATGCTCCTTTAGTTCAAAGGTCCGGATCTGCAAAAAATTCTATGAACACAAATGGTCTTATGCATATGGTAGCATAGGTAAAACTTGCTTGACTGTAGTCTCAGCAGCAAGGCTTGATCAGTGGTAAAGCTAAAGTGGTATTTTGCTCTTAACTTGTGGAAAGGCTTTGGATTCTTGTATTATTTTCTCTTGGGCAGATTATCTCATTGGAATGATTAGTTGATATTTCAGTTATAATTCATGTTAATTCTACACATTAGCATTTAACCCAGAGCACTTGTTCTCCAGCGTTTTGGTCAAGCTATAAACATGACTCTATAAACATGACTCTATAAACACAGAAAACAAAATCAGACTGAAGAGGGTAGATACCAATAATTGAAGTCATGTTTCATTAGCACTGAAAGGGAAGCCAACTTCCACTGTGCAAGGCTAAGAATGTGGTCCATACTGGGTAGAAGCGCTAGTGACCCGAGTTGAACAGGACTGAATGGTAGAAGTATGAGGATATCGCAGGAAGATGCACAATTTTCCTCACAGTTTCTAGCATCCATAACTAAGTAGTGAATTTGACATGAATCTCTTATAAGGGGGTTATAAGACAGATTGAGAGAGACTTTTTACCAGGGCCTGTAATGGCAGTTCAAGGGGCAACAGTTTTAAACTGAAGGAGGGTAGATTTAGATTGGATATAAGAAAGAAATTTTTTACAGTGAGGGTGGTGAGACCCTGGAACAGGTTGCCCAGGGAAGTTGTGGATTGCCCCATCATTGGCTGTGCTCAAAGTCAGGTTGGAGAGGGCTTTGACCAACCTGATGTGGTGAAAGATGGCCTTGCCCACAACACATCCCTTCCAACCCAAACGGTTCTACCCTTCTAATGGAGAACACAAGCTGGAAATGTGAAAAGCAGCCTGGGTGGTAATTCACCTTTGTGAATACTAATTTCTTCTTCTCAATTGCAGACTTCAGTTATATTTGACATCAAGCTAAAAGGAGAATTTGATGGGTCTACTACCATCCATCAGTTTGTACTTCCGCCTCGATCAATACAACCCTATCAAATACCTGTAGCAGGTAGAACTACTATATAATAAATATCCTAAAACACTGTTATCAAGATTATCTAAATGTAACAGCTGGCATACAAGAGTGCTTCAGTTTTCAGGATGCTGGTTACTAACATTTCCATTATGTGTATTTAGGAGAGGGTGAGGGAGGAAAGAAGGTAAGAAGGAATTGAGCATAAATTTGTGTTCCAAACTCGTGCCTACTACAGAAAAGTAAGAGCTGCTGTTGAAGGTGCATACTTCCCATAGTACTTTGCTTTTACAATTCAAAGTTGTTTGGTTTTTTTTTTTTTTTTTTTTCCTTTTTTGGCCACAACTGTAAAAGCTTGTGTGCATACTCAAAAGCACTTCATGTTTTACTGGCTTCGGTCATGACTATTTAAACTTCCCAAGCCACAAAGAAGCTGAAAGACAATCCAAGCTCAGACTCAAGTTTAGGACCAGTTTAGAAGCAATGCTACGATCAATGTTAGGACTTCACTACTTAGATTCTTCTTCTCGGATTATCTTTCTGCTACGCTTCTAGGACAGGAGAACAGATAATTACCCTCAAGCTGGAAGTAGGTAGAAATAGTCTGAGCATAATTCCACTAGCATATGGCAAAGCAGCGTGGTTCTCTTTACAGAAGAGAAAGATGCTTCTATAGGAATGATTGCACCTTAAAAGCTCTTTAACATCTGAATGTTGAAATCCCTAATAGTGATTATGACTGACAAATCTGCAGGTGGAGGTTTGTATTAAAACAAAGGTTAGCATCAGAAAGTACAAACCAGTCTTGCTTTTTAAGAAACTGAAGTGATTACATATAAATACAGCAACTGTAGTCTACGTATTTAGAATTATAGGAGTAGAGTAGAACACTACTGCATGCACGATTCACTTGGCTGAAAAACAAAACAATCGTGTTTTGAAGAATTTGTTTGCTTTCTCCCAGTGTCAGATTTTCTTTGTAGATGATCTGGCTACACCAACGGGTATATCTTTTTTGCCAGCGTGCTGTAGGACTGGTAGACATGTTACAATCCATACTTGCCTTTTCAGTGTAAGCTTGTAGTTTGTATTTTGTTAGTGCAGGAGAGCTGCCAGAGTACTACTGTTCTTCACCTGATGCTAATTTTTCTGCAGGTCCAGCCTCTGTGACGAGCCAGTCTCCTGTTTTATGTAAACTCTGTATCCTTTAAATACTCTAAAAGTGCAAGAGTCTTACTGAAGCCTCATTCCATGTACCAAGCATGGAAGAAGCTGGCATTTGTTACCTTGACACGTTAAGTCCAGCTTTAGCTGATTGTGCATATTTACTTCAAGACAAAATAGTATGCTTCATAAGAGACAGTAATGCTTTCAAGAGAGTTGTAAAAATGGAAATCTAGTATAATACAGTACCACATTTCTTGGCCATTTGAGATGCATGTATGAAATTACTGAATAGGTACACCATGAAATCGAAGATGCGATTCCAAGAGTATGGTTCAAGACCTTACAAGAAGAGGTGACAGTAAATGGAAGTATGTTAATGGGAATCTGCTTTGGTACAGTAATGTGAATTTAGTAGCAACAGGTTAGAATTGATGTTAATATGGATGTTGGAACTTTAACATTTAGATTCTTCTTCTTGGATTGTCTTTCAACCTGATATTATCATCAGTGCAAGTGAAGGTAAGTGGTGAGCTGTTTGACTCTGCTATACTCAGTGCCAAAGGGGGGCTGGTTTATACCTTCAGTGCACAAAGCAGCTGAAAACAAAGTGACTAAGCAGATGTACCTTGGTAGTGGTAACTGAGGATGACCATATCTTTACTACAACGTTTCAGGGGTAATGCTGCTCTAAAATACAGACTTAGGAAGGCAAATAAATCATAATCTAGATGTGTTCTCATTTAAAGGTGGAAAAGTTGAATGTCTAGGCTATGCTATATAAGGCAATTCACTTTTTGTTTTACTCCTTCAAATTAAGGTTACCTCTGGAGTCTTCAAGTGAAACTTGAACCTGTGGTTAACCTCTTGCTAGATAAAGGAAAACTAATGGATTTCCTTCTCCAAAGGAAAGAATGCAAAATGGTTATCCTATCTGTATGCTCTCAAAGTAAGTTCACATGCTTTGTCTGTCTCTTGAAAGTACAGTACTGCTTATTCATAAATACTCACAAAGTTAGCTGAGCTGTTCTCAGATTTGAGATCACCTCTGAAGCTAGCTTGGTCCTGCAAGATGTCATTTGTATAGACTACCCTCAGTCACCGTGCTCAAGGAATTATTTAACAGCATTAAAGAATTCAACTTCCCCCCCCCCCCCATTTAGTTAAAATACATCTGACATGACTGAAAGTGTTTCTCTGAAGTTTAAAATCAAGCTTAGAGTAAGATCACCTTTTGAAAAAGGCAACATTAAAAGCCCCTGGTTAGTTCTCCTCATAGTTTTTTTTTTTTTTTTATCTTTTCCAGTGCTCAGTGAGCCAGAAAGGAGATCACTGTCTGTGATTGCAACTGTTTTTGACAAACTGAATCACGAATATAAGAAGTACTTGGAAGCTGAGCAAAGCTATACTATGGTAAACCATGTTAGCTACAGCAGCTTACAAAGACAGGATGATGCTCTTTGCATTTCAGGCATGCTCTTTTCTACTTGGGAAATTGAGGCCTACCAAGGTGCTGGCTGCCTTGGGCTCACAGTAGGTGGCCTACTGTGCAAGGCGCACTAAGACCCCCACTTAGCACCCTGGTGTGGCAGGTAACATACCCCAGAAAGAGGGTAGAAGCTCAAAAAACAACTTGGAATCCGTAGCTACCAAAATAGCTTCCAAACTACTGATTTCACGGCACACTATACCACTGCACAACATACACAACCCTGATGCATCTTGGGATTGCTTCTGTTAAAATACCAAGTTCAAGCACTAACTCATAGTACAGCCACATACTAAAAATCCTTCTAAAGCTGAGGGCCTGTATCAATGCAGTAAGTTTGATTCAGCTCCTGGCTTTGAGGCATATAATAGCAGCTACATTTATGTAACTTTGAAAAGCAGTTTTAAATTTAATACGAAAGCCCACACTGAATAGAACGCATCCAGTATAACATGACCACAGATGTGAATTTGCTCTGTAACAAAACACGTTTATAGTTATGTTCCCAGTGGAAAACAGTCTCCGTACAGATGAGACTGAAACTGTACACCACCACTACAGTTTTCTTTTTAAAAAGGCTTTCTTCTTGTAGGTGGTAGAAGCAGGCCTGAGTAGAAGTAATCCACTCCTGAAACGTCCAGTCCGCACTCAAGCAGTTATTGACCAGTCTGACATGTACACACATGTTTTATCTGTATTTACAGAGAAGAAGGTAAGTTAATTTTAAGTGCTAGTCTCAGAGCAGCAAACTTAAGCTGACTGCTTGAAAGAGCCTGCAGAAGGCTTCATTGTGAGGATTAGGGTATTTTAGTGCCCGTTCTGACAGGGTTGTCATTAACAGGGGAAGCTACGCAGGCTCCACCTAACACTTTTTTTTTTCTTGTGCAGGAAGCACCTCATAAGTTCACTATAGCAGTCTTGATGGAATACATTCGCTCTCTTAACCAGTTCCAGATTGCAGTTCAGGTAAAATATTTATGTGCCAAGCATATCACCTCACTCCATGAAATTACATGGAGTTTCAGACTGGTCTTGGTCATGTGTTTAAGTCCTATACAATACTGCCTTCTAGTTTGTAAAAACTGGTATTGAGCCATACCTTTGATGGTCTTCTGCATTCACAGCACTACTTGTATGAGCTGGTCATCAAAACCCTCGTTCAACACAATTTGTTCTACATGCTCCATCAGTTTCTGCAGTACCATGTGCTCAGTGACTCAAAGCCTTTGGTACGTAAGACAAGTTGCCTCAATAAGCTAGTGATGGAGGTGGGAAGGCTTCAGAATCTTAAGGTTATTTCTGCTTTTGCCCTAGGCTTGTCTGTTGCTGTCCCTGGAAAGCATTTACCCTCCCGCACATCAGCTCTCTCTGGATATGTTAAAAGTAAGCATTTCAGACTATAGTAACTCCATGTCACATGTGGGCTAGACTTGTCAAACAGCTTACCTGACCAAGCTTGAAGTGACTAGCTAGCATCTCAGTCATTTGTTAGAAGCATAGTCTTACAGCTGTGATTGACTTCACAGAGACTTTCCACAGCAAATGACGAAATAGTGGAAGTTCTGTTGTCCAAACACCAAGTGTTGGCTGCCTTGAGATTCATCAGGGGTATTGGAGGACACGACAGCATTTCAGCCCGCAAATTCCTTGATGCAGCAAAACAAGCAGATGATGACATGCTTTTCTATACAATATTCAGATTCTTTGAACAAAGAAATCAGCGGTTACGAGGAAACCCTAGTTTCACACCAGGTAAGCAATAAGCAGTTAGACCAAGATACTCAGTTGTGCAAACAGAACTAAGACTTGTTTCACTTCCACTCCAGCCGAGTCTGTATTATAAGATAAAACCCTTGGTGCATTCTAGCCTGTGTTTTAGACTTACCTGTAAGCACAGTGCCAAAGTTAACTTGTTTTAGCCCTTTGGATACCACACCCAGGAGTAAAAAGACCGAGCCAAACAGGAAGTTGCAGATGAAGCTAACCTGTTTGGCTTGCAGTTGCTTGCACTGCTTAGTTTAACAAAGCCATTATCTCCAATTAGTGCTTTCTCCTGAAGCCAGGAACTGGGTCAAGAAACCTTTGAGTTCAGTTGTGTAATCAACAGATTACACAAATTCAAGACCTGTTTTATACTACAGTTCCTCTGACTTCAAAAACCAAGCTAAACTGCTTGCACTGGCAACACGTTCTTAATCACCATGTAGTCTATAGGCAGAGAAGCCCACTCCAAGGTCTTATCTCTCAACAGTAAAGAACTCTCATGGCTATGAATCTGCTGGTTAGATACAGGAACTAGATCAGGCATCTGCTTCACCACAAGAATACTTGGCACAGGACTGGAGATACCTCGGTATTCTACTGCTTTAAAACTGTTAAACTCCTTTACTCAAAGGCATTAAAGATACTTAGTACTTATAAGTTGAGGTAAGTGAAACTACACAATCTTGCATCTCAGTTTCTGAGTTTTCAAGTTAACTTTTATTTTGCCCTCCCCTCCCCCTTAGGTGAGCACTGTGAAGAACACGTCACCTTCTTCAAACAAGTTTTTGGAGAACAAGCTCTCATGAAGCCCACAACGTTCTGAAAGACTCTTCCACTGAAATGTATAAACTTAATTTATTGCATTTAAGTAGATTTTTGAACTACAAAATTGCTATTTTATAATAAAGTATATACAAGACATTTTGGCAAATAGTACTAAAAATATTACAACTTGTGATGGCTTCCCCCTAAAAATAGAGACAAAAATTGCATTGACCTGCATTTAAAATTAGTGTCAGTGGTTTAGCAGTCCATTCTCATACACGTCACCTCAGTTTTATTGACAAAAAAAGCTATTCAACTCGCAGTACTGCTGGTTTAGGTTTCTAGAAGAAAAAGATGCAACCTCTTGAAAACAGAAGTGTTTTAGTGATCTTGTTAACACAGCTAGCTTTAGTAATACTGTTACATGAGCCACACGTAGCATTTCCTGAGTTTAAAGCTATGTCCAGAGCTGCAGCTGATATCTTCTAGTTGAATCTGTGCAGGAGTTGAGTCAGTGGTGGTTACAGTGTGATAGTCATAGAACATTGCTGCACTTCAGTTCTTAAGAAGAGCTGGGCCTAAGCCACAGTTCATGGAGTCCACTGAACACTGTTAAAAACTAGAAGTAGAGGAGTCTCTCCCGTTCTGTGCCTCTGGTCCTCTCTTGTGCAGCGCGAGTTTTAGCTTTATTTACTGATGGCCCTGAGTGAGAGAAAACAGAGTTATTCCGAAGTCTCAACAGCAGATCAGTCAGTCATTAAGAAGCATGCATGATCTTAGTTGTCTAGGTCCAGCTTAACATTGATGAGACTTCAGAAACGTGCTTCTGCTCAGCTGTTAACAGCTGTCAGCAGCAGCAAGGGCAGTAGGTGAATCCCCATCAGTCTTAACCCCCTTAAGTAAGGCTCAGTTAAAGTCTGCTTTTAAGAGCTACACCATAGGCATGAATTTCCAAACTCAAGAGGACAGCGTTTGGACCATCCTTACTGCAAAGCGAGATCGTGTCTGCAAGTGCAGGAACGCTGTCCCGCAGCAGGTTTGTTGCTTCCACCCACCCTCCTGTCCCCAGGTTGAGAGGCATTAATCGCGCTGCTGCCTGGCGGGCCGTGCGGGCCTCGGCAGCCGCTTCCGTGAAGAACAGCGCAGCGCAGCCACGCGGGGCAGGCTGCGGTTGCTGCAGTTCAGCGCGCCGGTAACGGTGAGCTTGCGCTGCCACCAGTCAACCCTTGCTTTCCAACAGACCGGCTGCTCCAATGACAGAGAGGCACATTCAAGCACTGCTTTTTATCCTTGCAGTCCTTCCTATTTAACGGGGAGAAAGCGTCCACAGGTAGCTAGCTGTTTTTGTTTGAAGTGCATCTTAGAGCACTGTCGCATCTTACCTATGTAACTAAGCAGAACCGGAAGAAATACTAGTCCATGTGTTGCTCCCAGCAGAACCATAGCTAGATACATCCTGAAGTAGAATATCTTGAAGATTTGAGATTTGGAAAAAGCCAGTACTACAATTCCTGCAAATTTGGTCAGTGTGATACCACTGAAAACCTGTCAATTAAAAAAAAAAAGTGGGTTTAAGTGATAAGTAGGGCTTTATGTAACCCATTTGCTTTAAGTATTTAACATTTGCTAAAATTCTTCTGTAATTTGAGGCTCCTATATGCAGTATGCCTCCTAACAGGTAACTGTTAGTCCTTAGAACCAAACCCAAGAAGCGTTCAACTTCTTCTTGGTCCCATTAGAACCCAACACCACAGGCCAGGCTCAGTATGATTAAAAATCCACTCTAATCCATACAGCCAGCTAGTTTTAGTGAATTTTTACTTCAGGCAGATACAGATGGAAGCCATTACTGAAGTAATGCACATTCCAGTGAAGTTCCTTATCTGGGTCCAGTACATGTATCACCAGAAGTTTATTCCAACCCCACCCAGGTTGCTCAATCTTGGTTTAAGTGACATGACAGTACTGCCTAAATACTAAGCCCTGCTTGCATTCCCAAAGCTTCAATTGCCTCCCATATTCAGAACAACCTTTCCTAGTCATCTCTGAGTACTTGGAAGAGAGAAGCACTTGAACTTTAATGGGACAACTCAAGGTTAATCCAAACTCCTAGTTCAGCTAAGGCTTTTAGCTCTGTTCTCTACTGTAAGGTGGTAGTAACATCAGACTAAAAATTGAGTCTTGATCACCCCCCTATTACTAGTAGAAGCCTAGGTTGACCTCTAAGCTTTAACCAAGTATTCCAAAAAGAAAAGGCAAGGCCATCCTTATGATTTAAGGATACTGGCATAGTCTGTGAGGTTGTAACTTGGCTACTCGTTCCCCCACCCCGTACAGGAGATACTTACTGAACTGCCCATGTGAGACAGAGCTTCTTCTGCACGCTCTACTCTACTGCCCTTAGTACTAACGGTGAACGCTCTTGTCACGTGACTGCAGAACTCCACAGCAATACCACAACTCTAGAGAGTGAAAACAAACATGAAAATATCATTTAGATGAGCACTTTGATGGTAAGGTCTCCACTCAGAACTCTAGACAGGCTAGAGAGGTTCTAGCAGCTGCGTTCAGTTCCCAGGGTTAAAATTTCATTGGGAGTTACAAGCTCAGCATTACCTGGTTGCTAAAGGCTGTTACAGGTACAGTGTGGCGTTTTAGCACCAGTCGTTACTAATGGACAATTAATCTGATTAAACAGGAATCTGAACACGAGATCATTTTGGAGGACAAAAGTTTCTTGACATTGAAGAAAGCTGGCTTCAATACAGTGTGTGCAGTGAACACTGAGCACTAAAATCACTGTACAGATATTAGCTGCAATAACATTGCTTTAGAGTAACACCAAGTATACATGCTGATTTGATACCATAAGAACTCAGCTGAATTTAGCACTTTAGCTTAATCTTAAAAACAAGCTGTTTAAATAGTCATTTAAAATATTGATTGAACAGCTGGCAAATCTTAAGACTTACCTAGCAGGTAGACTTGCATGAACATATGCCTAGTTGTAACATGGGGCAACAGTTTACTCTGTCATAACTTTCTCAGATCTGCAATAAATCTCTGGAGAGCAAGGTAAGCCAGAGCTCCAGCGCTCAGCCATTAGTTACTAAGTTCTGGCGTGTTTCACCAAGGCACTCTCTGCCCCCAGTGGTTTCATCCATTTATGCAGGAACAATACCGCTGCTAGCACACCACACATCTACGCTGTAGATCATAAATACAGCAGAAGCCTTAACACTGACTTGTGTATCCTTACCTTAGGCATGAACAACCTCTCCTGATGCGCAACAGCACCTACCCTACGTAGCAGCAATACAACCGTTGCTGCAGAACAGAAGAGACCACCACCAGATGCCATATAGCTTACGGTTCAACTGCTGTATCTTATCAGTACTAGGACTAGTTGTCAGAATAAACCTGTTTTCTACACACCACCTAGCTGTATTAAGATAGTTCCACTACTGTTCAAATGCCTGTCAAAGTTTAGTTGAAAATACTACTCGGCATCATGAATATATACATAAGACACACAATTGTTCAAGACTTGGAAACAGCAGCAGAGGGATGTCTTGCTAACTTACCATGACAAGATTTACTAATGAAACTGCATTCAAGCTGATGCCCCAGAGCCACATCACTCCAAACATGTTGATGATTATCATAGCAATAGTTATTGAAACTACAACAGCAGCCCACACTTCAAAACCAAGCAGCACAGTTGTCACCAGGAATATTGATCCCAAGGAGATGCAGAGGTTAAAGATAGCATCGTGCACGATTGTCAGGTATTGTTCATAGAAGACATAAAACACACTGTGGAAAGAACAGAAGTTGTAGTTAGCCATCTTCCTTGTTACAGGATAACAGATTAGCTTCCATGCCAAGGATAAAGTAGTTCTCTCCGTATAGAGGTCGCCAACAGGAATTGGCTTCCTAGCATCAGTGGAACGACTCCTGTGGAACACTGGCTGTTAGATGACAGCTCTTCACTAACACTTCAAATAAAGATTGTATCTGGAAGTCAGGGTAAACCCACACTTCAATATAAGCAGCTACAATAGTTGCCAGACAGTAGTTCCTCAAATTGACTGTGGTATCTGCAGGAACGACTGCAGAGGGTCTGAACTGATTCATTATGCAGTGAGACCATAAGGATGGCTAGGATTATTTGAAGCAAAGAGATCAGTATTTCAGCTGTGCAGGTATCAATTCCAGCTCAACTGAATTGTGGTACTCTTGTACAGAGTCTTTAGTGTGTTCATCACGCAAGCATTAGACAAGCAGTACTTGGCATCACTGCTGCCTTTGCTTTAAGTTTAAATAACTTCAGTTTGAAGTCAATACATTCACATCACAGCTTGCAACGACGTAAGTCAACATATCTGCTTAAGTTAGAACTATTAAACCCTACTATGAAAGCTAGGAAGTACCCAAGCTGAAGCCAGGGCTACCTTTGTGGTGAATGGTGAAGGACAGGTTCCTTGATGGAAGTTAGTTATCAAC
This sequence comes from Platalea leucorodia, assembly GCF_965183815.1. Taxonomy (NCBI): domain Eukaryota; kingdom Metazoa; phylum Chordata; class Aves; order Pelecaniformes; family Threskiornithidae; genus Platalea; species Platalea leucorodia. The sequence goes on along the minus strand of NC_138823.1, from coordinate 51,776,628 downwards.
CATAGTAAAGAGAAGTTAGTGCTGTGGATGTAAGTTGTATTTTTGTAGTTTTACTAGACATTCCAGAGCCTCTATATTACATCCTGTTAGATGAAATTCAAGACTTAAGTCTAAGATGTTACTAACCAGTATCTTTTCTCAGTTCCTCAAGTTGAATATTTGTCACTAAGGCAAGAAAGATCTAAGCATACCTGTACGGAAACACTCGGTAGTTCTTCTCTTTAATGCCCATGGTTTCAGTAATGTTATCTGCTATAACCCGAGCTTTCTTCATAGCATCAATAAAATCAGATGATGTTTTCAGTACAGTATGGTAAGTCATAAAATAAGTAGCTCCAACATCAGATTTGTTGTTTATTAAGTTGACAGCAGAGTTATATGCAGCATGTCCTCTAGATAAACATAGTAACGTTTTAGATGTCAGTGAGCACCATTCAAATTTATTAGCTTTTATAACTCTCAATCTTATTTCTAACAGTTTCCAAAACCGATAAAAGCTTCAGAGCACAATACATTTCAAGATTGCACAGGATATACTAGAACAGACTGACTATGGAAGTTGTTTCTCTTTGTACAGGGGAAAGCTGCTGCTCCATTTAGTTGATAATGCATTTGTTTTCCCAGTTGTTTTTTTCCAGAAAATACTACAGAACAGGCGAGATGTCGGTGTTTGCATGCCTTGTAGAAGGACATTAGATATCCAACCTTGCAGACATAAAGTCATACTTCCAGAGCAAGTATCTTTGACACACCGGTCTAAGCAAGATATATAGAATATGTCTCTTACCCTTTGCCACATTTAGGATTAGGGTTGTCCGATAGGAACATTGGCAAAAACGTCATGAAGTCTTTGCCCTGCGGTCTCTGCTTGCCTTCTTGAGTCAGTGGCCGACAACGAGTGCAGGATGGATCGGTGACTGAAGAAATACAGAAAGAAGGTCAGCTACAGGATCAAGTATTTTTTGTCTTAACAGTAGTAACTTCTGACTTGCAATACTATAGGATACAATTCCATAAAAAGCATTTTTGCTGACGAAATAACTAAGTCAGCCCTGAAATTCTGTATAAAATTTGTAGTCCTTTATTTTTATTCATTACTACTAAGGCAAGGGCTACCAGAGAACTCAGTTACTTGTGCACTATCTACATTAGACCCGATGAGAATTACAAACTGATGGATCCAAACAAAAACAGAGCACTAAGTTTACGTGCTCTAATGAAACGAACAGAAGGATCAAAATTTTTATAACAAGTTATTTTTTGTCATTACGTTGGCTGTCTAGGTAGGCTGTCTTCAACCTGCAGCATTCCAGTAGAATGTTTAAGTTCACTCAAACAGCACTTCAAACAAATTAGAAGGCAACTCAAGAGGTGCCTGCTCACAGTAAAAGCTATTCACCTGACTCATACCATGACAGAATGTTTTGGCTGTGAAATTTATAAACCAAGCTAATCCCCTAGCAACAAGATGGATGCTAATACCTGAAGCATTGCAAAACTGTCCAGTAGTATTGTAGACTCTGCAACAGGATGACTGCGGCTTCACCCAGTCAAAGTAGTCATCAATCCAGGATGATGGGGCATAGCCTATCCTCGTGCTAATAAAATAATGTAACATATCCAGCATCAGTAATTTTATGTTTCATTCCAGAACACATCCCTTGATCTCTCCAGTGCTGACTTACACCATGCCAACTCATTCTGGTCCAAGCTACTTAGCTCTCCATGTAGTCCCCTGCTCCAGTACCCCATCCAAGAGCCAGTCTTGCTCATAACACTGCAGCTAGCAAAGAGCAGGAGCTTCTTCCCTGCATTCAAGTTCCACTCCCAAGCTCAGCTTTCCATTCCCTTGTCCACTCTATGTCCCATCCTATTCCAGATATTGTTGCCTCAGTTTTCAAGCAAGGCTCCTCCTTCAGTTAGGCTGAAGTAAAACCACCGAACTACAGTGGAAGGAATCGGGAAAAGACTTTCTTCAGTCGTTAGCTACTGAACTCCAGATACAGCTCCTGCTTAGCCTTGACAGGCTAGGCTAGCCTATTCACCAAGTTCAGAAGCTGAGCATGCAAGTCATCTTCTAGGAGAGCTTAACCATACTAAGAAGTTTTCATGAGTTTTTGCTTCCTACCGCTCCCATATTCCTTGAAGGATCAAGCCCCTTTTCCAAAAGGAAGTACATCAATATATCCCACCAGTCCAGACAGGTTTTACCCTCATTCTAGGAGGCTGCCACAGCTTTTTCCCTTCCCACCCCAAACCACAGTCTAAAGCAAGTACAACAGAGCGTCAATTGTACAATCAACAGCTGAGCCTGAAATAAATTAAAAGGACACACTGGTCAGCTACATCTCTTTCACGTGACTACGCAGAAAAAAGCATGAAAGACTTACTAGCTACTAATTTCCGCAGCATTGAAGACTTGCTGGATAAGCGAATCATTATTACATCCCATTCCACCACACACCATGTTCTGCCCTTCCAAAGAGGTGTAGTTGTGCCCTTCTTCTAGGACGAAGTAGACAGGAGGACCTGCATGCAGGTACTTGCTGAGCTGGCTGAAGTAATCCATTACATAGGAGTCCTTAAAGGGAAAGGTTTGAGTTACTATTACATAATGTTGAGGCAGCACAAGATATCAAAGTTTCAATTCAGCCACAAATTGCTGAAGAGCGACGTGATCTTAAGACTTACATCTGGCATTGAAAGAGACTGATCCAGTCCAATCTCTACATTGTGCATAACTGCTGTACTGAATGACAGAACACCCACAAACACTGCTATCTGCAAAAAAAGCAAATTCATGGAAGTGAGAACTGTACAGAGACAACAAGCAATAGAAGTAATTTACTAAGTTAATAACAACCATGCAAAGAGGCTCTAGTTTAACTATGCTACCCAGGCTTAGTACAACAGCGGCAGTAAAACCTAGCTACTCAAGAGTTCCCTTTGGAGCCACAATGGAAAATTTATACTTAGAAGGCAGCAGTGAAAGATACGCCAAACATCTTCTGTAAATATGCACAGTAACCTCAAACCAAATCACAGATTCAGCAACACCGCTCTAGATTAGTGCGGTGTAGGAGTCAACACGTGCTGATTTTTGTCATATGCCTAAAGTGATTTGATTGCTAGTAGTGCAACTCTTAAATCTGGGCCTTGGACAATCCAAGGTCTAACCCCTTATTTACTAGAAATACTCTTGCAGTTACAAAATCTTATTCCAATACTAATGCTGAAAGCAAAAATCCTAGAAGCTTCATTTGTGTCCTTGTGTTGAAGATTTTTCTTCAGTATGAGACCTGCAGGATCACTACACTTTTGCTCAAGGTTAGATAATGCTTACTGTAAACAGAGTATACATACTACTATTGGTCTCATCCAATCCTTAAGCAGATATGGAGAATACAGATTTTTGAAGAACAGAAATAAGATGCTCTCAGAACGTTGGACTCTGCTCATTTCTTCATTGCTTTTGATGCAACACAGAATATCCAGTCTATTCCTCTGAAAATTAAGTGCCAGATTTAGTACAGTTCTGCAGAAGATGCCATCTGTATTACACTGCAGTTACAGGTGCTTTTATACTCACCTCTTGACGCTTAATATCCAAGCCCAGGAGACTTACAAAGCAAGTGACTTGAAGAATAAAGTCTATGAGCACAGCCATTCCAGCAAATAGGGAGAATGTGCGAACCGCTGGCATCGTAGACAGTGTCCCTGAAGGAAGTGACCCGGTTTGTTAAACAAGCAAGCTCCCTTCTTGAAGAAAAGCATGAGCATTTTCTAGACAGATATCCAATTTAAGTGTTAGCAGGACAAAGACCCTTTCTCTCCAGAGTAAAGAAAACAGCTGATATGAGCCTGGCTACGACTGCTGTCTTAGACCTGTTTGACAGCATTAAGGCTGTGCAAAGCAGTAACTAGCTTTAAGACATTCCTCAGTTCCAAAGTTACTAGTCTTGTGTAGGCTGCATAAGAGTATAGTTAAAGAGTGCTGTCAAGCAAGATCTTGCTTCAATATTAAGCCACTCAATGCAAGTTGAACCAATGGCAAATTACACTCCAAGTAGACAAGTTCATTATGAAAGAAGGCCTTGAAGGGTAACAACATAAATACGCCTCTAACATATACCGCCAGAGCGAACCCCAAACATATCTGTCATAGGGGCATTTTTCCAAGCAGTGGCAAGATGACTGTGTGCAGTGTAGGAACTAGTACACCCTGGTATTTGATATATTAGTAAGGTCAAATTTAGATTTCTCAGTCACTATGAATCAGTAAAAAGCTCCAGCCTTTCAAGCTGAAGAGCTTGACAGATTCAGAATTACATCTTTTTAACCGTGCCAGTCTCTTAAAGTACTACAATGCCTATCCTCAGCAGAGGTCAAATTAAACTTGATTATAGCAAAGAACAACTAAGCTAAACTTCCTCTACAAATTCTTGCTTTGTTTTTGTATTTTAGTTTTGCATTTATTCTTGCAACATACAGGTATGATAAGGCCCTTATCTTCAAATATTAGAGAAGTCTTACCAAGAAAGAATGCCACAGTCTCCGAAAAAGATGAGAGAAACATACTGGGTGCCACATCTCCTAAGACTCTGCCAATCTGTTTATCCAGAGTTTCACCCTGAAGGCGCTCATCTCTCTGTTTTAAGGCATTAATTTATTATTATTAGGAATCATGCACTTTAGAAAGTGCTTTCATATGGCTCAAAAAAACCATACAAAACCACTTTCAAACATCCAAATCTATCTTATATCATTTTCATTGCATTAACATGAGTTCAATATAAAAAGCAGAGATTCTGTAAGACAAAACCAGCATGAACATCCCCTGTTGCCTTGCTTCAAATTTAAGTTAAAAAGCAGTAGTAAATTCAGTGCTTCAGCCAAAACCACACACTTGCCAGAGGCAGTGCCAGTTTCAATGGGTTACTGAGCCTGTCAAATTTAGAAAGTCGATTACCCACTAAGACTTAGTGTCAGAAGTCCCTGGACTGAAGCATGTAGTTTAGTCCATGAGTACTGCTCACAATACACTAAAATTACAAGTGATCAAAATAGTAAGTCAAGTTCTACAACTACCAGAGAAGGATGTTAAAAATATTATTCATCTGTACATCATTAATACGTGGACCAAAAACTATGTTAAATGAGCTTGATATCAACCAGCAGTAAGAAAAAGCAGATCTTTTAATTTTTTGGGGGGTGGGGCAGAGGGGGCAGGAAATGTACATATAATCTTGGCTCTCTTCAAGACCACTAGATATCCTGCGAGAGTCCAGAGCTGCTTGGACTGGGCTGAGCACTGGAATGCAGAAGACTTTCTGCTCCAGGTTAACAGCCTTCAAAGATAACAGGCACATTTAGAAGAGTCTGTATGAAAGAATACATACCTGAAGTGTCTGGACTATAATGAAAATGTTGTCCACCCCAATAGCCAGCACCAAGAAGGGAATTACTTCTATCACAATCAGTGTCAGTGGGATTCCAAAGTAGCTGAAAATGCCTATAGAACATGCCACCGAGCTCAGTACAATCAGGATGCCTGCAATGCCCAGGGAGATCTTTGAATCCACCTAAAAATGTAATGACTGTCAACCAAACCAGCATCATCACACAGGACAGATTATAGCAAAGGTAAAAAACATATTCTTACATTTAGTGTAGTTAGTAGAAAGCTTACTTTTCTGGTTCTCTTGAAGATCCACATATTTATAAAAAATACTTGAAGCTACAAGCCTTAAAGCTTAAGTTAACTGCACATCTCAAGTGAAAATGAACTTAGTTGAGGCTATGAAGCACATGAATTGTCAAGTATGACAAGAAGGACAATGCTTCCCCAGCTCCTGCCCAAGGAGGACTCAAAGCTTTAAGACAAGATTGAATATGAGCAGTCTGCAAAAATATTTCAGTCACTTAAAGGTAAGAAAAGCTAGTCAGCAAGCTGTAGCTTCAGTGTTTATAGCAGTGAGAAACATACACATACCAGCAGTCTTCTACAGCTCTGGATATGTCCCAAAGCTATGGAGATGTACACAAACATTACAATATAGCTTATCAACACAGTGCCAATATCACTCTGGCTTTCACGATTGATTTCATCTTCAATACTCCGTTCCGCAGAAAATGATATAGTTAAGTTTGGATTACTGTAGTTCTTCAAAAAGTTAATAAACCTGAAAGGAAAAAAAAAAAAAAAAAAAAGTCAGTCACACTTCAAGGGATAAAACATCTTAGAAATAAAACATCATTAGAAATGATAAATTGATGAAATGATAAAATGATAAAACATCATTAGAAATACTTGGAAGTCAGCTGAAGGCAAATTTAAATCATCTGTGTGGTACAAGAGTGCACTGTGGCCAGACAACACTAGGAAGGACATCCCTCATTTTTAAAAGAGGGGTGTTGACTACACATCCCTAGAACTCTACTCCTAGCACTAGAAATACACTATGCTGAAATACCTTCATGTTCTCTCCAGGGTTTGAGGATAACCAGATATCTCACATAAGCATAAACTATTTCAAAGCGTTAAGTGCAGTTTTCCTCAAAGCTACACCTAAAAGTACACACATGAAATATGACTGCAGCTTACTTACAGTACTTGAACAATTTATTAGCCCTTGTTTCAGTTGCCTTAACTGAAGGGATGTGCTTGTGACACAGGTAGATACTAGTTATACTTAGTCTCAGACTTTCTAGTACAGTAGTTTTCATCCAAACTGTTAGCCAGAGCAGTTGGCCTGTGTAAGCAGACATCAGCTCTTCAAGGTGGTGAAGGGAATGAAAGCTTTAGAGCCTCATCTGGAAGACTTTTATAAAAATTACAGTTCAAGAATTACAGGATAATGCTGGACCTTTCCTCTGGTGGTAACGGTTCAGTAGATTGGAGAGTCTACCTGTTTATCATAGAATAGAATCGTTGTTAAGGTTGGAAAAGACCTTTGAGATCATCAAGTCCAACCGTTAACCTATCACTGCCAAGTCCACCACTAAACCATGTCCTCGAGCACCACGTCTGCCCTTCTTTTAAATACCTCCAGGGATGGAGACTCAACCACTTCCCTGGGCAGCCTGGTCCAGGGCCTGACTACCCTTTCGGTGGAGAAGTTTTTCCTAATATCCAACCTAAACCTCCCCTGGCGCAGCTTGAGGCCATTTCCTCTCGTCCTATCGCTTGTAACTAGGGAGAAGAGACCGACCCCCACCTCGCTACAACCTCCTTTCAGGCAGTTGTAGAGAGCAATAAGCTCTCCCCTCAGCCTCCTCTTCTCCAAACTAAACAACCCCAGCTCCCTCAGCCGCTCCTTGTAAGACTTGTTCTCTTGTGTAATTCTAGCCAAAGCAAAATACACAAAATCCTTTCTAAAGTTACTTATCAGCAAGTACTACTGGAGTAGATGATCACTAACAAGACTAGAACCTATCTCCTCAAAGCAAATGAAGTATGCCGGATAAAGTGAAAGTCTTATGACCAGTATAGTCTGTCCTTAACAGGTTTTGCTGCTTCTCAAAACACCCCTGTAGTTATACTGAGAAACTATTAGTGCAGTACAGGTATTTTTCATGTATCTACATTCAAAGATTGCTGTAAGTAATATATGCATTTCAGAATACAGGAAGCCTACTTACTCTCTTTCCCATGCCAAGGCTTTCATCAGCTTTCTTGTGTCATTGTAGTAGTTGTTGACAGGAAAAGTAATAACAAGAGCTGTAGCATTATTATAGTTATCATCTATAGAGTAGGAAAAAAATTGTCAGGCATTACAAAATGGAGCTTACATTCCAGTATAGGCAGGTACAATTAAGTTTAAAATTAGTATTGTCCAAAGCAATCCCATCGCCACAACTCCATTAAATGCGATCTGTTTAACAACATTCAGTCCTCAAAAATACTACTGAAATAAGAACAGACATTACTGAAATAAGAATGGAAGTTGAGAAGCACTCCAGATTGTACGCAAAAGTAATCATTCATCATTTACAGTATTCATGGCACCCTAATGTTAAATTGTTGCACGGTCAGACAAGGGGCTACTATATAAACAGTGCTTATGACTTTCCATTTAGTGAGATAACAGGATGTGGTTTGTTAAACATGGTGCCTCTTGCATACTTTGGTTTTACTGAAAGCAAGTACAAAAACCTACAGTTTAATCAAGTGCTTGCCTTCAAAGGCTGTTTTAGTACATTTGCGTTTGATATATCTATCAAATTATGTTTAATTGGATAAATTGCTTCAACAAAATTCTGGCTTCAGAATAATTATGAAAGGGTTTCCTTTGTGAACATGTTAATCTATTCTTAACTGCTTTGTCAGATCAATGACAAAACTTTATTCTAACTCAAAAGCAAAATACATGCATATCCCAGCATGTCAACTTAAGATACTTCCCATCTTTATCTAGACTCCAAAAACTAGAGATCCTTTAGCAGGCCCAAAGTAGACTGAACACTTGCATACTTGTCAATACGACAAGTATATTCCAGTAATAGACTACTCTGGAAGTGCCAAATGCAAGCAGTCTGCCTCCAATCTCAGCACTGATCTACAGAGAAGTTATTTTAAATATCCTTACTTACTGAAAGTTTAACAAAACCCCAGTTTCTCTGGAGTGCATTTAAACGCATGTTGAATGAGAATGCACCTTTAGTGCCAAAGGCAGCACACAAGTATGTACTTCCAAGCCTTAAACTGTAACACTGTTTTGCCACCTACCATCATATCCACCCAACACCAGCCATGGAAATACAGGTCCACCAAATGTTCCTAAGCAGGGATCGTGAAGCAAGCTTGTGTCGTTCAGTGATGCTGGAGCCCTAAAGAGATCACCAGCAATAATTGTTAGCTTCTGCTTGGCAACTAAGGCACAGCACCACAGGACAAAAAATTTAAAAGCTGTGTGTTATAACTGACTATCAAGAGAGAAATGAGATAAGACTGCTAGCAATACATTGCCTTGTGCCCCTATGTTTGCTTTGAATTTAAACACAGTTTTAAAGGTGTCTTCCTTATAGCTTCTAAGACAAGGAGTGGCTTCTACTCAGCTGAACTATAAACTGAAGTGAAAGCTTAGAAACTGTCTTCTGTATCAGAATTCTACTTCTCAGAAGCGTCTGAAACATGGTTAAGGTACAACAGAGCCAGTGTCTGCACCAAACCAAGCTTAACCTGAAACCTGATTAAAATGCAGCTCCTGCTGAAGTACTAAGACAAAGAAACAGAAGCAATCTATACTAATCTGCAGTTCCACGTAGTATTGCAGTTTAAAAAAGGGGCAAGAAAAGGTTCAAGGGGGCAGCGAGAACTAGTTAGCTTTGTTTGCCAGCAAGACAAAGACCTCATTGGCCTACAGTTAGAAAAACACGTAATTGCACTGCTTACCGAACACAGTATAAGAAATGAGTGTGGTAGTCAGCATAGACAAAGAACTCATCCCCAACAGTGTGATCTAGTACAGAATGACTGTTCTGAAAGTAGTTGAGTACACTCAGTATAGTGCAGTTGTTATTGTAGGGAGCAAGAGGAGCCAGGCAAATGTCTTTCAGCATTACAGTCTCATTGTCAAAAGAAGCAGTTATGTTGACAATAGCATCCTGCAAAACCAGCACCTTGAAAAAAAAACAAACAGAACCATAGTTTAAGAGCAGCACAAGAAAGCATTTTCTTGCAAGACAGGACTTAAGCGCATGCTATATTTCTGTAAGTTTCCAAAGGCAGTGGCACACATCAATAGAAGCACATGACTAAATCTCATTATTTCTGTGTTCACACTAATAATACTTACTCGGACTTAGCTTGCAAGTCTACCTCAAACAGAAGAGGTCAAAAGACAAGGTTTTCAGCAAAAAGCTTTTGTAGCAAGACTAGGATTTTTAATATGAATATCTAATGATTGTTCTGATGGACACATGGCATTACAGATGGAAGCCAACTCCATATGTTTATACCCGATAGGCATGTTTGGGTCTTTGCTCTTGGGAAGCCCCAGTTACCTGATGGAGAATATCTTTGGTAAGTGGAGGCCCAAAAGGTACATCTGCTCCCGATGGGTAAGGTGAATAGGTGTCTGGACGGCTATTTGGCGCTTGAATTATAAGTTGTTCAGTACGAAAGAAAGGCCCAAAGTGTGTGTCGAAGTACTCCTTCTCCTTGCGAGCTTGGCTGCTTGGGGCTGACCAGAGATCTACAGGGTTTGTAGTGGCTTTAACATATACGAAGCCTGAGCAACACATTGCAATGAAGACCACAGAGAAGAGGATAACAGGACGTGGATTTCTGACACAGAAAGCTCCCCATGATGTGAATGTCATCCTTAGGCCATTCTCAAACCTTTCACCAAGCCTTTCACCACAGGTAATTTTCCCTGTAAGAGCAAGAAGTAAACAGTAAATGTTTGAGAAGTCAGTTAAGCAGCATTTTCTTTAAGTCCACTAGGAAAGACAAAATTTTATTCCAGTCCTGCTTGTAGTAGGCACCAGAAGCTATGTGTACACTGACAGTCAGACCCAGGGACCAATCCTGGATTGAGGTCAAGGGGGCAGAAACCAGCTTGTACCTAACACTGCCCCTTCTAATGCAAAATTATCTTTGACAGCAGTAGGCACAGCAAATAAAGGCAGGAAGCAGCTAAAAGATATATAAGCATTAAAATGAGCTACCTCAGCTCTTACACAAATTAAACTACAGTTCTTTCATGGCATGCTTTGAATGGATACATGGATGGGTCAGAACATGAACAAATTGATTTTAGCATCATGTTGCCCCCTTCGCCCCCAGCTACAAAGCACTCCAGAACTTCCTATTAGCATAGCTAAACCCACAAACTTGTCTAGCAACCAGGGCTTTTAGCATCTGGCAAAACAGGGTTAAGTGGTGCTCTAGAAGAAGAGAGATACTGGCTAAAAGAATGAAATAAAGCCCTGTAAGAATGGATTATATGGCCTAACAAAGCTAAAATTCCAGAGCCCATGGATGCACTTAAGCTGAGTTTTTAATAAATCTGTTACTCTTATCCAAGACATACCATTGTCACGATGGGAATTCACAGAAAAGGCTATATTGCTGTCAATTGGTGTGTACTCTGAGACAAAGTGCCGCCTCCTGCAAGACAAAAAGCTACGTTACCCTGCCCCCCTCCAAAAGGTATTTTTGGGTGTTTGTACAGTAAGAATAGAGTCCAACGCTAGTAATAGATATTTGACTCCTCCAGAATCTATAGTCACCATGTTCCCCCTACATCCACCCACTCAAGAACAGCAATCTCCAGCTTTATGATCCTTTGAAACAACTTCGAGCCATGTCGGCTGTCTTAAACTTTTCCAGCTTCGATCAAGCACACGTTCTTCATGCATACTTAGAAGATCAGTAGCATTAACAGCACAGAGAATCTCTTTAAATTGATCATAACTTAAAGTGATAACATTTGCAAGAAATTTCTACATTAGAAATATTTTACTTCATTAGTCAAACTGCTTAAGTTACACCTACTTAGCCTGAAGAAAGAGGGAAGTGACGAAAAAGGAAGTAAGGTACTTTCTTCCTGTCCTGAAGACAGGCAAGTTATAGCACAGAACGCTTACAATAGACCTATATTGCTTATACTCATTCCTGACACCCAGAGCAGGAGAGAAGTTCAATAGCCTCCTCATGGTAATCTAATCAGACCTCCAATTATGGCAGGATGTTTTGGGTTATGAACCAGATATCTCATTTCATGTACTTTACAGCGCATGTTGCCCAATAAGATAAGGCTGCTGAGCATGTCATAAGTCTGTTGTATCCACTATCCTTTTCCACACAGATTTAATTCTTATTACACAGCAATTTCAGATTCCTGATCATAACTGAACAATGTTAAAGTTGCACTGAAAAGTACCACCATACTTTAGGATATCAGGCAGTGGAAGCCTCTGGAAAACGCTATTAACAAGTATTAATAGGTTTCCACTGCTCTGGATTGCTGCACACCCCCATCAAAAGCATTTACAACTGCAGTTACCTGTGCACTTTACTAGCGAGTATCGCACAGCACAGAGAAGCTGGCTTGCTGCCCCCCTACTTTACAAAATGCTGTAATTACTGGAAGCTCAGCTTTTGTTTAGTTTTTTCAAAACGGGGGACTAAGGAAAAGTATTCGTGACAATTTGCAATGGGGCAGTGACTGTTTTGTTACAAGTATTACTCTTCAGGAAAACTATGTTATGATTGCATGTTGCTGCCAATGCTAGATCTTGCTTTCTCCCACTGATCCTGAATTGAGTTCCTACAATCCCATTATCTTTAAGTCAAACTTTTAGTGATTCTTTCCCTCTCAGCCACATCTCCTGAAAGAGTACGGTGTGTTACATGTGCAACAAAGTGTTCAACAACAGGGAGAAGTAACGGAGGCTTTAATGAAACGCTGCATATGCTAAACAGGCCACTCCATCACTGGAATTTTCCAGCTCATTCTAATTGCAACTTAAGGAACAAGTGATTTGAGGAAGAGAATAGGATTGCATTTTTACTTAGTCATACAGGTTCTCCAAGATATTAGTTTATTAGTGTACTGACCTAGAGTTAAGCATTGTAAAACCCCACAGCCTCCAGAAGTTTGACATTTGAGTATGAAAGCAGTTCACTGCTCCTGGAAGGCAGTGCTCTGGTATCTTATATGCATACCACCCAAAACCAGACACAGTTGAACTGAGACTTTACTCTTTACCACAAAGGCCTAATGTCACTCAGATTAAGCAGATATATGCATTTCCCCAGACTTTTGCATACTCTCAAGTTCTTGCTTATGAGAACTGTAGATTTGTGTATTTGATCCTGTAGCTACGGATGCTATGAGAGTTGCACATCAACTAAACTGATTTCTGTGCTCACTTTCTACCACATGGGTTTAGGTGTCCCTGTAAGTATAAGCATCTGCCACAGAACATGACTTTTGGCTGGGTGAAGAAGTAGAGATATAAGCATTCTGTCCTGGGCAAAGGAAGTTTTCAGGGAAAAGGCAAGTGACTTTCAGAGCTGAGCCTTTTGAATGCTTTACCTGTAACACCAGACTCCAAAAACTAGTGCAAAAAATATGAGTAGAAATCCCATGTAGGAGATCCACATGATGACATACACAGCATCCAAACCAAACAAAAGCCAAGGAGCAGGCAATGGAGGGGGTTGAGGTTTTGGACCACAAACAATTGAACAGTCCTGACAGCTGCATGGTCCTGTCGAATCATCCACAGACTCATTACAGCCTTTGGTAGCATTGTTCATAGGATTCATTCCATGGACAGGAACATCTATGACAAATCATAAGTTGCAGAGCCAGTTTACTACCAGGTAAAAATTCAGACCTTCACAACACAACCTTCCCAGTTAAATGAGTTAACCCTTCACATGAAAGTCCCTAGCCTCTGTATACAGTAGCTTTTCTTGGTCTCACAGCTGAAGAAGCCACTGCCTTTTCCATAGCAGGTACTGACTATGTACAGTTGTCTACTAACTAAATGACTGGTCGTGTTTTAGAACGCTTCAGTCTGTAAAGCTAATAAGCACATACTTCTGTCATCCCCCTTGTCTGTTCCAACTGTGAAATGTGTAACAATTTCCTTACAAAGAAATCCTAAAGGATCAGGGTACTGCCCTAGTTTCCCAAGGAATACAAGCTATCCAGTTGCCTAAGCTCAGTCCATCCCTTAATGAGTCTGAGAGATCTATACAGCAAGAAGCCACATACAAAGAAAGCGCCAAGTATGACTTCCAAGTAGAAATCAAAAAAGATAATCAGTTTATCTTGCATTGCTTTGAAAGCCTCTGACTGCAGACATTTGTTGCTGGGCAGCTGTTTAACAAATCAGTATGCTAGCTATAGCATGCAGCCTTTGACAGAAGCTTCAAAGGCAAGGACTATTCAGTTTCTTACCTGAAAAGATAGGAATAATGCTGAAAGGAGTTTGTCCATTGTCTTTACTAAACATGTACTCAATCCAGTTGGTTGCATTGCAGTCCTTGACATCCTTCCCACACAGCAGCCCCAGTGCTTTAACATTACTTGATGGAGCCTCCACATCCTTGCAGGCATTATACATTGCTAGGAAGAGTGCATGAAGACAGGAGAGTCATTAAACCAATCTTAGTATTCGAGTGAGCATTCCAAGTATTTCCAATAATTAAAGACTCACCAAGTTCAAAGAACATGCTTATACCTCTCAAGAGGAAACATCTTAAGATAGTGAAATAATGCTTTCAGTTGTATTTACAGTACTCAAGGTTGCAACTATCTTACTCTGAGTAGGCCACCTGAATCTGCATTACACTAGAACCTACTTTACTGTTTGAGAGGGAACAGTACTTAATATTAAGTTCCTTTCAGGGAAAGTTATGACAAATATTTAAGCTACTTTTGACCTATAGGCCATATATGACTTTCAAGTGTCTCATAACTTGATTAAAGGTTACTGCGCAAAGTGTACAAAGACTGAATTAATGCTTCAAGCTTGCTATAAACCCAAAATACAACCCAAATTTGTTTGTTCTTAGAAAAAGTCTTTGGATTTGACAAAGGACTAGAACAGTCCATTTCAAGAGGAGTGAGTGTCTCAGAGAACCACTGTAGTAAAGTTTGTACACAGTGCACTATCATACTTACCAGTTTCATTATCAGGTAGGCTTTGGACATTCAGTATTTGACAACAACTTTGTTTTTCTGAAGTTAAAGTCATCAGCTATTAACCATTTGTATAGATGTCCAGTCTCAGCCGAGTCTTCAAAAACACTGTTACTAACGGTGTCAGTGTAATGTCTCCTACTCGGGCAGAAGTTAGTGTTCCAGCAGTTTTAAGGGGGACCTACTGGTACCTACTTGATGCCTCAAACTTTAAAAGACAGTGAAAGAGATGTTTCCCCCTCCCAATTCTTTCTGAGAAAGCATTGGCCTTGTTACCTTGACAAAAGCCTAGGTAAATTAACACACTGTTTACTCACCATTTGCAAAGCGTTCTCCAATAAAATACTGCAGCTCTGTAATACTACTTTTGTTCTCTTTTAAAATTGGATCATAATAAGGTATGGTGCTTGTAACATTCAAAAAGTCAGACTGATTTGGACTGCAAGTCAGTTCACAGAAGAGGTTTATCAAGTTGTAAAAACACGATGGACATCTGGGTAGGAAAGTCAATAAACAGCAATCTGATTAAGAGGTAAAGGTGCAAGGTATACCTGATTTGACCTACACAGCAAGTGTAAACGTTCTGCTCAGAGTGACAGAACAAAATATTTAAATTCTGTGAGTTTTTAAACACCAACTAATATTGGATTGCTAATTAAAATTGCTTCATACTCATCAGTAACATCAACATCGTTGACTAGCAAAATTGCCTACCTCAAACAGCAGATACAAGCAGAATTTGACTAGAATTTGAAGGAAAACTTAACTGCTGCTAGCAGGAAGACTTCTGTTAGCACAAGACGACCAAACAGTACTTTATGTCATCCTCTTCTGAAGGCTCATTACAAATATAGTAGCTTGAGACAAACTAAGGTATCAACTAACTCAATCCAGACTGCAAGTAGTTGTTTCATGAAATTAAAGCCTCCTGATATGGATGAGGAAGTCTCTCCAAGAGCTTGCTCCAATAAGCCTTTAAATGAAATTACCACCTTTTCTACCATCTACTTGAACAGAAGAGTCTTAATGTACTTTCTTACTATGTTACAAAGCTCTAGTTGCTTTACCATTAATGAGCATACCTGGAGAGAAACTGCAGAGGCAGCTGCAAGTTGTTTTTCAAAGTCTGAAGCTGACGAACATCACAGCAAGTGCTAACATTGCCGAAGAATAAACCTGGACAGAGTTCCTTAAATAAAAACAGTATTGAGATCAGGGGAGAAGGAAGGAAAAGCATGTTTAAGACTTCAGAACTCATTATAGTCATGGGTTCTGTTTCAGCGTATTTCAGAAGACAGTAGCTGTTGCTGCAGTAGATGCATAGGAAAAAAAAAAAAAAATCAGTCTAGCCAATGAGATTCTTTAGAGAATAGGGAGAAGAATCACTTCCTTTTAAAAAGCTCCTTCAGATGATCTTTAGTCACCCGGGTCTATATATAGAATGATAATGGTATTTGAGAGTCTATTAGTAAGAGGACAACACATGTTTATCCAAGTTGAAAGTATTCCTGCAGCTTATCCTCTAGTATACCTTCTGGATAGTATCAGATTCTAAAGTCTCAGAAGGCAAGCCGCTAACCACAAAACCATTGATTACCTGGCAGAGCTATTTCATATTCAGTTTATAGAAGAGATAAATGCATTTACTACAAGTATAACTGATAGTAACATACAAAAACTATACATTAAGCCTTCAGAAACATTACAAAACAGTAGTTAGCTCACCTACATATTTAGGTCACTCTTGCCACCAGCCAAACCATTGTTTAACTCTACAGCTATTCCACACTTTAAAGCTTTGAATTATCATCTGCCAGAAGGCAAGTCTGGCAATATCATCCTATATTGTGCATCAAATCCACAAACTCTGTTTTGACTTTGGTTTTGTTCACTTTGACAACTAAAGCCCAAATAAGGAAATATGGTCTCACACTAGGCACACCTAAGGAGACTGAACTTTATCCAAGTTTGCTCCATTTGAATGGGTATCGGTTACTGCCTTCCTATAAAAGGAAGAGATCAGGAATGATTATTTGATGGAGAACACAGTTTAGTCTTGTCCTTTAGAGATCAGAAGGGCGTAACTGCAGGATGTACCATAGTTTGGAAGAGTCCTAAAAAAACCAAGTCTGACTAAAGAGTGCTCAAACCAGTGACAAAAATACGCAGGAAACTGAACCAACCCTATATTTAAGGTTAGGTTTGTGAAAGCCTGTAATCACACGTGTTGGAGACTTCTCATATCTCTGAACACAAACGGAAGTATATTACCTTCACACAGTTGGGGCTACAAGCTATACCTGAGAAATCAGAGATAATCTGTTCCCTTTCTCATCAAGTTAGGACAAGAAAGCTAAAGGTCACAGTGCAGGTCCAACAGAACCCAATACAGAACTCGAAAGTGTAGGAGAATTATTTTTTAGCAGCAGACCTCCAAAAGAAGCTCACCTGCATTAAGTCATAGCCATCCTCTGGTAGTGCTATTGGTGGTCCATCATATGCACAGTTGTATCTCTTGTCTCCAGAAGCAACTCCACATTCCCCATACCAGACGCACAATTGTGGAAGTACCTAATCAACACAAGATAACTGATTAGGAAGGAATAGTTGCCAAGTTCTTCACCTGTTGTAGAGTTTATGTGCTACTATTCCAAAAGTAATTTACAATCCAGATTAGATTACTGCTAATTTAAACATCAGCATGTACTACATAAAACACACATTAAAAAAAAGCATGTGTTTTTGACATGGTGCACATCACCACTGATCACCAGCTCAGCTCCCCACCCTTCCTCGCCCAGTCTAGAAACAGGAAGCACGCTGTCTATAGTTAAGACCAAGAGTTACTAAGAAAAACCTAAATCAGTATTTGATAAGAATCTCAAATATAAAGTAATGTAGAAAATTTGTTCATGCAAGGCAATGCATATGATTAGTGGGTTAAACTGTTACTTTAGAGCATGAGTCTGTACATGGAGAGAAGTGTATTGCTTATATGCAATATTTCAGTTCCTCCTGCCACCTTTTAACCCTTCTTGCAAACTCAGTCACTTACAGTGACAGATTGAGGAAGCAGCAGCATAAAGAGGATTCTGCACCTCACAGCTCCGCACTCACCACAGAATGCCATGTATTGTCACAGTCTCAAAGGATGCTCTCCACCACCACTTGCAAGCCTAAGCATGGAACATTTAAATGGGCTCACAGCACTAAGTAAAAAGAAAAAAGCTTCAAGTCTCATTTTAAAGATGTTTTGGTTTAAGGGACTATTGAAAAATTCAGAAATCTGTTATTACGTGCATAAAGGAAACTGAAAAAGGACAGTGGCACCTAGCAAGCCTTGTATTTTTGTTCAGTGATACTGACACGGAGACATCTGAAATGCTAACCCAAAATATTTATTCTGAAAATTAAAACATTTAATGCAATAACAAGTTATTTACAGCAAAAGCTTTAAGACAGATGCAAGGTTTTCCTATGCACCTGGGCTGCAAGCAGAAAGCAGACTGCACAAACATCTACTACACTTCTGCCAGCTCTGATCAGAAGTTTGCATGGTACAGTTTGAGACATAACTGGCCTATTTTTATCTCCTGAACAACCTTGACCTAGCATTTGCAGAAACACCATATGTTTACACTGCAAGGACAGACTGCTGTGCTTTGCGCTTGACCATGAATAATATCGTTTACTGACCAAAGGGGCCCCTGAAAGGCTGTATTAGTAATTCTGGGTAGCTCTTGGGTATTACAATGCCTCCACAACATCCATTTTTGTACTGAACAACACCGACCGTTCTTCAAAAAGTACATCAGTAATTGGCTTTTTATCAGGGACAATAACCATTGTCAATTTACCTGACCCTGTTAGAATTGTTTTCCTTTCAACTTAATCTAGCTAGCATGGCCCAATTCAAAGTTACTCACTATAAGACAGGTCCAAAAGTCAGTTTAAGTACCACCCATCCAGATCACTTTCATTTGTCTACTCTAGCATTTCTTCTAGCTAAACTTGTAGCCAGCTGCTAAGTATCACCATATTCTTATATACAAGTTGGAAAGGACCCCTTAAGATTGCACTTGTGAACACTGAATGTTTAACACCAGCATAAGCCAAAAAGTTAAATTCCCATAACTTGGAGACTATTTACAGAAACTACATTGTAAATTTGTTCACGCATCAAATTAATCTAAGACAACAACACTTCTTTGATGCAAACTTAGTAGTCACCATCTTCACCGCTTCCTCACACCTGTATACCCCAGTTTTAATAGCAAACAATCTACTAGTGGGGAAAGAAGACGGTTTAGCATTTGTATGTACCAGTGTCAGAAGTGAATTAATCATCTTTTCAAGAGGAAGCACAGATTCACTGCTATTCTTGCAAAAGGGCGAAGAATTTTGAGCTGCTTACTACTCCCCATGAGAACAGAGCTAGGTATTTCTTCAATCCCAGGCTGGCTTCCATGTTTAGTCTAGAATGGTTTGTAATCATACTTTCTGTGAACACTTCCTAAAAAACACTTTCCATGCTTCATTAAGTCTGGTTATCTAACAGGTCTTAATTTTTAAAACCCACAAAATTATCAACCTACTCTTTTCAGAAAGACTTAGCTTCTTCCAGAGTGGAAAGTATGGTAGAACTGGTAACTGTGTTACCAAAAAACAAAACAAAAAAAAAAACCAAAAACAAACCAAACAAAAAAAAACCCCAAACACACCACTTATCAGGGCACTTCTTACATACAAAAACTTGAAGTAAATTTCAGCTACCACATCGGGCTGACTGATAGTTCTATTATTTTTAAAATGTTATCTGTATTTCAAGGTAACACTTCCTCAGTTATAACTACACAGATACAAAATAAAATACAAGCTGTATTATGTCTATAAGTTTACCTAGAAGGCTTTTTGCCATCATTTTCAAGACAGAACATAGAGCAACTTACTTGCACATGACATTTAGTCATGCACCAAAAATTATTCAGCTAAACACACAGGAAAATAAAGCAGGATGAGATGTTTCAGCCTAGTGTTAGTTCACAATTGTAATTTGAATAAAGAATTTAGAACCATATTACTGAAGTTCCACAACGATAAAACCTACAATGGAAAAACCAACATGGTTATCACTCAAACTTTCAGCCTGTTTAGAAAAGCTGAACAGATCAGTTACTTTTAACTACTAGAAGAGCACTTAGAACTGCAAGTTTGAATACTCTATTTCAGTATTAATGCCAAGAATTCAGAGACAATCTAAGATTAAATGTTTATGCCATGACCTAACAGGATCTCCCTAATAAAAGTCTGAATTTCTTCCTTGAACCGGTAAGCTTTGGTGATCCTTGATTTACAGTGGTTGAACTAGGTCAATAAGCCTGAGAAACATCAAATCATTCAAAGTCAGCAGCCTAAAGTCATCAACATAGCCCTCAGACACTGACAAGTCAATAGCATGCTCATCACTGAGTCAGCCACAAAATATGGGAAATGGCTGGTCTCCTAGGGTTCAGACAGTATTCGGGGATACTGCAAGTAACTAAGTAACTACGCCATTACCACTGATAAGATACAGCTGGAAGTTCTTCTCCCAAAAACCCTCTAGTAAAAACTAGAGTAAGTTACAGAACAAGTAGTACTTTGCTCTTGCCATTATTTCAGAAGAACATTCCTACACTGGTAGGAAGAGATAGGGATGAGTAAGTGTGGTTGTAAATAAGTCATAGTTAACAAAGCTACTGCTTGCAGAGTCAGACTTTCAAGTCACCTTCCTTAAATGGGTGAAAGCCCTCCTAGCCCCAAAATTAACAGAGAAATGCTGTGTTGAACCCAGCTGCCTTCTAAACAAGGCAAGAGACTCTATAAGACTAACACAAGGTTGGGTTTTGTTTGGGTTTGTGTGTTT
This sequence comes from Platalea leucorodia, assembly GCF_965183815.1. Lineage (NCBI taxonomy): Eukaryota > Metazoa > Chordata > Aves > Pelecaniformes > Threskiornithidae > Platalea > Platalea leucorodia. Next base: position 51,756,060 of record NC_138823.1, on the reverse strand, counting down.
GGTGGGTTTTTTTTGTTTGTTTTGTTTTTGGGTTTTTTTGTTGTTGTTGTTTTGTTTTTTTAAAAAAGATCACATTACTAAGCACTCCATATTTTAAAATGGGACTTTCTTAAGTACTTTATAAAGCAATAGCAACATAACCTTGGATTAAGGCTGTTCTCTCCTGCCCCCACCACATCTTAGAAACCATCTGGCAGTACACTAACACTAGCCTTCAGTACATCCCCAGAGCTCAGAAAAGTGTGTTCCTACTTCTGGTAGACGTATTCTGTTTGAAGAGAAATTTCACCTCAGGTCAGAGCTCCAGGAGCCCTAATAAAGAACTTGCACATGAGCAAGTATGGGCATTTCACGACTACTAGCATTCTACAAAGGTTCTGTTACAGCTTTCTGGTGCCCAGGCATTATCATTTGTTTGTAATAAAACCAGTGTTCCAACAGATCATAAACACATTTACTTCAGTCCAAGTTTGTTCAACTGCATGTTGAGACAAATCAATAATCCTCAATGCTTCCAGCAACATTAGCCATCACCAGCAATGAATACGTAGCTGTTAAGCAGACAAAGAACAATGATGATGTTGTGTACAGAAACAGCAACTATTTGTAGTCTTGCAAATACCAGATGACAAGAGAACGTTGTTTGGCTCTCCAAATTAAGATTACGAATGTATGGAAAAGGCAACAGCATCAGATACAGCTGTTTCCCTTTCCTTCATCTAGGATGGTACATCTGGGATCTTGCAGGGCAAGAAGAAAGATTCCAGGAAACGACACACTCTCTCCCCCTGCTAACATCTAGTGCGCATCACACTTAATAGGTGATATGGCCCACTAGGTTGAGAAATTGAGTTCTAGGGAAACACAATACCACATTACCCTTAAATAAATGGCAAAACTGGTTTATGGAAACAGGTGACCAGGTCAGGTTTGCAGATCTGCCCCAGAAGTTGCACATTTACTCACAGCCCTCCTTATGAGAGCCGGAGGTCCATGGACTAAAGGAAACTTTACAGGTTTAATTCTTACTTTGTCTCTTTCGGTAACTCGTTCAGAGGCAGCCAATTCAGAGACAAGCTTGTCTGCCAAGCTCCTCTTGTTCCTTTGCTCATGGGTAAGGCACTGTTCCCTTTCAGACAGAAAAATCATAAGCTACTCCTGGTCAGGCAAAGCAAGCCCCCCTTCTGCAGTTATCCAAGCACACTTCACATGTCACAGGAAAGTCAAGGTCAAGTAGCAAGAGAAAGTTGCAATAATGGTAATAGTTCAGTATCTGTGGGAGCAAGCTGGTGTTAGCTGACAATGATTTATTGGGAAAATACACACTTACTGCATGCATGATCAGAAAGCACAGGACCCCTCACTAGCAGCTGTCTGCAACTAAGGCCACCTGCACCAAAATACCTGATGCCCTGCAGAGGAATAGTAATAACACTGCCCAGAAAAGTACTATTCAGTTCTACCAGTCATTCCCTTCAGTCACCTCTCCCCTTCTAAGAAGGCTTCCTCGCTTTCCACCCAGAAAGACTATGAACAAGTCACTCCTGATTTTCCAGGAAGTAACTTGAGCGGTTACTGCCTTGTTCTGAAGCTACATTGCCATCCCTGCCAAGCAAGTTGCTCCACACAGGCATCTCAGGACTTCGTGCCCAAGGTCAGGTAACACCGCACTGCAGGCCACTTGGCAAGTTTGAGACAGAGCAGCACCTGCCATTAACATCTTCCCACAGGAGTTCAGAAACTCAAATATATCCTACAGCTTGGGATCCCAGTTGCTGACAGGAAACCTGTGTCCAACCTTGCTTAGCCACTAATTTGACAGCCTATGTTTTAATATACCTATACAAGGATCAACTGAAACAGCTGCCACTAAGCACACAAGATGCCATCCAGCAGGTCAGGATGTTCATAAGAGAACAAAAACAGTTTCAAGACTTCATCCTCCTGTAAGTCCACATTCAGAAACATGACTACAGGAGCCAAGATTTTCAATGCAGTTCTTCGATGGTACTAATAGGTAGTTAACTGTCAACTAGTTAGCTGGCACAAGTCTTGTACCATGCACTGTTCAGAGTGAAAGATACATCCTATACAGGCTGAGTGCTTCAAGTTCATTGTGAAAGCATATGTAATGGAAGGACTGCAAACTGAAATGCCACTTTAGCCCACTGACTTCTTTAAAAAGAAGCAGCAATGACATATGGCACTTCAGCCTACACACACCACAAACGGAAGCATGAAACATTACAATACCAGTACACCTGAGGGAGAGAAAAGGTTCACCTTCACAATGCTTCCCTTCTGCAAGCATCTAACACTATATAGGCTCAGTCTAACTGAAGGACCAGCTTCTCTTTGAAAGATACCAAGGTCCACTTTGTGGAGTGTTAGGCTGTAAATAAGAGTTAATGGCAAAAAAAAAAATCAAATTTTGCTTTCTTACATTACAAAACTGAAACCTGCATGGTTAAAGTCATTTTGCAATGTTTACTTCTTATGGACCACAAAGCCACATCCTCTACAAGGATTCCCTAAATCCTAGAAGAACTTATTTCAAGCTCCTCTAGCTCAGTATCCTTCTGTCACCTAAAAGAAAGCATCTTGTCATTTCATTACCAGCCTAAGACACACCTCGTTGCTACAAGATGGTATCTCCCTCCAAAACCAGTGCGTAAAAGTGTTGGTAAGGTGTGAAGTTCCTTACCTACCCACCCGGAGACCATGAGTCACTACTAAACAATCAGCTTCTCCAGTGGTAACAGAGGAATGAATTCCTAGTTTTCTGTTCAAGCTCTTTAAAGGTTGTTTGAAGAGGATACAGAAGAACCTCAGTGCACACACAGGATGACAAACTTGTGAGTTTCAAGAGGGGTTAAGCATAAAACTTGACCTAGAAAGTATCTTTCCAAGTCGGTTAGAGAGCAGAAAAAAAAAACAACAAAAAAACTAAGGCTTACAAGACACTCCTTGTTTCTCCAGAGGAACGTGGAGTATCTCAACCCTGTCTTGCACTAGAGCATAAACAAACTGTGCCTGAGAAGGGAGAAGTGAAGGTTTCACACTATTTTTTTCCTAAAGCATCAAGAAGTCCAACTTATTCTAGTCCTTAATTTTAAGGAAACGTGTAGTTTTAATATCGGCGCACCAATAAATAGCAGATCTTACTACGCACAGCCTATTACTTCCAAGAAGCTGTCACCTAGCATAAGAAGCACCCCAAGCAAGCCGAACCAGACGCTGAGGACATACGCAAGCCTCCCCGGGAGCATGTGACGGCACGGCGACTCACATGCACAGGGCATTGCATAAGCAGGGCACACCGCAGGGCCCGGGCAGCTGCTGCCGGAGGCCACAGCAGGGGACGACGGCTGGGCAGAAACTGAAGTTTGCCAAGCCCCAGCGCGGCCGCTTTCGCGCCGCAGGTGCTCGCTCGCAGGCGGCCCTGCTGTGCCGCCGGGCCGCCCCGCCCGGCACCGAGCCGAGGAGCGAGGGAGAGGGAAGGGAGAGCCCCACCGGGGACAAGGCGGGGACACCCCGCTACCGCGCTCCGGCCTCCCACCGCCCCGAGCCCAGCGGCCTAACCCGCACCGGGAGGCGGGGGGGACGGCCGCTTCCCTCAGCCGGGCTACGCGACCCCCGGCTTCAGGCAGCGCCGGGAGCCGCCGCCGCCGCTCCCCCCCAGCCCCGAAGCAACACCCGGGGGGATCCCGCTCCCCACGGCGGCCACCCGCCGCTCCCTCTCCTCCCGGCGGTGCCAGGAGGCCCGGCCTCCCCCGGCAGGGACTCACCTGCACGGGCGACAGAAGCAGAAGGAGGAAGAGGACGAGCAGGCCGAGGCCGCCCCGCCCGGGGCTGCCTTGCGGGCTCCCCATGGCGGCGCGGGCAGAAGCGCGGGGGGCCGGCAGGGCTCTCGGCCGCAGCACCGAGAGGAGGAGGAGAAGCAGGAGGAGGAGAAGAAGCAGAAGGAGGAGGAGGAGGAGGCGGCGGCGGGCGGGCAGCCGCGCCCGCGCAGGTCCGGAAGGGCCGCTCTCGCCAGGCCGGGCGGTGCTGCCGGCCCCGCCGCCGGCCCCTTCCAGGAGCGGCGGTGGCGGGGCGGGGCGGGGCGGGGGGGGGAGGCCGCGCCCGGGCACCGCCGCCAACCGCCGCCGCCGCCAACCGCCGCCCCGCCCCCGGGCGCCACCTCCCCCCGGCGGCGGGGCGGGGCCGCGCCTCACGCCAGGGCCCGGCCGCGCCTCAGGGGGCGGCGGCGGCGGCCGGGGGGGGGCCACCCTGCCGGGGGACGGCTGCTGTGCCGGGGGGAGCTGCTCTGCCGGGGGAGCTCGGCGCGGTGTGGGAGCGGAGCCGTGCCTCTCCGGCGTGGCAAATCCCGCCTAGGCTGCGGCGGCAGCCGGTGAGCCGCTGCGTATGGGCGCGGAAGTGTTAGCCGCGGAGTTTATTAATATCAAAGTCGCTTCAAAAAGTCCCGGCTTAGACAAAAGCGTCTTAATTTTGCTTCGGAGTTACTAATTCGTGATTTCCAAGCGTTGGTCTCGCAACCCCGCGTGCCGTTACCGTGCAGCTGCAATAAACGTAACTCCCCAGCAGGGCAGGCCAGGAAAACGCTGTCCCGGGGCTTCTGCTGCTGCTGGCAGCGCTGCGGTGTGCTGCTCCCCGTCGCCTGACATCAGGCGGCCTGGGCGACGCTGCCGTCAGCAGTTTTGGAAGCGCCGATCGCGCTCCGCCGCTCTGTTCTGTTCGGGATCTGTTTGCCTGGGATCTGTTTGGGATCCGTTCGGGATCTGGCTGGGAGGAGGCACGCTAAAAGCGGGGTGCGACGCATTCCCGAGCCGCCTCGCTGTGACTTCCCCGCCACTTTGTTGCCTTCGCAGCCGGGTAGCGCATATTGCCCTGCTGGAATAAAATATGTAATTTAGCTGATGTTGCCATCTGCTGACACAAATGCAGCCTAGTCTTGGTGTCATAGAGTCACGGGCTAACGTTGGCCGGGGACCGCTGGAGGGTCACGTAGTGCGACTTTCTGCTGAAAGCAGAATCCAGCTAGATCAGGTGGCTCGGGGAATTGTCAGGCTGTGTTTTGAATAGCTTCAGAGATGGAGATTTCACAGCCTCTTTGGACAAACTGTTCCGCCCTTTGACCACGCTTACCGTAAAATGGTTTTGTCCTGTATTGAAGGAGATTTTCCCGTGTTCCAGCTTGAGTCTTTTGCCCCTTGTGGCTGCCTGAGAAGAGTGTGGCTCCCCCTTCTCCGCATCCTCCCGTTCGGTAGCTGCGGAGAGCAGTAAGATGTCCCCAGAGCCAGCTCTCTGCTTAGGGCTGAGCAGTCACAGCTCATGTGCTCCAGCAGCCCCAGCTGTCATGGTGGCAGTAAACTGGACTTGCTCCAGCATGTCAGTGTCTTTATTTTCATTCTGGGGAGCCCAAACCTGGACACAGTACTCCCGATGTGGTCTTACAAGTCCCAAAGGGAGAGGAATAACCCCAATCCTTGACCTACTGGCTACCGCCTTGCTTATACAGCCCACTGACTCACGTTCAGCGTCTTGCCCAGCCCAACCACCCTGTTCTTTTCTGCCAAACTGCCTTTCATCTAGTCACTGCCCGGCTTGTACTTTTCCACGGGATTATTCCATCCCAGATGTAGGACTTGGCATCTGGCAAGTGCTAAACAAAGCTAGAGTAGCTAAAATTATGTTGTGTTTTAATTTTGATGTCATAAATAAAAAATTTATTCAGCGCTATGCAGTGTGATCCTAAAAGCAGGGCACGGAGTTGCCACATTTTCTAGGCGCTCCACACAAGCAGAGAATGCAGTGGGCATAGCTTGCATCGCTACAAGTTAAAAAAATGCAACAACCTTGTTTCAGTGCTTGTGAAAAGGTGAAGGATAGCAAAACTGACTGAACAGAAATGTCGTTTCCTTTCTGAATGAATTATATAGAGAAGAAGTGATTTAAGAATCATAGGTGAGAGAGAACCTATTTATAACGTTGCAAAACAAGCAAAACTGAATCTATTGCAGTGACAACTTCCACCATAATCTAATTAAGTCCATAACATCACACTTGCCTACCACCTACAGTATAAACAGAGATAAGAGGTAGTATTTTAATATTTATCTAAATCTCTGATGGATACCTATATTTAGATGGCTGTCTAAATTCACACTGTTATTCCAGTGCAGTCCCTCAGAGTGCTGCCTTTTTGCACTCACAAGCTCAAGTGAAGTGGTATAGGTGTGAAGACTGATTAACAAACACTAATCAGACTAAGCCTGTCTTTGGTCATAGCAACTTCTGAAACCTTGCGTAACGGCAGATGCAGAAACTCAAACATGCCTCTGTTTTTATGTCACCTCTGTACGCTGGCAGCCGGCAGACCAGAGCAGGGTATTCCTTCAGTCCTGCTGCAGCCTTTGGTCTTCATCGTGGCTGCGTGGCATATTCAGGGGGTGAGGATGCAGAGCTCTCTCTAGCAGCTCCTGGGCATTTAAGTGTGGTCGCACGAGTGGTATCAATTATAAAGTTGCCACCGTTGACTGTGTCATCTTAAAGTTATCTCTTTCCTTCCAGGCAGGGAAAAAGTAGCCCTGAATGGTTAACCCAGATCAATGCTGCCAACACATCCTTGCCTTGTTTGTGGTACATATGGCCCAAAAGAAATCGTCCCCACTCCCAGCTGCTCTTGTTGAAGGACAGTTATCAAGTTATGTCTTATAAGGTTCCCTTTTAAACCCAGGATTATGCATAGCTGTTAGGGACTGTCCGCTTGGAAGGCTAATGGGGAATACTTATACTGGTTCTCAGCAGCATACACAAACCTGAATTTTGCTGCTTGGAAGAAGAGGCCAATACTAATTCACAGTGTAAGGGGTCATTTGGTGCCTCCATCACACCAAAAAAGTCCTTTAATTGTCCGTTAGGATCAAATAATCTCTTTCCCTCACTGAGTATCCTGAGTGGTGCAAAGGTGCCTGCTGGGAAGCTTGTGTAAAATAGCTGCCTGCTTTGTTCTGTTCTACGTCTTTGATGGAAAGCCCTGAGTGTTGCTTTCGGAGGTGTTGGCCTCACTGTTTCCATCGCTTTGCTCAATGCAGAAATGAAACTTGTGTTGGTGACTCCACTAGAAACTCAAGCACCTAGTGGTTTCTAGATGGCAATCTCTCTGAAGAATTACTTGCGCATACAAATGGAAACACAGTACGTGATCGCTTTGCAGCAAAATCAATTAAAATGTCCATTGCTGTTTATTATCCATAATTTATTACCTGCCTTTATTATTTCTATTGCGATAGCACCCCGAGGCACTTGCAAGAAGTGAGAGCAACGTTAAGCAACACCCTGCACAAGCACATGGGAAAGCTGGAGATTCTCCTTGGACGTCTTGCAATCTGTGTGAAGACAAGCTGCAACAGGAGGGTGAGAAGTTTCACTCAGTTTGTCACACCTCCATTTTTTTGTACAGCCAGTCCAAACCACTATAGCTTGTTCCAAGACTGTTTTTCCAGCTAAACCAGAATAATACTTACTAAACAAAGCTGGTGTTTCCCATTTGGCGTTGTAAGCAAATCATATTCTTTTCATCAGCTCTCATTTGTTAGCCTTCCTCACCTGTGGAGGCCTGCTCGGCTTTTAATTATACCCGCCTCCATGTACCTATTACTTTGGTCAGATGCTCTTGGCATCAGACTTACCATGTGGGATCACATCAGACTGAGGGGGCTGACAGCAATCTGCCTGATGCTGCCAGTACTCACTTAAGTATACATTTAGTATGTCAGGTGATGCTGAAGCAAATCCTTTTATCTTTTCATCTTTGTATCCACCCTAATGTATTTTGATGGCTGCTCTACCAACCTGTGCCAGTGTGTCCCTATCTAACCTTAGAAAGTCCTATAGTCACTCTTTAAGATCACATCCTTTCTGCATTTATCATTGAAGTCATGGAAACTTGTTCATTTTTATTACAATTAGGCAAAGTTATTTATTGCCTAGTAGCAAAAGCTTGGGACTTGAATTCAAATGATTCAAAGTTTGTTCCGGTTTTGCTGCAAACTTGCTGGATGATCTGGGCAGGTCCCAATCTCTCCACTGAAATTTCCCCTTCTGTAAAGTGGTGCCAATTGCACGGCAACATGGCCCAAGAGCTCCAAAACCAGGTGTTAACCAGTGACCTGTTGAAGGAAAACACTGTAGAAATGCAGCTTGTTATTGCAGCAGAGTCTGGAGACGCGCGGCACTTGTTACTGTGAGCAAATAGGCACAGCGCGTGCTTGTGCCAGATACTGTGCATAAGCACTGATACGCTAACAAATTCAAGGTTTGACCTGTTAATGGCTGTGCATGGCTCCTGGTTTGCGTTAACGTCGGTCTACTGAGTCCCTGTGAGCACTGTGTTGCCACTTGGTGAGTAACTCAGGATTTGCTGTCCAAGTGGAGAATATTGGCAGAACTGTCACAGGGGAGTCCCTGAGGGTACTACCAAAATCTGACTTGGCAGGAGGAACAGGAGACAGGTTTATGAGCCACAATTCACCTGAGGAACAGCCTGTTTATGGCTGGACTTGAAGACATTTTGTCAGTTTTATAACAGTTTGTCGCAGTGAGTAGGTTTTGATGCAGTAGCAAGGCCAAGGGAGTTAAAAAAAGAAAAAAAAAAGCAGGACATTAAAGCATTAGTCCAGTTAAAATGCTCTGTCAACACTGTGAGAGCGAAATGGATTATTTAGAGGCAACTTAGGTATGTGGCTCAGATTTTATTTTGCTGTGCAGCTACAGCCACAGCTGCTAGGCATATGGTCTTGTTATTGATCTCATGAGAGTTAGAATCTCTTTAAATCACTGAGGAGATAAAGCAAAAACTGTATTGATTCATATATTTTAAGATCAACGAGACTATGATGATCACATAATGTTAGTTCCTGCATATCATATAATTTCATCCAGTAATTCCTGCATCAAATACAAAATGTTTCAGGTGAAACACATCTTTCAGAATGAAAAGTAATTGTTTTTTTTTTAAAAACTCAAATGACAAAGGAATCATCTCAGCAATTCATTTCAATAGATAATTATCTTCACTCTTGAAAATCCACAGCTTGAAGTTTGAATTTGTCTAATTTCAGCCTGTTGGCACTGCTTTGTTATGCTTTCATGTGCAAAAGCTTTAGTGCTTTCCACTACCAGAAATCATACTTTGTAGTGATTTAGGCCATGAACAAGTCACAACACTTTCTCTTGATATTCTCTGAATAGACGGAGATGCTTTACTGAGTTGTGGCTGTAGGAATTTTTGACGATGATTCAAAATGTAGCTCATCACAACAGAAAATTGTAGGAATAAGGCAAAAAAGCCTGGGATGTCAACACACGGCCAAAAATACGGTTTTCAGTGCAGACTCTTTTCCCCTTTTATAATGCACATGATCCACTGCATACCATAATAAGCATATCAGCAGGGTGTTGACTTCTTTTAATTGAAGTAGGTCAGGTCACTGTAAGGGCCAGTTTTATGTTTAGGAATAATAACAGAACCACCAAGACATGTTTGACTAACTGAATAAAAATATAGTCTTATTCCTTTGGTTCCTAAATTGCTTTTTATTACCTTCCCTTTAGATCTGACCTAATGGATGTTAATGTCAGGGGGAGCCTGCCAGTGACATCTGGATCTTTGAGACAAACCTTGTTATGTCATGCTGAATTAAGTTTTCCTGTTTCTCAAGCCAGGGCATTGGCTTTATTTGTTTTGTGAATGTTATTTCACTTGTAAAGACCTGGAAAATAATAAAAGTCTAATCAATCAAATGGAATAGAACAAAGTGGTCTTTACATAAATAAGAATTCTGGTATTCTACAAAGAGAAAGAGTAGAATACAGAAGAAAAGAAAGAAATATTGAAGTATGCAGACAAGATAATCCAAGTAGTATATTAATTTTTATTGAAATAATGGTATGGAAAAATGTGTTTTAGCAAAGCAACATTTCTGTTGCAGAATACTAGTCTTACATGGAGTTACATAAATTTATATAGGTTTTATCAAATGCATAAAAGGGCAGGTCAAAACAAACTGTGGAATTCAGAAAAGTATGAAACTATTGTGACATTTCCAAGGACCAAATGCAGAGCTGCTGTGAGGAGGCACAACTCCATTTAGTCCTGTGTGTGCAGTATAATATTGCGTTGGTGGAAAAAAGAGCCTTGTGTATGATCTTTGGTTGGACTTGTAGCAAACGTTAACATTTTAACCCCGCTGACTCAAGGGTTCCAGACAAAGGCAGTATTTTATGTCTGTTCAGTGTTCATCTTAAGTGAATTGCAAAAGCCGGGGTTTGTGCTACCTCATTTTCTGCACAACAATTCTAAATTTCTGAGACAACACAAGATTTGGTTTACTTGTGGATTTCCCAATAGTCACCATGACTGGCTGAGTAAAGAAGTGTGAATTATTCTTGCAATTAGGCTCCGACTCTGAGGCAAATAATCATGATTGCTAAAGTGCATTAAGTATGACCTGAAGCTATTTGATTTGGTGCTCTAATCCTTTCAGCTCTTCTAAACTAAACAAAGGTGGGTGGATCAATAGTGAGATGGTTTCGCTCCAAGGGACAAACAGCATGTGCAAGTCAGGAGGTACGACATTCCCTTTTGTATCATTACTAAATAGATGTCCCTGCACACTGCACTGCAGTGATCATCTGAAATGAAGAGCTCTGTGTATTTGGGACCTCTGAGGCTACACCACTACCATGTCACTGATGGGATGCCACTTCTCTCTATACCCCATGGGCCTTTCCTTGTGCTCATCCCCATCCTACAATGGCTTGATATTAGTGACATAAAAGAAAGATGCCCTGTACTTTTCCTTGACTCATTTGTGTAGCCTGTTCTTGGTTGCACATCCTTTGTACTCACTTGCAGCTGATGGGAAGTCACCAGACTATAGCACCTGCATAAATCCCAGGTGGAAAGAACAACAGGCTGGGCCCCTGGATGCGAATGTGCAGAGAGGCAAGCCTAAAAACAGTGTGCTAGTGGAGCTGATTTTTTGGGGGTGTAAGGTGGATATATGGCACTTTGGGGGAAAAAGAAACCCCCAAACCCAACCCAAAAAACAATTTGGCCTGTTATCCTGTCCTAGTTCTATTTCACATCGTTATATGGTACCTACTTTCATCCTGCCATCTGTGAAATGGATTTGGTGCCTCTTCATTTCTAGTCTAAATTTATTCTTGTCTATTGACATGAACTGATGAACAGCTGCTGCATTTCACTTGTGTGTGAATGAAATCATCTACTTCCCTGCCTCCCCCAGCAATGCATTTTGGAACTTACAAAGGTAATAGTGTCTGCAGAGCACTTTGAAAGCCTTGCACAAAAGGCACGACAACTATGCAAAGAACTATTGTCAATATTAGTGAATCACTTCAGCCACGAAGGGAAAGGAGGTTTCCGTTTTAGAACAACAAACCAACCACAGCAGTATTTACCGAGCTCTTTAAAGATAATAGCAGCTACATAAACACTAAGAATTATTAAGGTTTCTTTGTGAAAAGGTTAATTGCATGGTGAGAAACGGCATTGCAAGTTTCGAGCCCATTTACAGGCAGAATAAGCACCTTTTGGTTGCAGGGAACCCAAAACTAAAACCAGCCCGCTCTCCAAAGGCTCCGAGATGAAACAGATGCTCCCAATGGGAAGGTTTCCATGCCTAAAAATCCTGTGTTGGCTGAATAGTGTCTTTGCTGAAGCTAGATTCAGCTTCAGCCTGAACAGGGCAGAGAAAGACTTCGCTGCCAGTTCTCCACCACGGAGCCCCCCAGCCACAGCCTGTGTGCCATATCAGCCAGCACTAATGAGAGCGAGGAGGGAACTACAAGCCTTTCCCTTCAACCTGTGCTAGCCCCGCATTTCAAATTTTGTTTAGAAATAAGAAAAGCCAGTTACAGCCGAATATCACTCAAAAAAAGAGGACCTGGTAACTGCACCCTCTCAGAAGAAGGTCAGTAGATGCTCTGTACAGGACGCAGCATCCCAGCTGTTCTTTGCTCGTTGCGTGAGAGCCCAGGTTGCGGTGGCCAGTCACAGAGGCAGCCGGACACACGACTTGGGAAGTCCTCCTCTAAGCGGTAGGGAGCAGACATGTATCTTCCCATGGCCAGGCATAGTTCAAGAATAAGCTCTTTGCTGAGCAGCTGCCCCCTTTGGGGTGAGACCCCTCTCACAAGAAAATACAGCTGGCAGAAAGGAGAGGCCAGTTGCAGATACTGGACCCCTGCATGTTGTTGTCTCAGCTTGCTTACTTCAGCTGTCACAGGACCACTGTTGGCTTGCCCTGTCCTCTCTCCTATGCTCTGCTATCAGGAAAAAATAGGAGACCCTCATCAACAGTGGATGCTTCCACATTTTTTAGGAAGACTGCTTGATCATTACAGCCTGTCTGATATTAAGAGTATTTATTGCTCACCCAATACAACTACTGAAGACCTTCTAATGATTATCCTCCTCCTTTACAACTGTGAAAGGGCTTTTCATCTTAAGAGTGTGGCTGTTCCCAGCTGTTGATCTGAAGAAACTTTAAGGAGAAAGATCAATATTGAGGCCAGGCTGCCTAGAGTCGCTCTAGCATTCTCCAAAGCAATATATTCATCTTCAACCTACTGGGGCTCCAAATAAACCTATCCTCTCCAGTCTTGCTTGTTAAAGAAGTTAGAGTCCAGTCCCATGTAATGCTGTGCAACTTAAGTTCCCAATAAGGCTCTTGAGATTTCTGCATGCTCCGTATTTTTTAGTCTTTTGTGGACTTTAACCCTGGATACAATCATCCTCTAAGCATCTTGCATAATTCTTTGGTTTGGTACCAGTTTGTCTGCAAGTTTCTGTTAGGCACAACATTATTTTAATTTAAAAATACAGCAGCATAAATTACCTAAGCAAACAGATTTTTCTGTTGTCTTCTTATATTGTTGCTAAACTTAAAGCTTTCCTTTCTAATGCCGAATAGAAATTGAATACCAATTCCAGGTTGCAAGCAAAGGTACATCCACTTCTGTTCTCTTCACCAGAACCCTGACTTCTTACCTAACTTACTCACAAAAAGAATAATTTTATGATTTGGTAATATACGTGGCTAATTTGCACAAAGTAAACTACATTCATTTGTGCTAGCTCACTGAAAGATTTTTTTTTTTAACTCACTGAACAACAGTTCAGCTGAATCCTAGGCAGGCATTTTTTAAGCAGGGAATATTTTGTTTCCTTACAATCATCTCCTCTGTCTTCAACTTTTAAAGCAATTTTTCAGTAATTTGCCAAGGTTTGAAGGCAGGTGAAGTGCCTGGATTTATGTACTGAACTAACGTTATACCTCAACTCACTAAAATAATCTCTAATGTTTTTGTGGCTAACAGGACATAGTATATACTGTTTATACTGCAAAAATGACTGGGTTTTAATGGGGTGCCTTACAGCAACATGGTTAAAGCATAGCTCTTCACAAACTGTCTACAATTTGCACTGCCTTCCCCACACAGGCACTAGTAGCGTACCTAAGCGTCTCAACCACAACAAAGGCCAAAATTGCTATTGAGAGTTCATTTTCCATGGCCGCGTTAATTAGTGGGCCTGTTCGAGTGTGGCTACATGTAACCCTATGACCGGCTGTTGAAACACCTATACACTGCGCACTTCTCCCTTAACTCCTGTCACAGGCCTGGGGAATAAGTGCATTGCATAGTAGCTGTGGGTACCAAACCATAGTGTCACGTATATGCGCGTGCAGAACATACGTATGCTACTTGTATAGCATCTGTGCTGTTGTGCCTGACAGCTGAATTTCTGATGTACTTGCTCCAGTGAATGATATGCCCTGGTTGGTTTGCTCAGTAACCGGTCCTTCCCTATCCACAAAATGCACGTATGTAGACTGTAGGGTTGGGGATGGATCCCCATAGCACTGCGTACGCATCGCAAAATGCTACCAACTGCTCCGCTGTGTTTCTGTTGCTGGACAGATTGACAGATCAAGATGCTACAACTGAGGAGGCATCTTGCTTACTGTTTGTTCAGTAGCTTTTGGCATAATTTGTAACGCTCCGGATCATTCTTGTGGTGCTTCGTGTAGTAGCCAAAATGTTACCAAAGCCCTGGGCTGGCAGGAGGACTTTTCCTGTTGGGATGTCCCAGGTGGGATCTCACCTCTAGCCCCATGCAGCACTTGGAGGAAGAGAGGAATGGTCAGAGCTAGCTCTGCCAGCAAAGGGAGGGCAGTGGCACCGTGGGGCTGCTCCAGGACCAACTGCATCCAAACAGGTGCGAGGTCTGGGTGTCTTTTGGCACAAGGGCCAAGTGCTCCGGACCCACACGTGCGCCCTGAGGCATCCGTTACAGGTGTGCGGCCATGCCAGTATGGGGATGCGTATCTGAAACGGCGGGAGCACTTGTGCGTGCGGAGATGTGTACGCTGCAGGCGTGGAGGAGCAAACGTCGGTGCTGGGACCGGTGGGATCCTGGAGTACAGGCAGGGCTGCAGTGCAGACGCAGCTCCCAAGCCAAACCCTGCTCCCATCGCAGTCCTGTGTTCAGCGATGCCAGGCGGAGGCCCTAGCCCCTGGCAAGCCCATGGCAAGGGCCTCGTGCATTCAGGGAGCGTGTACTGGAGAAGCGAATCAGTTCTGCAAACTGTTCCAACAAGCCCTTTTCGGGCAACCTAGGTTTACTGTCATGCTACTGTGGTCAGGGCGCATCTCTGTCAAACCGCATTTGCTACTGGGCTGCATTAGCTTTTCCTTTGCTTTTCCTTCATACGGAGGAGTCGGAGGATGCGTTCATTTTTCGTTAGTTCTGCTGGCAGTTCATTTGCCTGAAACAAAAAAACCTGGAGGTTAGCAGAAATGAACGAGTATTTCCAAAACATGGCTTAAAAGCATTAAACTCTAAAGAAGATGGTACTGGGCATTATAATGACGTGCTTATTCCAGTGTTGTCTCCACCACTGTTGGAGATATCTTAAGAAGTCACTTTTCCACACAGTGTGCAAGTCTGACTTAAGTCTTCAAAATAATTCCAGTGTGGGACCTGAGTGGTCATCTTATTTTGTGCTAACTGTCCAGGCTAAATGATATTCCTTGGGCTCCCTATGCTTCTGCCACAAAATTAAAAGAGAACATAGCTGCTGATTTTTTGGGGGAGACGAGGCAGGTCTTTAAGTACTAAAGCCCATAAAAACACAATGAAAGACTTTAATTGCTATGAAATAGTCAGTGCTATTCTGTAGGATTGATAATAATACAACATTGGGCTTTGATTTCCTGTATTTATTGAATACAATTTTGGTAACATAAAGTATTTATAGTGAAGCTACTTCTGAAAATCAGTAATTCTGTCCTGCAAATGTACCCTGTTGTGCCAAAGTGCAAGTTATTTAAAAAAAAAACAACAACAACAAAAAACCAGTAGGAGAGGTTACAGCCACAGACTTTCTTATACTGCACATCCTCCTGCTGCAAATCACTGCCAGTAGCAGAAAAATCTTGCACATTGTTTGGATGACAGCATCAAAACAAAATGCTTATTAAGACGAACTACTGTAGGAGAGGCATTAACTCTGCTGCCATCAAGTGGAATGATACAGAAATAACAGGCAGAGATTTTATATTTAATGACCAAAACATTTAGAAGGTGTATGCTGGATTATTTGTATTACAAACTTTCATTCACCCAATCATAAACCAGAAGTAAATACCAGACCACCCATTCATAGCTTAACAAACCCAGCTAGATATCAAATACTAGTGGCAAATAGTTCATAAACACAACTCAGAGGAAGACATTTTCATGGAAATTATCAAATGTAATGTTAAAACACTTTACAGAATAAAAACAAGACAAGTTTTCTGCAGAAAAGTTGCTGCCATAAAATGGATATGAAACTATTTCAATAAACTAACAGATTTATAGTAAGATATGGGTAAGATGCATGTAATTTGAGATATTTTTTGCATTAGCAATGTGCTGAATCCTCACCAAGTTTTCTTACCCAAGGCACCCAGATACATATTATTTCTTTTGCTGGTGAAATATTTTCCTTGCATATTTCTCACATAAGACACAAATATAACCTATGACTTATCAAAATGGCGATGGATTATTGTTTCTCTAAAATGCAACCTAGCTGGCCCATGACTAGCTATAGTCAACAATTTCATCTGTGACGCTCGAGTGAGTGCATGGTTATTCTCAGACTGAGGTAACTTCACAAGTACTGGCATCACCGGTGGCACTGCCTAGCACCCTTATAGATGCCTGTATACAGAAACAAATGGACTGAACGGTGGTGCTTCAGGCGAGGATCAAGAGGCAACCACAGACTGACACAGAAACATGGACTGCCACTGCCTCCGTGGCACACACGGTCCCAGCGCTCGGCGCTCCCCACCCGCTCCTCGGCCGGGCCGGCGTGCCAGGACGTACCTTGTTCCTCAGGCACGGGTCCGCTCCTGCTTCGAGGAGCAGCGCCACTGTCTTCGCATTGCCGCTCAGGACGGCTGCGTGGAGAGCAGAGGTCCCGTTCTAGAAAATACCAGTGGAGATGTTTGTGCCGTGCATGGGAAGCAATCAAAAGGCAGTGAAACACAAATGTTTGCAAAGAACAAGCCTACGAACAAGTAAGAAGTAACACAGAAGAGATTAGGTCATCAAAGGCATAGGGTCTGATTTAGACACGGTGCTGGCAGGCTAGAGGGCTATGAAAGAGGTGATTTTAAATGCTTTAATAAAAAAGAGAGTCAAGTTCATTGTACCACAGCAATATTTCCTTTTAAAAATTACCCTTGTCAATAGATTAGAGGCAAAATGGACACAACACTTGCTTCTGCCTGGCAAAGTCAGCCATTAGCGAGTGAAACAGAAGCACAAGCAGAAATGGAAACCATCTGTGCATTTTATCTTCTTCCTCTGATGATTAATGACCTCAATGTCAGACAGCTGAATGGTGGGTTTTTTATGGTTGGCCTTTTGTTTGTGGCTGCAAACTGACAGTTCAAACAAGTGTGGAAGCTATTTCATACTTGTAATTAACAACCAAGTTAATGCCACCTGGATTTTCAAGTACATCAAAATTGCCAATTAGCTGCATGCACGGAGGCTATCAAAGTATGTGATTTATAGGCACATTCAGCTATTAAAAAGCAGCTTCCAAATATCCGTTGTTTTTCAAGTCACTTTTCAAATTCAGAGGAAAACAAAATCAAGTAGAGGCTCTGCTCACAACAGATCTCTTAGGATACTATTTTGCTGACTAAATGCAATGGAGGGCAGGGTATAATGCTAAAAACTGCACTGTCGAGAGCAATCCATTTACTGTAGAAATAAAATCAAACGACGAAAAGCAGGAGAATTCCTTCCACAACACAATGTGCTTCCTCATTCCAAAAATCAAATTCACAATTTCATGTGAAAAGATTCATTCGTGTGTAGCATTAAAGGCTAAATAAGATAATTTCATTTTCTCTTCACTTTTTTTGGGCTCAAGCTCCTTATCGTCTTCCACTGGCATAGTCATAAACATCAGGTCTTTCATCAGACCCTTTGCCTTCTTGAATTTCTGCCTAAAAATCTGTGTGTTTCACTACTAACCTTCAGCAGGCCAAGCGTGGGAGAGAATTTCAGCAACTCTTCTATCACATTGTTGTAGCCTTTAATGGCAGCCTTCAGTAAAGCAGTCGTACCGTCCTTTAAAAGAGAGAGGAAGGTCAGTTCAGCTGTTACCAATACTTCACCCGTGTTCCCCTCGGCTGGAGGGAAACACCAGCTCTACCCCACACCTCTGAGAGGAGGGTCTCCTCTGCTCATCGGCTTTGAGGAGGCACCTCCACAGCATATGCTGCTGGTTTTAGGGCATCTGGAGAACTGTTCCTCTAGCAGGTGAAAACTTCAGGGTAAAATGAACTAGTGACACCGTATATCATCTTTGTCTCTCATTTATATGGATGTTTCCATTCCCTTATTCCAGGAGGTCCCTCCAGGAAGCTGTCCCAGACACAACAGGAAAAAGGGAGCCCATGGTGGGACTTTACAGCCTGGCAAATAAGGTGGACTCTGGGGACACTGGGCCTCCATTCAGGCAGACTTGCAGCCTCAAAAAAAGCTAGGACAGAGCGCAGGAAGAAGTGCTACTCACATCCCGTGCGGCATCTCGCTCAGCTCCCCGGAGCAGCATTACTCGCACCACTTCACTGTGACCCATCTGCGATGCAATCCACAAGGGAGCCGTCCCATCCTGCAAACAAAATAAGCCTGATAAAGGTTTCACTTTGAGATCCTGTGCTCCCTGCTATTTTACCACCCAAGTCTGCCTACTAGAATGGACATACTTCAATTTCTCAATTAAATCCTGCACCACAGACATATGCAGAGTCGCTTCCAAAAGCACATGTATAAAAAAAAAGCACTCAGTGTATAAAGTCAGAACCACTCCAGGTGTGGAGTAGAGCACCCTTCGCTGCTTTCTCTTGCATAGTTGGCCTGAAATGTGCATTGCTGTGCGAACAGTTAAAGCTCTCTTTGGCTTACCAGTCATGCCTAAAATGCATAGGGCAGTTTGAAATGTAAAGGCCAGAGGTATCCTGTGTACTCTGAACTCTAGGTGGCTAGGTGTGACAGAAGATAGAGGTAAATCCCAGCATGCATGGGCAGATTCTGCAGCTGGGTCTCTGTACACATGGGAGTGGAAGTTGTTTACAGAAGCTAAGGAGCAATGGAAGGTGATCACCAACTTTCAGTGTTAAGTTACATTATCCACCCTCAGGGAATCTGGTAAAAACTTCTTGTCTTACAGTGATGGTAAGCATTTAACAAATTTTATCTTCAAGCGCTCTGCTAGAAAACAAGGCGATTATTGAGGAATCCAGTGTGAAACAATCTGGTTTGGAAAAATTGTCCTATGCAATCATTATTTAAGCAGAAAACCTCAGAAAATAAAATGCACATTCAGAATAAGCTAAACTTTGTGATGGATTTCCATCCCAAAGGCAAAGGTGAGTTGAAGCACTGGAAGTACTTCTCACCGCAATTAGAATTCAGTTTTGTGTCTTTTCCTCCTTTTGCTTCTAAATGGCCTGATTCTCCAGACTACCGGAGGACTCCAGCAGTTATGTGGTGCCAAATTGATTCTTGTGGGCCTTTAACAAAAGGCTTTGCCTGTATGGACTTCAACATAAAAGTGAGGCCTCACATAGGGTGCCTGCTTCTGCCTTCAGCGCTTGCCAGTTCCCCTGCCCCCCTCAGCAGCCTGAAGACTTGGCAGGAAAAAGAAGACAAAATATACTGGGGCTTCCAAAAGAGCCTTAATGAGAAGTTTCAGAAGAAAACAACTTTTTCCTTTAAATATTTCCACCTCGATTAAAGAAGCAATCTCTCTTCTCAGTGCCAACTGAAGAGTCATATGACTTGCTGGTGCAATCCAAAAAAACATTGTTGAACCAGTTCTCTGCTTTCTATGGGCTAGTGACTTAATCCTTTGGAAGAAACAGAAACGTTATTTCTTCCTTTGATATAATATTCTGGGCTTCCCTTTTTCTGATTCCCAGAAAGAGCAAATGCACATCCTGAGATATTCAGCCTTCTCAAATGGCGAGGAACAGGATCTTTGCCCTCTCTTGTATCATTTCTCTATAAATTAACTCATTGAAATTAGTGACTGACCTCATTCTAGTGTATATACTGTTAATCCAATGAGTGTTCTTTGTGATTCAAAAATAACAAAGGCTGTCTTGTACACAGCATATGTGATGTTAGCGTGGTGGCAAAAACTGTCCCTCTCCAATTTATAGTGTTTTTCCTACCAGTAAGCTGACACCTCATATTTTTTCTAATCTCTCCCCACCAGAGGGCTCTAGAAAATAGCAATAGGGATGCTGAAAAGCCTATAAAACTTGGAAAATATCTGAAAGCAGCCTACACAATTTAATCTGCATGAAGATCCAATCCTGTGCCAATCCACGCTTCTATTTACACAAGAGATGCAAGCACAAGCACAGCACAGGGAACATAGCAGCTTTCTTTTACTCACAGTGAAGGCTGTAAGAACAACTCTTATCTTCAGGTATAAATGAAAAGGAGCAGAAGGAAATACAAGTCTTGGGTAATATCATTGTTACCATTAACTGTCCTTAATAGTATTGCTGTTGGACATCATCCTCAGTATCTCAGTTATAGGCTAGAGGCAGAATTACATTGTGAGAAGGGGTGACTGTCTTGGAGGACTTAGCCTGAAGAGAAGAAAGATGATGAAGTTGATGGTGGGCTCACATTGACTATCGTCAGCTTCTCTCTCTGAAGCAAAAACATCTAACAGGCAGGTTTATGCAAACATGTACAGTATTTATATGGAGTAGATGAGATTTCTGTCCTTTTTCATGTTGGTGTACGGTGCAAAAGATATACTACATTGTACAAAGAGGCCACATGAGAATTCATGTGTAAACAGATACTAAGGCTTGGAGATGAGTCAGGAAGAAAGTGAGAACAGGGAAGGACGCAGTTCAAAAACTACTTTCATTTCCTTGTCCCTCTGCCCACCCAGCAGACTGCAGACCACTACATTCCTAGAACAATGTTAAATACGCCATATGTTTTTACGCTGTACTTATTTCTGTATTTGATTACAAGCTAATATATATGAACTATATCTCATTATATCCAGCCGCCAGCAGTTCCAAACATACTCTGACCAAAATTTCTGATGCTCTTTCTCTTACCCATTAACTAATGACTTTGCTTTGCAGCTTTGAATCTCAGTGTTTGCTTGTGGCTTGGAATTTTAGGGAGGGCCAGATTAGGGTGGGAGGTGAAATACCCCTCAAAATTCCCAGTAAGGACTTCCAGGGACAGAGAGCCCCTACTCTCAGGCTACTCAGTGTTATCTCCTCCACTGTTCTGCCTATTGGTCCACTTGTACCACTACACCAGCTGAATTCTTTCTAATAACAAATTGCTTGCTTGTCTGAAGTCTACACTCTATATAGGTTTACTGGCTTACCTATATGTGTAATTGCATATCACGTGTTAAGAAAAAAATGTTAATTTTCAGAGTATTTTGAATCTGCTTAGCCAGTCAGACTAAAGCCTGCTGGGATGCAGGCTGCCAAAACAGTGTAAAATTCATTGGCAAATAATCTTCTCGCTTTGTTTTTGAGTTGGAGAAGCAAAGAAACGTCTCCCACACCAGGCTTCAGACATTGCCCCCAGCTCTGTCTAGACAAAAAGATGATAAAAGAATTCCTTCCTGGCTTTGCAATGTCAGAGAGAACAGAAGGCGGCTAAAAAACAAGAGAAATGACATTGCCAGGGAAGAAAGTTGCCAGGAAGCTTCGCTATTCAGTCTTGTGAGAGCTGAGCTGAAGGGCCTGCAGATGGACAGCCAGCACCATCCGAGATGCTCTACGGTGTCAGGAGCACCCCGGTGGGACTGGGAGATGGGGCATGAGACCGACTGGGAACTGGTACCCACTGCAGCAGCAGGAGGAGACATACAGGGCAGATGCACATGCTCAGGCAGATGAATTAAGCCCCCAAATGCACAAGGCAGAGAGGAAAACCTGGACACTGTGAGGAAGGAGAAGCATGAACTCACACCCGGCGCTCTGCAGCTGTGGCCAGCCCTGTATTCAGTATTACGTTGCTAAGAAAAGTTTCCTGCAGCAGTGAGAGCAGTGTAGTTTGTAACTGACAGTGAGAGTCATCTGGCATCGACACTGCCCCATCTAGAGCTACGTTCCTCATGACCAACATGCCACCTTCGAACAAAGTACAAATTCGTTTGTTAGTAAGAAAGAGACTGAAGTCCATCCAACCATTACTTTACTAATTAAACAGTAAAAATGTTCCATTTGTTAAGGAAATGTTTCAGGTTACAGTGGGCCCTGTACAATACAATACAAATACAAATGCCATGGACTTATCCAGGCATAATCTTAGCAGGGATCGGAGGTACCCTGAAGCAAAGTAAGCCCATATTGCCGGAGATGAAACAGAGCCAGGAGGAACATTCACACAGAGTCAAGTCTTTGCCTCAACTAAGATTTTAAAATGCCTCATGAAACATTGTTTTGTAGAAATTGGATTAGAGAGCTAAAAAAATATTGTCAGAAAGAATTAGCTGGGGCATTATAATTATGGTTAGCAGAATGCAGTTTTTATGGCAACATGGTGAAGCTAAATCTAATGCTCCCCAACTTTATTTTGACGGACTCAAAAGGCATTAATGCATACCGTGGTCTATCCTTCTACATTGAACTTTTAGACTGCATTACTTAATAGCTTTTAACAACATTTCTTAACCTTGATGTTGGGAGACAGTGTAGAGGCAGCCTAGGAGCAACTAAAGCATCAGTCCAGACAGTAGCTGCCAGCACAGCTCTGGTGCTGGAGAGGTGGGGGAAGAGACAGCAGGAAAATTACTTCAGTTTGGGCACATAAAATGCTAATCCAGTTTCCTTACACTACAGGAGTAGCAGGGAGGCTATGCAGACCTACAGATGCAGCAGAAGTCATATAGATCAATCTCTGCTGCCAGGCTATGATTTGTCAGGCTTTTTGGTGTAGATGAAAGGAAATACTGAAAATACCTGGCAAAGCTCGTCACATGCCACGTTGTCCACTGTTATTAGAGTTTTCACATTCATTTGCTCCTGCCTGCTGATTTTTTACTTGCTGAGGTCAGTGATCACAGCCACCTGGCAGCCATACATAACTGATGGCAAGGACAAGACCTTATCCCATCAATTTAAAATGTGCAGTAAAGACCCAGGGGAGGCAGGCTCAAAGCAGGCAAAGACTCCTGGGAAGCCCTGTCTCTCACCAGGTATTTCTAGGTTCTGGGAATAAAGCTACCTGTGCAACTCCCACATCTGGCTATTCAAAGCAGCATCTAAATGTGCTGTTTAAGCACTGGTTTTAGAGTCGAGAAACAGCTGAGCAATTAAGAAAACCTTTTTTGGAAAACAAGTGAGCTTTTATATATGTCTCTGTACATCATGTATGCTTACGTATCCCTCAGTTTAACACCTAGGAAATCTCTCTAATCCAGTGTTAATTTTTCATAACTGTAAAATTTAGTAATCGGACCCCAGCTCTTCCCTGAAGTGTTGAGCTTACCTGCCGTGGCTGGTTAACCTTTGCTCCTGAAGAAAGCAGCAATCGGATGACATCCAGATAGCCTCCTTGTGCTGCCAGGAAAATTGCGGAAGCTCCATCCTAAGAACAAACATATCCAGCTTACACTGCGTTGAAATGATGCCATTGTTTCCATACAAAACCAAATCAAAATTAACCAAGTTCTCCTTCTTAAGCCATTATGCAATGTAACAGCACATATATAGCCAAGCTCAAGAAATAATTACCAAAATCCAAAGTCTAGTCCATAACAAACTGTGGTAACATTTTCATTCAGCATGCACAAGTACTGGCTCCCATCATATACCAAACTAAGCATTAAATCCCGGGTCTGGAATACTAAGAGTCTAGTTCATCAAAGCATTGATCTCCACAACAAGAAATCCATTCCTATATAGCAAAATATATTTATTTCGGTTCATCTGGCTTTTATATGTTCATGCAGAAGTGTTCTGCTACATAAACACACATGGTGAAAACATGTTCAAGTAGTTTGCAGAACTGGAGACTCCAGCATTGAAGTCTGCCCTTTAGGCTGAAGGAGTAAGTACTGTGCCACACTGCTGTGCCACCCCAGCAACTACCATGCCGCTGCTCTGGCACATCTTGTAGAAGAGACTTCATCCGTAATATAATAATGTAAAAGTAGCACATGCAAGACAGAGTATCTCATAGCCCTATCAGAAACCAGCATTTTCCTGCAAAAGGCATGAGAAAGAAATGAACAAATAGGGGATTTTTTTTCCTCAACATGTCTTTCATGTGCAGATGTTCTCAGCATTTGGCTTCACAGAAGCTTTTTCCTTAGGAAACAGATTTTAAAGTCATATTTCATTAAGTTTTTTTGTGAAAAAATTCAAATAGCATTAGAATCCATCCAACCGACTGGAAGCGGAAACCTGCACTGAGGGTGGGACAGGTGTTTACCCATCCTATATCCACAGGGCTCAGCAGAGAGCATGCTACGGCAAGTTTTCCCAGGCGGTGAGCCTCTTTTAGCTTAAATAGAGACATGTATGAACCCCTTCACTGCATCTCAGATGTGCAAGTACACATCTTCCAACCAATTTATGCATATGTTTATTACAAAATACAGGGCATTTTAGTGGAAGCCTGTTGTTGACCTTGTTGGCATACCACTATGTTGGGACCGAATGCTGTTGTCTGTTGAGAGATACTGCTTCGCTACTCCTCTTTCTGCAAAACTCAGCATAGACTTAGTGAAGCATGAGCTGAATATAGTGCCCTAGGGACTGAATTTAGAATGTTTGACCTTGATTTCAAGACAAATGTCCTGGTAAACAAGAGAGGTGTCTGCTGGCACTACAAATGCATACCCCTGGGCCTTCTGAGGGGCTGTTTTCTCTGGTTGCCATGCGAGTACTTGAAATAGGGTGATGGTATCAGGTCCTTTGCAGGCTGCCTCCAGAGACAGGGGTAGTGAGAACACTTCCATTTAGAAAGTAAACAAGGTTGTGTAATAGTAAAAGAGCTCTTTATTATAGCATCAGTCAAGATGGAGAACCTTGGGTTCCCTATCATCCAGCCATTGTAAAAATTGGATTGTTAGGTTTTTGTACTTGATTTGAATTGATGCTGTAATGAGAAAGCTGTTTTGAGGCTATAAGATATTTCTGCAAGAAATACTGTTTGGTTGGGTATTCTCTTGTCTTCTCCTCTACCCCTCACGTGAGTCAATTTAAGATTAAAACATCTACCTTGATGGTTTGGGGAGGACTACACAAATGCATGCTTGAAATCCTGCTCCTTTGGCCACCTGCCAGTGAAACTGCCAGCCAGATACCACTTTGCAAAAGCAGCTTGGCGATGTCCCACAAAAGGAGCCAGGCTAATGCTCATTTTCAAGAGATTGTGTTCTTATTTTATTAAGCAGCTGTTTCTCACTGGTTTTGCCCAATGACTGTGAGCAATAAAAATACGTCTCTAAATCCAATTGCAAATATTGCTCATTCCTAGGAGAGACAACAAGGAAGTTATTTTACTGCCTTCACTTCTAGGTAAGTGTCTGCAGGTGTGGCAGCATGGCTATTTTTAAACTGAGTGGTAACCCCTGGGATTACCATGCAGAGGTATGAATCACTGCCCTCAGATAGGAAAGGCAATTGCTATTTGCACAGCAGTGAGGGTGGAACACCCTTCTTTACAAATACGGGGTGAGGGCAGCACAGAAGCGGGAACCCTCTGTGTGACCAGCGCATAGCCCCCAGTGCGCTGGTGGCTTCTGCAGTCACCAGCCCTCGGCTCCCATGCACGCTTGTGGGAGCTGAGAGTGCAACAGCACCCTGCAGATCCAAAGCTCGTGGAAATGGCTGAAAAAACTCGTATATCCCTGGGGAACAACTTCCTCTTTGTCAGTCTGGAGTGCCCTCGGGTACGAAAGAGTGGTGGGAAGTGGAGGGAAAATCTGCCACTCGTTTCTGTTGAATGCTGAAAAGCTCAACTTATTTGTGTCTCTGTTGGAGTAAATTAAATCCAGTGCTTCATTGGCTCAATCCAGCTTTCTGGAAAGTCAACTAAACGACATCAGTTCAGCCATTTTAACCATTCTTTGCCCAAAACACTGACAAACTAGAGATGCACAAATACCAAATAACATAATTTTAACTGGTATTTAAAAAAAAATATTTTAAAGATATTTGAAGATTTAAAGATTTTGACTTTTACTACTCTTTCTGGCAGAAAACTGGCGAACTGATTCTCTAGTACCTCAGGGGCTTTATAGCTATTCACTCTTCTGTCTGCAATGCAAATCATGGTAGAACACGACATGGTCTTTTGTTCAAGGTTAATGGATAGCACAAATCTGATCTGAATTCGGTACATATCCTTCATACAGATAACGAACCAAAAGGCAGCCAAAACATCTTTTCTGATTTTGTGCTACTTCTCCCAGGATCATGAAAAGCAGACAGTTAACAAAATTCACATCTTAGAGGAGTAAAGCACTATAAAACCGCAATGTTTGGCAAATGCTTCTCTGTGCTGGAGCCAGAGTATCTGCCGTTGTCCAACCAACAGCACATTTGTTCCACCACCAGTGTTGTCAATATTATCTGTGTCAGATAACTCACATAAAGTTGATCATGAATGTTGGCACCGTGCTTCAACAGAGTTTCCACTACTTTTGCATGCCCATACTGACAAGCAGCTAGAAGAGCCGTACCTCCATCCTGTGAAAAAGCAAAGAATGGGTACAGTCAGGTGAGAAGGCAGGTGCTGGACTGAACATCACCATTAAAAAAAAGCAAATTTTAAGGCTTTTCAAAATTTGGCTCACAGCAGTTCTGTAGTGACTAGCTACTGAATCTTTCATAATTTTAGTACCAAGTCTTGCCACATAAATCTTTAAACTTGGCTCTGTCACTATAAACATTTTTCTCCTGAGGTTTTTTTAGTGGGGGGCAGGAACTAGAAAATTCTGCTTTTTGTTCCTCGTCTTCTGCCTTCCCACTAGAAGCTTTGTTCCCTTCACAACTCCAAGCTCCTCCATGTCTCTTCCCTTTACAGCCAAATCCCCCACCCCTGCCAAGGTCTTCCACGTATTGAAGGACAGCACACCTTTCCCCTGCTCCAAAGCCTACTGATCATCTACTCCTTGGCCAGAACCTCATGCCTTGTCATGTCCTGCCTCTCACCTGTTAATTGTTGGCCTGAAGAAGAGTAGGAAGGATGCATTTCAAAGCATGCTAGCTAACTGTGGAAGTGTGAATCAGACCAAACCCATGACCATCAGTGAAAGCCCCATTACTTCTGCTGAAGAAGTGATCCCTGCAGGTAGGATCAATCCCAGGCAGTTATAGTTGCTGCACGTCACCACTAAAGGGAGACCTAGGCACATGCTGCACGTCACCACTAAAGGGAGACCTAGGCACAAATACTGCTTGTAGAGGCACTCCCTTGGGAGCCTCTGAGAAGGGAAACACCTCAGTGTCATTGGCAATTGACTCCAAGCCAGCTGAAACAACTGATATAGCAAATGTGGGTCTTGCGATAAGTGCACCGTGCCCCACTCAAAAATTACCATTATTTCTAACACTGATATGGAAAGGAAGTTCTTCTGCCTGGGATGGCACCATGCCATCGTGCCAGGATGACACACACCCCAAGTCATCCACACCAGAGGTCTTCTGTCTCCTTCCCTGCCTTCTCCAAGTCTCAAGTCCCTCCTCCACAAGATAAGCTATCTAAAGTATTTCAGATAAATGGTTTCTAGAGCTGTTATTAATGTGGGCAAAAGATTGTGTTTTCCCTCAGCCTTGTTCTCTGAAACAGCTCCAAAGGTTTGTCTGAAATTTTCCACACAGACAGATATCCACAAGAGAAGTCACAGCTTGAATGGCCAAATGGATCTTTTATAATGGGAAGTGCCAATCAAATTTATTACTCTGTGGTGCTATTTCATGCCCATAATAACCTCATGAAAACTCAAGCTCTGACATGACTGAACTAACCCACAGGGACAGTCTATAGCTACTCTCAAAACCTCATATTCACCCTTCCTCCCTATGGCACTGAAAAGCAAACAAGGCTTGAGTGTCAGCAAAGTCACAGATGTGAAGCTGTTACGTGACAATCTAAGAATTGCATATTAATTCTGGATTATTTGAGTAAATACAGTGTGTAATCAGGTCAGTGGAGTTAAGTTACTTTATAGCTACAATGAGTCATTTGACTTCCCTGACAAATTAAACTACCCTAATTTAATAGGAACTGCTGGAACAAAACACAAAAGCAATCACAATGGTTCCTGGACTAAAAAACACCTTATACGAACTTAAAAGACAATGGCAAAAGCTAATAGCTTCATGAAACCTGTTTCCTGTCTCCAACCAGCTGAAAGCCACTTCGCTTGAGTAGTGAGTTACCAGATCAAAGGGCTACAAACAAAAACCAGGCATTTTTAAAGACTCTTTCCCTGAAGGAAACGGAAAGAGAAACGTTAGTGAGTTAAGAGAAACTGTGCTATCCAGATTGGAGGTCTTCTGTGGAGAGGCAGGGAAGGAAGCTTAAAAATATTGAGGTTCCCTGTATGGAGGGTAAATAGACATGCTCAGTTAGCTGCATATGGGTATAGTTTGTTTTTTGCTTTATGGTCTGTTTTTTGTTTTCTAAAATTCTTGGGTTCTCAACACACTCCTGTTATTTTAAGAAGATTGTTTGGTTATTAACATAATTTCTGGAGGGAACCATATGACAGGTCCCAAATAAAACACAGGCCTGCAAAGCTAACCACAGTTAGCACAGCAGAGCTGAAGCCCAGCGCTTGGAGTCCAACTGTGTGATCCCACCTTGGCAGATGTCACAGCTTGAGGTTTAAGAAGGGAGTCACTTCTCGCAGGATAGGTCTAAGTGTCTCAAAATGGGGATCCTGACCAAGTGTTTGGTTGAATCCAGTGAACAGTTTTAGACAGATACATTTTCTGAAAGAATAACACATTTCCAAAATATACCATTTAGATCTTTCAGACTAGAGTGATCAAGTTTCCTAGTTCACCCTGATCAGAGTCGAGGACTCAGAAAAAAGCATCTGGTAGCTCCCAGTTCTAGCTGCCCAGCTTGAATCAAATATTTATTGGGCCAGAGAGAATTGGGTAACAACTCCTTGGCTCAAAGGTTAGGTCCTTGATCAGGAAGACAACTGGGCTCTAAGACCTGTTCTACTGTGCCTCCTATGAAGTTGAATACATTCAAGAGAAGAGACTGAGATTCATTTGAATGATCTGATAAAGAGAGAGGTCTTGCTGTAAGAAAAGGGAAGTTGGGACCACAAATCTTTTTCACTGAAAAGACCATGTGGTAAGACAGCACTCAGTTAAACTGAGGAATCGTCAAACAGTGTGAAGGTCCATGGTTTCTTAGGAGGAGAAAAACTCAGCCCCCTCCCATCCCTATTGAGCTTCTGTCTTGCTTTTCTTACACTTTCTTCCCTTTTTGCCAGCACAAGGGCCTTTCCTCCAGCAAGTTCTAGCTGGAGACCCCAATGTTTTACAGGTTATTGGGAAGGCAGATGAGTTATAAAAAAAAAAAAAAAAAAAAAGAAGTAAATGACAGTGTTTTAAAATCCCTTTCAGCCATGTGATTCTCCCTTTTCTTTCCTTTTTGGCTTCAGCTGAGATGAGTAAAAAGCTGAAGCAGCATCTTTGGTACTGGCAAGCCTCTCGGAAACTCTGAGCAGGGCAGCAAGTGGGAGCAGGGACACGTGAGCAACCACAGAGGCGCTTCGAGGGCAATCGCCCTTCCCCAGCAGACGGGAGGCCGGTGGTGCGCTGGGAGAAGGCACATCGCCTTGGGTTTATTTCTTGCTCATATCCTGTTTTCCTGACACAATGCAGCTTCTATTAATCCTTCACTGCAAACCCTTGCAGCACACCAAGAATGCAGATGGGAGCCAGTTCTCTCAGCTACCTCTGCAGTTCTTCCTCTGAAACCTTTTTTTCTTATCCCCACAGTCTGTCCTCCCTACTGGCGGCACATACAGCAGCTGCCAATCTCCCAGGTAAGCACTGGGAAGAGCAGCACCTGATAAGACCACGCGATCTGCTGTAGACTTCTCTATTTGCCTACCTCTTCCTTCACCTCTGTCATCATCACCTGAAAGTAGCTTAGAATGATATGGTGTTTTATCATCTCTGAAATATGCTACAAGGGAGGGGAACTGATCTTCTGCAATCACTACCTGCTGCAAAATAGCCTCTGACATACTGTTCGACCTGCAGCATTGCTCAGAAAACATGCCACCGCGCAAACCCATTTAAGAACCCACATGCTTATAACATGTCTCAGAGTAAGAAAAGAGACCATGTTTCAATTTATGATGCATACTTCTAGCGATGTCAGACTGGGACAATGATGTAGAATAATATTATGGAATAATATGTATTTTATAATATATATATAATAACCTTCAACAGTACTATTTATTCTCTTTACAACATCAGCAATTATTGCTAATTACTTTATTACACTGTTTTAGAACATGTTTGTTTTGCCTGCCATAGTGAATATCAACTCTAAGGATACAAGGGGTAACAAGAATTGAATGCCTATATTGAGATAGATCTCCATCACTCTTCATATATGAGTAACAAATGTAGTAATTACAATTTACAGAGAGGTGCATGGAAAATAAGATGTTGGGCTTTGCATTTCCTTGCTTTAAAGTCTCTGTTTCCTAGGATACATTCAATTTGTTTTCTTATTTCGATTCCACGTCTTCATTTATAATAGAAAGTTCTTTGTAAATTGATTAAATTTGCAGTGTCCTTTAAAAGCAGCTAGGATCAGCCATATCTTTTCCAGCACTGCTCCTCCCAGCTGAGTGCCCTAATCAAAAAATGCCTTATCTCTGACCTGAAAAGGCATATTTTGTCAAGTATATTGTTTCTGGGGTTTGGGGGGGATGGAGGAGCCTATTATCTTAGTTGCCTGTTAACAGAACGATGGTTTGATGGAATAATTCCAAGCTACGAAAACCGCATTATTGAATCAGAAAATTGAACTGATACAAAAACACACTAGAAGGCCAATGGAAGATGCATACTGTCAATGCAGTATGTTCTCAGTGGTGCCTCCTGCTCAGGTACACACTGCCGCACAAAGTACAAGTTAGTTTCCCACCCAGCCTCAGTCTGAAAATTCGGTGGGTTACCAAAGCCCAGCCTGGAAGCTGTAAGCATTCCTGTGTCTAGATCCTTGTTTCAGAAGAAGAGCTGCAGTCCCCAAGCCAGGAATGAGTGAAAGAATGAACACGGCAATTTCCAGGATAGGTCCCAGCATTAATGATGAATCTAGCAAAGCCCTCATATTACTGTTCAGAGAGAGCAGACCCTTTCAGCAAAGAGGGCATGGACATGATAGCTAATCTCAACTTTTTAAACCAGTGTCACTTTAATCTTGCACAAATTAATCTTAACTCAGCTATCCTTTGTTCAGCTTTTAAGAGCCTTTTCAGGCACTATAGCTTGTGTCATACTGTGAGTGCTGAACTGACTAATACACCTCTTGCAGAGGTGATGAGAAGGAGGGAGTGCTTGGACAGGCACATTTGATGCTGTTGGAAAATACCTCACATACTCATCGCACACCAGTTTGTTATATTATGTCTTGTGGGAGTTGGTGTTGTCTTTTGACCAGCTTGACTGGAAGCAGCAGAAAACTGTGGCCTGGAGAGGAAGAGCAACCTGCAGCTTAAAAGATAATTAGGACTGGCACATGGGCCAAATCAGGTCTGAATCCAGAAGAAGAGGCAGGCAGGAATATGGGGGCTGGGAGCAAAGTTTCAAGGTGAGCAACAGTAGAGGCCAAACCTGCATTAGTACAAAGATGGAAGCCATTAGGAGCGGCTGAATGCAGGAATATTTTCTTATCATTTAGGTCTTTACTCCCTTTTATCTGCCCTAGTGACTCACGTCAATATATTTTGCATGTTTCATAAAAGATCATATATTGTCATGAAGGAATTTCAAGCCTGCTGTTTACCTTCTGGGCCAAGTCTTGGCCTCTTCACAAACTCCTAATTCCCAGGTTGTGCAAAGGTTTGGTGAAGATGTAACCGTGCCTCTAGACAGAATAAGGTACTCAGCCTCTGTCTTCCCTCCTTTACAAGTTTCCTGCCTTCACTGCTGTCCCTCCCTCCGCAAAAACAGTGCCCAATTGTATGCTGAACTGCAATGAGTAGTCCAGGCTCTTCCTATGCCTGGGACACCTTTGATCCTTCAGCATGGCTTTGTGGCCCCTTTATAGGCCAGATGGTTCACTTGCCCAACTGTATACAGCTGAATGCAAGAGAAGATGATCATTCTGAATCTTGCTAATCCTCACTTACACCTTGAAATAAAAGACTGAGAAGCAACTCTTATTTTAATCTGCAGCTTCTCCCAATAACTCTGTCCCACATGAGATTATCCAGCACATTAAAATCCAGCTGTTGTATTTAACATTGCAACCTCCTACATTGCCAAGTTCCACAGCTGCACTCTATGTTGTGTTAAACAGCCACAATGTCATGTTTTCAAATTTACTGATTACTGCTGTGATCAGAGAGTTGCTTACCACAAGCATAGCTCCCTGGGGTACCAGAATCCTACTGTATGGGCATGTGTGGACTTAGGCCACAAAACCTCAGGATTTTTAGTCCCTGGAGCATAAGGAGCTGAGTCTCTGATGCTCCATCAATTCCCTTAGTATTTAAAGCCTATATTTCTAAGGACTCTGGAAAGCAGGTATGGGTTGAGGGAGTCATTCAAATCACAGACTATAGCATCTTGAAAAATTGATTACTGTGGCGTAAAGAACTATTCCTTCTTCTTCAAACACATCACTATGGATCCCAGGGTAAGTGACTGGCAAGTGTCCTCCCCAGATTATGGGAATGCTCCAAAATGTGGCCAGCATGTCAAGGGCAAGAATATTTAATGAAAATCTGGTGCTTTTGGTTCTGTTTGTTGAAAGCAGAGGTGCTAGTACTGCTTTGGGCAAAGAAACTGAGTTGATGTACTGTTGTCAGTGATGAACTTCTGTTCTTAATGCTGTTCACACCATGAGGGGTGATGAACCAGACCCTGGCTCTGCCATCTGTGCTTTTGGTTATTCTAAGATGATTTTGAAAAAGGACCTGCCTGAACAAAAAAATAGAAGCTCTGAGATGCATTTAATCTTCTTGTCACAGCTGGGTAAATGGGAATTTAGGGAGGACTGGAGCCATTATACTCTTATGTCTCCTATGGTGGTATGCAGACACAGCGCAATGTAGACGAAATTTCAGTCTATGCAAGTGAAGTACATAGAAACCTAAAATGGGATCCTACCTAACATGTACAAAAAGACACTTTCTTCTTGTATTGGAGGATGGCTTCAGAGGAAAGACTGATATCACTATCAAGGGACTGATCTTTGATCAATTTATGCCATTAAATCTAGGTAGTAAAAGCTAGTCCCAAGCTAATATTTTCACAATATGTTGCATTACTCATATTATTCAGAAAATGTTCAAGTGAGGAAATCCTTCTATCATCTTCCTGCTGCCATGTCACGTTTCATGTGAATAGGAAAAAACAGCCTTGATTGTCAGAATGTATCAGCATGCAAAAATAGACCCATCATCTTACTTTATTCTTAAATTCAGTGGAGGCTCCAAATTCAAAGAGAAACTTCACTACATCGTTGTGGCCTTGCTGTGCAGCAAAGAACAGAGAAGTTGCACCTGACTGTAAGGAAAAAATGGATTAAAAAACCCCAAACACATAACAAACTTGACTGAAGTATATACATTTCAAACTAAAAAGTATTGAGCACAATCAGTTGAATATCAGCTGAAAAGACATGATGATTTTGAGGACTCCAGAGGACACTCCAGGTATCTCAGGTCAGTTTTCTTCCCATTGCACTGAGAAATCTGTCCAACATCATACATTTGAGTAAAATCCAAGTTTGACATGGGGCTTCTGCACAGAGTTTCTAATATAGACCTCTTAGGATTCACTCTCTTCTACCCAGTCACCAGATAGGGAAAGCAAGCCCAGAGTGAGAAGAGTCTTGCACAACAGAGGAACAGCCAGTTTGAAACCAAACCCTATTCCACCTGCTGCTACAACCAGAGACAAATGGGAGCATGAGATAGATAGATTTGGATCAGGGTGTGGAAAGACCAGGGAGATGGTTACTTACTACAGCAGAGCTCCACCACGCTTGACTCTCCACTGAAAAAATGTGACTGCTGTTGGCGTAAGTCACCCTTGCCTCTTGCAGCAGTAGATCCCCATCCAGCCAAGCAGCCTTCAAGCAACTATAACCAGCCTGCAACTCCTGCTTTCCCTTAACCTCGGTGAAGAACTGAACCCCCATATTTTATACTACTTATATAAAATACTGTCATTAACATGTGAGTAAATCAGGACCCAAAGAATGAATATGTAAGACTGTAGTGGCTGGACAGAAGGAAAAAGGAAGGGAAGGAAGGGAGAAAAAGACAGAAAGAAAGAGGGAAAGAGGGAAAGAGACAGCGGGAGAGCAGGGGGCGAGGGGGGAGAGAGAGAAAGAAAAAGAAAGAAAAAGAAAGAAAAAGAAAGAAAGGAAAAGAAAAAGAAAGAAAAAGAAAGAAAGGAAAAGAAAAAGAAAGAAAGAAAGAAAAGAAAGAAAGAAAGAAAGAAAGAAAGGGAAAGAAAGAAAGAAGGAAAGAAAAGGAAAGAAAGAAAGAAGGAAAGGAAGAAAGAAAGGAAGAAAGAAAGAAAGAAAAAGAAAGAAAGGAAAAAGAACGAAAAAAGAAAGAAAGAAAGAAAAAGAAAGAAAGAGAAAGAAAGAAAAAGAAAGAGAAAGGAAAGAAAGAAAAAGAAAGAAAGAAAGAGAAAGGGGGGAGGGGGGGAGGAGAGAGAGAGAGAGAAAGAGAGAAAGAGAAAGAAAGAGAGAAAGAGAAAGAAAGAGAGAAAGAAAAGAAGACAAGCAGGCTTTCCTGACTTTGGGCTCTCTCATCCCATGTAGAAGGCGCAGGAGAAGGGACCTACATGTGAAATTCACTCCAGTGCCAAAAGCCTTTACAATAGCACATGGCCCCTTGAGACCACTTCAGAGCCCCCTCTCCCAGACACAGTTATGGGGCGCTCACTTCCCCAAGCTTCACAACAACTTCAGAGTACAAGAGCACTCATTTGAGTATGCGGGTTTAGTTTCAGAGCAGTGCTGTTGGTCTTTAGGGCTCAAACTTCATCTGTTTTGCATCCTCTCTGCAACAGAGTGATTTTGGAGGATTTCAGCATTTCTCTTTTTGTTGGCCTGCTGAATCAGTATGTCCTGAGTGATACTCAAGAGCAACTCCATAAAACTGTTCTAGACTTTTCCTTTTGTTGCTGCTTTTCAAAAAATATTTACCTAAGGGAAAGGACATGTTTAAATACATGTTTTTTTGGAACAGGACCCCACTGAAAGACACTGACAGTCATGGTTAGAGCAAGTTTAGGCCAGTAAATGCAAAGACATTTATATCATCAAACATGGCATTCACTGACTAACTTGCAGATGTCAGCATGAGATTAATGCTCTAGTTCCAGGTAACCAAGGAAAGTGAGAAACATTTGCTTGTGTTGTTAAAGTGACGAGCATACTCCTGTCCTGCACTGCCTGCTGCCATCCCATGTTACTGCATGCCCTGCTTAAACTGCTCTGCTCTTTGGACCATTACAACTGTTGCTGTCCCAGAGCAATTCTGCTCTCTGTGTAGCCAGCACACAGACCAGAGTGGCTGCAGGTACTCCTTACAATCACTTGCGCAGAGTACGAGGGGAAGGCACCTTCCCAAAACCAGCCACTGACATTGTCCCTTCCACAAGCAAGCATGTCACAGTGCGAGAGATGCCTTCAATGCAAAGCAGGGATGCAGGGAAGGGTACGGGTGATTAAGCTGAGTGATTGTTAGAGATGACTTGGCTCAGACTAAGAGGCAGAAATTCCAAAGCATGCTGAGTCAAAATAATCCCTGAGCTAGCAATGGCATCCACTCCATTTTAATGACCAGACTCTGCAAATCAAAAGATACAGGACTTCTTCTTATCATTTATCCCATCCAGAGAGCTGTAAATTACTGTGCCAATAAGTAAAACTGCAGATGCATAAATGGTGTAACCCTGGGGGGTTACATCTCAGATGTAACTGCCCCTCACCAACCAGATGTGCTGGAAATGTTTCATGAATTATTTGTAAATGTACCTCTGGCATCTCATTTTCTATTATAAACTCCAGACATCTGATTCCTTGATATCCTCAGAACAGACCCTGTTTATGCATGCACTGCACAGCAAGTGACAAATAAGCAATTGGCAAAAAGCAACAGACAACACTCTTTTATTATTTGTAATAAACTAACGGTCACTTAATCAATCCCTGTTGGAAAGCAGAACTTCTCCTACCTCTCTCTGCAGATTGATATCTGCTCCTTGCAACACCAATTCCCGTACACAATCTATGTGGCCATAGTAAGATGCTACCATCAGAGCTGTTGTGCCAAGCTGGGAGTAAGGAAAAACAAGTCAGTACCTTCAACAGACACCTCCAGCAACGAATCAGGCTGTCTGGAAGAGACAGCACCTCTTCTGAAAAGCTGAAGGAAGCTTATGATCATTGAAAAACTTGCTATTTTTTAAAACCTACTATCAAGAATACTTTGAAAATGAGCGATTAGTAGGTATTAAAGCAAAAACATTACAGACTTGCCTGCAGTGCTAAGGCCTGACTCTTCAACAAATATGTATGCAATGACTTTGCCTTACTGTTCCAAAATAAGTGCAACAAGAATAACAACACAGCATGTTGACAAGAGAATCCCAAAGATCTTTGCATAATTTCCAGAAGGATAACCTTAGACATAGGAGCTGAGTGAGTTAGCTGAGTCACTTAATTGTGAGTCATAGTCAGGAGTAAGGTCCGGGTGATCTGAATACTAATTCCCTATCCAAATGACAAGAGCAAACTCACTCTGTGACTCTTCACATTAATTGAGAGAACTTCCCACACCAGAACTATGTGTTCAGGTTCCCTCAGTACCCCATAAGGCCACTGCTCCAGTGAACCAAATAAGATTTCGGTTATATGTGTGTGGTGTATGGACAATATGCAGAAACCACATGTCAGAATGACAGTCATAGCATCAGCTCCAGAAGTACTGCAGGACAAATACTTGCCTAAAGGGCAAAATTGAAATGAAAATGAAAAGATAGGTTAAAGTCAATGGGCTTAGAAAAGCTCTTGCACTTTGAAGGTATTCAAAGTGACAGAAGCTGTGGCAGGTTCATGTTTCAGGCTGGAAGTGGCACTAACCCAGTACAACACGGGCACGACTCTCAGTAAGTCAGTCCCAACACCAAATGAAAGAAACCTGGGAACTTCTCAACCTTGGTTTTCCCCTGCTGTTTGCCATAGCTTAGTACAATCAAGTATCTCTCCATATGTTGTAGGCAGAATAGCAAGACATACCCATTATCTATGTTTTCAACCCATTTCTAATCTCAAAACTAATTTCAACCCATGCCAATTACAGTAAGGAAATCCCCATGAAATCTTTCTGTCATGTGTCTGGGCTCCTCTTTGCTTGGAAATTGTACTGTGCCTTCATGTTGGTGCCAAGTCCAGGAGATACTGGCGTGGGGGAGGAAGAAGTTAGGAGGCCAGCAGTTCTTCTGACGAAACAGCTGGGTGTAGGACACTGCATGCTACACAGGGTGGGAACGGCTGCACGTCAAATGCAAACTTCTACAGTGCCTACATGGAAACTGTGGTCCAGGGTTATTTTTTTTAAAAAAACTAATTATGAGGAGCTCTGCTAGTTGACAGAATCATTGCTACCTGGGCTCAGCAGAGTTGACTCTTCACTGTGATCTATTACTACAATGACATTTTCCTGCAAAGAGAAGCCCGAGGTGCTAGGATCTGTGTTTTTAATGTCAGCGCCACAAATAACTGTGTAAGACACATTTTTGAGTGCTGGCAAATTCCTAACCCCTTGCCACTGATGTAAATCATCACGCTATTTTATCTTGAGTTTCAAACTTGCTTCCTGACAAGAGAAGGTTTTAAATCATCCCTAAGTGCCATAAGACTCTCAAATGTCTCATGTTAGATCCCTGTCACGCGCTCAGCGCAGCGGGCAATGGAAAGCGATGTAAAATCAGTGCCGTGGGTGTAGGTGCATTGTGTGCATACGCTGTCTTTGCAGTCCACATCTACTCGCCCACTGTTCAGCAGCAGCTGGAGGAGAGCCAGGTTTCCTTTTCTCGCAGCCCAAAACGCAGCATTGGCGAGTGGTGTTTCTTTCTGGTGGAAAAAAAAAAAAACAAAAACAAACCAAAAGAAACAGAAATTAAACGCTTTGGAAGACACATTGGACAAACACACACATGCAAATTCTGCATTAAAGCCAGGCAAGTTTCAGCATAGTGTGCTGTTCTTTCAAAACCAGATCATGGAAGGGAAGCTAATTTAATTTCTTTGTGCAATTAAAGAGATCAATCTCTCTGTGCTGTCTCATGTTGTTTCAGGTCTTCCCTGTGTCCATGGCAGCCTACATCTCTTAGCTTGCTCTGTAATGAGAGATGACGATGCTAGTCCAGATCCACAGGGAAACATCGCAGAAAACAACGTGCTAACTGGTACCTGTATTGTCTGCTTCTGTGGTGGGGCTGGGCACAGTTAGAGAGGCTGAATCATCCTGCTGACATGTCCTGCTGCAGGACATCCTCCTAGGTCTCAGGTTAGCTCTCTGCCGTCTCCTTCTTTTCTGCATATGAAGTCCCAATACAGGAAAAGTATTGCTCATGCATTTCCCATACCGTTTGGTCTGCCTCCTCCCTGGAATTAACACCTTGTAACTGTGGGCACATGAGATACCTCCTGGGTGATGCTAGACAAAAAAGGCTATGATCTTGCTGTCTATAGACTTATGAATTCATTTACTAGGTATGCAAGGCAATATGTAAGGCAAAATTAGGAAACTCTGAAATCTAGATAACACAGGCCACTGTTAAACAAATTGGTAGTAATATAATACTCTTTTGAGGCTTTCTTAGTCCTAGAAACAATGTCATAGTGTGACTTCTCCTGGGTAGGAGCAAATTATCACTGCCCAGCATAAGACAAGGACAGCAGAAAAAGACACAGACTTTGCTCCTGACCTCCTTATCTGATCCATGCAGGCAGCTGCCAAAATGCTCCCCTGACAGGTAAGCACTGGGACGAGCGAAGTGCAGAGGGGAAACAACGCTGTGATGGCAACAGTACGTATCCCACAGCAGGCTCATGCCGCTGATTTTTTAATAATGCCCCAAACCACCAACAGTTCAGTAAAGCATCGTTTCACTGATAGTCATCGTAGACCAAAACAGTGTCAAAAATACCCATGGGCCTTACTCTCCAATGAATCCTGCCTTCAGGATAACCCAAAGAGAGTGCAGAGTGGATATAAAATTCAATCATTCTGCTTCAGGAAATGTAATAGAGGCTTCTCCATGTCTAAATGTCAACGCGCATGTGTAATGTGGTGGAGAATCAAGATTGAATGGTGTTATGGTTGATACTTAAAATGCACACAATCATGTGTGAATCTATCCCAGATCCATCACACTGAGCGCTTTCCATGGGTTGCATTTTTAATATTCATAGGTTGGAAAACTGGCAGCTGTTTGAGATGACAGAAGTTTCAACCATCCAATAAATTATAAGACAAATAATATACATTTAGATATCTATATCTATCCGTATCTAATATATAAGAATATATAAATATATTCTTATAAATTGATGGCGATATTTCTCGTACTTGATATTTTCTGTACACATAGGGGCAGGAGTCTGAAAAATTTAGCAAGCACAATAGGCTAAATTCTGATCTTCCTTTTACAGTTAATACATTTCTCCTGGTGAATCTGTAGATAATGTTGATCAAAGTAGAGCTAGCAGTTTATACCCTCCTTGCTGGCAATGCAGTAGTGTTTTCCTATCTTTACCCTTACAACCACTAAAATTTTATGTAAAAGCAAACAATTGTCCTAAACATACAGTGACCCATGTTGCCCTTTTTGCTCTCATTTATTAGGCAGATACTTATTCCTAGAGCTGGTAGTTAGGAATATTGTCTTATTGTCTTTATTATCATGATATTCAGTGGCAAGCTGTTGCAAAAGAATGATATTTAGACCTTACAGAATGGGAAATCAAATTCCTTACCTTTTATTGTCTCACTCTATCCCTTAAAATTTTAGAAAGCTTTGGGGTATGGCAATATATGCATACAGGGAAACATTTATTTCATCCAGCCCGGTTTTCATGAGGAGGGCACAGTAGCAATGTGACTGCATTTTATTATGCCTACCATAAAACAACGCCTTTATCGATTAGGTAGGCAGGAACCGGAATCAATATTAAGGAACTCTTTACCTGCTTTCATCTGTTGACATGAGAGAAGAGAACTAAGTCGCCAGTGTTACCCTACTCTGGAAGCAGAAGTCCAAAGTCTTCAGCCTTATGAGTGATAAATTCCCACCTCTTTTTTTCCCCTATAATTCCTACAGTAGCTCTCCAGCAAAGTTGTCCTTATGCTTTGGATCAGACCCAAGGAATGGAAGAATTCTGCAGTGCATCAAGGACACAAAATCAGTTTTTTTCCCAGTGGTGCTTTTGACCCAATTTGGAACCACTGCTATCGGTACTTGTACTTCCCCTCGTGCCCCCGCGTTGCTGGGGATTCCTTGTATACGAGTAGAGTATACAGCACACTCAGACCATCAACCATGTAGTGATTAGATAAAAAAAGCAAACACAAGTCAGAGCTATTTTACTTGCCAAGATGAATGGAATGTGCAAAATCATTCAGATGATCTGGGCACCCTACAAGGACAGTCTCAAGTTGTTCCATGTGGCAATATTTCTCTTCTGCTTTCAAACCAAGGATTCATACCTCTGTGCTCTTAATTTTCAGGTGATATCAGCAATACTGACATCGCTGATAGGCAAAATGTAAGACACTGGTTTGGGATTAATAATCTGATTAATTGAATAATTTTTGAGCAATAAATCGGTTTTGAACTGCAGGATGTGACATAAGCTTTGACGGCTGTTGTTCAGTTCGGAACTCAATCCTGTCTCATCAGATACTTCTTAGGGAGAGGTAAGGTTGAATTTCGAGAGATTAACTGGATACAATTTTCATGTAAAGCCTCCTTAAAGCAAACAATTGACCCTCAGCATTGACAGTCTGGGAACAGAACGTAATAGATGTTTGAAAAAGTGATTAGCTAATAGCTTTGGTGAAAATGACATGCTTCATTTTGTCATTTGCTCCAGCATCAGCAACTCTCAGGGTACAATTTCCTCCACTTCATCAAGATCTCTAAAGTATTATTTCAAACTCTGGCTGTGTTATTAATTTCAATTGTTTATATGCTTTTATGAGAGCCCAAAGGTGAAAAGCTGGCATTATATTCATGCTGTATTGACATCAAGCAAAAATACTTATTCAAAAATGGCCTAGAGGAAAATATATGTCAGAAATCTGACAAGACCATTTCTGTGCAGGAATACAGAAAAAATAAAATGTGATAATGTATCTGTATGTGTCATCTTAGGAATATTGAG
Source organism: Platalea leucorodia (assembly GCF_965183815.1). NCBI lineage: Eukaryota > Metazoa > Chordata > Aves > Pelecaniformes > Threskiornithidae > Platalea > Platalea leucorodia. The sequence continues at coordinate 51,714,758 of NC_138823.1, read as the reverse complement.
GGGAAAAGTATCATTTAAATGCTGTGATTAGCAGCTCCCACTCCCTGCCCTACCTTTGACTTAGTGTTTGCAGAGAAGAGGCAGGTCACAGTGGGGTTACAGCTGGGGAGGAAGGGTGTCGTTCTTAAACAGTGATCTTGAAGATGAAAGAAAAGAGGCAATAGGCAAAGTGAAAGAAAAGAGAGGAGAAAGAGAACACTAGTCCGGTGGCTTGTTTCTTGTACTGTCAAAATACAAGAAAATTCCCTTTTCTTTCTCAGTTTCCAAACCAGTCCCAATGGAAAGGAGGAATTGAGTAAAAAGTTTTAAGAAGAACTGGAAATCAGGATCAAGCATGATACAGTGGAAAATGTTAGTGGGACTTAGGAGGAAAGAGAGAGGATTTTATTAGATAGCAATACATCCTGCATGAAGGATCACGATAAAAAAGAAAGGTCATTCAAGATATAAAGGTAAGTTTAGACAGGCAAAAGCTGGTAGAAGAAGAGAGGATATTCACGTGTATAGACAGTGAGAAAGAAAGATAAATACTACCTCATGTGTAAGTAGGATAATAAATTGGAAAACATGAATAGACAGTGGCAAATAGAGATGGTGGGACTCCAAGGTAAGTACACAGTCTTCTGAGAGAAAGAGAAAATGCCAAGCAAAAAGACAGAGAGAGAAAGCAGAGGGAGGCGGGGGCTGCAATTCTCCAGAGGGAGAGGGAGCAGGCAGTGAGCTACCTTGAATGAGAGTACTTGAGGGAACAGACAGTAAGAAATAGGGCACAGAAAAGGAGCTGATAGGGACAGAACAGAAAATAAGACTTGAAGGACAAGGTAAAAAACCAAGGAGGCCAAAAAAGGAGGAGAAGAAGGCAAAAAGCAGCTGGCACCACCAGGAACGTGGGGCTAGCATCCTTTAGGGTGGATGCCTGTAAGAAATGAAGGTGGGAAAAGACTCACAGAGGCAGAATGGAGGGACAGAAGAGACTAAGACTAAGGGAAAAAAAAGCAGGTATGAGACAAACGCAGGACCAAAAAGGGGATGACCACAGAGATTTCACGGCCAAGTGCACTGTGAGCAAAGGCACCCTGCTCCCTGCCATGGCAGGGCTTTAACTGCAGGTGGAAGCCACCTGCTGCACCACCATCGAACCGTCATGATGCCACCGCAGCACAGCACTCCTGGGAGGGAGACACATGGACAGGAGTGCGAGGCCAGTATGGGGAATAATCCATCAATAAAGCAATGCAACACAAGCAACATGGCAAAGGACTGGCACAGAGCTGGTGATCAATAAGAGAAGGGCAAGCACAGCATCCAGAAAGTGCATAACGGAGATGTACATCTAGCATATATATTATCCGCTAGCATCAGTAAATTGCTGCTTGCTTCCCTCTTTGCCAATTGATTTTATTAATCCTGTCCTCAGATTAAAAAACATATTTTAGGCGATCTTTTGAAAATTACCGCTTTTGCATGGTTTTGGGTAGAAGAAGTACAGAAAGTGACAGGAATCACAGATGGAAAGACGAACGAATCAGCCTGGCTTCAGCGGCCACCGCAGCCTGACACGAAGAGCACGGATAGACGCTGCCTCCTAACTCTTACACAACCAGCGCTAGCAGAGATGATCAGAAAAGTGAAGAGGAGGCTCCCGACTGCACCAAAATCCACAGTGCTGAGCCCGGCCACCCTAAAGCTGGCGTAAAGCTTCATGGAGGCTTGCAGTTTATGTAACGCTAACCATGCATCCTTTTGGGGATGTCAGCTGTGGCAAGCACCCGCTCCATCAGCTGCCAGCGCAGCACTCCCGGGGCACCCCATAGCCCGGGAAGGACGCTTCTGTTTTCTTTCCTTCCGCCCTAAACCACCTTCGTTTTTCCTAAAAATAAATAAATACAGAAATCCCTCAATCCAAGTATATGACGGAGCATTTCACGGGCGCGGTAAGCACAAAGCGGGAGGCCAAACGCGCATCCCCCCGCCCCGCTCCCCGCCGCCGGGCTCACCTTGAACGACATCCTGCACATCGCAGCGCCCCGCCTCCGCGCTGCTCCGCGCCGCTCCGCGCAGCTCCGCGCCGACCCGCGCCGATCCGCGCAGCTCCGCGCCCCGGGGCTGCGCGGGGCCGGGGCGGGGCGCGGCGCGGGGCCGGCGCCTCCCTCCCTCGTGGCTTTGTGCTCATGAGTTTCTGGCTATTATTCCCCTTTAAAGGTTTGGGGTTTTTTTGCAGGGAATGGAGTGTTATGGTTTTTATTATTATTGTTGTTGTTGTTGTTGCTAATCGGTGGGCACAGCTCCTCTGCAGCCGCCCGCACCCCCCGCTCCAGCAGCATCATCCCGAAAAGCAAGACCCCACGGTGGGAACCCACACTGCTCAGCCACTGCTTCCAACCTATAGATCGGGCCTCCGCCGCTCAGAAATAGCACTGAAATGGCCTGAAACCCAGGCACCCCCAGCCCGGGTCCCCTCGCGGAGCTAATGTCACCCCCATGGCACCTCTTCTGCATTTCACAACCTTTTGCCTTCAGATCCAGGAAAAAACTGTCAAAAGGTATCGTTGTGAGTATACCCACGCTGCAGCTGCAAAAGCACGTGCAGGTGAGCGTTCCCTCGCTTGCACGCATCCAGCTATCACCAACACTACCTCCCATGGGTGATGCGCTCTCGTTAGGAAGACAGTAAGTTCTTAAGGGCTTAATTTTAAGCCTTTAAAAATGAACAGCCATAAAGCCAATGCATGTCCTGTTTTGCCTGGCTGCCGCAAATTTCATTCAAAGTCTGTGTGATAGAGAGTAGGCAAAACAGGGCATGCTCTGGTGGGAGATTCCTGAATTTCTTTGCTATTGTTGGTATAAACTGAGCCCTTAGGGATTTTCTTCTTTTGATGTGCACACATAAATCCCCTTCACGAGAAAATTACGCGTGTGCATTGAGAGAAAATACTTGCACTGAGATCCAAATAGTTTATTCTACAAATCTGCAAGTGGAGGATTTTCTGCAGATTTTTTTCCTGAGGCAATATTCATCTGTGCATACAGTAAAACAAACTGTAGGCAAGCAGATGAAAGCTGCTAATAGCATAAGCTCATCTCAGAATGTATGGCCTGGTGTGAGCCTCACCTGAATCACTGAGATCATACAAACATGGAAGATCATTCTGATTTTTTCTTAAACTTAAAAATACTGAATAAGCTCGGTAGATTGCATAGTTAAGAGTCATCCTTGCTCTGATCCCATCGCACAGTGATGCTTGCCCACCGATAGAGGAAAATATTACTAATCTGTACGCACTCCCTGCCTCACCCCTGGAAAATCCCTGTATTTATTCAATCTACTGTGACTAACATGCCAATCTTTTCACATTCATCAGCCAAAATGTTAAATTTTTGGACAAAGAAAAAACAAAGAATTCTCTGGATGAATGACAACAAAAAGGAGACTAACGCAGTATATGTTTTTTGGGGCCTGTATTTATTTTTGATGTCAAGGGACAAAATTTGAAGTGCCCTTCTTAATTTGCCCACAAAATCTGAAACTGCAGCTATTTACAGTTGCACGTGGGCTCCTGTGATTTTACTGTTTTCATATTCAGGTGCAATAATTTGTCAGAACTGTCGACTACAGAAATACATGTATAAGGTATGTTCTTTTTTGGTGACCCTTTGAAAGTTTATGCCAGAAAGCATTTAGAAACGATCTTTTTTGGTGTATATCTCTGTCTATTGTTACACTCTAAATCTGGCATATGGGCAAAGAGGAAACACACCTCATATATATATATAAAACCAAGAATTTATAATTAGTATAACTGAATCTTAGTAGTGTAATCCAAGAATCATTACTAGAGCAGATATAATTATTGCAGAAAAAGAAAAAAATAAGTCTATGCAGAAAAAAAATCAATATTAATAATACTACGGTTAAAACTCATACACACCTCCTGGTTTTTGCTCCTTTTCCTGATAATATCTTCACCTTTCCCCTGCTCTGCTGGGTCCTAAAGTCGGTGGTTTCATTCTGAGGGTGGTGGTCTGGGATGTTACGGTGAGCTGTCAGCATCTGGAGTTGGTCACTGCAGGGAATATGATATTCATGTTGGTGGCTGCTTCTTCCTCCCTCTAGGATCTGCATAGAGTCGTTTTATACGTTTGCCAACAAGCTTTTACATCTTGCTCTTTCTTCAGTGGTCTGCAGCTCCACATTGCAACCAAACCTACTACATCTGATGGCTTTTATGTTTGTTAGATAATATTTTTTAGTTCCTTTTGTTATCCTTAAATCCAGTTTTGTCCAGCTCCAGGTCTGTGTTTTTGTACCTGACTATTGGCGAGTTGTTTATAGCTGTGGGGTCACCAGTGCCAAGCTCGTGTCCCGCCTCTTATCCTCCCATGCCCATGCTCAGGTACCCTGCATCCTCTGTCACCACTTCTCAGTCACACCATTTCTCTATGCTGCATCGTTATCTTACAGTCGTAAAGCCATAGTGGTACTACACAAAGGTAAAAGTAAAACAAATTACTCGTAGACACTTGGTCAATTAGAAAAACTGCTGTTAGAGCTAAACCATGTAAAACAAAGTTGAGGGGGGGGCAACAGAGCAAGTCTGACAAACCTCAGTCCTGAGGCCTTGCAAACTCAGTGTCTGTCACCAGCAGTGGGAATACCGTGTTTTAGGGCTCCATGGTTACACTACCCACATCTCCCCTATTCTTGATTCTTGGCAGGATGTTTAAGGTTGCAAGATATTTGAACTGGTTGGGATTTGCTACCTGTTTGGCAGAATTCATCTGCGGGGCAGCAGGCTGCATTCCTACTACCTAATATTTCATCACAGTGATTATTTCAAATAGCCTGAGTCACGTTGTTTTGTACAAATCTGAAGGGTATCTAAAAATGAGTTGCTGGAACAAATGAAACCATTGCCTGTAAAAGCTGATCCAACTATTCTGTGTAAGTCACAGACAAACCTTACCTAAGCCAGAACAGTTCAGTCACAGCTATATATGGAGAATGAAAAGAAGTGGCACAAATTTTGGGTTAGCCAAAACATTCATTTGGAGATCTTGATCCAAACATCTACAAGTTTTTATGCAAACAGATACATTCATTTCTATTTGCTATAAAAAATAGCGATCAACAAGCAAATACACGTTTAGAAATGTCAGTGAAGAGGAATGTAAGTTTGCTTGCTGTGTATGTAAACGGATAAATATATTTCAGCAGAGTACGGGGGTTAGTATCTGTTTTGTAACTTCAGTGAGCTTGGACATGGGATTCTGCCCCCATCTCAAGAACCTATTGCTAAATTTGACTGCCATCTTCTAGACCCCAGAGCTCTTTACTGCGGGGTGTATCACACCCTGCATCTGTGTAACTCAGGAGATGATACTGCAATGAGAAACATGTTTCTGCTTTGCTTTTTTCTCATTTCCCATATGGCTGTATGTCCTCAGTGTTGATGCATTTGCTTCCAATATCACCTGTATAAAGACCATTGATGGGAGCCTGTGACATTTATTCTCTGACCGTAACTTATTTTTTTCTAAAGTTTTACAGAAGGTGGAGATCTTACTATAATGTTATTGATTTCAGCTGTATCTGCATTGTCTTCTTTCCTGGGGCATTTGCGTCCATGAACATTTAGTTATTTAAATATTCAAAAAATGTAAATAAGTTTGTAGACTTTTCCAGAAATAAATTACTTTATCCAAAGATTAAAAAGAAAAGGTAATTTAAAATGTAAATTAGAGCAATCTTCAGCAGTTTCAGTTACAAATTTTGAAGCCTAATTTTACCCAGACAACAATAGTAATATCCCCAGTTACTATGAAGAGCAAATTGTATTTCCGTTTTACTAAGGTATAAATCCTCTTTCTTACTCTAGTTCTCTCTGCATAATTTGAAAATCCTTGATCATTGCCTTTTAGAGGACTGCTGTGCGTTTCTGCCTGTGGCCTCCTGCGAGTGCTTGGGCAAACCTTTTGTGCAAAAATCTTTAAAAGTAGCCTTTCACTTTGGCTTTCTTACAGTCTCTTGCCTCGTAACTCAAAACACAGACACACAGAACAAAGGGTACTTTTGCAAGCATCAGTGTAAGTTTTTTACACACCGGTTTCCACCAGTAAGATTCAGTATCAGCACACAATAAGACAGCAGCTCTAAAACTTCTTGCTCTTTCCCTGATCTTTGGACCCTTTATGTTGCTAAAGGCTAAAGGCTGCAATGTGCTGGACAGCAAACCGAGCTGGCCAGCTTGGACACCACCAGCATGGTGGTCTGTGTAGACCAAGTCCAACGGCTTGGCTAGCTGAATCAGTTCATGCTGATCTCTCTGGTGATGTCTACGTTAGTGTTTTAGTCTGGATCAGGAGCACACTTCTGAAGTGAATGGCCCGATTGTGTCCCTTTGCTGTGCTGTTCTCATTGTGGAGGGATCTTGTACTATGCAAACTGGATGCCTTTTTGAACTAAAGTCGAAGAGTTTCTCCAGGAGCAGACTTAGTGGACTGTAGCTGCAAATGGGTATTCATGTCCTGGGACTGAATGACAGCCAGTCTGAATTAAAAAAACCCACGCAAAGCCAACATGAAATGGGTACAGCGTAGACCTCAGGTCCTCAGCACCATTTGCTCTACAGATCCACTCCTGGTAGTCTGCACTACTTGCGGATATAGACAGCCTGTGTTGTCCAAAGTAGATTGCTACGGCTACCATAACTAGCTTAGATATCTCTACATTGCAATGCAGTCTTTAGTGTAGAAAAATGCCTAATAATAAGCTGGCTGGTATAGCCACATTGACCGACCCTCCTGCCTGAAAAGTAACCAAAGCCTTGCGCCACTGCTCCTTCCCCATACGTTGTGTGTATTCTCTGATCCAGTGAGGATCAGAGATTATTTGCCCAGGACTTATAGATGTCCTGCAGTACCTACAAATGGGCCACAAAACATCTGGAAATCTGTCTGCCCACTGTGATTTATTGTAGACTTCACGTACATGTGCTCCATCAACCCTCTACATGAACTCGACCTTTTCAGGGTGCACTATGCCTAGGCAAATTCATGGTACAAAGCATGCACAATAGATGTAATACTTTCCAAGCATGCTATATCTAGTAAGCACAGCTCATGTCATCAGCTTGTACCTGTGAAACAAGAGCGATACACCCTGGAGTGCCTGGGCATGCCCATCCTCTGCCTGGGAGTATTAATCGCTCCTAATCCAGCATGCTATACCACCTGGGAGTATTCTTCTGCCCAAAGGGAATCCTCAGCTGCTTCTCGATTGCAACTTTTAATGCCCTTTGGCTCCTTCATGGGCACTTAGGGTTGAATATCTCGGCTTCCTTCTTTAAATGAGAATAGCACTGCTCATCTCATGTGAAACACTTGAACAACCACAGATCAAATCAGCTGTGTGTCTCAGATGGATCATTGCTTATGTAATTAGCTAACCTTTGTTTGCAAAATGCTAGGACATTATGAGGTGAATATTAATTTGAGTGCAATATATTATTGTTATTCCAACTGTCTTTCAACATATTTTTAGACAATTACTTTTAAAAAGATGAATAGTGATGGATCTGAGATGCATTTCTAAATTAGTTTGGCAAACTGATATTTTACTTCCAGCATTCACTTGTGTTTACGAGGAGCTTAAATCATGAAAGCAGCAGTACACATCCATCAATGTGTCACTGTGAAGATGCATAGACACACACGCACGCACACACTAGGTGCCTCACAGCCTTGCTACCAAGGTGGTATGTAATCCCCTAACTTCATCTATTTATGAACGAAAAAGATGCTGTTCATTTCAAGCCAAAATGTTACTCTTGCTAGCACTCTGTGGACAAAGATTTCAATAATATAACTTCAGGAATATCTCAAGACAGTGAAGTCAGAAAGTCCTACTATACAATGACAGTTCCTAGGATTAATTCATAGGATTGCATCAGGTTAATTCATGCTGTAATGTCTTTCCAGTATACTTGCACCCTCTTTTATGAGACCTGTTTCAGGCTTTGGGAAGCACTTATCCATGATTCTTTAGGGAATCTTACTTGGTTTTGTCGATCTCTTTGTTGTAGAACCTAATTTAATTTGAAAGTGGAATATTGCAAAATTCAGAGAAAATTAATCTAATAGATTGAGTGACTATCAATCAGTTTTACAATTACCAGGAACACTATAGTCTTTAACTCAACTCGTATACTGAACTTTTCATGTAAAGAATTTTTTTTTTTTTTTAAGTCATACTTGTATCTCTGTCATACAGGTGGTAATGCCTAGGTAAGGCAAACTGAGCAATTTTTCCAAGATCTCATAGCAAGCTCATAGAAGGTTTGGGATTAGATTCTGTATTTGGCTGAAACATAAACCTCTGAAAAATATCATCAGCATATATTCCATGTAACATATTGGAAGTTTAGCACTCATTCAGTCCCAATGCCAAACTCTAGTCACACAGTGCTTTCTACTTGTTGTCTCCACTGAGTATAGCTCAGGCTTCTTAACTAGAGTCTTTTTTTGTGCCAGAGAAACAAATAATCTGCTGTGTGCCTCTAAGAAAGTTGTGTACTGTAAAGAAACCACAAATTCACATTACAGCTTTTCTGCTAACATCCATCATTAACTCTCTGTAAGTAGGCAATGCAAGATCTCTCGTGCACCTAGTATAAGACATGTATTTTATTCCCAGGACTTCACGGAGAAGTGTAACAGGTAGAAGTTCCTATCCCTTAAATAGCACTGCCCTTGGAAAAAAATGTTCTATTCCTACCTTGCTCCAAGAGATGCAGCAGATGTCTGCTTTGCTTAGTAATTTGAATTCCAGCTGCTTTGAGCTGTGTAACACAAACCTCTGCGGGACACAGCAACCCATTCTAACCAGCTTTCATGAGATCTGTTCAAAGGCAGAGTTTCCCATGAGAGCTTTTCCTATGACGCTTGACTGCTCTGCCTTCATTGCTGTCCACTACCAGCTTCTGTTTAAGAGCTGATAACAGATTTTAGTAATCCGGAAAGTAAGTCTGCGAAGTGCTGGCAAAAAGAAGTTCCTCCCAATGGCTGGCCCACACGCTGAATAAGGGCTACCAATTATTCCTTTCACACAGGTGATGGAGCTCAAGGCTGAAGCTTTAAATGTTCGTACTGAATTCAGACTCTGATGAGTGACTGTGCGGAGAGGGATGCTCTGAAGTGTGGAAGAAACAAATGGTCAGTCTGTCTTGTCCAGAGTTACAGCAAGTCAGTATACCTTTAAACAGTTTATCTTTATGCATTTATTTCATTATAAAAGAAGCAGAGCAGTCATTTAAGATATGCCTGAGTTTAAATCATGAAAACAATAGGAAGACTGTAGCAAGTACTCTTCCAGTTAATGCTGAAATGGTGGGATCTTTCCAGCATGTTATTAGTTTCCTAAAATATATTGTATCTTTTGCATTACCTGAAGTTGCTACTTTTACTAGACTGAGAAGTCTTGAAGTTTGCATTATGACGGTACTGGTGAAATCTGTGAAATACTAGAATTTTAAAACAATATAACTAAAGCTTCACTTCTTACAGTATAAGATCATAATTAATCTACTTCTCTCCTTTCCAAAAAAAGACAGAAATCATAAATGTCCTACAAATAAATTGCCTTATGATTATGCACTGTTAGTCAATTTAAATTCCTCTTGTTCAAGAAAATGTATTTAAATCATCAGCAATAACTTTGATAAAGCAGTCTATAAAAACAAAAGATTTTCCATCTGGCCTATCATTTACATTAATCTTTCCCTTGCTAAACTGTAGCATAACCAGCTACATGGGCTGTTTCTTGTTTCTATATTTACAAAAATACAAGCCTGTTTTACTAAAACTAGTGTATAAAGAATGTACTTTGAGTTACTCTTTATTTTGGGAGATACTGTTAGAAATGAATAGTGATCATAAGAGAAATAGTGAAAATTACTTTAGAAACAAATCCTGCAGACTTCTCAGGAAAACTGTACTAAATATTTATGTATCCCATAAACCTCTTAAAAATAGAATGGAGAATTTACAAAACTGGATGTGAAAAAGCAGAAGTTTATCTAATAAAAGACATAGTTTACCCACCATGTTCGTAACTGTATGCATTCATCCTTCTAGGGAGCTGTTACCTTGAATCTTTCTTTTCACGCCATGGTCCTTTTGCTGAGGCCTCCTATGATATCAAATTTCGTATCAAATTTTCTGGTATAAGCTGGTGTAAGGACACCTAGCTGCTAGGAACCGCACGAGTGTTACTAGCTTCCTTCATGTGGACCTTTGAACTGATGCCTGGGCTAGTGGCCGAGGAATCAGAGAGAAGTTAGCATTGTACTTGAATAAGTAGTACAGAATAATTTCTACAAATTGTCATTTGAGTGTTTCAATGAATTTGCTCTTTTGTTTCCTCTTTTCCATTTGTTCCCAGCAAATTAATCCTTTTAGCCACAGAGATTAAGCGACATGTCAAGGAAGTCAATGAAAGGACTACAACTACCATCTAAGACCAATTTCCAGTCCAGTATAAGCACCAGCATACCACGTTCACTTTAGTGCAAATGCCTTTCAGCCTTCAAACAGCTGAACTTAAACCCCTCTATGTTAGCATCTGTACAGGTACATCATGCTTTAAATTTTTTTCTCCTTCCCCTCCTAGTCATGGCATTTTGCTCTCCTGAAAGTTTTATTACTTTAAGACAGCATGTACAGATTGTGACTGTATATTTTCTTTATCTATCATTTCCTTTTCCTTTCCCTGCTCATCCTCTATATATGTTGATTTTATGACTCAGTCTGAAATTGACTGTTTACCTATTTTCCATCTGCTCAGCCAGAGAGAAGCCAGTGAACCTGCATTCAGGTGCTTTGGGTTTGTTTGCAGGCCTTCTAATTCCACACACGCCACTTAATTACTGACTGATACTGGTGCAAATAATGAAAACGGCTGTCTGAGTCCATGGAGAATCTCAACTTGATGGGCAGTGAAGCTCTCGAAATATAAAGGCATATTCAAACGAAATCAGATCGTGGCCATTTTTCCCAGACATCGCTTGTGTATTATTGTATATAACTCTACTATGGGAGGTGATGTGGGTCTGAGAACATATGTATCGCATGAGTGTGAGAACAGTGCATGATATATCCCTTATGCTGCTATGCTACTATCCCATATGCTAATATGCTACTAAAACAACAGATTGTCTAGGGCTTGCTGTTTTTTTCCCACAGAATATAATTGACTCCTATTCTTGTAAGTGGAAGTTTTGCGTAACTAACAAAGATAGATAGAAAAAAAATAAATATAAGAAATTCTAGTTATCATCCTAAGCCTAAGTAAAGAGATTTGTTAAAGGGGGACACACCTCATTAGCGCGACACAAGAACCACAAAACTGCTCTGTATTTAGCACAGAAGTGTAAGATTCTTTCAGTCTCATTCATGTGAGACATTCTGAATGGCAGAACTGTATGGGTTTCGTTATTTCTTATCTGTCCCAAAAGCCGTGTCCGAGGACAACAGAAGCCATTGCAGAGCATAACTTTCAGGGTCCAAACACTCTCAGATGGCTCCCTAGGAGCTTGCCCCACTCAGTAAAACTGATCTGGTAGATTAGTTTCATCCTCACTTGGAGAGAGTGGAAGTCCTCAAAGGAAGGGACTGAAGGTAAGGATGACAGGACATAAGCAAGTTTGATAGGAGGCACCTCTATACATGCAAGAGGGAAACTACTTATATTGCCAGGTATAAAATTTATTTGAATTACTGGCTATAGCTCAGTTTGTTCAGTTTCTCTGTCTTATGCCTCGCTGGTCAGAAAATCAATCCACTAATTGAAAAGAAAAAACTTGGCTAAAGAACATAGGGACACAGCTGTATGATAAAATACCCAAATGACAAAATAATATTACAGCAGAGCTAAGAAGCTAGCACTATCACATCTCCTAATGAAGTGTCTGATAATTAACATGACTGAAACCAATTGGTATTAACACAAAAAAAATAGAGATTTATAAAAGTTATAACTCTTATAATTATAAATCCCTCTTCTGTAGAGAATTTTTATAGTGTATTATATCTGTGCTATGGAAATCTATAATTGTGCTTAAAAAAAATTTAGCAACGATATTCATTAAATTTTATGCACTTTCACAAGGGATTTGTTCTAAATTTACTATCTTTTCCAAGTTCCAAAAATAAAAGTAAGTAAATCTTAATGTTCTTGAACTGCCTCTGTTTGAATTCTTAGTTATATTTGTCGCCTAATCCTCAGCTGGAATAAACCAATATGACACTAGAGTCTCCTCAGTTTATACTGCTGAAGGTCTGGCTTCCTACCACATTTAAACATAAGGTTCTATTTAAAGCTTAAGAACTTGATGAGACTATGGTCAAGCTAGAGCTGAGGTTGAAGTAAACCTGAGGCAGTGTCTAAATTTGTGACAGCAACCCTACCTAAAAATACAAAAGCCTTGCTGGAAACAGATCCCAGAAAAAACACTGCCTTTTTAATAGAGATCAGATTATAGAAAATTCTTGCAGAGAAAACCATGAAATTCAGATGCCAATCTAATCTAAGCAATGGTTTGAAAGTCTGTTAACAAAAGCAGTTTACAAAGAAGTGGTTTCCATGAGGAGCTGCTCAGCGTACGGTGGCAGGGAGTCTGTGCATAGTGGTTTTCCCCGATTATGATGGCCAAAGCAGCAATAATAGCACCGATGTCAGCAAATAAAAAACAGGATGTGAAAAATACGAGAGTAGACATTTTATTTTTACCCAGATGTTTGACCCGAAGTCATTGGATACTGACCAAAACGAGTACATGCTTCTTCACAAAGAATCAGACATTATATGACCAAGATTGTTTTCTTCTTTTTGAACTTTAAGTCCATGAGCAACTCTATTAAATAGTACAGAAAGCCAAGAATAAAAAGGAAATCCATTAAGAAGCAAAACAATAAAGTTGATGGATTTTAACGTTGCCCATTAGAAAGTTTCTTCAAGTAAAAAAAAAAAAAGATACGTCAGGCTCTGTGGAGAATGGTCAAGTGTAATTTGCTTAGGGAGTTTTAAGTTAGCTCTACCTTTAGCTGCATGCCCCAGAGTGTTCTTCTTGACTTATTCTTTCAAACTGGATGGCAAAGACGACGTGTCTCATTTCCAGGGTTGCCCTAGCCCCTAGGATACTGAGTGAGTAAACATACAAAGACTGAGAGGGACTGGCATGACTTCTACACACTGGCTACTGATGATGACTCGTGGTTTTGCTTTGAAAATGCAATTTGCCTTCTCCTGAATGGGGAAAGTGTTGTAAAGTACCAAGCATTCACCTTCCCTCCTCTTTTGGCTTAGTACTTCTCTGCAAAAAAAGGGTGTGAAATACCAAAGCTAGGTCTCACATCAGCCACATAGACATTTTCAAGTTTTTTGTCCACAATCCCATCAAGTCTTTTACAGTTGGACTTGATGATTTTAAAGGTCTTTCCCAACCTAAATGATTCAATGATTCTGTGATTCTAAGTCATGAGTGGTCGCTAGGAAGATGTTTGTAGCTAGAACATTTCAAGAGAGACCAAAATATATAAAAAATTGCACTTAACATGTCATGGACTTGGAAAAGGCTCTAACATAGTTTGTTACTAGTTGTGCAGTCTGCCAAAGGCGTGCATTCAGACATCATGCATTAGAGGTGTGCAGCAGTACTGAGAGGCAGTTCAGTGAGCAAGTCGCCTCTTACATGGAGGATCACAACTTAGCCTATCTCTATTCAAAACTGTAATGACTGGCCTGATCAGAGGGTTAAGGAAAAGTCTTTCATTAGCTTTTCCTAGTATGTTATTCAGCAAAGACAAAGTGAAATATCTAGAACAATCAAGAGCTACTTCAGAAGATGGTGGTTTGAGTCAGCCAAAGTAGATGAGATGCTTCACTGAGAGAGACAATGAGAAACCAGCCAAATGAGATGGTACCATTTTAAGTCTATACAAGACTGTAATGGGTCAGGGTTGAGCTATGATGAGAATGTGGGTGCAGATGTTGCAATTTACCTTGAGAGCCCTTGGAAAGTGAGAGAATTCATAGTGGTTTTCTATTATAAGAATATGTCAAGTAAACTTAGGAAGCAGAATGTGCAGGAAAATCTTAGAACATGAGCTTGCTGGCTGGCAGAAGAAAAGACAGACCTGATATTATGCTGTAGAGGGATGCTAAGTAAAATGGTAGCTACTAAACTACTATGCACCAAGCACAGTTGCATGGCAATGCAACATTATGCAGACAACCGATCATGAAAAAGCTGAAAGAGCATCAACTGAGATACCTGAATCATGTGAGGTGATAGGACAGAGAATAAGAGAGGCTCCAGCTGGATGGATAATATGATCTAGCAGGCACAGTACAAGGACATTTTAAAAAAAAATGGTCTATGAAGAAGGATGGTGTCATCCTAATGTGTACATCCAGAAAGAAAGAGGTGAAAGAAATAAGAAAAAAGAATTCAAACAAAAGGACAAGACGAAAGTGCAGTTCTGAATAACTAAGTTCTGGATTACTCTAAGCATTGTAGGCATCTAAACTATTTCGGCTGACAGAACTGCATTTTAGAGCGTGGTCCTAGCTTCTGTGTTCCTCAGTATTCCAATTATAAAGAGAATAAGTTCTCTTTTTCAAAGTGATATGGTAGGGTCCTCAAATACTGTGGTACAAGAAATTTTTGCAAGATGAAAAAGATACTTTCATCAGAAAAGCAGAGACCAAAATTATCTTAGCAGAATACATCTTTCCTGATGAAATGCAATGAAGACATAGGGCTTGCCAGCACATAAATGTACACTGCAGCATTTTGCTGTTAAACCGAGTGTGCGCAAGTAACCTTATTGTAGCCTAGGTGTGGTGTGAAAAGCTTTTAGTAAAACTAATGGAAGTTTACTTATAGACACAAACTGAATAATAATCATGCATAAGCATTTACGGCAGGAGGTGATAAATGCCTTATTTCCTTGATAAAAGTAGGAAGCCTAATCTGAGCTTGAAATGTCCTAGTTGGGTATTTACACTCTAGGCTGCAGATGGGCTTAACTGATAATAATATTGAAAGAGTAAAGAGAGCTCCAGTACTCTGCAGGAAGAGTCTCCCACAGACTAAATCTTTAGGACTGGCTTCAACATAAATGCCAGATATGAAACTTTTATGGGGGGACGAGATGCACAATTTAATCTTTAATGATCACTGAGTAGAGACTCAGATCTATCAATGCTGTCTCTTAAGTTCTGGGGTACTTAGTGCCACCTTCCCCTTCCTTTGGTAAATTATATTACGCAGGAGCTAAATACTACCACTAGTATTACTCACTGAGGCTGTTTTTTGACGATCTCGTTCTCATTGCAGATTTCTGGTTGGTGAGCTGAATATGCCAAGTCCTGAATATGTTATGAAATGGTAGTATGACATGAGATGTGCTATGCTGCACATATCAGTAAGAGAATGAAACAGAGAAATTATATCAGCAAGGCTATTTTGGAGCAAACATTCTTGACTTGAAGTTTAAAATCCATTCTTAAATTAACATCTTTTAAAATAGAAAGCGTGAACACAAAGAATGATCTATAATCATAGCAATGTAAATGCCTGCTAATGTAATGTAATCTGTTTATCTTAAAATAATACAGATCCAGAAACACTTTCAGTTGCCTACATTTATTCAGTAAAGTGCTCGACATCTGTCAAGTAACAAAGTCTACTCCTTGCAGACAGGAAGAAACAAGGAAAGCAAACCTTATAAAGGCTGAAGGAAAAAGGAGGAGAGGATTTACTGGGAGGAAAAAAGGGCAGGTAGCTGGAGAAGAGTGTTTTATGCAGAGGGCCACTGTCTTATAAATGCTGATTGCTGAGAGCTGCCAGCTAATAAATTCTTATCTGTGTTTCTGGAACCCGGAATTACAACAAAAGATGACATGAGGGGAAGATGAAGTATCATCCCACAAATTATCGATACTGACCTTTTTACAGGATGAAGTTCTACGTTAGATAGGGCGAGCCGAAGCTCAATGAAGTCAGTACGTGTTTTTCTGTGGGTTTCTGCTGGCTTTGGATTTGGCTTAAAATAGATTAAAAAAAAAAAAAAAAAAAGAGATATGGAGTTTAGAAATTTGGAGAGTCGCATTCAAGAAAAAATTTCTCACTCCTTTATTCTCCTTACTCTACCCTTCCTTCCTGTGGTCCTGAAGCCCTGCAGAAGCCAGGCTAGACTCCTGCCTGTGCATGGCCATACCACAGCCTGCACAGTGCTATCAGACCAGGATAGCACTGAAAATTTTCAGTTTTCCATTTGCTAGTGACAGACCACACTGTCATTATCATCTCCACGTATACACCCACACCCCTGCTCCTGTCTGCTTCCTCACATACATAATTCACTCTGGCTTTACATAGCTCCAGGGCCTCTGCATAAATTTTTTGGTCACTTAAACTTTTTATAGAAAGCAAGTTATTGAGTACCTGTGCTGGGAATGCCACTATAAACATCTTTTTTCCAACTGCTTTGAGTCAAAGGCAAAAGTTGTCATAACATTTTTCCTAAAATCTGTCCACGTCTTTAGGTATCTCTAGAGATTTTTCAAGACAACGTAAAAGGTGGCATTTTAGTCTCCATTTCTAGAAAACACACCGAATAAAAAAAGCTTGTTTGGCATAAGTGCTTAACAAAAGGACAGAAAAATCACCCGGAAGGCCAGCAAAATCTTTTTAAATCTAGCTATACATTAAGCAAAATGAACATAATTTTATGAGGAAGGGAACAGGAGGATTTCTTCCTCTCTTTTTCTACCTGATGATAGCCTAATTTTCTGAACGTTTGCAAAGATTCATCCTTGTTTTTAACTTTTAGGAAACCAGATCCAAGACCATGTCATTATTTTACTAAAGTATTAGGTTCTTGCTCACGTAAGCCGTGTTTTCTCATGTGATACTTCCCAATAAATTCACTGATACTCCCTGTTTGAGAAAGGACACCTCTTGTGAGCAAGGGCTGCCTTTTGTGCTGTGCAACCTACCAGACAGCTTCCAAGAATCTGCTCTTTAAAGTCAGATTGCAAAGGATCTCCTGCAGCTGGATTCCTTACCTGAACTACCCGCAAAATTATGCCAGAAAAATTTGTCAGGTATTACTCTGCACAAATGCAGTCAAAGAAAATTTGGAGCAGATTCTAGTAGACACAGGATTTAGCTCTCCATCTCAAATTCTTAGTTTAGGCACTTATTTTCTATACTTTCACAATACATTCTGTAATTTTTTTAAAGTTTCATCAAATGTATTTGAATCACCAGGTTTATGTTCTGCTTATTCTTATTCTAGGCTTATGCTTCTCAGAAAACCCTTCCCAAGTGTTTATTCTGGAGACCAGAGACAGAGGTGCAGAAGAAGAGTTCAAAACTCAAAAGATGGAAGTGCTGCTTATAATCCCCACACATGCAGAGGCAGGGCTCTGTGCAAGAAGTGTGTCCAAACTGACTAAAGGTTATTTCTTTTGCAGTTATTTCAGTTTGAAGCATTCATAGCAAAAGATGCCTTGTCATTAAAATCAACAATCCCACCACTGGAGTCCAGTCTGTAGGAATGTACAGGATAACTGGAGTAAACTAATTTCCCGCAATGTTGTGACAGACAGTAAGCTGAAGAGGAGAAAATCTTTCACAGCTTGCTGGGTATATGCAGAAGCAACATCTTTCGGAGATTGCTAACTGAATGTCCATCCTGGAGATAATCTGACTACTCTGAAAGAGATTGTGATGATTTTATAATCTTCATAATTGTAATCTTCATCAGTTCCTCTTAATATTGTACTTTATAATGGATTTCCCTTAAAGTACCCAAACGTTTCTTTTCTACAGGAACGTGCTCTGCTCAGCTTTTATTCAATTTGATTTAATTCCTCTAACAATGAAGAGGACAAGGATGCTCAGCAAGTTAATGGATGGCAGGTCTTTGTAAGCACTTGCTTGCTGTGGACTTAAAGGACACTTAGATACTTCAAGATCTCCATTTGTAAAACCTGATCTACTCAAAGTGTCTTAGGATTTAACAGGTTTTCAAGAAATAGGTTGAAAAGACCAGTGGATATTCTACCTGATAATGGGGCATTTTGTTTAATGGAATGTTTTAAAGATAGTGTTACTTGTCTGTATTCAAACCTCTCGTAGTTTTTATGAAGTACAAACTATTGTAGGAAGTGATATGATTGGCATGTGCAATAAGATAATTTCCTTTCCACAATGTCACAGTTGGAAAAGGAGAATATTTTTAAGCTGCTCTAGGAATTGAAAGCATTTATCGATAGAATAGCCAAATCTGATACATTTAAATTGGCAGCATGCTACATTTATGAAAGCCAGCTTTTTCTACAGAGGACACAAAAATTGTCTCTTACAGATATGTCTCTATAGTGTGCTAAAGCCATAGTGGCACAAAACCAAGGGTGGTGATATTTTCTTGCAGACAAAATCAATAGCTTGCGGCTGGTGCTTCTTGAAACTGTATACCAGGGATCTCCCTTGCTAGTGCTGTGTGGCATGTAGCAAAGCCCTCATAAAGTTAGGAAATACTTTGCTACTCACATGAATCACTATTAAAATATTAGAGGTATGTGTATCTAGCCATATCTTTGTGCCTGAGTCTGGCAAATTTTATTAAGAGAACTGAGCACTGGATGCGTTAGCGTGTGTGGGGTTGGACATGTGAATGGGTATGAAACTCAGGATAGCAATGCCATTAATCCTGATACAGATGACGTAGTTCTCCGGCCTCCTTCTCCCTCCCCAGCCTCCCCTCCGGCTTCTGTGTTATCCAGAGCCTGTGCCAAATACCTGGTCTAGTGGAAGGTGTCCCTGACTGTGGCAGGGGGGTTGGGACTAGATGCTCTTTAAGGTCCCTTCCAACCCAAACCATTCTATGATTCTATGAAAAAGACAGGAGGTTCACTGTCTGCCTTGGATGAGCAGGAACACCCGTTTCACAAGGAGCGGAGAGCACTGGGTGTCCGTTGTAGCGCGGTGGCCTGGGCTGCACGGTTTCCAGCAGCCTCAGAGCACTGAAAATGGCAAGAGGAGGCGTGATTTCTGCAGCACAGTTGCGCAGGGTGTCTTCCCAAGGACCTGCAGGTAGAAGCAGGGTATACCTTGCGTGGAGATAGCTCTGCGCGAGGAGAAAGCCGGGAAACCTTGATTTTACTGCCCGTATGTGACGTGAGAGGTCATGGCTTACGAGCGTGGGATGCTCTGAGATTCCTTCACGGTCCGTTAAAAATATTGACCCGCACACTTATCGAGGGAGGATCAGAGAGCGCCAGCTGAGCCGTGGGGTGGCGGGGGGTGCGTGTGCGTGCGTGTGCCACCTCTCGGGATGCCCGCGGAGCTGGGGGTCAGGGCACACACCTGGGGCAGCCCCGCCGCCCCGCAGACCCGACCCTTCCCCGCCCACCGCGGGCCCCGGGGCCGCGGCCCGCTCCCCGCTCCGCCCGCCGCCCCGCAGCGGGGCTGCATCTCCTCCGCCCCGCCCCGCCCCGCCCCAGCCCGCGCCCCGCAGGCAGGGAGGCGCGGGCAGAGCGCGGGCAGCGCGAGGAGGGCGGGCAGCCCCCTGCCTCCTCCTGCCTCCTCCTGCCGCCTCCCGGCCCGGCCCGCCCGCCCACCCACCGCAGCTATAGGGCCGCCCGGGGGCGGCGAGGGCAGAGCCCGGCGCAGGATGGCCGCGGGGCCGGGCTCCCCGCTCCTCTGGGCGCTCCTCCCGCCGCTCCTCACCCTCTGCCCCGCTCAGCCGGAGCCCCCCGCTTCCCGCGGGATGGGGCTCAGCCTCCACCCGCCGTACTTCAACCTGGCCGCGGCAGCCAGCATCTGGGCGACGGCCACCTGCGGGGAGGCGGCGGCGGGCGGCGGCGGGCGGCCGGAGCTGTACTGCAAGCTGGTGGGGGGGCCGGCCGCCGCCCCCCTGGGTCGCGCCATCCAGGTAACCGGGCCGCCGTCCGGGGAGCTGCGGGGGTGCCGGCGTTACCCCGGGCTGCGGGGTCTCGTCTTCTCCAGCGTTTTCTCTCGGCTGGGCGTGTGCCCCGGCAGAGGAGGGGAGCGGGGACCCAGCGGGACCCCGGGCAGGGGAGCGCTGGGAGGGGTGGAGGCGGGCAGCGGCGCCTCTGCCCGCGCCTCTGCCCGCGCCTCTGCCCGCAGGTGTCGCGGCACCTCCGGCCCCGCTGCGCCCGCCGCTCCCGGTGCCCACGCTGCTGCGGCGGCTCCCGGGGATGCCTGAGCCGCTCGTCCCGCCGGGCGGCTGGAGGTGGCTGAGGGAGTACCCAAGCCGTGTTTTGTGGCCTCAGCGCTTGGCCCATGGTCCGCGGAGAGCAGCGTTGATGCTGCTGGGAGTAAAGCAGTGAGCCTAGGGGGAACGGCGGGGGACGTACTGCACTGGGAACCCCTCGTTGGGGAGCGGGCATCTCTCCGGCGGGCGGTGGGAAAAGAGCTCCGGTGGCTTTGTGGTATTTTACAAGCGCTAAACGTGAGGCTCGTCATCTGTGCCTTGCATTGCGTGTGGGCAGAGGTTCCTTGGGACTCTGACAGGGAGTAGGAGCACACAGGGCAGTGAGGATGATGACATTCTCTCCTAGCATAGCATAAGGTTACTACACGCATTTTGTGCCAGTCACAAAAAAACCAGCAATAAACGGCAAAACTCCTGGCAAAGGGTTAATGGAAGTATCTTTTTCCTTTGATAGAAACTTGTATGAACATGTCTGTTAGATGGTAAGGAAGGAGTAACAAATGCACCAAACTCTGTGATGTACTGTGATGGATGTTCAGTATCAGTTTGATCAGAACTTTGTTAAAGGGGGGACTTTCCTAAAGCCTCAGACATTCCAAAGTTATTTTATTTGTATTCTCTCTTGGTGGGAGGAGAAGGGAGCCAGAATGAAACCGCAATTTGAAAGGGATTTTGAAAGCTTTAAGGTCCACTTTCTGACTCCAGGCAATACAGAAAGAATCCAAGTAAATTTTTAGCATGTTGGAAGAAGGGTTAGTGTTTTGAAGTCTTATGAAGCATTTGTATGTTTTAATAGTGAATTAGCACGTCATATGTGTTTTCAGAAGAGGTTCCAGTGGATAAGAGAGTTTTTATTTTCATTTTTTAATGGGCACAGGTGCTCAAGAGAGGGAGAGAGGACTAAGAAGGTGCAGCATATGTACTCCTTGTCATGTGCCAGAAGGGAGCATGCACCATCATGCAGCCTGCCCTCGCAGTTCATTCTGCAGCCACAGCCAGCAGCGTGCTTTGCCCTGAACTTCTCTCTGCCATGCCTCCCTGCCTCACCATGAAATCGCAGTTTCCCTTACATCTGTGTAGTGCCCTCTGTCATAAAAAGCTCAAAGGGCTTTGGAGATGCTTACAGGCTGAGTAATACACAGTCTTACTAATAGGAAAACCAGGTAACAGGTATTACATGCCAAAACCAAGGCTACAAAAAAAGGTTGTGATGATCAGGAAACTGCTTGGTCCTCTGTTTCTAACACACCTCTGAAGTTTAGGCATCCATCCCTCCACACTGAACGCAACACCCATGTTTAAAGTTGCCTGAGACAGCCATGCCACCAGGTGAATAGCAAGCCCAATAGTCTCTCAGCAACACGCTATAGCCCACTGCTGCAGTGAAATCTCATACTAACATGCCTTGGGATATCAGAAATCACAGTATAACAAAAATCAGCCAAAACAAACATCAGATAAAGATGTCAAGCAAGCGTCAAACGAAGCCTGTTTGTGATGCACATTGCCATTGATGGTTTTTGTAATTGTAATTGTTCCCTTTATATACTAATACCCATCTGGAAATGCGGGTTTGCTGTATATAGGTAGAGGCTAGAAAGGAGGGGAGCTCCTCTTGTTAAATATTTGCCTTACAGGTCCTAGGTTAGAGGGCAGTTATGGCTCATGCCCGATTCAAGTTCCCAGAAGGACTCCTGACAGCTCAGCCCTGGCACAAGGAAGCATGTTGTGCCTCTTGCAGCGTTTGTGTAAGCATGGCTACAGCAGCGTCTCTCTGCAGTTTTAACAAAGCCCCATTGAGATACATAACATGAATGCTTCTGTGCTTTACCAGTAGTTGTTGTGGTTCAAGAAGGGCTGGAAAGTCTTTCAAAAGGCCAGGGAAATCCAGCCATGGAAAATGCGATAACAGCACAATGTACGTATTATCAAGCCACTCCACCTCACAAGTTCAAAGACACTGTAAATAAGAGAATCTCTTCTTTCGTGGAAGATTGGAGAGAAGTGCATTAAACTCTTGCAGAAGCTGAGCTTACGTGGAAGGATTTAAAATCAGCATAAGTATTCACGTGTTGTTTCTTAAGAGTCTGAGGGAAGGTCATGTGGCTTTTACATAAAGTGATAGGTGTAATAGCCACCGTGTCAGGCCAGTTCAAGGTAAAACAATGCCGTACACTTGACTCACTTGCTTTTGGGGTCTCTGCAAGGCTGGACTGCAGCTGTTGCTCTATGAATAGGGAAATTGGAAAGAAGGTGCGGAGGCTGATCCTCTTTCTGACGACGGGAGCAGACAGCTCTGTTGCCAGTGCTATCCCAAGCACTCGAAATAAGGCAAAGAGAGGAAAAGCAGCCCCAGCTTCGTTTCCACTGCTCTGCCATTGGCCTCTCTTGTTCAGCTTGTCGTTTGGTTATGTGTCTTTTAATGAAGCCTTTAGTACCCAGCAAATCCAGAAAGGGCGTTTGGAAGTCATTTAAAGCTCTTCTGCGAGGTGATCGGTGGGGTGGACAGTCCCTTCACAGGCAGCTCAGCCGAGGCTCTTAAGGCAGTGCTGGCCACATGCTGTGGAAAGCAGTATGTTTTCCCTTATTTAGCGCATTGGCAAGTGGGACAATGACTTAATAAGAACAGTGTTGAGTGAAGAGATGCGCTGCAGTGTAAAATATTTCAGCAACTGATAGATAAATGGCATGCCTGGTTTTGTCTGCCAATCTGTTTGCAGTGGTGTGCGGGTGTGAATTATAGTTTAACTGCATACCTGTCCTGCCCTGCCAGCGGGCACAGAACTGCCAGGTATTAAATGGTGAACAAATCCTTCATTGTTGTCCCTTTCTATAGCTTACAGGCGAGACATTTTGATCCCTGGATGTCCCTGGTCCGCACCGGTGTATTTCAGCAAACTCCTTCACGCAGTTCCAGTTTTCTCCTTCACTCAGGAGAACCAGGGGAAAGGAGGGTAACAAGGTCACCAGCAAATGCACACCTGCCTGTCTGATGAACTGCAGCCAAAATCAAACAAAGACTGGAGGCCCAGTCTCCTGGAATGGAGACGTGTCCTGTAGCAGACAGGCCGAGCATGGCGTGCCTGAGATACTGCCAGTAGGAAGCAGGGAAGGCTGCTCTGTCCAATAATTTATTTTCTTTCATTTTTTGTTTTGCTGCCTTGTTGGCAGGGTTGCTGGAATGTACTTTAAATAACTGAAACTCCAGCTGTTGCAATAAAATTCTTTGAATTATGTGCCTAAAAAGAAAAAGAAGGTATCTTGAGTTCAGATCAAGTGCTCTGGTATACTGCAATCACATAGGTGCATGTAAATGTAACACTTGCGTTTAATACTCGCCATGGTTTCCTGCTCATTCAACCTTTCTTTGAGGCTGTTTCCAGATCAGAGCTGAACCTGCTGTAGCAGCAACTGCTTCCCTTGTATTTATTTCCAGCCTGATCACTGTGAACATGAATTTAGATCTAAAGACCACGCTTCATGCACGTTATAAAACTATTTAGGGAAGCTTGTACTGTTGTAACATATATATATCAGTACTCCAAGTATGCATTTGTCAGGAGAGATGCTCTGATGTGGTGGTAACTGCAGTTGTTGGTGCATAGATTGATTTCTCAGTGTATTGATTTTGCAGATAGTGACACAACGTTCTTTGTCGTCACTGCAGAAACTGGCAACCTTGCCTGTAGCTAGCACAGGCTGATGTGGGGTCTGCTGCAGCAAACTGTATCTGAATCCAGTAGTGTCCTGGCATATTGTAGTTTGTATGAAAATCAGCCAAATCATCTTTTCTGACAGAGCTGGAGGAGATTGTATTATAACATGACCCCAGACATAGTTAACCAACCTATGTAGGTGAGGATTTAGTAAGTCTCTGAACAACTCCTTGAATTCTCGAGAGTTAACCCTCAGCCAGGTTGACACCTGCAGTGCTGAGTCAGAACAGCTAATGGTAGCCGTGTCTTCTTGAAACAAGATCATATTCTGGGCTTTCTGGAAGAGCAAGATGAGGACGGGACCATTGTTAGATGCAGAAATTGTTACTACTGATGCAGAAATAGTCAGTGAACATCTATGTTTTGTATTTGAAAGACACAAGATGGTGTATTTGTATCACATGAGAATGATGAAATAGTTTCCAATCCATTAGTAACTATGGCAGATGTTAAACAAATTCTCCTAGAGATAAACATCTTAAATTCACCAAGTTTGCAAGACTGTACCCAGCAAGAATGTGAGAGCCCTAATGTTATTCCTCTATTAAAAGTGGACAAGTATGGTTGCTTCAGTTGCTTTACACTTGTTAGCCTGGCAGCAGCGACAAACTAATGGCAGTTATATGGGGTTCTGCTAATACTTGAAAGGTAGGAATATACATCATGCCAGGCAACATGGGTTGTGGAAACAACAAAAGTTTTGTTACATCTTTTTGATGAAAATATGCTTAGCTGACAAAGAGAATGGTGTGAATACTAGCTTATTTAAAACGTGGGTCCAACACAGTGTCAGGACCTCACAGGCTGAATGAATCAAACAACTGTCTGACTGAAGTAACCACTAAGAGGCTACTGCCATTTAATGAAAACATCATTTTTCTATTGGGGTTCTACAATGATCTGTGCCTGGCACAGTTTAGCATTTTCATTGATTATCTCCACCCAGTGACTGGAGTAAGAAGTGAATGGGACACTAAAAAGACCCCTTAATAACTAATTACAATGCTTCAGCACTAATGTTAGTTGACTGTAAAATGCAGTTTCTTGAAGATAAAAAATACTGCTTGTGGGGCAAGCCAAATTAAAAGACAATTAAGTTTCCTGAAGTTTATTCATCATTATTGTACAGAAGAGTACAAAGAGCTTTAGAGACTGTCAAAGAGGGATTATCAGGGCATCTCCGGAGTGTGGCTTTAGTTGTGGACTGGAAATTGGGTGGTAACTTCTGCAAATGAAGATACAATGGGATTCTTTAAAGGGAAGCTTAAAGGGAACACTCTATAGGATCCGTTGCATTTTCCATGAGTACATATTGTTCAGAAGTCTCTGATTCAGAATGTATTATAACGGCATGAAAAAACCGAAAGCAGTATTATAATATTGTAACACCAAACTTACAGGCAAGTAACAGATAGAGTATTTTTTATGGTTTTATTAATACCAGGCTACGTACATATGTAGCTATTTCAGTCTTTTAGGAGAATGGAGGATAATTTGTGTGTTAGTCTTAATCCAGTTTTAAGAATCTTTGTTTCATTAATTTGCTGCAGACGCCCCTGCAGACATAATATAGGTAATTTCACCAAAGTATCAGTAAATTCATTAATAAAGGAAGACTTATTGTAGTTTCCTTAAAGAGATTTCTGAAATTTTAATTTGTAACATAAAATTTAGCGTGTTTCAGGGTATAAGTGTGTAATTTAATCGCCAGGGGATTCATTTATACATAAAAAATTACACTATATAAAGCGAGAGACAAAATTTAACCCCATTTTTAGTCAGTGCTCTAGTTCAGAATCTCAGTTAACAACAGCATGAGTCTGCAGTGCATAAGATTTCAACTGAGACCATCTTTTGAATTTATTGTGTTTCAGGGACAGTTTTGTGATTATTGCAATGCTGCTGATCCCAGTAAAGCTCACCCAGTATCCAACGCAATTGATGGCACGGAGCGCTGGTGGCAAAGTCCTCCTCTTTCTATGGGCTCGAAGTACAACGAAGTCAATGTCACTTTAGATCTGGGACAGGTGAGTGCATGAGCCATTGGGTGAGGTTTGATCATTTCTTGCATTTATATACAAGATTTGCAATTGGGAGAGACATTTGAACTGATGATTTTAACTTCCAACACCACAGCTTTTTTGTCTCGTTTATGTTCTGTGTTTTTTTACCAAGTTAACTTTATTAAAGTGATTATTTTCCTTCAGGAATTTTGATCATGTGGGTTCTTGCCACTGGCATCACACAGATTTCATGACTGTGTGCTTTCTTGGACAGATACTGTAACTCATTAACCTGAGGTTACCGGGGAGATTGGTCAGTTGAAACTGGGGCTCTACCTTCCATTTCATATTCTCCTTTTCCATGGGCACAGAGAGAGAGAGAGATAGTTCCTGATCTCTTACCATGCACACATTTTGAGAATAATGTTTGGTGTCTGCTTTTGCCTCAGGGGTCCTTCTGGTTTCTCTGTCATCCAGACAGATCTTCAAGATATAGACAGAAAAATACTGATAACATGATCTAAAAGGGAAGGGACAGCGAAACCAGTGTAATATGACTTAGTGATATAGCAGTAACATGAACACCCGTATTTCCTCTGCAGGTGATAGGGAAGTAGCTAACAGTAAAGCCTCTCTATCTGTATTTTAAGTCATAGGGACAGATTCTCAGCTGCCATAATTGGGCGCTGATCCAGTGAAATTAGTTACGGTCTGCAAGTTCACACCAGCTGAAAATACATGACTAGAAATATATGTTGGGGGCTGCAAAATGTATGTATACATATGCATATATTTTTTGGAAGTAGTAACTGCTTATTGACTGATTATATAGGACAGGATTTTTTTAATAGACATTCAATTTAGTTGACAGCAAGGGGAGGAATAACTACGGAAAAATGTTTCTCTGTGAGACTTAGCTCCCATTTTGTTGGGGATTCAGGTGCAGATTATTTTACGTCTCCTGTTACATGGGGTTGTAATGCTCCTGTCCCTCACATGACTGGAATGATTCTCATTTTGAGGATGTCTTCATTCAGTGTTTCTGGATCCAGTGCACCAGCAGTGCAGAAATGCCAGACAACTTAAGAGAGAGAGTATCAGTACTTAAACTAAACTGCTGTGATTACTGAATTTGCATTTCTATTAATTAAATGAATAACATGCCTGTTTTCTTGGTTGCTTTTCTCCAGTGTACCATGAAAGAAAGGAGAGCTATGTAGAAGCTGATGAATTTTTAGGCCGCAATGTCCACATTAGCCTAGCATACAGTGGTTGGACCTATCTCTGAGTTGTGTTGCTCTTTCTGTTACACTGTAGAGTTGAGAAGTGTTGCATCCCCTGATGCTTTGTGCACCTGTGAAGTGAGTTGCTCAGTCATTCTTTCCCAGCAGACTGTAGGGAAGTGTGTCTTTCAGGCTGGGCATACAGAGTAGGGACACTGAATGCAGAGCAGGGTGCTATGAATAGGCATGGGAAGGCAATCACCTCCCAGTAAAGCAGACCTTACCTTCTGAGCTGCTTGCATCCGTCGTGGTCTCTGCAAGAAGCAGGATTAGGTTGCAGGCTGTAATTTGTCTTGTGGTGTAGTCCAGCATATTTGTGACCAACGCTTGTATATCATCATCATCATCCATTTGTGAAGCACATTGCTCCATCCAAAACTTCTATTCCTACTGTGTACTTGTTAGTTTCTTTGGAAGACCTACTGACAGGCGCCTTATCTTTTATGTGTTGCGTAAACTTCTGAGAAACCTCCTTCCTTCAGAGGAAGGATGTGGACTGAGTGCCCTCTTCTCATGGGACACCTTGGAGACCAACCACTATGTGCTAAAATTCTTGTAGTTATTAAAGGATTTCTCAGCAGGAGGCTGTGTGTTTCTCTTTACTCTGGTACCGCTTGGAAAGGTGACTCTGAACTCTGTTACTTGGAAACGAGGGAAACCCAAGACAAAGGTCAAAATTACTTCAGGTCTTGTGATCAGGAAGGGGTAATTTTAGTTGGTGGATGGATGAGGGTTTAGTAGGATTCATGTGATGGTTTGTTTTTGTTTTTTTTCACTCCATGGACATTATCTCTTATCTGCATTTAGTCAGTTAAACCTTAATCTCAGGATGTGTTTGAACTTGAGATTCACTTTTGACATTTTGCTTAGTATTCTCACACCCCAAATTCATACAGTAATGCACAATACTAATAATGAAAAAGAAAATTAAATACTGTGACAGACTGAGTCTACTCAAGCAAACAGGTAGACACTGAGACCCCAATTCAACTTACCTTATTTCAAGGTCCTAAAAATTAAGAACTTAATGTGTGTTAGTCACGCAGACTTTCTCAGTAGTTAACAGAGACAGAAATTGTCAGAGTGCAATTCCCCCTCAAGTGAGCTGAAATGAAGGTTTCGGTTTTTAAGGAAAAAGAATGTTCTTAACGTTTGATGTGTGCCTAAATACCTTGCAGAACCACAGGCTGTAATATTGAAAAGACAGCAGGGATGTAGTTTTCCTCACTGAATAGTTGTCCTGTTCTTTATTTTGACACAAGGCATCTTTTTCTGCAAACAAAATATGGAAATGTTTTTGCATGTGCAAAACATGACAGAGTAAGGTACATACGCGTGCAGGGAAGCAATGACTGAGTTGTAAGTTGGTCATCAAATATTCACAATTAGAGGAAGCAGAACTTAGTGCAATGTCAAAAGCTTTTCATTTGCTGCGTTCCTGCCATTATATCTTTAAGACTGTGAGCGGAGTCCCAGTGGAGCCTTTTGCCATGGTCTGATGACAATATTTAATTGAGTGGTTGCACCATGATGGGAGTTTGAGCACTCGCTACCGTGGGGTTGGAACAGAACACCCACCTGCTCCTGATTCTGTTTCACAAGAGCTAGGGGTGATTTTGAAAGTCAAAATCCCTTCAGGATGTTAAATCTTTCTGCTGGAAAAGTGCTTATTTTGCTGTACTTTGTAATATGAGAAAAAGCAAAAACCTTAAAGCAAAAGCTCTGCTTTCCTTCCCTTTCTGACTTTCTGTACTATAGTTACATTTCTAATCAATCACAGTCCTTCTGAATAATAATTATAATGTTGATCCCTGAGGCAGTCTCTCCATCCTGTTAGCATACCTGATTATACTGTGGCTATTCCTGACTTGTTTAAAATATTTAGATCAAATGAAGTCTCATTTATTCCTTTAATTGGTCCTGATTTTCCCAACGCAGTTTTCAACATATTTTAAACTTCTGAATCCAGAATGTCTGACTTAAGTTCATTGCCCTTCCCCTGACTTTTTGATTTGCCTAATTTTAGCAGGTGTGCCCTCATCTTTGGCTTTCTTAATGCTCAGCAGGTATTACATTAATGCTCCCCCAGGTATTTTGATGAACTCTGTCTTCAGAAGTAGAAGATGAAGGTTCAGGATAGCATGACAGTGTATGATGAAAAAGAAATGTCTAACTGTTACACTTCAAAAAGTGTAGTCCACAAATTTTATTGTTGCTTTTTTTAGTTGTGTGTCATTTCTTTACTGTGCTTTTGTGGCAATAATGCAGTGCTGAAAGACTCAGGCTCGGTGAAGTCTTGTGCACTAATATGTTGAGTAGTTTTTATGTAGCGATATTATTAGTCACTGTTGTAAATTAAAGGCACACAGTGGAATGTAATGTCCAAATTAGCACTTTTACTAGGGAGGGAGGGAGGGAAACTCAACCATTAATTTAAGATAAGTGGTACGGCCTGTGGAGGACTTGATTCTTTTATGTTATCTGCCAATTAAAGCATGTAAACATTTTGTAAAAAATGCCTCGCAGTTTGGCAAATCTTCTGAGTTGCTTTTATATGGTAGGTATTTCTTATGGCTTTAGCTTTTATATTTGATAGCGATCCTTTATTTGAAGAGCTTTACAAGCAATATTTGTTGTTGAGAATATTAATCAGCTATTGCTCATTGTTGTTATTAAAAACAATTGTTCTTAACTTACTAAAGATCTGACATATGGGTCTGAAGTTACAGTTAATTTAACTATCACTCTGTAAAATATAAAGTGTCCTTTAGGCCCTTCTCCTGTAGGGAGAAACCGTCAAGGTGGTGGGAGGCTTATCATAAGCTGCATTGAACTGGGCTTCCAAAAATAGTCATTGCATTCATTCTGCTTGACCCAGCTTGAGTATGAAGTTGCATAACCTCTATAATAACACTGAAAAGTCCTACAAATTAGGGCACAAGAACCACTGTATAAAGCTTCTGCAGTCCTACAGAACTGCCCCAGCCGTGAGACAAAGCCCTTCTTCTGGAACCCCTGCACAGCTCTGCCTCCGCAGCAGCACTGGCCCCTGCTCTGCTGTTGTGGTTCACACCAGGGAGAAAAGGGCCTTTTAGGTCTGGGGAAGGTAAAATATTGCCTCTGCAATACCCAAAAATGGGGATGCTAACATCACAGAGAATCTGGTGTTACTTCATATTGGAGATCTCTGGTTCTGAGTATTTCAGTTTGTGCAGGAAGCTGATTTTGGTTCATGCCGCAAAACACTATGCTTTGAAGTTAGTTGATCTTGGCTCATACCACAGTAAAGTGAAAGTACTTGAAAACTCTAGATTAACACAACCTCAGCTGATCAAGTAGGAGCTGTCTGATGGAAGTTTCTGAAAGTTGTATCAGGTAATGCACGCTCCGTTTATTCCTCAGTCACACTACAAGCAGCTCATTCTGAGCTGAGCTGCCAGCACTCATCAGGGAAATACCCTAACTACATCCTTTCTTGCTGATATGTTATCCTTGAAGACATAGTCAATAATGTGTTGTGTTTTCTTAAAGCTTTAATTAAAGATCTTTTGAATGGCTCAGTAATCTTTTTCTTATGTTTGCATTAATAGATCTATGTCATTGGCTTTAAAATGTGTTTTTGGTATTAATTTGGTATTATTCTCAAAATGTACAGAAAAAATCTTTCAAGTCTTTCTCTCCTTAGCCTTCCTGACACTGTCTTCCTCCAGTTCTTCTTCAGCATCCCTTTAGGAAGGTCTTTGTTCCCACTCATTGATGGGGGTCTCGATGTGTCTACTTCTTCTTCTCCCACCTCCCTTCCTGTGCCTACATATTACTTTCATTTTGTGATATGTTGTCCTAAATACTTCACTTTCAACTTAATATAGTAAAAGCAGAACCTCTGCTGATTGATAGCCTCCAACGCTCTGCTCATCCCTGTGTTTCCTTCCAGTGCTGATGGTGCTACTGTGCTTTTTTTACTTTGGACTGTGGCCCTCGTAGGGGAATGTTTATCTCCTGGACAACTGAGGTCTGAATTGTACAAATCCTTTCCCATATGAATAGCTTCAGTGTTCTGTGAAGAAATAGGCCATATGTAAGAAATAATTACGAGCATTGAGTTGGTCTTTGTCCAAATGGCAATGGAAAAGTGGCTGCATGAGAAATTTCAGCATAATAACTAACAGTCATTGATGTATTTGCCTGCAGTCTTGGCAGACAGATTAAGGACTGATTGAACCTGGACAATGGACTACCTTTGCATTTCGCGAAGTGTTCCTTCATTCCAGAATACTGCCTGTGAAGCACGGAGAGCTTCTCCCTTCTGGTCCTGCTCATTGACTGTGATAGAGAAAAGACTTAACATCTCCAGCCATGTCAGTGAGGTGTATTCATAGGCACTGACTTACATAACGAAATAAAAGTGTAGCTTTTTAGCGTCAGTGGCTTGTTAAATGAAAAAGTGATATGAATACGACACATACAGTGCTAACTGAACAGTGTTGGAAGTCCTGCACTTATTCTTGGCTTCTGGACCCCAGACTGTGAAACTGATATGCAAGGAATGACCTCTGCATGCTGTGCAATGGGAGCCTCTGCAGTCACTGTCACTGTTTATGCACTGTTAGCATTGCTGTATATACGTGTACACGGATGAACTGTATGGAACACATTCAGTGGATCTAATGCCTCTCAGATACTACTCACACGGGCTTTTCTCTACACTTCTGCCATAGCTGCTTTTCCACATACCCCGAAGAGTAGCTGGCAACTGCCAAAAAGGCTGGTTCAGCTTTCTCTAGTTGGCATTTTTTTATATTACAGTTTCATCTGCAAAATACATTGTTGGGGATTACGAAATGCTGACTGTCAGGAGTGTTTTATTAAGTTTCTGGATCTGCAAGCGTGCCTCAAGTCCTACTGAGAGTTTATGGAAGAAAGGGGGTGCTGACCTCTTTGCAACCACAAGAAATCAAAGCCTTTCATTTTAACCAGAGTACATGGGATTTTTATTTCATTTACATAGATGGTTATTTTTGTGTCTTGGTCTTTGAGAAAAACCAATGCTCAAGACCTTAAGGCTTCATGATATTAAGAGACTAATGGGCATGCACATGCCAACCCTGCGAAATCAGTGGCACTGAGGTGTGTTCTGGAGCAGGTGCTAAGCACAATTCACACTTCCGTGAATCCCACTCCTGCATTGGTCCGTGTCTGAGAAGTTTAGTTTAGGTACTGAATGATCATCAGATTTCTTCCTCTTTCTCACTTTCTTTACTAACATACCCAGCAAGTAGAGAAAGGCGGTGTGTCTGCTAATGCAGGGCGTTTTTCCGCAGAGGTCCTTCAGTGCAGGGACCTCACTGTCTTCTGAGTAATGTGCAATGCCAGCCACAGTGACGTTATTCAGGATAATGTCGGAAGCCTAGAACAACAGTCATATTATATTGAGGGAAGTTTTGGTGGTGTAGATACATCTGCTAATACAGTCTGAGGAAATACCATCCTGCTAGAAACAGCTGTTCTCTGTACTTCTACAATTCAGATTACATGAAGAGACGTTGTTGTGGTATCCTTTTGAACACATCTTGAGATCTATAAAATGCCTCAGATGATAGATGGTCTACCTGACTTTTGTTGTGTTCTTGTTATTACCACACTTCAGGAATTTTTATTCTTCATGAGCCAAGCAGGGAGAACAATCCTTTCCTACACGTGCAGCACACAGCATAATGATTATTCAGAGCATAGTGTGTTTTTCTTTTGTGCTAGTTTAAGTCCAGAATTTAACTAACAAGTCATCCCAGTATTTTAGTATTCTGTATTGAGTCTATGGTGGTAGGAATGGAGGAGAATATACTGTACTTTTGTATATGCACATCTTTCTTCC
The DNA here is from genome assembly GCF_965183815.1 of Platalea leucorodia. Taxonomy (NCBI): domain Eukaryota; kingdom Metazoa; phylum Chordata; class Aves; order Pelecaniformes; family Threskiornithidae; genus Platalea; species Platalea leucorodia. The sequence goes on along the minus strand of NC_138823.1, from coordinate 51,681,577 downwards.
ATTTGCATATGTATTTCAGGATTCAAACACGTCTTGGAAATTCCTCTATTTAAAGAGTTGTTTAAACTTTAAGGAGAAAATGGCAAAAAGACTTTTGATGAATATTATTGTAATTTTTAGAATTCTCATGAGAATGCAATGGGTCATAGGAAGTTTTCTTTCTGTTGGGTTAAAATAAATAGTATATATGCTGTTAGAGATCATGAATATTGTATTATCAATAATAATGGTACAATGCGATTCTCATTCAATTTAAATGAGCTCTTTTAAGGGAGTCTTAAATTCACCTGTAAGGGCTTCTGTAGAAATGTTTCTGTCTTTATAATGTAATATTAGTCATTCCTAACACTGAATTATAATTTCCATTCCTAGATGAGCAATTTTGCTTATTCTACTGGATGATTTTTTAAAAATTTTATCTGGGTTTTTATAAATCTTCAGGGCCACTGCCTGCAAGAACATTTCAAATCTGAACAAACTTGAGCGAACAGGAAAAGGTCACATCAATATGGAGCTGGTTACATTCCAGCTGTTGACAATCCATCAGGTTTGACCCATGATGCTAGATTACGGCAGGATATGGTGTTGGGACATTTACAGGAATACATCCTCTTTCAAGCATGCATTTCCAGAGTGGATTGATTCCATTACTGGAAACAAAATACTATCTCTACTTTTAAACTTAATTTTTTATTCATATGAGAAAACTGTCAGAATTTTGATTAAGCTGTATTTCAGATTATTTGGTGAAATTTTTTTTTTTGCTATTATATAATTGCACCACAAGAGCAGTGGTTCTTAATGCTTACTTACATTTTTAACACTGCTTTTGAAGAATGGTTGTTTTTTTAATGAAATAAATTTGACTTAAAAGCAACAAAATAAAACATTTTTTCAAAAATGAAGAAACTCGCTTCTTTTGCAAAACTGAATGATTGAAGAAAAACACTGCTTTCAGTTGATATTATGCCTTTTTTTCAGGGTAGGTCTTATTTCTGTCAGTGCAGTGGGATCAAGATTTAAATTAGTGAAATGCCAGCTTAGAATATGTGATTAAAGTTGGTTTTGATGGTTGCTTTTCTAGGTCTTATGTCAGCAAGGTTACTCCTCTATCTTTAGCTAGAATTTATTTGCTAAGCCAAGGATTATTTTTCTTCCATTGTTGCCTCATCAGATCTGGAGAGAGACCATTCATCAGCTTGATCAGTATTGAATCCTTGATCAATTCTGTATCCTTGATCCAGGTCAGAACCAAATCCTTGGCACCCGTATGAAGTCAGAAGCGGGACAGATGATAGGGTTGGTGACTAAGTTTTGGTGATACACTGTCATGAACTAACACTAATTTAATTTTTATCAAGACCTATCCCTTTCCCCTTTCTGAATGTGACTGTACAAACCTGAGCAGTATTTCAAACTATGAGATGTACGGCAAGCTGCGTGTGAATTGAAGGTTTTCATATGCAACGGTAGTTTGAAGTTGCCATACATTTTTTCTCCCGTTTTGTGGTTTGCATGGAAGTAGGCAAAGTGTGGTGCTGGAAGACGGTTCCTGCACTGGCAGACTTGGTAGAGGAGTGTGTTGCGGCGTTCCTGACATAGTACATATATTGGACAGTACTTCAACTTCACAGGCATTCAGTAGTCATAGGCTTAAGCAAATTCCACAGCTGCATAGCAGATGTGGCATACAGGTGTTTCACGGGTGCCACATGGTGGTTCAGCTGTTTTACTGTTGTGTGCCTTCATTTTGGCCGCTTTATCCTTTAAATGCTTATGAAAGGTTATAGTCCAGGGTGACACTGATGTACAAGCGAGCATGTCTCATGTTTCTTCAGCAGTGTGGAAGCACAGTGGAAATGGAATTCACTGCTACTATTTTGCTCACGCTTATGAGAAGGTATCACCTGTTACCAGACGAGACGAGACTGGCTGTGTCAGCACTTTGAGTAGCATCTGCGTAAAAGAATATAACAACTGTATGACAAACTGAAGCAGATGTCATCTACTTTTTTGGAGAGTAGGTAGAAGGTCATTGTTGTAATGATTCCGCAATGTGACTACAAGCGATGGGGCCCTGGAGAAGGCATGACCTTTTCTGTATGCTTCTTTTGTTTCCTCTTGAGCTTTCTAAACCATTTGTCTTGATTAAATCTGTATCAATGAACGCACAGAGTGTTATCCATGCTTGTTAACATGCATGTAAGGATGGGACTCCCAAACACAGGGGGAAGTAAGACTGTTAATGGATAGGCAGTTGCCTGCCCACTGCAAACCTGGTTTGAACAGGGCAATGTCCCTTGAGAGATTCACCTGGCCAAAACCAAAAACATAAAGTACTTTTTTTTAGGAATTTCAGAACTATTATGCTTTCCTGGAAGGATACCAGTCTTCTCACTGAATGGCCATACTGTATGATGTGTAATGTCTGTATGGCCAATATGCCTACTCTGAAACTTGCCAGTCAAGTAGCAAAAGTTACTTAGGCAAAGAGTATCAGAAACTCAGTAGAGCAAATCTTGCCACAGTCCCCAAAGTATTCATCTATTTCTGACAATCAGTGCAGAGACTTTCCATTGGTAATTTAAAGGCATTACTCTACCTGTGCAGTCATTGTGCACAGTTCTGGGTTCTGTCATGGTCCTGTCAAGAGAATGGATGTCACTTACTTTGCTCAATGCTGTTGTCTAGTAAGTAATTTTCCATATATAGGCACTGTCTGGCTATTTAGGTACCTAATTTAGTATCACAGGAGGTGAAGCTGGTGCTTGTCAGGCTGTGTTAAGTAGGCAGGGTAAATTCCAGCACTAACATGGAAGTTTTTTTTTCCCCAGTTGTCCCTTCACTGACCTAGGTAAGCAACATTCAGAAAATCAACAGTTTCTGAAGTAGGTTTCAAGGTACAACACCTGCTGCAGCGATGTCTTGGTGTGTACACAAGAACAGGCGGTTGCCCTGGATAGTTGTTGTCCACACTGCATTAAATGAGCGCACAATGAAAAAGCTTCAGTTTTTTCTTCTGGGATGTGAGGTATTATCATGAGAGCATGCTCCATGAAGTCCTTGAATTCTTCCCGTTTCTCTGTGAAAAGGTTTTACTTTCTTCTGTGAATACTTTTGATATTCAAAATCTGATGTCTGAAATAGATGGGTGAAGATTGAGGCTGCATACAGCCATGGGATTGGCATGTGCAGTACTGGTTAGGGACAAATATTTCCCAGTATCTGCTCCACTGCGTTGTTCTCCATTTGCATCTGGCTCTTGGTGGCCCCAGCTGGTGTGACAACTCTTGAATTGGTCCTGGCTGGCAGATGAATGGGCCAGGCATGCTAACAGATGCTGTTCCCAGTTTGGGTTGGGAGCTTGTACATGCTTGTGGTTTGGAGTCTAATAACCTGTGCAAAGTATTAGCGTCAGGGTTATGACATTTGTCATGTTTGAACAAAGATAAACTGCATGGGTGTATTTGATGTGAGGGCTCTGGCAGCAGTTACTTGACAGACTGTTGACTTAACTCCCCGCCTCCCCCACCAAAGTCAGAATCTGTTGCAAACAGAGGATTCTGAATTGAGGTTGTTGAGTGGGACATTCCAGTGCAGCTTCACTTGAATATTGACTGTACCTCAGTATCGGATCACATTTACTGATGGCTCATATTCATGTTGTGGTTGTTTAAATTCTAAATGACTCTTAGAATCAGTGTTCAGCCTTTTGTGTAGAGGTAATTTTACTGATATTATGATTTTTATGACTGTGGACTATCCCAAGAGGCTTACAGTAAGATTTTCTTTCTTGTCAAATCCATTTTTGCTCTAGTGTTTGGGAGCTTTCTGTCTCTGTGGTCTGTCACTGTGTATCTACTCTTGACCTTGGGAACCTTGAGCTGATGAAGCATTTTGAGCTGTTTCAGACAATGAATGAGCTACCAGTCATAAGAATTTCTCCTGTATTATTTGGTACCCACAAAACTCTGGGGTGGCTTGCTTCTGTTACTTGGAAAGTCTATCAAGTGGCAAAATTATCTATAAATATTCTTAAAGTGAGGGAACAGGTGGCTTAGATTACTATCAAACGCAACCAAAGGAGTCCCAGTGTAAAGAGTATGTGTATTTTCTCTTACATCATTGTGATTTTTCTTGACTACAAGCACAATTACATGATTGGAATGCAACACAGATGTCCCAGGATGCTGCAAAAGTATCTTAGTTCAATGATGTGTTGAGATGCTAATTTTTCAAGGTACTATAAGTACTATACCCTTAACACACCTAAGCGATCAGTCATGTTCAGAACAGAGCTGTTCTGAAATGTAAGAGATGGCATTTAATACAGTGCTATTGCAGCTTTCTTAATGTATTGAAGCACATTGCCAGGTGAGGTAGCCAGCTGAGAATCTGGCCTATTATTTTAATGGGAATGAAACTGCAGAGGATAGCCTTCTCACTATATGCTAAAGAAAAGGTGTTTATTGGCATTAGTTTTAGTATTGCGGTACTTTATAGAGTTCAAAAAGCTCCTGATAAGATCTATGTATATTCTGTTACCAGCTCTTCCATGTTGCCTATATCCTTATCAAGTTTGCAAATTCTCCTCGTCCAGATCTCTGGATCTTAGAAAGATCAGTGGACTTTGGAAGAACTTACACTCCCTGGCAATATTTTGCTCGTGAGTATCAATCCTTGTGTTACTGCTCTTTTGCAGACAGGTTTCTCTAATCATTTGCCCAGTAGCAGGAAAATCAGACCATGGGTCTCGCTGAAGATTTCAACTGCACTGAAGACAGTGAACGTCAAATACATTTCTCTTGTCTTAGTTATCCATAATAAATTAGTGACAAGGGTGTAACTAAAAATGAGTGTGATATTTTGAAAGTGTAACTCAGCATATGAATATTTTTCAGTCTGCTGGGAATTTTTGTTTTGTTTTGTTTGTCTTGGGTTTTGGGCATGTCAGTGTCCTTCATCCCATGGGACCCTGGAGTTCCTTGCAAAAATCAAAAAGTGAAATACAAATGCAAAATCTTGGAGTACATATATAGCTTTTTTTTGTGATGATATGAGAAATATTGTGCCATGTCTGGTCAGGCACCACTGAATTCCTTAGGATGAGAAATGATTTGGTTTTAGGAATTTCCATTTTTCTGTGCTGAGCAACACAATCACTGTTATTATTCAGTTATGGGGGAGAATTTACCTGAAAGCACAGGGGATACTTTATTAATTTAAATTAGAATAATAGTGTTTATTTTCACATATAACAATAATTTTGTTCTTACTTGACTAGACTCCAAAGCAGATTGCTTGGAGCGCTTCGGAAAGGAAGCTAATCTTCCAGTGAGGAGGGACAGCGATGTCCTTTGCACCACAGAGTACTCTCGCATTCTGCCTCTTGAAAACGGAGAGGTAAGTGCTTTTAGCAAAGTAACGTGTAATGCTGGAAGAAAACAGCATTGGTTTCAGCAGTTTGCTGTTTCAATAAAGACCTAGAACTGGAAATAATTTTCCAGCTATGACTGCTTGGATCTACATTAATAAGTAAGTCCATAACCAAGCACTTAAGTAGCTGGTGAGATTTTTGGAGGGTGAGCTGGCTCCTTCTAATTTTCACCATTCCCTGTGGGGGAAGGGGCTGCTCAGGGCCACCTGTGTTGATTTTTGTCATGATTTAGGTACCTCACTTTAGCCACATGCATTTGAAGGTGTTGACCATGTTTTCTGAATACTTCCAATGTACACAGCAGAACTTACTGCATCAGAATTGCTCATAGGAGTAAAGGCTGTAGAAACAGGTATTTAGCATTCGAGAATAAGTAGCTATTTAGGAAAAGAATGCATAAAATGCTACACATTTAGAATATAATACATGTGTTTGGAAAACATTGCTCTGATTTTAGCCGTTGTTCCTTGCTAGGCAGAATTATGGCATGTGTTACTTGAATGGGTGTTAAACTCCTGACGGTGCTGATGGCTCCTGCTGACATTCTCCTTTTACGCCTGATGTGGTTAGAATCCAGGTCTGAACTCCTCAAGAGTTATCCAAAGTTTTGAGCATATGGATCTGGGGTTGTAATTTCATATTAAAGTAGAATTTGTTTATTAACATTTCTGTAAAATTTTCCTAATAAATATTGTAAAGAATAATTTCCCTAGAAGAACACTGCTGGTGCCATCCCCTATTATGTGCTGTATGACTTTTCCTAAAGGAATTGTGCTGCAATCAGAACTGTCACCATTCCCTTGTTACATGCTTCGGAGTATAGGAGCCGTTTGAAAACAGAAATCTGTTATCTGGTCGGTTATAAATAAACAGAAGTCTCTTACTCAGTCCTCTACATGCACACTGGATTGTTAGTTTAATAGAGATTCATGATTGCTAGGCTGCTGGCATCTGTTTCTTTAAAAAATGAAAAAGTACCGGAGCCCTTGTTTTGAAAGTCAGATAAACCTGCTTTCATGTGAGGGGATTTTCTAAAGCAACACTGTGTACTTTCTTCCAAAAGACCTTTAATATGCTCCCAGGCACTGGACCTGGTAACAATAATATTTTCCAGGAATGTTTGTGCCTTAACCCAAAAATAAATGTGCTTTGGGAAAGAGCCAAAACCTGATGTTTTTATGCAGGCAAAACTCCCATTGACACTATCAACTGTTAATATAACTATTTGCAACTATTCCTATTGCTTTTTCCTATTAAAATGTGTACTTCTTGTGTGTTATACCTACTGTTTTCAAAACAGATAGAGGCACTTTTTTTTTTTTTTGATGTGCCATATGGGTAATGAGAATTCAGGAGGGTCCAAGACTAACAACGCTATTTTTTGCAATGTCCTGGCTTCAGTATGAAATGTGTAGTTGTTACTGCAAATACGCTCAGAAACAATAGTAAGTTTTTGGATTCTTTTATTAATTTTGCTCTGTGCCACTACTGACACTTGCAGTTGATATATTTTAACAAGAATCTGCTTACTTCTTTGTTAGATTGTAGTATCTTTGGTAAATGGCCGCCCAGGAGCAAAAAACTTCACTTATTCCCCTAGTCTTCGAGAATTCACAAAAGCAACAAACATCCGTCTTCATTTTCTCAGAACTAATACACTTCTTGGACACTTGATATCGAAAGCTCAACGAGACCCCACTGTAACCCGTAGAGTAAGTACTGTTTTCACTGAGGTGTACTCAACAAATGTATTCAGCATGTTAGAGACCAAAAAATAATCTGAATGTTTTAATGATCAAATCTTACAGTGACCCACCTTTAAATCCCCATATTTTCTCCAGGTTCATTTGAGACAAGAAGGTAACTGGGTCAGCACAGATTTATGGAGGGGAAGTAATGATTAATGATTTTGTAACAGACTGCCTTCTTTCCCTGTTTTCGAATACGGAAGGAAGCTGGGTGCATTGCAGGAGCTATAAGGAGCCACAGCGGAAATCTTCTAAACTATCTTATGCAGGGCTGAGGAACTAAATCTCTTCCGCTTTATTTGACACTACTTTCCCTTATTTATTCAAGGAAAGATTTTCAGGAAACAGTACCTGAGTTTCTGAAGGAGCAGGAATCAAAGGACGTACTCGAAAGTTGCTATCTTTCCACAAATCATTTGAGATGCCTAGGTGTTTTCAGTGGATTTTGAGCTACCCAAGAGTTTGAAAGCCAAAGTCCCACTCCCATTCAGTGGGGAAATGTAAGGAAATTCAGCACCCTCAAGGGAACACCGCATAGAAATTCATATACTTAAGAGAGACTGCAGACTTCATATTGTATTGTTATTTTTAACCTTTTCATTTAAAATGAAGATTCGGTAACAATGGGAGGAAACTCTGGGGTGAGGCACTGCACAAATGTGTGTGAGAGTTTCTGCATCGAAAAACATAAAACTATTCCAGTTACTTGGTAGCACTCCCATTAAGTACCTTTATTGTCTTAAGTAAATTTTAAGATGTTGCTCACAGGCAGATGTAAATGCAGTATTTAGTTTACTTGGCAAGCAGCACAGCTTTAGTGTAAGGAACTTCTGATGTTATCACAGCCATAGGAGGTAGGATAGATTAATGAAATGTAGAGTGTTTTATTAAATTGATAAAAGAGAGCGCAAGTTTTCCCTGTAGAGACCTTCCAAGTCTAGGAAAGAGTTAATATTCATAAGGAAAATCTTTGTGTTAAACTTATTATAGAAACAGATGAAAACCAGACCAGTTCTGTTCTCCTATCCAAGTAACTGCCTAGCTTCCCCTGTTAATGGTTTGAGTTCATGACACACTGAATTATATACAGTATGTTCTATGTCTAAACTGTGGCAGTGTGGCCTATTAATCATTTTGGCCTATTACTAATTTGACTTATTACTGGCCAGTGACAGTACAATTACTGTTAGTAGTAAAGTGTAGCTCTGCAAGGCTGTATGAAACTACAGACTGTGTTGTGAAGACTTACACAAAAACCAGTCAAATACGTTGGTGAGAGTCACAATGATCATTTCTAGCTTTGCTGAAAACACTGAATGCGTAGATTTTACTTACAGTATAAAAATGGCATGCACAGTTAGAAATGAATGTGTATATTTGAATAGAGATAGTTCAGAAGGCAAAAAATATTTCCTAGTCTGTATATCCCATCTACTGTTCTTGACCTGCCTAGAGCAAAGAGAGCTAGTTGGAAAAGCTCCCTGCCTTGGGGAAGCATCTCGTCTGTGCCCAGCCAACTCCACCTACATAAAAGTAGAGCATGTATATGCAATCAAAATGAATCACAGAATGGTTGAGGTTGGAAGGCACTTCTGGTGGTCCTCTGGTCCAACCTCCCTGCCCAAGCAGAGTCACCTAGAACTGGTTAGCCAGGACCATATCCAGACAGCTCTTGAGTACCTCCATGGAGGGAGACTTCACAATCTCTCTGGGCAACCTGTGCCAGTCACCCTTGCAGTGAAAAAGTGTTTCTTGATGTTCAGAGGGAACCTCCTGCGTTTCAGTTTGTGCCCATTGCCTCTGGTCCTGTCACTGGGCACCACTGAAAAGAGCCTGACTCCATCCTCTTTGCACTCTCCCTTCAGGCATTTATACACATTGATAAGTTCCCCCCTGAGCCCTTTCTTCTCCGGGCTGAACAGTCCCAGCTCTCTCAGCCTTTTTTCATAGGAGAGGTGCTCCAGTCCCTGCATTATCTTCAGGGCCCTTCATTGGACTCTCTCCAGTATGTCCATGTCTCTCTTGTACTGGGGATCCCAGAACTGGACACAGCACTCCAGGTGTGGCCTCACCAGTGCTGAGTAGAGGGGAAGGATCACCACTGAGAGAGGCTCTATATACCACTTAGAGGGGCTGTATTGTGAATAGAGTGAGCACAGGAGACATAACTGCATAATGTTCTGACCCGTTTTCTCTTCATCCTCCAGTGACATTAAATCTGCCCCTTTAATTTTTCTGGGGGTACATAGAGATCAAGATTTACAACCAGCTCTCCGTTCTGCCTGATGCTCTAAGGAGACAAGGAAACAACTTCTGAGCTACAAAAATGTATGCAGAAGTTACTATTGATATGTATACAGTAATTATATTTTCACTGAGTTGAACCAATTAAATTTTTATCTTCTGTTGTCTGGCTGCCTGCAAGGCATGAGGATGAGATACAAAGTGTTTCAACTTCAGGTCACAATTTCAAATCCAGTTTGACTCATGAGTGATTTTGACTGAGCTGGTGATTTTGGCCTGTTTCTAGTGTTTAGTGATCATGTCTGACTGAAAGGGGAAACTGCACTGCCCATACCAGCGTGTCTGGTTTGTTCACCAGACCAAAGTCTCACAAATTGATGCTTTGACAGTACTTTACATCTCCATCCTCAAGCTGGCTTTGAACAAGCTTTGGGCTTGGGTACTGGTGGCTGTGTAGCTGCTGGGGAATGGAGAGCTACAGCAATATGCATTTGGTGTGAGCTGCACAAGCCTGTTGCTATCAGAGTATCATGGGTATTGACTTTGATTTGCTGGTACTCATACTGAGACATAGACATCAACAGAGGTTTGGCCATTGGCTGCCTGACTATGGCCTTTTGTAAAGTCATTTAAAATTCTGATAAGCGGGGTTTAACAATCTGATGTTGGTATTTCTGACATAATACAAGTAAGGAAAAACCTATACGTACCTCTTGTGCTTGTTCCATAGTATTACTACAGTATAAAGGACATCAGTATTGGTGGTCGATGTGTTTGCCATGGCCATGCTGAAGTATGTAATGCAAAGAGTGCTGAAAACCGATACCAGTAAGTAAACTGAGCATAACATTAATTTAATAAGAGAATAACAATCCGTTAATGTTTTCAAATGACCTTTTTTACTATAGAACAATATAGTCTTACAGGGATTTTTCATTATATTTAAAAAACTTGGATCTGCTAATGATTGACAAGAAAAACATGTCAAGAGCTATTGTATGTGAAATACAATAATAAAAAGTCTTTACTCTAGATTTTTCTTTTTAATTGAAATAAGACTTTGGCAGATTTAACAATTTCTTAGAAACTCTTAGTTCTTTTTAGAAAACATGGGTTGATATCACCTTCCAACAGCAGAAATTAGAAGCCCAACTCAAGAACGAAGTTAGTGAACTTCCTGGAGATATTGAGCATTATAACTGAGCTCAGCCAAGATCCAATGGCTTTCAATCATTACTAGAAAAAATAAATACAGAAACTGAATGAGCTATTCCCTTTCCCTGTGAAGTTTATGATCTCCATATTGATTTCACAAGGAGTTAGATCAGGCTTTACAGCTCATCTGCTATAGGGAAGTGACTGTGAATAATCAGGCTGTCTAAAACATATTTCAAAAGCCTGGTTTAAACCAGCTGTTGCTCTTATCCATGATGGTATTGAAACAAACTTTTATCAGGACAATGCAATATTTTCAGTTGTGTTTTAATGAAGTGTAAGTGGGCAGATGGATGCCTCCTTTCCAGATGACTATGCTAGAGGAAAGTAAGTACAGAAGGTGTGAAATATGTGGGAATAGGATGGTTATGCTCGAAAATTGTATTGCCCCTTGGTTATTAGGCTGCACAGATAAGAGAGGAACGTTGGAAAAGGCCTCTCCAGTCTCAAGGTCTCTTTGTTCCTCCTGGGATTCACTTACTACGCACGATAGTTGAGACCTAGCCCATAATGAGAGCCTGCCCTTAAAGTAGGCTATTCAGCTAAATCAAAATAAATATGAACTACATTTTCTTGATGAATAGTGTCGACTATTTTAAAAATAACTGATGAAGTTATCATCTTGCTTTATTAAAAGCACTAATAAAATTATTGTAAACAAAGCATAATGAAAAAATGACAAAAGATGTGCATGTAAAGATGATAAATATTTTGATTTACTGTAGGTCAACAAGCTTTAGCCTTGGAATGAAGCTAAAATAGGATACATCCTAAAGTGTTATGTATCAGCTTGATTTAATGTTCTAGAATAAAGTTTCATAATCCAGTCTATTGAATCCAATTATAAATGTTCTCTATAAGTAATTTGTGCTAATAAACTCATAATCACATGATTAAAGTCATCAATCATGAAAAATTTTAGGAAAGTTCCAAAATGTTCTATTATTACTGTGTGACCTCTTTACATGTGAGCTTATGTCCTGTCCTTTTCACACTATGTGTAAGTCTTGGACTGCAATAAAATTAAGAAAAAAAGTTTAAATTCAGCTTCAGTAGAATAAGAGGCTTTCATTTCTGTAGGTTTCAGTGTGAATGTCAGCATAACACTTGTGGGGAAACCTGTGATCGCTGCTGTCCTGGATATAATCAGAAAGAGTGGCAACCTGCAACAGCTGGGAGCACAAATCTATGTGAACGTGAGTAGCCTAAAAGATGCTAGGTTAAAAGGGACATTGACAAGTAGGTGTGAATTAGCCATAGCACAGATGTTCATGGAACATAACTAGCACACTGCGTGTTTTAACACCTTTTTTCTTTACTGAGAAAATTCTTTCCATACAGCAATAAGGAACGGATGATACAGTACATATTATTTGTGTTCTTCTCTCTTATTTATTGATGAAAATTGTCATTCATGTGAGAATATTATCTGAGAAAAGTGGAAGCCTTCTTGTAGTACATTGAGTCAACATCTCTCCCCAGTCATAGCTGTCTGCTGACAGATCGTGGATCCCCCCTAGCAGAGCAGAGACTATAGGCATCTTGTACAATGTCAAAATTTGCCTCCCCATCACCCAGGCTCTTGGTGTTCAGGATGCAGAGAGGTTGCTTAAGGCTGCCACTGCTTACGGGTGTGTGCTCTGCCCTCCATTCTCCTGCTGATGGTTGTCCCTCGCTGACTGGGTGTCAGCGGGCACAAAGACATTCCTGGTGGGGAGTCCAGGCAACTCCACAATTGCACCCCTTCCTGTGCTCGTAGTTGGGAGTTTGGAGCGCTTTAGCCCCACAGACTGGGTAGTCAAGCTGGAGAAGCCCATTGACCTTTCTCCCACCTCCCCTGTTTCATTCTTTTGCTAAAGAAGATGACAGCACGGACCCCCTTTTGTTGGAGGGGTGCGTACTGTCACACACGGGTGTTTTGCATCCTTCTGGCCAGAAACCAGTGAGTGTGGTACAGACAGTGTCAGCCATCTCTGTGCACATCCTATTCTGAGCAAATGTGTTGACAGCCTGCAGTTTCCTTTGTGTCTGGCCTAATTTATTTTCCTTGTCTGCCTTTCCTGAGAGTAGTGTAGCCAGTGGGTACAAACCGTTAACAGGGGAACCTTATTTGAAAGCCAAAGAGATATATTTATATAATTAGTTTGAGGAATAAAGAGATGGCTTGTTTAATCAAAGCTGCAGCACTAAGACTGAGTGTTGGGGCGGGGGGGAGGAAGGTGATTAAAATGTTTGATAGAGTATAGGCATGTTGGGACACAAACTTTAGACAATATTTGAAACCTCATTTAAATTCCCCTCTTTGAAAGGAAAACATTTTCTGCCAGAAAAGAGATATAGACAAAGAGCATAACTAATGTCAAGTTTTTTAAAGAATGAGTTTATAAAAGATCATCTACAAGATTCTGAGCCAAAACAACTTTGCTTCTACCTACCTCTGAAAAAATACCCTTTTTATTATGGATTGCTCCTAGCAGTTTGAGGTGATTTGTTGAGAGCATTTGCCAGGTGCAGACCTCTTTTCCTGGCAGCCAGGAGTGAAGGAATTAAAGCAACCTTGTAAAGCTTCCCAGAAGCCTGAGGTCCCTTGAGAGAAACAAATTGAAAGAGGTTGGTGGGAGCTTGTAGGGATAAGCCCAATCTTTTGCTATGAGTTTTCCAGTACTGTATGGGTCAACAAATGGCCCAAAGTGGTGAGAAGATGCTTGATGAGGTAGAAGGGATTTCTATTCCCCTGTGAGAGAAAACGCTATTACTATAATCAGAGCAAATTATTTCCTGTTGCTGTTAGAAGACATACATGTGAGCTGTAGCTCACAGACGGTTTGGCCCTAGAGGCAAAGAGCTTTTATTTATATTGTAAATATTTTTTTTTTATGTTCTCTTCTTTCCTTTTCTGACTTAGTATCTTGAACCAGCATCTCATTTGTGCAATGTTTTATTTTTTTGAAGAATTATATGAACAAAAAACCCCAAAGACCTTCACAGGCTATCACAACCTGGCCAGGGAACTCAGTCTCGACCTGTCTGGTTCCTGTCAGCAGACCATAAGGGAACCTGGTGGCAGGCCACCACCTCAGCTGTGTTGTTGGTAGTTTCTAGGAAAAGGCTTCCTTGTCCAAAGCTGTTCAGATATAAAGACGTAGAAGAGATACAGAGAATGATCCAGTTTCCCTTCTTTTGTCTATATGATCACGTAGCAAGGCATGGAGAATCAGTTGTCCCTGAGTTGTGCGCCCAGTTGTGCCAAGTACTTGGAATAGAGTTTGGAAGGATTCCTTCCCATACACTTCCCTCATCGTGAAGAAAGTAGGGCCAGGGCCTTTAGCTTCTGTTTTGAGGTGCTTTCAGGAATGCATTGCCTTCCCACGTGTCTTATCCCCTGATCCAGATGAAGGGAGGATTTCCCTAAACATGAAGTCATAGCTTTATGAAGTCAAAACTTCAGGAATTTGGTAGAAAGATTTTCGTGGAGTGTTGGAACATCTGTAATTAAAAGCTCACCTAGCACCCAGATGCTTGGGGAAGCCTTTTTTGCTTCCTGCATTCTTTCAGAAAAAATCCCATTGTTCCTCACCAGCGAGAAAAGAAGATCAGATCAGAAAAAAAAAGACATAGGATGAGTTTATGGCAAAACCATGGTCCTGCCCTTTGATTTATTCTGTTTGCTTGCTACTATGGTTGGTTCCTACTCAGATTTGTATTATAGTTCTGGAAGATTTCAGTGAAGACAGGCAGAGCTTTACATGACCAAAGGGAAGAGATTCATTTTAACTAAGATGGGAAAATTATGAGGTACACATAACTGATCTCTAGGAAATTAGATAGATAAATTATTTTCTGGGTAAATCCATCACCCTTTACTCAAACTATTTGCAGAAACTATTCAAAGTGTGGAGCTATTTTTCAGATTAATTCTCTTCTGTAAGCAAGGCACAAACATTGGGCTGGCTCTGGGATTTATATTGCTAGGCCTTTTAACAAAGGTAAAACAGCAAAGGCTTTTCAGGATTTAGGTCTCCCACGTCAGTGTAAGGAGATGGGTGAAGCCAACTGATGCGTGTACAAGGCCACAAGTAGATATATCAGTGGATATATCTCAGCTGTTTCCAATAGGTGAACTTCCTAGACTGAGACATGTGTGAGACTGATGTGCGTGCAAGTAAAGCCTCACAGGTATCTCTCTTTTCTGAGCACTGCAATATTAACGTCTGTTAGAAGGAGTTAAAAGTATAGCAGAACATGAATGTAGAGATGGATTCAGAGCCACTGTGAGTTCAGCTTTTACCTTTGTTTGGCTTAACAGAAGGGAAAAATAAAGGAAAGGAGCTAACCACAAACCACTCAAAGTAAAATTTATCACAGCGGAGACTATAAACAGCCATACACTGGGGAAATGAGTTATCTCAGTTACCTAATTCTATCCTTTTGTATAATAATAATAATATATTATTATTGGTGGTGTTATTATTGTTCTTCACACCATACTTCTTTAATCCATACTTCTTTTTGAATCCACAATTCCCAGGAAGTAGAATGAACTTGTACCTACAGCTTCTCCATTCAGAAGACAGCAGCTGGGTAAATGTATAGCCAAATTTGCTGGTATATCTGTATCTATGGCTGAGTATGACAGCTCTTTGGTGTAGGTCTTTTTCTTCAAATGTGCATATCTTCTCTATAATTATTCATTTTAAATAGGGGTTTAGTGCACACAGCTTCAGCCCAGATGTATTTTTAGACATGGAAAAATAGAATAAACATTTGAACCTGGTTTTGATAATTTTTAAAAACTGCTGAGACCATTCTTCTGGAGCTTCCTAGTTCTGCATTTATGCATAAATATATTGGTTTGACATGGTACGACTGTTGCCTCCTCTGATAAGCCTAGCAGCACATGTTGTCTTCATATCTAGACGATCTTACCATGTTTCTGGTGTGAAAATCCAGTTGTTAATAGGTAAATACATGTATCTGAGCATGCTCCAGCATACATGAGTGTATGTGTACATAAAAAACCTAAGCTTCTTTTTCACTTCTGCTACATTACTGAATTCCAGCATTATAATGAAAGCTGACTTGGAATATTACTTTTTCAGCCTGCAATTGCCATGGGCATGCCACTGATTGCTACTATGATGCTGATGTTGATCAGCGTCGAGAAAGCTTAAACATCCATGGGCGTTATGAAGGTGGAGGAGTCTGCATTAACTGCCAGGTAAAAAGGTGGTTTTGGTCAGTTTAAATAAATGACATTTGAAAAAGGGCTACTAGAGTGCGACTGTGCCCACACCAATAGTTTGGAGGCTGACCAGTCTAGATAGATCTATTTCTCTGGGGTTGTTAATTGTACTCAAAGCAGGGAAAAGGGTGTCTGAAAATAATTTACATTGTACAACATTGCTTGTTAATGTACAAAAGACACATATAAATTGTATTTATGCTCAGTCCTGTGTGATTCAAATAAAGCCACACAACGCAACAATTAAATCAACCACGAAAATTTCCTTTCCTGTTACTAGAAACTCTGCCATTTCCCTGCCTAACAGAAGGAAGCAAAATTAACCAAATAAAATTCCAGCTCAGGCCAGCTGGTTCCTTACTGCAGCAAAACACAGAGGGCTCTCCCTCATCAGCAGGAGTAAAGGAGGGCATAGGCTATACTAAGAAGGAAGCTAATAGGTATTGAAAAAGCACAGAATCGTAGAAGTGACCTCTGGAAGTCATCTAGACTAGTGCTCCACTCAAACCAAGGCTAGATGCAAAGTTATATCAGGTTGCAATGAGAAATGTCTGGTTGAGTTCTGAAAATTTCTGAGGATGGAGATTACACAGACTCTGGGTAATCTTTTACAGCACTTAACTGCTCTCATGGTAAAGAGATTTTTGTTACTGTTCAGTAGGAATTTCCCCAATTGCAACTTGTGTCAGTTGGCTTTTGTCCTTTTACTGTGCACGTCTGAGAAGACTCAGCTCTGTCTTCTGTGTAACCCCCTCTTAGGTGGAGGAAAACTGCCATCAGACACCTCTACCCCCCATCTCTTCTCCAAGCCAACCAAAGCCATTCCCTCAGTTTCTCCTTACATGCCCCTTAACTCTCTTAGAGGCTCGGTTGGATTGAATCAACAAATGTAACTTTGGAATCAGAGACTTTACACTGTACCTGTCATTAATGAATAGCATGTTCTTGGAAAGAGAAAGAATGTCTCTCATCCTGAGTAACTTTTGTCCTACTCTGGCTAATTACTATCAGGAAAGATCATACAAGGCTCTGATCAACTTGATCTAATCTTGGACTTATCTCTGCTTTGAGTGGGACTGAACCACCTGACGTCCTGAGGTGCCTTACAACCTAAATTATTCATTGGTTCAGTGTCTCAGGGTTAAATACATCCAGACTTATTTGGAAGTCTGTCTTCCTTTTGTTGTCAAGTCAACTGAAGTATGATGACAAGCAGCTGACCAGAACATAATTCAGAGGGAAAATTATCATCAAGTCTATGTTCTTATGAAACCTATGCATCATGATTTATGTATTACCATGCTGTGCATTTAAAAATATAGTGGTATTTAAGGAACAAAAAAAAGGAAATATCCAGTAAAATCTAGGGTATGTTTTCCATCTTATTGCCACAATATAATCAGATATTGTCCAAAAGGCAGTCAGAAGAGAATAGAGTTATTTTTAGTAGCATGAGCAGAAGAAATGTTCTTTGTCTTCCAATTGACATTTCTGTGCAGAACTTTGTTCATGCAATCTGGTAAGATTTATCATGTTGGTCCATCCTGTCAGCTCTTTGTTCATGAAAGAACATTTCTCTTATATTGCTTCCAGGATAGAGAAGAGCAAAATTAATCTCAATCTATGAGTCCTGGTTATATGACTGATATTAATTGTTTGTGGAATTTGGTGGAAGTTATGCTGGATTAAATGAGTTTACCATAAATCTAATTAGAGCAATTTTTTTTTTTTCATGGATAAAGCACATGGATTTTAATTTACTTTTTCTGTGTCAGTGAAAAAAAGTATTAGGAATGGATACTTGAACAAAGAAGTGATAAAATTGAAATGTTGCGTACAAAGATAGATTCAGTTTCTTTAGAGTCTGACAACAAGGGAGCCACGTAGTCCAGACCCCTACTCAGAGCAGGTCTAATTAGATCAGGTTGCTCAGGGACTTGTTCAGTCAAGCCTTGAACACCTCCAAGGATGGAGATGCCACAACCGCTCATGGCAAACTGTTTCAGTGTTTGGCCACCTTCGTGATAAATTTTTTTCCCTAATATCTAATTGGAATTTTCCATGTTCCGATCTGTGCCTGTTGCCTCTCATCCTATTGCTGTGCACCTTTGAGAAGAGTCTGGCTCCATCCCCTCTGTATCCTCTGATCAGGTAGTTGTAGATAGCAGTAAGTTCTCCGTTCTCTTCTTAATGCTGAAGAGACCCAGTTGTCTCAGCCTCTTCTTAGATGTCATGTGCTTCAGTCCCTCTGTCTCAGTGGCTCTGACAGCACCATTCATCACAGAGAGCAATAAGCTTGATTGGGCATACTTTGCCCTAGATAAATTTGTGTTGAATACGTCTAATCACCTTCCTGTCCTTCATGTATTTAGAAATGGCTTCTAAGATGATTTGTTCACTGGATCTCCTTCCCCACTGAGCCATGGGCCCATATTCCCTCCCATTAGCTTTTCTTTTGCTGCTGGTGTACTCCTAGAAACCTTTCTTTTTGCATTTCACCTCTCTTGCTAGTTTTAACTCCAGCTAAGCTTTGGCTTTCCTAACTCCACTCCTACATGCGTGGGCAATGTCTTTGTAAGTAGTCTGTTCCTACTTCCACCTTCTGTGTACTCTCGTTTTGAGTTTGAGATCAATCAGGAGCTCTGTATTTATCTGTGCTGGCCTTCTGCCATACTTACTTGACTTTCTGCACATTGGAAAGAACTGTTCTTGTGCTAAGGAGGCTATCCATGAGAAACACCTAGCTCTCCTGGTCTGCTTTCCCCTCCAGGGGTTTCACAGAGGATCTGGCCAAGCAGATACCTGAACAAGGCAAAATCTGCTTTTGTGAAGCCCGGGACTGTAATCCTGCTATTTGTCTTGCTTACTTGTTTTAGGATCTTAAAATCCACAGTCTCTGGGTCACTGCAGCCAAGGCTGCCCTCAGCCTTCACATGTTCTTCCTTGTGGGTGTCAGTTTGAACTGAGCATCTCCCCTAACTGGTTCATGAACCTCGACATCCAGAAATTCTTTGATACATTTGAAATAACTTCTGGATTGTTTGCGTCCAGCTGCATTGTCCTTCCGGCAGATATTGAGGTGGTTAAAGTCATCTACAAGTACCAAGGCTTTCACTAGCTGCCTAAAGAAGGCTTCATCTGCCTTCTTGTTCAGATGGTTTGTAACAGACACCTACTGCAATATCAGCTGTGCTGCTCTGTCTTCTGATCCTTACCCACAAGCACTGCACAGGTTCATCACCTGCCCCAGCCCCAGGGAGAGGCTCAGGCATTCTCTGCAGCTCCAGACCTGGACAGTGGCATCTACCTCCTGGAGCTCTGTCTGGGGCAGGGCCTCTGATGTGCCATGGGCATTAGCACCAGTAATGTCCAAAGAATGTGCCCTGTGATGTGTTGAGACCATCACTGCACAATTTCCAAGTAGTCCTACACAGTTTTTAGAGAGATGCTGGGCCCCTCTGTGCTCCTGCCATGCTAAGTGCTGCAGCAACTACTGCATCTCCGTCTGCTGTGAGGATCACCCTCCCTGATCTAGCATCAGCCTTTCCCAGCAGTAGCTCAGATCTGAAGATGCTGGAGGATGCTCCCAGCAGAATTGGAAGCAGAACCCAAAGCTACTGCACAAACTGAGAGCACCAACCGTGAGCAGCAGCCCCAGCAGCATCCTGGGTGCCCTGCTCATAAACTCTCCCACCCTTAAACGCCGGGTCCCTGCCCAGCCCTGAATTGCAGCACTCCCTAAGGAGGAACTAAACAGTGAGTGGGAGCTGGGGGCAGCTGCTTTGGTTGCTCCAGGGTGAAGCTTCTCCCTCACCTCCAGTTCCCTGCTCGCGAGACTGCGAGCCCACCAGAATGCCTTGTGACCATGATTTGCTCAACTGGTGAATGCCATTGCCGCTGCACGCTCCTGCTGCCCCCCCCAGCAGGGGACAGCTTTGCTGCATGAGTTGAAATACACTCAGGACTGTGTTCACTGTGGATTTATATATTTTTGCTGTGGTTCAAGTTACTTACAATGTTTTTTCTGTGTGCCTAAAGCACATGTTCATAGAGAGGTATGCTTTTCTAACAGAAGATCTGTTTTGTGCTGAGCTGACTGATCAGGTTTTGGTTTATTTTGATGTTACTGATCATAGACATAGAGTATTCAAAAAAGTATATATAGTATGAGGAAAAAGTAATGATGCTGTTGCCTGAATGATGTATATGTTATGATAAGAAAGTAGTATAAAAAGAGATAAATATCATGTGATACTGAAAACATAATTTTTTTTCCTAGATTTACCTTCTTTTTTTCGTTAAAATGGCTCTTTTTTACCATGCTTTAAAGAGAAAATTCAGCTGCTTTATGTGAGAATACAATGATTCAGAAATCTGTAGAGAACAGGTGGTTAAAAAAGAGCAAATGATGAATGCTATCTTTATTGCAGTCATATTCCATTTTTTTCCTGTGCTGATCCTTTTTTAGTTGTGTATAGAAACAGTGTAAAGGATGTTATTGTTTCTGAATTCTCCCAGGTTCCCCTTTTAATCTCATATTCTCCTTTTGTTTTATTTTGCACAGCATAACACAGCTGGTATTAACTGTGAAAAGTGTGCAAAAGGTTACTATCGTCCTTATGGTGTTCCAGTTAGAGCTCCTGATGGCTGCATACGTGAGTCCTTTTGCATTAAGTATCTTCCCATGGTGGTGGCTTGGGATTTTTTTGCCATAATGAGGGCATGGGATGCATCTTTTGGGGAGAAAAAATGAAAGAGTCACCAAAAGATGTTAGAGAACAACTGCAAATTGCTTTCTGATTTGCTTTAGACCCTTTAGATCCTTTCAGACCCTTTCTTCTCAACATATGTGTCATATGAAGCCTAAAGCTTCAGTCCATCAGCAGGACAATAGGAGGAAGTAAGGCAGGAAAGGCTGCTGAGGAGATGATAGGATCATGTAAGCCTGGACTGCTGCTAGACACCCCACGGTGAGGTGGCATGACCTCTAAGAAAGCCACTGTCATCTCCTACCCTCATGACCTTGCTTCTCTTAGCTCTCTGATGTATGTATGAGGTATCCTTTGGCTCTTGGTCACTTGAAAATTATGTTCTATAGCTCAAAAGGTCATGAGGATCACTACTCCTACTTTATGCAGTGCTGAACCTAAGACCTAATAAATAATGCAATAGGATAACTACTAGTATAACATTTAAAAAAGAACTGAGTATAGGTAAGAGATAACAGTTGATTTCGAAATAGGTTGAAGGAGCCTTGTGCCAGGTAGGAGGAAGCTATGGTTTGTTCAGTTTGCGTCGTGAAATGAATGGGAAGTCAACAGAGCCGTGGTGTGCTGCCATAATGTTGGTGCATGTGGTGTGCAAGGGAAGGTGGATGGAGCATGGTGCTTAGCCTAGACCATGGAGAGACATGAGCGGACGCCACAGAAAAGATAGTTGCTGCAGTGCTGTGGAGTAATAACATGCAGCTTTCTGAATTAAAAATACTGAACACTCTAAGAAAATAACATAGGTCTTACTTCTAAGGGATATCACAAAGATTAATTGGCGATATAGAGTACTTGGAAAATATGTAACAGCATGCATGTTAATTCTTTAAATAATGAGGCATTCACAACCGCAAATTTACTATTATAATGCGATTGTGCACTGCTGTAAAAGGCAAATTAATTGTTTTCCAAAGAGTGCCTAATTGCTGATACTTACTTAGCTTGCAGTTGTAACTTGGAGCATGCAGAGGGCTGCGAGGAAGGGTCTGGCCGCTGCTTCTGTAAGCAGAATTTCCAAGGAGAAAACTGTGAACGCTGTGCTGATGGATTCTATGGTTACCCGTTTTGTGTCCGTAAGTATACAAATAAAAATGCGTCTTTTCCAGTATTTTATATGTGCATTAAAGAATTAACAGTTTTCATTACACTTGGTTAAAACATCTGGCATTTCAGCTTCACATGTTTACGAGTTCTGATAAATCCGTTATAATACTGAAGCGAATCTAGTTTATCTTACAAAACGATGGTTACTTGAAAATCAAATAGATTGTGCTGCATTCTCACAATTCTGAGTTCATTTAAGACATCTTCGTCAAGGCTACAGCCTATCTCTCAGTAAGTTGTGAACTCCAGTCCTAAAGCCCTGGATGAATTGTTTAACCATGTCTTCCCACTTGGACTGGGAAGTGGAACATGACTGTAGTGAGAGAGAGGGGAGAAAATGGTTATGTGTTTTCTTTGACACCTCCTAGGATTTGGAGCTTGCATCTGAGATAAACAAAGCTTGTGGGTTTTCGAAGGATTCTAAAATAATTAAAAATAATTCTAAAATGGCCCCTGCATAATGTTGGCCCTCCTGGCAAAGCATACAGCTCTCAGCCATGCTCTCTTCTTTTTCCTGGACTGCGGGTAGGTGCAGATATGTGGTCAAAGGAAGGATTCCAGTTTGTTTCAGATTTTTTAAGAAGTGGTTGAAGGAAAGATGTTTGTAAATCCAAAGAAAATAAACATATTAGAAAAAATGATGTGACACAAATGCTGAGTGCTTTTGCTTATTGAAAATGGTAACAGAATGCTGTCTAGTGCTATTGATTAATTCAAAATTAGATTTTTACTTTAAAATAAAAGGATTAAAATTAAGTGTTGGGAATTCAGCAGATTAAATGCTTTCCCCATAAACAAATTATATATAAAAAAACTGAGGAAAAAGTAACATCAGGATTGTGTTTGCTGCATAAAAGCTTGTGACTCCATGATCAGATTCTAAAAATGCATCAGTGGGATGTTTTGTGCCCTCAGGAGAAGTGTGTTTCTGACAGCCAATAAAACAATGTTGTTCTGGGGCAAGATTTGAGGTCTGACTAAAACAGAGGTACCATGATAATGATAAATGGAAGAAGAGGGAAATCACTACAAAACAAAGGAAAAAAACAGTGTAAAAAAGGGAATGTTGTTTGACTTCAGTGGCTGTGATAGAATAAATCGTCTCTGTACAGTGCATTCTAGATTATCACATCTTATTTATCCTCTTGTTTGTAATCCAACATTTTTAAGTAAGTTCAGCTCAGGGAGACCTTGATCGAAGTCCCACTGATCTTCGTAGCACATCAACTTTGGATCCCATCTTAATGGAGGAAAGTTTGTTGGGATGTCTTTCCCATTCCTAATCTGAAGGATTCTCAAATAAAAAGCTCCCAAAATGTAATGTACATATGAATTCTGGCAGTTCAGGCAGCGAGTGATAATGCCACATAGCAGGAGATGGACCTTCAGCTGAAAGCAGGAAATGTGAAATAAATATGGAGCTCCCTAGATAGCTCCCGTAACACCATCTAGCATGAGAAAGCTTTCTGTACAAAAGGGTAGGGAGCAGGGAAGCAACCTGGCAGCATTTCCAAATGGTGTCTGGCCTTTCATACTGTTCTTTCAAGAAGGGATGTTTGTACCTGAATTGGAAAGCAAAAGTAAAATGTTTTCTTATCCTGTTCCTAACTGAAAGGAAACTAAGCTGAAGTTGCTTACTAGAGTCATGTGAATATCATGGTCTCTGTATTGACAGGAGATGACTTCATGGTTTGTCATGATTTTTAGTGAAATAACCGTGTCTCTTTCAAATACACTTCATTGTTTCTTTTGTTTTAAAGGTGTTCCTGTATATCCTTTTACTTCTCCAAATCCAAGAGATGCTATGGCTGGTGACATAATCGGCAAGTTCTTGGTGGTTTTTTCCCCCCTCATTTCACCGTTTCTCCCCATGTCACTATTTTTCACTGTTTCGGTGGTGCCTGCTCTTTCATGGAGATTTATGTAGTAATTTTGCCGCTGTTGGTATTTATCTCTCAGAGAGCCTTTGTTCTTGCCAGAAGTTCATCATATTGTCATGTTCATATTGAACAGTTTAGTAGGATAGCTTCAGAAAGAGTTATGGATGAAAATAAGTTTGACCAGCCTCCGGCAAACATCTGCAGAAGAGGCTGACCATCTTGTTCGGTGCTCTTACGAACAGATTCATCAAGACTTTCTGACATATACAACTTGTCAGCTGCTTTGCAGTGTAAATCTCTTTCTTAAGGCTAACTGGCCTCTGCTTCTGGACTGTCCTCTTGCACCTGGCAAATTGTACATTGCCCTTGGCAGTGAAGAACTTTGATTTCTAAGAGAGCTACATATTCCTCATTTAGCCCACTGTAACGCTGCCTGAAATCCATACAATCATTCCCTCAGTGGGCTTATATTCTTTTAGTATATATACTGCAGAATGGAGACATCATCACAGCTAGCACTTAATCACATCCATACTTGTAATGCACTTCAGGATTATTAACTCTAAAAAAACCTCAAAACCTTTTTCATATCCTAAAATCAACATTCTTCCCCTTCATTTCTATTAGCTTTAATAGAACTGCAGTTTATGTTGGCAAAAGAAAAGGTGTTTTCTTCTGTGAATGTAGCAGACACTTAGATATAAGCAGACAGTACAAATCCATGTATGTATTTACAAGTCCCAGTTGTTTTCTTGAAAGTGTCTGCAGCTGCCATCACAGCCCACAAAGCCTCAGTCTCCTGTACCACTTATCTCCTTCCTACAGCATCCAAAATAATTGCCCTGGTAGGCCTCTGGGTATGCTCTGTTGCATATCCCCTTTTCTCACACATTTTTAAAAGAACGAAGAAAGAAAACTCCAAAGAAAAATATATAAACAGGAGAAAGCAAATCTTGAGCTATTTGCATTTTCAATGAGTAGCATCTGAGTCTGAAGGCATAAGAAAGGCAGCTGCCTATAAGGGGAAGCTTCTGCGTAGTAGAAGTACAGTAGAAGCTGTAAATTTGTGCTCTCAGACTAAGCACAATTACAGATTATTAGTTTTTTAAATGAGATTTGTGTGTAAGGGTCATACAAATAGTTTTGTCGGTTAAAGAGTAATAATTACTAAGCACTGTTTTTCTCTGCAAAAATAAGAGGAGTTGTGTGATTTTAGGCACTAACTGTGTTCCTTTCTTTCTTTCTTTTCCTTTCCTGTTGTAACCAGAAGGTGGCTGCAAACCAGGGTATTTTGGCCCCCAGTGTCTGCGTAAGTGCCGTAATTTCTGACGCTTGGAGCCTGCGCTCCAGTGTAAATGCCAGCCTTCAGCTTCCAAGTGAAATAGGAAATTTAAGACCATAATGTCGTAAATGTTTTCTTTACAAATGTGCTCCTCAGCGTGCCAGTGCCACGGCGCAGGAGTGCTGGGAGGTGACTGCGATGGAAATACCGGACGGTGCAGATGTCGAACTGGATTTCAGGGGTTTTCCTGCGATACCTGCGCAGTTGGGTATTTTCATTACCCCTCCTGCCAGGGTAAGCCGAAGCATTCCCTTTCAGCAAGCATATCCAAAACACAGGCCCAAATTTTATACTGAAGGAATTTTAGTCCTTTTTGCCACAAAGATCTGTTCATAAGGGGCTCTCCCAAAACTCACAGAAGTCAAAGAAGAAGAAAAATGTGACAAGAGGGGATTTCTATCTAAAAAAGCCCCTGTTTCATTGATCACTGTCTAGTGTGTGATGCAGCTGTCAGGCTCCACTTTGAGGCTGGATTTAGTAACGTTGATGAAATTTAGAATACCAGTGGGGACATTTCTGTTACTTATCCTGTTTTAAAAAAAAATTTTATTTGTGTTTAATTTCATTTTGCAACCTCACTTTGATGCATCAAGTTGCCCTTTCTAATCAATACTAGAAAACTGACTTATTTAAGCTGTATTAACCGTCTCTGTACTGTCTTTTTAGGCATTTTATTAACCCTTCCCACCTGAGATTGTAAATCCAAACCATAAATTGTTTCATTTTAGTCTTAAAAAGGATGGAATTATTACTGATGTGGGCAATCAATAAAAGCTGATATGAATGAAAATAAATTTCATGGGAAGATTTTGGTCCTGTTGAGCATCAAGGAGTGGCACTTTTTAAATTTCTGTTGTGTTTTGTTTAAAGAAAGATAAAAGAAGAGAGCCTGTGCAGAGGCTGCCTCTGAAATGTCTTTTCTCATTTGCAGTGTGCAAATGTAACTCAGTGGGTACCCAGCCCGAAGTCTGTGATTTTCTCGGGAGGTGTCTTTGTCGCTCAGGGGTAGCTGGACTTCAGTGTGACAGCTGTCAGCCTGGCCACCACTCCTTCCCTGCCTGTCAAGGTAAGGCTGCCGATTGCTTGTACAGCATCAAACAGGCCCCTGAACAGACAGACAGGAGTGCTTTTCAGGTACCATTTTTGTAGTGGTTGAATGTTCACAGCGGTAAATGAGCAAGGGACTTTTGTTTGCTACAGTGAAGTCCTCATACGTTCTTATTCTCCAAGCACTAACTCCAGGCATGTTTCCATAGTAGGGAAGAATGATATAGTGAGGTTTTTCACGTGCTTTTTTTTTGCATGGTCAGACAGTGTGATGTAGCCTCAGTAAGCACAGCTGTCTTACTAATAAGCAAAGCATTTGAAAGCTGTTTTCACATGGAGACCTACAGCAACAGAGCGTGCTTGACTGCTAAGGAACTGGCATGGTAAAAAAAACGAGCAGAGCTATGAAGCACTAATCTGCTTTTGCAGAGGGTCTTGCAAAATGTGTGTTCTGTAAATCTGAAAATGAGGAGCTCCCATTTTGCGCTTCACAGTGATTTCTCACTCATTTTAAGATCATACGACAGGCACTGAGCCAAATGCTGTTCATGTCATCATGAAACAGGAATGATCTCCGTGGGGTTCCACCAGTGTACCTCCCACAAAGCGCTAGCCTGCTTTTTATGAGAGAGGAAAATTGATGAAGTGTAACCTGGTATATCATAATGGTTTTGTGTGCATATGAGGAATCCATCAAGTCCTATCTGGCCCCTAGGTTTCATCTGCCTTTGCAGTAAGTGAGAGAGAGGCCCGTGATCCTTAGTGAATTTTACACTGAGAAAGGATATGGGATATTGCTGAGTTCTGGTATGTACTTTCCTGCCCAGCTTAACAAGAGTTATATGGAACATTATTATTTACTTTCTTCTCTCATTAATTGTGGTTGTTGGCTATAGCAGTCTTCTTCCTCTTGGGCTTACGTACTTGTTTATGTCCTATGAATAGACAGCAGAATTCTTTATGCCCTTGCAAAGATCTGTTATGTTATGTTACCAAACATAATGGGTGGAATAAAGAAATACCACATGACTGTGTCTTTATGGTCTGGACTAGATTAAAATTTTTTAATGAAAAACATAAAATCAGGGTTCTGCATTGGTACACGCTGTTCAGTGGTTTTAAAAAAACACTTTTTTTTTTTTTTCTTAGAGCTGAATCAGGTAGCAATCTTAAAGCAAATCAAACCCATATTGAATATGTTTGAACTTTTAACACCAAAAGCTGAAAAGAGACATAAAAGCTTAAAAGAGCATGCAAAAAAACAAATTGTAAAAGACAGATAAAAATAGTTGAAAACACTGTCAGACTCAAAATTGCTTCAGTTCACAGCTAGTTCTGTTAAAATAAGCTGCCATGGGTTTAAATTTAGACTAATGCAGCATGCTGCAAACTGTGGTGGAAAGTGGGCAACCCAGCCTGCTACTCCTGTTTGGAGTTGTCATCTTCAGAAGGGAGGCAGATCTGTAACTTTGTGGCTCCTGCAGCTAAAACTGATCTCTCTGGTCTTGCCTTGTTGAACTCAATAGAAGCTTTCTTCAATAGCAGTGATATCAACATAAAGCCTTTAAACTATTCAATGTTATTAAAATGAGGAGAGAATGCACTATAATGTTCAGCTGGGGTGGATTCTAGTGTATGTGATATTTTTGGAAGCTTCAGTATTTGTATTTCTCTTACACTAACTTCCTAGCAAGCCCTGCGTCCTTCCAGGCGTCTTTGAAGTAAACACAGCAAAGTCAGATGTCCTTGGCTGCAGCAGAAAGAGGAACAGAAAAAGGGGGAACCAGGAACATGAACATGGAACAAATCAACAGTGTTTGTTTTATATTTCTGTCGGTCAGCCATTTCTGTCAGTCATAAAAGCCAAGTGATTAACTGCAACACTTCGGCTTGTACCTGGGGCAGCTGGGATTCCCAGATGGGTTCCCATTCATGTACCTATGAAGTGCGGGCCACTGTAACTACCAACATCATTTCAATAAAATAGCACATCTTATCTGTGATAGAGCTGTTTGTTAGTCTACAGTAGCGGTACTCCAAGAGAAGCACCCATCCAGCTAGTTGTTATATGCCTTGTGTATTAGATGCAGATTCCTGCAATGCACTGCTCACCAGCTTGTAGAATTAAGGTATCAGCAGTTTTTACCTTGTGCATCATGAACCTGTGCTTGTGCATCATTAACTGCTTGACTAGTAAGCTGCTTGTTAGCCGTTAGACCTAGCCTAGCTTAGTGGATGCTGTTTCTCAGAGGTTATTTTTTAAAGATGTTAAGTACTTCACTCATGTGACATTCTTGCTATTTTAAGATGGATTTCTGTTCCTTACATGTGTTTTGCAAGGCATCAAAACATATCTCTAAACTGTACATTATAGAATTGCAGTAAGAACCTGATTATGAATGGTTGAGGAGGCATTATAAACATCTATTTCAGGGTATTTATTTTTGGTGGTAAAATTATAGTTCATCTGGATTCCTCATGAGTACTTTACATTCAAAGACGACTTTTTTTTTTTTGCAAACTCTGGTTTAAATAGCTACTGGTTTAGACATGTATCTGTTAGAATACTCTTTTTTTTCCTCTGTGCAGAATGTAACTGTGATGCTGTTGGCTCAGCGGAGAATACATGTGGTCCTAGAGGTCAGTGTCTGTGCCGTAGTAACTACGCTGGACTTAGATGTGACCAGTGCACTCCAGGTTATTACAGCTATCCCAGCTGCTTGCGTGAGTAAAAGCCTTTCTTCCTTTTACTGGCGTCACCTGTGTAACTACGATAGTTATGTTCCATCCAAAGCTGGCAGCAAAACCACTGAAGATCCAGCCCGTGGCCAGGCTTCCTGGCAGGCACGCACTCTGGTAGTCCTCCTTGGCACATGATCGCTCTCCCTGTGCTGGTTGGATTAATGCGAGCATGGCAGTGTTTGGCCTTGGCACAGTTGTATCTCTCTTTTAAAATATGAAATCTAAAGCTTAGGCTGGGCAACGGGCATGTACCTTTATGAGTTCTGGCTCACTCGACTTATAGAACAGAAGCTGTGTTTCAACTGGTTTGGGCTTCTAATATTTGATATGCTGTCTTGTAAACTTTTAAGTTTATTAGTATGTGCTCTTGACATGTGCCAATATTGCACCATAAATTCTAGTCTTGAAGGACTTGACTCTGCAAATCATCCATCATATCACCATTTTTTCCTGCCCACATGGATCAGTTGATCAGGCCCCGAATGTTACAGGTTTTTCACATCAAGCTGCAGGCTCTGTCATTAAAATCAGCAAGCTATTTATCATCATGAGCAGAACTGCTCTTTCCTAGAAATCAAAAGATTATTACTGCTAAAGAAGCAATGTATCCTCGGAATTCTGCTATTACTAATCACCACAACCACAGCAAAAAATAATCTGACATGTTTGTTCTCTTTCTTTAGGAGACTGGCTACTACTTTACTAAAATAATTGTCATTAACCAGTTCACCTGTAGACTGTCTGAGCAAAGATTAGTCCCTGGGGCAGCATTGTTCTTTTTTGTGATGTTATTCTTATTTACCCTGTGTGTATAAATCATTGCAAAACTGAGACCTTACATAGGAATCCAAAACAGTAAGACTGTTGCATAGTATATTTCAAAGCTTGCTTCTGGCCTCCTCTGCCCTCTGATCTAAAGGTGTGGTGGGCATACAATTTTATATTCTATATTTCACCATCATATTTTTAAGTGCAGGTCTAATTACAGAATTTGCCCTGTGCTTTCTGTAAGTGTAAGAAGATAAAAAGAGCAGAAAGGCAAAACCAAGTCTGGTCTTAGAATGGGAGAAAGAAGTTGAAGAAGAGAGGTTTATTATGGTTTCAGATAATCCTACCTGTTTCTGTCAAGAATAGAGGAAGAAAACAATGCCAAGATGGTACAGGTCACCGCAAACTCATAGGCTCTAAGCAGGGGTGAGGACCCTATGAGTTATAGGAGGACCTTGCAAGCTATTTATTGCACAGAAAAATGAAGAACACTAGACAATTAGTACTCAAACCTCTGCAGTACTAAAGTTTGGGGAAGTTATTGCTTGATACCTGCAGGATGAACCCTTCCACCACTGCCAATGTTTGTTGTTGTGTAGCTTGTCGGTGCTCTCCTGATGGTTCCCAGCACGGCACGTGTGAGCCAGCATCGGGGCAGTGCGAGTGTCAAACGGGCTTCACAGGGCGGCGGTGTGACAGATGCCTTTCTGCAGCCGACAGTTTCCCCTACTGCAAAGGTAACACTTCTGAGGGAAAATCCTCCATTCTGAATCAGATCGCCCCCGTTTTTATTGCGGCATTCTCCAGGGCAGTCTGCTGCACGCAAAGTTTTATAGAAACCTGCTGAAGCATGGGGACACACCAGGAGTACATATTAGATGAGCTCATTCATCATTCTCTATGTTATTTCATGAAGTGAACTATAAATTTAAAACCTTTTTTAGATGATGCCATGGGAACTTTAAGAAAATGTCTCTCAGTTCTGTCGGTTAGTGCTATATTTTTCCAAGAGACTACTTTGCATACCAAACCAAATAGTCTAAACTAGGCTAAATACACATTTGAAAAATCGTTATTGAAGGCTTCTGCTGGTCTTGAAGTTTAAAGCATTTGAGTCCTTCCAAGGTAAAGGTATTAAAAAGCCCTTTCAAACTCACACCTGCTACATTGTACTTCTGCACTGCTACATTCCACAGCTCTGTTTTCAAAAGATCTTTCAATGTGTTTGTTTTTTAATTTCATAAAGGTGTCAACAGCGAATGTGACCCTTCAGGTAGCATTGGTTCTCATTCTGTAAGTATTCTACCATTGCAGCTAACAATCCGTGTTAATAATTCATGTGCCTTTGCTGAACACATTCACTTTGTTGCTCAAGCCATGAATCCTGCTCTTAGACTGTGAAAGAATTGCACGAGTTTATTTGTAGAGTAAGAGTGGAAATAAACTGTGTTTCGTTCTTTGATCATATCAATGCAATTACCTGTTAAGGATTTTTTTTTTAATCTTCTATATATGGAATGTGCATACTCTTTAAGTCTTCTTGGTATGCCAGAACACTGATGTATACATGCAGATGTGCATATATACCTATGCATGTCTCAAAGACCTTCTGGTTCTGGGTTGCAACGGGCCATTTCAACAACAAATTATTCTTGAAAAAATTATTATCTCTTTGTAACTGTTGCTATTCCACTATTATTGTTATTAATACACTGATAGCTATTATTAGTAGCATATTACCAGAAATCACAGTCATTGCTAAATGTGTAGCAAAGAAGACCTAGAGGATAAGTCTGACAGATGGAAGAGGTATCTATCTAGGCTCATGTATAGAGCTATGTGTGTCTTCCACCAATAAAGGAAGGAGTAAATATGAAAATTAATGACTATTTTTAAGGAAATGTGTTTTTTAAACTTTTTGCAATGCAGTTAATACTTTAGAGCAGTTCTAATAAGGCTATAAAAGAATTGGAAAGTACATCCGTTGGGACATTTAGAATAAATTAGATACATAAAAAATACACAGCGTGGAACGATCCTGTGTTGATAGTATGAGACAGAAAAATCTAAGAAGTCTGAATCAGCCACAGTTTCCATGCATCTGTAAAAGTCAGTAAACTGCCTGAGCTGTTAATAATATTAGGTTTTTCTTAGTACTAAAGAGCAGTATGTTTTTTATGAAACAGATGAACCCATATTAACTCCTTTCTGTCATTAGGGCTATTGTCAGTGTCTTCAGCACACTGAAGGTCCTACCTGTAGTAAATGCAAACCGTTGTACTGGAACCTGGCCAAAGAAAATCCTGAGGGATGTACAGGTACAGCTTCATGACATATTGCTTTGGCTTATGGAATGTGTTAAATTCTTTCGAAAGTCATCTTTATTCGCTGTTGCCATCTTTGGTGCTCAGTGACTTTCACAACTCTTGTTAACAGCATCTTTTTCATGCTTCTTAATTGTAACACCAAATTACCTGTGATACAGCAGTTACTTTTAGAAATTAGACCATAATTTCATGA
This sequence comes from Platalea leucorodia, assembly GCF_965183815.1. NCBI lineage: Eukaryota > Metazoa > Chordata > Aves > Pelecaniformes > Threskiornithidae > Platalea > Platalea leucorodia. The sequence goes on along the minus strand of NC_138823.1, from coordinate 51,649,519 downwards.
GTCTTTGCTAGTGCCGGACCAAGGTGTGCTCTGAGTTACAATGACGTGTACTTTATATGGCCTTATGGCAGTTTTACTAGAGCGAGGTGGGATTTCTGCCCTTAACACTGAAACCTGAATTTGGCTCACTGTTTTGAGAAAAAGGTGCTTTTTCATTTATTATCATCTCCTGGCTTGTAGAGGAGTGGAAAGCCTTCTTGTGGCCTCTGGGTGTGACAAATCTGTTGTGGTTTATGTTTATGTAATATCAATCTGTCTGCAATTTTCAATGCTTGCTAACAGTGAGTGTGTGTTTTTCAGGCAGATTTATTATCTTTATTTATTAATTTTAAAGATTAAAAAAGGATATAGATAAAAAAATCTTTAAAGATTTTTTCTCCCCAACTATTTTCTTTCCAAGAGGTTCCACCACAATAGCCACCTAGATAGGCTGAGTAGCCTTAGAGCCGATACCGATATCATTACATCTTTGACTCTGAATCTCTAAATGCTATACAGTCTGAACATCTCCTCAAAGATTAATTACTGCACCTTTCATGTAATTCATCTTCTTTGCTTTCAGTCACAGAGTCAATACTGGGTTTCACCAAGCCTCTAGGTCAGCATAGCTCCTTTCCACAATATTTGCTTTTATTTTTCATACTTAGAGTCGAACTGGTCCCAAAGTAGCACTGCAGAACAGAAGGTGCCCGTCAGGCTGGAAGACACTGGTTTGCATCAATTGTCTGACTGTTTCTAAGAAAGAAAACAATTGTAAATCCAAACTCAAGACTGTTTTTGTTAAATGGAAGTTAGAACACTTTAAAACACACCAGTAAATCACACGTACACAGAAGTCCTCATTCTTTCTCTTTTGCTTTTTATTCTCACCTTGTGCCAGTATCCGTTTGCTATTCTGAACCTTCCAGAGTAAAATCCACCTTGTGACCCTATGACTCAAAATTGCAGAGTCAGAATGGTGGGGTTTTTTTCCTGCAAAATACCTTGGAAAGACAAAATACAGATTGTCTTTTTTTCATCTGTGCAGCATGCCAGTGTGATGTGAGTGGAACACTAAGTGGAGTCGGAGAATGTCAGCAGGTAAAGTGAAATTAAAAGAAAAGCATTCATTAAATTGATTTTTGTAAAGATAAATTGTTGTAACGTTTGGTAAGGTAGAAATCTTAGTACCGATTATCACTTTTGCATATTAAGTGGCTGGTTTTATATGGCAAAGAAGCAGTTTTATCCTAGGGATGTATAAGTTCTGAAACTTTTTCATCATCTTGAGTTTATGTATTTTCTAGTCTGTTCATTGAAGATGATAAATGACAGAAGTTATGTCAGATAATATTTTTTGTTGAGATTACAGTGTTTTTCCTGTTTAGAATTAGAAGGAATTCAAAGTATTGAAAGATTAAAATTCTTAAAAAGGAGCTGAAACATTTTTGATGAAATTGTTTTCTTCACAGGAAAATGGGCATTGTTACTGCAAACCTAATGTTTGTGGAGATTCCTGTGACACTTGTGAAGCTGGTTATTATGCTCTTGAAAACAAGAATTATTTTGGCTGCCGAGGTAAAATGAATGAAGGACATCTCTAGTAGCACATTTGCACTTAGCACAAACGTCTTTAGAATTCCCTGGGTTGTATTTTGAAAACGTGGATGTATTTCTTGAATGACTCGTGCACAGCATTTTGCACTACAGCTTGTAATTGCTTGTAAGCCGTGTAACTCCTCCTTTGCCTTCCAACGGGAGAAAGAACAAGGCAGATGTTACCACTGTGGTTCCCAGCCATTTTGTGGCTCGCTCACGTGAGGAAAGGTGTTCCTCTTTGAGTTCGTTGTCAAAGGCACCTCGCCTTCCCCGGTGCCTCATTTACCACCACTCACTTGAGGTTTCTCTGTCAAAGCCCTCAGTGTGATCACACGAGGCACTGCTAGAGCTGTTATCTTACCAAATAAAATAACTGAGAGTCATTCCTCCTCTCACTCCTTCTCCCAAGTTGTAGGGCCAAGGATGGTTGATTTTCCTGCAAGCGTTACCTGTAAGAGTGGTAGCTGTCTGTTCCACTTAGCAGTTTTCTAAGGTCTGCTGCTGCAATAAAAACTTAAAATGTTACAACAGATGCTAGCTTGCTTTTTTTTTTTTTTTTGCAGGTATATTTGTGTATTGCTTTAGCCCAGGGCTCAGTGTGTTTTGAAGCAGAACCAGACGTAGTTGTGATGTGGAGAAAGTGGTCCTTCTTCTGATGGATACTTGCTCTGCCATGTGTTTTGAGTGATGTAGGGCTACTTCAACAGTTCCCTCCTTGTCCCCCCACTGTAGATTTAGGTTTGTTAAAATTACTGAAAGCACTTTCACTGAGTTCAGTGTGCTTCACACCTGTCCAGGGCTGATGCAAGAGATTTATTTTTAAAGCACTGAAGTACTTCTAACAATCATTTAATATGTGCAAAGTTAAAAATAATGGCTACTGTATCAAACAAGCTTTCATGCCTAATGCGCAAACCAAGGAGATAATGAAAGGGATCTGGCTTCACAAAGGTGTCAAATACTTCAATTATCCTTGATTTCAGTGAGATTATAGGTGCTTAACAGGATGCTTTTACACTACGATGTAAATACGTGTTTAGGAACTTTCAACCTTTCAATCTGGCTTGAAATTTTTAGCCTAGACATACTTGTTCCTTAGTATGATATATTATACCTCGTTACCAGAGGTGTCCTTTACTTTGTGCCACAAATTCTGTCTCCTGTAGAAAGTCATTCAATATTGTTTTCCAGTATTGGTTAAAAATATGCATATGCTATTAAATGAACACATATGTTCTTGTGTGCAATTTTTGTAAGATAAATTCAATATTGGGGTACCAGACTCTGAAAAATTAAGATCTTACAATTTTTGTAAGTTAGATTTTAGTTTGGTGTTTTGTTTTTTGGGGGTTTTTTGGGTTTGTTTTTTTTTTTTAATAATTATTCATCATGATATTGCTGTAGAAATTCTGACTTATTAGGAAAACATTTGAATGGCTGTTCTGCAAAACTGTAGTCCTGCATTTAGTAGTGTCACCTGGCTTATTACTTGTGATTTTTTTAAAAAGTGGCTTTTGTCACATTCTAAGCAGAAATAAAGAAAACAACCACAACCATGGAAAGCCAGAAATAATTGCAGCTTATGCACGTGTGTTAACATGTGTTTGAAAGAGTCTGAACGGAGGGGAGTCTGAAGGGCTCCAGAAGGAGGAAACGAGTGATTAACAGTGTTTAATTAGCAGAAGCGAGGTGTGTTTTCTGATAACTTTTATCGATTTTTTGCTAATGGGATCTTTGGCTTCTGCTCTTTGCCTGACAGGCTGCCGGTGCGATGTTGGAGGATCCCTCAGCCCGGCGTGTGCCGAGGCCTCGGGTGGCTGCCAGTGCAGGGCGCACGTCGTGGGGACGGCCTGTCGGGAGTGAGTCTGGCTGTAGCTCCTGGTAGCTTGTGCTTCAGCATAGTTCTTTTCAAACTGCCCACAAGTCCCTTGCTATCCTTTCACATGAAATTCTGGATTTGTTGAGAAATAAGCTGGTAAATTGTATTAGTTATTGATATTAATTTTGCTGGGCAGGTTCCTTCTGTTATTTTAATACGATTTTTTAACTTGTTTCCTTAAATAACTGATACCTGTTTTGCAGTATTATTGCATATGTATCCATATATCTATCAAGAGTTATACAGGAAAACGTATGTAAGCTGTAAAAACTTCTGGAAAGAGAATTCTCATTACATCCATCTTATCAGCTGTCTTGAATTTATTAGCTGCCCTCAGGATTCCTCAGTCATTAGCAGGTCACCTCCCTTCCACTGCTTTATGCTCTTAGATGTAGACCATACAGCGACTGGTAATTCTTCGTTGTTTTTTTCCTCCTTGAAAGGCCTGAAAAAAACTATTTTTTCCCTGATCTGCACCACATGAAGTTTGAGATTGAAGATGGTACTACTGTCAAGGGAAGGGAAATTCGGTTTGGCTATGATCCTCAGGAATTTCCTAGCTTTAGTTGGAGAGGATATGCCCAGATGTCTTCTATACAAGTAAGCTGGTATTTCGCTCAAAGCTTTGGGGTGAAAACATAGGTGTAGGGTATGTATGTCTCTATAGTACTGCTATGTGTGTGTAAGGCCATGGAGAAACCAGAAAAAAGAACAGAATCTCACTAATCCAAGCCCTTTCGCACTGTATTGCTGTTTGGATTAGTGAGTGTTGGTATTATTGTACGTTGGTCATTGCTTGTGCAAATATGTGTTCTTCAGAAATGTTCTTTGAAAGGGTTTGTTTTTTTTTTTTGTGAGAAATATGCATTTTGTCATAGGTGTAAAGAAAAGAACTAATAGCTTTAAAGTCTGTATTACTAAGTGCAGAAATTCTTGTCATGCCAAGGACAGCGGAAACAGCAGAAGATTGATGCTTGGCTAAATAATTTGAAGTACACAATTCCGTGGCAGTCTGTGTCCATAAGATTTTCAGGTACCATCACAGTGCTGTCACTGAAGTCTTCTTACACTTGCAACTTATACTGGGTGAAGAAGAGGAAGACACCAACTTTTATTAGGAATGATACCTTCACATTGCAGCAAACAGGAAAATGTGTGATTCAGTAAAAGAAGCTGTTAGCAGGAGCATACCAGCAACATTTATTTTAGTCTCATGACAGTCTACAAATAAACTAAACAACAGCAGAGGGAATAAGTAAATCACAGGAAGAAAGTCACCATAATTTAATTGTGTGAGAAGGGACCTGTCTGACTTTGGACTGAACTGCTGAGCAAGTGAACCAGGATTTTAAAACAGTAGATTTGAGCAATAAATGGGATTTGCTCACTCTTCCTAAAAGTAGTACTCTGGTATAGCTGTGTCCAGCCTCTGTAAGTTGTACAAGGACTGATGGATTACTATAGACTGAGACATAGGCACATGACCATTGCACAAGCATAGTGATTTCCTTTCTGTTCTTCATTTTTCACTCTTTCATCTTCGTTCTTTTGGGTTTTTTTGGTTTGTTGTTTTTTTTTTTTTTCCTAATCCCAGAGCTCATATTTGTTGGATCTTCAGAATTACTCGACATTCACTAATGAAGGCAACTCTCCAGTAACTGTGATTTCATAACTTCTGTTTTCTAACTCAGCTGCTTTTTGCATTTTATATCCAGTGGCATTTTGTAAAGAGGTAGTGAAAAGGCTTAGTCTCTAATCTTGCTAGAAGTGTGCATTATTTTGCTTACCTGGATAAAGTTTTTCACTCATGTAAGTAATTGCCAGCTCCAGACCCTCCTTAGTTAGATCCTTGCATAACTGAGATAGTCTCACGTTCTTTATTTCAAGGAACTTTCCCAATTTTGACATAGTGTTTCTGTGTCTTGCAGGACCCTAAAATAATCCTCCTGACATTTATTTTGTAGAAGACAAATAGTGTTACCATATCTACCACACAAAAGGCTAATGTAAAAACTTTTTGTGAAAAGAAGCTATTTCAATACAATTAAAAATTTTTGAGGTGAAATAAATAAGCTGTGTGTGACCTCAGTGGAGGTCACTGGTACCCTGTCATGCTGCCAACATGGGTGTCTCATTATAGAAGCTGAGTCGGGCTCAGATTTTAAAGCACTGGCCAGACTTGCCTAAGTTTGTGACAGAGCTCAAAGAACAATTTCTCCCCACTCCCTGCCTTTGCTTGAAGCCAGGGACTGACATCTCTTCCTCCCTCATTCCTCACATATCTCTTCTTTCTCTCCCTTCACTGTGTCTTCTAGATTTTCCATAAAAACTTAGAAACCATTTTGATAAATCTCCTGAAGCATGTTTCTTTATTTCTTTTGCCTTTTCTTTTTTGTTCGTATCTATTTTTCAAGTGTTCCCTCAGTGCCTGGCTTATCCATGTAGTATCCTTCAGAAGTCGTCTTTCTCCATTTAAAACAACACTTGCAAAACCTTCCCCTACTTGTCTGTATTTTCCATTCTGGTCCACTGCCCTTCTGCAATCACCTAGATTTTAGCTACCTAGTCTCTGTAGATCTGTCAGCCCCACCATCTGTTGTATGTCTATCTTTGCTTTCTGCTTTGCATTTCTATTAAGAAGGTGGAGGTCTCTGGGATGATGATGACAGAATTGAGGAATATACATCAAGCAGCATATGGGAGCTGGCAATCTTGTGTTTATTGTAGCTTTTAGGAGTAAGAGAAAATGAGGCTTTGTGCTCCATTCTCAAATGTATGGAACAGAGAAAACCTGTGTGCATTTGGGGAAGCAGAATGGACCACAGTGGCGGGGAGGTCACCGTACCACAAGCATCTTGGAAAGGGACAGCAAGTGGATCATGATGGGTCAACTGGAGGGAGCTGGATTACAAGAGAAGCTTTAGGATTTAGGATGGAAAGAAGGAAGCCAAACCCTTGAGGTTGCACCAATCCTATTTTTTCTTAATCCACCACCAACCTTTGAACATGCCTCTGCTGATTCTGTTGCTCTGCAAACTAAATAATGGGGGCTGTGTGAATGGAGCCTCCTGTGGGCTCGAGAACCGCATGGCTCCAGAGGTGTCAGTTCAGCCCCAGGGCAAAGAGAGTCATGCATGGTGTCACATCTCTAAGAAACTGAGGGATCTGGTGGAGGAGCAGAAGAAGTTTCAGCGATGGTCTGAGATATCTGCATGCTGTGGAGCGTTGTGTGTGATCTCAGACTAGGATCAATGATTCTGGCCTGTTGCTTGGGAAGCCAGGAATGTGGACAGCCATACCATATGCCTCCTTTATGGCACAGGAGGGGAGAATAACAGTAAAATAGTGTCCATATATTAAGGTGCAATATCAACACACGTTAGTTCAGCCATTCTGTGTCTTTCTGGATAAGCTATTATTCAACAAGAGTTTTATTTCACAGGCGGTTTTGTTCTATATTCTTTTGTAAGCTGCCCGAGCCTTTCTTTTCTTTTATGGAGTTTGTCTTGCCAAATGGTTTTTCTTTCTCTGGGTGCTAGTAACAAATAATACACTCTCCTTTCCTCCTTTTTCCCTTTCTTTTTATTTTTCCCAGCCAGAGGTGGTTGTGCCTGTCACTGTGGCTTCCCCTAAGCTCTTCCACCTAGTCCTCCGCTATGTCAGCCTGGGCTCAAAAAGCTCTAAAGGGAAGATCTCAGTTGCTGAGGGAAAACATTTGGGCACTAATTATACTTGTAAGTGAATTAATTTTCTCACTAGGCTTGCCTGTCTTCCTCTGTTGTACACCAGCATTGCCATTCCAGTACATACTTGTCTGCATGTGCATTTTTCTTGTAGGACTTTAGTGTGGTGCTTGCATGGCTTCTAACTGTTCCTCTATTCAGCACTTTACGGCTGTTTTTGTTTATTAACTTCCATTTTTCAGAATGAAGTGAGGATAACTTTGAATGTGGAAAAATCAAACCTCTACTTGTTTCGCATTATCCTGAGGTATATTAACCCTGGAGGTGAAACATTATCTGGTCGCATATCTGCTTGGCAATCTCAGCCTGAAACAGGTAGGTGAAACTCAACGGTGCAACAGATCAGATGAATGTTAGATCAGAGGAGCCTTTTCAAGGTGCACCTAAGTCACATTTCTAATGTTGCTTAAAATGCATCACTTTTAACAGTGTTGGTGCTTTTGTGCTTTTCCTAATATACTTTGCCGTGTAATTGATGTGGCTGTGTTTGCATGAAACCCCTGCTTACAGTAGTAATCAAGCTTTGTTTTTTTCAAATGTTTGCCAAACTCAATACTTTCAGTTCTGCACTCAGAAGCTCTGAACTGTGTGTTTTATGAAGCTTTTAAAGAAGTGATGATAACACTTATTTTGATTTAGTTGCCTTTAATATTTCAGTTTAAAGGTGGCTTCTGCCTTCATTCCATGAATAACATTTATTTCATGATGAATCCAGTCTACCAAGTTAGCTCTGATTACAGACCTTAACAGCCTGTGATGCCTTTTAGGCCCTGATAAAAGATAAGTGCTCCATGTCCTTTGAATGGTAGAGGCATACCAAGCCTATATGCAGAATTATCTCTTGTTATGCCTAACCTCAGCATACTGGCGGGAGCTAATGGAGTTTAGTCATAGATCCTTTTAGTAATTTGGAGGAGACAAAACTGAAGACTTCACAGATACCACTCAGCAGAGTGGCAGCAGTTCATGGTCATGTCTGGTTTATATTGCCTGGAAGGCGGGGAACCAGCTTTTGTCTGTGTCCAGGGGCTTCAAAGAGGAAACCTTTAATGTTCATAACAATTGATACGCACGACTTCTCTTTGATAAAGCATACCGCAGCTACGTTTCTGTTGTACATCATCTCTGCCCAGAAGTTACCTTCAGTTACTACTAAACATTTTAGATGCTACTGAGAGCCTCCAGTATCTGAAATATTTGGCTGAAAGTTGCATGAGAATGGGCCTTCTGTCAGCTGAACATATTGTGAGTCAGTGCAGAGACGGGCTGAATGGAAAGTAATGGAAGGGGAAAGTGAAGAAGCGAGCATTTCAGGATATTGCAAAACTGGCCATTACAAGGGCAGAGCTCTGCTTTTCCGAGCCAATTTGCTCAAGACTAGTAAGAAAGAAGACAACCACCACTGCATAGCTCTGTAGCTTACTGTGTGTAGTAGAATGCATTGTTAATACATATTCACAGAAAAGCATTGATCGGCTCCTGTTGGACCAAGTTTAATGGATGAAATCATCAGTCCAGCACTCTAAGCAAGTAGAGACATTTTACACAGTCCCTTATTTTTTTACTTGATTTTTTTCTTTTTTTTTTTTTGCTGGCAGGGGTTGCTCAGAGCAAAGAGTTTGTCTTCCCACCCAGCAAGGAGCCAGCTTTTGTGACAATCCCAGGAAAGAACTCCACAGAGCCTTTCTCACTGGTTCCAGGCACGTGGACTGTCAGTATAATGGCAGAGGAAGTCCTCTTGGTAAGAAAACAATTGAGGAAAACAAATGCTTGAAGGCTGTCATGATAGTATATTGCTCTGGAGTTATTTGCCGGGAAGGACCCTGCAAGCAATTGAAATTCAGCGGTAGTGAAAAGAGTACAGCAGCAGAATATCATTATGAAAATTTACAGTTCTGCCTCTTATTTCATTTTTTTTCTTCTCCAACTTTCACCTGCTCTGTTTTTTCTTGTGCGTACAGACTTTAAGTCTATCTGGAATCTGTACCTTCAAAGGATAAAGTAATATTAACATACAGCACAATTGGTTGAGCATAAATGCTCCCAGAAATTCGTAATTCTTACATATCAGATGTCGTATCTAAAGCTTGGCTCAGCCACAGATGACCAAGGCCTTAGTTTCTTGACAAAGATTCTTCAGAAAAGTATTATAAGATGGGCTGCATGATTAGCAGGTCACTTTCTAAACATGTGTATCCTCCCATCATTACTCTCCTTTCACTCACTGAAAAACTGAAAAATTTTCTGACAGCAGTTCTGAGAAATTGCTATAAAAAGACAAATTGTTTGAGGTGATCATTTATGAAAACCCTTAAACATGTATGATCACAAAGACAGCATACTGAAATTCATATGTATGTTGTAGAGGGTTAATAAGTAGCCAGTGTCTTTAGTCATTAAGCCTGGGGCTCTGTTAAATTTATGGAATACCACATAAAATGTTACTAAAGAGCTTGCAAACGTATTTCTTGCTGAAAGTGACAGTACTTATTATGCTTGTTTTTTTACTAATACCTTTGAAAAGGAATTTATTAATGATCTTAGCCCAGCATGTTCTCATAATAAGTTTTTGTAAATAAGCTCTAATATGTTAATTTAAGTCGGCAAGGCAGAGCAAAACTATACCAGCTTTTGAGGCACATCTTAATAGATTAGATGGGAATATTTTTATAAAGTCACCTGGGATATGTGAATCTCCCTTGTGGAGTCGCGCAGAGTTGAGTTGCGTGCATGTGGATTGCACTCACGGGTGAAAACTGCACCCCGCTGGCTGTGTGTTACCAAGCCGTGGGGAGGCTCCTTTAGGAGCACTGGCTTGTACAACACATGATGGGAGAGCCGCTTCAGAGTTTGCCTGCTCACAAGGCAGCTGCCTTCGTCCCATCTCTATGAGGGTGCAAATAGAGTTAGGGAGACACATTCTGATGTTATTGGCCCATGTAACAACAAAAAATATCCACGTCTTGCAGATATCCTCTGTAAAAAATATTTACGTGGTTGGTTATGTTCATTGCTACATTGTGAAAGTCTAGATATGTTCCTTTTGTAATTTTCTGCGTGGTCTTGCATTTGTTGTATTCTTTGTTCTTAGGATTATATGGTGCTGTTACCTCGTGATTACTACGAAGCATCCATCTTGCAGATACAAGTTACAGAGCCTTGCACTTATTCAGGACGCACTTCAGCAGAGCAGTCAGTATATATGCTACAGAATAAACCAGTGCCTTGGATTGTTTTATTATTATCCCGCTGCACTTGAAAACAATAATAATCCTGTGTTTTGTTTGGGTTTGTTTTGTGTAAGCTGCTTGCTCTATCAGCATTTGCCATTGGGCAGATTTTCCTGTGTCCTTGGTTCAGAGGCAGCGTATTTCAGACATGGGGGAGAATACAGAAGAATACCTGTGCGACAGCCAACTCCTGATCAACCAGTGATGACCCGTATCAGTGGAAGAGAGGTCAGATTCCTGCCTGCTAATTGCAGTCCCTGGCCACACTGTTGACTATAAACCTACCGGACTAAAATGGTTGCAGATTTACAGCTCAGCATTTGCGGATCTGTAACGCATCCCTAAAACAGTTCTCTGTGCCAAATTCTGTGTGTTATGCAGAACTGTGTAAATGGATCAGTGTAGGCAGATTGATAACTGTGACTAGAGTGGAAATTTCACTCTGACAAAAGTATTTTATTAAATTAAAATCCCTCTGCTTTAGGCATACTGCCTTGTTCAGCATACTGCTTAATTGCAGCAGAAATGGCATAATGGTTTGTCAGCAGAAATGGTGTACATACATCAATCCAAATTAATCTTTTTTTTTTTTTCTTAAATAGCTATACTTACATAAAATATTTACTTTACTAAAAAACAAGCAGAAGCAATTATGCCGCTGCTGTAGGTCCATTGAAAGAGAAACATGTTTTATGAAATGAAAAGTTATACTAGAAATGTGTTTGGTAAAAATAAGGTATTTTATCAAGTACATGATAATTGCATGTAAAATGATTATGCCCTCTATTACTGTGCTTGGATATTGCTTTTAAAAATACCAAGTGCAACAAGAATACTTATATGCCACAGGCCCTGGTGCTTCATCATGATGCATGTGCAAAACTTCCCTGGTATGAATAGTTGCAGTGAAGTCAAGAGGGCTGTTGACAGAATTATTTACGTGTTCAAGTGTATGTAGCCTAAGGAAATATTGAGAAGAAATGGTTTAAATTTGAAAATAGTTATATAGCCAACCGTAACAAAAACCTCTGTAACCACAGCGCTTTCCATGCAACTACTTCAGAGAATTTTGCATCAAATATTGTGTTAATCAATTTGTGCAGGTAAACTAAAAGAAAAAGTTGATGCTTCAGAAAGTGGCATTGGCTGTTTGCTGGAGAGAATGCTTTCACTCTTTGTAGGGAATCAATATACAGCACTGCTGTAGTAGGAATTGTGTTCCTGGAAATATTTTTTTCAGTAGAGAAGTAGACTCAATTTTTATATGTTATTAAAGATAGCTTAGAGATGACAGTGACAATTTTTTATTATCATTAAAGTTTCCTCACTGATACTTTCTACTGGGGAGAAGAGAAATAATAACATGCTCATTTCCTAGGCTTATTTTCCAGCCTTCCTAGAGCTGTTATAATGGCAGCTGTTTCTTGAACTTGGTTGACTCTTATTACTGGACAAAATGATGATTATAAACATTACTTCCATTCTGCTGGAAGTCTTTTGCTGAGACATCACAGGATTGGCCCTGGACTGAAGCTGACCGGTTGGCTTGCACGGCAGGAAAAGGGAGCTTCCTGCAAGAAAAGGAGTGAAAAATCTGACGCCTTTTTTCTTTTTCAATGATCTTGACCTAGGTCAATTTACAGATGACCATAAATGTTCCTCAAGTTGGTCGCTATGTTCTGGTTTTTGAATATGCCAATGAAGAGGATCGGTTATACACCGCCGACGTAATAATACATAGCCCCGGACCTGTCACTGAAGGCAGAGTGAGAATATACAGTTGTAAATACAGGTAAGAATTTCTGAAGTAAAGGAATAAATAAGCGTTTAGGATATAATTATACTTTTTATATATTGGGATCAATTTTACTATATAGACCGTTTGAATTTTAGGGTGATTTAAAAGCAAGTACAGGACTCTGTGGGTATTGTACAGATTTTTAATTATCTCTGTGCAATCATCTCATTAAATATTGCGGCTGCTTCAGTGAACTGTTTTCCTATACAAAGGATACATTCATAAATCCTTATAAGCTTTTAGTCTCAGAGTCCAGTCAAAGAGCATCACTGTTGACTGCAGATGCCTGCACTGTTTTTATTTAGTTAAAAGCATGTCCAAGGGCTTTGGCTATAAAAAAGCAGCACGCAGTTTTACAAGAGTATTCCCACCATTTCTAACAAGATCTGATGAAGCAGAAGTATGAGTGTCTCTTTGAAATTCTGAGTGTAGCCGTCCCCCGGCTGTTAGGCTGTAGGCAAGGTCTGCAGCCGAATGCTTCTTTGTCCTTGTCGACTACTGAGGTTACTGCAGATGTTTCTGCACAAGCGATTTTGTCTGTCCTGAGCGAGGTAGATTGTCTTTAACACTTGAGCATTTCAGCTTATGATTTAAATTAGGATTGTGATCCTGCAGATGTTTGTGCCCTTGGGAGAGCCTACCCAGTGCCAGGGCACTACAGACATGCATCCCTTTTTCCTGTGAGCCAAGTGTTTGGCAGATTGGAGGCTTAGGGATATTCAGGATGAAATTGCCCAGTAAGAAAAATCATTTTCATCAGCATGTTTGTGGTACAGAGCAGAGCTATATGCAGCAGTGACCTTGTCAGGTTGTTGTTGGGGAAAGCTCTTATTTTAGCCTGTTACATAACACTTTCAGCCCCAAACTACTTGCTATAAATCTTCCATTTTATTGCTTTTTTTTTTCCCAAACACTTTTTATGGGATAATTTTGGACATACTTCTTTGTTCATATGATACTACTTGCTCATGAAAAGACAAAGAAAGCCCTTGCTACTTTAATGTAGCAATGCAGTAAACCCCTTCTGCGGCCATTCTGCATGAAGCTAATGGTCACATTGCAAGTAAGTTGCTGTGTCATCTTTCCTAAGCAGGAAGCTACAAGTCTCTTCTGTTAAAAAATAAATTAAGAAATGACATGGTGACGTACATGCAGATAAGAGTCACTTGTAGAATAAAACATATTGTGCCAGGCCTTCTTACAGCTCTATGAGCTTGATTATTCTGAATAAAACATTGTAAGAGAAAATATTGCAAGCTTCCAGGGAATCAGAAATAAGGGACCTATATTTCTCCGGTCTTAAATGTCCTTAGCCCTGAGCTGACCTTATTTCTGAGCTGTGCTCCAAACAAGTGAAACTTTCTCATTCTCTGATTCCTAGAGGAGAAATAGAGAAGCAGTTGTACAGTGGTTACAGCTTCTCACCCGCGGCATGCTGGCTGGCCTAGCTGCGCAGAAGTGCAGAAGAAAGAAAAGAAGTTAGAGCCTTATATGACTTCTTCTCTTCAGCAAAAAGGAACGGTTGCTACTTTTGGCAAGTTGCGGGGGTCGTGCTCCCTGAACAAGGCAGAGTTCAAATCCTTTAGCAAGACTCTTCCTCTTAGTGTGTATTTGACTTTCCAAAGATCGCAGCCAATCGAAAGTAGTCCATAAGAGGCAGACCTACATTATTTTTACTTGTATTGAGGAGTATCTCAGTGTACAGATACCTTCCTAAAATCAAGACTTGCCCAACTGCCATTGTGTGGGTGAGAGCTGCTGATCCACGCTATCAATGGCGTGTGGCAGTAGTGGAAAGCAGCAGCTGGTACCTGCGGCACCTCAAGGAGCACAGACCAGGCACGGAATATTAGTTATACGTCATGTTACACAGCTTGGAAACATCTGCAGATAGCATGTATGTGTAGCCATCTATTCACATCCTACTTAAAGCAGTAGCTCAAATGGAGATCTGAGCTGAGGTCTGGAGGTTTGGGCTCTGAGTAGGTCAACCCACAAAGGACAAGCAGTTTTTTATACATGGTACATCCTTTGTCTCACTAGCGAGGACACTGCATGTTCACCAGTGGCCGAAGGTTACTTACGATCCATCAGGATGGCTAGGCACCAGTGGTGAGGCTAGCCAAAAGCTAGGCAGCTGAGCTAGGTGATAGCATAAACAACATAGCAATGCCAGCAGGCTCATTTTTAATCCTGCTTTCTCTCTCAGTTTCCTTTGTCGCAGTGTTGTAGTTGACGATAGGAATCGCATTGCAGTCTATGACCTTCTAGCAGATACAAAGATACGTCTTAAGGCATCATCAATTAATTTTCTTCTGGTAAGTTTTCGTTTTCTTTTCCCTTTTGTAATACTTGTTCCCTGAGTAGGTAAAGAGAGATACTTTTCCCTCTATTTTCACATGCTCTACAGTAATGAGTGAAAGGATGTATATTAGATCCTTGAAGATGTGTCTTTATCTATACTCGGAGAACACTGAGTCAAACTTGGTCAGTTTCAAAGGTAAACAGAAATTTGCCTTTCTTGGCAAGGGTTTTTCCAACTCTCTTGTGCTTTATTTCAGTTCTTCTCTCTTTTCTACATGTAGACTTGAAATGAAAAATCTGCTGGTAGCTTTTATACTTCATCATTATATTGCTTTTCCTTTACCTTTCACTTTTTTAAAATCCTCAAAATCCATATGGGATTTTCTTGGTCTCTTACAAAATTTCAGGTAATACATGCGTTTTAGAAATTCTAACACTTTTAAATACTTTGAATAAAAAGCCTTCACTGCCCTCTTTTGGCCACACAAGGAATACATTTTTCTGGAGCCTGAATTTTCTTCTGTTTCTGTGTTTTCCATTTTAGAAACACAAGATGAGTTACAGAGTTGGTTAAAATCTAGAGTTGAAACCCAGCTATAAGCATAGAGCAGTTTCGCGGAACTATTAGGATTAACAAGTGATACGTGCTTTCTTCACTTCATGAGGCAGCGTTCAGTGGGAACAAATACCATTTAAATTGTGTTAGCTCCCTGCAGCAATTGCTTTGCTAACAAGGTCCATATCCAAAAGACATTTATATTATTAGTCTATATCTCCACATGTGGAAGTCTCTTGTGCTAAGAATCTCTGTATTTTTACTTCTCAATTCTAGTTTTCATTCTCTGAATATGCTATTGATATATATTGATAGTCTTTATATATTGATAGTCTTTATCTCACACTGATGCGAATGAGCTGTCTAAACCCAGGCCATGTTTCGCACTAACGTTTTAGCTGCTCATAAAGTGCAGTTCAGAGCTTCAGAGTCTACCCTTCTTCTTCTGCAATGGGCTGCAGTCCTGTGGGTCGTTACCTGCAGGATGGGCATGACGTTTGCTGCCTAGGAAAGGGACTTTTAGCACTCTGCCTTCTAGCTTATAAAGGGTTTCTAGTACCTGCTCACTACTGCTAAAACACAAGCTGAGCTCCCTTAGGACCTGCTTCTAAACCAAATCACTTTGCATATTAATGAATTCTCCCGATGCAATTGTTATTTACATTAATATGTAGTGCTGGTTATCTTACTGCTTATCAGGCATTTTTATCTCCTTTTCAAGTAGTTCATGCACAAATTTTGTAACCTGCGTTAATGTATTTTGTAAGTGTGGATAATATATTTTATTTGTGCAAACTGTTGTGTCTACCTAAAAGCCTTGCCTTATGTCCTTACCACCATGGCTACATCAGGACTACCACAGCTTCATTTGGTCATGTCTCGTTTTAGTAAAAAAAAAAAAACATACGAGATCTCATCAGCTTTTAAAATGAGTTCTGAATCCACTGGGAGAAATCCTGGTGTCACTGAAACTCACTCCAAAGGACTTTGTGCGAGCAAGCGTTCGTGCCTGCATTTCAGGTCTAGGAATCCCCGCAGGGTCCAGAAGTCTCTAACAGCACAGATGAGTGCTTTTCCCTCCCACCTCTGTACACTTCTCAGGTAGCTTCTGACCCCACAAGCTGGTCTTCTGTCATTCTCATTGCCACACGTATACTTAAGTTTTAATTTATTTGAATTCTCAACAGCCAACATTCCCCTGAGAAGGACAGAAAAATGCTAATCAACACTCAGGCATTCAGGTGCAGGCAGGTAAAAGGATCCAAAATCTTGTGGGAAGTCCATGACAGAACATGGCTTTGGGCTCAGATCTCCCTATGCTAAAATTAGGCTCCATCCTTCTTCTTCAGGCCTGGCCCTGTTGCTTGCGATATTAATTGTTAATTGTGCCTTGTGCTTATTTTTCAGCACAAGGTTTGTATTATTTCAGCTGAAGAATTTTCTCCAGAATATGTGGATCCTAAAGTAAGGTGCATAGCTGCTTACAAGACTACCAATGATGGAAGGTAACTTGCTCATTTTTATCCTTCATATTTTCTGAAAAAGACCTTGAAAGGCAGACTAAATGGCATTTTAATTCTTTTGAATGAAGCTTTGCTCAGTGACTCACAGGTAATTTGTAGGCCACTTTTGCAAAGTAGAATTTGTAAAAAAGCTGAAGTGTTAGTGTTAATCTAGACAGTCTTTGCCCAGGATTTTGTTAATACTAGCCTCTTCCTGGCCCATTTAAACCACAGAGTGCTGATGCGTTAGAAAACATGCATCTTTCACATGCTGTCCAATATGATAGGTGTCCAAGCTGGAGAAACATTGCTACTTTGGTGGTCTGAAATACTTACTGCTCTGTCTGGAGGTTCGTTCTGCACGTTACTGCTTCGGCTGTTCCAAAATGGCTTTAATTTGTCATTAGGTAGGGGGCGTGACTGCCCTTTCAGGCACAAAGCTACTAGCTCAACTTGGCAGCAGCAAACTACTCAACAAACAAGCCATCCCCTTGTCTGTCTCATTGTGGGGCCCGTATGGCAGGTGTGCCCTCAGCATTCACCCCACACAGCAATGCCAGGTGATCCTTCTCCCCCATTATACTTGTATAGGACCAGTAATTAGAGCACTTGTATGCAGCTTGGTTGACTCAGGTTGATGGCTCTTCTCTTGCTGCAAAGATCTGAACCTGAACTTTAACTTCCCAAGTGGTCAGTTTAGGGTTCTGCAGAGCACTTTGTCCGTCCCGTTGGTCTTCCCCTCTCCATATGTTTTATTCTTTGGGCCAGAGAGGAACTATCACTGCAGCTTCCAAATTAGGGAGCCCCACATTTCAGTTCCTGTTGCACTCCCCAGGATGTCCCTCATGATGCTACTCCTAAGGCTTTCTTCCTACTGGTCTGGCAATGGGAAGGGCCTCAAAGTAAAAGTAAATGTCATTTGCAGGACCTCAGAGGCAGAAAGCATGGGTGACTAGGTCTAATAGTTTTCCAGACGGTAGCTTCTAATATAATGGTTGAATTGAAATAGCAAGCAGAAAAATCTGGATAGTAAATTGGATAAAAGCATGTGACTGTACTTGGCTTCCAAGCATGCATAGCATTGAATCGCAGCTTTAATTCTCCTGCTCAGAGTGTTACAACTGAGAGTAACTTCCTAAGACTGAAGATACTTGTCCTCACACCGAAGGTATTTTACATTCCTGCGCATTTATATGCTGAGTAAAATGGGGGAAAGAGGCTGGGTGAAAAACATGATTTGAAATAAAGCTAATGTAGAAATTTATACCTTTTACTTTGGCTTTGTGTTGTAATTTTTTTTTAATACCTTGTTATATTTGCATAGTTTACTGTATGCTTATGTTCTGTTATTACAACGATTATCTGGCAGCATTTTTGCTTTCCTGAAAGTGTTTAGTGGTCACCAAGTCGAAAGATGCAGAGTCTTGGCTCAGTTTAACAGTATTATTCAGGACACTGAATGTGATTTCCCACACAGGCCTGGCAAATACATCTCAATCCTGGCCCTGAAACATACTTGTGATTCCAGTTCTGGGCCTGTCTTGAGCAAAGATTAATCATTGTCTGTTGAGTACTTACGAGAAGTGAACAAATGCTAGCAGGAAACCCCTCAAAACATTTTCTCCTGCAGTCTTGGAAAATACTTCTCTCAATCAGGTTCTTCAGAATTAAATATACCAAGGAAGAAATAGTTAAACACAGCAGTGAATGAATAAGGATGCTTTCAAGGAGCACTGTTATTTATTTTGGCTCCAATTCTACAAATATTTGAGTGTATACTTAACTTCTAAGTACTTAAGTAGTCCCATTGACTTCAGTGGGAAAACTTGCATGTTTAAAGGATACACCTACATAAATATTTGTAGAACTGAGAATTCAATATTAGTATAGATTCCCGTGAATGTAACTAACTGGATTCACTAAAATGTATTTAACTGTTGTTGGTTTTTTTTTTTAACACTCTTGGTTCCCTTAGGTTTCATCTTTCCCCCTTTGTGAGTTAAATCTGCACCTCTTGTTTTCATTTACTTTCTGATCATTTGCATAGAACCCAAAGAGTAACAGTGGTTACTATTGCATTATTAATTGTACTACATTCTAATATATTAACTTCTGTGAGCTGTCTGCTTTTTGTTTCATGATGCCTAAGGAATTCTCCTGGCCCCAAGAGTAATTAATATAATTCTGTGTTTAGTGCAACATGCATTCCCTCAGTGTATGAAACTCCACCAGCGGCTTTGGTTTTGGATGCATTCAAGGATGGGAAAATTTCTGAAGTACGGAGAAATATACTCTATGACCCACTGAGTGCCCCCTTACCTTCTGACTCAGTTAACGGAGTCACCTTGACACCATTACAGGTATCTCATATTTTGAAAATATTGTTTCCTTAGTCACAAAGTATGTCTTAGTAAAGTTGAATAGATGAAGCACTTTAAGAGAATCAAAACTGAATAATGTGATATGATCAAAACGTAGTGGACTGAGTAAGCCACCAAGATAATACACAGAAAGAGAAACAAAAATGCCAGCTTCTTAATAAACTAGGCAGTAGTCTCACAGACTGCAGAAGAGCATTAGATATGTTTGGCATGCAAACAGATAGGAGCATGCAATTGCAATCCATACTCTTTGAAGAGATTGTTAGCTTCTTGAGAGATGCTAGGCCCCCTCTCTTTCATTGCAGGTAGGTGGCACAGAGCACAGCTCATAAACCCAAGAATATCTCACAAAACAAATATACTATCAGAGCTGTTCTTGTTTCTGCAGAACCAGATTACCCTCAGTGGCAGAGTGCCCCACTTGGGCAGATACGTATTTGTGATACATTTTTATCAGCCAGCACACCCAGTGTTCCCCGTGCAAGTGTATGTGGATGCAGGACGTGTGTGGTCAGGTAAGCATCTGAATTTGATCTAACTCCTTTCTTTTCTCATCATTTTGGCACATGGAGCATTTTTTGGCATTCTGTTTTTTCTTCTAGGTTCCTTCAATGCTTCATTCTGCCCTCATACCTCTGGCTGTCGGGATCCAGTGATTGCAGAAAACCAAATTGAGCTTGACATTTCTGAACCTGAGGTCTCTGTTACAGTGATGATACCTGATGGAAGAATGCTGGTTCTGGTACGTTTATTACATAAATGTACTTGGAAATATTATTCTCAGTTTCACCATTCATTTAGAGATAGATGCAAAGATGAAAGCCCAAAAGAAAGAATTTGGTTTTTAATGTTGTGTTTCAGATTTTTAGGATCTTGTGCACTGCTTCTGTTTTATTTTAAATTTTTGAGATACCATACACTGTTTTTATTGTGCACTGCTCTGGGGAGAAGATAACTATATTTTCCTATTTTTTTTCAGTTACAATATTACGGGTTTTGAGAAAATCTAGAATGCATAATGAAGCAACATTTAAATATATAAGTGCCTTAGCTTTTGTGTTTTGCTTTCTTCTGAAATGTACAACTTAGCTTTTTTGTTGTTTTAAGGAAAATGTCTTAGTTGTTCCAGCAGACACCTACAGTTACAAAATTCTTGACAAAAAGACAGTGGACAAGTCATTTGATTTTATCAGCCAATGTGGAGGAAACAGTTTTTATATTGAGTAAGCATCGCTTTCTAAAAAACTGAGCATTTGACAACAAGCTGGGAATTAATATTATTTTCACTCTGTATTAAAGACATATGTATAAAAGCCCCATCATTGTGCTACATTTAAATGCTTCTCATGGCTTATGCTAGCCCATTAAATTTGCATGAGTCATTTTTCCATGACTTTCTATTGTAAATGAAATGTAAAGGTAGAGCTTTAACGCTCACAGTACAAAAGAGGAAAATCTATGTCATCTTTCTGTCTTTGGTATTTCCATCTTTGGTATTTGGTATTTTGCTTGGCATGTCTGAACTGATATGACTAATATACGCACTTTCTTTGAAAAAAATATCCTTACCTGCATGTTCAAAGCCATGCACCGCTAATTTAATTAAAGTATGTCCTTGCATGTGTACTGATGCCATCCCTCTGTCAAAGAACAAAGCCTGGACGCTAATTTATTGAACCACTACAAAGCACGCTCATAACAATTCCCAAGTGCCAGTACTTACATGATTTATATTTCAATTTAAATAGCCCAGAAGGATCATCGGCCTTCTGCAAGGACTCTGTAAGGTCACTAGTGGCTTTCTACAACAACGGAGCCCTGCCATGTAATTGCCATAGCGCAGGTGCCACGAGCCCTACTTGCAGCCCCCTGGGAGGACAGTGTATTTGCAGACCTCATGTCATCGGTCGTCAGTGCAACCGATGCCAAACTGGCTACTATGGATTTCCATTCTGCAAGCGTAAGTACATGCTCAGACTTATTCAGCACCTGACCCAACCTTTTATTTAATTCTCTGATTTTACTGCATAGGTACCACAGCCTCATGCTGTGGGCTTGATCCTATGGGAGGCCGGTTGAGCCATCTTAGATTTAGCATAGCATAGCTTTCATTTTAACACAGAAGTAACCCCATTCCCTTTAAGTACACCTAGTTCACAATGAAGTGCCTCCGCATGTGTTGCCTGATCAGGTGTAGTAGGCTTATAGTTTTACTGGTTAAAATCCATATTGCCACTCTCTCAGTCAAATGGATTTTTCTGCACTGACTGCTAAATCATTTCTAAGTTATTACTGTTGTACCCCACTTTATACCTTCAAGATTTTCCATAGATAATCAGAGTCAGCATTCTTAATTCCTCTTTTTCTGGTGTTATTCTTAATAACATCAACAGATTTATAGATTACACCAACAGTCTTCGGCTGCTTTCCCAGATATTATACTCTATGTTTATTAACATTACTATGTAAACATGGTGCCCTTAACACCAAAACTATTCATTGTTTAATGCTTGGCAGTTTTGGGAAGTGATAATAATGCCTGTGGTGAAATTAAGCAACCAATCTGTGGAAAAGGGCCAAGGTCTCAAGCTATTCTTTGAAACTACCATTATGGTCACATAGTTGGTTTCCACGACCCTGGTTTGTCTCAGTCTCGCATCATTGAGATAGCTGAAGTCAAACAAGCCAGCTGAGCTTAAAACCAGTGAAAGAGAGAAAAGATCATGTCCTTTATACGTACCGGTTGTGTGCGTTTGTTTCATATACAAGTTCGATCAGAGTTGATCATTGTAAGTTGAGATGTGATTAACTTGTGGAACATTTTCTTTGGCCTAGTATGCAACTGTGGGCAGCGTCTTTGTGATGATGTGACTGGTGAATGCATTTGCCCTCTGCGAACTGTGAAACCAAAGTGCGAAGTGTGCGAGAAACATTACTTCAGCTATCACCCTCTTGCTGGCTGTGAGAGCTGCAACTGTTCAGAAAAAGGAATCGTTAATGTGGCAAGCCCAGAATGTGAAAAAACCAATGGGCAATGCAAGTAAGTTTGGGTTATGGCCATTATAAACGATGCATGAGTGGTTTGCTTCAGCCTTCTTTTCAGGTGTTTGGAGGGGATGTGGGATACTTTGATGATGATGATGATGAACAGGGATTTAAGCAGTGCTTGGTGATAGTGAGGACTCAGCTGTTTCAGGGATGCCCACAATGTTTTAGTGGAAACATGGGTTGTGCAGGTAAATAATGGTGGGATTTGGGATTCCTGGGCTTGCATTCTCTTTGCCGGTGACATGCCATGTCACTCATAGTAAGTCCCTGAATCTCTGTTCATCTCATAGAGGACCTCAGATCAGAGCTCCTGACTTCTGGACAGGTACATCGTTTGTAATGGTGTACATTATCTATCTCCCAAATTCTTAAAATTTTGCAGTTGACCTTCCACAGTCTGATGTCTGGGTTTCAGTCCCGTGGTGGTTTTAAGTACTGTAAAGCTTGAACATTTGCAATGAGTTTTGAGAATCTTTGATGATAGGTACTGTCTGTTTGGAAAATATTGTTCAGTTGAAGCCATAGGTGACAGTTGCCCTGAAAATTATGCCTTCCATATGACATATGCGTATTTTTCTGTAACTCAGTGTACTGAAATAAAAGTAAATGCTTTAGTTTTATTCTCTAAAATTTATATAGCATACAGCCACAATCATAGGGAATTATCTTAAATTCCCATGCTGTGAGTATTAGTACCGTTGAACGTTTCTATTATTTCTTTGGGGAGATCAAGTCCTTAAATAGCAAGTGCAAATACTTGATATCCAGCAGGTTGTGTAAGGCCAAGATTAGTTCAGTTTGATTGAGAAATATAATCCTTCCTGCTCTGCCATTAATCCTGTAAATGCAACAGAGAATACTCATTTTCAGACAACACTCATATTATTTCCTGAATTTAAATTATATTCCTAAGTAAGTCTGTTCTTTTCATATTAAGTGAGTAATTGTCTTATCCCAAGGGCAAAATAAGAATTTTCATGTGTGGAAGTTGGGGTTTGGCGTTAAAAAGTTTAGCATATTCTGTATCTCCTGATGCACTCTCAATCTATCTCATTAGTCTCTGCTTTCATTTTCCCCATGCAATGCAAAATAAAATAAAAATAAATACAATTTTTTAAAAAAGTAAAATAAATACTTCAGTCAACTAAAACCTAATACTTCAAAGAAAGGGCTTAGGATATTTCTACACGAGTAAAAATGAGGATAATTTTTGCAGATAATAGTTAGATTTTTCTGTTTCAGTGAAAAGCTGTATTGCCTGATTAAAATGGCGATATTTTTCATGTGCAGCCTAATTGGTAATACCAAAGAAATGACAGCTGGTTGGTAAAAAATTCTGAAGCAAAAATTGACATTTAGCAAATACTTTTGGACTGCTTACTGAAGTATATAGCTAACTACTACATTCTGATTAATACATCCACTTCTGTGGATTACATGAAGTTCAAAGTCCCCATCCAGCTTCCCTTATCTGGGGGGGGAGGGGGTTATGCATTCAGAGAGACTCTGAGAAACCTCACCCGTTGTTTGGTGAATTGAGTAATTGCTTTCACATATTACATGAAGTGCAGTCTACCTTGACCGCATAATGTAATTGTTTATTTCCATTAAATTTGTAGTGTTAGTGCACATATGAATTTGGTGCCGAGAGCCAAAGGAGACTCCACCAACTTACTGAGACTTTTAAAAATTATCTTATCACAACTAAAATGTAAAGATGTGTATGGTGGTGATGGCAGACATTCTTTATCAATGGATCTTTACTGTCTTGAAACCTCCTTTGGGCTGGTACAGACACTGCCAGCATAGACAGAAGCAAGGGGGATCCCCAGACCTACATTTTCACTAGTTTTATCAGTCTGTACAAGTTTGTTGTAAAGGTAGATAAAGTAGCTGCTGCCGCTGAAAGATGTTGTCTCTTGTCTCAAGCCTTATTCATAGTTTGGTGGTGTTTTCTGCACCTTCTGTACTTCACCTAAGTAAACACAAGGCATTCAGCCTTCACTGTGAGCAAAGTGGGTTTCATCCTTTGTGAACAGTTGTAAACTAACCCAAGCCTTGTGGCAGGTAGAAGTATAATTATTCATATGCCTGGGATTCTCCACCTTTTTGTTAGCAGGTGAGTGCCTTGAGAAATGCCCAGTCACATCCTCCAGCTATAAATCTTCTCCCAGCTCTGCTTGCCTGTGTACAACATCCATGTTTCACACCTTGGTGTATAGAGAGAGTAGTTCTGCACTTCAAGCACTGAATAGCTGCAGAAGTCTAATTCCGTTGTGAGCATTTATAGCCTTCAAAAGCAAATTCATTCCTAATCAGTTCCATGACCATGTAAAACATCTCACCATTCGAATCTGAGAAGAATACTAACCTGCTGCTGTTTCTCCATGGAAGTCATTAAGTTGTGTCACAGCCATGCAATCACTTCAAAGATCCACCCACCTTTTGTTTTAATCTCCCCTTCCTTGCTCCATGCCTGCCTCCCCTATTGACTCCCTCCTCTGTGTGTGTTTGTTTGTTGATAAAGATGCAAGCCAGGAATAAAAGGACGGCAGTGTGATCAGTGTGCTCCTGGTACTTACGGTTTCCCAAACTGCGTGCCATGTAACTGTAACAGAGATGGAACAGAACCAGATGTTTGCGATCCCCAGACAGGAATTTGTCTCTGTAAGGTCAGATAAATCAAATTACTTCTGCATTCACAAGCACTGTTTGCACATCAGTGACCATTTCATATTTGATGGCGTGAATGAAGTGAGTTTATTATTAAGTTTTCAGTAAGAATTAAATGCAGCTATACAAAACCATCACACCTTGCAGCATGTGCACAGGTTATCATGGTAGTAGTTAAATGCCATTTTTTAATGAGTTCAGTATCTGTCAGTTTTACAGGCAGTCTTAGGCTTTGCAGGGTGTTACAGTGCTACAGAGTAGATGTCCATTGATTCACTGAAGCAGTCTGTGCCCTGCACAGATCCGCTTTACGCATCTGCGTCTCGACTTTTGGATGCTAACCAGGTCCTGTGCTTTTTTTAGCCATATTATGTCAGTTGACATTTCACCACATCATTATATCCAGGAAATCTTCTTTTGTTCTGATCTGCATAATTAAATGTGATAAATGTGAACTTTCACAAGTGACCTTTTATATTGTAGGTTTGGAAAAGCCAGGAGGAGGGTTTTGGCAGGGAAGTTACCAGCTGTCTCTGACTAATATTTATTACTCAGTGGTTCACTTTATAAACTGGAAAGACAGCTCATAACTAAGATAGTCTCCAAGAAGTCAGTTTTATTTGCATTTGGAATATGGTGTATCCAGACAATCACACGTTTTCATTCATGTTTCCATACATTTAAATAAATATTCTTTCTGAAGGTTTGTTTTATGTGCAGGAGGTTTTGGGGGCCTCACCAAAACCAGAAGGAAAACTCTGAGATTTCTTTCAACTATGCCTTAACAGGAGAATGTTGAAGGTGCAGAATGTGATATTTGCCGACCAGGATCCTTTTATCTGGACCCTTCTAATCCCAAGGGATGCACCTCTTGCTTTTGTTTTGGGGCAACCAGCAACTGTCGCAGCACAAATCGTCGTAGAACCAAGGTGTATTCAATAGATTTTTTTTCTTTGCTCTCATGAACTTGCGTTTATTTCATTAAGGAAATGCCAGATTTCTTCTAAATTGAAAATGTATTTTAATAGTTTCTGAGGATGAGAAATATTCTGCAAGCAATCATGCAGGTTTAGTGCAGCCTTGTTAAGACTTAAGTGGTCTGAAGGTGCCTTTCAGCAGAAATGGCTGTTTTCACGTGTTTGTTTACAAATCACTAGCTGGACTGAAGTTGAGCTGGCCTTCTATTGCTTTATCTTCAGACACTAGTTCATCATTAAAGTCAATGGTCTCCTTCAAGATGCTTTGATAAGCACGTGTCATTTTACATGTCTGTATCATAGGTGCATTTTGAAACCTAAGAAATGTGTGACAGATTCCACAGAGATTGTAAAAATTGTCTTTCTTCCCTCCCTATAAAAAAAGATACGACATCAAGTCTGAGAAAAGGAGAAGATAGATTTTTTAGTAGTATAATTGAATGTCTGAAGACTGAAAAAGAAGGAACAACTGCCTGAAACAATGCAAGGGAAAGAAAAGAGAGAAGCAGAGCCCTAGAATGATGGATGAGGACTTTAGTTTAGGCTTAGGCTTAGACATAGACTCAATACAATCTAGATTGTGGCACTTCATTGTTTAAATGCAAAGGATGAAAATCTGGCCGCAGTGAAGTTAGTAGCAAACTTCCGTTTACTTTAGGAAGATTTCCTCTAGTGATTACTTGTCCTCACCAAAGACTCTTTTTGAAAACATGTCTGTCTTGTTGTTTTATTGCTCTGGCCAGCCAAGGTCAACCCACCACAGAACTGTTCTGATACATATGCATGATGCTTTCTTTCCCCCAGCATAATGATAAATAACAGGATGTGTGGTCTTTCATGAAACAAGAGCCATGAGCATAAAATGTGCATTATTAAAGAACCAGAATATTAGGCTACATTGCCTGCCTCCCCAAAATATCCTGCCATGTCCCGTCCCTCCCAGTTAATGTACCACAACAGTTCTTCACTCTGTCTTTTACGTTAGTGTCCTTGGTTTGATTTTGGAATGGACTTAAAAAAGCACCTCCCAGTTATGTCCTTGGGTTTGGGTACACAACACCTAGTCACCTCCAGAAGGGTTATGCCTTGCTGTGACTGAAGATAGATAGAATTTAGTTTGCAGCTGACAAACCAAATGCCTGCATCCCAAGTAACTTTGGCACATCTGTCCCAGTTACGCTCTCTTTTGAGGTCCTTGCAACCTCCATTGGGCAAAGATTTTAGGCTGGCTCTGAAGGGGTTGAATTTCATGCTAGGGGAATTGCAGAGACTAATCAATTTCTCCTCATTACTTGGTGCTGGTAAAGTTTAATAAAGAATGAAACAAACTTTTATTTCCTTTATGTGTTTTCATTAGTTTGTGGACATGAGGAATTGGCGCTTGGAGGCAGTGGATGAAAATATTGACATTCCAGTCACTTTCAATCCAGTCAGTAATAGTGTAGTGGCTGATGTTCAAGAATTGCCTGCTTCAGTGCATAGCTTGTACTGGAAAGCACCGCCATCTTACCTGGGAGAGAAGGTAAATGACACCTAGCTCATCTGTTTTAATAACAAGTATTCATTTTTTGCAAGCATTGTTGATAAACAGTCTCCTTGTTTTTCTTAGATAAATTTCTGTCTCTTCCCTCATGAGATTCTTACCTCTCTTCCCTGACATGCTAGGAATCACAGCATTTGACTTTTGAGTACAATGCTAAAATTATGACCAATAATACAGAATTAATCACCTTGCTGGGTGCCAGGGACATCTTTATGTGAACAGCATGGTCAGGAGCTATGGTTCAGGGAGCTGAAACTCAGAAAAGCAGCTGAAGGCACCAGCTCCCTGAACCATAGCTCCTGATGTGCCCGAATATCCTTTAGACTCACTAGAGTACCTCCTGGGCAGATTTCCAAAAGAATAAAAGGTGATTATGTGCTCAGTGGCATGCCAAAAACCCAACCTTTTGCTTTCGATATGCTGCTTGGGAAGAGCAACACTTGGCTTTCTAACCTTTGTGTTCTTTGAACTGCTTGCTGCTGTTTCTACTCATGCGTGCGTGCAGTCCCTTGCTCACAGTTAACACCTATCAGCATTTCAGCCTGGGGATTGCACTGACCAGGGGGACTTTGCTAGTGGTGCCTTGCAGGTCCAGAGCCCCAGGGTCTCCCTGTTTGCAGCTCTGACAGTGTCGATAGTTGCTAGCCAGTTGTAGGGCACACAGGCTTTCCAGATGCAATCCTGCTGTCACACAAGTGGAAACAAATGGGATAGACAGAAGAGCATTAAAGATGGTAAAATTTTTGAAGTTCCTCTCAGTCCCCATTTTAAGGACTAGAGCAGTATTTTTCACCCCACTCTCCTAAGCTCAGAGGTAAATATCTTTCAGTTGAACAGCATGTTTAGTTAGGGTGCTTTTTGTTAGTTATAGAGGTTTTTGTTTCAATATCTACAGATTATTTTTCAAAGACATTTCTTGATAAAGCACACTTTACTTACTACAATGTTAAACCAAAAGGACTTTTGTTGTTCCCATAACAAAGTATAAGGCAGGCAATAACCCTTTTTAAGTGCAGCTGTTAAGAACAGTGCTACGATTTTTATGTTGCATGTCACAGTATCTAACTAGGCATGCCATGACTTGCTTTTATTTACAATGACAACCCTGTAAATAAAATAGTTGTATTTTTGGCCCTGCTTTTACTGGACACTGTGTGTAAGCATATATTTTAACACTGGTTGTACTGTAGTAGTCAAAGTCCCCCCAAAATGCTATCTTGATGGTAGTTTTACAAGCTCATAAATTTACCAATCATTCACGTTATTGCATTCTGAAAATGTCAGCTTTTGGTCTACTTCCAGCAGTAGAGCCTCTTTTGGAAAATGTGAACAAGATCGCTTCAGGTATTTTTCAGTATGATGGGGATATAAATACTGTTTTCCATTATCTTAAACCTTTTAACTAGTTCCACTGGAACATTAGTATTTAGCAGAGTATATTTCCTTTCCTCTCCCTATCTTTTGCTTACGAAGTAGAAAGGGAATCAAATATAAAATCTATAGCAGTGCAGAAACTAACAGCCATTGAGAAATTCAGATCACATCGTCCCCATTTTCTGCTCTTGTGTATTTTAACATTCTATTTAATAGACCACTCTCAATGTTAGAAAATAAATACTGTACATATAGAATACAGAGGGTAGTTTATAACACCAATATTTTTCCATTTCAAAAAACATTCATTAAAAAAGCAGTAGCATTACAGTCTGTCATATGGTGCAGTCCTAAAATGTGTGTTAAACAGGAAATTAGCTCTAATTTTAATTTTCTTGTATTTTTGAAAAAAAATATTTATACAGGGTTGTTTTGATTGTGTTGGCAAAATATAGCCAATGTTCCAAATGATGCTTTTGAAAATGCAGTTGGCTTAAGATAATAGTATTAATTACAGCCCTGTGATCCAAGAAACAAATTTAGTACCGAGGTGTCTGTGTTTTGTTTGTAATTCATTACAGTACATGGGAGGGGGTAGAGCAAAGGCTGGTGCTTACCTGCAGAACAGCAAAACCTAACAAAGCGGTTCTTCCTCCCTTGTCAAAACCAAGCATAAGCCATAAGGGCAAACAGCAAGGGCTGTAAAACAAAGTAGCATATCTGTGGCACTACACCTGATTTCACCTAAACCCCACAAACCTTCCTTCTAGGCTGTTCTTGGAACAAGGACTGTCTAGGCTGTGCCTGGAGCTTCTTTTCCTCTCAATATGTTTTGAACTGAGTCACTCATACACAACCCAGGGAAGCTGTTTGTTGGTCAGATGATTCAAACATACTTGCCTAAGTGTTTTGGGCAGCAGCGTATGCGTTTGGTTGGGTTTGAGGCTGCCTGTGGTCACCTATAGTTGAGCCAAAAGAGGCGTCGTTTCAGCTCAACCTCCAGCAATGGTCTGTTTACAGCAGAGCTGCTATCAGCCAATATCAGTAGGTGTCCTGTCCTCCAGAAGGTGGAGCAAAGATTTCCTGATTAGATTCATGTTTGTAGTAAGGTTAGAAAATGCTGGCCTATGAAAGCCACCTTTAAACATGCTTAGTCTGACTTCTCCTTTTTGTCCATGGCTGTTCATGGGGTTCACTACCACTTTCATTGTCAGTCTGACATCTGCTCTTGATGAGCAAAACCTGTTCTGTAGAGTCTGGGGAAGAACAATGTTCACGTGAACGTGTGATTTCTCCATGACCACAGATGGTGCGATCCCAGATATGAAAAAAACCCCGATGCAGGTAACCTTCCAGAGAACAGTAACAGGTACTGCTGTGATGTCAGATACACAAAATAAACAAAATTAAAAGTAATTTCTTCCAAGCAACAACACGTATTTTCATATTTGGACTAAAACCCAAAGAGTAAATACATTATTTACAGTGCTGGAAAGTGGGGTAAACTTGAATACAAAATTATATTAGTATCAAGCAATAGTGCAGTAAAGTATCTCTGGTCTTGTGCATTTTGTTATAGCTTTCTTCATACGGTGGCTTCCTAAGTTACCAAGTGAAATCTTTTGGCTTACCTAGTGAGGGCATGGTTCTTCTGGATAAAAGACCCGATATACAACTAACAGTAAGTTTTGAAATATTTTTTTTTTCTTTCAAGCAATAACTATACCATAAGTTTTTTCTGATACCTGACAACTATGGCAAATTTTGCTCCTATAGTGTGCTTAACTTTTATAGCAACTTGCTGCATTTCTGTAAAAGTGATTTTACTGCATTTTGCTCAAAGCCATCAACACACCTATCTCTGTTGCCAAAGTAACATATTATTAAGCATAACTGACTTGAGAGCAAATAAAAAGATAAAACAGAATTTTCTCTGTAAAATGCACCTGTGGAAAAAAATTAATTAATGCATTGCACACTTGTCAACAAGTATAGCCTTGACTCTGCAAAATATGCCCTGGATTCCATGTGTAATTAATCTCATTTTCTGTGAGAATTTTCTTCAGCATAAGATTAAGGATAATTATAAGGCTTCAAGGTACTGACGTAAAAATGCATTTTAGGTTAACAGTTTTTTTAATTTAACCACTTTAGGGCCAAAAATGAAATCTTTTACTGTTTGTTGAAATTCCCAAGGGTGTGGTCTTGTTTCTTCGGACCATCAGAAATACTAATTCAATATTCTAGGATTCTCATTGGGAGACATGCCTCATAGGGTACTACAGTAGTATCCAAGGTGCACCAGGATGTCAGGTCAAAGAGTGTTCCTCAGTCCAGTATTAGTCTTATTCCCTTCCTCATGCCAGCCACAAATTTCCAAGGCAAACTCTAAAGATGATATCAGAAGGCAGCTGCTTTTCTAACAAGAAGGTGTGGCAGCAAAGTAGAGTGTTTGAAAGTTGCAAAAATGTTTTTGCTCAAAAGTAATAACTAGTTTCTGTGAAAATTGGTATGCAGTAATTTAATTCCCTTGGTGTTTTATTTGAAAGCAAGGTTATTGATAGGCAAAAGCAGTGAAAACACTGTTGACGCTAGAACAGTGCTTGCTATACCACTTCACTGACAAAATGACATACAGTTTTCCTGCCTCACTGAATTTTATTGCATCTGAACACTTCACCATAAAAAGTAGTGAAATGGCAATATTATATCCTCATTCTCACATAGGGGCAGCAAATGAAAGTTGTTTATATGGATCCCAACAACCCACTGCCGGACCGTCAATATTATGGCCGTGTGCAGCTACTTGAGGTAAGAAATGAAAATGGAATGGCCTTCCCTTTTCTTCCCCGTGGCACATAAAAATATGCAGGTAATATGTGCAGAAATGCCAAATACTTGATAATGTAAATGAATATAAACGTAAATGCCGTAAACCTTAAATATAAACATTTTTTTCTCTCTTTACCGCCACATTGAACCTAGGTTCTGGTTCATGCCACTTAATTTTAGCACCTCTAAATTAGGCATCTTGTCCAATCTAGCCCTTAGCACTCCCTCCAGGGCCAGTGGAGTAATACTGAATCAGTCATCAATGGAAGATGATTCATTGCAGCCCCAGACATGTACTTAATAGGGATGGAATGAACTGTTATCTGTTTTCCTTGGTCTCTAGGTACCTAGTTTCAAATGGGTGTCCAACTAAATGTGAAGTTAGGTGGGATTATATTATTATATTAATTATATAATATTATATATTATTAATATATATAAAATGGAATTAGGCAGGTGAAGTTAGCAGGGATTATTCTTACCTTAAATCTGTGCTCAGAAGGTCAAACCACGTTATTTCCATCTCACGTATAAGCAAAAAAGGTAATATTTCTTCATGCCAGATTCCATTTTCAGTAATGCTGTGTCTATTAGTAGCAAGAAATCACGTGAAGGCAGCCCTCAAAGATTAGATTTGTAGGACTTCACCTCCTCTTAAAAATAAAAGCATTTTTCTCCACCCTTTTATGGTTTGGTGGGTAATACCTCAAAGAAATTTGGATGACTGAAGAAGAACCTATATGCTTCTTCACTTTTCAATACCTCAAAGCCGTATGTACCTTGCAAAGTAAAGGGTACATCCCTTTTTATGCTTATTATTCCTTTTCCCACCTATCCTGTGTTTACATTCATTATATTTATTTTCCTGACCTCTGTTTCACGCCACACCAATTGGCACTATGGGGATCTGTTCCATGGGGTTTTTCTCCCTTTTTCTGTCATCCATTGCAGATACTCTTTAAGAAGCAGCTGAGCTGTGCTCATTTTGTACCCTTAATGTGCAGGGAAACTTCAGGCATGCCAGCAGCAACAACCTTGTATCCAGAGAAGAACTGATGATAATCCTGTCTAGACTAGATGGCTTATACATCAGAGGCCTTTACTTCACGGAGACTCAACGATTAACCCTTGGTGAGGTTGGGCTGGAAGAAGCCACCAGCGCAGGAAGCGGCAGCGTTGCATACAGCGTGGAGACATGCTCCTGCCCTCCGGAGTACACTGGTGACTCATGTCAGGTAGGAAGTGTTTGCCTCCGTACTGTACCATTATCTTCTGTCTTGCCTACAGCTACACATACTGGTTTAGTTAGAGAAGCTGGCTAAAGTAATTAAACGTGCTTCTTGTAAGCCTGTGCACTTTAAATGGCTCAAGTACTTTCACTGTCTAAGAAGTGCTGTAGGGTTATTCAACTCATGATTGCTTTTGTGGAGCTGTGAATGTCATTTTACATGTGTAAAGCACTATAATGAGGAATTCTTCTGCGATGCCCTATGAGAGGATGAATAATCTCAGTCAATACTTACTTTAATGGAGAGAGGGTCAGAGTTGACTTGATCAAAGTCTGTGAGACCCTACACAGTGGAGAAGATTCCTGGCGTTCCTTATTTTAGCAGGGACCAAGATACCTGAACCTAGATAATTCTGAATATTTTCCTGTTTTCACAGAGTGACTAACACTTTTCCTATTTTTATAGGGAAATGTTTGAAAGCTGAAGTTAACATACTTGCAAAAAAATATTTGGAGATATTTTTATGAAAGATAACGTAAACATTGCAAAGTAACACTGTTACCTGAGGAATGGTGAAATCCTAGCTGCAGTTGTATATCCTGTCCATGATGCTGCTCCTGTACCTGCAATTCTTTTGGCTGTCACTTTGCTTAGCTTAGAGCTTGACTGTTCCCATGTGTAAGCACCCAAGGCGCAGAATAAAGTACCGAGAGATAAGTGGTGTACAAAGTGCACAAAATACACGGAATTATTGTCTCAGAAAATGGTTGAGGGTTACCATAAAGCAGCAATTGCTGTAATAACTTTGCAAACGTTTTTGAAATGAGAATGAAAGAATAATATCTAGACCAGAGCAGCTGCAGAGAGACTTAACAGAACAACATTTACAGTTGGCTTATGTCTCGTGTGTGCATCCACTGCTCAGGGCAGCTCTTCATCATGTCGAATACCATTTTGGAAATATTTCTAGAAACTTATTTTGTCACACATTTGATGTTCTATGCCACACGCAAATTGATGAGCATTGACTGAAATTCCTACTACCGTCCCATTGCTTTCAACGTACTGCCTTTATAAACTAACGTGTTGGGATTTTTAAATAACCTAGTGGAAATACGTAGCCAAAGGAAGTGATCAAGACACTCACCTGGGTAGTTCGTAAGCCCTGTATGTTTATGTAGCATTACTCAGGCAGTGATTTACTGCGCTAATCACCTAGCTCTGTCTGGCTGCCTTAGGTGGGGAGGAGGTGATGCCTGCCACACCCCGACTTAGGTATATATTGAGCTACAGGAACTGCGGGGTTACTTGTTAACCTCAGGAATGGTAATGTGTGCTGTACGACTTGACTCATGTATAAAGTTTAAAGGTGGGGCCCATCACAGCACAGAGCCTCATTAATCTGAGTCAGAAGAAGGGAGAGTATAAGAGAACGGGCGAGCGCCAAAAGGATAGCAGTGTATGTTCGCAGTGGAGCTAAAGTAAAATGACGGCCCAAGCGCAGAGGCCGAGGAATGTAGGATGGCTGGTTGTCACGTTAGTAGCCCTGGGGCATTCTTTAGCACAAGGCATGCAACAGAGGCTGTCCTATCCTCACCTTCAGGAGAGGAGTCAGCAGCAACAAGTTCAAAGGGATTTTTACCTGAGACAGGTAATTTGTTCATTTACCCTTCCTCGCTTGCTTCCTTCTTTCTCTTTGTTTTTAAATGAACTAACTTGATAACAACTTCTAAATTACTTAGTATAAAAGTAACAAGAAGGCTAATCTTCTTATATCTCTAAGTACTATGCTAACAAAACCGTGTGGGAGAAGTTTCTTTTAAATCCTTGTTTACTTGAAAACAGCCTTGAACTCCTAAGCATTTGAAAGTGCCTAGAGCTTTATCTTCTTATGGAATCAATTTCTCAGTATCACGAATGCTGCTTCAAAAACAAAGTGCCT
This sequence comes from Platalea leucorodia, assembly GCF_965183815.1. NCBI lineage: Eukaryota > Metazoa > Chordata > Aves > Pelecaniformes > Threskiornithidae > Platalea > Platalea leucorodia. The sequence goes on along the minus strand of NC_138823.1, from coordinate 51,614,930 downwards.
ACGTACTCCAAATGCATTGTTTTAAAGACAGCATAAATAGGAAAACAAAAAGCTGCATAGATTTTTTCCAAATGCATTTGGATATATTTTTAAAATGAGTGATTCATTTTGCTCTCCAAAAAGAGACTTTCAGTAAATAAAACCTGTATGCATTAGAGCCTATATTTTACTTAGTCATGCTCTTTAATGTATTTCAGGCCCGGGTTTCTTGAGAAGCTGTGTATATTGGCTCCCTGTTGTTCAGGGAACATATTCACCCTTTTAAAAATGTATCCGAAAAATTTCAAGTGCCTGTTCTAAATTCAGTCCCTGCTCACACTGAAGTCAGTCTTAAAAGTTGTTGATAATACTAGTATTCTGCATACTTTTTTTTTTTTCATTTATCCCACATGTAAAGAAGGCAAAGATGCCACTAGCAACTGTTGTTTAAACAGCAATAGCTCAATGTTCCTTTTGGGATCTGCTCTGGGAGAGGTGCATTTTTTTTTTTCCTCTGGTAGTTACATGGTTGATAAATTCACTGATTAATCCTGTCCCTGCATAAATGCTTACACGTCAAACCACTGGAATATGATTTGAGACACTGTCCCGCAAACCCTTTGCTCTTCAGATTATTCCCATCAGTCTTTGATGGTGCAATTGCTATGAGAAAAGATTTATGGCTTTAAAGTTCAACTGTCGCTCCTTTTCTGAATGTCATTGAGGCCAGCCCCTAACAGTGAGGTACAGGTGAGGTATAGGTACAGTGCAGAAATACATTGCCCGAGGCAGGAACATGGGAGGTGTTTGCTTCGTGGGGAGCGCTGCTTTCTCCCCGCTTCCATACAACCACTGATCTTCCTTGCATCACACCAGCTTAGTTACTAGTGAAGAGGAGTTAGGGAATAGAAGGGATAGACTTATGTCTGGTCATTTTTGGTGTGGTTGGTGTGCCACGAGGATGGTGAGCGGAGAAGGTGAGCATGAATTTTTGAACCGGTCCATATATGGGAAGGCTCCATGCCCAGGAAGAATTCCTTGTACTTTCCCAACCCTTGTACTTTCCCTGCCCGTGCCAAGCAAGAATCTAGTTTTAACATCTTAGTTACTATCTTTCTGGTGTAGGCTAACAAACTTCATGTCTCTTGCTTCATTCATAATTCCTCTGGTTCAGCTCCCTATTTAAACCCGACTTTGATAAGACAGGCTGTGCTCCTGCTCCTGTGCCCTCTATAGCTGAACATTCTTCTCATGCTTCCCGGGTCTCCGGGACAAGCCTGTACTTAGAAATTAGACTGCTGTGTGTTTTGTTATATCACCTAGTTCTGTCTAAGCATGGCTTTGTATAGGTCTCCTATTGTGGAAGTCATGATGAATTCATGTAAGAGATCTCTCATTAGAAGTATTTCCAAGGAATACACCATAGTTAAATTAATATCAAGATTTCAAACCACTAGCTAATATGTGAGATTTCCATATGTTCACAGAATCATAGAATATCAGGTTGGAAGGGACCTCAAGGATCATCTTTTTTTGGCAAAAGCACAGTCTAGACAAGATGGTCGAGCACTCTGTCCAGCCGAATCTTAAAAGTGTCCAATGTTGGGGAAGCCACCACTTCCCTGGGGAGATTATTCCAATGGCTGATTGTTCTCATTGTGAAAAATTTTCCTCTTGTGTCCAATTGGAATGTCCCCAGGAGTAACTTGTACCCATTACCCCTTGTCTTTTCCATGTGACTCCTTGTAAAAAAGGAGTCTCCATCTTCCTTGTAGCCACCCTTTAAATACTGGAACATGGTGATAACGTCTTCCCTAAGTCTTCTTTTCTCAAGGCTGAACAAACCCAGTTCTCTCAGCCTTTCCTTATATGGCAGGCTTCCCAGTCCTTTGATCATCTTTGTGGCTCCTCTCTGGGCCATCTCCAGCCTGTCCACTTTTTTTTTTGTATAGCGGGGACCAAAACTGAACACAGTATTCCAGGTGTGGCCTGACAAGTGCTGAGTAGAGTGGGATAATGACTTCTTTATTTCTGCTGGTGATGCCCTTGTTGATGCAACCCAGCATCCTGTTGGCTTTCTTTGCCACAGCAGTGCACTGTTCACTCATATTGAGCTTGTTGTCCACCAGGACCCCCAGCTCCTTTTCCACAGAGCTGTTCCCCAGCTGGGTAGATCCCAGCCTGTGCTGCACTCCTAGATTATGTTTTCCCAGGTGCAAGACCTTACATTTGTCTTTGTTGAACTTCATAAGGTTCTTGTTAGCCCACTCTTCCAGCCTATCCAGGTCTTCCTCCAGGGTGGCTCTCCCTTCCGAAGTGTCCACTTCCCCACTCAGTTTGGTATCATCGGCAAACTTCATCAGGGTACACTTGATCCCATCATTCAGATCACTTATGAAAATACTAAACATCGTTGGGCCCAATATTGATCCCTGGGGGACCCCACTTGTGACAGTTTGAAAAGGAGCTATTTACCACCACCCCCTGGGTGCGGCCTGTCAGCCAGGTTCCCACCCACCGCACAGACCACTTGTCTAGATCGTAACGCATCAGTTTCTCTAGGAGGAGGCTGTGGGAAACTATATGGAAAGCCTTGGGGAAATCCTGGTAGGCAATGTCCACTGCTCGCCCTGCATCAACCGAGCAGGTTACTTTGTTGTAGAAGGCGATCAGGTTTGTCAAGCACAATTTGCCCTTGGTGGCTTTTGCCAATCACATGCTTCATTTGAGTTGTGATAGCCCCCAGGAGGATTCTTCTTTGAGAAGACTGTAGTATGAACCTATATCCAAATCTTTTTCTGTGGTTTAAAAGTCATATTCTACACCTTTGTACATAGCCACAAGAAATGTGTTTTGCTCAGAGGTTAGAGTCAAACTGATGAAATCCTCACTACCACAAAGTGTAGAACACAGGGTTCAGATGCATAGGCTGAAATTTCTTCAGCTCCATTCTTCATTGCCATTTGTTGTGTTAAAATACTTACTATTTAAACAATAATATGGGCTTAGAAAAGCTTGCCAGGAGATGTACATCTCCACTACTCCTCGGAAATGGCAAACAAATTCAAAATACCCTTCCCATAACTTGTAAAACTTTCTTTCCACCAACACTCACAGTTTTTTTTTTTCTCTGTGCTTCCTGTTTAGGAATGTGGCCTTGGATTTTATCGTGAGAATAAAGGAATATTTACTGGACGCTGTGTCCCCTGCAACTGCAATGGAAATTCAAATAGGTGTCAAGATGGTACTGGAAAATGTATTGTAAGTAAATACTAATCTTCAAGAATTTAATTTGAAAAAAAGGAGAAAAAAAATTACCTTACAGCAGTATGCACTATACAGTATTGTTAAATTCCTAGCAACTAAAAATAACCCCTGCATGCCTTATTCTCTATATCTTGTACTGCTAATGAGCATAAGTTGCATATACTTACATGTATGCTTAATGTAACTGTGGGTGATTAGAATAATTTGTGTCCTTGTTTTTGTTTTCTTCTGTCCCCTATATTTTTTGTTAGCTCATGGTACAAAAAGTCACCAAATTAGCGCATATGTGTTTGCAGTTATTTATAATAAATATGGGGTCTTATCCTGGCATATGCAGTCCTTAGTTTTACACATATATACTAGAGTTTGTCAATGCTAACAAATAGCGCATTCATGCATAGCATAGTCTTTGCAGAATCGTTTGTTTAATCAGCATTAAAATTTCCACTAATCTTAATTTACAGCTAGATGGATTAAAAAATACTGCAGCAAATAAGATGAGATAAAGGGGATAGAAATCAGATTAAACAGAAAATTTCAGCTGTTACAGAAGATATAGTGGGGCAGATTTTGCTCCCTGGCACACCGTATTAAACGTAAAGCAGCCTCATGGGAGTGGATCAGCCCTCGTGGCAATGCAAGTGTGACATTTGGCCGACTGTGCTTCTCCGGCTTATATCCCTGACGCTTCTTTGAACAGTTTGTTCTGAAAAATTCCTGCTTAAAAACTTTTCGCTAATTTTTCACTTACTGTGTAAACAAGAACCTTGGCAACATCTTTCATGGTCTAGCTTCTCTGCTATTTCTTCCTTGTTCGTGCTGCATCCGTTCTGCCTGCGGTGCATTCCTGCGCGTTATGTCATCCCCCCCGACTTTGTCTCAACCAACCCTTTTGCTTTAATGGAAACTATAAACCAATTCAGCACATTCTGGGGGATGACTTACAGGCTGCTGCTTTGGAGAGGCAGGGCAGGCTGTGACAGGAAAGTGCTGCAGCAGAGCTATAAAGACGAGGAAGTTTTGCTTCAGATGAAAATTATAAAGGAAAAAAAAAATCACTTTTACCTCATGAAGTATGTGCTTTAGGTTTCTCTTTTTCCGCTCCTTGTCACAGCTGGATTAACTTTCAGGTAGACAGAGCTAAATCAACACTTGGCCCTGGGACAAAATTTAGGGTAAGCAAAGTCATCCAGGATAATGCGGTAAAAAATGAAAGCCCAGAGGGGCTGTATTTCCATCATGAGCCTCCACCTAATAAGGAGCAAGTTTGTCTGTCTGTAGAGGAGCCATGGGACAAAGACCTGCAGTGGTGCAGAGAAGACAAGGAGGCTTCCCAATGCGGAGCCGTCAAGTTTCGTCTCCAAAGTGCAAAGCTTGCTCACTTGGCCTCCTTCTTCCTGCTCACCTGGAGCACTGGACCCCAGTACCTTCACATGTCAGCTGCTCTCCAGTGACAGCCTCCAGAGAAGGCTTTGTGAGGCTAAGCCCAGGCTGACCCTTTCCTCTGTGGCAGCAGTGCAATCCTCCCCAGCTCAGGTGATAGCTATGCTGCTGGGTGCTGGTGGAAGGAGAGGGGTGCTGCACTGCGCTGCTGAAAGTGGAGAACAGAGTGAAGGAGGAGGTGGAGAAGACAGAAGAACTTGTTCTCATGTGTAGGGAGAAGCTGGCCCTCTGCCATTAATCAGGCTTTGTGTCCTCGTGGTCCCTGCCCTTCCTCCTGAAAGACACGTTCCCTCAGCAGCAGCATGGTGCTGAGACTTGCTCATCCCATGACATTTTGTTTCATGTCATGTAACACCGTGTACATAGGTGCTTCTGTTGTGGCCCTGACACACTCTGCTGTGGCTTCCTTGTACCATATGGGTGCATATGGAGTCAGCTGAGAGTTTTCCTTTCAGAGTTTGCAATACTTGATGGTTTGGAGATGCTGTGACTCCAGGGGTGTCTCTGGCCCTGTGAAACTTGAAGGAAGACCCATGAGGGAGTTGTTGCTCTGGCTTCATTCCACCATGCCTTGGGACCACTGGGTTATGTTCTCCAGTCCTTCTTCGCCATATAGCTAGAGGAACAGCATGGCACATTCAGAGGGGCTTATATGTGAAATATCTTAAATTTTCTTCAGCAATTATGGAATTGCTTCAGTTTCTATAGACAGAGTGAGCAAAACAAAAGCCAGGAGATAAACTTGGGGTGGGGGGAGGTTGCTCCAAGATGAAACCAACACAAATATTTTAAAATACCTCTCTTTTACTCTTTTTGCAGTTTAATTTGTTCTTCAGGATCATCAAAATTTACAGTAATTATTCAGAAACAGTCTGAATTTTCCATGAGCTTTTTGCAGCAATATATGCACCAGCTTTTGTAGTGGCTGCATTTTAAAATGGTTCCTTTTACAAACATAGTGTCTTCATATTACTTTAGTTTCCCCTAATTAAATGGCCCATATGTGAACTGGAGCTTTTCCTGTTCTTTCCCAGAACCTTTCACAAGTGAGCCACAAATTTAGTTCTTTAACCAAAATGAAAACAAATGAGAGGTTCCTACATGCAGAGTCTGAGGGAAGGGCTGTTGATGTGGTTGAGGAAATCTGGGTGTGAAGAAATGTGGCGGAGAATGGAGCGTAAGAGGAGATGGGAGAGACAGAACTGTGTCTCATTTGTAGGGAAAAACACCCCTCTGCTGCAAAACATTGTAGTAGGGCCTTCAACCATAGCCCTAAGCCATCAAAATCCATGAAATGGGAGTGCAATCTGCTCAGTGACTGCTTCCAGCCAATTTCCCACTTTCTGTTTCCATCTTTCGCTTTACTTGTACACCCTCAGCTCTGTGGGACACTGGATCAGTCTGTTGCACATTGAAGAAAACAGTTTTAGAACTTGGGAGCTTTAATGCCTCTTGAGTGTTGGTCACATGGAATTTTTATGGCTGCTCAAAAATGTATTTGAACAACTTTTATTTTAAATTAGCATTGGTTTAGGTAATGCAAAAGCAACTTGCTCATCCTCTGCCCATAATGTGTAAATGTAGAATCATAGAATCACAGGAATTTAGGTTGGAAAAGACCTTTAAAATCATTGAGTCCAACCGTATGTGTGTGACAATTAGACAGCACCAGGAATAAGAATGTTTCTAAAATAAGATATAATTCTCAACAATTTTGTCATGGAAAAAGTGGCTCAGTTGTATCAGTTTCAATTGTTTTCCTAGCCTTTGCTTTTCATTATTTATTCCAGTTACCCCAGATAAATACAAGTTACATATACACTGGAGAAAGTACATGAAATTCAATTCTGATCTGAATCTACTAAGAGAAATACTTTTTATATTAATTTCATGGGATTTTTTAAAGAATATACTTGGACTCAATTAATTGCATGCATTTAAATGCTATATCTGCCTTCTAATTAGTGTTAAAATGCAAAATCTGAAGTTCCATTTAAACATAGTGATTTTTAATTGAAATATCAAGACAGAGAGTGCGTTAATGGAATGTTTCTTAACAAACTATGCATCTGATTGAATTTCTTTAAAAATATATTTAATGCTGCTTATTTATCTGTTGCTTTTCCACAATAGTGAGCAAATTGTGCTTTCTACAATTAGAGAATGACTGGACTCAATCTATCCTGGTCGTGAAGGCAGTTTGGCAGTAAATGCTTGATTATGTGGAAGGGAAAGAACATGTCCTCTGTAGATTGGCTATAGTTTTTTTAAAATAATAATAAAGCCATATTGAGAGGTAAAGCACTGTTAACTGTCTTGCTTGTTTCCTTTTTTAGAACTGTCAGTATAATACTGCTGGGGAGAAATGTGAGCGCTGTATAGATGGTTATTTTGGAGATGCCACGCAAGGTTCCTGCCGGGCGTGTCCTTGCCCTTATACAAACAGGTACAGTAAAAGGTCATGAGTAGTCAAGCAGAGGGTAAAGAGGAGGGGAAAAAGAAAAAAACAAACAAACAAACAAAACCAAAACCCTGCTATCATAGGAGGATAATGATCTTTATGTCTATTCTCATATCACCCAACATGGTGGGGGATCAGACCCATTTGAGGCACGTTAGACCAGCAGTAACTTGGTGCTCTGTCTCAAAGCATTGCCTTTTTTAATAAGCTGAGTATTCCAATTCTCACTCTGTTCCTGAACCACAAAGGCATGCTGCTCATCGCCTGGGGGAGCCCCAGGCAGTTGTAATGGGCTTATGTACAAAACCACCAGTAGCCACTTCATAGTGAGAAATATAGGATGGAAGTCTTTTCCCTTACTGGGCATATCCAGAATCTTTCTTGTTTACTGAAATGCAAGATGTTAGTTATCTTTAGTCTCACGTTTAACACCATTACTCTGGCTAGGAGATAAGTGACAACGATGAAACAAGCCTTTTACATGAATTCAGAAAATTTAGTAAGATGCAAAAATAATATAAAAACATTAAAGCTCTTAAGCATGTATCTAGATTTCTGAAAGAATACGGTTGCTCTTCAGGTGGAAGCTCTGAGCTAGAAAAAATTAAATTTCCTTGAATCTACTAAGGTTGCCAGGCTTTTAAAATTGGGCAGTAAATTGCATTTTAAATGCATGATATGTTTAGCCACATTTTTTGTCATCATTGGTCAGTTCTGAAATGTTAAATGTGTTAAATAAAAACAATTTTTTTAAAAAATACCTAAGCTATAAATTGCTAAAGGCACCACATAGTATTTGCCAGGTGCATTAGCAAACACCAAGTAGCCTTAAGTAAGAGATTTACACTAGCAGACAATAGACAGGTTTTTCATTTATCAGAGCTCTCTCTGATAGATCTGTTTTTGACAGCATTGGCCTCTTCTGCAGGTGCTTGCCTGAGGCTGACTGAACATATTTTTAGTCATCTTTTGCTTTAAGAGTGCTGAAATACCTAGGAAGACCATAAACCCCTGCAGTTTCATAGCTGCACATTAGGGTGGTAAATACCATTCCTGACATAGGAAATGCACCAAACCTGGCATTACTGGAGTTGACAACTTTCCACCTAGTCAAATTATATGTAATTCTTAGTGCAGACATCTGTCTTTGATACACAGACTTGCTTTATCCAACTGCTCATAGGTTAAGAAATGGAAATAGCAAACATGGCCTATCCCCGCTTCACATCTTGCCTTCTCCTTACCAAATGTCAGCCAAATAATGTTTTTTCTCCCCAGAGAAATGTGAATCTAGATGAGTCTGCTAGAAAGAGCAGACAAAAATGTTCATTGTGTTAACCAGATATACTCTAGAGCTCCCCAAAATGGTGCACAACTCTATTCTGCCTTGGTTTAAACAAACAAACAAACAAACAAACAAACAAAACAACAAAACAACAAAAAAACCCCAAAACAATATTAGCTACATGAAAATATCCTCTAATGTTTCCATCCATTAAAAAAAAAAAGCTATCCAAACAGGAGGAAATGTTGTCTAGCATAGGCCATTGATTCTTGCCTATTAAGATAAAATAGCTACACAGACTTGTTTTATTTTACAACATCACTATTAAGGTTTATTTTCGGCATTTCTTTGAACTATTATACTCAGTCCAGAGGGTCAGGAAATGATTGTTTTTTAGTCTAAGGAAAGAATTTAGAGGAAAAATATGAAACTTCCAATAATTAGCCACAGCAATGTATCCAGAGGCAATTAAATTAGCTGAGAAGTAGTTTGGTGGTATAAAACCTTTTTAATCTGAAAGTCATTTAACTGAGCTTAGCCTCTAGAGTGTAAAACCTATTTGATGATGTGCTCACAATAATATTTTTGCTTCTTGTCAAAGATTTGCAACTGGCTGTGTGGCAAATGGCGAAGAAATTCAGTGTCTCTGCAAAGAAGGCTATACTGGAGTTCGTTGTGAACGGTAAGTGACTTGTTTCTCCAGACCAAGGTTTTTGAGAGGCACCATAAAAGGAGATATGTCTGTATTGGGTACTATATGGATGTAGGCATATGCATAGTGTGCACACACTTAGGGAGTATCTATTTATATGAACAGCCGCTATAGTGTGGTGCTATAGTATAATTCTAGATATAAACCCAACTCTCCCTGAAGAAATGTAAAAAATTCTCCACAGCCTATTTAGTGACTACACAGTTTTTACCAAAAAGAGAAGTGTCAGCCTCTTTGCCTAAGTGCCCTGTGCCTTGCCTTATCCTGCACTCTTTCTGATAATAATGACTCCCACTTACTTTTTCCCTTTTCAAGTTAAATACATTTTCCCGTGTCCTCCAGTGTACTTGACGGTGCCTCAGTGTTCATAGTTATCCAACAGCAACCACATTAACACCATACCCTTCATCCCAAATCATTCTGATGTGCTCCATAGGTGGAGTGTACAAACACAACACTGAAGCCATCTCTTTTGCTGGAAGATTGCAGCAGTTTGGCAAAGCACAAGAGGAACAGCATAGCAGTTTCAGGCAGGCAGAGGAAGCAATTTCACTGAGTTTCAAATGCAGGGGGAATTTAAGCATAATGGAGTGGTGTTATCTGGTTTGGAAACTTGAGGCCAATAAGTCATGATGTCTCACCTGAAGACAGTACCTCCAGTAGCACATTGTCTTGTGCTTCAAGACTGTTACTTTTGACATCTAAGCTGCAGGTTACAGACAGATTTTCTCTTCCAGATCTTGCTGTACCTCAGCTGCTCATCATGGCCCTTTAATCACGCATTACCACCCCTATAGATCTTACAACAGAGTGACTTCCAGGAATGTTAGCTAGCCAGTCTGGACAATATATTTTACCTATAAAATATTTAGGGATCACTCACACAGACTGCTTTGCTGGCCGATGGCAAGAGGAGGTATCACCCAGCAGAAGGGTGTCGTTCAGTGCCATTTCTGTTTGAAATCTCAACATGTACTTCCAGTATGATCCTCATTAATATGTGTTTTCTGGTGGGATCACAGACCTGAATGGTGTGGTTTGCTGGGTTAAAACTTGTCAAATTCTCTATGTATGTATGTATCTGTGTGCATTGTATTTTTTCAGATTAAGTGAATTATTCCTATATGAGCATTGTGGGAGTTCTTTTATTTTTAGAAAAAAATTCTGCAGTACTTGGAAAGATATTTTTAGCATAGTGCAGAGGATACCGTAAACCAAAAATACACCCTTTTTGTCTAAGTCAAGACATGAAGTCAAAAGTTCTTGAAAGTTTCTTCAGGAGAATAACTGAGATTTTTGTCAAGGGAAAGTATATTTCACAAAAGTAGCTTCCAATATTTAATAAAAATTATTTGTATCTCTTCATCTAGCTGTGCTCCCGGATATTTTGGAAATCCACAAAAACTTGGAGGCTACTGTCAGAAATGTAATTGTAATAATAATGGACAGCTGGCTAGCTGTGACCGCCTGACTGGAGGTACGTGAGGGCCTACGAGCATGGAAGGGAGCGTTGTTTTCTCTCTGGGAAGCAGAGAAGGAAGGATCAGTTGAACTGAAGGAAAGATGTAGACTGATAGGAACTGCAGATAATTTTTAACAAAAAGTAAGGTTTCCTAAAATATAACACCATGGTAATACAAGGGCTTCCCTGAGTAATCGAGTTCACCCTTGTAAACCATTTTATCATGTATTTTCCTTCGTAAATACTACCAATTTTATTTGGTTTTTCTGTTTCACAGGTGTGTTTTTAAATGTATTATGGTTCGTCTTCTGACATGGTTAAGTCATATCTTACTAGTCTGTGTTATGGGGTTATGAAACTGAGCAATCTCAATATGCCTTTTCAAAATGTATTTGGACAGATCAGTGACATCTTCAGAGTCTGCATCAGGCACTGCCATCTGAGGTATCCAAGCTAACTGTGTTTACAGTGGAAGTTAGGACCTGACTCAGGAGGCTGTTTTATAAATCCTGTTGCACACCATTCTGCCATCTAAGACATCTGTGATTTTTCCAGTATCGGTCACACATGTACTGAGCTACTAGTAAGCTCTTATAAGAATATTATGCCACTGGCACATGTTTGCTTTATCTATTATATTTCTGACATAAAGGGCCTGAGCCTACATTCCTCAGACTGTCTTTACCTCAATTCACTTCAGTCCCTTGGGATACTCATTTCTATTCAGAAACACATAGGCCACTGCTCCTGAAAAGGACCTTGATTCTCCCATATTTTCATTCCCCAATAAAATTACACTTTTCTTTCCCTTTAGGCAGCTTTTCCTCCTCAGACGTTAGTGAAGTGTCGAACTAATAACTCCTAATACTTCCATGCTCTTCGTTTCTCTGCACTGCTCTTCATACTGCATTGAAATGACTGCCAAGGATCACCTTATCTTTCCTTGGTCACAGAAATTAGAAAACCAGCAAGCGATGTGAACTGCTGTTGGCAGCTGGTGCAATTATTCAATAGCTAGTTCTAATTTCGTATTTCATCATTGAAGTAATACATCTTTATTATATTTATACCTTGTGTGGAACAGATCCAAGCAGTGTTTGATGTTCTGTCATTTATTTCTTTTTGAGGCAAGTTTGCTAGCACAAACTAATCCGGGGCAAAATTCAACAAGCCAGTTTGTTCTCAGTTTGTCTCCAACTATATATTCTGATCAGCCATCTCTTTCTCCGCATTAGGAATAAAACCCTCTGTGATCATCAGCACAGCATGTTCTAGCAGGTTTCTTGTGCGTGATGTTCGGCACTTGGCCAGACTTCTTCATTTCACCATTTCTTGGCTGATGTTGTTTGTGTGCAAGCTGTAATAATAGTTTTATTTAATTGGTACTTCACAGCGACAGCTGAAATGTGCCTGGTGTTAGCTGCATTACACAACAGCAGAACTGCACGGGTATTTGAATTTTGGAATAATTTCCTTCATTCTCTTACAAATATCTTCTTTGTGACTTGTCTCCTTTTGGCAGCAGCGCTCACTACCAATCCCATTTTACTTCCTGATGACTTAATGTGCAAGCGCCAAAGGAAATGGCACAGCTAGGCAGTTTGTTCCAGGCTGTTTCATGCTGCTGTTAAAGTTCAGGTCCAATTTTATCACTGTAATCTCTCACAGTTGCAAGCTGTTGCTGACTCTTGACAGCAACAGCCTATACCCTGAGTGCATCCTTTTCCTTCAGAGTAAAAGACAAAAGATATGCACAGCCCTTTTCATTTTCAAGAGGAGATGAGAGCTTGGCAGCAGGACCAAGGCTTATAAAAGGGACTTGGGCATCAAGATGGGGAGATTCCTGTCTTATATGATGACATTGTTAGGAGCCAGTTCCTCTCTTGCCTCCTAGAAGTTAGGATCCCAGGGTGTTACAATCCCAGCTGGAGAGTGTTAAGCTTCTTAGAACGGGGTTTGTAAAACAAACAAACAGAAGAAAACAGCACACTGGACAGGCAGTCACTTGTGCTAGCTTGTTGGAAAGTCTGAGGGCAATGTTTGTTATATACCACCTGTACCTGTGGTCCAGGCTCCATGCCGTGGGTTACATACAGTGGCTCCTTCCATGCATACACTGTGGATTTCTCTCAAACTTGATTAATCCCTTAATCTTGCAAGCTGTGACAGGTGTGAAGGAAGGCCATAAACATTTCTCAGTTCCTTGTGGGTAAGACATCCTTTGGGGAATCAGAATCTGTGGTTTGAACATGGATGCTAAAGTAGATAAAGGGGTTTGAACCTGTGTCCTGGGTAAAACGCTTTAACAATATAGTCTTGGCTCTAATCCCGGTGGGGCTATTCTGAGCAAATTCTAGCAATACATTCAGCACACTTGATGTGAGAGCCTCCTGCGGCTACCCAAGTCGCATATATTGGGGGGGGAGTTACAGTCAGTTTCCTTTGAGGGATGAAAAAGGTGTTGATCACAGCAAGGCATAAGCGGGAGCTGAATGTTTTGGCATGCTCAAGCCTTCTGGGCATTTCAGCTCGTTCACAGTGGGTATGGCTTTACAAAAGGGCAGCACTGTGTTTTAATGGCTGCCAACCATGAAAAGTGAGGGCAAAAATGTAATAGGAATATTTTCATAAGAAAACTTTGGTTACTGATGACATTCTTGTGATTTCAGAATGTTTCAATAATGAACCAAAAGATGTGGATCCCAATGAAGACTGTGACCGTAAGTGATAAAATAGAACTGCGCTTAGATTGCCTTCTGCTGGCTTCGGATACGTACTGATGACTCTTTTAAGGGTGTCAGAGCTTAAAAAGGCCTGGAGGCGTCCTGTAATGAATCTTTTAAAAGCAAACATTCAAACCAACACTTGGAAAAATGATGAAGGAGGTGGTCAGCTAGCCAGATGTAAATGGGGCCTCCTCCTTATTTCTGGCTTTGGTCTGTCTCCTTAATACTGTGGGCTTCGTTGTCGCCTTTGTTCTTCAGGCGGCACCAGGTGAAAAGCATCACAGTATTTCCATTGTGTCTCATTTATTAATGTACTCAGTGAAATGTTCTCTGCACCAAATACCAATAATATGTATTGTTTTCCTTTGCTCGTGCTCCCTGCAGCTTGCGATAGCTGTGTAATTACACTGCTGAAGGATTTGAGCACAATAGGTGACGAGCTTCAGCTGATTAAGGCCCAACTGCAAAACGTCCATGCGAGTACCCACACACTGGAGCAGATGAGACAGCTGGAAACACGCATCAAGGACTTAAAGGTAGGCACACATAAACAGAAAAGTGGATTTCAGATTAAGCGGATAAGAGCTGAACCTAGGAACTTATGCCATCTTTTTTTCAGCTTGCAAGGAAACATATGTCAACTTTTGATTTCAAATGCCAGATGCTGACAGCACTGGGCTTCACCTGTTAGAAGACAGCTGTTGTTTCCATGTCATGCTCTGAAAGAGAATCAGTATCTATCTCTGCTTTTTCTGAGGCCTGCTCACCTTGAAAGCTGTATCTCTGAGGTTTCCCTATAGCCCTGTCTTTTTCCAGCACTTCATGTCTCTGCATTACCGAAAACAACCAACATTCCAATTGCGAATACCAAAGTTCATCCTAAAAAAATTTTCTTTGGTTGGAATAGCAGTTGCTATACTCACAGAAAAAATGCCAAGGTTTTGGGCAGCAATTGGTCAGCCTTCATGTCAGTAATGCTGCTTTTATTTACCTTGGGTAAAGATCTAACCCAGTGAATTTTTGCTTTTTGTCTCCCTGTGTATGGGTGATTTATTGGATTTTCTTTTTCTTTCTTTTCAGGTCTTATTGAACAATTACCGTTCCGTTGTTCATAATCAGGGTTCAAAGGCCGATGAGTTGGAGACAGAATTCATTAACCTAAATCATGATGTAAATGCTCTCCAAGAAAAGGTGACTTACCAGATCAATTTAAAAATACACATCTCTTGACTACACGTTAGCATGCTGTATCCAGATATTTTTAATCTAATCAGTTTTTTTCCCTTGCTAGGCTGAAATGAACTACAAAGCAGCTGAGAGATTATTTAATAATTTTGGCCAAACTCATCAGAAAGGAAAGGATTTGGTTTCACGAATACAAATAGTTGTCAACAATATACAAGGTAAAAATAGTTTCTAACTCCATAACGTGTTTTGTTTTATGGAATCTTTTCAGTTTATTTACAATATTCATAATTAAGCATGAGAGGTTTTCTTAGAAAACAACTTCATAAATCAGAATTTAGACATACTGTGGAATTCACTCTTCCTATTAGAAATCTAATATATAATGTTAGTTTAGGAGCCTCCCTTCCCTATATAGTAAATAGGGACAGAGAAGCTTTACCACAGGGACATTTAGAGCAACAAATTGACTATCCTGACTTTAGCGTGACTTTAGTCTGGGTTGCTATCATAGGCTCTTCTGAGTTAGAAGCTTAAAATTATTTCTGTGAACTTGGTCATTTGGGACAAATTTCAAGCCCGATGCCATCTTACTAGCTCTGGTTTTGTGACATGGGATACTTCTCAGCTTAATACAATTAATGCAAAATGGATCTGCTTCCTTAAGGAGTTCAGGAATAGGCATGCCTTTTTCAGAAAAGAGACAGGCCCTCTCATTTGTGTCTTTCGTATAGGCTTAAGCGCATCCTCTCTTTGACTTTGACAATACTTTTTTTCAGTGCTCTTGGAACAAATAGCTGGTACAGATGCAGAAGGTAACAACTTGCCCTTGGGAGATGCTGCCAAAGAACTGGCTGAAGCTCAACGCATGATGACGGAGATGCGAAACCGCAACTTTGGCCAACTGCAAGCAGAGGCGCAGAAGGAGAGAACAGAAGCTCAGCTGCGTAAGGGCTTGTTCTCTCAGCTTCTTACTCTCTAGAAAGATCTCTTAAATCTGAAGCATTATTGATTGTTTGGGATGGAGTGCAGGGAGGGGCATTTTGCAATGTATCCCTGGGATCTGCAGCGGTCATTAGCCAACAGGAAAGTGGTAGTTCTGGAGGGGATTTAAAGGCATTTTTAGTTTGTTATGGAAGAAACTGAGTTGAGCTGGGGAAGAAACCCAATAGATCCTTCTTTAATAACTAGATGAATCTCAGTAAAATAAAGACATAGCCGATCATAATATACTTATGCAGCGCTTTGGTGTATTATAATATAGAGGCTATGGCATATGCAGCTATTTTAGAGGAAATGCACATGTAATTTAACAACAGATTTTAAGAAGCTGCTAGCGTAGTCCAAGGGCCAGATCATACAAGGGTAAGGAAGTTCAGAAGTCCTAGTTCCACTAGTTGCACTCCCTTTTGTGCTCTCTGCATGAGTATGACTGGGACATTCAGAAACCTGATTCCGGACATTAGAGACAGCAAGAACAGCAAAGTCACAGCCTTATCTCCTAACCAGGGGCATAGCTGAGAAATGTGAAGGACCTTATGAGTGATAGTAATTTCCTCTGACTTTGGACTTTAATACCTACCTCTGAGTAACTCTTCTGTACCCTATCTTGTAGGCAGTGAAACGGGCATTCTTAAGAGTGTGATTCATTTGAAGCCTTTTATATTTCTACCTTCTTTGAGATGAAATGTGCCCGTATCTCTCCATTGATTACAGACCAAGCTTTGATGACTAGCACAGATGTAGATGTCTACATTGTAGATGTAATTGTTCATGAAATGGTATTAGTTCCATATTAAAAAAAATAGTTCAGTATTTGTAGATCATCTTCATCCTTACTTAATTTAGAAATAGCCAGATAAATGTTTATCTGTGCTCTATGTCTGCAGCAGCAAACTTGTGAGCAGATTTGATTCAGTGAGATGCTGAATAGCATCTCTGCTATAGTAACACTGAAATTAGCGCTGCAAAGGATGCTCAGTATTTCACACAACCACAGCTTTCTAATCCTAAATGTCAAGCCCTTTCGAAGGAAGTTTGTTCTGGTTCTCTTCTTCTCTGAACAAACCTTTTCTTTCTGGTCCTGATACTGCAGTACTGGCACGTATTAAGAATGAACTACAAAAGTACCACCAAGAAAATCATGGGCTTATGAAAATTGTGAGGGATTCATTGAATGAATACGAATCCAAAATCACTGACCTTCGTGAAGCTCTGAATGAGGCAACAGAACAAATCAAGCAGGCTGAAAACTTAAGCAGAGATAATGGAGTTCTGTTGGAAGAAATTAAGGTAATGTCGGGGTTCGGGAGAAGAAAGTTAAACCTCAGGAGATAAGAAGTGCTTTTGATTGCTGCTTTTGACCTTGCAAAGCCAAGTAGCACTAATTCTTTAGACTTTCTCCAAGGTCTCTTTCCATCTTTTGATGTGTGTATGGGCAGGTATAAATGTAGTCTGCTCTCACTTGTGGCCTCTTTATGTGACTAGGACAGCGTTACCAAGATATAGCTCTAGTGAGAGCGGGAAAGGAGACTCTGCCTAGCCCTTCTCTTCAGCTGCCACTAGCTTTTTTGTTTCCTATTATAGCTCAAATTCTTGATGCTGATGCACTTTTCATAGTTCCTTCAAGTATTTGACTTTAACAGCCATGAAATATGGGAGCAATGATGTGTGCAATACTGCTAAATTATTTGGGATTAATATTCTACAGAACTGCTTCTGAGGTCTCATCAGAAAGGTGACAAGAAACAGCTGTCATTCCTGAGCAGTGCTTTATTTTTAGAGCTGGTGAAATTGTACAAGAAATAAGGGTGTGCTGCAATTTAAGTGTGCTGCACTTTTAAATTAATTGCGGTTTTTCTGAAATAGATCACTGTTTTAGCACACTCATGTCTATCCAGTTTGATAACACTGCTTGAACAAAAGAATTTCTACATTAAGCTGTCCCTTTCAATATTAATTGTACCTTTATGCGCATGGACTCTACAATAAGTGTGCCACATAAGTATGCACAGTTGTGTTAAAAGATGGATGCGTCTGTACAAGTCATAAATCTCTGATACACTTCTCTGACAGAGAGAGATTTGACATGTTACAATGACAGAAACCCAACTGAAGAGAGCTAACGCATCCTTACCTGCAACACCACTTGTCTGGCTGTGTTTGTGGTGTGCCGTTACCCTACAGCTGTGCTGTGGATTGTCACAGGGCTGCTCTAGACCAAGGAGCTTCATTCGTTTTCTCCTCAGAGCTTTCAAGAGGATAAGGTGGAGAGGCTTCCCACCCCCTTTCTGGTGACATCCCAAGATGAAGGGATAGCGTAATCGTTTTATTTCTGCCTTTGAGAGAACAGAAAAGATCAGGGTAGTCACCAGGGAGCTGTTTTTAAAGTTTTCAGGTTTGAAGTTTCCAGGTTTGAGGGATCAGACACTTAGATGGTCTGTCCTGACAGTTGATCTCAGCTGACCCATACTACTTCTGCTTTGTCTGAGCTTTAATAACTGAACTACTGTACCCTGCTGTCCAGCTGTATGCTCTACTACTGCAGACTCCTGAGTTTTCTCACTCTTCTGATCAGTAGGATAGCATTAGTCCCTAAACACTACAGGCATCCAATTAACACAGCGATAGTACCTTCGGTAAATCCTACTGCAAGCTAGATTAGGTAGATGTGGTTTTCGTTGCCTCTCATTTTTAACACAATCACGTGTTTTTCAAACTTTTTCCTCAGAAACGGATTGAGGAGACAAATGTAGAACAGAACAGTGTCTTGGATATTCTGAGCTCTGCCCGATCTTCCCTGACGCAAGCTAACAGTGGACTTGGATTATTGCAGAAGAGCAAAGAGGTATAGTTAACCTTCTTAAGTTAAGGTGAAAAACCCCAATATCTTGCTGTCACTGTAATGGGTAGCATAGTTCTGTGGCTAGGATGCGAAGCTAATCTGAGCCTCCCAAAAAGGGAAGGATCTCACAGCCCATCCTGGGTGCAAGAGGAGCCTGCCTGCACAGGTTTCTGTAAGAGAAGCTTATTGAAGGTTGTGATGTGTCTGAGGAAGGCACTGAACTGAAGATATCTGAATATGGGAGAATATCTGTGAGAAATATTGTAAATGATTGTGCTATTCCTGTATTTCTTTCTAGGCAATTGCTTTTAGCCGCTGTCAGAGACAGGGTACTGGGGAGAAGGGCCTTTGGTCTGACTCAGTATGGCAGGGTTTGTTTTTACATAATGGGTCTAGAAGCATAATGTAATGACTAGCAGGTGTTTCCAGTAACCTGCAGAGTAAGTTGGAAGGGAATGTTTTTCCCTTTGGTCTCCTCAGGTGCAAGGTATATGTAACACTGAAGGAGACGAGGATAAAATCAAACATGTATGAACACAAATAAAATTTTATCTTTATAAACCCGTAGGAATATGAAAGCCTGGCTGCTCAGCTGGATGGAGCAAGGAAGGATATGAATGAAAAGCTGACAAATCACTCCTTATCAGCAAGCAAAGAACCGCTGGTGGTGAGGGCTGAGGAACATGCCAAATCTTTGCAAGACTTGGCAAAACAACTGGAAGAGTATGTTGCTATTCCTGTAAATGAGCAATTTTTGTACATAACATCCACAGTTGCAATGCTCTGTCTGTAACTTCACTTGCAAAGTTAGAAAGAAATTCAGTTTGTCATCTTCTGCTTCTTCATGATGTACAGGTGTTTTCTTTTCTTTTTTCCCCCCAAACCACATATTCCTGTATTTTTCCTGATTATTTTTTCCCCCAGAAGTGAGGACTCCCATAATACAGCTTTATATTACTGCATTAGGACTTCATTAACTTCTTACTAACAAGAGAAAATCCTCACATACAGAGTGGGAAGATGTTTAGAATATCTTTTCTGTAGTGTTATTTCCTGTACTGATACTCAGGGATACCTTTATAATGTCAATGAATTGGCAAATAATTGGAAGAAATGTTGTCTTGGAAGAGTCTTCAGACATGCCTGTTTAGCACTAGTGAGGAAAAGAATTCCTATGGTTTTCTCATACTTCGAGGAATCTTCTAGAAAGGCAAAAACATGAGAAACTTGATAGGAATCAAGTGTTTCTCTCTCCATTACTTGTACATACTTGGAATTATGAGCGAGGTTTTGGAGGCCTTCTATGGTACTTCAGAACAAAATGAAAAAAGTGAAATCCTGATTTTTTTTTCCTGTGCAAATTGTTTGCATTTTGTCATTACACAAACTAGAAACTCTCAAAAAGTTAAATTCCAAAATACCTAACTCAGCTGGAAAATTCTTGGTGAAGAAAAAAAAATCATTAACTTTTTGTTAGTTTTCAGTGTGATTTTTTTCAATTAAGAAGACACTGTTCTCACAAATACAAGGCAGCTAATATTGGGCAGTTGCATAGCTTATGGGAAGTGGGTACAAGAGATTTTGTCTGTTGTTTCTGATTCCAGAGCTGCTGCACTGGTTTTTGGGGAAAAGCCCAAGGGTTGTGTAGTTGCTCCACCTTCTGCTCCATCTGCTGCTCCTGTAGGATGCTGGAGCAGCCAGAGATTATCGGGAAGCTGCAGTTCTCTGAACTGAAGTGTATTTGGGGGGCTGTGGTGGAGGTGGCTTATTGACCTTGTGCCTTGGTGAATTCTCATGATCTTAATCATCTAAAGACTTCTTTGGAGGCCCACAGTTGTCCTTTTCCAAGCACCTGAACTTATCCCATCTTCTGAAGAATCTTTTCATATTGGTCTGCCTCTAAGTTTGATATTTTTGCAGAATGAAATTACAGATCTAACTGAAAAACATTTTCTGATATGGCATTAATTAGAAAATACTGAGTTCAGGTGGATCCAGGATACTTCTCATAGGCCACAGTCTTTGCAGAAGGCTGCATTTTTCACCCTCTTTCCCACAGAATAAAGAACAGTGCCAGGAAGGACGAGTTGGTAGGCTGTGCTGTGGAAGCTTCTACTGCCTATGACAATATTATTAATGCCATCAAAGCCGCAGAGGAAGCAGCCAACAAAGCTGGGAATGCAGCTGACTCAGCTTTATCGGTAAGTACCCATAAGTGGCCAAATGATGGTAAACTTGTTACAACTAGATTTTTGATTTTTTTAACTATGAATCAGAGAGGCACCAAAAAAAGACCTGTGTGTCTTGGCATGCCTTATTTGCCCATGGCCATTATATGAGCTGATATTCTGCATGTTCATGAATTAGTCTTGGTTCAGCACTAAACAGGCTAGTTACTGCCTTTCTGATGAGGCTGTCCATATGAATACTAACTGTTCCTTTCTGTGCAAAATAAAGAGACCTGCATAAGGCAAGCCCGGTAATCACTGAAGGTGATTTCAGGTATTCTCTTTTACTTTTCAGTAGTAATACCCACAAGCTCTTCAGCAGAGGAGTAGTATCCTACAGCTGTGTGCTAGTAATTTCTTCCGAATGCCCCAAAATCTATCAGAAGTTTGCTATAGACCAAGGTTGTATTATGCTTAAATTAATCTTGGTAATTTTTATTTAAGGTGGTGTTCTTCACATGAAATCTCTGCCCATGTATAGTTGTTTTTTTTAAACTGGATTGGGCTCTCTCTTTTACTCTTTAAATTTTAGTATAATTATTAAAGGAGTCTTACAGTACCGTGTTTCTATTACCAGACTGTGAAGAGAGAAGACCTATCAGGAAAAGCTGCAAAGCTAAAAACCGAGAGCAGTACACTCTTGAATCAAGCACAGGAGACTAAAAAGACGTTGCAAGGTACTGAGAAAGAAAGTAATAGTAGAAATGTTGGCACAGCATGACAAGCTTCCATTGAACCATGAATTTTCATGGTTCAGCAAAGTTCTGCAGCACATGTGTAACCAGAAGAAGCTAGTTCCATTACAGTGGGACTTCTTGTGATGGATATTTCCAATGGCAAAAAGGGGAGAATGTGAATTTCACACCTCTGCTATGCTGTACACCTTTGCAGTACTCCCATCCAGCAAATCCTTAGTTTTGTACTTGTTTTGCTGTGCAAACGCTCATTCAGTGCTCACTGGCAACACGAGCTGTGTAAGAGTGCAGGCTGGTGCTGCCACACCACCTGTCCAACAGAAAGGTGGTATTTCTGTTTAAAATTCACACAGGGCATTCACTGTTTTGCAGCCATTGGTCCAACCCTTGAAGACATAAAGCAAAGACTTGATGTTGTTGATGGAAAGAAGAATACACTGCAAATTGATCTTGTCACTCTTCAAAATAATCTCAATGGGATAAATAGAGGTCAGTTACTTACTGATGACTTCTGTTTTGCCTCTTTCACCTATTCTATAAGAATCTGCACATGCATTTGTGTGTGTTTCAGATGACATCGACAGCATCATCACCAGTGCAAAGAACATGGTAAAAAGTGCCAAGGATGTCACAACTAATGTATTGGATGAACTGCTCCCAATTCAAGCAGATGTGGAAAAAATGAAGGGTACTTATGGAAGCACACAGAGTGCTGGCTTCAGTAAAGCACTGATGGAGGCAAACAATTCAGGTAAGTGGTGTATTTGCTGTTGCAGGTGCTATCTGAGACCTGCCAAGTCACTGTTAGGTGAGCACAGTCAGTTTTGCAGCAGAAATTTTAGTCATCAAAAAGTTAGGCCCCTAGCCTAAGCTAGTATTTTGAGCTTCCTTTATTGCCAGTGGAAAGAGACAAGTAGAGCAGAAGGTGATTCAGGCCATCCTATGGTATGTGTTAAAAGCTGATACCATGACTGGTCTCTAAAGACTTGGAGGCCAGTGACTAGCAGGGTACCTCAGGGTTCAGTACTGGGTCTGAACCTGTTTAACATCTTCATTAATGATCTGGATGATGGGGCAGAGTGTACCCTCAGTAAGTTTGCTGATGACACAAAACTGGGAGGAGTAGCTGATACACCAGAGGGTCGTGCTGCCGTCCAGAGGGACCTCAACAGGCTGCAAAAATGGGCTGACAGGAACCTCATGAAGTTCAACAAAAAGTCCTGTACCTGAGGAGAAACAACCCTATGCACCAGTATAGGCTGGGGGGTGGACAAGCTGGAAAGCCGCTTTGCAGAAAAGGACCTGAGGGTCCTGCTGGACACCAAATTGAACATGAGCCATCAACGTGCCCTTGTGGCAAAGGCTGGAACACAGGAGGTTCCCTCTGAACATCAGGAAACACTTTTTTACTGTCAGGGTGACTGAGCACTGGCACAGGTTGCCCCGAGAGGTTGTGGAGTCTCTATCCTTAGGGATATTTAAAAGCTGTCTAAACATGATACTGGGCAACTGGCACTGGATGGCTGTGCTTGAGCACAGGGGTTGGACAAGATGACCTCCAGAGGCTCCTTCCAACCTCAGCCACTCTGTGATTCTGTGATTTTCTACTACACTGACTAGAGAAGGGACCTAGACAATTAGCTTAGGCTAGATGTCTGTTAGCTGAAAGTGAGTGAAATGGATTGCATAGAGACTGTGTTGAATACAAGATAAGGGAGAATCACAGTCCCAAACAGCGTCTTTTTTTATCTTTTCAGCACCTTTTTCTGATAAAGTCAAGTGAGAAAAAACATTTTAAATAAGATAAATACAAGAGCTAGCCCTCTATGTTATTGCAGAGTCGTAAGTCATCCCTGCAGTTACAAGACTGGGTTAGAAGCCATATTTAGAAAAATAATAGGTCTGGATTTCTTTTTATTTGCCTCCTGCATCATAGGGTTGTAGTCTGCTAATACTTTCAGTCTTTTTTTTTTTTTTTTTTCCTCCAATCAGAGGAGATGAAAAATTGTTTCCTGTTTTAATGAAAGTTGAAATTCTCATAGTATCTCCTTTTCTCCTGAAATAAACCTGCCCAGATACTGTAAGGCTCACTACTGAATTGTGATGACTAGCAACCCTGACACAAGAATATAAGACATGCCCTACTCAGTTAGGCCACCGGTCTGCCTACCTCAGTATTCACTCTCCAACAGTGGCAGCAGGAGAATGCTCAGGGAATACTCAGGGAATGCACGTAAGCATGACTCCTGTCTGCTGTGCACTATCCTCATCCTCCCCTAGCATCCACAGTCACTGGATAATAATGTTAGAGAGCACATTCCTGTCTATTCTATTTAACATTTTTTTCTAGACCTGAATTTATCTGTTACATTTTTGGTGCTGATTCTGTCTGCTTCCACAAATACCTTTGGCCACAAATTCCAGGAGTACAATAACCTCTGTATAAACTGCTAGTTTCAGTGAGGTCTTCCTAATATTGTAGGACTAATGAAAATAGTTCTGTCATCACCCTTATCACTGCTTTTCTGATAATTGTGTAGTGATTCATATTTTTGCATCTGTTTTCCTCATCCTTTCTATCATCAATGATTTTTTTTCTTTCATTGCAGTAAAAAAATTGACAAACAAACTTCCAGATCTGTTCAGCAAGATTGAGAGTATCAACCAACAGCTGATGCCAATAAGCAACATCTCTGAGAACGTAAATCGCATAAGAGAGCTGATTCAGCAGGCAAGAGATGCTGCAAATAAGGTCTGTCCTGAACACTGCAATCATGCTTGACCCCAGTGGTTTAGACACACAGCAGTACTTCTGTTCTTTTCTCTTTCTAAATCATTTTGTTAAAATGTGTGTGAAAGACCAGACATAAATTTAATTCAACAGCACCACCCAGCACTTAAAGTAACTGTGATGATGGGAAGCATAGTAATTTGTACATAAAAATGAGTGGATGCAGTATTATCCCATTCCATCCTCCTCCTGTAGGTTTTTTTCCAGGGCATTTCTGCAATACTTATTCGTACAACAGCCTCTTGCCTTCCAAGGTACGTTGTGGTGACTTTGGCAGCAGGGGTAGAGTTGTCTCTGCAGCTTAGAGGCAGGGTTCTCCACCCACACATGGCCAGTTGAACGCTGACACTGCCAAAGAAGTCACGTAGCCCTGTGCTCTCATGTCTGCAGCTGCCCCGAGATGTTAGAAAGTTGGCTACTAGCATCTTCTTATTAGACTGCCCTTTGTCCATTTAAGCAACTGCTGTAGTTGCTCAAGCGTGGTCTCAGGTCCCTGAGAAGCATCCCTGAGGTCATCACAAATAAGCCTACAGTTACAATGGAATCACAGAGGAATCTGTGACCATGGTGTAAATAGCTGTAATAGGACATGTCTTTATTAATACCAGAGGTGCATTGTAATTTCCAACAGACAGTCAAGTCCAGCTAAGTGAAGCATCAGGATGTGTATGTAGACATCTAAATAATTCATAGGCTTGCTCTTTAGAGCTTCAGGGCATGTCTTTCCCTGTCCGTGTTTTGAAGGTAACAATTACTTGCCAGAGGTGTGGTAAGGGTTGATTAATTGATGTCTGGAGTAAAAAAGTGCTGTGTTAAGTGATAAGTATTGATAACACAGAATACTGTATTATCCAGTCTGTTTCCTAATTATATTGTTTGGTAGGATCGGAGTCCAAATCTGTAGTAATTGATGGCTGTAGCATGACTAGGATATGTAATAGGTTACTTTGCAATTAAACACAACAGTGAAATATGTAGGAGTAGTAGCAATAGATAATTATAACGTACTGAATTTTTTTTTTCTTAACAGGTTGCTATTCCTATGAGGTTCAATGGCAGCTCTGGTGTAGAGGTTCGACCTCCGAGTAACCTTGAAGATCTGGAAGGCTATACTTCACTTTCTTTCTTTCTCCAAAGACCTAAGACAAGATCAGACACCCCCCAGCAGGCATCGAATAAGTTTGTACTGTACCTGGGTAATAAAGATGTAGGTATATTTTGAGATTTAATCTGATTTTTAAAACAGGCAACACACTTCGAGAAATGGATGGGAGATGATTTATTTTGACTGAAGTTTATAGCTACTGTTGGCCCACTTCTTTATAATTGCCATTATCTGGTGGCGGAAGTGGTTTGTGAAGAATAGTTCATTCCTCCACCGGCAAAGTAACTTGTTGGGTGACTGACTGCTTTGCCCTTTGATGCTTTGCTGTTTTGCTCGTTTGGAAGTTACTTCTCAGTCATGGATACTGTCATACAGTCTTGTCAGAAGTATCAGGTTCTGCAGCAGTCAGCACAAACTCAGCCCAGCTCCTGCCTCAGAGCTTTGACTCTTGTCACAATATAAGTCACTGGGAGTTTCTCTGTTGGTTAAAAAAAAGTGATCATGTCAGTTTTAAAATTCAGTCCCTCAGCCCTTCATTTCTTTCTCTTCTGAATATGCAGAACAGTACAGACCTGCTTGTGCATTCAGGCTTGCTCAAGCACCATCAAATGTTTTCAAAATTTCCTGCATGCCATTCCTATGTATTTTTAAGTCTTGCTATCCAACAGCAGCTCTATCTGTAGAGAGTCTTGTGCATACACAGAAGGCTGTTTAAAGGAAGTTGTTCTACACTGGATTTCACCTTTTTATCCCCTGAATATCTGGCCAGGATGTCTGTTAACAGCATTTTAATTGTTACTTGTGAAATATGGTATATGAATTGTTTGGGAAATTGACTGCTTTCCAGTCACCTCGGTAGGAGCCACTGTCCTTGACTGAGTGTTATTCCAAACATCTTTTTAATTTCATAGATATTGAGTCCAATTTTTAGTAAAGGTGTCATGTTTTCATGGCTTTAGCTGGGAGATGTTACAAATGTGAAAATTATTGTAGCTACTATTGTTACAAAAATAAAAAGCCACACATGACTCTTCAATTAATTGATAACTATATTTACTGAATCAGTGCAACACATTATTCATTGATCATCAGTGCAGCATGTAAGATTACAATTTTTTCGTCCCAGAACTGGTAAACTTAATAACAATTCTCATCATTAGATGGGTGGATTTCTTATGACTCACGCGCAGTATGGTGATGTCTCTGAGGAAGTGCTGCTGTATTTTACCTTCATTAACATTAATCATTTATTAATGATTATTTGCTTTGCTACTCCTAGGCTTCCAAGGACTATATTGGTATGGCTGTGAAAGATGGTCACCTCACTTGTGTCTATAACCTGGGAGACGGTGATAAAGAAATAGATGTGCAGCCATCTGTGACTCAAAGCGAAACTGAGGAAGCTGTTATGGATCAAGTTAAGTTTGAAAGGTATAAGATCCACAGTGCACAACAGTCTTTTCCAAAACCTGCTCAGAACATCTTTTATTGGTGTGATGTGATATTTTGCCTGTCTGTTTTGGTTTTAGGATTTACCAGTATGCAAAGCTGAATTACATCAAAGCAGCAACATCAACTTCTCCAGAGTATGAAAGCCCTTTTACTGCAAGGAATGGAAGAAGTGACGTTCTCTTAAATCTTGATCCCAGCACTGTTGTCTTTTATGTCGGAGGATACCCACCAGATTTTAGGGTACAAAGAGTTGCTTAGTCTTTTAAAGAGATTTCTGTGGTAATCATTCTGTTGTTCTTACAAGTAAAAGTTGGAACTAGCAGTCTTTCAAAGGCTGTGTAAAAGTTTATCCATGCCAGTAGGAATAGATGGGATGCAAGGAGATGCTACTTTCTACAGAAGCTGTCTGGCTTATAGTATGCTAGAACTTAAAGAAGGGAGCATGATGGAATTTCATCTGCTGAGGACAGCATGAAACCCATCCAGCCCTGCTAAGTACTATTCCCAATCCATCCATATGACTCCACTTTAAATTATGCTGCAGTACTCCTGGGGTGGTAGCAGATGGTTTGGATATTATATACAAAGATGTAATAATTTTATTATATTTAGAATGTCATATTCTGTGTCTTATTAATATTTGCAGTAAGTCTTAGCAGTTACACGTCAATGTAAAATTTTTTCAGCTGATGTTGATGGAATGTTTTTGATGACACTATTTTGCAGCCTCCACGTAAGCTAGACTATCCTCATTATGAAGGCTGCATTGAATTAGACAACCTAAACCAGCATATTATCAGCCTTTACAACTTCAAGAGGACATTTAATGTCAATACCACTGAAGTACAACCCTGCAGAAGGTATGATATAAACACAGAAGTGTTTCACAGTTCTGTGATTTTATCGTGATGAATTCTTGTCTTTTCACATTCAGAAGAATAACCATTGTGGCTAAACTGGTGATTTTTTTCCTAACTCTTGGTCATTACTACATTTCTTAGAGAAAATCCTCAGTGTTGGCATGATTCACATCTATGGCAATCTCAGTCCACTGGCCAGCAATTGAAATGTTACAATACCCAGACACAATTCATGGACTAATGTATTCAGCTCCTTTATAAAGTAAATATTAACATTAAGTGCAGAAAAGTCAGTCAGTAATGATTTCCTCTCTGAAGACCATAGGCGAATCCAATAGAAGCCTGTGGAAGCTTTTCTCTTTACTTGGGTTAGATCAGAATTTGGCTCCATTAGTGGCCCTGTACCAAATGCTTTAACTTAAGCTTTTTTAAAATTGTAATGGCAGTAAGTCCATGTGGTAATAATTTTTGCTCTCATATATTCACATCTGTGACATTGAATTATTACAGGTATAAAGAAGAGACTGACCAAAGCTACTTTGAAGGCACTGGTTATGCCAGTGTCACATTGAAAAAAGAAGGAAATAGCCCCACCCAAGTACGCTACGAGCAGACTATTGAGACAACTGCAGATGAAGGCATTGTGTTTTTTGCAGCAAATGGGGTAATTCGTGGAACGCTTCTGTCTGTTTTGTGGCCCAAAAACATTTTTAAAAACTTCGTTTACTCGAGAACACGTTAGATTTAGTAATAACTATAAGGAAATTTCTTAAAAGTGTTATTTTTGTCCATGTGGCAGATTAGTAGATTCTGCTTTATGTTTAATGTCATATGGTTTAGTTTTAGGTAGTCCTGCAAGGAGCAGGGAGTTGGACTCAATGATCCTTATAGGTGCCTTCCAACTTGAGATATTCTATGATTGTATAATGGCTGCTGAATACTCACTTTGTCAAGGCTGAGAACAAAATCATTCCAAGTAGCTCCTCCATTAGGCCATGCAGAGAATTCAGAACGGGGGGCAAGCAGGGAGGATGTAATTTGAACCAAACCAATTTTGAAATACTGAAATTCTCCAAAAATGGAAGTGCACTATTCCCAAATCTAGATATGGGTGGTAACAGAGTAAGGAAGAATTTAGAAAGTGACGTGGTGACTTATACCTGTAAAGGCGCCCAAAACAGCAGTGACACTACTTATCAAATAATATTATAGGCATGTTCGCAATCACTGTGACATATTCTGGATAATTTCTGAATGCTGCAAAAAGTCAGTAAGCATCTTGAAATGACAAAAAGTCCTGTAGAGATTTGGAGAATACATCTGGAGCTGATACTAGATCTGTTTATAACAGTTTAAAATAATTACGGTTGTTGTTATTATAAGTTTTAGTCTGCTTTGTGTTACCTTTTCCCCCAAAAGCTTTATTGAAACAACTAGATAGCTTCATTAAAATTATTCACATGACAGTGAAATACATATGAAATGTTGGCAGTTTAATTGTGTTGGTGTTTTGTTTTTTTTTTTTTACTGCAGGATCAGTTCATCAGTGTGCTCATTAAAGATGGTCATACAGTTTTTAGATACAAAGTTGGCTCTGAGCCTCCAAAAGAAATAGGAACCAATGCAACTGTAAATGATGGAACATATAAACAAGTATGTCATTCTAAACAATCAAGTGATCATTATCTGTAAAAATACACATTAGCTGAAACTAAACATCTTGCTGTGAAGTTTAGTTGTGAAGTTTTCCTTTTGTGTTGAGGGGATCAAGCTGTTGGGGATTAGTTTGGACATGTGAAAATTAATCTTTCTACTGTCATGCTTTCCTGTGAATAAGTACAGTTTTAACAGAAAAACCACCAAAGAAAAAACCTCTTTGACAGAGCATTGCTTTATTTAGAGAGCTGTGTACATTGCAATTATTAACATTATTTTAATACTTAGATTAGTGTTTTTGCCATCTAAGGGTTTATTTCTTCAGGCCAGGCTGATCTTTACAGAGATTACATTTTTGTAGTCTTTTTGTTGTTACTTGTCTACTTAGCTTCAGTCTGGTTGTTTTGGAGCGCTACTAGAGTGAAATCGTAAAGACATTGTTAAAACCTTTGATTGCCGTGTTGATTCATTCTCCCTTTTCCCCTTACTACATTTCCAACTAAATAATGTAGGTCGCAGGGCCTACTGGAGGGAGCCTTTATGCCGTACTGGGTCAAGTTATCTCCATCCAGCTGACTGACCTGGTCTTTGTATCAGGCAGCAGCTCCTGAATCTTCAACTGCAAATAGAAGGCAATATCTGAATGTTAGGTGACGTGTATTTTTAGGGCAATCTTGCTGAGGAAAATAAAACCTCACCTTATATTTGGATAGTAGAGCATTTTCCTTAGGTATTTGCTTTGGCTAAATGCCCAAATTTTGCAAAGTACCTTTGAACTACTGCAATTATTCTGGATTTAAGGCACCAGTAAACAAGAAGAGGGGAAAAAAAACCCATTGTGTCCTGCTCTGTGGGAGTACTTTTAATCTGCTAAATGATTTTTGTTTCTGCTACTTGAAGTCATTCTCATCATTCACCTATTTCAGATTAATTTGCTGCTCGTCCGAAGTAAGAATACTGTTCATGTCAGCCCTAATATTAAAGCCAACATAAAGGTCTTCCTTTTCAATAAGTATTACCTAGGTGGAATTCCACCTTCTCTACGGGAACAGTGAGTAACTATAAAAACACTGTAATACACTGGCTTTGTATGGAAACTCCATCTAAACTCTTTCCTTAGGCAGTTTCTTTCACGCTCTGTATCGGGTATCTTATGTGATATGAAAATAAGCAGTGTAAAATACATGATCATAATCCATGATTTTTGGCTAATGGTGGGATCTTTGTTGGACTGTATCCTGAAGATTGGGTTTGATCATCATGAAATATGCATGTGCAGGAAAGATTGCTCTTCTCCTGTTTTTCTATTTCTTATATTCTTGGCATTTACCAGCTGCTATACTGGTGTGTGCTTTGAAATACCAGGCTACTGAACTCTTTTTCCTTCCACTCCCTGAAACTAGCTTTAATATATCCACACCTCCATTCCGGGGCTGCATGAAGAATGTGAAAAACCCTAACACTGCATCTGTTATTTTTGACGAGACTGTTGGTGTCAGCAAGAAATGTTCAGATGATTGGAAGGTAACTAACAAAGTTCCTTAAAAACTTCTGCTAAAGTTTGCAGAGTCTGGTTTACCTATAAATCCTGGACCATTATGTTCTACTTAGGTCAAAAATTATATTTGGTTAACATGTGATGGTAATAAAAGAACCTGGGCTTGGTATGAAGATATGAAAGAAAGGAGGCTCCACTCCTACTGTGATAGCTTGTTCCAGTACATAGTCCACCCTCTTAATTAATGCTGTGTACGATTAAGAATTCATGTTTACCATGTAAACTTGTTGGCTTCCAGTTGCTGTTATTGATTAGGCTAGAATACTTAAGTTACTTAATATGACTCAGGATCTTTCTTCTCACCAAGGTGCTTATGCTTTGTAATTAAATGACCTATCAACCTTTTTTCTTGAAAGAGCTAAGCAGACTCTACTTCCACTGAAGTCTGTCATTGTAAGGCTATTGCTCCAGTCATCTGATTGTTTTATATGTATTCTGTGCACCCTTGAGTTTTGCCACGTTCTGTTTAAAACAGGACAACGTGATGTTTCAGTGTTGGCTTAACTAATGCTGCATGGAGAGATGAAAACTAGCCTTCTGCTTCTACTTACTGCTACTTACATGGTGCGTGATCCCATT
The DNA here is from genome assembly GCF_965183815.1 of Platalea leucorodia. Lineage (NCBI taxonomy): Eukaryota > Metazoa > Chordata > Aves > Pelecaniformes > Threskiornithidae > Platalea > Platalea leucorodia. Next base: position 51,583,642 of record NC_138823.1, on the reverse strand, counting down.
TGCCCTTTTTACTATGGCATTGCACTGAAAATTCGTGCTCATTTGCTTTCCTTTTGTGGCATTTAAACTTTTCACAGAGCAACTTCTTTGCAGGCCTCTTCCCTATGCAGAGAGTCTGACCTTCATTCTCTGTCTGTATCTGTATAACTTCTAATGTATTAAAATGTGTTGGGTTCAAAAAGGCCCAGGTACGTTCTGTCCTGTGACTCACACGGTTTCAGTTACGTCGCTCATCTGCACAGCTCTGTACTTATGAACCATTCCTCCAGCTGCTCACTTTTGTGTCCCCCAATGTGAAAACTTTCAAAGCCATCATCAATGCAAAGAGTAGCTAGAGACGAAGAGCTCATTATGCTCTGCAAGCCTCACCTCCCTTTAGAGTTTCTTAGATCATAGTTAATGCTGGTGGAACCAATTCAGTCAGTCTGTTCTGTACTGAAATAATTGTACTTGCAGTTTGCCTTGTGCTTGGTTTTGACTGGAGTTGGTCGCAATTATGTTGAGTAGGGCAGTTGTTGTCCCATGTTGCCATTTCTTCTGATTAAAAGGAAAATCACTGAAAGCATTATTATCTCTCTTTCAGCTCATCAGATCTGCAGCTTTCTCCAAGAAGGGAACGCTGAGCCTGAGTTCAGCGGGTTTCCCGTTTCCCAAGGATTTCCAAGTTGGCTTTGGCTTTCAGACCATGGCATCGACTGGAACACTCTTGAATTACAATCTATGGGTATGACACATGTTCAACTTAGAATATGTGATTGGTTTTATTTCTGGATCAGTCATGTCTGTTTGTGACTCTGTCAGTTTGGCATCAGTTTGTGTGATAAGTCTCATGTAGATTCCTGTATTTTAGGGCAAGAAATGGCTATTATAATAATCTTTTGAGCATGGCATCTTGCATGTCATAGGCCAGAGAAACTCATCCTGGCAATTTCTTCACTCAACCAACAAGTAGTTCAACAAGTAACTGAGATTTGAACTTGAGCCTTCTGCTCATGCACCGTAACGCCACCACCCCAGTAAGATAACCATTGCCTAATACAGTTGTCTGGAAATTTTCTCAGGAAAAACTGGCATTCTGCCCACGCAGAAACGTTACCATGATCAAATATGCAGAGAAAAGGGGTTGATTTTGGCTATGTTCCCTCAGAAAGCAGGGAGGTCAAAGCAGAACCCCATTCTTGCTGGCTGGAGGAGTTAAGAAGTGAGTGCACACCATGCATTTGGGAAGTAGAGAACTGAATTCTCTGCTTTTTGTAAAAATGATTTAAACAAGTATTTTAAATAACTGTTTGGTGTTCAGACTGCAGAGGTATTTTAAAACAGGTCCTATGCTAATCATGCGGAACTGGACCTAATATCTGGTACTACATGACTGAGAAATGCAGTTTTAGTGTAAGAAAATTTCTTTCCCACAAGAGACCACTGAGAACTGTATTAATGGTAATATCAAGGAGAACTAAAGGCACTTACATTTACCTGATCATTTTGTGGGATTCTTTTATAGCCTAACATTCTTACCATCTTTCTGACACCTGGCTACGTAACTGCGAAGATGGGAGAGACAAAAATGGAAGTGAATAAGACATATGAAGATGGGTCAATGCATTATGTGACAGTAATAAAAACAGGCAACACGTGAGTCCAGTTCTTTATCTGATTCTTTCATGTTGTGGTTGGAGAGAGAAGATTAAAATTTTGTGTGACTTGTTCTTTGGGTACACAGCTAAAAATAGCAAAGGATGCTGAAATAATGAGGCAAAAGGAGATTTTTTGGTCTACGAATGTGCATGCCGATACCTGTGATGTTTCAGCTGAACATCATTATCCATGTCTTTTACAGATTGTGCGAATTTTGACTGCTCGTCAAGCCGGAGCTTTGGAGCTCTTCCCCTTCCCATAGCCTTTATATATGTCACTGTAACATAGGTGGCTAAAGGCCCAGGGAAGAAGCTAATTTTGTGTCTGTTTTTTCAGTAATGATCTGTTACATAGATATCACAAGAGACAATTTATTGAAAAGCTCCTAAATCATACTGATTTCTGTGGAACACATAAAATGACAGAAGTGTTAGTTAAAGTGGAAAGTTTTGAAAGATTGGCTATAAGTTTGGGTAATTATAACTTTATTAACTTATTATCTGTACTGGCTGTTGCTAACATGTCAAGTGCACCACTTTGACACAAAGGATGAAATCCTGTCCTATAGTTGCCAATGAGAGTTTTTCATTAATTTCAATTGGACCAGGATTTCACTGTAGGACTGACGTACTAGCTTCAACTCTTGCTCAATATCTACTACCAAAAAGCAGAGCAGTTTCACAGCAGTCAATGAGCACATACTGAAAAAATCCCAGAAGTAAGCTAACGAAGCTCTAGCATAATTACAATGTAATAAGAAAACACTTCTGTCCAATGGTTCTTTTATATATATATATATTTCATTTAGGTTCATGACTATTCCTTTAGGTTTCATGCTTATTTTTATTCACTTTGTTTCAGAGTACGTCTGCTGGTTGATGATATGTCGAGATCAGTATCAATTGATGCTCCAAGAGGAGGGGCATTAATCGAACCTATAAAATTTGGTGGAGATAATTTTGAAGGTTGCATCTCAAACATCTTTATAGAAAGGTATTTGGCCTAGAAAGTTTTTAGTTTTGTGCATTTTGGCCTGTTTTCCTTCTTTAATCATATTAAAATCACTTTTTGCTAAATTGCTCTTCTTCTACATGTGTGAATCCTTCCTGAATTCATAACTTTGCTGCCCCCAAATATTCTTTTGTTCAGGCAGATTATACATGGTATCAAGTTGTAAGTAAATCTGCTGTTCAGTTGTAATGGAATTTTAGTCTGAATCATACCTGTTTAGTAGTCTTTTAATCAAAGGATGAACTCAACGTAGTGAATTGGAAGTATCCCAACAGGCATCCAAAAAGATCTGTTATTGTATCATTATAGCTACACAGGGAGCCAGGTAATGAAACGAGCAAAGCTTACTGGCAGAACCAAAACAGTTACACAAACGAATGAGAGCACATGTATAAAAATCAGGTGTCTGATTTATGTTGTCTCTTTTTTCACATGTGTTTTTCTGGTTATTAGAGACATCTTACAGGCAAAATTTAGGAGAAAAATCAGGCATAAATATGTTCTTTAAAGAAAAGTACTCTTTGAGTCACAAGTGCTGTCCCCGTGGGCTTTGTTTTAGCTAAGTTTTGATGAATATTTATACATGTGCAGAGTTTACAAAAAATAGTGTATTTTGATTTGATTATCATAGAATCACAGAATGGTTTGGGTTAGAAGGGACCTTTAAAAATCATCTAGCCCAACCCCCCTGCCACGGGCAGGGACATCTTTCACTAGATCAGGTTGCTCAAATGATATCTTCATTTAAAGCACTGCAAGACAATGAGGTAACTTGTATATTAACCTTCCCATCAGAAGCCAAATTTGGAAAATTGCAAAAATAGATGGAGAATTAATATTGTATTTAGTCTGATCAAGCAAATGGAGAACTGGACCAGAATTGAAGAAGTTCAGGTTCTGCTCCCAACTCTACCACTCTTCTAGAAAACCACGGGCAAGGAGCTTTGTTGCTTTTTCTAGTTGTAAAATGTTTTGTAATTTACTGATTAGAGATGCTGTGTACAACTTACTTACAAAATGATAGCATTATTTAATATTATTCTTTATACACAGAAGAAATGGGTTTTGACAGTCTTTCTGATAATTTGGCTATAATACTGAAGCTACATATTAAGTTGTGGTGGGCTTTGCCCCTTGACAAATCTCATTAAAACATCTTATTTTAGGAGAGAGTGAATTATTGAGTTAGCAGGACCTGGTGTTGCCATTTTTTCTTGATCTACCACTGGTTATGCATAATTAACCAGCAAAGTTTTGTAGTCTGATCCAGAAATCTTATTCAATCAAGGTTGCTGTCATTTTTTCCCCTTTTTTTTCAAAGCCAATATTTGTTTGTTTTTTTTTAAATAGACAGCTTTTAGCAAAAAATACTTTGTTTAGAAGAGATGAGAACAAAGCATCAGAGTTTTTTCCATAGCCAAAAAGAAATGGGCAGAACCAGGACAAACAGGAATACTGTTTACAGCATTGAACCTATATTTTTCATCAAAAAATGAAAACTAGTACTTTAACATCAGGTTACTGGGAAATGTATTTTGTACAGAACACAGTTTTACAATATGTTGTTGATTACGCTAAAGAAAAGGAATACTGTGTCACAGCACTAACTGCGTTCATCACTCTAGGGCAGGTCAGCTCCCTGAAGTTCAAAATCTTGTTAATTATACTGCAAAGACTGGTGTATCCCTCGGAGCTTGCCGCAAATACGAGAACCTTGAACCACTGCTGCTGAAAGAATTTAAAAATCGTCTCAGGTTTAAGATGCTCAAGGTATGCTTATTTTTACTGTCGTCTTTGCTCCGTATTGATGCCAAAGCTTTGTCTGCACAGCCATGGTTTGTAGAACTGAGATTCAGATGTTACTATTTTCCTTCCGTCTCACATCTGAAGCAAGCTCTTTCTGTGTTGAAGTTCCATGCTAAACCCATACCTGCCCAGAATGACAACAGCTGCTCTGTCCTTTAGAGAAGGCTGTTGACTGCCTCAGAGGGGAACTCTGAAAGTGTAGACTGAAATTTGTTTTCATGTTCACGCTCAATAAATGTTTCAATTCTGTCTTACAGGCACAGAATGAAAAATATCTTGATTATTTGAAAGCCGCTAATGTGCAAAACCAGCAAAACCACAATTCACCAGCTCAGTTAAATGTCAGCAGTGAAGCGTATCTCCTTGGAAACACACCCAGCAGTTTCATATCTTACATGTTTTCTCCACCCTCATCTACAGACAGGTAAAACAAATGTTCTCTGTTCTCCTCCTAATAGAATTGTCAAAGCTGCTTGAATCTTTGGGTGCCAAGAGCTAGGATTTTCTTCTTGCTTAGGTCTTGGGGCATAACAGAAGAGTGGTTCTAAAGTTTCAGGCATTTTTTTTTTGCTAACATTTACCCAAACTGAGTAGATTGACTTGGATGTGGTGGACAATTACAGTGCATATTGATGCCAAGTCCTAAGCCTGAATATGTCAACTTTCAGTCACATTCAGAAATACAGGCAATGTAGAACACTGTGATTCCACCCAAAAGCCATTCTGCATTTCACAAATGGAGTTTCACTGGCATTCTTCTGGAGAACAGAAAGAATACAACAACTAACAAAATAGACCTATATTTCAATATGTTCACTTTCCACTACAGGTTACAATTTTCTGTAGATGTACGGACTCGATCATCAAGAGGATTAATAGTTTTCATGGAGGAAAAGTCTGAGGACTCTTATATGGCTCTCCACATTTCAAAAGGACGTTTTGTCTTTTCAGTTGGCTCTGGAGGAAAACGAGTCAAAATGAAAACCAGTATTAAATACAATGATGGGCAATGGCACACTGTAAGTAGTATGGCACAGGAAACATGGTGAAAGCACAATTAGCATTCAGCAGGCACAGCCTATTGAATTTTTAAGTTACTAGAAATTCTATTTCGGTCATCTGAAGTTAGTTCCTATGCCTGAAAGGTCATGTGGTTGACAGGTCTCTGTTATGAGAGATCTTACAGAGACTGATGGTCCCAGCATGTTACTTTCAGTTTAAATATTTCAACAATATGGTGTTTAAGTTAAAGAAAAAAAAATCTCCAGTGGCTTTCACTGGCCTTGGCGTTTTTCATTCTGTTATGTTTGCACCCTGCAAAGGTGGTCTTCAGCACAGATGGGAAGAATGTCCGCCTTGTTATTGACGGTCTAAGGGCCCAGCATGGAAGATTAGCAACAAATTCTGCCATCAGCATTGAGCCACCAATCTACGTGGGAGGACTGCCATCACTGAAAAGACAGGTAAATAATTGACACATCCACCCCCACGCACTTGCCATGCTGCCCTAATTACATGTGAAAGTGTTAATATGCAGGATTTCCATGTTGAAAAGGTTTGGGGGCTATTTCCAAGCACCAGGTGAGCACCATCTGTGACTGGTGTTTGCAGTTGTTCATTATAGATCTTTTTCCTCACCTGTTCACACAGCTCTCAGCTGGACCCATATTTTCAACGCGTGTTGCTGGGACACTGATGACAACCATGTACTGTTTTCATTTCTAGTCTTTAAAAAATAGAAAAGACCAAAGTCACATTTGTAATTCCAGGAATACCCTCTTCCTGCAGAATATTTACCTCAGTGGACTAAGCGATAATCTGTAGAGAAGCAAAGAAATCCGTCTCATTAAGGAATTATGAACGTAGAACTGGATTTTAATCTGAAATATGTGTGGTTCCTATTACTTTAAAAATTGACAATTAACGATGCAGGGCATTTTATAAAATCAGATTTAAATAAACAGCCTCTTAGGAAGGGAAGGATGTACTAGAGATTTTACAACTCCTGTTGCATTGTCTTTTTGACACATCATTGGGAAGCATCTGTTCTGCAAGCAGGAATTATGCTAACTCAAAATCAACTGTTACTTTCCTGTTTTAAGCTCTTTTTTTTAATTTTGAGCTACCTTTTCACTGCATCAGAGATCGGTTTTAGGAGCCTTTAGTGCCAGTTGGCTTTCTACAGTTCAACAGTACAAAAGAACTGATGGGTATTCTCACTAAAAAAATTGCCATCACACTTTATTATTCATGTTTTGAAATATGCTTTCAGAATATACCAATGAACAGTTTCAAGGGTTGCCTGAGGAATTTTAAGATGAATGGCAAAGTCATGAATGCACCTCAGCAAAAAAATGGTGTACTTCCATGTCTGGATGTTCCCATGGACACGGGGATTTATTTCTTTAATGAAGGAGGATATATCACCATTGGTAAGCTGTGTAGAGATTATGGTATATGGAGTTGTGTCTTAAGTGTGTATGTGTAACGATTTTTTATTTTATTTTTTACGTGGTTTTCCAATTACCTCCTATGATCATTCCTCTACCCCCTGCTTAATTCTCCACAGGTAATTTGCTGATGGGCTTGGATTATAGGATTGTATTTACCATTCGACCAAGGACTTCAACAGGTATACTCCTCCATGCTGGAAGCAAGCAAGACAACTACTTGACTATTTACATGGAAGGAGGAAAGGTAAGTACGGGCTGTGTTTCCATTTCAGCTGCATTGCCCTCATTCAGCAGGGGGAATTCTGAACGTGAACTCTGGACTTACGTGTTACAACATTTGCCTATGGGTATAACATTAAACAACTTCCTCAGAGATGTTTAAAACCATCACATGGAAAATTGAGCATTTAACCTGTCTCTGTGCTTACGTTAGGAGCTCCCATTGCGTGCACACTAGCTCACACGTGCTTTCTTCACAGTGGTCAGCAGCAGGGCACAGTCTTAATTTTCTCAGGCTTCTGAGCCTTTGCAAAAACCCACTGGGGTTTTGGCCAGAGGCTACAAAACACCATGGCTTATTCCCACTCCTACGTCAGTCATCATGTGGCTGTACTGATGCAGCTCCATAACCCCATCCGTTACAGAACTTGAGCAGTCTTGCTTTGTGTTAGTATCTTCCCCTCTAATTGATGGGTGTGTCATGGTGGTGATTATTATCACTGTTGCTTTTTCATAATGTAACAGCTTCAGAATGTGAGTCTTGGACTACAAAACTACTGTGGTTGCTGCTGGAGAGACATCAAATAAAAGATGTCAGTGCTCCACAGAACCTGCTGTCTCATGGCACGGTTTAAACCAGCATGAGTCTACCTAACTTCAGAAAGCTCAGCTTTGCTTTCCTCTTCCCAGATTAGGGAAGTTATTTTTATTATTTATCTTTTTGTCGTTAGTTAGTTTCCCCCAGATCACAGATCTGGGTCAAGACACAATTAGCACATGGAAGCAGGGGCATCAACAGCTGGGGACTCCTTAGGGGCAAGATTGACCACTTTTTTCAGCAGTAACTTAGATTGATGCTGCCTGTCAGCATGGACAGGATGCAACAGGAAGGAATAAAAGGTCAATGGGACACCATCAATCAGCCTGATCGGAAGTGGACTCAGCATATCAGTTACCTGACCATTACTAAGTTTGTTGTAACCATCACACCAAAAGAGAGTTTGAAAGGAAGATGTTGAAAAAAAACCATAATGTACTCACAAGGAATGAGAAGTAAGACGTGAGAAAGCACAAGCAGGTGCTTGTTCGAAATGTTGTCGTAGTCAGGCTGCAAGCTCCGTGAGTGAATTAGGAGTAGTCCAAAATTGTGTGAAAGGCCAGCGACATATATTGCAGAGATTCTCTCAGGAGATGCCCAGCATGTAGATGACTGCTTTGGGGAAAGGAAGGGGAAGGGGAAAGGGAAGGGGAAGGGGAAGGGGAAAAGGACAAGGAAAGGGAAAGGGAAAGGGAGGGACAGCGAAGGGGAAAGGGGAAGGGGAAGGGGAAGGGAAGGGGAAGGGGAAAAGGACAAGGAAAGGGAAAGGGAAAGGGAGGGACAGCGAAGGGGAAAGGGGAAGGGGAAGGGAAGCCTAGTAGGAAAGACCTTGTCTCAGAGAGAATATGTCAAAAGAATTAACATAATTTTGGAAGACTGAGGGGGAGAGACAAAGGTATGTATTTATGCTTGTAAAATTTGTCAGATATCCTCTCCTGGGATTCTATTAGGGAAATTTACTTTCCTCTTGCAGAGGATAATTTCTGAAGTATGTATACAATGACTGTGACTCTTAAAACTGGGTGAAACCCAGCCATCACAAGTTCAGTAAATTACTTAAAAAGTACTGTATTTTTCTGTTGATCTTTTCTTTGCCACAGTAACTTAAAAGATGATAACTTTTTTACAGGTCATTGCTGCTGGAAATAGTGGTGCTGGTGAATTCCAGACATCAGTCACACCTGAGCAACCTCTGTCTAATGGACAGTGGCATACTATTGCAGGTACATTGTGTCACACCAGTTCTTCTGAAACTTGGAAAGGACGGTGCACACAGAGCACTGCAGCTCCAGATTCTTATTAATCATTTCACTTCTGTTTATTCTGAGAATGCTCTTTAGAACAATATAAGTGTCTTGTGTTAATTCAAGGCTTTACATAAGATGGGTTTTTTGGGCTGTATTTAGCCCCAGAGTACCTAGATGTGTCAATCTGACTTTGAATTAAAACAAAATGTATTCTTCCTACGAGTTACATTTCAAGACAGATGCTATTTAAAAATAGTGCCATAGTTGATTCTCTAATAGGGTTGAGAAAGAGTACTCATTTACCTGCTGCTTTGCAGTCTCTCAGAAGGAGAACACGGTGCAGCTAGAGGTGGGCACACAGAGTAACTATACCACTGGACTTCCACCCTCTCCTCCTAGACGTATTCATCAGCCACTCTACTTCGGCAAAATTCCAGGTAATATTATTGCTTCTTATTTTTTCATGTATCTACTGGATTTTTCCTTTCCAAAACAAAGGTCCCATTCAGGCATGTAGTCCTATATCATTCCCCCTCTTTTGAAAGCCTTGCAGTACTTAATGTTCTTTAAAATCAGTCTCATTTTATTAACTTCATCTTTCTACCTTGTTTTTTGTAGCAAATTTGGACACACTGCGGCTTCCAGTTAAAGATCCATTTTTTGGCTGTCTTCGGAATATTAATATCAATGACAAACATGTCTCCACCAGCAGAATTTCAGAGGTTCATGGTGTAGTGAGTTTGCACGGGTGTCCAGCGAAGTAACTTTGCTGTTATGGTATTTGTACACGCATCAGGTTGGGTCTGCTGAAGTACTGTGTGAATTCATGCAACGTGGGTTCCCGTTTTGCTGATCACCCTGTCACTGTCATCAGGCTGGTTATTCAGAACAGCTGGTGAGCAAATGCATCCTCTGGATGTGGACTGCGCCAAAGCAAATTACAAGTATTTGCTTTGATAAACTCCCTTTTAAATGTTATTGATTTCCAAGGTAATCCATTGTGCCTTTTGAAATATATGCAGAAAATATAACTGTATATACCCTACTGGGCCAAATTCTGCTCTCGCCTGCAACAGCATAGACTTGAGTAACTCCAGTGTCTTAATTTTGGAAATTTGCCTTAATGCTGGTCATCTTGAGAGCAAATTTGATCCACTAATATAAAGAATTTTATAAAAATATAAATCTCTTTGGATTGATGTTTATACAAAAATGTACATTAATGTTAAAAGTAATAATAATAATAATATAAATGGAGTTTGAAGCACTTTAAGGAGTGGAACTCTGGGAGTTTGTTACAATGCTAGGAATTCTGGGGCCAAATAAATGCAGTATGTTCTTAAAACCATCCATTTTCTTGTTTGGTTCTTTTAACCTGGTGTTTCTTTTTTGTGCTTTTTACAGGCTGCTAAATCCTGCTTGCTTTATGCAAATATTTCTGTAGCTTTAAGAAGCTGATTTGCCTGAATAAGCAGGAGTCCACCATCTCTGCTTATTAGAGTTTGGTTATATAAAAACCTCAGAAAGAGAGTAATTTTTCTTGTAATCTTCAGAGCCAGAAAGTCTCCTCCATAGGCTTTTTTTTTTTTTCCCTTGGTTAAATGAAGACAAGTTATATCAGGAACAGCAGTTGCACCTGCTACAGTTATGTAGCATGAATTGCAGGACTAAAGCAGCAAAACTGTTTTATTTGACATTCAAATCTTTACTTTGTACCTGATCGCGACCCATGGTGGAGGGTGGGGGAGCCAGTTTGCTTTATTCTTCTGAATACAGGGCTGGACTTAATACGCTTGACATGGCTTCTTCTTCCACTATCATTCAGAAGCAGCATTTTGACAGTTACTTTTTTGTTTTTCAATTCCCTGATGCCAACCCTCTTTTGCAAAATTATAACATTTTCTAAGGCTGGTCCTAGGTGGGAGTAGACAGCAATGAAAACAAGACCTCCTTCCCACCTTCCACTACCTTCTTGCTCAAAGCGCAGCAGTGTGTCCTCTGTGTGTTTGGAATGACGTGCTAGCTGGATTCATAGAAGAAGAAGCCAGACCTATAGCCCTTATGGCTTTGGTCATTAATCCCTTATCAGATTTTTGCAGCTTTGCAGGTCCTTTGCAGCTTTGCAGGGTGGCAAAAGGGTCAGAAAGCTGTTCACACCAAATCCGGTGTTGCTTTTTTCTTTTATGGCAGCTATGCTACAGGCAAATCTATGTCCACGCAGAGGTTTCTTAGCTGTAGAGCTAGTTTTGGAGAGAATGGGATGCAGTGAAAGCGTGCCGGGGTTGAGGCCTCTGAGGGAGCAGAGGATTGGCACGTAATGGCAGAGCCCTCTCTCTGGAGATGCTCTGCAGAAACAGCTTCTCCTGTATGGCTGCCTGGCACGTGGGACAGAAACACCCATCGGCCTGGAGGTGGTGGGGTTTGGAAATCATCTTCTCAGAGAGCAACAACTGAATCCTTTCTATGTGTAAAGCCCCCTGCCTTCAAAGTAGATTGTCAAATATTCAGGTGACCAAAACTGTGGAAATACTCAATTGATTTACTGGCCTTAGTTGGCACTGAAAATTTCCACAAGGAGAAAGGAAGAACAGTTAAACTTTATGAAGCGGTTCTCTAGTAACATTTCATATCTCATGCCCACCAGACTGCTCACTGAAGCAGATTTTCCCGAGTCACAAAAAAGCCTTTTCCTTCTTCCCTTCCCCGCCTCAGAAAAAGCAAACATGGCAAAGATTTTTGCATCACAACCTGGAGTCAGTCCTGGATTTCAGTTTGCTTCCATCTGATTTTATTTTATCACAAGTAGTTTTAATGCTGACTAGAAGAAATGAAAAATGTATAAAGACTTGAGTGAATGTAAGTTATAATCATTAGTAAGTATTAATTCCAGTACAATCCTAATGCATAACAAAAAAGTAGAAAAGTTGCTCTGGTTTTTAAGGTTCTTGGTTGTCAGGTGTCCGTCCCATGTCCCCCCCCCCCCCCGGTTTCTTCCGTTGTATTGCTTCCATAGAGTCAGGCTGTCACACATTGTTGGGACAATCAATAAAAGTCAACTAGAGTTTCAGGTTTTGTACTTTAATATAGATAAATCTATATCAGGCTGATAAACACTTAGTAAAAAGCTTTCCAATCCTGAAGAGCCAGTGGATAATCTTAACATGAGGAAAGAAGTTGTCCTGTTTAGATTAGTCTGATGAAGAATTCTTATTATTGAAGAAATCCACACAGACACTGAACTGTATTTCATGCATTGTCTGTTCTGTGCTTAGGATATTCTGAATTTTCTCCCATGGGAAACATCCTCTGGAAAACAAGAGCCTGAATTTTCAAGCATTTCAAGTCATGAATGGTAGACATAATTTCAGTTGTAGAGATTCTTTCTCTTCAGGTTCACCAGAGAAGATCTTTGTTAAAGTTAAAATAAACAATTCCCCCAGTACGTTTTATAGCAGACCAGAAGTGACTAAATCTTGTAGTAAGATGAAATGTTATGTGAATAAATAGCAATCTGACCCTTGGGTAAACACTGTGTCATGGGTTTTTTTAATTGTTATAAATTGTATTTCCAAGGCTTTCATCATCCGATTGTTGCCATTTGACAGTAGCTTCCATGGATTATTTACCTGCCTTGTCTACAGCATTTCAGGTGGCCCCCCGTATCTATCAATTTCTGTGTTAGAACAAACGTAAGTCACTCCCATGGGAGAGGCTTTCCCTGTGATTTTTTATTCTCTAGTCATCTTTACTATTTGCTATTCAAGCCTTTAGGTAATATTAATATTTTCAATGGTAAAAAACTCTCAGCTCCAATCATCCATTCTAAGCCTGCATTATTACTCATTGCTTGCGTTCAAGGGTGCAAAGGTATTACAGCTTACATTTTGCTTCATTCACCTTAAAATGAGAAGTAATAACCAAAGAAATGCATATGTTGATGTCTGCTGGCAAGATTTTGCTGTATGGTTTGTATCTCTTGAAATTCAAGCTTTGGAGGAAAGTTTTGAAAAGTTCAATGAGAAAAAATCTAATATAGTGTTCAATACACTGAGAGTGCATGACTAAAAACCCATGCTCTTTAACAGTGTGTTTAGATTGCCATAATGGCTCATCTGAATCCCAAATCAATTACATAAGGAGAGCAGAAGACTTCCTCTCCAGACTAAACCACATTGGTATTGCTAGCGCCAAATCTCTCTCTGTCCATATAAGTATCAAGGTCTAAGGGGTTCTCCTCCAGTTAATTTGGATTAGCTTTAACAGGGTCGTGTTATCTGAGGTGGACGACACCAATGTCTGTGAGTTCCATTTATTATAACTACAAAACACAGCCAGATTAATGGGAGCTGACAGACAGTTAGGAAGCCTAACACTGAGAACTGCAGGCAAATAAAATGAAATAGATCACAGGGCACTGCAAAAAGAAATATACATTCACTGTAGGAACAAAACATATATATACAAGGAAAACACTTTTCCTTTTCACTGCTTATAAACCATACCATAACTTAAGTTTCTAAAAACAAAAACTTGCAAGTAAAACTTCTTAACAGTCTTCCTGTATCTGAGCTTGAAGGTCTGTGCTTTTGTTACTGTAAAGCTTTCATGTAAAATCCAGAGCCATCAACAGCAAAATGAATTGGGTGAGTTAACTTTCTCCAGTTTTGTAACCATTTGTTTGGAGTCACCTGTGAGCCATTTCATTTCATCCCTTCCTCTTGATAGTAGCTTTGCCTCTTCTGGAGTCCTCTGTGAATTATTTGGGGTTTTTTTCTCCCCTCTGCTTCCTTTCTGCTGCTCATAAAATAGCTTGGGAAATGCAGTCTTACTGAAAATGCTATAAAATGCATTATGGCTTTGTAATGAACTCTTGCCATGCTTTTTGCCTCTTACCATTCTTTTTGTGGTTTCCTCATTTAAAAATTCTTCTGCATCTTTCTCCAATGATGTAAGGAAATTTAGGGCACAGTGGTCCAGTCTTCTGTAAATCTGTCTGTATTTTCTAAAAATACATTAAATGGATGTCCCTGGCAAAAGAAACTACTTTACGTTAAAGGGGATAGTGCCATAATACAATGTTATAGCTTCACTGAAGGCATTAAGACTGCAAGGCATAAGCATAAACCTCCTTTTTGCAGCTGACCCAGACATCTCAAAACTGCAAGAGGCTGGTTGTTGCCAGAGCTGCAATGAAGCATCCTCTGAGCATCAAGAATTGCTAGCAAAATAGCCAATGAGCCTTTATGCTGTCTCTGTCAATTTTGGGGATCCTCTGTAGCAATGAAACCAAACTGTGACCTGTTGTTTATATCATACTGTGTCTCCTGGTTTGCAGTTGATAGCATTCAAAATATATAAAATTTTTTTAAACATGCTTCTATCATTACTTTGCACCTCAGCCAATTACTGTGCTTCCTACAGGTTGTTCCGAATGTGAAGCATATGTGAAGTGTTCCATGAGACGCAGTTTCTTTGTTAAGATGTCACCCGCTTGTTGATAAAGATTGAGCACTGCTGCATTATTACACAGAATAAAAAGACAGATAGTTGGCATCATGATCTTTTGTCTCTGTTCAGTTATATTTAAACTGGGAATAGCAACAGATTTCTCTATTGTGCGGGAGCCTATGTCTAGGATTCCTGTCACAGGAGGACTATGCACTGGTAAGAATGAATAATTACATTCATAGGAATGTCAGTAATTTGTAAATTAATATGGAAGAAGACTCAGAATTTCAATCCAGAAAGAACTGCTCAGTTCTGGTTTTTGAAGCCTGAAGGCGTAACGAAGAAAATAATTTTAAAGGATACGGCTGTTGCAGACACAGTTTTAATTAACAATGCGTTAATAACATAATGAGCCAAAATCTATCAGCATGAGATATTACTTAATAGAGGATTTATAATGTTAGGTAACAGCACCTGCCATAAATCTTAATTCCAGATCCTTCTGATTACTTTCTCATCAGAATTACTGTTTGGATGCTACAAACCTAGAGAGTCAGTAATACACCCGGATACCAATTCCTCTGGCTAAGGCAAGGGCTTCAACTAATAAAATCTACTTGACAGCAAGGTCTCAAATCAGTAATAAAGTTCTAACTTTCCCTTTGCTGTACTCAGTTAAATCAAAGGTAGCGACATACCCCTGGGGACAGTAACCTAAGTAGTAAAGAAGCTAAAGGCGCTCTGGGCAATTCTCCAAGAAAACACATAGGCATGATCCAAAGTTCAGTGGCTTAGTGGAAAGATCTAACCACTTCACAGGACTTTGGCTCACACACCTTATTAAAACACACAGAAAATCTTACATACGGTTTCTAAGAAATGTATTCTAAGATATTGCCAAGGTTTATAGAGAATTGTTATTGCAGATTAAATCTATTATGTAATACAGGGCAGGACACAGTCTTCAGAAAACCTAAGAGAACCCTTTTTATGCAAATATACATAAATGGAAACTTTACAGAAACACAAAGGTCATTGGCATCAGCAACAGGGGTGGAAGCAAGGAGACCACGCAGATAAACCGTTCTGCCTGGCAAGTGTCAGCGGTGAAGGCAGCGCTGGGGGGTGGTCTCAGACCACCAACTGTAAGCCAGCCAGCCTGAACACCCTAAGAGCCCACCCGGGCTCAGCCCTTTCCCATGCTGCTCGAAATCAGAAGTAACTGCAGTCATCCCACTATGCCTTTATCAGGTTTAAAAAACAGAAAACCCTTCTGGGAATTTCATTATCCCTGCATGCAGGAGAGTAGGACCAAATTTTGAACTGATAAGTTGTATTTAGTCAAGATTCTTGTAAGTTGGTATTGCCTTGTTAAAGGAAGGAAATGTTCCCACTGCTGAGCCACTTAAGATGACATGTGATCACTGAATCTATGTATATTGCATTTATCACAAAAGATAAACCGAATCAACATGACGTACATACTCAGAACGAATTTAATTCAAAACAGACACCACAAAACCACTAATGATCATCATTGTTATTTAATTAAAATGGAATGAATAGGTTAAATCTTCCAAAGAGACACTGAATGCCATCAAACAGAATAAAGGCCAGGTGCATGATCTGTATAAATCAACATAGCTCTATTGTTCCTGGATTTGGGCTGATAGGAGATACGGATCTAGTCTTGCTTATGTAGCCTCTTGTTTTTAAATGTTGGGAACGCAATGTGTAGCTCCTATGAAAAGCACTTTGCTACAAAGAGTTAAAACAAAGAATGTTTCAATTAACTTTCTGTGAAAAAAATACTGTTGTTTTTTTTAATCAGTACAAAAAATTACTTAAAGAACAGATGTGAGCCTAGAGGATGGATAGAAAGAAAAAGACTTTATAGTTGAAGAAGGAAAAGTATGTAAGGAAAAGTAAGCCTTAAGACTGCTCTGAGAGGATTTACCCCTACCAAGGGAAATGTCTACAGGAGAGAAGCTAGTTAGAAGCTGTGATGACTGTTAGCTTGACTGAACAATTTCAGGCTACGTGGTGGTGTCAAGGAGCCCAGCCACTGCTCCCTTCCAACCCCAGACTCGGTGCTAGGCTCCTGGGCAGCTCCTGCGTGCCTGTGCGGCATCCTGGGTGCCTCTGCCTGCTGCGGGGCAGGGTGCTGGCCTGCACCCCTTCCCCGGTACTGCCCTGGGAGGGGAGCTGGGGGGAACAGCTTTTCTCAGGCTTCACCTCCTCTCTGACCAGATGCTCAGCCTATGAACTCACAAATGTCTCTCTGTGTTGAGGGGGTTCAGAAAAATGGTAGGCCAAGCCTAGCATGTGACAGGAAGGAAAATTGCACAAAGCTGCCACTCCTGCCCCCTTTTATTTTGCTCTCTGACCCTTTTCCTTTTGTTTGTTGTACTTGGTATAATGGAAGGGAACATCTGGACTTCAGTGACAGCAAACCAAATTTGCATGCATATAGCAGATAATTAAGCACGTGTCTCTCTGCAGCTGCAAACAGCAATTAGTCATAAGATAGCTTTCCACACCCCTTCCTGCCTATTCTTCTGTTCCCCTCAGAGGGCCCTCTCACGCATGCATCTCCAAGAGGCACTGAGCGCTGGCCTCCTTTTTATTTGTGAAGACAGTTGTACAGCTGAGTTTAAACCCTTCAAGATAACTTTGACGAGGATGAACTTCCTCTGATATATCAACTTCTGGTAGAAACTGCTATCTGCATAAGACACATGACCCAAATCCAAACACCAGTGTCTGCATCCCAGCTTAGCTGGGGCTATAAGCAGGTTTTGTTCCTAGTTCCTCCTCTCAGATCTGAGGAAACTGAGCTCTGGAGAGTCGTTTCTGACTGCTGATATTTTCTATGGCTGACCCTTGCCTCTCTGCAGTTGCCCAAGGCAAATACTGGCTTCTCTACTCCCTGCAGCTATAAAGAAGTTTATGTTTGCCCTACAGTTTCCACCCCAGGCCTATGAAGAGCATATTATAAAATCTTATCATGTTAAGTAAATACATATATCCTATGCCTGTCTTTCAGTTGTAGAGAGTCCCCTGGCAATAAAGCCATAGGTAGCATTTTGTCACCTAGGATAGGTGTCCTCATTTGTCCTCTGAGAGAGTCAAATTTTCTAGATAGGAAAAGCAGAAGTTACTCAGGGCTGCAACCAAGACACACAGTTTAGAGTCATTTGCAAAGCACAACAAATTTCTAGTTTGGTGAAAACCAAAGACTGTGTTGTATATTCCCAAATTTCAGCCTCTGGCATCGCATCTTTTAATTTATCTGTATGCTAAAACGGAGTGTAGTAATAGGGCGGGTTTCAGCAAGGGCAGGTGCAAGTTGGAGAAGAAAGGGCTGGAGTGTGATCAAAGGGACCACCATGCCTCAAGCAGGGATTAGATTCAATGGAATGGTTTCATAATCTGGACAACAGTGATTATTCCATGTCGCCTTTGCATTCGCTCATCTTATAACCAAGCTGCCTGATGAAGGCTTTTGTTGAGGTAAGAGTGTCATACCTGCATCATGATCTCTGCCGGAGAATGTTTGCATGTTTGAAATAACGTTCTTGGGTATAATTTGCAACGTTCCCGTTGGAGTTACTTCTGTTTGTTAATAGTATGTAGGCATTCCCAGCTATAACAAATTCACACAAACTGCAGAAAGCATTTGCATCAAGTAGTCGTTTGAAAACATAAATGCAGCTTTCGGAAACTTATTAAGGCCCAGAGACCTGTTTGAAATGGAAGTTTGCTTTTTTTTGTGAATGTCCTGTAACAGCAATGCACAACATGACCCTGGCTGGCACCAACAAGCACTGTAACACTGTCACGTGCATCTGCATTTCAGGCATAGCTGTGCTTACGGGAGCACATTCCAACACCAAATCCAGACAAAAATGTTAAGGCTTTTACTATTAGGGCAGGTGAACTCATTTTTCATTTGGGACCCACATATGTGGACCTACTTGATTTTAAGCAAATAGCATGGCTAGGCAGACTTGTGTATACATGAAACTGGTCAGCAGCACTGGTATTTGGTACATAACACCTACCTGACTTCAGTAAGACCCATAGCATTTGTGGAATAGCATGGTTACTCATCTCACAATTTCAGTTGTATAAAAACTGGGTATCTACTCTAGGCTCTCCTTCTACAGTCAATGGAGGGGGGTTAGTTATCCCCAAACAAAAACACATCCACACACCATCTTAAACAGATGCCATAAGAGGACATGGCAGCAGCCAACCTAGCTCTGGCCTCCGAGCAAGAAATCTACTGAACTAATTCCCAGAAGATGGATGCAGTGCTTGATTACACTTTAGTCCTCAGGAATAATTAGACCACCTTACAACCTAGCTATAGAAATACCATTGTGCAGTGTTGTCAGGAGGCCTCAGTGAAGAAAGGAACAAGCCATGGGGAATTATCTCCTGCTTCCAATTACAAGGAAAAATTGTCATTATAAATGCTTTTGTCATTCATCCTTTTCAGTACTGAGTTACCCAAACATAGTGTGGTTAGCTCCTGGCATCTCCATATTATAATGCTGTGACTCATCATGATGATAGGACAGTGCTCGGATCTGCGGCACTAGATTTGCCAGCATTTCTTCACCTTCTTATTTTTCAGTGTCTTGGTGCTACCACTGGAAGAAATGTCTGTTGAACTCATTGCTTTTGTGATGAGCCAGACACATTGGTGGACTCATGTTTCTTCTTAGTTTCTACCTTATACCAAAGAAACTAACATATATGAACTATTTTTTCGGTGCTTTGTATGATTTGAAGCTTGAGAACCTAAGAAGAAAATGTAGGCTGAACCCCAAGTGAAAGGCATATCAAATAAAGAGATGCGAGATAGAATGTGTATTTACATGTGCTTGTACAACTCCTCTAAAAATAGGTAAGTGCAAGAGCTATTAAAATGAAAGGAATGGAAGGAAAAAGAGAGGAACGCTTGCTGGATGAATTGCAGTAGAAAAAAGCATTTGAGAAAAATGCTAATGGAATGAAAAATAGGAAAGTGCACTGAGAAAATAAAAGATTATTTCTCCTTGTGCTATGTCTGGAAGAGGAACTCTGAAAAAAAGGCCAGTAAAAGCATAGCTTTTCTCACGGTATTCTGGTTATTGCTGTGTGTAACTCATAATGGCTAAAATTACGCAACTCAATTTAAGATGCTTGCCTGGTATATAGCTCTTAGCCTCACAAAACGCTGTTAGTAGAACAATAAATAGTGAGTCAGTACAGGATAAGTCGCCCAATATGTGGTTTCAAAAGGCACTGTGCTGTTTAAGGGCAGGAGTGATTGCAGAATCCAAATACACTTTAAAAAAAAGGAGGGTTATTAAATTTGTTATTCTGCTGTTACTTTAATAAAAATCTTGTTGCACGTTAAGTCACTCCTGTGGTTACCATTACATGCACACAGAATCTTGACTTTGCCATTTCTCTTCATCTGCAATGCAGCGTTTCACTTGCAGAGCAAACGCTGCCACTTCCCATCGCGGGAACTGATTCTGGTAGTCACTGCTTGGAGGAATCTTTAATTCTCAAGAGTGTTTCCCAGTTCACATACCTTGATTAACAGGTGCCCAAATAGGAACATTTTATAAACCAATTTGGACAGAGTACATATTCCAAATAAATGGCCTAAATTTCCAGAAGTAAGTGGAAGAATGAGAAAACCTAGTGGTAAGCAAAAAGAGACATCACTTCTTATTTTAGAGAATAGGAACCTCAGTCAACTGCATGCTGCTTATTTCATTAAGTAACAGAAGATAACACATACATTCCTGGTTTTGCTTAATTTCATTATGGAACTGTCAACTCAAAATCTAGTTGGTCAAGCGTCAGCTTCCAGTGTCTTAAATTCTCTTTTAAATTAAATGTCAGATATAGAAAATAATCTCACCAAATGACAAATGTATATTTTTATGTCTACTTTATAGTTTTACACATCAAAATGTGAAGAATCTTGCATTCATATAAACTGACAGTCCATTCACATAAACTAATGTTTATAACTATAGAAAAACAAATTAAGGCAAAGAAGAATAGAATGAAGATTATTTAAGCACATGGCTCTATTTAGCTGTTGCCTCTAGATAATGCTGTAACCTGAGTATATATAAATATACATACTGCCTGAATACACACTTAATAGAAGATGATCCCTTCACTTTAGGTTTATACAAATAGACACGATGACTTTTCTCACAACTTAAATGATTCTCTAAATTAAATGGTACAACTAGTTATTTTCTTGAGTGAGCAGCAAAAGCATTCAGACCAAGGCACAAGTTTCACAGATGAAAAGCTAGTATCCAGAAATAAAAACTTTGATATCTGGGGTAGCATCTGTCTCTCAATATGTTTTCTAGGCTTCTTTCTGCCTTATGATATATGCTGCAGACCATGCTGCTTCTTTTAAAAGCCAGTTGCCATGTCTATGTGTGCAAGCCTCAGAGAAGAGTTTTGTAAAGAACAGAGCACTATGTTCCAGAAGACATGATTAAACTCCCAAAACATAAGGAACTGAAAGAATCAGAGACAAAGATATCAGTAGCTAACACAGCATATATGCAAGGGAAGAAGCTCACCATCTTTGTAGGCATATATGTTGCTGACAGAGCTGCTCAAATGAACATACTCTGTGTGGTCTATTCCAGTTACAGAAAGTCAAGATGCTTTAGTCTGAGGCAGTCATAGACTAGTGAATGCCTTGATGTAGCATAGTCACTAATGTTAATGCACAAAATTATCATGCATTACCACCCCATCAATACGTATGAGAACCAATGCATGGAGAATTTAAGTGGCTTGCTGAAAAGACACAGGTGAGGCAAGGTTTCCTCATATGTGAGTGACATATGACTATCAGGTGGCGATGGTTTCTTAGACCTTGAAGTGGTACGCCCATCTACAAGCCTACAGCAACAAGCAAATGTGAAAACAGGACAAAAGTGACATCTGCACAAGAATCCACTGTTTGCAGTTTTACTAATCCTGGGAAAGGGAGATTCAGAGCTCTGCCATGGCTGCTTCATAACCTCCGTCTGCCTCCCAAGCTGAGCTCTTGGCTGCCTTTGGTACTCATCCATAAGCCCACCGCGTCTTTCTTTCATGCCTTCCTTTCTGTTTACCGCAACTACTGGTCACTGCAGTGGTGAATATCTTCCAAAGAGAAGAGCGTAAAGCTGGGTCACACAGCCTTGCCCAGTCTCCTCTAGATGATTACCTGGACAATCTGTCTACATAAACTTGTGTCTTGTGTCACAAAAAACTGTCGTCAGTGAGGTCTACTGAGCTTTTTGTGCCTAGAATTTTTAACAAAATATTCCCTGCTCTCAGGCTAGGAAAAAGAAGAGGGGCAAGAAGTGCAGATTTCAAAACTGAAAAACAAACATGACATCTAACATGGCCAAAATAAAACCTCTGTAGCCCAATAGAGGCCGTTCTATTTTTGTAGTGAAGGACTGAGGAATAAGCTAGTGAAAAATGTTAAGATGCTAAATATAAAACATATATAATGCCAAAAGTCCCAAGTGGAAGTAGAAAAGTATGAATGTTGCTGACAAGTAATCTTTAAATAATCTCATTTCAAATCGCATTATGCATCAAGCTGCTTGACACCTGTGAGAAAATATTTACTGCTAAACTAGTAAAAGGAAAATAAGCCTTAGCAAGATATTATGTTTATTACGTTCCAAACATTTCAAAATACGTCCTACAAGGATTTTTGATTATTTTAAATTACAAGGAGTGGTGGGGAGCACTAACACAAAGGGTGTTTATTAAGGCTGATGTGTTTGCCATAGATTATCTATCGCCTTGCTGACTACTCATTTTTCATCATAAGCTTGAAAGTACAAAGGTATATCCTCAGTGACGGGGCAAATAATTTGTTGGTGAATGCTATACATATAGTTAGATACATGTACATGTATATAGAGGAATATATAGAGAAAAATCCTTCACAAATGCATCTGGTCTGTGAAATGGCTTCATGCACAATTGAAAAATGCAGGAAAACTGGAGGAATCCTCCAAAGCAGATCAGCAAAAATGATTAGAGTATTACAATTTATGGCCTGCTTGCAAAAGGTCAAAGTGAATAGGTTCTTATTTGTTCTAAAAAGTGAAAGATGAACAGAGCCCCAGTCAAGGTCCCCTAATCTAGAAACAAGAGTATTGCGTGGGACAAATAATGTTTATATTTTCCAGTTTGAGCAAGACAGGCCTACCTCACTCTCCATACACAAAACCATTAAGTTCACCTGTTTTAATTTGCTATTACCCCCCTGCTTCTGCACCAAAGATGCAATCAATCGTTTTCATTGGTCACTGGAGCAAGAAGAAGAAGGAAAATTAATTTGCAGACTCTCTGTACTGAAAAGATTTTAAGGACATTTAGACAAAGATTTGCCTTTTATGATCTAGATGAATTTGTTCTGACTCCCCAGAAAGGACTGGGCTAGAACTGGTGGATTTCTGGCAATCAATCTGGGCTTTACATTTCATGCTCTCTGGCAATAGAGAGCAGGTATTTTTACAATCAAATGTAGATCTGAACTCTGCAGGAAGTCATTCCTCTGAAAGTAAAACATTTTAAATTGGCTCTTAAAAATTCAAGTAGGATGATTATTTTGTGTGGAAGTTTTTCCAATTAATTTTCATAAAACAGGCCAGCATGTGGCTGCTGCCTGAACAGAGCAGCTGTTAGTATTTAATACTTGTGTATTCCTTTGTTTTCTGCGGAACTGTGTGCATATGTTTGGCCATTAGCACATTCTGGGGAAAAAAACCCACACTAAAAAGCTCTGTCATTTAGCATCCTTTATATAGCAAAAATTATACACCTTCATATGCTTCAGTAAAAATAACTCTGTGTGACTGCACATGAATTTATCCCATTATATGACTGATTACATATTGGGTCCAGAGCAACAATAAGTGTGGATAAAAATAAACATTATAAAATATAATCAAAATATGAAAAAATATATGAAATTGCTCTTACTTGCTCTGTCTCATCTTTCACTTTCCTTTTTGACTTTCCTAGAACTTTACCTGCTCTGACCCAGCCATCTCTGTGATTTCTCTGTGCAGAAATGCCACAGCGCAGCCCTTGTTACAAACTAGATGAGAGCAGCCAGGAATGACTGCTCAAGGGACCAGGATCAGTCACCTTCCATCTGATAGCTCTCCATACACGAAAGGCTTCCTGTGAAAAATAGGCAGGGAAAACAGAAAGCTTGTGAGAGGAAGGAGTAGCTGATTCTGGAGTAAAGTTCACTGCAACAAACGGAGGTTATTCTTCTAATTGTTATTACTGTAACACTCTTTAATCAGAGGAAAGGGTCAAACGACTCATTTCAGTATCCTTGGAATAATTCAAAGAGGCTCATTAAGCCTGGTTATTTTTTTTTACTGGGATATGTATGCATACTCCTTGTCTATTGACAGGACAAATAATTTCAACAGTCATTTCATGTGTGTGTCCTTAGGCGGGGTTTAGCCCTTAAAACAACAATGCATATTAATAGGAAAATGCGGAGAGCCAGCTCTGAAGATTAGCTTCACTTTGTAGTATTGCTTAGTTGTTGCACTGTATGGAAAATGCATGATGATAACAGATGTAGAGCTCACCACTCATAAATATTTAAATGATAAGACACAAAAGGCAGGCACCTTCATTGCTGCAAAACTCAGAGATACAGTCCGAGGCACAAAGCCCAAGAACAAGTGCCTTTAGCTACTTAAAAAGTTCATTTCCTTAGAAATGTACTTGTGAACTTAATAATTCTTTTCTTACCAAATACAATATATTCAAAAAGGGAAGATACTCACATTTATGTATTCACTAGCCATTTATTGGCAGTCACCAACACACATAAGACCCCTCTGACAGCTGGCGTGGAAAAGATGATTATACCCTGGATTCTGACACCCCTTCATAACCAACAGTGGGACCACACCTGATATTTAACTAGAATAGCAAATCCTCAAAAGGAATTAAAAATTACAGGAGCGGATTCTGCAGGTTTGTGTCTGAGATTGAAAAAGTGTGGGAGATGTCTTTATGATTTTAACTAGTATTTTCAACACTTTATATACATACACAGTCACACTTTTTGCAACACAGAGGAAAAAAGTTAATTCCATTCTCAAGGATTTTACTTCTCTCTACTTAAACGTGCAGCGACTCTAACTTAATTGCTGATGATCAAATATTCTAAGTCCACTGCTGAAATTTCATCTCCATCTTAAAAAGTGTAAATTGTACCAGGCTTCTTGAGGTGTTCCAGGACAGAGGCAAAGTTTTGGAACAAGATAGGTAAAAAGAAACCCAGCAAAATCAGATTTAGGGCACTCTGAGACAGAAGCAAGGGGTTAGATTGCCTCATCCAGACACAGTAGAGAAGGGCCCTGGGACAAGTGGGACCTAATTTACAGAGTATGAAAATGATATTAAAGAAAATATGAATATAGGTCTGTTCTTGTTTTTAACTCTTTTCTCTCTGATGCCTTTGATAAATCAATATGCTTTTCTGTAATAATTTATTCCCTGCTACTTCAACTTTTGCCGTTCTCTGTAGGTCATGGAGTTTATAGTAGGGCTAAATTCCAATTAGACTTACAGAGGAAAAACACTAATGAAAACCAATTTTTGACTCAGGGACCAGTATGTGAAGACGATGACTTGCAGGACTTCTCCCTGTCAGAAGCACAAAGACAGGGCAGAAACTTGGGAAGCTCGTCAAACGGAAGAGCAATTCAATCTTCTTATGGATCCTCTGAGAACTCAGCATAGAGAAGGCTAACTCCTACCTCCAAGTACTATTTCTGAGGAGCAGCAAAGAGCCAAGTCCTTTGTGAAACACCTACTCCGTTTCTCCAAAGCTAGACTCCTATTTCCTAGCCCCTGTGTTTGAATAGTAGTGTAGCAGGGCTGTGTGCTCTCTGCAGGTTTTTGGCCCCATGCACAAGGAGCTAGAATTCTTTGAGATCTTCCTTCTAGCACCCAGTTGCTCCAGACCTTGCTGAGGCCTGGCACTGATAATCTGTTTTCTGTAACAAATGCTTTTATAACTCTCCGGTAGCTAGCTATTCATTTTGAAGCTCAAGACGTGAATAGCTAAATCAACTCTCTGGAAACACAGCTATAAATCTACGGAAAAAAATTGGCAGAATGAAACTGCATTTCAACTGCTCAAGTAGAGAAGTAACACATTTAAACACCAGTAATGAAGCAGTATGACATCTGCAGTTTGATTTCAACAGCTGAGCAGCAGCAGTTTTATAGTGCCTATGTTGTTGTGAACTGCACTGGAACCGCATTTTCCTGCAGAACTGGATTTGAAATCAGCGGGGCTGTAAGTCTCCCTGCCCGCTCTGTAACGGCAGATGAGGTCTTGTAATGGGTTGCAGTTAGTTTGATTCACACGAAGGATGTGGTACCTCTGATTCAGCCTGCTAAAAATGGCCAGGGGAGTGAGGAAACTACAGCGAACAGAGCTACATGGATGACTTGTACTTGCTAATCAAACCTTGTATTTACTTCCCTGCCTACCAACACTCTAAACATCTTTCTTGGTTTGTTTGTTTTTTGTTTTTTTTTAATCCTGGTAGCATACTATCATCAGCACGATAGGCACTCATCAGCCAACAATTTCAGCAGAGGGGCCAGTCAGTGGCCAGCTTTCCCCTTGCTTCACAGCTCACTGCAGTGCAGTATTAAATAACCCATGCTACTGTGGCCTATGTTACCTCTCTCTTACGAAAACAGATTGAGGTGACTGGTTTGTAATTACTCAAGGACAATGAAATTACTGATGGTGAGCAAGAATTGCACTTTTAATAAATTAACTGGCCTAAAATTTCCAAGACCTTTACTCTGGTTTCCTAGAAGTTGTTAGATAGCTCAAGATAGCCTGTACCTTTGCTCTTCTCTTTGACAAGCTTGCACACACCTGAAACAGAGACCAAAGGTGGTGAAACTGCAACTGCAACTTCTTTTTAGCAAGGCTGCTTGAATTTGTGGAGTCCAAATTTCACAAATAACCTGCGAACACATGAGAGAACACGTCATTCCCCGTTCATGCTGTGCTGACTTCCTACAAGCCCTTGAGGATTTCTAGGCTGTGTAGATGATGCTGTTTTGGAGATGTGCATTGTAACAGAAGGCATGTTCTCTTTAAACACCCCTCTGAGTATCCAGCTCTGCTCAGTCAAGACAGAGGGGCCGGGAATCGGCCAAAGGGCCCGATTCACACCTGACAGATTTCAGAAGCCTCCTGGCATTAGACAATCCTTGCCTTTCAAAAAGTGTTGTCTCCAAAGGTTTTTGGTACAGAGTATTTCCCAAGGCGGTGGTAGTGATTCCCATAAGACACATACAGAAATATTGCTAATTGATTCACAGGAAGACAGATGTTTTTCTTGACAGTGAAGAGGTGTTGCTACTAAAAGTAGAGCGTGGTCCCATTCTTTTTTATGCTAGCAAGATGGGGCGAGGGGGGAAGTCTGATCCTTAAATTTTCGCAAGAGCAGCTGTAGCACCATCCTAGCTGACAGGAAGCAAGACCAGGTTGTAGGCAATAGCCTTTGTCTCCACCCAAATTTAAGTGCAGCAAAGAAAACCTCTTCCTGCAAAGGAGGGTGAAAACAACGTGGGTGTATTTTCAGTACCCTGTACGTGACCATTTTGGGTTGGAATGGATACATTTATGCAAGTGTACTTTCTCATCCATCCTGTGCTTGGAAACACCTGCCAGACTACCCTGTATCTGAACCAAACTTTCAAAACACTGATACTCGCTGTCAGCTTCACGGGCAAGTTCACATTGCTGCTGATGGAGGTAGGTGCCAAGAGCTAGGGAGTAAATTTCTCGAAACACTACGGTTTCCCACACTTGCACTAGGGAGGCTGCAAAGT
This sequence comes from Platalea leucorodia, assembly GCF_965183815.1. NCBI lineage: Eukaryota > Metazoa > Chordata > Aves > Pelecaniformes > Threskiornithidae > Platalea > Platalea leucorodia. The sequence goes on along the minus strand of NC_138823.1, from coordinate 51,556,271 downwards.
CACCCTTGTACAAATGAGGAATTTCAGTCTCTGTGCTAGTGACCTCGGCCACTGACTAAAATTACTTAAAAAAAAAAAAAAAAAAAAATCACTTCCCTGAAAAGGGAAAGCTGCATTATCAGAGGAGGACTTCATTACTTCACGTCCAAGGCCCGGCTGCGGCCCCAGCTCCCGCATCCCACCCGTGGAAAACCCCGCTGGGTTTCGGGAGAGGCCTCAGGGCTGCGGGCAGCCCGCCTGGCGGGAGGGGGGCTGCCCGGCACCCAGCCGGCCGCGCCGCGCCCACCGGCGCGGCGAGGGGAGGCGTGGGGAAGCCACGCCGAGGGAAGAAAACCGAAGCGGGACAAAACAAGCAAGCTCCGCACACAAATTCCCTCCAAGCCGGGTATCAGCGCCTGCCTGCCTCTCGCCGAGGCTCGCCGTGCCTTCCCCGGCGCCAGGGGGACGGAGTCCCCGGGCAGAGGACGAAGAAAGGCGGCTCAGGGCTCCGGGGGGAAGCAAAACGGGCGCCGCCACCGGCGGAGCCGCCCGCGACCGTTACACCCCCGGCCCCTCAGCCGGCGGCCGCGCCGCCCCCGCGCATGCGCGGCCCCCTGGGCGCCTGCGCGCTGGGGAGCGAGGCGGGCGCCGCTGCTTTTGGAGGGCTTGCGGGCGCGAGGCGGCTGCCGCGTCGCCGCAGCGCGGGCGGGCGGAGCAGGGCCCGGCGGCGGGCACTGCGTTCGCGCCTCCGCCGGCACCGGGCGCCCCCGGCTCCTCCCTCCGGGCACGCCGAGGAGGCACCGAGCCGGCCGGGAAGGGGCGGCGGGCGGGTACGTAGATAGGTAGGTAGAGGAGAGGAGAGCAGAGCAGAGCCGAGCCGAGCCGAGCCGGCTGTGTCCCACTGCCTCCTCATCGTCATGGCCGGCTCGGAGCAGCCGCCGCCACGGCGGGAGGACGGGGACGCGCCGCTGCCCATCGAGGACGCGGAGCTGGCGCTGGCCGGCATCAACATGCTGCTGAACAACGGCTTCCGCGAGTCCGACCAGCTCTTCAAGAAATACAGGTAGCCCCGGCCGCCCCTCCGCCGACCGCTCCCCGGGCGGCCCCCTCCGCCCGCCGGCGCCGGCCCGGCCTCCCCGCACCTGTCCCCGTCACCCACCTGCGCGGCCGCGCCGGCCCCGCTCTCCCCTCCGGCGGCCTCCTCCGGCCCGGCGGGCGGGCGGTGAGCGGGCGGCGGGGCCCCGCGCCCTGGGCAGGGGGGCTCGGCGCGGGCAGCCTCGCCCCGCCCGGCTCCCGGAGCGGGGAGGGCTGGCGCCCCCGGTTGCCGCCTCAGCCGGCGCTGTCGGGGGGGGGGGGGGGGGGGGGCACGCGCGATTCGCCCTCGTGGCGGGGGGGTGCGAGGCTGCGGATCCGCTCCGCGGGGCCCCCGCGGGGCGGCGGGGTGCTGCTGGGAAGGCGGCTGGTGCCCGCCGCCCCGGGAAGGGGTGGGGAAGGGCTGGGCAGGGCCGGCCGGTGCCTCGGTAGCGCTGGCGGCGGCGAGCGGGTAAGCACCCACGTGCGGCTGAAGGCGTTTCCTGGGGGTTTTCGCTCCGGCGCTCGTATGCGGTCTGATGCTGGCTTCACCCGGCAAAAACGGCTACCGACAAAAGGTCCTTGCATGTTGCTGTGATTATCTTCGGGCTGCGAAGATTATCTTCGTAATCCCTGCCTACATCGTGTCTAGCTTTGTTAAGTAGTCATCCGGTGGGAATGGCATTAACGCAACTGCATAAGTCACTCTTAAAGAAGAGCCTATACCTGTCCTTTTTGTCTGAGGACTAATGCACTCCACGCAAGCTTGAGCTGCTGTAATTCCGCATACATTCTAAATAATTAATATCGACTGTACTGCTGTTGTCTGTATGATTAAAAAAGACTTTGATTTAAAATAGCATTTCATAGCGATGGTGTACTTACGCACTTAAATCTTATTTACAAAAAGGATGTTTGGAGGTAGAGTGGGGGAGTGAGACAAATTAAGAAAACTCCCTGTAATAATAATGGAATAATAACTTCACTGTGTACCTGCCACAGTCTAATATTAAACATGTCATTCTGTCTCTAGTATGTACTGCTATGTTACATAGGCAGTACTGTTGTGTAGAATTAATTGAAATATTGCAGGTGACAAGTAAGGCCCCGATTCTGCGTTCCTCACATGCATAACATGCAGCTCGCATTCATATGAAGTTGCACTATATGAGTTACTTATTTCTTGAGTCCGTTGAAGCCATCAATTGTTCTAGGTATCTAGGGAACCTGTTGGTTTTGGTTGTTTGTTTTGAGTTGTGTATGTTTTTTTTTTAAGATGCCAGATCAGGAACACTTGATGAGATTTCCTCCCCTCTGTTTTTTGTTGTGTTGTGCCATTTCTTTCTGTCAGTAGTGTGAATCTGGAAGTAGTCTAGGAATTCTAAATATATGATGCTTCTTACATTGTATAGTAATGCTAGGGAGTAAAATTGTTAAGATTCCTGTTTTCAAAATGCAGTTTAATCCTCCTTTGAAAGGGTGAGTAATGATATCTTTTGCAAATTGCTCTCTTGATTATCTAGAAGGTTTATTACTAAGGATTTCTTAAATGCAGAAAACGATCTATCTTTTTTCCAGGTGCGGGCTTTTCTTTGTTTGATTTTTATCAAGAGGTGACTTTAAGTTCAGTGTACTGTTTGATCTTGGATTTGTAAACACTACCTGCAAGGAGTAAACGGGAATTCCTTCATTAGATTAAGTGGTTTTATGATTCATAAATTGAAAATTGCAGCCTTAGTTTCTAAATGACCGTGAAAAATCTCCAGCCCTGTCTGCCTCATCCCAAAATTCGTATCAGGGTTCCTCTTGCTGTGAACTAGTAGACCTTTATTGAATTGTATTAGAGGTAGGAGAGAAGATACAGCAAAGTATGCTCAACTTCCTATAAATTTGGATTTTGGAGACACGTGCAATGAGGTTGACTTTTTCCCCCCCCAATGGTTTTTGGTTCTATACTTGTCTTGGATGCGTTCTTCCTACACGGACTTAGGTAGTGCCATTATACGTTTCCTGGCGTACAGCCTTAAATGACTATATTTTTGTTGATGTATGCTTGAAATTATGAAGTAGAGCCCATCCTAAATGGGACTGGTAAGCAGAAGGAGCAGCTTTTGGGAGCTCTCCATAATGTAATATGGATGCTTGTAATTTGCAGCACTAGAGCTCAAAGACGTCTGATGAAATGCAGCTTTTTGACCTTGATGCGAGTGTGTGTTGTCTGTATTTCGAGTGACCTTTCTTACAGAAAGTGTTAATTCTAGACTACTGCCTATGCAGGTAGTTTAGCTCTTTTTCAAAAGCTTAACAGTTATCAGATGAATCCTGGAAGTAGGAATGCAATGGAATTTTTTTTTCTTATGGAAACCGTTTAAGAACCTACAAGAATATTTGGAAACTCAATAATTCAGGAAAACTTCAGTTTCATTAGCCACATCATTTAAACTAGTTTCTTAGAAACTACTGGTTTTTGCCTCTGCTTGTTGTTGCTTATTATTTCTTTAATTTTTTCTTCACTTGTCACCTGAAGAATCTTGTGAAATATTAATTCAAATCCATACTGCTGTCTTTATGGGACAGTAGACAACCTTAATGAGCCTAAGGATAGCTGTCATTCCAAAGCAGGCTGGATCTGTTTCTTTCTTTGCTATTTTGCGTTTTTGCAGCTTCCAGAAAGCTGGCTGATGAGCCCAAAATCAGTTACATTTGAAAACTGGTCATAATGCAGTCCTTGAGGAAAGCAGGGTTGAAATGGCAGCTCTGTTTCATATGTATAACTGTAACAGTAAAGTCTTGCCTTTGAAGAGTGACTTTGAAGTCATTGGCTATAGAACCATTGTTTCTGTGTTGGGCATGGGAGCATAATAGTTTGTCTTTTGGTGTTTAGAGCTCATATATATCTATTTAGAATCCGAAGAAGTCAGATGAATGTGTCTGTTGTGTGTCGGATACAACATGTAGTTGGAACTGCATTGAATATCACTGTAAAGCAGTTAATGATTTGTGAGGTGTAGTTTGTGACTTGTTTTGTTTTAAATTGTACTTGAGGGAAGATACCAGGGTTTGAAAAATCATCTGCAAGTAGCATTGACATCTGCATATGCTTTTTGTCATTTCTTTTTTTTTTTTAAGAAGTCTAGATCTTCCACCTGCTAGTGGTGACAGCCTTCCAAACCTCAATCAAATACCAATGGATATGATATTTTCATAAATCTACAACAGACAGCACCACCATCTCTAATGCTTGTATCTGTGTCAGGTCACCACAGCGCTAACTCATATTTGAAACTGTCAGGTATCAATCTTTCTGTTCAGCTTGAACAATGTGGACGCCATCCCAGTTCGCATCGCTCTAAACTTTGAGTACCTCTGAAAGCTGCAAGAGATGTGGAGGTTAACCAAGGACATAGGCATTGGAGATGAAGCCCGCAATCAGCCCGTGGGATGGTATCATTTTGGTGAACCACCCTGACACTAGCAAGAAGGCTGGAATTGGAGTGTTCTTTTTTCCCCTTATAGCTTTGTGGATTCCTAAATGTTTAAGAAAAGAAGAAACTGTCAAAAGACCTTTGTTTTTGCTGATTCTTCACTTTTTAAGAACATTTGCAATTCAAAAATGATTTAAAAACTTCCTCCAGCTAAGAGGAGAGAAGACAGTGTCGAATATAAGCAGGAGCTTTTGTGCTGAATGTTGACTCACAACATAAAGCATAAGATCAGGGATATTATCTTAAAAGAAATCCAGCAGTCTTCTGTCTCCTACCAGGGAAACGTTTGACTTTTTGTGTGAACGGCTCTTACTTCTGAGAAGATTTGATAAAGTTTTCAACTTGCATCTGAATGAAAAGAGAAATGGTATAAGATGGCTAAGTAAAATGTATGTAATAAGGTCATCTCCAAGGAAGAAAATGAAGATGTTAAAGAGGAAACGTGATTCTAAGACACAATGTGTAAAGATTTAAAGAATGGGGTCAGTGTAGGAAAACATGCTGTACAACCTGCTAGGGTAAAGCAGAACATGGAGAAGAGTGGAAAGTTGGAGCAAATGGGAAAGTGAGAAAAAAGTTTGGTACGCTTACTTTAAAAACCTGAAATTTTTAAAGTTATGACATCTTACAATATACGTATTAACAGACATACAAACTTCAGTAATGGACCAGAAATTCCATTGTGGGTAGGTGTTCAAACATAATATTACCAATTTAAAATGGTGTCTGTGGCTCAAAATACTTTTGACCCAAATACAAGTTGAGACAAGGTGACGTTAAGCCAGCATTGATCAGCAGGTAGATTATGGCCCATGTATAGGCAGTCTGACCGCTGTTGAAATTCTTGTTTATGGAGCTCAGCAAAGGAACCTTAAGAACAAAAAATTAAGTGATTTAGTGGATGTTTTGGTAGCTTCTCTAAAGATAAGGACAGCAGGGTGGGAACTGGCATAAGTCAGTTGGGGGAAGGATGATGGCATCTTGATTGGCAGCATGAGAATCAGTCATAGGTGCCCTGGTAGCGACCCTGTGTGCTTTTGTTTATGGCATGCTGCCTGATGGATGTATAGAAAGGAGGGTTATGTACAAGGGAAGTGATTTTTAGCAGCAATGTTCTAAATGTGTAATAAACATGTATCTCAGTGAGGTAAGATTTCATTGCTCAAGGCTAGGCAGAGCACATTACAGTAATAGTGATGCACGTAAAAGCAGCATCAGTTTTCCGGTTATGTGGGTAGGTTAGAAAAATTTTATGTCTTCTACAGTTTAAATCTTCAAGACCTGTGTACATAGAGATGGTGACATTGAATGTGACATTTAGTTTTGTGGACTTCATGACAGAGACAAGTGTCGCCAAAAGAAGTGGTAAAAAGGGCAGAGGGAGGTTGAGGATCCATTGGCATACGGAGCAAAATCTGATGGCTAGAAATCCATGGGAAGATGACAGAAAGCTAAACAAAAATCTGAGTTTGTAACTTGGAAGTTAGAAGTCAGATTTGGTGGAGATTGCAGAAGCGGTGTGATAGTAAGCAGATCTTATTTTAAAACTGAAGAAATTAACTTTGTGAAAGACAGATATTGTAAAGACTTTTCGCTCTTGCTAGTGCACCCATTCTTTGATCTACTATTTCTAATAAATTGTTTCAGGCTATTGTAATGGGATCGATATATTTTTGTTTTAATATGCTTCAGGAGCTCAGAGATACTAAGAAGTTATATGATGTCAGTTAATCTGTGGTAGTTTGTCCTGGAAAGTAATTTCAGTCAGCTTAGTTGAACCTACAGTGAAAAAGATTTTGCAAAAGTCCATCATTCTTATGGATTAAGAGTGTGCAATTGTACAGTTAGTGAAAATCAGTTGATACGTTATACCTAGCTTGTCTCTCAGCTTTGTAACTACTTTTCAAAGTAAAGGTGCAATTTAAAATGCTTCTCATAATTCCCAATGTTTTGATATTCTCGTGCATCTAAACTTAATAGCCTGAAGTTAGAGCAAAACACTCCCCTGTTAATTTGTGTAAGGACAAAACAAATCAGGTAAAAACTTGATGGGACAGAGCTACAGAATTACTCTTTTTATATTTCTCTTTTGGTTGTGTATTTCTAGTGAAAACAGAAGTGTATGCCAAGAGCTCGTTTAACAATTAAAACAAAGTTGGGCTGATTATGAAACATAAACTAAACCTAGATCTGACATTTGCAGTTCTCAATGTGTGTCTTAATACTGTAATGCTTTCACGACACTTACATTGCCTTAGCTTTTCATATACCAATATTGGATGAGATGTGTACTTGTATAAAGATCTGTCTTATGTTTGTAGTCTCACAAAAAATTTTTAGAATGTGTTCTGGAATAATCTGTGACGAAAGGATTTGTATGTTTTTGCAATACATTCCTTACCTTTTATATAGGTTATATGTATTTCTGCTTGTTTTAAAATACTCAGTAGCTGCTTCTATATTTATCTGTGAACTTACATGAATTCTTAATTTTTCATTAAGTTTTACTCTCCCACTTTGGAGGAGAACAACTTGTTTTGTTTCAACGTGAGCACCACTATCAGCATGATGACTGGAATTCTTAGTGGGCTGTGGTTAAAGTAACAGTGCCTAGAAAGTGGGGAGGAAATGTTGGCGGGCTAATTACATTACTTAAATTTAAACCTGAGCTAGGCTGTAGTACCTTTAGAAGCTGATGTATTTGGAAGTGAAATACTACCATGGAAATCGATGCAGAAAAAAGAAAATACTGATAAATAATTGACTTTTCTTGTGGTATGCTTCAGTTCTGGTGTATTTTTTAATGGTAAAATTGGGCTCTATTATCTCAGCCTTATTAAACCGAGGCTTAAAACTCCTGAATGTTATCATCATGTGTGAAAATGGGGCATGGCAAACACCTTTCTTCTGAAGGTGAATTAACATCTTAAAGATACGCTGTGAAATGAGGTGAATTAGTCAGGGTTTATTGGGGGAAGCAATGTCTCGTATAAGACCAGTTTATATACCTGGAAAAAAGGTCTGCTTCAGTGCTCTTAAGCTTATGACTTAAGTTTAGTTATACATACCAACTTTATTGATATGTACAACCATTTACTGTGGTATCTTGTAGAAATGGTGTTAATAGCACACTTTTTTTTATAATAAAGATCTCTTCTGAGTCCTAGTTTAATAGGTGAGGTGCAAACAGTATTTTACAAAACATGTCTGAAGACTGGATTTTTTCTTTGTCTTTGAGCTAATTAAAAGTCTTGAGATTTTTCTTTCCTTAATGGAGGTTATTGCTTGAAAGTGGCGAGGACAACTTGGGTAGTGCAGTGTCCCAGTGTTCATTTGTATTCAGTTCCGTAACTCCTGTCAACATCAATATGGGCATTGGTTTGCTATTAGTCTTTTCTCAATTGTTGCCTCATTTGTATCTTAACTTTTTGGAATCTGTCAAAAGATGTAAAATTATGTCTGATACTGAAGGTCACTTATAAGGAGTTTGAGCCAAGGGTTATTTTCATGGAGTTGTGCTTTTCTTAGAAACTTACTGTCATCATTAGTCATGCCTTAGTGTTTACTGGGACAGTACTGTGCCATTGCAAACCTTTTTCCTAGCTCTCGAGGAAAAGATAACCCTAAACTGTTGAAGAATTTATCAGTCAACATGATATTCACAAAGATTGGGCACTAAACGTGGTTGTTGTTGTTTAAAATGGAGTTTAAACGCTGAAATTACTTTAGCAAATGCTGCAACTATAGTCTCTACCCAGTGACTATGTAGGAAGCGTTCCTTATTTTGTTTAGTGATGACACAAGCTGTGTGAGGAGCGCCTGCAGTGAAGTTTTCATGTTTTCATTGCCAAACATCATGGTCTCAACAGAAGCATCTCCCAGACAGTATAATATTATGCATCATGTTTTCTTGCTTCAGGCTCCTTATGTGCTACAGCCCATATGTGCTGTAATGACAATGCTTTTTATAGATTGGGTGACTGAAAATTAAAAAGGACTAATCTGCAACATTTTACCTCTTGTATTACAGCTAGTGATAATTTCAGATTAGAGTGATGTGGCTCTCAAATTTTTTTGTTGTATCGTCTTTAATCATGGTGGAAGAATTGTAAACAGTGAGCTGTGAGTGTCAAAGTGCAAGTGGGAAGCAGTTTTGAAAGATAAATATTTGGGGAAAAACTTGTCAGTTTACTTGGACAAATATATGTTAAAATACTTTGACAAATTTTCATTGCTTGCAGTAAGTGCGTTGATATCTTTTGTAATCTTGGAAGAGCAGTTGGCTCTCAACTGTAACTAGCTGCCTCATTTTTTAACATAGTATTAAAATTTACCAAAAAAGAAATATAAAGGCTTTAAAATGTACATTTAAATGTTGATACCTTCACACACATATATATGTTCACTTTTAAGAACAGGTTCTTAAAGTCCAGAAGATAAAAGAAAACCAAATTTTGCAAAATGTTTGAATAGTATGCCCAAATTAGCGTATATATTGAGCTGCTGAAACAGCATATATATGCTATTTGTTTCTCAGCTATGTTCCTGTTCATTCACTTTTAGTGGTTTCACAGCCAAACATGGCCATTATTCAAGTTGCTCTGTTTGAAAATATATTTCCATAGAATATGGGACAGGGAATCAGTTTGCCTCTAAAGCTGTTTTATTATTTATTTTTATTTTTTTTATTAAGCTTCAGTAACTATTTCTACAACAGGGGGATCTTTTTTATAAATTCATAGAAAAGGAAAAGTAGTCTAGAACTTGAAATGTTTTCATGTGCAACACTTTTACTATTTATTCTATAATTCCACAACATTTAATTTGTATTTATGTTTTGCTGATAAAACTTCTATCTTTCTTGTCAAGTCCTAAGGAATGCCTGGATGCTACTTTCTTCTGAGAGCCAAGTGCATATGTTGCTAAGTTTATTTGATTTGCGTATGCACATTTTGGAGGGAAAAAAACCACCTCAAAATCTTGATTATGTTGTGCAAAGTTTTAGTAAGAGTGTAATAGTTATCAATTTTATGAGTAAACTTTTTACAGGTGTTCAGTTGCTCAAATTTTAGTTATTCCACTAAAATAATTTCTTTGGATCCATTCCTGGTAGTGAAGTAAAATTTTCAGTGTGGAGGGAAACTTAATGTTCAAGAAGCATGTTCCAGGACTCCTACTGAACAGTGCAAGCCTAATGAACTATTTCTTGTATCATGCATTTTTATTTTTCTGGTTATATTTAAAGACTGTTGTGGTTGACTTCTTTTAATTCACTCTGATAAACAGTCTTACTCTGATAATTTTCTGTTCTGAATGGACTTCAGTATGAAAGATTGATTATCTAGAGATGCCTACCTGCTTGCCTCCCCAGAACTTCTTTCTCTCTGTGCATATGTAGGTAGAAGAAAGCTCAAAAATGAAACATTTGATTTATGTTTGTGCTTCCTTGAAAGTATGATGTAAGTGCAACTTTGTACATAAGCATATAAATGTAAAAATCTCCTGTGCTGATCTATTCTGCAGTTTTAGATCTGTTGGGTGTTGATAGTGCAGTAAGTGTGACCTTGAAACGTGTGGTGGAGGTTGTGTGCTGTGGAATATGGTGATAAGACAGGCTGCTGAATGGGTCCCACATACCTCGTGGGTTGAGAAGTGGATGGTGAGAGAGCCGTGTGCCCTCTTCAGCAAGAGTTCATGCTGAAAGTGCCAGCAGCAGCAAGTATAACTCGTGTAGCTCATTGCTGATGCTCTGTGTAACACAGCTATTGGTAGAGAATGGTCCAGGTGCTGAATAGCAGAGGCATTTACTGGCAGCTGTTCTAGTTGGCCTGCCAACAAAGGGGAAAATACCTAACCTATTTCTTTTTTGAAAAAATGTGGCAAGTTATGTTTATCTTGCATTTATATGTATATCAAGAATTGAGCAATGTATATAAAAAGGGAAGGTTTTTCAGTTCTAACTTGCTTTGTTTGTCTTCCCTGTCTTTCTTCTTGTTCATGTCCTTTTAGATATTTATGCTAAATCAAAAAGTGAGAAGGGAGGGGGATGTTGATGACTACCTTTAAAAAAATCTCTTGTATTATAATACAGCTTTACATTGGAAATAAGTGTTTTAATAAACAACATACTATTTTCTCCATGTTTTTCAAGTGCTTGACCTATTTTAAAACTCTGCTTTAATCTGATGCTTGCCAAATTAAGTTGGAAACAGCATAAGTACTATACTGTAGCAATATATGTCCCTGTAGCATAAATGTTACCTTTCCTTAAATCCTGGAAGTCAGTGTTTGTATGTAATTTTTTTCCTTCTGAGTGCTGTATGGGTTTTATCCTTACTCCAGTAGTGATACTTATACATGGATATATAACCTGGCAGCCCACTGCTGAACAGTGTGGATCAGTGGTACCACTGCGATCCTGAAATTATTTTTTTTTTTAAATGCCTTCTATGTGACATTACTAGAGTCTCATGGTTTGTGTGACTACAGTAGTCCTGAAGCTTGAAACCTGTGCCATATATTACCAAGATTTTGGCTGCCTATGTTTTTTGATCTAGCAGTTGATGTCACCCTTTTGGAATATCCCTGCAAACAGAATAGGTGAAACATCTTAAAACTATTCTACATGGTGTAGTAAGATATGTGTTCTGGGCTGGAAACAAAGCAGCTATAAAACCATAAGATGTGTCAGAACTTTGTATTTCCAGCAGCTTAGTTATGTGGCATATGCATTTTTTTAAATCTGGATAGATTAACTTAAATTCACAGGAACAAGGAGAAGTGGGAATCTTTTAATAGGACCAGTTAACATTTGTGTGCTAGGTCAAAATTGTAGTGATGGATCATAGAGAAGAGTAGAATTAGCAGATTTTTAATTTTCTGTAGCTCTTAAATTTTTTTGATGTGCACTGAATGTATTTTGATGACAGTGGTTTATCTTAAAAAATATCTACAGCTTAATGATTGAAAAAAAATTTTTAAAGATATATTCGAGTCTTTGTAAAAATGATGCCGCTTTTGGCTTTCCGTGTCCATTATATCTTGCAGTATGATACAACGTTTGTAACTTAATACGAAAACCCAAGATTTATTTACAGGTGTATAAATTAAAATCAAGAAATGCAGTATTGATCTTTACAATAGGAAATATTTGCAAATATAGTAACTACATTTTGTTTTCTTTACAGAAACCATAGCCCATTAATGAGTTTTGGAGCCAGTTTTGTCAGTTTTTTGGTGAGTAGATGGGAGCAGAGAGTACACATCTCTTCTCTTGTGGTTAATGTTTGTATGTGCATGCATGCGTTCATAAACGTGGATACTCTTAATTTGCTTCTTTTTATGAGACTTAATTTTTTTCAAAGTTTTAGATTAAATGTAGCTAGAAAATAAGTCATGTTATATAAAACTTGTTTACTGATGTGGTTTAAATAGAAAGTAAAGGTTCTGTGATTCAGCTGCTCAAATGTATGAAATATTTATGTGTTCCATTAAAAGAACCATAATAAAACCCTCTCTTAAGTGAGCAGTAGAGGTATTATTAAAATAGTACTCATAAATGCCATTTTCCTGATAGCTTTTGCTATTGAAAATTTCTTTATCCATACTGCCAGATTGAAGTTGTTAATTCAATCCATTCACATGGCTTTCTTTTTTAATATATGAGAACTGGGAATATTGATTGACTAAAGAGTTGTAATGAGCAAGTTAGGTCTGTTAAATGCTTTTCTTCTTTTTTAATGTATTAAAAATTAGAATATCCTATATAAAAACTGAGCAGGTGTATTAGAAAATGTTTGGATCCTGTTTTTTAGGCTGTCCTTATTCTGACTGCTGCTTAATCTTAGATTGCACCAGAAATTATCTATGGTTATACTCTTTTTAAAGACAGAATTTATTATAATATGCCAGAAATAGATAAGTTGTAGGTGAAATTAATTTGAATTCTCTCTAGTGTCTGTAGACTATGCAGTATGGAAAAATATATTGGTTAGGAAACCTCCTGGGGCATATGCTTGCTTTTAAGTCAATGGAGAGGAGAAAGGAAAGAGGGAGAATCTCTCAGGCTTGCTTATTTGAATTGATGCGCTGAACCAATGTAACATCACAGTGCAGCATCAGTGGATCTTGAAAATACCTTGCTTAGCTACTGTTCTAAACATAGCAGCAGCACGTTGTGTCCCTGTGTCGTTCAGAGCTTTCGTTTAATAAAGCATCAAGAAAAGAAGTTACTTGTGCTGAAATTCTTTCTAAATTGGTTCAGCAGTAGTTGGAGCTGGATGCATTTTTTTTTTTTTTCCCCTCTTCTTAGGAATTGTGGTTATTTTGAAAAATGCAATAGCTCTTACTTGTTACTGACTTGGGAGGCCTGTGATTTATGTGGATGAATTCTATAAAAGCAGTATCTGCACAGATGCAAATCATGCTTTACATAACAATAATTGAAAATTAATTTATATGAATTTTTCTTCTGCTTAATGTAATGTGACAGTGCATTCAGTTTGTCTGCATATGAAGCTTTGTTAAGACAAGGGGTTAGGACACTCTATGTTCTGATTTGTCTTGAAATTTTGGTAAAGCACACTCAAATCTCTAGTCTGGTGTTTCTCTGTAGAAGTATGTGTATTGATGTGTGTGTATTAATAAGTTTGTTTTTTTAAGTAAGTTTTATTGTCAAGTTTTTATTAAAACTTTTAGTATTCTATAGCTTTTGTAGAAATAAAAATATTTGTGATTTTTATCATTCAAATCTGTTTGGTTTTTCGTAGAATGCTATGATGACATTTGAAGAAGAGAAAATGCAGCTGGCATGTGATGACTTAAAGGCTACAGAGAAACTTTGTGAAAGTGAAGAAGCTGGAGTTATAGAAACAATCAAGAATAAAATTAAAAAGAATGTAAGAACATTATTTGTAAAATATGGAATTGTGTCTGTCCTCTTTGTATTTTGAATAGATGATTTTTGATATATGAAGAGCAGTTAAGATTAATAATAAATTTAGAAATTAAGTCAAATATTTTGCTTGGATTTCCTAAGTATCATAAAATAGTCAGGTAGTTCCTCTTCTAAAGCAGCAGGTTGTCTTGATGTTAGTAATTATTTTCTTAACCTCAAATTAGTGACCTGCTAAAGTTATTTCAGGAAGCTTGTGGCCTGTCTAAATCAGGCTAACTTTAATTCATACATGCTCTAGTAATGTTCAAAAGTTGTGATGTTGAGGCTACATAGTGCTGTGTGCCAGGCATATTCCTAGGGAATTTTCCTTCCTTTTTTAGATTTTTTCATTCTAAATAATGAAGGAAGAATAAAGCCTGCAGATTGAGAACAAGTTAAAGCAGTAGTGTAGAAACATCCAGTGAGTGGCTTGCCTAGTGTGACATAGCAGATCTACAACAGAGAAGAAAGCCCTTTCTCTTCAATATTTAGTTTACTTGATAAAAAGTATTCAACCTGACATACTTAACTCTCTGCTCTTAAGAGGCACTGTATTTTCCCTGCCACTTGCCATATACCCCTTTCTGTGTTCTTCCTATCTAACATCTTTTAGTCGTGTGTCTGATGCATTTAGTAATAATTAAATGAAATTTAAATCTGTTCTGAGTATTCATAGAATCATAATGAAAAATAGCAGATAGCAAATATGTAAGGTTCCCTGTTTATTAAGTAGGAGCTTGCTTGATGAGCTAGCAAAGAACTTCTAGCATAGTTCTACACTTCAAAATGCTGTGTTAATTTAGTAGCAATACTACCACTTGCAGTTAATTTTGGATTTTTTAGTTTGTCAGGTTTAAACTGTATTCTGTAATTCTGTATTATCTTTGTTAACATTTTTCTGCACTCTGTGTTTGTATATTCCAAACAGGTTGATGGACGAAAATCCACTCTATCCATGATAGATCGTCTACAAAGACAAATAATTGTAGCAGACTGTCAAGTCTACTTGGCTGTGCTCTCATTTGTAAAACAAGAGTTATCAGGTGTGCTGTGGCTTTGATGTTTAGATATATTTTTTGCATGATATCTTTTTAATAAAGCTTGATCATAAAGTGGCAAGATGACTTATCAGTAAAGATGATTGTTTTGTAAGAAAGAGTGGAGTTCCATTTGAAACATTCCAAGATTGGTATACTTGCAGAGATATTGTTCTACCTTTGTGTAGGTAGTAGTATCATAAAATGAGTTGGATTGCTACGGATTACAGCTTTCTGCTTTTTTCATACCAATAATCATATTCAATTGATTCTCCTTAGATAGGTTGGAATCCTTTGCATGTTGCCGTAGGCATTTGAGGAGTTGGTACAAAGATGAGTAGCATCTGGGTGATTCATGTGGCCTGCAAGATAAGAGGCTATAAGTCCAGGACACTGGGAAAATCCTAATGTCCTATATGCATTATGTTCATGACAACTCAGGGAGATGACAAACTAACAGTGAAAGTAATTTTAAATGAAGTGTGTTGAAGATGGAACTGCTGAATCAATTCTTATTCTCTGGTCAACAAAGTGCATCCTTGCATGCCAAAGAGGTTAATCCTGTTGTGTTGAATACAAACCTCCTACTCTCGGCTGCAAAGCTGTTTCTAATGTTCTATTGCATTCCTGGATCTCTTTCATAATCTTAAAACATGCCTTTATCCTTGAGTTTATAGAAAATGTGGTCAAGGTCATATACAAAGTGAGCGCATTCCCAGGTTCTTACCAAATCAACGAAGACCAAGAGATGGCAGTCAGACCAGAATGTCAGTGAAAACCCTGCTGATCAGCTGAACGGAATCAGGGAAATAATATTCAGATTATTTAAAATAACACTAAGATCTCTAGTCAAGGACATAATGCTTTCTGCGATGTGCAGACTTGGTTTCTTCCAAGCCATGGCATCAAGAATGTGTTTGGTTCTACCTAGCAGAAATTCAGGGGGTATTTCTGTCTGCTGTGTGTGTAGCACTGCAAAAAGGTTTTCTTACTATTTTTGATGCAGTTCTGGGTTTTTGTTTCTGGGTTTTTTTCTCCCCCTCTTGAAGCTTTTTTCTTATTTCAGTATATATTCTGCAACTGCATAACTGGGTTGGAGGCTGTAATTGAGGGTGGTGTCTGTTCCCTTTCTCTCTTGTCTGAGGCTCAGAACTGAAGCAGGTAGCAGAGTACTGCAGAAAATGCAGTATATTTGGGTTACTCTACTGAATAAAAAACATAACCTGAAATCTAGCTAAAGTTCTGACTGGTTAAATGCCACCTCAGCGGCTGCTGGTTACTGCTGTTGCTTAACTGTTGAATCCATTATTTCAGTTTTTTGAGTATATTATCTTTCTAATTATGTGTAAACATCTTCTGTTTTTATCATGTTTCTGTACAGAAGTAGCAACCAGATTATTGAAATGACTGTCATTTAAAAAAAAAATGCATTCTTCAGAGGCAAATAAATATTTCTCATCAGTGGATGGGTGAAAAATTTCTTGTCTCTTTCTTCCCAGAACAGTTTGACAAGAAGCATATGATGACATGCAAGCTGCTTTCTCATATGCCTAACACATTTTAGATTTTCCTTTCCACCCTCGTGGATGTATTAGAAATAGTTTCATCATAAAGTTAGTAACACAGCAACTTATATTAGCTTCCCACATCAATATTGAACTACCTTTTCTTGATATTTACCACTGCTGTCATGGGTCTGACTACTTTCAGAAGTTCATACTGGGAAATTAGCTCAATGACTGGGCTTGATTTATTTTGTATGTTTAAAAAGTCAGAAATTCATTATTTTCATTTGTTAGATTGTTCTATTTTAGTATAGCAAATCTGTTAGGGCTGTGTTGTGTTAGTGAACTGTTCATGACAGCACACTAATGGAAGTAAAGCCTAAAACTATACTTTTTTTCGACGTCATATCCTTTCCATTTGATGCATGCATGAGAACACAGTAGTTAGCTATTAGCAGAAACACTATCTGTAGGACAAGTAAAATGTGGGGTTTTCCTTATTATTTGTCTGCCGCATTGCTATGCGTAGTTGTATGAGCATTCATCTTGTGGTGAACTGCATAACCTTAAAAATACTCTGTGCAGCCAAAAAGTGACCTAATTGCTTAAAATTGAAGTAATATTAGTCTTGTAATGCAGCTGAATCATGGCAGGGTTTACTTCTTTTATTATAACACTTTAATACGGAACTCAAGATAGAGAATTAGTTTTTTTAATGCTTTAAGTTCATGTTGACAGAACCCTTCTGTGACAACTGAGAATACAAATTTTGCAGTCTTTCTCAGTGCGATTTCTTGAGAATATCAAACTAGCTTCATCCCCTCTTCATACAAGAAGAATCCAGGAAGAGGTAGTCTAGTCTGTGATGGTACTTTCTCTAGAAATGATTTTTTTGTAATTGGAAGGATTTTTGTCAAAGATGTCAAAGGCTTATAAAAAGTGGTTTGGTATTAATAGCGTTTTCCTTTTCTTTGACACACCCCACCTGTTACAATCTAATTCTGGCACCAGTTATAACACTGATCTCTGCAAATTTGGTGGTATCTGTTTAGAACACTGCTGCTATAACCATGCTTTTATTTTCACTCATTTTTAGTTAACTCCTTTGTCACTGCAGTTCCTAATTCCCAGGGCTCTATCACAGACAAAATGCTGGTGTCTGCTTTTACAATTAATGTGTACAAGTATATTCTGTTTGTTTTTCTGTTTACCAGTTATCATTGTCCAAGGATGTGCTATAACCAAGATGAATGCTGTGTAAATAGGCAAATTGGACATCTTCATCTTTTGGTGTCATACTTTTCTTTACCTTCCTGTAAAGAGGGTAATGAGACTGAGAATTCTCTCATTCTCAACTGAGAATGCTCAAGACTAGTTTCTTAAGGAAATTTAGGTATCCAGCTTGCATTTGAAATTGAGAGTGTTAGGCAATTTAAAAATGTTTTAAAAACATAAAAATTATGCATTTTTTCCTATGATTTTTATTTTCTTAATTATAAGGCACTGTGTTCCTGTGAGGGGCAGGAAAATGATGGCGTTGAAAAATCTTATCTAACACAAAGGAAGGGATTTTCTTAGTATTTTCGCATCAACTGTCTTTTAACATCATGTAATCTTTATGCGTCTTGATTCTGCTTGCCAGGCAGCCATTTCATCTCCTCTCTATAGTGGAGCAGAATCCAGCATTAAGTTCTTTGAATTCTCTATTTCTTTCTGACAGCTGTATTGCTACATAGCTGAGGGGAAGTCCCTTTGTATTGCATGCTGTTTTAAAGCTCTGGTTGAAAAGCACTTAAGTTTGTAGTGCCCAGTATGAAAGACCTCTTCAGATGACAGTAGCGATTACAAAATTCTTCATACAATATGTTAATGCAAATAGAGAGAACATCCTAGGGTTTGTGAAATAGCATTTACTACTGTTACGCTTCTGAAATACGTCCTTGAAATATTTTTTTTTCCTTGATTTTTAGCATACATAAAAGGTGGGTGGATACTCCGAAAAGCCTGGAAAATTTACAATAAGTGCTATACGGACATTAATACACTTCAGGAAATATATCAGAAGAAAACAACTCAGGAATCCGTGACTTCTGATGCTGCAAATGATAATCATATTGCTGCAGAAGGTGTAACGGAGGATTCGCTAAACAGACTGAAAGGTGCTGTTAGCTTTGGATATGGACTTTTTCATCTTTGCATATCCATGGTGCCCCCAAACCTGCTCAAAATCATCAACCTGCTGGGTTTTCCTGGAGACCGCCTACAGGGGCTTTCTTCACTGATGTATGCAAGTGAAAGTAAGGACATGAAGGCCCCTTTAGCTACGTGAGTAGCTATATTGAAATGCTTTGGTAGATAACTTAGTAGTGAAAGTAAGTAAACTGAAAGAAGTAAAAACCAAAAAGTCATGTTGCTTTAAAGGAAACAACAGCAGGTAAAATAAGCCTGTAGTTTGTTGTTTAACATGCCATAGTTTAGTAAATTCATCACTAGTGTATGAGATCTCTCTGCTGTTAGTTATTTACATGCATTTGGGGTTTGTGTCAGTATTTTGCTGTATTCTTCAGTACCTGCTATTCTAATGTCTAGTAATTTATATGCCAGCAGAGTAAATAAAAGCACCCCCTGAAGGCTGAGTAAATTTACCCGAGTTATATTCTCCACTATGGAGAGCATACTATTTTGTATGAGTCATTAATCTCACTTAGCTATTTATCCTTACTATTAGCCAAAGATTTTTTCCAGTTTATTTTTAATTTTAGCATCTGAATAAAATGCGATGTTCCTTTACAGTCTTTTTAGAGGAGTATTTTTTGTGTGCTCTTTCTCCCGAGCCTTCATACTGCATTCAGGCCTTTTTATCAGGTGAAGGGTTTGCCAGACCTAATCTAAACTGCCCTCATAAATGCGTTTATTGTTCCATTGTCTGCAAATTAATGCTTTTATTACTGGACCTACTGCAGGTACTATCAGATGTCACTTTTGAAACATTGACAGCAGAGCTAAAGTCTCTTCTGCTGGAGGAGAAGAATTGGATTTCTGATTCATTAAGAAAGCTTAAGATTAAATGTTCCTGTTTATTTGTTCTTCCTCCTTTCTGGGGAAGAAAAACAGTATTTTTGGGAGCGTTTCCTCCTTCAGATGGTCTTGGAAATCTTTGTGCTCTGCCCTTGTTTCCAGGAGTGATGTAGGTCACGTAGAAGTCTGCCCTTCTGAACACCGGATGTATTTCTGTTTGACATTGACTTCAAGTGTGTCTGCTGATGTGTGTTTAGTCTTGTTGTTGGTTTTGTTTGTGTGGGTCCCCCCCTCTCTAATGAACAATTAGTTTTCAAAGTTTTCCTGTTGTTTTTTCTTTCTTAAAATCTAGAGAGTTCTAAAGGCTCAGCTGCTTTGATGATATGAGCTTGATTGTTACTTTACCTTTGGGTAATGTGCACTAAATTGTATGTTCAGGTGCAGTTTAGGAGTACATTGAAGTATGGCAACAGTATTGTGTTTGTTTTAAAGCCAGGTGGTATAAGAAAAGATTCATATATTTCTTTGTCTTTCAGAATAATTTAAAAATTTGCCTGTGTAGAATGTTATCCTTAAATTTGTGTTGGAGCTGTAATTATTTTTACCCTTATGTTTCTTTTAGATTAGCTCTGTTGTGGTACCACACAGTTGTTCGTCCCTTTTTTGCCCTTGATGGTAGCGATAACAAGGCAGGATTGAAAGAGGCAAAAGAAATTCTTGCGAAAAAAGAATCTGCCTATCCAAATTCTTCTCTGT
Source organism: Platalea leucorodia (assembly GCF_965183815.1). Taxonomy (NCBI): domain Eukaryota; kingdom Metazoa; phylum Chordata; class Aves; order Pelecaniformes; family Threskiornithidae; genus Platalea; species Platalea leucorodia. The sequence goes on along the minus strand of NC_138823.1, from coordinate 51,536,485 downwards.
TCATGTTCTTCAAGGGAAGGATACAGCGATTAGAGGTATTGCATGTTTTCTTTCTTTTGCCTGATTTCTCCTCCTCACCCTTTGTTATTTTATATCTTTTTCTGATGTGAATGAACTGTGCAAGCTTCAGCAAATTGTGAATAAAGATATAGATACATGGAAAGATAAATAAGAAGAAAGGATTAACTCCTTCCTAGTTTCAAGTTCACATGCCAAACCTGCTCTTCCACTACTCTATATCTGAATTAATGGCACTTTGAAATCTTTTTCAGCTTGATGCATTTGTAGCTGTGTGCTGAAAGGAAGTGCTTTTGGTCACTCATGAGTTTCTTGTGGTATAAATAGCTATTTCAGTTTTGCTTGTCAAGCTAAAATCTGAGATTATCTGCTGAGTACATAGCATTTATCTTCCCCTTTTCATTTTATGCCTTGTTCATATACAGCTAATTCTGTGCAATAGTTTCCCTCAAATAACTGCTTTTGCTTTTAAGAGGTCAAACCAGGATGTTTTCTGTTGCTAAGGGTGAGCTCTGACCCAAGCAGAAATTTATTCACTGGAAATGTATTTGTGAATGCTGTTGCAGAGTGTTATTCAAACACTGTAACAGCCTCGTGGGTTTTGGCCGAGTTATTCTTTAAGGATCTGTGATAATACAAGACGGTGGTGAGTACTTTAAACTACTCCAACTCCTAGCTGCTGCTTTTATCAGACCAGAATAGTTCCAGAGCAAGTACATCAGCAAGAAAACGCAACACAAAAGCACGAACCCAGAAACCCTTCATCTCAACATCATAATTACAAGGGCTAATCCAGATCTTAATATTGGTGGTCATTCTTTGCTAGGGTTTGCAGCTGACTCTCAAATACAGCTTAATATTTTGAGGGAGGTAGCAACAGTAACAGAACAGAGGGGCAGGCTTCAGTGGCCTACCAGATTTTGCAGGTGTATTCTTGTGGGGGATTTGGGTGTTTTGTTTTCTTTTTCTGTCTTTCTGAAAGCAACAGTGCATTTGGGGAATTACACTGTCATAGGCAAACTGTGAGTCTTTGGGAAGTATTGCTGTTTTCTGAGTGGGAAAGATTTTAATGGTCTTTGTTCAATTATATGCGTATCCTATTCTTATGGCAAAAATCAAATTTGTTAGGAATAGCTACACAATGAATGCAAGTGCAGTTAAAAATGTAAATATGTTGATTGCAGAGTATGACTTGGTATTTGAAACTTTTTTCTTTTTACATCCCCCCCCCCCCCCCCCCCCCCGGTTTAGTATAATGAGGAATAAAATGCAACTGATTCTTCTAACTTTCAGGGTAAGCTAGGGCAAAATTGTAAACACAAGTTGTCAAGAAACTGGGTGTATGTTTCTGTGTCTAAATACAGAGGATAGTTTTGGGATGAGTGTCAGTTTTGTGTAGTCGGTCCCTTTCTGCAGTACCCTTATGTTTCAAAGCAGAGTTCTTTACATGTAATCTTATGTATTTGTGCATTAAACAATGCAGTATATAGATGCCAAAGTTTAGCTCTAAGTGAAAGAGTTTGTGCCAAAGACAGTATGGCCATGTTAACGAAGTTAGTTAGCTTAGGCAGGCAGAATGCTGTGTTGCGCTGTGTAGCCATACCCTTAGTCAGCAGAAAGCTTATTGGTTGCTAATAGGAATTAAAATGTCCCTTTGCTGTTCATGTATTTGTTTGCATGAGAGCTTTTCCATTCAGCAGCCTCTTCCCCCGGCCCCAACCCTGTCATTGCTGTGTTCTGAGTGGTACTGTATCACCTAGGCTTTGCTGTGTATAAATATTTTGGTGAAATGTCTCAAGCTCTTCTGTAGACTCTGTTAGGAATTTACAAGCTTAATTTCCTCAAATGTTGTTGACATAATAGTGAAGGCAGATATGTGACTGGTGGCAATGGCATGGGGAGCTGCGCTGGATTTCTGCACGATACACTTGTGGTTACACGTGTCTCAAATCCAGGCGTTGGTCTTACAACATCCATTGTACATTCTGATCCAGAAGTGCACATATACTCTTAGATTACAAACTGATATGCTGAGTTGTAATGTCTGCCTCATCTCCAAGGCGGGTAAGGAGAGCTCCTGCAAAACCTGAGAAGTGCTTATGTGGCCTTCCTTGAAATTGTTAATACGCAGGTGTTCTTTTTCCACCAGGCATGGGAATATTATTTTCAGATGGTTTACTGAAATTGGGAAGTCTGTGCTTTAACCTATATGCACTTAAAAGTACACCTTGCGCCAAAGCTTATATATTTTTTAGTCTTTAACATCTATCATCCTTTAACAGTTCTGTGAGAAAATTTGTTGTACATAGATGAAAGGCAGCTTAAATGTTGTTATACAGAAGAGCTTCTGTCTTCTGGAAGTAGAGATCAGTAATGGTCATTGTAGGCTTTGTATTAGAGCCTACTAGCACTCAGTCCATCGGATTATTTTATAGCCTTTGATCCTGCATATGTTTTGTGTAACTTCCAGCTGATGGTCTATTCAGCTTCTGTTAGCAAGTCTGCATACACCTATATACCTGTATGTGTGTGCTCTTTTCTTTTCTATGGAGAAAAGAAACAGTAAGGAGCATAGTTCAGTTATGAACAGCTGAAGGCAGGGAAACTGTTCAAAAGGCAGAAGCAGTAATGCAAGACGGGACAGTGAGACACAAATCTGACAAAGGAGAAAATTGCCAAGGAAGGCAGTCAAGGAGAAAGGAAGATTTTGCAGTGACAGTGCTATGAAAGAAAAATGAAGAGCATGTGACTGTGTAATGGTTTGTGCACCAAAAAGCATGCACAAATATTCGTCAATAAAAGCCTTAACAGTCTTCGGTTTTCTAAGAAGTAGCCTTACAGATACTATAAACATGGACCAAATTATCTTTCAACTTTTTTCTCAGATTCACATTTTTGAGAAATCAAGTCTGAAAGCGTTTGGAGACTATTGAAATGAATAAGTTAAGGGAAAGGAGAGGAGGAGGAGGATATCGGAAAGCTGGAATGAAAGTGCACCAGAAAGTTAAAGGTTGCACTGGTAGGCTGATCAAATGTCTCTCTTCTCTATCTCCCCCCCCCCCCCCCCAAGAGTAGGTTAAGAGACTGCATATTAAAAATAGCATTTTTCCTGACTTTTACATAATTCACTTAGGCTGTTTTTATGGACACAACTATTGCTGTGCTTGACTTGTGATTCTATGGTATGTATTCCAGCCTCACAGGTATTTTTTTTTGTGAATTTCTGACTATTTCTGTCTTTGAAATACTTTCCATTAAAGCTGGTAACGATGTTTCATGTAAGCTTAAGCTGCTAAAAACAAGTGGGAATAATGTTTTATACTTGTGCCTAACGGGTGCTTAATGTAATTAGTATAATAACTGCTGAAACCCACTAGTCTGAAATCCAGAGTTTCCAGCTGTACCCTTGGGCCTTCCTTATTACTGTGAAAATAAAAATATTGCCATCCATTTGCTAAATGTGTGTTGTCTAATTTTATACTTACATTAATAAATACCAATTTACTTTTGAAAATGTGACTTAGACTATTCAAGTGTGGCATTGTGGCCAGTATTGAAAGAAGGGAATGGTGGTAGCGTGGGAGAGGGCAGAGTAAAAGATAGTGTTCTGAGTCTTAACGTATTTCTGCTTTTTAGCTTGCAGTTTTGCTTCCTCTTTTTCCCTAATCAGCAACACTTTTTAAAAATCTCTATCTGCTTTTTTAAATAGTACAAATCACCCCACTCAGAAATAGTTAAATAGATTGATACGTTTCATGTGGAGAGTGGTAAGGATATAAAGCAAAAATAAAGTGTTTGACAGACCCTTTGTAGACATCTGGGTATCAGTGGTATTGTTCTTATTTAGGGGTGGGAGGGTGTGGCACAGAACAGTAGACTGAGGGCAAGCGTAATAACAAGCATTGAAAAGTCTTCAATGAATTTTCTGGAATAAAGTCACAATGATATCTTAAGAAATTTTCAGAGCTTGTGTAATGTCAAGGCTTATTTTCAGGAATTGTGCTGGCCTTTCTAGTTACTTTTTCTAGGCTATAAAATACAGAATCCTAATTTTACTCTATTTTGATTTTGTGGCAAGTCTAGGGAAAAATGGGGGGAGGGGGCAGTGTTAAGGAATAGAAAATACAGGCTTTGAAATTTCCATATGGTGTCTTCCAGTGTAAGTTGTCCCCTTTTAGATACTGTTTGCTGGTTTCCCGTTAATTATGAGCATGACTTCTTAAAAGCTTTACAAATTCATAGTGCTGATCAAGAACAGAGAGGTCCTGGGAGAGGGAAAGTGTCCTGAGATTTCAGAACAACTCTGCAGGGAAATGTGTGTCGGCTCAGGAAGCTGCCTTGGCTCGGTAAGCTCTGTAGATGCTTAGCTGGTCAGTTAGGGTGGTTTTGGTTTTAATCTGAAGTCAAGAAATGTAAGATTATGGTTCTCACATTAGCTTTAATAATTCTCTTCATGGTTACATAGTTCTGTATATTACACATTTTATGGATTAATCTTTTTGGTCTTTGTATTATGTCCAAGAGAGGCATGACTGATGCCTGTTGAAGGAATTACAAGTGTGTGTATGTATATATTTCTGAATCTCAAGAACGTCAATTTCAAGTGTCAGCCATGATGTTATACTTGCAGGCTCTTAGGACTTCATAATTCTTTCTGTTTATTCTCTGAAACAGTAAACGAATAGTAATGAATTTATTTTAATAATTAAGAGTAGAAATTCATATTTCAGCATGTTGTCACAATCCCTGGAGATGACTGAAACTTGCCTCTGAAACATACTTGCTGAGCTTGATGCTTAAGGAAAACTTAGGCAGATGTCAAAACACTTGAGAGATCTAGGCAGTTAAACAAATGGATTCTAGAAGATTGAATATTCAACTAACTGGACTTGTATATTGCTAGGTGGTCAGTATTTCATGTGCTGCCCCAGGCTGGTGTATGGCATTGCAGACAGTGATGCAATTGCCATTGGTCATTGTGTGGAATAACATGCTGTACAAATAAGTGATTTCTGTTTTCAAATGTTTAGATTTTGTAGGTTTTTAGAAGGCAAAGTATCTTCAGAGAAGACTAAATATTTAGATTGCCTTTTTTTTTTGGCGTTTTCCACAGAAGCATTCAAAACATAGATTTACTGAGCTTCTAAACTTCTTAGCACAAAGATAAAGTTTTAAGCTGACATTGGTTTATTTTATTTTTTCTGTAAGACTGGGCTCGTAAGACTTATTTTCCAGGTAGTCGTGTTGAGGTGATGCAGCATCAGTGGAGTAATGTATAACGGAGAGAATGTGCTGCTACAAAAGTAAACAAGGTGTATGTTGCTCAGGCTCCCTGGTAGCTTTGAGGGCAAATATAACTCGCCTGTCTTTCTGTGTAGTATATTCTTCTGTTATGCCAACAAGCATCTTAGTCTAATCACCGTTTTATTTATCTAAGTGTACAGTGTTTGTATTGGCACAGCTCTGGATCACTTTGCTGGCAGTTGTGCTGTCTTGATGCAATAGATATGATTTACGGTTAAATTGTTCCTTAGGAACTAAAATAGTTTTCCCTGATGAGACAAAGAAGAAAATCTAATAAAATCACTTTAGAGCTGTGTGTGTGCGTGTGGTCTTAAGATACAATGCTGCAGATTTATGCAGGAATTTTTGAATTCAGTTATGTTTGTGTAGATGACAGGTTTGCTTTTTCAAGGGTTTCTTTCACTTACGTGCTTAGCCAGCAGAGTGGCTTAAAAATTCTTCTGTTGTATAAATTATTATAATTGTATGTGAGAATAAATATAGGAACACTATTAAAGTGGGTATAGGCCATATTGGGATATATAGTGTGTCTGTGTATAAAACTAATTAAATGTTAATTTGCATCACTCCCCCCCCCCCCCCCCCGATGATTGTTACGGAGAAGTCCCATCCTAGACTGGGAAAACTAGAAATTAAGGTAGTCAAAAGAACTGTCATTCTAATTCTTACACAACTGTCAGCCCCTTTTTGCTAAGCTGTTGGTAACCAATGATTTTATCAAGATTTTTTTTTTATCTCATTTGCCTCTTTATCTTCTTACATGTCATGCAGCATTTATGAATTCTCTATTAACTGTTGCTTAAAGTTGTTACTGAGGGATGTGGAAAAGGGTGAAATAGTTCAAAATAAATAAAATTAAACATTAAAGATACCCTTATTGTGCAGAAAGCTAAACTTTATTGGCAAATGCTAAAAATATGACTTTTAAAGGTAGAATGACTAATAGGAGTAGAAATGACATTACTCAAAAGCTTACTGCACAAAACCAATGCATTTCGGGCTTAATAGCAAATAGAAGGAATACAGCCACTGATTTTTAAGGTTGAGAGTTGATCTGAACTGGCTGTAAGTTATTGGTGGTTGTTATTATATTATTAAACTCCTCTACTGTCCCCCTCCCCTCTGTTTTAACTCTGTAGTGTTGTACGTCTCTCTTTTTGTATGACTTATAGAGTGCAGGTTCCTTACCGTACGTTTTAATTTTTACCGTTGCACATGGTGGAACCGATTGTTAGTACTTTGCAAGCAAACGGTTTGCATTCTTGTCTAAAGTCTCATTTAAATATAAATTCAAATTGCTTTGTATTAGTGATTCTTACTTCCCTTGTCTGTTATAATTTAGCTTTTGTATTATGTTTCATATCATGAATATGAAATATATGGAAAAATCTGTTTATTGTTGTAAATAAAGGTTTTGTCATAATTTGCCCATACTTCTATGCAAGAGTGATCAGGTCATGAGAGCTGGGAGGAGGGAAGCTGGCCAAAGGAATTGCAATGTGGAGCTGGTATATTGAATTAATATTAGCCCTTCTCCTTCAAACCGTTAGCTCTGTGGTGGGTTTTAGCTCATTTAAAATAATCTAGAGTCTGAAACAAATTTTGAGGTTTTCTTCTCAGTGGGATGTTGTGCCTCTTTCATCTAATCAAATCAGAGGCTGCAATCTGTAAGACACTTCATTTTTTTTTTAAATCATATAGTTATTTTTAAATATCTATTAACAGAAATCTGAATGTTTTCTTAATCAAATTATCCAAGAAATTTTAAATTTCAGACATCTGAATTTTTTTTCTCTTCTTTCACTTTTGTTAGTGTCAAATCAATAGTGCCTTGACCTCATTTCATACCGCTTTGGAACTTGCAACAGACCAAAGGGAGATTCAACACGTCTGCTTATATGAAATAGGTAAGTTGGATATGCTTATACTGTGAAAAGCTCACTTTCAAGTTCAGACGAGCAACTTCAATAAACTGTATTATTTTTATTAGGATTTTTAAAAAGTTTTTAGAATACTGGCCTTTGTCTTGTATGGATTATGGTAATAATCCTGTCTTCTTGCCTAGGCAAGTAGAATTCAACAATTTTTCATAACTTTAAAGTTTTCTGCAAATACGAGGTGATGCAAAATGGGAGAGTAGACTATAGAATCACGGGCAAACTGTTCACCTACAGAATGTTATATAAAATGAGGAATTAATTAATCTGATTTGTCTGTGGACTTACCATTTCTGTGCCAAAAATTAATTGGTCTGGTGAAGCTTCACAGTTTGCAGGACCTGTATTTCATGCCTTCTGTCAATAGCAATATATGCTGTATGTTCTTAATTTGCATACAGGTCTTTAAAGTAGAGAAGATAATGTTGCTTTAAATGTGTCTTGTTAAGGGATCTTGTCACAGTGGGGAAGAATAAGAGAGCAAGTAGTAGCTTTGTAGGTAGCATCATCCTACAAAATGTAGTATTGAAATAAAAAAAAGCTTTTGCTGTCTGTATATATTTGTTGTTGCTCTGCAGTGGATTCATTGCTTTGTATGGAATCTTATAATTCAATGTTTCCCAGTAAATTTAAACCAGGCTTTAAATGTATGTCGTTGATTTGTTTTGTTTTTAACTTTTCCAGTTATTGTTATAATTGTTAAACTAGCTCCAGCTCTCATAACAGACTGTGTGTTTCAGTAATGTTCGCACGAAATTTGCATTACTGTGCTTTCTCTGAAGTTAAATTAGTCTTGCTTTTAGGTTGGTGCAGCATGATAGAGATGAATTTCAAAGATGCGTTTGAATCCTTTGAAAGGCTTAAAAATGAATCCAGGTGGTCCCAGTGCTACTATGCTTATTTAACAGCAGGTGAGTATATTCAATGTGTTGGATCAGTGATATGATAAGGTTTTGGCACTGATTTGTTTCAGGAAACTTACTAGTGCATGTAGTACTTTCCACACTGCTTGCTGCTTATGCAGCTTTATGCCAGACTTGACTTGCGTAATTTTTTTGTTTATATAATGTACACTTGAATGCTTGCACATGTACATGCATGTGTGTACGTTCTCTCTCTCTCCCCCTCCCCGCTTCTAGATGTAGATGCAATTATGATTGTCAGTGTAGTTACAGGTCATATAACAGTGTATTGCAAAGATTTAATAAATAAATCCTGAGAGGCTGGGTGGTATTAGTTCCTTTAATGAGTACGAAAAAGAAGTACTGACTTGTTAATGATCACAGAGAGTACCTGGGAGAGTTGGGATTTGCATGTTTGTCAAATCCCCGGTCTAGATCCTTTCGGAAGTGAGTGTGTGTTCTCCTGTGACCATATGATATCTAATCTTAATTTTTCCTGTTTCATATCCCAGTAGCGTTAACACATTTTTGTTTCTGTGTTTTTACAGTGTGTCAAGGAGCCACTGGTGATGTCAGTGGTGCTCAGAATGTGTTTAAGGAAGTTCAGAAGCTTTTCAAAAGAAAAAACAATCAGATTGAACAATTTTCAGTGAAAAAGGTTTGGTTTAGCATAGGCTGACTTGTTTCAGTACAGTAATTACACTTGGTAATTTTGTTGGATTCTTTACCAGTATTTATTTTTGAAGGATGTATCTGTTTTCTGCTGTATTGCTTCTCTAGAATTAGTAGGATTCAGGTGGAAGAACAATAGTGTCATGTATTTTAAGGACCTAGCAAAGGAAATGTGAATTAGCTATTCACTTTACAACTAAAGTAATTATTAAAGATGAAGATACATTGTACTGTAGTTGTTTTAGTAATTTTCCTTCTAGCATTGCTTTTCTTACTCCTTTTTATCCTGTCATGTTTGTCAAAACGTTAGTTCTTTTTGAAAGCTAGGAGTTGTCTAGGAAATATCGCCCAACTGATGATCGTGCAGATGTTACCATCTCAGCATCCAGTCAGTGTGTACTTGGAATTGTGAAATACAATAAAACAAATCAGGCTGCATACCAGGAAGCTTTAATTTTGATCAATATGTAAGCCCTTAAATTAATTGAAAGATTTTGCTTTTTAGTCTTAAAGTCTTTAAGCTAAGTTACCACCGACTTTATTTTCATAAAATTCTTGGATGCTTTCATGAAACAGTTAGAATTACTGTTTGTGATATATTGTTTGTGAATATTATGTTCTGTGTAAAAAGACAGATGAGAGATCTCCCCTCTTTCTCCCCACTTTGCAGGCAGATAGATTTAGAAAACAAATGCCGACCAAAGAGCTCTGCGTCCTGGCATCCATTGAAGTATTGTACTTATGGAAAGCCCTTCCAAACTGTTCCCTCTCAAACTTACAGCATATGAGCCAAGGTATAATATAGTTCCTTGATTTATTTATTTATTTTTTTTTTTAAATGAGGTGTATAATTTTCTTCTGTTGTGTGGAGTAGCTGATTGTTGTAGCATGAAAATTTAAACCTGTGTGCATGTGTCGTAGCAAAGCAGTTTGAGTAACAAAAGAATAATGACCCATTAAGATTCAGCCTAATGCTTCATTTTTACTGTTTGGAGAGGTTTTTTGGAGAAGTTTAACTGCCTGCTGCATATAGTTGTTTTTTAATCAGTTGTGTTTGCCCATTGTTTAAAATGAAACAATAGTGTGATAGTTATTGTTCAGAGTCACTAAGCAAAATTTAACTCATTTAAACCTAGCTACAAAGTAAAAAAATAAAACTACCAATTCATTTCTGCAGGTCAGTTTTCTTCTAAGGGGAAATATGTAGCTTGTGAGGTCATCTATGACATGATAAGGGTTCTGTTTATCTTGGCTGCTGGTGCCATCTTAGTGGTGAAAGGAACATTTTATGGTTGCCTCTTTCCTAGTCTCTACATGTCTTAGGATGTCTGTCACGTGAAGCTTATGGTAGCTGTGTTTATCGTGAAGTTTCCAGTACTCCTGCCTTCATCCAGCGATCAGTCTTGTTTGCATTCTGCAGTTTCAAGTTATTACCTGCTCATTTAGAAAATGAAACAAAAAATATCTGCCACTGAGATACTTCCTTTTTTCTGTAATTGTGAAATTTTGGGGATTGTACATTAATTTTATGTTAAGCTGGAAAACTACCAGTCTCTAAGTTGAGAGTCAGGACTAGTTGTGGGGTTTTGTTCTGTTTTTAATTTAAGATAATTTGTCCATTTAAATTGTGTGATGGCAGTGGGTTACATTCAGATCCCTGGTTTTCTAGTCCCAAAGATAATGGTGAGGGCTTTAAAATTAGATCTACTTACGTAAAAATAAATTTCAGGATTTTTTTTATCTGTCATTTGCCTTCAGAACAACCAGCTTTAGAGGGTATAAAGGGTCTATACTTCTCTCCCACACGCTCAGAAGCAATGTAGATCTTCCTTGTGTGAGCTTCTAGCCAGCGGTTCACATTTTAATGTGAAATAGCAGTATAGATTAAAATTCAGAGGTACGCTGCTTGTATGTATGACGCCGACAGATGTGTCCGCATCAGCGATCCCTGGTTGAAGACGTTCTGCGCAATGAGAGTGCTATTGCTGTGCCTTATGTGTATCTCAAGAACGATGAGATGATAGGGGATTTTTTTTTTTTTTTTTAATTTGCTTCCTCTTTTCTTGAACAATTGGAATGCAATTTGCTGGGGCGAGTTTCCAGGCTTTTCCTCAGGGCTAGAAGTTGACTTAAGTGAATTAATTTGTATCCACATGTATCTCTGTAAGTAAAATGCTAAGTAACTTAAGACTTGAAATACAAGCAGGAGTTGACAGCCTTGTGTAGTCTGTAACGTCCAAATAATTCATGCAGCCAGCTCTTAGTTACTCATAGGTGGCTTATTTGGGCTGTGGATTAACTGTGTTGTGAATGCAGAGCTAGTTAGGATCTGGCAGGGTTTATGAGACGAGGCAGAATGTGAAGTTAAAGGAACTCCACTGCTCCAGGCACAGCAGCTCAGCTCCTTCTAAAGGGATGAAAAGCCCTGCAGGCCTCCCTGTACCCCGGCCTTGCTGGAGGTGACGGTGCAGACAAGTGCAAAAGGCTCCTTGTGGAACTAGCCTTGATTTAACTGAGCTGGCACTAATAAGCTTGATCAAAATGGAGCCTGATTCATCTAGGGACAGTTACATGCATCATGATTCAGTTCTTTCTGGAAACAGAGCACTACTCAGCTGAGGCACAGTCTGTCCCTGGACTGTGGACCAGCTAGGGTCTGGCAAATAAGCCTTATCCTCTCATCAGCGTTGAGAACTGTGATGCCAAAATACCCTAGTCTGGGTTTTTAAGTCCAGTACAGATTTTTGTGCGTCTGTCACTTGGCTTCAGTTCAGAACAAATCGGCTTTGTCTGAACTGCTTGCCCTGTGCTCCTTGTAACTTGGACTATGTATTTTTTGTTCAATATCTGGGACAACGCCGTTTCTCATAACACCAGAAAGAGGAGATTGTTTCTTAACTTTACTTTTTAGTGGATATTTCAAAGACCAGTAGAGAAATGGATTCGTCTCTTCTTGTGAGAACAGCACACCAACTGCCTTTGACTTCAGCCCATTCATTCCTGTTAGGAATTGTTCTCATGAGTGACAGATTGCTTGATGAGGTCGATACAAAATGGGTTGTATTTAAAAGAAACCAAATTACTTTGATTTATATTAATGTTACTAGTATCTCCTTTTTCTGGTTAAATTTAATCATAAAAGTCACCGTAGACCACAATTCTTGTCTAAGGAAGGATTTCAATCCATCTTGTTTGTTTACTCGGATCTTTTCATTAAGCTTGTCAGGATGTTGATGATTCATCGGCTGTTGGTTTGAGGAATTTGCTGCTTGGTGCCATACACAAATGCTTAGGAAATTCTGAAGATGCTGTTCAGGTAAGTTGTTAAATTATGATTTACACCATTAATCCTATTTTATGAGCTATTCTGTTAAACAGTAAATATTGTTGAGTAAGAGTATTAAGCCATTAGTTGTCAGTGCTGTTTTGTGAATTCCAACAGAGTATGTCAGGTTCTTTTCAAATCTTCTGTTTAGCAAGTTTTCATTATATTCTGTGTTGTAAAAGTAATTGGCTATGTTGAATGAACGTGGTAGCTAAAGTGGCTTGTAGGAGCAAGAGTTAAGGAAGAGTTAGGAAGCTGGGAAGAAGTTCTTGGCTCTGCTGGATTTACTTTGTCCAACAAAGAAAATTCATCTTTTTCAAAAAAATAACTTTGAGATTGACCTTTCAAAATCATGGGTTTGCTGCTTCTCCTCCAGACCTATTCGACACTGAGAGGTTTGATTATTAGCACATACCAAAGAATAATTTTGCCACTGCTCCAGGCTTTGATCTGTAAGCATGATTTTTTTTTTCCTTCCCAAAACAGAATGCAATTCACATAAGCAACAAGGGAGCTGATGCTAGCTTTAAATCTTTTTTCTTTTTTTTTTCCTGCTTCTCTCAGCATATCTTAACTAATCTGAGTACTTCATCTCTGATGTTGAAGTTCCTTGTTAGATCTAGAATTTTTTTCAATATGAAGTTGGAAAACTCTTGAAACAGTCAATATATTACTTGGTAAAAATCCAGACAAATACTTTTGACTTGATACAGTAGTGTCAGTGAAAAAGTCTGGGTCCTTGCTTAGGGAATCTCTACTATTGGAAATTTTTAATGTATTCTCATTTTAGTGTTGGGCTAATTTCTAGTGCTTAAAGTTGACCGGTACTTCTGGATTTTTTTTAAGTATCAAACCGTCAATTTTAACGTATTACTGCAATCCTTTTTTTTTTTCTTTAATTTTTATAGTTCTTTCAGCGAGCTGCTAAAGATGAAGTGTGCCGTCAAAACAACTTATACGTCCAGCCATATGCTTGCTATGAACTTGGCTGTCTTCTGTTAGACAATCCAGAGGTAATAGCATAACCTGGTTTTAAACTCTTAAAATGAGGGTGTGGAGTCAACATGCCACTATACAAACAATGAAACAAAGTTTATAGGTGATACTGTATGTTAAGTTTTAAAAATTTGTTTTATACGTACCATAAAGAAACTTACTACTTTGGTTTTTCGCAAACTAAGAAATGCAATGCATTTTAGGTAACATCGTCATAATTTTTTAATATCAAGAGCTATAAGGACGTTCTGAGGAGCTTAGTTATCTGTTGATAACACTGCAATGACTTGTTTTGTTGTTACTGGGTTTTATTTTTACATAAAAACAGAGTCTGAGACTCTCTGGGATTCTACAGGGCAGCTGTTACGTTCCTGACCATTAGTGGTGTCTTTCTCTAGCAGTAAAATGAATATGTCTGCAAACCTGCAGCAAGCAGTAAAACAAGAATTTTGATGAGTGTAGCACCACATTGTTTTGATTATTATTTAGTACTTTACCCCAAAAAGCACCACAAAGACTTCACTTTTCACCTCTCTGATCATGCCGTGATGCCCATTTTTTCATATGTGCCTTACAGAAACAGTGTACATATAAATACTGGGGTATAGAAATACTTCCATCACCCCCTCAGGATGCAAAGACCTCTCTCCGCCTTTGCTTGTCTTAGCGTTCCTGCTGCTGGTGGCAGCAGAGGCCTGGCAATAACGCCTTGGGCAGGCAGGGATTTGTTGTCTGCAGGTGGCATTTTGTGTGGTGAGTGCCTAGGATCCTTTTCTTATGTATTTAATTTCCTGTTGGATGCTGTTCAAGTTCAAAGATTACCTGTAGTTATACTCTCCAAATATAATTTGGTGCCTTCCTAAAATAGCTCCATGTTTTTGGGGATCAAACTTCTATTTGGAACAATATGGTACTTGTCAAAAGTCTTTTTACTTTGGGATTATTTATCCCCACTCTTAGGACAGATACCTTCCTAATCTTGCACATCAGTGCATCTTGGAAGCCTCGCTGGACTGAGGGCACGCATACCATCATATTACTTCATTGCAGGGGATGTATAAGTAAAGTGATTTCAGTCATTTAAATTTTGTTAAAGCTGGATGTGTTGGCATTTTGGCTTTCACCCTGAGTAGTGAGGTTTTTGTTGTTCAGGATGAAGAGGAAAATGATCCAAATGGCTTGGTTGATGATACATTTGATCGTTCAGGTCTTTGCCCATACTCTGCCTCCTAGGGAGCCCAGGGAGTCTTCAACTAGGGCAACTTCTGCACCACTCTTGGTGCTGTTTCCCCTCCTCAAACATGTAACACCGCTACTTGGAGTTCATGCTGCTTTATGTAGTCCTTCCTGAATCAGATTGCAAGTTAGGGGAAGCAGTTACAGGGAAATGACTCGAACGCCCACATCATTGTATGTAGTGTATAAAGCGATTGGGCTGATAGTATCTCATATTCTTAAGATTCTGTTTTCAGTTGGTTTTAATCTTGTCAGATTTAACCATCTAAGCTGAACCTTGCCCTTAAAGAGGGAAGGAAAGGGAAATCTTTCAGTAGAAATTATCATCATGACAAAGGACAAAACGAGAGAAAATGCTTTTAAAAATAATAGTTCTTTTTCGAAAACCTGCTGCCCTATGACATAGAACCGGGCCTTGAGGCCTGGTAGGGAGGTCTGAGTCCAGTAATGTTCCTAATGTTCCTACTGCCTTTTTGCTATGTTCATATTTAAATTTGATCATGGCAAGTGTCTCTTAAAAAAAAAAAAAAATGTGGTGGGTAGTGAAGTTATCGGGAGATTTTGAGAACGTGGGAGCACTCCTTCCTTTCTCCCTGCTTTACGTGTAGTATGTGCACACAGTAACCGAACGTGCTTTGTGTTGGGCGTTTGAGGACTCCTCAAGCCTCGGCTTGTCGCTGTACTGAGAAGCTATGGTAGCGCTTAGTATGTGAAGAACGTGCAGCAAACTCCCTCTCGTGGCACTCGGACAATTAGGACGTAAATGATGCTTGACTTGAATAAAGCGGCACGGGGTGGGGAAAAGCAAGAGCTAGAATTAGAGGCGAGTGGATGCTATTTATAGAAAATTCCATTTACTAGCTGAGGTGTCATGCAAGAGCTCTATAACGATTAAGAAAGAGAAGGGAATAGGATTTTATAAATCACATTTACCTGAGAGGCTGAGTGTATTAAAGACCTCAGCAACAGATATAGATATGAATATGCATGTTAGTATAAAAAGCATGCTGTTATCAAATTTACTTTACTTTAAAATTACTCATAATTAGGTGTTTGATTTATCATGTCATCTGAATCATCTTGGTTATTTTAAACTTAGTTCTAATCAAGTTCTTTAAGATTTTAATATGGTTACATCCAGAAGTTTACAGATCTTTTTGTAGGTGTTTTAGACACTGAATGTAATTTAACCGATATAAATACATATATTCATATTCATATATTTGAATAAGAAAACTTATTTTTTCTGTCTACTTATCAGGCAGTTGATTATTTATTTGTAAGGCTTAAAATAAAAATGTATGATAAGAAATAAAACATGAGCTTTTCAGTAGTAAACATTAATGTGCAAATACATATATTTTTCCTTAAGAGTTTGAAATCAAGATTTCTGAAACAACTTTTAATGCTTACAATCCTGTAACTTGTTTTGTAAATAAATGGCTTAAAATTTGGTTAAGAAACAAAAATTACTTTATTGATCAGTTAGTCATATATCTGTACCCTCATTTGTTTCCCCGCGCATTGTTGTAGCTCACCATCATCAGTAGCAACTTGCATTTAAAGCTGTGATTTCTCCTTTTCTGTAGAAGACTAGAAATATGTAATATGGCATTTCTTGGGTCCCTTGCTTGTATTTCTAGTTTCCTAATTTGAGAGGGTTTTGTCTGCTTGGTACCTTGTTTTCAAGATAAAGATGCTATTCTGGACTGACCAGGCCATACACTTACGATACTTTCTGTAACGTTTGCAATGCACTTCTAATGCAATGTTTGTCTTTTTGTAGACTGTGCCAAGAGGCAAAACCTTACTTCTCCAAGCCAAGGTAAAAACTAAGACACTTTCAAATTTATATATCTGAGATGAAGGCATTTGAGAGGTTGTGTTTTGAGGGGTTTGGGGTGGGGCGGGCGGATGTTAAAGTGTCAGTGTCCTGTACCTATAATCTCTATAATCATGTAGACATATACATTAATGTATATGATACACATTTATGTGTGTTATGTAGATATGTATTTCTAGGTCACTCATAGCACAGAGCCCACATTAGTGACCTCTCCTGGAGCATTAGAACCTTGCCAAGTTTTTCAACTAAGATTTGGCTACAGAAAGCTTGAAAATGACAACTCTCCACATACCTGATCCAACTGGTTCCTGCCTTGGGCATGTTGGGATATTCTAGAGCTTTTGGACTTGCAGAAATTCCTAGGTGCTGTTCCAACTACATGGGATCCAAACAGCACGTTGGAAAGCTTCTGCTCTCTTCACCAACTTGGAATTTCTGTAATAATTCTGTTATTTTGGGTAATGCAGGGGTATTGCAACATGCAGTCTCCAGTTCACCTCTTTTCTTCGGTCTGTTTTGTAACATGACTTCTTAAGCGTTAGTAGTAAAATTATCTTCATATCATAAAGAAAAGGAGGCTAATAATGATGTGCTTTTTTTTTTTTTTTCTTCTCTCTTCTCCCCCTGCCCCAGGAGGAATTCACTGGCTATGACTTTGAGAACAGATTGCACGTCCGCATACACGCAGCCTTAGCCTCACTAAGGGAAGTCGTTCCACAGTGACGGACAGGAGGTCTTGTTATCCTTTCCCACAGTTTCTGCACTTTAAGATGAAGCAGAAGAAAAAGCTGTTGGGAAGACCAGCTTTTCTTCTGAAAACCGCTTGTGCCAGAGACACTTTCCTAGTATGGTCAGAGGTGGTATGGCTTAGTAAAACATTACAATTTTAACTAAAAATAAATCAACCAGGAAGAAGGTTAAGTGACCTTGTGTTTTTAACTCTTCAGTTTTTATTTTCTTTAAACCAAGCTGAACACAATTGCGTGTAACTCTGTGGGTGAGCCTCAATAAGCACACACGATTTACTTCAACAATATTGGCAGGTGTGATATTTACCTTTTAAAAAATAATTGGAGTAAATATTGAAGTTGGGAATGGTCAGAACACTTTTTTTTTTTTTTTTTTTTTCTTCAAGCATTAGCCAATACACAGGATATGATGGAGGAGGAGGAGAACTGTTCAGCAACAAAAAGCAGATCTTACTAAATTTTAGTGGCTTATGTCAGTGACTTGATGATGATTAATGTGTGAATGTTAAACCTCACATCTCTTTCCAGTCTTCATTCTTTCCCTCCCAACCCAGCTCATAATTGTGATATAAATTATGTCAATATTTAGGATCTCTGCTTCTGGTACATTCCAGCCAAATACTTACTTTGTTTGACATGCAATTACAGTGTGGGCAGTTCTTATTTCTGCTCTTGATATTCTGAATATTATGTTAAAATACATAAGCCAGTTACAGTAATTTTACATATTTTTCATTTAAGCTGCTGAATCTTTATAGCAGTGACTTTTAAAGGTATTAAAAAAAAACCCCAACCAAACAAAACACAAAACCAAAAATCTGGTTTGGTAGTTGTACCAATACTACAATATCCTAAGTCTCTATATGGTATTCCAAACCTGTGGTATTAAGATATTGAAATACCTCAGAGAGCTTAAAACTTTTATCATGACCATATAACTTTTAATACTTGGCCATTTGTGTGCTCATCTGTAGCTTTTTTACTTTTGTCTGTAATATATAGTATCTCCTTATGTTTTATATTCAGTTAATATTATATTCTAGGAAGGTGAATATTTTTTTTAAAGAAGCTTATGAATGGAAATCTGACCAGAAGGTTAGTTGAATTATGTTACTTTGCAAAGCTAAGAAAACTGGATATTCTTGGAAATAGTTATCCAAAAGCCTTATCTTTACTTTGGTCAGGTTGCCTTAAACAGTTCCTTAGCTTAAACATTTTTTTTTTTCTCCTACCTTTTTGTGGAATATGTTGCCAAAGTTTTAGACCTTGCCCACACGTAACCTTCATTGATTTGCTTTTGAGGTTGCATCTAAAGCAAGACTGATATGGAGGAGAAGAATAATATCCTATTTGGTAGGCCAAATTAAACGGTTGAGACACTTTTATTTCTCTCTAAAAATACACAGTTCCTGCTATGAAAGGCATTCCTCGAGCAGTTAAATACTTCTGTTGCAGTTCCTGAAGGAGAAGAAAGACTCTTTAAAAAGCAGTTTTATTTTTCTATGATCTAGGTGTTTTACAGATAGTACACTGGTTTTTTTTATTCAACTTTGACAGTAACATTGAGTCACAAATGAGTGTTCAACCTTATTTGGTCAATCCAAATAAGTATTGACTAGAAAACAATATATTGTATATATAGTGACTACTTACAATTCAAATAATGATTTTAAAAAATGGGCTTTAATGTACTTGAAATCTTACGTTGTCCTATCTGACTTGCAGTGTTTTGCAGTGAGAGAGACAGTCCATTCTGGGTAGATAGCTAGAAACGGTACAGTTACTGGCAAAATTCGTTTTAAATACACTGCTTAAATATAACGTGAGACTAGGCTGTTCAGGACACAAAGCACCTGCATGCGATTTGTGTTGGGATATCTAGGGTCTACATACTTGGAGGTGGCAAGCAAATTGTAGTAAATTTACTAAAAGGCCTGTTGTTCTCACCAGGCCAGGAGTGGGTATGGAAAGACACTATATATTCATGTAACAGTTTAACTCTGTGCAAATTGCAGCTTTTCTGTGGATTTAGCAAATCATCACTGAAATAGAACTATCTGTTTCTGTATTAATTTTTTTTTTCCCCTCCCCTTGTAGGAGAATCTCCTACATTGTAAATGTCAAAATTATTTTTTATGTTAGATTGTGCCTGTGATGAGAAAAATTTCAACTGTATTTTGTGTAAACTGATAAGTTTTTATACTTTGGAACTCGGAGGCATGGTCTAATAGCAATAATGGAATATGCATCTTGCTAGTTAATATGTTAAGACTATCTTTACTGGGTCAGGTATTTTTGTTGATGTTGATGCAGTTTTTATCTCAATATGACTCATTTCAAATAAATAACGACTTTTTAGATGTCACAAAGTGGCATATTTATTGTGATGTACTGTAAATGTTGTTAATTTACAGAACTTGCACTTTTATATTTCTGAGTAAAATTAAAGGACACATGGACATGAGTTTTGTTCCCTTGCTCCTCAAATTTGTCTTTTAATTGGTGGCCTCCTGAACAAGATGCTATCAAGTATTGGGAAAACTTCTGGGATGTCAAGTGACTGTAACAAAGTTTTCTAGTCAGCAATTACCTCAGCCTTTGTTCTTCCAGTATAATTACAGTCTCCTGGTTTAGAAAGTGAGTTACATGTGTCATGTCGAGATTAACCGTAGAGTGAACAAGGTTTAAGATGCATTTTTAAGACATCAAATTTACTTGTTCTTCATTAAAGACACAGAACCACACACAATTGTATTTGTTGTATTCCTGCATCTTTGAAAAATGTTTCTAATTTACTCTAAAGCAAGCACTTTAATTTCTTCTTTCTCTGAGTTCAAATGCTTGTTTCATATTCTAGTTATGCTTTATTCTTAAATAAAATTCCCCAAATGTTGTATTGAGTTGCTTTTCAGTTTACAACAACCTGATTGTCTTTACTCGTGTTTAAAAATTGCTCTGTAGCTGTTTGAAGTTTGAGCAGGAGCAAGTGCTAGGTTGGTGTCGGGCTGGCTGTACGTGGTGTTGCAAGGGTGCTGACTGAACCGGTGAGCGGAGTGAAAGCAGGTTAGCCTATAAACGACACCAAGATTCCCTTTCCAGTCATCACTGCAAAATACTAACAGCGGTAGCGATCACTTTCATGAAAAATTGTGCAATCACAAACAAGTATTATTAAAGTTAATGTTAAGAAGTAAATTTATTCTTACCTGTCTTTGAAGGCAGTTGGGCAGCGCAGTGGCATCCGACCAGCACTCCTGTCCTTGGCTCAGCAGAGGCTCTGCAGGCAGCTGAGAGCATGCATGGTAGACTCCACTGGACTTTAGGAGTAAGAAGTACAGGTATATTGCCTCTGATCCTTCATTCTGAAGGAACTGTACGACAAATTATTTTATATAAATTAGTTTAGAAAAAAGGGACAGGGAATCGTTTCTCTGCTAATTACAGTTTGAGTAGATGCTTATACAATGTTGTGTTGCATTCTAGTGTTTTGAGGTGAGCTAGAAAATACTGCTTCAAAAACTACTTCTATCGGGGAAAAGTTGACTTACAGAAGATGGAAATAATACAGGTAAGTTCCAGTTCTGGTTCATTTTCACCAAAGAACATTTAAAATATGGTATTCTATGCAGAGATTCAGAAAGCACAGGAGCCTGGTGTTTTTACACTGAATTATCCATATCTATATACAATACTCTTAATTTACGCCAAAATAAATTCTTGTATGAAATTAGCCGGTGTACAAGGTCCACTGGAAAAAAAATTGAGCTGTTTTACAAAAGGCTTAGCCTTGTCACAATGTTGCAAATCTGTGTTCTCCCTGAACTTTGGCACAATTTTGTAACTGATCATGCCATTGTTGTTAGATGGCAAAAGGGGATTTCCCCACCCCCAACACCTGTGTACTCAAGGTTGTTTCCCTTGATGGAATTAAATATCATACTGTTTAGTATCCCTTCCATCTTTGTAGGATTTTTTTTGTTGCTGGCATTGCATACATCCTCCAGAGTGCTTGCAGAAGGGACCATGTGCCAGCAAGTGAGGCGCGGAAGGTCAGGGTGATGGACTGCTGCAGAAGAACAGCACCTGAAAGGATCCAGTCCCTCTGCTCTTCTAAACCTAGAGGTCTCTAGCCTTGGTGTCCAGGCACTGCATCTCCTGGTTTCTTCTGCTGTATCAGATGCTGTGTTCTTTGCCATGTCTCGGTGTTGGCATTCTAATGTTCAGGTCACCTCTTACTGTTCTTTTGCATGAGCAAAATATAAATTACACAGAAAAGAAAGTCAACTTGAGGAAGGCTTTCTAGAGTTAAATACTGAACTATTGCTATTTTTCACCGTGGTTTTTTAATGCAAGTTCAGACTCCGACACTGGACCCAGCATAGGTTACCGGGGTAGGTGCATATTACAGTTATGTATCGCCTTCCTGCTTCTGCTCAGAACCTTGCTTAATTACCCAAGATTTTCATGACCTATTTAGCCACTGTGTTTTAACCACTGTGTTTTAGCCATGGGGAGTTCATGTCAGTTGCCTTACCCCTGTTTTTTCATTGCTGCTTTTTCAAAACCGCTGTTTATCTTTTGATGTGACTTCTTCCAAGATGGTGTTGTAATATTCGATTTGATCAAGTAATCTGTTGAGCTCAGCAGGACTGGCTGGTCCTCAGTCGTTTTCCATCATTTTTTGGCAAGCTGTGCCTACCAATAGGAGATGCCCAGAAAGGCTCCCAGGTGGAGAGGATAAAAGGAAAAAAGTTTGAGTTGAATATTGGAGAGGGGAAGGGAAGGAGAAAGAGATTGTCAGACTTTGCTGAGCAAAACCATTTACGTAACAAACGCCTCCCAGTCTTTCACAAAAAGTAATATGTTTACTGTATAGAAGATAATTGTATTCCTGGGACACATACTTCTTCCCACTTGTAGCAAAGGCCCCACCAAAGGGGAAGACAGAGAGGCTTCAGAGATGCACATAAGGACACCTTAAATAAAAATGGTATTTTGTACCTTTGGTAGGAAAAGCGAGAAGATTTTCATGGAGATTTTTGTATATGAATGAACCCCCCACTTAGAATTCTACTGAAGTCTCTGGCAGGTAGAAGCACAAAGGTGGTGCTTTCAAAAAATGCAAGTCCTCTTCTCCTGTCTATTTAGCTGAAGCTTTGAAAGAGATTGCAAGTGAAAAAGACAAAATAAAACCAAACACACCCCACATGCCCCCCAACCAGTGTGATTTATTAACCTGTTGTGAACTGTCTAATGAAGAGTTAGTGAATGAGCTGATCGTTTTTTGGCAGAAAAATAAGGTTGATCTGGGACCTTGATTTCCTGAATTTCTGTCCAGTCTCTACGACTTCAACATTGCCTGGAAGCTGTTCCTTCTGCAGATGGGGCAAAGGATGGTAGGACAAGGTGATTACCTTCAGCTGGGCAAACTGCTCTTGGGATCAAATCCATCCAAATTCATGACAGGCTCTCCAGTTTGGGGCCAAAGGGCAACACGTTTTAGTAGAGCAGCTGGTACACTTTGTATGATGGATTTACTCTAGGTGGTTTCGAAAAATGGCATTCAAGTTCCAGCACAGTGAATTAGTTCCTGGACGTATTTTTTTCCTATATGCTCTTCCTAAGTTTCAGCCAGATGTGCTTTTATGTTAGTGGTTGAAGCCTTTTTAAATATTTAAGGAGGTTTATGCTTCTCTTTGGTTACCTCTGATAATAAATTTTTCTGTGGTTTATGACATCTGTATTTAAACATCTTTGGAGCTTTTGCTGTGCAGAGCTTTGCAGACCTAGAATTTTGAAAGTTTTCAAAAGAAGCAAATTTACAAGTTGTCTGCTGATCGGTATTCATTGAGGATGGTTTCAAAGTAACCACGACTGCCTTTGCACACAGGTATGTTTAATGCCTTTATGAAGTCCTGTTGCTTCTGTATGTTCTCAATACAGAAATCTAGATTTCAGATCACTATCCTGACTTCAGAAATGATACATTTTCTAATCCCCATATATATTCTTGAAGTACGTCTTATTCTTTCCGTAGGAGAGCTATCATAGCATATTCCATATTTAATTTTTTTAATAGCATGGTCTGTATTGTCGCTCTCCAGGACTGATGAGCTATTGTGAGAAGTTTCTTAATGAGAAATTACTTTCTAAGGGTTCTCTTATGGAAGAAGCATTTTGTGTTGAGTTTACCATTAACGTACTTTCCAGTGAACTAACTTGAAAGTGTTTATATTCTGTTAATTTGGAATGAGCTATTATGAATATTATGTTACTTAGCGTATTAAAAGAAGCTATTGAAGATAGTCTGAATGCTTTAGCAGCAATGACGCTCAAGTCTTAAATCTTCAGTGCTGTTGGGATTCCCCTTGGGTTTTTGTAGATGCAAACATCCAGGAATGCAAGAGCAGGTAGGTAGATGATGGTCCAACTGTGATGAGGACTGATCTGTGGCATTGTTGGTGGATAAAAGTTTTTGTCCCGCAGCAGACTCCTGATCGTGGCTTCCCCCACGATCTTCCTGCCTTCGTGATCCTCAGAAACCCAGTTAGTGGTAACTGTGAAAACAGGGCACTGTACAGTTACTTTTTTTGTGCTTCTTTTATTGGAACAGAGAATGATCTTGTGTGTATCCACTGAAAATGTGTACTGGGAAGCAAATGCTATCCCTGGGGCTGTTGAGATTTGTTTCAGGTTTTGCCCTTGTGATCATAAGGTTCTGTGGTATGAACAGAGCCATATTAAGGAATAATCTGGTTCCTCTTTGGGTGTAGCTGCCGTGGCTGAAGTGGTTGCAGTCTCCAGGTGTTTGCTCTGAGCTCCTGCCAGAGGTCACTACAGAACATTGCTTCTCAGGTGCTGTATTTTGCAGTCTGTTAAGTCGGTTTAAATCCCTTGAGTGTTGTATCTTGCCTGTCTTAACAGGCCAGGCTGTGAACCGGGGGATGGGTCTGTGCACCCACCCGCTGTACGGCGGCTGGCAGAGGGGCGGGAAGGATGCAGCTGCAGCCTTTCTGCTTCCCGCAGGTTGAAGCATTGGATCGTGTGCAGTTGTCATAACCTGAGACTGAGCACAAAGTTACGCTCTTGCTGCACCGGGAAGAAACGTCTCTGGTTCGGCTGCCTGTTGCTGGTAAGGAAAAATAATGTCTTGGCAAAGGCAAAACAATTCCTCAGAGGGGTTCTGCCTGTGCACCCCCAGCAGCTGGTTGTGGGCTTGAAGGCAAGTCAGCAGCAGAAAGCAGGAACTGGTTTCGCAGTGGCATGGGAAGGGAGAAAAGGCAGCGGCTCACAGGGCGTGAGCGCCGTGGGCGCTCGCTTCCCCCGCGCCATGCGGCGGGCAGCACCCAGAGCTGCTCGGCATCGCCCTCGCAGCCCCTGTCCTGAGCAGCAGCAGCCACGACGCCGTACTTCAGTCTTAAAATATATTATTAAAAGGGCTATAAATAGTTGTGCTCAAACAGTCGCATCTATTAAATGCCACCGGTTCTTGCGCGACAATGAGAATTGAGGTGTTCAGGGCAGGAGGGAGGCCCTCGCTGATGAGCTGCAGCGTTGCCTGCCTGCGAAGCGCTCCGGAGGCCCGACTAAATTCAAATCAGCTATTTCGCCTCCCACTCCTTTTTTGTTTTGCTGTTTGTTTTTGTTTTTTTTTTTTTTTTTAATCCTTTTTGACCAACAGACAGTAACGCCGCAGAGCTGGAGCGCAGCCGCTGATGGCTGTGAACCTCAGCATCGCCGCGCTGCGCTGACGACGCACGGGCACTGTGACGTCACGCCCTCCTGGCTGGGTGTGGCGGCCCTCGTCAGGGGGCGCCGGTGGGAGGCCGGGACCAGGAGAGGGCAAGTGCCGGAGGGTACGGAGGAGAGGGGTGGTAGAAGCGTCCTGTAAACTCTTGGCTTGAACACGAATGGCTCCTGTGGCGCTGCGGGGGGGGCTTTGGTGGGTTTTATCTTTAAAAAAGGGGAATTCACGGCATGGGTTTGAATTCATAGCGTTGTTCCCCAGTTGGCTGGCCCCCCTGACCGTGCCTTCTGGCTAAAGGTGCGGAGGGGGAGTAAAGGGTTTGGTCACCGCAAATGGTAAATACCCTCTTTGAGTTAAAGGAGCGTTTGGGAAGGGGTGGAGGAGGAGGGTTAGTGATGGCATGGCAAGGGGTGAGGAGCTGCGGTCCCACTGTCGGTGTCGGACGCTTCCCACTGGGGTGGGGTAGACGCTCAGCTGAGGGGTTCTGTTTGTACAGATGCGAAACAGTAAGCCGACTTGAGTGGGCGAAGATGCAGTCTTCAAAGGTCAGGCTGGTTATTCCACACGGCCTCAAGAGCCTGCTTGAGGGGGTGAGCCGGGCTGTCATGGAACGCAACCCAGACGACATTGCTGAGTTTTTCGCACTTTATTTCCAAGAGCTCGTCGCCTTTCGTAAAGGTTTGTTCCTACCAGTGCTTCATCCGAAGAGCTGAGCTATTTGAGAAGTGCTATCCTACTCCAGCTTAACCTCTGCTTCTGTTTTCAGGGAATCCAAACCTGGATATAACAGAACTGGTCGAAAACTTTGAGTTCATTAGAGGTAAGATAGTTGCTGTTTGTTCTTTTAGGATGTTTTGAGACAATGTTCCAACCCGAATGGATGCAAGTAGTTTTCACTTACGGGCTGCATCCAGTCCATAAGTAGTCACGTGAAAGAGGCCCATAGGCTTTGAGCTATTGAAGAGGCAGGCACCTTCAGAAAGCACTTGCTTCTGTTTAATGTGGGAAGAATTAGTCCCCTGGGCTGCTGTACTTTCTCTTTGAGTGTAGGCGAGGGCCTGGATGCTTTTGGTCATTTTAAGACATTGCAGTGTGATTTTTCACCCCCTAAGCAGGTAGTGACTTTACCTTTATCTGTTTTCTGCAAATAAATATGTATCTCTTTGCTTATAAAAAGAAATTATTTAATTCTGTGGAATGCTGATTCCTTTGGGTAGTGCTGGGAGCTTTCATCTGCTCCCTGGGTTTGGCTGTAAGGGCTAGGATCCATGGTGCCACATGAAGGTTGTGTGGGAGCAGTGATATGGGTGCGTTGCCCAGCCCACAGCCTGTTTGTATCTGCCCCACTGGTTTGGGTCTCCATCATCTGGTTACTGTGTCAGCAGCTTAAAATATTATTCAATTCAAAATATTATTCAATTTATTCAAAAAGGCCACCTAAGCTGGGTTCCAAGTAACCCTGGAACTAATCAGCACTTGAGACAGCCTTGGTCTATAGATTGAGTGCTATACACTGAGGTAATTACAGCAATGAGGAGAAGCCCCAGCTATGAAGAGAAAGTGCTACTATCTTATTCCTAGCTTAGGATCTCCTCTAAAAAAGCTAGCCACGATTGATTTCAGCACATCAAGCTTGTAAAGCTTTTACGTTCTTCTTGTAAAAACGCCTGGTGGATGTTGCAGTGCGACTTAAAGTATCACCGAAGGCTGAATTTTGGTGCTTTTGCAGATGTTGCATTAATGATGTCACACAGCAATTTTTGCATAATCATGGAACGACAGAATGGTTTGGGTTGGAAGGGCCCTTAAAGATCATCTAGTCCAACCCCCCAGCAGTGAGCAGGGACATCTTTCAGCAGACCAGGTTGCTCAAAGCCCCATCCAACCTGACCTCAAACACTTCCAGGGATGGGGCAACCACAACTTCTGTGGCATTTCTGTTCCAGTGCCTCACCACCCTCACTGTAAAAAAAAAAAAAAAAAAAAAATTCCTGATAACTAATCTCAATCTACCCTCTTTCAGTTTAAAACTGTTGGCCCTTGTCCTGTCAATGCAGGCCTTGGTAAAAAGTCTCTCTCAGTCTTTCTTATAAGCCCCCTTCAGGTACTAGAAGGCTGCAACAAGGTCTCCTCGGAGCCTTCTCCAGGCTGAACAATCCCAACTCTCTCAGCCTTTCTTCACAGCAGAGGTGTGCCAGCCCTCTGACCATTTTTGTGGCCCTCCTCTGGACCCACCCCAACAGCTCCATGTCCTTCCTGTGCTGAGGACCCCAGAGCTGGACGCAGCACTCCAGCTGGGGCCTCACCAGAGCAGAGTAGAGGGGCAGAGACCCCTCCCTCAACCTGCTGGCCGCACTTCTTGTGATGCAGCCCAGGATACGGTTGGCCTTCTGGGCTGCGAGCGCACATCGCTGGCTCATGTCCAGCTTTTCATCCGCCTGTACCCCCAAGGCCTTCTCTGCAGGGCTGCCCCCAATTCATTCCTCCTCCAGTCTGTACTGATACTGGGGATTGCCCTGACCCAGGTGCAGGACCTTGTACTTGGCCTTGTTCACTTCATGAGGTTTGCATGGGCCCGCTTCTCGAGCTTGTCCAAGTCCCTCTGGATGGCATCCCTTCCCTCTAGCATATCAACTGCGCCATGCAGGTTGGTGTCGTCTGCCAACTTGCTGAGGGTGCATTCAGTCCAACTCTCTGTCATTGATGAAAATATTAAATAGAATTTGTCCCAGTACGCATCCTTGAGGGATACCACTTCTTGCTGGTTTCCACTTGGACATTGACCTGTTGACTGTAACTCTTTGGACATGGCATCCAGCCAATTCCTTATCCATCAAATAGTCCATCCATCAAAGCCACCTCTCTCCAATTCAGTGGCCAGAATGTTGTGTGTGATCATATCCAAGGCCTTAAAGAAGTCCAGGTAGGTGGCATCCATAGCTCTTCCTGTGTCCACTGATGCTGTCACTCTATCATAGAAGGCCACTAGAGCAGTCAGGCACGATTTACCCTTGGTGAAGCCATGTTGGCTGTCTTTAATCACCTCCCTGTCTTCTGTATGTTTCGATGTATCTTCCAGGAGGATCTGTACCATGATCTTACCAGCCATGGAGGTGAGGCTGACTGGTTGGTAGTTCCCAGAGTCCTCCTTATTACCTTTTTTAAAAATGGGTACAATGTTCCCTTTTCTCCAGTCACTGGGGACTTTGCCTGACTGCCATGACTTTTCAAATATGATGGAGAGTGGCTGCATAATGCAGACATGTTCTGTCTGAATGCCTGTCAGTGGTTTGCTTATGTGGTTGTGAACTGACCCCTGCATGTTCACCAAGCTCCAAAACAGGTCCCTCTTGCACCTTTTTCCTTACAGACCACGTAGTCTCTCTCTTTCTGTGTTGTCCATCCTCTACTATGTGGTCACATAACTGTGTTATGAGAGGGGATGATCAGAGAGGAATTCCTTAGCAAGGTTTCCTCTGGAGTCTCTGGGGTTTGGGACCATTTGTGCACCAGCAGGTAGCTAGCCAGTTTGTGTAGCTGCAACGGAGCCTTTCTTTTCTGTGGCATTGCCTGAGACTGACATTGGATTATCAATGGGTCTGTGTTGGCTTGGGATGACCAACAGAATAATGTTTTTTTCAGAGGATTTAGCTCTGTTATCCTTTGAGTTATATTTCTCTCATAATTTCTGATCTCATCCAGTCACGACTCCAGAAAAGAGCTCAGCACTGAGCTGTGATGATGTGTTAAAGACTCGCCTTCTCTTCTGCTGCTGTGCTAGTTTTACGTATTGGCCAATGCTTGCTAATCACGATAGAAACCAGACCTCTTGGTTTGTTGGTTTGGTTTTTGGTTTCCCCCCCCCCCCCCGATGCTGAGGGTTTTATTAACCATGTGATGGAACACTGTTTTGGTCCTGTAAGTACTCCCTTATGTTCCTCCCTTGATTGATAACTTATCTAGAAGCCATTTTTTACTCTATATCTAAAATTGGTTCCTGGCTTACCCTGTTCTTCATTTGGATACGTGTCATTTCAACGAATCAAGATTCTTGAGGAAGCTACACTGTCACCGTCTATGCATCTAAACTTTTATGGATCCAAAGAGTTCTGAGGTGTTGCAAGGAGCAGCCATGGTCGTCTAGCTGGCTTATCTGATGTGCTTAATGTAAAAGGTTTAATCTTTCAACCCGTAAGTGTAGCGATGTTTGTGGGCAGTAGATAAGAATGTAACCATCACTGCAGGATCATGAATGCAGTTAAGGCTTCCTAGATTCTGAAGTGGTGCCACTGCTTTCTGATTTTTTTTTTTTTTCTTCTCCTTATTGATAGGCAAGCAGCAATCCCCCCCCCCCCCCCCGAACTATTCCATCTCTGCAACCTGGGAAGCCTCATAAATGTGCTGTAGAACATCTAATTGAGTTAATGCTGAAATCAGTTTTATTTAAATGGCAACATGTGCTCATGTACTGCCATTACGTGCTTTTTACCTTGCAGAAAATGGGAATGAGGGACTGGAAGAAAAGACATCAGAGCATGCACATACTTTGTTTTCTGGGGAGCCCAAGCAAATGGACAAATCTACTGACACAGAGGAAGACCAGCTCCTTGAAGAACCTGATATTCAATATAGCTCCAAAATAATTCAACACCCATCAGTTGCCAGTTCCATTGAAGAAAACAAATTCCCCTGTGGATCTGATGGAGCTTCATCCCCTGAGGGACCTGAACTGGTGTACGTCCCTGCTGAGCCTGCACAGCTTGCTGCCCATGTGCTAGGTAACAGTGATTGTCTTTATTCTGTGAGGGATGTGGCAACCAGTGTGCAGACTCTTTACGAAGACTCTCAGACCTCAGAGAATGAATTTACACCAGTAGAAGGTGCTGCTGAAGATGCTTCTGCTGTCCCAGCAGCTGAGGCTTCTGTAGAGGCTCTTAGGTCACAACCAGGAGTGTGGAGTCAGTCCTCCATAGCTGGAGAACTAGGTCCCTCAGACAGCCAGGCTGGTGTCTCGACAAATGATGTAAATGGAGCTTCCTTGGTCGCCTTGTGGGGAGAACCATCACCTCTTTCACCACCACCATCACCTGCTCCTAAAGATCTATTGCAGGCTGTGCCTTCCTGCAACGAAGCTGAGGTTACCTCAACCACTGAGGTTGTATCGCTGTGTTGGGATGATGAGCTGATTACGGATGCAGAGGTTCCATCTTATATAGAACAGTTTCCACAGAAAATAATCATTCCCTTTGTAAACCAAACAGCTTATCTGGTAAAGGTGGAGCAGCCATTAAATTCAGGCCAGGGCTCAAGTGTTACAACCTTAGGTCCACCTGCTGACGATTTAGTGTGCCATCCTGAGAGAATGGAATCTACAGCACAAGTGGAAGCAGCTGAGCACGTTTATGTCTTGTCAGGTAAGAAAGTTTGGGTCTTGGTGTCATCTTCCTGTTTCAGCTTCCAGCTCTACAGCTTCATCAGTGGTCATTAAATGGAAAAGCACCTATGTCAGTGCAATGTGGGGCAGAGATGACTTCTAAGGAACTACGGTACCGACACTGTCTGCTTGGCCCCAGTGCACATGTGTTAGATCTCTCTGCCGTCTGTTCCAAGAGATGTGGCTAGCTCTGGGCAGGACTCCTGCACTCCTGCGGGCAAATATGCAGATAAGAGTGATGGGAAGGTGCCTGTTGATGGCAAATGGTCTTGCTCAAAACAAGCTGTATTTTCTGAAGCAGGCGTTAGAGACCTAAGATGTAATACATGTGCCCTGTGGCTGAAGAGAGGTGACCAGTTGGAGCCCTAGTTTTGATTCTCCTCCTGTGAAAGATCTCATATTCCAGCACTGACCTAGGGGGTTTTCCATTTAGAAGAAGAATGGTGGTGGTTGCCTGTGCTGTCTTGAGCTCAGTGAGTTTCTGCAGCTGGGCTGAGCGGGCTAAGCACTGGTCATCAGTTGACAAGCAGCAAGAGAGCTGGTGCTCATCTTTCTTGGTGAGGCCCTCACCAGCACCTCCTCTCTGTGGTGCCATGTGCCCAGCTCCTCCCTTGCCCAGCTGGAGAAACCCTCTGGCGTGGAGCTCCCCTGCCTCGAGTCTCCCTGGTACCGCAGAATCTGTCCGAGCCCTGTCCCAGGCCCCAGGAGAAGTAGTACGGCTGTGAGGTCTCAGCAAAGCATTTTGTAGCAGAGAGCTGAGCTTAGGCAGATTTGTAAATTAACATTGGCTCTTTTAAAAAAAAAAAAAAAAAAAACCAAACAAAAAGAAACACCAAACAAACCAAAACAAAAAAAACCCAAAAAACAAACAACCCCCAAACTTTTAGGGGAGTTTGACAAACTGCAGTTTCAGAAATACCAGACAAATGCTTACCCAGAAGAGCTTCTGCTCTGACTAAATAGTTTTACTTTTTCTAGGCTGCAGGTGTTTGTCAGCAAACAGTTTGCTATCCCAGCTCTCTTCTCTAACATGCTTGCTTTCTCCAAGTGTAGGTATGTTTGGTTTAGACATAAGGATTTACAATATGAATGAAATTCACTGCTTCTGATACCAGCACTCTTATTTTTATCTTTGTAGCCATGGCATCAAGTGAAGCAGGGCAGCCACCACCACATTCTAATGTATGGACCCTCTATTGCCTAACTGACTTGAGACAAGGTCAAAAATCACCACCATCCCTTTCTCCTGCTGGAGCTGGTGTTCCTTATTCCCAGGCAACCCTCAGTCTTTCCAGGGGGGAAGATCAACAGTGTGGTCAGCTGTCACAAGTATCTGCTCCAATTTACGTGGCAGAAGAAGCAAGCAAGAGGAGAGATGCTCCACCTTTCATTTTAGTGGGCTCTAATGTTCAGAACATACAGGACTGGAAACCTATTCCTAGCCATGCTGTCTTTGCACAGCAAGGTGCGGGTGCTAGGAGGAGATTCACTACAGTCCCAGTCCCAGTTGCCAGGCCAGCTGATGAGAAAACAGCTCTGGCAAGCCCCAATTCTAAGTCTGCAGAGGAAACTACAGCTAAGCCCTGCACACCTGATGTCTTCTCAGTTGCCATCCCTCTGGATGATGTGATGTCTGCAAAGAAAGGCTTGCCAGCTGGCGATAAGCACACAGGTATAAATGCTCTTGCAGAAAGCTATGGTACTGCAGGACAGATTACCATTACATCGGGCCCCATGCCCAGAGCGCAGGGTCATGGAGAAGTAAGCTTGCTTCTTGCATAGGGAGATGTTAGTGTTTGGACTTTACTACTAAAAGCTTAATTGAACCCTTTTCAAAATAAAATAAGGTTTAAGACCAGTGGTTAAACTACTTGTTGTACATAACAGACTCAATGCCTTCCTCTGCTTGTTACACTTTGCAATTAGTAGTACTAGTCTTGCTCTAGTTTTAGTCTGAGGGAACCAAGTTTTTAGTCTCACATTCATACACATTGTGAACCCTTAAAGTTCAGGCTGCAGGCATAGTGTAATATTCAGTGTGGTACAATACCCTCAACTTCGACTGTGTTCAGGTAGCAATTAATGTAGTTCTTGCTGCATACTTTCTACTGAGTTCATGTTGTTTTTTAAACAGGTTGAGAAGAGAGACTGGACTTGGGGAAGAGTGCAGGAGGAGTGGAGTTTACCTTGTACTAAATCAAATAAATTAATGCAAATGCTCAAAAAAAGCCAGCAATTAGCAATACAGTTCTATGCATTTTATACTTTCCTAGCACAGCGCAACACACCCAGCTGCACAGGAATTAAGAGAGACTTCAAGAAATGCTGGCCCGAGTAGAGGCCTGAGTGTAGACATGAGGCTTCCAAGAGACTGCAGGTGTGTGGTGGTTTGGTTTCTGCATCTACAGGTTGCTGTGAGAACTGGGACCTCACATGACAGACTGCCAAAGAGGCGGCTCTCCCTTATCTATGCAAATATGTCTCAGCATCACTACCTGGGTAATTCTAGTAGTGCACAGAATAAAAATAGAAAGGATCTCATTACCTTATTCACAATTTCAGTACTCCACCCTCAAGGCTAGAGCTGCAGCCTCACTGCATGTTCAAGGAGAAAGCACCCAGCTCCCCAGCCATCCCACCCCCCCCCCATAAGCAGACTGCTCCTGCTTAGGGGGAGAGAGGTCCCTGAAGCACATGGAAGCACGCTCTGCAACTTCACTGCAGCAGCTTTTGGAGTAGGCTTCCTCAGAAAGGGTCAGCACT
The DNA here is from genome assembly GCF_965183815.1 of Platalea leucorodia. NCBI lineage: Eukaryota > Metazoa > Chordata > Aves > Pelecaniformes > Threskiornithidae > Platalea > Platalea leucorodia. Next base: position 51,503,556 of record NC_138823.1, on the reverse strand, counting down.
GTCAGACACCACTCACTTTAGACTAGATGCAAGAAGTTTTGAAGCCTTTATTTAGTAGCAATTAAATTATTCAATTAACACTAACTTCCAGACAGCAGTTAAAATATCATACAAAGAGCAGCCTGCCCTCTAGAAGCTCTGTACACAGTTCAATATAAACTTACACTCTAAGATTGAATGCACCCCACTGAAAAGGGGTAAAGCAGCTGTGCACAGGAGGCCTCACTGAGGTGCTGTACTACTTTTGAAATGCACAAGACTTCCTCTCAGGGAGTTTGCACGGTACAGACACAGGTCCTGTCCTCCCTGCCATGTTCCACCGGGTCCTGGACTGATTAGGTTCTTGCCTTTTTGCAGTGGTGCTGGGCACCAGAACTTCTAGTGCATGAAACAGATTCTTTTAAAACCTGTTACTAGTGTGCAGTTCAAATCAAATCCATAGATATTTAAATGGCTCTTAATTCCTTAAACCATACTTAATTCCTTAAACCATAAGGTTGGTAGCAAAACAGGAGAGCAGAATTCAAAACACACTGCACAAAACATTGAATAAATTCCTCTGAGTAACTTTACCAGCTTAAACGACTGCATTAATGCTCCAGAGATGGGAACACTGCCGGAATCTCTGACCAGACCTTAGGATTTAAGGGAGTTACTTAGTAAAAGAAAAGTCACTTTATGAAAAATTACATCTTTACAAAAGTGACACACCCTTCTTCATTTAAGAACAGAATATTGTAATTACTGTGTGTGCTTTTAAACATTCCCATGTCATAGTAAATAAAACCAGTTTTACTTGTGCCAATGTTATTTACGAAAGAAAGTATTCACAGAACAGCCGAGGGTGTTCTATTCCTCACACACCGCAACCTAATATAGGTGTATTCAGCAAACAGGGCAGCTCGAAATCACGGCGACTTACTTGGTCCACACGGGACCCACCATCAGCCAGAAAAATTACTCCCCTACCTACGGGACTGCAGATCATGTGCCACCAGCTTTACTGTGGAGATGCTTAATATTCTCTTTGATAATATGTCAGTTTTTTCAGGAGGTAAGTAAAACAAGGGAAAACATTAAAACAGATTAAGACTCCTTTGTATCAGTCACAGGCTCCTTATTGCATTTTAATAAATATCAGGCAAGTTAAAGTAGTTTCTGTCCCAGTAGTTGCCAGAATAAAGCCAGTCCTGCGTACCAGTATAGGGATTGGGGCCTTGGTGGAACCATCTGCAAGGAAACATACAGCACGTTAGTGAAGCTACTAACACACACTTCTATGGGAGTTCAGAACTGCTTTGCTGCACTGTCAGCAGTTTACTGTTCAAAGTAATTACTGTGATTGCAGGAGCCCTCTTGGTTTTAAAATCGTAAGTGAATTTAAAGTCATCTTCAGTGGCCCATTTGCCACACCACTTAAATGTCTCCTAGGTGAAATTACTGACACCAGTATTTTGTCACTTGAAGCAGTCAAGACTATCGCATAAAAAAGGACAGATACAGTTTTACTTCAAAGCAGTTGTGAACAATCATTTTGGCATGCATAAGCAGTAACAGTTTTTGCAAGACATGTAAACACCACAAGCACCGCAGTCCTGAAAACAGAAAAACATTATTTTCCCGGGATCTAGATTTCCCCCTGGTTTTTAAAGCCTTGTTTTACAATGGATTTAACTCAGAACAAGTGTGCCAGCTACCCTCAGTGTAGATGAAATACCACCCGCAGGCTGCAGGAGAAGTCCTGGCTTGTTACAACTTAACTGTACGGCACTGTTTGTGAGCACCAGGGGGCTAATCTGAATGGCCAGAAAGCTGATTCTGTCTGCATGAAGTTACTTGCAAGCTTTTGCGAAGATGGTTGCTGCTAGGATCACTGAAGTTTAGCACCTTCTTTCTTTCCTTCTTTCTCCCCTCCTACCTCATCTGGAGGCACTGTGTATACACACGCGCAGATTACACGTGCATGTAACCTTTTGGGGGGGGGCGCTATTTATCTGTAAAATAAGGTGCACTTACAAGGCTGTGCTACTGGCAAGTATCCCCCAGTGGTGAGTACAACCCTGTCAAATCACCATGCCACAGAAATGTGTCCTCCTTCCTCTCCCACACCCGTTTCTGGCAAGCCTGCAGCCCCTTACTGAACACTGCTGTCTGTTTGGGCCCAGTTACTCCATCTTCTGCCTCAAAAGCACACGCTGCACAGTACCAGACCTCCAGCATTTTAACTTCTGGTTGTATTTTGCCAAGCCGTGTTTATGGCGCAAGCCAGCTTGCTAGAAGCTGTTTCTGTGGTTAATGGGCTCCGCAGCTTCCTTTCACCTCCTCACTGGCCACAAAAGTCGGTTCTTCCTTTACATGCCGCACTGCAGCGAACACGCTCACTTAAGTAAATCGTGCGTGTGCAAGGCAGCCCATTTTAACTCTGCTCTTCCCTTCTAGGGTACCATAAGGTTTCAGGACAGAAATTAAAGCACATTCGGACCAAAGATCTCTTTAAAAAGCAAAAAGGCCACTGGTATTGCAGTGCCAGCCATGTTACAAAGCAGGGCAGCCAATAGGCAAGTCTTGCGTGGCTTAAAAGATTTGAGATGCATATTGGAAGAAATGGCTTGTACCGTCTTCAGGGCGGTAAACTGAGCAGTTGAACGCTAATGGTTCTCCTGCTGTCCTGGTTAAGTGAACCAAAGTCAACAGAAGATAGAAGTCACTCAACCCTTGTACTGCACATGGTTCACTACTGCATCACCCCCACACAGGATGCGTCAGCTATTCCAAAGTAACCGGTGTGTGCGCACGCACGTGCGTCTAGTTCACCTCCTAGTTCACAGGTAATAGCGGCTCATTCCAGAGCAGGAAGAGTTTGCGGAGGCAGGGCTATAAGCACAGTCACCTCACCTCTCACGCTAAGGAATTCTACCACCCAATACCTCACTAGTGCGTCTTCAACACTTGTACGGGTCAGGACAACGTGCCCCTCCTCCACTGACCACCTACCTCAATAGGAAGGGGAAAGGTGATGGGAAGAACTAAATTTGAGAGACGTAGGAGACCCAAAGCAATCAGGTAATCTAGCCAGGTAAGCGATGGGGGAAGGAGGGGACTGATTTTCATCAAAAGCAACTGACCACTGCCGTGTTGCAGAACTGAACTAGTCTTTTACTCGAGACTTAAGACTACTGGTCAGTCTCTAAAACATTAAGTGTTCAACATACATCACTTCTTCAGAAACACCAAGGCCCCACTTCTAAAGTGGATTCAAAATAATTTCTAAAAAATCACTAGGCACTGTGGAGAGTTGTCTTACGAGGGAGGAACTCTACTAGACAAAGTAAGAAGCCTTACTGTGGCAAGGAAATTGCAGCAGTTTACATCAGAGTTTATATTTCACTGCTGATCAAGACCTAGAGTTGACCTTCTGGGAACAGGCAGGAGAGTTTCCCTTCACAGTATGCATTTTTTTTTTTTTCCCCCAAAGCACAACTCTTCCTCCACACTTTACATTCATCCTTTGGAGGCAGTCACACTTGGCATTCCTACTGAAGAGATCAGACACTAGGAATTTTCTGCCAAAGCTTTAGACACATCCTGGAAAACAGAGAGTTCTTAAAGGACATCCCGGGCAAGTGCGGAGCTGGTCAACACCACCTGTGCAACAGCAACTGAGGAACCTTGTGAATGGTGTCTGCACTAATTATACACCCCAAAACCCATCGCTCTGAGTTGCCCCCTGGGAATTCCCCAATTTCCAATACCAACCTCAGGTGCTTTGAGCTATACCTGAAGCTACTTCAAGCACCTGGAAGAACACAGCATCACTATCCCTTGCTTTGAAAACACTTGGTGAGAGCTAGAACCACTCTGAATTCAGGAAAGAGGGAGGCGCAAGGCTGTCCAGCACTTAACAAGTTTACTTGGAAGCATTACAAAGATCTTATTTCCCACCAGTCTCAGGGCAAACAAACCCAAACACTTCAGGAGAGCAGGCACAGGAAAAAGACAAAGGCAGACATGTCCAAACCTGGGACTCTGGGATGATGGGTGACTTCATTTGAAAAAAAGAAAAAAGTGATTTATAGTTACAAACAGACAGTTTAAAGATACTTAATCCACAGTGTCTGGGTGTCTTAACAGCTAGTTAACAGGGAAGAGATGCAGCTTGCTTACTTATAGAGAGTTTAGACCTATAATTTCTTTTCTGTGAAGAGACTGCCAATTTATTACCATACTTTTAAATAGACCTCTGGTCAAACTAGATTCATTGTTTTCACGGTTTCTACTTAGCTTGTGCGTAAGAGGTCCCAAGTGACCTCTCCCATGGTGGAAAAAAAAACCCAAAAAACAAAACCACCACCACCAACAAAACCCAAACATCCTGGCAGATCCCCTGTAAGCTGATTTTTCCCTTAGCTCTTCTAACTTTTGCAGTTAGTAACCCTCACAGAAAGGAGACAACGACTTGGATATCTGCACGATAAAGTCACTTCACCGACTCCGAGAATAACTGTATGCAGTGGGAATACAGTATTGCCAGCACACAGCAATTGATCTGAGGCAATTATAAATTAATCAGCAACAACAGTCCTTACAAGCAGCTATCAGTGGCAACATCTTTTTCGTGTCAGAACCAAGAGGTGCTCAGAAAAGACAACACAGTTTGTATTTGAATACGGGTGTGCACGCAGTGAGAGGGAAGGAACTGAGACCAAGCCTGACGCTTCCCTCTTGGAAGCACTACAGCCTGCAGGGACCAAGTCTGCAAATACAACAGTGGCACTGCCAAACCTGATGATGTCAGCTCTTCATGCTGACACAACACTGCACATCACTGGTGTGGACTGGCAGTTAACCTGAATGTTCAAAACCTTTATGTAACCACACGCGCACACGCAGAGGCAAACACACTAACCTCGTCTTCCAGTCTTCCTCTGACTTTGAACGATTTTTGCGGGCAGTCCTTTGTTTTTCTTCTAGCCTCTTCTTTTCTTCGCTAGCTAGATCTTGAAGAAATAAAAATACAGAAGATGTTGGAGCGTAATATAAGACAGACACATTACTCCATCTGACCCAGCAAATAAATAAGGGAAGTACCAAAAGCTGTCCATTTAAAAAGCCTCCTACATAACACAGAAGAGCTTCTGGTTTAGTGTATGAGCAAAGCCAGGCCGGCTGTGGCACAAGATCAGCCAATGGAATTCCAGTCTTTAAGACTGATAAATACATGTTTATCCATGGCCTGAGGACCCTGAAAATGTGTTTACATGACAGCAAGTGTCAGCTAGGAGAGGTGGCATACCTAGAATTTATTTCAGTAGGGAAACTGATTAAGATATGCTGGATTTATTTCAGAAGTCTGGCCACCTGCTTCTTTCTTGTTAAGGTTTTGGGTAAGTTGTTGCTAGTGACTCGTTCCTGATCAACAGGGGTTTGGAATATTCGTTTCCAAACCACAAAGAACTGTCTTCTCTGCAGCATCCTTTCATTTTTTTGTTAATGCACTAAGGTAGCACAGGTCATGGTCCTAAACAAGCAGAACAGTTGCTTCTATTTGGCAGAAAGGATGTCAGAAGGGCTGTGGAGTAAGTCAGACTAAGCAGCAGATTAGGTGAAGGGCGATCTCTTTCACATCTGAATCCTCAAAAACAATTTCATAATCAACTTAGAAAGAAGCAGTTGAGAGAATAATTTTTGGAGGACTATCAGCCATTCCCAGTTACCCTGCCAGCTACTAACACTGCGTATTACCAGTCTATCTGCTAGACAAATTGTATGCTGTTAGTATAGCTAAGGAATACGGTCTGTTGCTAACAGCACGCTTATTTGCACTTTGAGTTTAGATGGAAAAATTACTGGGGATGCTCTGAACCAAGTATGTCCATCCTGCTGGCCACACAAGAATCATACAGGCAGGAGGGGTTGTGGGAATTCACTGATCCACTTTTTTTAAAAGCCTCAAAGAAGTGGTTATCAGCTTCTGAAAAAAACACCCACACAAGTACAACTGCACTGTATTATGCCCGTGTCACTGTTTCTCATACCTAGATCTCAGACTATTTATCAGAAGTAGCCACAGTCATTGCCCTATTACATAGGTTAATCTGCATCAGAGGTTTCATGACTTACCCCAATCACTTAGCAGTCCAGAGAAAGCAAGAGCCCCCATGCTTTTAGTCTACAAAGCTGGCCATCCTGCTTTAATATGCCAAATGCCACAGAAAAAGGAGCAAAAGAGGGCCAGGGGAAGGCTGTTCCACACCATATCAAAGTATTTAACACTAAGTCACATGTCAGAAGACTAAAAGACACTTTTCACTCTATGGCATCTACAGTAATAATCTCTATGCAGTTTCTAAAAAGCACACTATTTCTACTCACTGAAAGTCTCATAAAGTATTTCTAATTCACTATTCTAAGGCAGCAGAAGTGTTGTATCCAGTGAAGAATAATTTTGCATCAAATATATTTTTTGGCATTGCAGTTTCGCTTAAATAGTTTAGACTGCATTTCTCAGAATTGGCATATCAAAATACTCCTTTTGCATCAGGCTGATGGAAACAGAAAACTGAAAAGTTCACAAATACTTCCTTTCGATGCTCAGAGGTTGTCTGCTTAGAATAGTTTCCAATTATAGGGCTTGACTATGGAGCACAGCAGAGGGCCTAAAGCTAAATAAAAAGCATAGCATCATGAAGTTTAAGATTCATGCTTATATGGAAGAACGTAAGCAAGTAGGTGGTGTGGTGGATTCCTGGCCAGCAACTAAGCACCTACAAGCCACTTGTCCTCTCCCATCCACCCCAGCGGGTTAAGGGAGAGAACTGAAAAGCAAAAGCAAAAAAACCTCATGGGTCGAGGTAAAGACAGTTTAATAAGTGAACGGAAAGAAAAAAAGTGATGCAAAAGCAATCACTTACTACCTTCCACCAGCAGAACTGTATCCAACCAGTCTCCACACAACAGCTACTTCCCCCCAACACACACAATTTATTGCTGAGCACGATATTATATGGTATGGAATATCTCTTTGGCCAGTTTGGGTCAGCTGTGCCAGCTGTGTACCTTCTCAGCCTCTTGCTGACCCCAGAAACAGAGAAGGCCTTAACACTGTGCAGACTTCATTCAGCAATAGCTAAACATTGATGTGTTATCAACACTGCTTTGGTCAGCAGTCTAACACACAGCACCATATATGGGCTGCTATGAAGAACATCATTAACTCCATCCCAACCAGCCCCAGTACAGGTGGGTGACATACCTTTCATTAGAAGCATACCACAACCTGCAGAAGGCTGTTTTAAAGAGTTACTGTCTTGCAGCATGGAAGAATGTATCTTTATGGGTAGCTACAGTTCATCTAACTACTTGAATGTGGAATTTATTTTCCAGTCCCTCAGTTTTAACAAAAAATAAAACCACCTTTGCCAATAACAGAAGTTACCTATTTCTCCATTTTCCATGGCTCTGATATCTGGTCTTAGCCGGCAGTCAGTTTTGGGAATGACACTCTCCATATCTTTGTCCAACTCATTCAAAGCCATAGCAAAGCTAGTAAAATTATACATCTGAAATTCAGAGACAAAGATAAAAGGTGACTTTACGATGTCTCTAGCAGGCTAGTCTTAATACACACAAAAGCTGCTATCTAAAAACAAATATCCAAGTGCTTTTTTATTATTTAATCATTCAAGATAGGAATACTCAAGATACCAGCAAAACTGCACTGTCAGGCAGTGTAGGTGATCCTTGGTGTTTCTGTTTAAGCAGGCCAGCATCCAATTACTCAGTGCACTATTTCTCTCTTATCTTCTTTTTCCAGTCCTGCTGGTATTTTCCCTATCTCTGTAGCGAGATTTCCCCCTTGATTAACCCACTGAGGGCACCTTTTCTTGTTCCAATTCTTTGTCTTTCCAGCTGCACACATACCCTTGTATCCCACCCACTGGCTCTCCAGCTCCACAGCCCTTCACACACCAACTCATGCTACGCAGCCTTTGCAAACATCTCCTAGGAAGCGTCTGTCCTCTAATAAAGCCCTTCAGAAGAGATTTCTCACAAGGTAGGTGCCTCAGTGGGAGGAGCAGGGTGGAGAGAAGAGGTAGGGAAAGCCCCCATACTGCTAGCTACATGAAGCGTCCCATTTTCCAGCGAAATTCTGCTAACTCTAGAGTCATGCCTGTGGCAGTTATCCCTCCAACCCTACATTACAGAGTTACAATTGTAGTGGGAAAGTTTGTTGCAATAAACAGGCAAATCCAGACTTGTTAATGAAAAAGACAACAAATGGATTTGCTTTGTGTTGAACATGCAGAATAACAAGATAGCACACGCTTTCAATAAGCAGAAGCATAGCTGACCTGTGCTGAATTTGGAGGTCTTGGAGTTATCTTCCATAGCAAAATACTTCCAGGAATAACATAGACACTCTCAGAATCTGGCAACGGCATCTCATCTGGTTCCTCAGTATTGCCCACCTAAAGGCAGCACACAAAGAAAAGAGAAGGAGTTCTTTGGAGTCATAGATCATTTACACTTATTCATTCCATCACTGGAACTTACATAAAATTATTTCCTTGACCAAAAGTAAATAATTTCAGCAACAAAAAGACTTTTCCAGATGTTTGTCAAGAAGGATAATGGCATTAACATACCATACATACTCCCAATTCCCTCCCAATGGAAGACTACCCACAGTTTCTTCCATCAACATCTTCGTAGATATAATCTGGATGTTCAAGTGTTAAGAAATGTCAATTTTTCCACCCCAGAGATGTCCCGTTTCCTCAAACACAAGCATTTCCATGCCTGATATTTAACTCCATTACTGCTTCATTAAAGTTGAAGAACAGAAGTCACATTCCTCATCCTTCCACATCAAAGAAACGCCAGCACATAACGCAAATGCTGTCTTCAGTTTGTGCACAACAGAAAGCCCTATGCTACTGCTCTTTGCTCAGAGGAACCTTCCTTTCCATTGACCGCCACACTACTAAAATGGCAAACTGCAAATGTTAAAACAAATATCCTAGATTAGCTACTTCTTCTGGGAAGGGTATCCTATGAAGGCTGACATATACAGCCTGAGGCAGCTGCAGCCACAGCACTGTGAAATGGTTTTCCCAGAAAGACTCCACCCAGGGTTACTAGGGCAGCAGAGCATAACTGGTGGTCACAGAGTATACGTGACCTGAACTAGTTCTAAACCATCACCCTTTTTACACACATCTTTAAAGCAAGCTGGTGTCCAACGCTGCTGACATCAATTCCGCCACACAAGCATATGTTACAATACTGAACTAAAGCCAGCTAGACAATGAATACGTCTCTCCCAAGAAAACTCGGTGTCACTATCACAGCTAAAAACAGCAGCACATTTCAGAGACCACTGAAGAGTAAACCACAGGGAAGTGGTTGAGTCTCCATCCCTGGAGGTATTTAAAAGAAGGGCAGACGTGGTGCTCGAGGACATGGTTTAGTGGTGGACTTGGCAGTGATAGGTTAACGGTTGGACTCGATGATCTTAAGGGTCTTTTCCAACCTTAACGATTCTATGATTCTATGATTCTAAAGCTGAACTTAAAGGCAACTAATACTTTAAATACTTTGGCTACATGCCAACAGCTTTAATCCTGCTGCTAATAAGCTTTGCTCTCTAATAGCTGCGCCAGATAATACAGACTGATGTTTTAGTGCAAAAAAAAATCCAGTACCCAAACTGGACTCAGTTGTCCTCTGAGATGATTCACGTGTTAAGCCTCCAAGAAAATTAGGAGGTATCAAGGATTCTGTTTCACTGTGGAGCACTTGGGTACAGTGCTTTTAATAACGAACAGGTTGCAAAGTAACCAGAACAACATGCAGACCAGGTTCAGCCCCTCAGCTATTAGGAAGATAAACAGGGCTTTTAGCTGACTACATCTGAACTGTGCTGGCAACCTGCCATTCTGTCCTTTAAAGGACACTGATCAATCTTTCAGAAATCAGGAATTTGAAGCAGAATAGATCAGAAAGATATCCTTGTATTAAAACAAGACACTTCAATACCAGACTGCCAAACTCCAAACCAACTTTTACAGAAAGGCTACAATACACACCGCAATTTGTGCCTTGTTGGATACATAATCTCAAAAATGTCATAAGAATTACAAAGAACTAGGTAAAAAGTGGATTTTCATGTGCTCTTGCCACAATGATCCATATATTATGCTCAGCAGTAATCAACCTCCCAGTATATTGCTAGGAGGGCAGTAACAGACTTTGCCAAAGCAAGACCTCTGATGTCTGTAAACGAGGCACGTGTGAGGGCAGTTGCTGTTGCCTTACATTATGCTCTTCCATATATTTGCACTGAAAATTCTGCACGAAATGCTTTATCTTGATTAAAAAAGGCTCTAGTCCATTCAGAGCAGAATAATCCTGGTCTAGACCCGGTCTACTATAACTCTTCTGATGTTGGTAAAATCTCACCTTTGCATACATGAAGGTTTGTCTGGCCCTCTGCAAAATTATTTTTCCTTGAGTTTTATCCCTATAAAAATCAAAGGGAATCAGGGGAAAATCTGGGGCAATTTGCAAAAGGACTTGCATCCAAGTAGGTCCCCTAAAGGGAGACAGAAGTGATTCTTCATTAGTAGCAACACAGCACGAAGGAATAACTGGAAAACAACTAAATAAACCTGAAAATGTAAATTAGGAGGAGTCTGAAACACCATGTGCTTTCATGCCTGAATGAATCCTTCACTACCATGAAGGGACAAACCACATCCAGACTTGGCTCACCTAGATGCTAAAAAATCATAAACAAAATCAACTCCTCAAACACAAGGGGGCAGTGGGAACACATCTTCAACAAAGTCTGCCTGATTCATAGCGTGCATTACAAAGCTTTCAGTTTTCTACACAGAAATAGTTCTATTAAATGAGTAGAAAAAGCATGCTTTTCTCGAGTCAGAGGAACATTGCAGCTTGAGATTTATGCAATAGGATGCTTCTTTTTGAAGTGCAAAGCAAGGATCATCTTAGGCATTGTCAGAAAATGCAAAGTGGTAGCTGAACAAACGCACAGGGTATGTTTTTCTTTCTTCCTTCTCCCTAGAGCTCACAGGGTCAGACTCGAAGAGAAGCAATAATCCCCAGTGCTTTAAGCACTCTACTGATGACAAGCACTGGAGCAATCTCAGATACAGCAACAATCTGAACCTGCACAGGAACTACCGCTTTCAGAGTTCTCTGTCTCTTTTTTCTTAAGTATAAAAACTACCCACACCCAAACCAACAAAAAAAATCTGGCTTCAGTCACCAAAGGGTAACAATCCCTGTTTTAAGCTACTATGTGAGTGGTTGTTCTTCATCAAGCTGTATACTGTCACCATATGTATGTTCACCTTAAACAATGAGCATACTGCTGACCAGAAATCTGGAAGAATTAAGAATGAGTTTTTTTTCCCAGAAGAAAAAAAATGCAATTGGGGGGGGGGAAGCAAGCATTTCTATGGTTGTGAAAATTTAATAAAAAGCAATACAAAAATTCCTTGTAAAAGCTGGAAAATATGATCCTCTACCAAGATAAGAAACTAGTCTATCCTGCCTCTAAGAGTCCAAATCCTCCTATTAGAATATAAATGTTATCATATATGATCAGAACCATGGTCTAACTAATGGATATCTATTTCCTCCATGTGACTTGGGAGGAAGAGGCAGGTAATGAACCAGCCACTACTTAGATCACTCCAAGTTTTGGGAAGTTTGAATACAAATCCTTGAGAGAGAAAGCATTTTATCCCTTAATGCTGGTACTCATCCAATCCATTTTGTATCTTACTAGGAAAGCGAGAATAAGTGAAAAGAAGTCTTAATGCTCTTAAATACTACTAAAATATTTAGCTGTCTTATCATGCTTTTGAGATACCACGTCTTTACGTGATTAATACCTGTTTACCGCTTTTCTTCTCTTCTGCATTCTTCTTGTCATTTTTTTTGTAAGCTTCGAACGTAGCTGGGTCAACACTGTACAAACACTCAGTCCACTTCCCATACAGCGCACAAAGTTTCTTTTTGCTGTTAAAAAAAAGACCAAATTTACAAAGGAGCTTAAAGAGATTTATTACATCATTTCAGACAAAAATATTTGAAAGAAGAACTTTTGAGAGCAACTCTTAAAGCTCCATTATTGGTGCTGCACAATTCCTAACCTTGCTGTTGCAGGTTCATGCCCTTGACAGACTAAGTTAAAGGCATTCAGTTCTACAGCTCCCGTCAGAAACAGAGGGCAGCCATTTGTTTCCTGTCAGGAACGAAGCTGTTACCTTTTGTCCTGAATGTAGCCTTCAACTTTGTGCAACTCCTTCCCAAAGAGGCCGCAGGGCTTGAAGCTTAGTACACACTTCTCACCAGTTCTAAAGGCAGAACAAGAGGGCACTAATTACTTCCAAATACTTTCCCTCTTCAAACTTGCAGCAAATGAAAGGACTCACACTCTTAACTTACTTATGGTTAGTTATTTCCACATTTCCATACTGCTCAATCCAAAGTTTGCCCACAATAATGTTATGCACACAGCACGTAGGATTTGTCCACGTGTAGGCTTCATTGTGTCTAAGGGAGGGGAATGAAAATTAAAATACGTTATCTTTGTACTGGATGACACTCCTGCAACAAGCCACCATCTATAAATCGCACCAAGTCTTGAAATGGACACGGCAATAAGTCAGGAAACTCAAGAAGTTTATTAACGTATTGCTACTGATTTTATCAATTCCTTGAAACAACCACTTCAGTGCAGTCACTGTTAGCACTGAAGGCCATGAGGAAAGCCGACAGGACTCAAGCGTGCTAGCGTTAGTAGGACCAACATCCAGTTATCTGCAGAACATACAAATACAAGCCCCAACTACTGCTACTATTAGTATGCTGTATATTAGGAGAAACGATAGCAGTTCCTTTCATCTTCTCACCCCCTCCTCCCCCCAAAGCGATCTGCCACCAAACATTAGGATGTGGGTGTTAGACATGCCCGTCCTAAGCCATGAAACACTAATGCACACCAATCATCATGGATGGGGCCACTGTGCCTATGCAATTATTACTTATCAACTTACTCAAGAAGCTCCAAAGTCATTGTGCCTTTTGGTTCTGCTTCCACGCTCTTGCCCCAGAATTTGAGTTTAGGATAAATTGACCCATGAAACACAAAATCATTATTTAAACCTTCAGCATAGAAAGCACTGATTGGTGGATGATGGCTAACTTGCTCTGAGAGAAGTCTAAATCCAAGATCATCCCTGCAAAATAAAGATAACCGAAAGCATGTATCTACATATCAAGTGCAGTGAAGTTGCAGTTTTTTTCCCCGGGGTGAAACAGATAGTTGGACCCATGCATAGTTGCTGTACTCAGTGCAAGAGTCAGTTAAAACCCTAGGATAAAACAAAAAGATAGACCAACTAATACACAGAACATCCTCATTCTAAATAACTGAGGACATAACCTAAAAAGGTAACAAGAACTACCACATCTGATCAGCCAATATATTTACTTTTGATAGTGACCTCTTTCTTAAACTTTTGCATAAACAATAGGCCAAAACCTCACCTGACAGAAAAATCTGCCGTAAGTGCAGCTGCACACTAGGAGGCTAACATTGCCTATTTGTATTCTGGACACTTACATAATGAATATTACAATTCTAACACCTCCCTTATGTACCATGCATCTTTTCTTTCAGAAGGTTTCAGAAAAAAAAGTCATTTTTGCAAATAAAACTTGGTGTTAAACCTGGCAAATTGCATTTGCCTGCTCTGAGTTGAAAAGTTAAGTAGTTTCCCTTCACTGGGAGGTGCATTGCTGAACACCAACATGCATTGCAAGAGCCTCCAGCAGCTGCTAGGAGAATGGGTGGAATCTTACAAGCCGAAGAGGAGTCTGCAAGCCACCTGACGAGTCTAATGAAACATCAGTTACACAGAATACCACTCTCCACTCTTCAGTGCATTTTCTGTTCATTACCTGATCAATTCATATGTCTCTCCAAGCAATGGGTTGAATGGCTTCCCTGTACGTTCCCACTGTGAGGCTACAGCAGACACAGCAAATGCAGCAACACACTATTCAAAAGAGTAAAAGTACACAGCTGATCTCCTAGATTCTAGTCTTTATCAAGTATCAACAGCAGCCATGGTATTACAGAATGATTCTTCTGAAATAGCTTAGCAAAGTTCTGTTTGCAAGGCAGAGGAATAAACAGTTTTCATCAAAAGGCTAAAAAAGCAAGCCTTAGGAAAAGCAAAACATTCTCCTAAATAAGCAAAACCAGTTAATGAATAAGAGAATCCAACATGAAGCAAATTACAGGAGTTCCTCCTATAATGAGACTATCTGTGAAGAAAAAAACCCCAACGCATTCATCAAGAGCTAACACGAATTACCACACCCAAAGTACCTGCATTCGCTCAGTTGTGCTGGAAAGTGAGCTGGCTTTGTGGATGAGGTATGTATGCTCCATATATTCTGTAAGTCGCTGTAGAAAGCTCAGTGGCTCATTGAATATAACGGGCATTGTGATCTTCGACAACTCCTGATGCACAAATGAAATTCGTGTTAGAAACCAAATGATTAGATACACTGACCTGCAGTAACCCAAGTGTAATTGGCTTATCACAAAAATAAATTATGCTCTTAGTGCTAATGCAATGTGCTTGACCTGGCTCCACTAATGCTGAAAGGAAACAACCCTGTACATCCCTTATGAGCTTGATAAGCCTATCTGTGTTGACGTTAAGGCTACTTTTAAAACAAAAAGAAAACCAAACATCAAACAAACAAACTTCCTATCAACAAATGCATTAAAAAGGTGAGATGAAACAATGGAATGAAGTATTAAGAACCCTTTTAAAGACTAAGTTATTTATTACTCTTAAAATAGATATAGGCCATCTAATTACTTAAACATATTATCTTTTTTGGAGGCAGGTGGGGGGGAGAAGGATGAGAAAGGACAGGGAGACATGGCAGCACAGGAGTAAAAACAGAGATTCTGTATTCTGAAGAAAAAAGGAATTTTTGTAACAAGAATAAAAATTTAAAAGAAGTCCTACAGTTTTGATGCTGTTTCTCTTTCCCATTTTAAAAAGCATGCCCTCTGAATGCGTAACATAGCAATGTTTTAAATTGCCCGCAGCAGCAAATTAAAAGCATATAGTATGACCATTGGCAATGTCCTCAGTAAACAGCACTGTTCTTAACCATAATAGCAGCAGCTGGGACTAACAGCTTTGGCAGACACTTTGGTACAATCCACTCCAAGTTCTGCTCTCCCCTGCCCCCCAAACCGCAACTTCTGTACAGCAATTTCTGCAAAGCAGAATTAAGACCTTTGTGGATTTTTTTCCGCTAAAGCCACTGTGAGAAGCCTTGGATGCTGCACAACAACTCAGGAGACTTGGAGCTGCTGCTAAGAGGCATTCCCCAGCATTTCCACATCTCATTGCTTGGTGCTGTTTCTAACTACAGCAAGGGGAGGAGGAGAAAACAACAGCGACTAAACACACACGTACCCTTAGGCTACTGTTACAGGCTGACAGAGGTTTATCAGCAGTAAGTACTTCCAGCCTACTGCAGGATCTAACGGAGAGAAGAACTCTTCTCAATTAACCCTTAGCTGGAAGCAGATTATGTGCCAGCCAGCCAACCTCTGAGCTGGCCACCATCTGGCCACTAGCACCATGGGCGGGGGGAAGACTGAGATATTAAGGGGAAGGGAAAAGAGCAAAATTAAAGTAGTTGTTTGTTTGGTTTGGTTTTTTCACAGTCGAAGTAAAAATTTTTTGCTTCCACAAGGTACTTTAAGGGTTAAAATCAAGAGAAAATGCTTTTACTGAAGGAATATTGCTCTGACCAAGTCTTACCTTCTCGAGCTGTGAAAGCAAATAAAGCATAAGCAGCAAATTAAAAAAAAAAAAAAAAAAAAAAAAAAAATCCCTCTCCCCAACAAGTTTTCATTTGGGCCTCAAATGAAACAATCGCTTCACATCTTGTGTCACAGCTTTCTGATTACCTACCATTCCAATGCATTTTCTTAAGATACTCCAGATACTGAAGTCATTTCTGGAAAACATTGGAGATGGCAAGCTTGTTCTGTGGAACGGAACAGGGAAGAAAGCAGAAGTAAGAAAAGTTTTCCATTACTAACCATGACTAAGAAACCCAAATACTCTTTTTTTGAAAGTAACAGTTTTCCAATTTTTAAGTTAAAAACTAAGGGGGAAACGACAGTGCTACTTTGAAGCACTTAAACTGTTTCACCTGCACAGAAACCTGAATTTCTCCAAAACCCAGAACCATTCCCTTCATTTTGCATAAGAGCAGTGGAAGAGAATTTCTACATCAGTTATCAGAACAATGTTTTCACAATGGCACTGTTAAGATATTTAGTTGTGTCTTTGTGAGAAGAAGTAAGTTCTTTCCGAGTAGGTACACAGGTATGTTCACTATGTTTGAACAGATCTGAGGGTTAAACAGTGGGTTGTTGGGTTTTTTTGCTAGTCACCTGTATACTGACAATGAAGGGCCATGACATTTATTGCCTATATCAAAATCAGCCCTCAGGAACAACAGAAAAAGCAGCATAATTAAAGAACAGAAAACCCAGCAGCCTGTTCTACAGGGGGCTGACATATCCTGAAGCAAGCCTTAAACATATTTTCAAGACCAACATTTAGGCTGTGTAATATCGCCTGTATTTCTCAGCTTTACGAGAAATCAGGCACAGATTTTGTTCAGTTTTCTTGACCAGCTCAAATATTAATCCAATTTACCTATACAAAGATATAAATATATGACAAAGCCCTTTGTCCACAATAATACTAAAACTCATGTTTGGATCATGAAGCTATTACCAATGAGAAAAATTCTCAATAGATAAGCATTACCTACAGCTCACTCAAACTGCATGAACTATTTGAGTTTCAAAGTTTAGTTAACTCTGTCTAAATGATCGTGTTGCCCTCCTAACCAAGAAGGTCTTGTCTCCCCTCAAAGTAGCTAAAGCAATATCTTTTTTAGAGAGTGTGAACAGGCTGTAGCTGCCTCCTCCACCCCCCTTTCCTGATAAACAGAAACATCTCCAAACAAAAAAAAAAGCAAACAAACAAACAACTCTCTTCAGGCTAAGTTGTTAGTTTCAGTAGCTCTACTTGCTGTGTTACCTCCCATACTTATCTGATACTGAAACACCTTTACCAAGACTGATGTTATTTCAGAAAGAACAAAACCAAAAAATGCTCCTTAAAATACAAAAAGCCGCATCCAATCAAAAACCCAGTCATATGTCTGAACTCCTCACAGTACCAAATTATGTTTTCTTAGCAAGTAGCTAACAGCCTAACACTGACTTGTTTTACTCAGCTCCCATGCAGGGGATGAGTGGGTAGGAGGATTTAATTGACCAACATGATATCACTCATTCCCTATTCTGATTTTCTACTGATGCAAAAATATTTCATGAAACAGCTCATTTTGTATAATATTAAGTATAAAATACTTCTGTGGATGCTTTGATACAAACGTCCAGGAGAGGACAGTGTCCACCAAGTATTCAGCCTTATCTTCATTTGTAGTGTTTACTTATTTTTTTCTACGTATTCTTTAATGAAGGCAGTTAGCAGAGCAGGTATTTGTGTTTAAGTAAGCCCTTCTGCATATAAAACACACTCATGTGCCTCTGGTTTGCTGAAGTATACACAGGGATTGCTTTCCTTACATATTAAAACTTACATTTTCATTAAAGTTAACCTCCATTCAATTTGCTTAATTACTTGAAAGTTGGCATTCAGTTTCAGCCATTCATCCATACTTCTTACATATATCAGCCAACCCTGATATGGGATTCAGTTCTTTTCTCCATATAACACACACATACTGAAGAAACAAAGTAGTCTTAAGCCACCAAGAAAGATCCCAGGGACAAGTAAGGACACGTGGAAAAACGACAGGCAGCCAAGACATGAGGCCTACTAACCTTGACACACTCACTGTGATTAAGGGAAAGGGTTGTGAATGCAAAAATTTCCTTCCAGATGTCAATTTTAGAAACAACTCAGGAAGTTAATTTTAGCTTTAACTGACAAAAACATCTGCTAGAATTTCTGTGCAGTAGAACAGATAAGATGCATTCAAGATCACTCATTTAAACAAAAACACTTGTTTGAAGCATTATCTATAGTAGATCAGCTACTACAGGAATCTTGTGGGGAAGAAGGTATATGGTGTGAAAAAGGCGTGTTTAGCTTGCTCTTCATGTAAACCTGATCAAATAACCTCCTGGCTCCCAAAAAGCCAAACACAAACACATTTGCATTCTGAAAGGCCCTCCATGGGGGGACCAAAGGGAAAGCTGACTACAAAAACTCAGCAATAAGAGGGAAACAGCAGTGATAAATGCATGTTAAATGTTGACAGGTATTACAGAACATTTTTGTGCAAGGATTGGGGGGTGGGTGGAGTTGGTTGGTCGTTTCCTTTTTTTTTTTTTAAAAAGTTTGGCTCAGATTAAATATTTCCCTCTTAAAAAGAAGTGATTTGAATGCTTCCAGATTTAATGTATTGTTCTCCTATCTCTAAAATCCTCTTCCAAAAAGTTTCCAAAATTTTAAGTCCACTCTCAAATCAACCTAAACCACAAGAAGTCACGCCGCCTACATTCTTTCAAACACTCTATGAACAATCAGTAGGATGCAAACTACATTTAAAAAAGCAGAACAAGACAGCAGATTATAAGTGGCACTTGCTTCACCTATCTATATATGTACATCTCAACACTTTTAATTCCTTGGAACCAACAGATTTATTCGTACATCTCCAAAACCAAAACACCCCCACACCCCCCATCAAAAACCGACCTCCACCTCCCTGTGCAAAACCCTCACCACTCAAATAAGAGAGGCAGATTAGAACTCAGGTTTTCTACATGAAGGTAGGAAAGAGTCTTATTTATACTGACTGCTAAACAGTGCTAGGTAGTCTCAACCCAAATGCAGCTGCAGATCCTCCATTCATCTGAGAAACTACAGGAAGGTATCAAGATTTTATGCAAAAGAAATTAATCTCATCTATTCTCTATGTGACTTGTTTACATGTGCTTAACATAAACAGAAGTTAAACAAAAAAGTTATAGCAAACCCAAGGGTTTAAGGATGGAATTAAGTGCTGTCAAAACATTCTGACCCCCTCACTTTGCACAGCATCAAGAAGTTAAGGTTTCTGCTCTGAAAAGTACATAGGTTGCATCACAGACAACACGTATTTGACCACATGCCCTCTAACGAGCCCCAAAACCAAGAGAGGTACAAACTGGAGCCAGCAGCTCCAGGCAGGTAACAGTTCTGAAGTCAGAACTGCAATCAGACACAGCACACATATCCCGTACCAGGCCAAACATCACTGCTACCAAGAGCCTCAGAAACGAGGCTAGAAACACCACAAAACTCCCATTCCCCTGGGAAGGTTCTCTTGGAGGTAAGATTTAAATTGGCTAAGCTCTGGGGAGAAACAGTTTGCATCAATACATTTGTGGACAAATCCCAATGCGTCACCAAGGTGCCAGGTAAAAAAGCTTGACATTACAGCTCAACCTATATGTGCTCTATAGCCATTTAGTCACATAAAATATGACCATACATTCTTATCTATACGCAAAACATGCTTCCTCTTTTTTTTAGCAGTAAATTATTAGCCAGCCAATTCGTGCACTCATTTTATTCCAACATCCTGTACTCTCTTTACTACTAAAAGACACGCAACTCACGAGAAACAACTTACGCAGGAGTACTTGTTTATTACTCTTCATTCCCCCTTATAAAACCAGCAGATCTTAAATGCTCCTCCAGTCACCTGCTCCCCACAGTTTTGACAACATAGTGCAGCGTTACAGAAACTTGCCAAGTTATTTCTTTTTTATAGTAAACAGAAGATCAATTTCTGTTAAAACTCTTCATGTCAACATGCATCATCATTTTCATGTTGATCATGAATTGCCTCATTTCTCCTCATTGTTTCCAAGGCAATGAATGTCCACCTTCACCTAGTGCTTCTCCCCCACCCCTGAACTTCCTGCTCTAATTAGGAAAGGCAATTAGCCAAGGCCATAAATACCACCCTTGCTAACAGCACAAGAGTGCAAAGCAACATGCTTAGTCAGCTGCTTTATATTACCTTCCCAAACCACCCTGTTGCTCCACCCAAGCCCTCATTTGCCTTAGTCTTTGCCTAGTATGGGAGGGATATACATGCAGAGGTTGAACCTTGAAACATCGCGTCTCTGACGTTACCACATACTTCAGCAGCCACTGCAACTTAACTATTTAATTTACCAAGTAATTAAAGCATATCTTGCTTGCGTCTGTAAAATTAAATATGAATTTCCCGGGTTTACAGAAATCTGGTGTCCCCATCATCATTCCCCACACTCAAAACACTTCCAGAGTAGTCTTTCTGAAACACACTGAAGTCTGGCTTGATCAGTAGCACAAACATTATATTGCCCCTTCACTGAAACTGGAGAATAGTGGTGTCTATTACATCTCATTAACTCCAGACCTATTGTCCTCCTTTATTGGAAAGGAAACAAACAAAAATGGATCATTTGACAACACAAAATAAGCACCTAAAACATAGATGAGACTTTTAGAATAAGACTCCCTTTGTTCACATTTGAGTTTCTGATGCCAGGCTAGCAATATTTTTCATTCATTCCTGATACCAATAGAAGGATCAAATGACTGGAAATTAAAGAGGCAATAGGAGGCAAAGGGTATTAAAGATACATGAAGGAATTAAAATCCACATAGATTTCAGTAAGATCTATTAAAAAATAAGCGTGTCCATTTTTACATAGCACATTTTATTTTATTTTTACTTATTCAGATTTGATCACCAAAAAGCAAGATGCAAAGGAGCACACTAGACTTGGAAAAATATTCTTTATAAAATCATAGCACAATCAACAACTTATCAATCATCCCTAACAAAGTTTTAAAAGTTTTCACAGCTTTTCAGAGATTCCTGTGGTCTTTTACTCGCCATTAATGCATATTATAATACGTGAAGACCAGGCAACATCCTACCTGTGTTTTTTGATTCCGTTAGACAGCGACTCCCCACTGCCACAAACCTTCTCTTCAGACATGCTTGAAGTTATTGTATCTTTTGAATCCATGCTGTCCTCTAATGAGTAGGCTGTTGTTGTTTCAAACCCACTTAATGATTTTTCAGATTCTGAATCTGCAAAAGAGCAGATGCATGTTAATGAATCTACAGCCTGTGCTAGACTTCAGTCACTAACAGATCTTCCCTCTTTGTACAAAACTGAAACCTAAGTAGGCTACTGTGTCCTGATCACAGTATCCATTTGGTAAGTAACTAGTACTGCCATGGACCGCTGCAGCTCTGTATCTAGGTACAGACTAAAGAGATTGCCAGATAAGCATGAACACAGTCGATTAAAAATTCTCTATCAAACAGAGCCAAAATCTGACATTTTTATTAAATTGAAGCTACTATGACTTGCTTAGGACAAGTGACAGTGTCATGTAGATGCCAGTATCTTACCTAACTAAATACCAGCTACCTCAACATTCAAGTATTGACTCCTCCTATGTAAGACTTCCGTTTGGTCTAAACTCTTATGCACTCTGTGCTGTTCAGCAACCTTCACTTCCCAACTCACTGAACAAGTATCAAAGAAGAAAAGGAGGTATCGTACGTGGTGGATTACATTAGCCACGTAAGTCCCAGCAAAGTCTAAATGATAAGCTCACCAATCAATAAGATAAACTTTGTACTCTGGAAGGTAGGTTAATAGTACAATCCACACCACACCTACAACTAAAACCAACATCAACAACACCACCTTATTTCCAACTAGTGTTTTGGTCAGGTAGTGCTTGACCAGTTCTGGAGAAGAAACAGTCTTGCCCCAAATCACAAAGTAAAAATTTCCTGGCAAAAGGCTGTGTTTTTGTTTCATGGGTTTTTTTTTCAAGCTTGACAAGGTTGTCAAAAGATTATCCAATTGCAAGTTCCAAGAAGCAATGGAACCACTCAAGATAAGTAAAGATGCACCAATTTCTACCCCATTTGGGAAATCCTTTAGCAGAAACCAGGTACAACACTGAATGGTAAACAGCTTAATGCAAGCCTTGCTTTGAAAAAAAGTGAACCCAAAGTGTAGTAGACACCATTCCTGCTATGTACTTTTTTCAGCATATGCTACTGCTCTTGGCTGCAAATACCCAGAGAAATAATTGCAAGATTAGTCATTCTCTCACACACTGATTCTAATTCAAAACTAGTAATCAAAACCTGCTGAAGTAGTAGTCTATCCAAAAGAATATCTCAGTCACAGCTGTCCATTGCCAGGTGCCTTCTTGTTTTCTCTTAAAAGATGATGCCAGTAGCTTCTCCAGAACACATAAATTATATGTTGCTTTAGTGAAGGTGACAGTGACAAGAGGACTTTCTACTACATCCAGATTACAGAAGGGTCAAGAACAGGACAAAATCCTGACAAATGGATGGGCTGTGCCACAAGGTTTCCATCCTCTCTAGAGAGAGTGAGATCTAGAAGCATAAAGGAGATCTTTGCTTTCATTAAAAACATCTATCCCTATCCTCATCAAGACAGTACTGAAATTAAGCTAGTTGCTAGGGAATGAAAAGAACTGCCAGCTGGTGCTGAGGATATGTTAAAAAAGTGGACTGGCACTCCAGAGAATCTTCTCACAAGCTTCCCCAAATTTGTCAGTCTAGTTCTGTGCCAAATTATGATATAACATATCAAAGCATTAGTTTGGTGGGTACTGTATATAACAAGTAGGATAAGAAGAAGCATTTTTACTTGTGGACAAGTCTGTTACATAAAATGCAGATTTCTCCAGAGACCCTAAGTCCAGGTAGCCAGGAAACCACTGTTGCATATCCAAATATCACAGAGGAAGAGACACTCTAGCAGTGTACCACTGCTTGGTGGTACATCAACTTGGGCCTTGGCATCCTGACCACATGACAAGCTATAAATCCCTTCAAGGTAAGTATTCCACCTCTCTATTGAAAGACCTGCTCAACTGTGCCAACAGTTATCGTGACAAAAAAAGCATGAAGCAAACCCTGTAACATAAAGCAAAGAGTCCGCCTCCTGTAAGGCTCCTTTCTTCTTCTGCACCATCTGGGACTGCCTTGTTTTCAGGCAAGCGTCACAACACACAATTTCCTCAATTTGAGTCACTGCAACAGACCTAGGACTCCAGAGGTGTAAAGGGAAGAATAGGTAAGCTTCCCCAGAACTGCTGACCCCTGTCTGATATGCTTGTCAGTATAACAAGGATTTTTAAGCACTACGCATGATCAGTTCTCCTAATGCTGGCCTTACAGTGCTGAGAGACAATTATGCTGGACTGAGCTCAGCACCTGCAAACCTCTCCAGAGCTGCAGACACTGCCCAGCCAACCTTCTCCAGGGCACACGCCTTCCTTAGTACAACCAGATCATGCTATACAATAAAGAACAGTAGAAGAATGGAACCAGACACTGTTACAAGAAATTGGTCTCTAAAGCCATCTCTCCCATTTTCCTGAGAAATGGCTCTCATTGAGAAAGTATGTCTACAACACCTCCTGCCATCAAAGATATCAATCTCCAATCCCTAAACCTCAGCTACCTCCTTTGACCAAAGGAGCTTAACAAGCCTTGAGAGTTTGTTTAGGTGTCAGAGTGAACAAGCCTAGTATTGTATTGCAAGCACAGATCAACAGGCAACTCAAACTGAGCTTTTCCCTGTGTACTTGCAGCTAACTCTTTTCTGAATTAAGATTTGCATACTCCCCCGTCACTGCAAAAAAAGATTTATATTCACAAGTTGCTACAGAGCAGCTGTCAAACAGATGACTAGGAGAAAATGAGATTTTTTTCTCTATTGAACTTAACGGGGTGTGGGCTGAGGAGCGGGGAGAAGGAATAAGAGTCCCTGTTCAGAAGCCAAAATTTTTAAGTGATCTTTGAGACAAGACCAGGCTGACTAGGAAGCACTCTAGCTCATGAAACCTGAAGTGTCAGGGTAACAGTAAAAACACCAGCTACATTTTGCAAGAGTGGGAGAGCACAGGAAAACAGCAGAAGCAATGACAGAAACTTAACTCAAGGGAAGTTCATCTCCTATTGCAACAACTGGTAAGTCTTCAGTTCCAGATAGAAAAGTTTGGCCAAAATATTTGATTAATAAATACACCTGAGAAAGGTAGTGTTTAACCATTGGCAAGGCTGGGTTTTAGTTCTGACCAGGTGTTTCCCATCCCTCTCTGAGATGCCCGAATTCATTCTTTTAACTATATTCAAGGCAAGAAGTTCACAGGCAGCAGTGTTCTTGCAGAGGTTGTGGAGTATTTTTGGTACGCGTTCAAAAAAAGCCACTTGACAAACTATCCTAAACATGGAAGGAAGGGCAATAAGTTTAGAATCATAGAATGCTTTGGGATGGAAGGGACCTTTAAAGGTCACCTAGTCCAACCCCCCTGTAGGGACATCTACAACCAGATCAGGTTGCTCAGAGCCCCATCCAGCCTGTCCTTGAATGTTTCCAAGGATGGGGCATCTACCACCTCTCTGGGCAACCTGTTCCAGTGTTTCACTACCCTCATTGTGAATAATTTTTTCCTTGTGTTCAGTCTAAATCTACCCTCCTTTAGTTTAAAACCATTACCCCTGGTCCTGTTGCAGCAGGCCTTGCTAAAAAGACTATCCCCATCTTTCTTGTAGGCCCCCTTTAAGTATTGAAAGGCTGCAATCAGGTCTCCCCGCAGCCTTCTCTTCTCCAGGCTGAACAACCCCAACTCTCTCAGCCTTTCTTCACAGCAGAGGTGCTCCATCCCTCTGATCATTTTTGTGGCCCTCCTCTGGACCCGCCCCAACAGCTCCATGTCCTTCCTGTGCTGAGGACCCCAGAGCTGGACACAGCACTCCAGCTGGGGTCTCACCAGAGCAGAGTAGGGGGGCAGAATCCTCTCCCTCGACCTGCTGGCCATGCTGCTTTCGATGCAGCCCAGGATACGGTTGGCCTTCTGGGCTGCGAGCGCACATCGCTGACTCATGTCCAGCTTTTCATCCGCCTGTACCCCCAAGGCCTTCTCTGCAGGGCTGCCCTCAATTCATTCCTCCTCCAGTCTGTACTGATACTGGGGATTGCCCTGACCCAGGCGCAGGACCTTGTACTTGGCCTTGTTCACTTCATGAGGTTTGCATGGGCCCACTCCTTAAGCCTGTCAGGGTCCCTCTGGATGGCATCCCTTCCCTCAGGCGTGTGAACTGCACTGCTCAGCTTTGTGTCATCTGCAAACTTGCTGAGGGTGCACTCGATCCCACTGTCTATGTCACTGATAAAGAAGTTTCTATGCTTTTTGTACAATTTTTACTTTTAAGTGAGCTGATAACTGGAGAAAAACTAGGAAGTGAGCAAAAGCAACAGAACTAGTCTACTACTTCTTGTACCATTTAGGAGAATGATTTATAAACACAGCACCCATTAGTGGTACATAACAGTTGAAGCTGTACTATGACACATTAGCTTTAGTACAATCTAAATATTCCTATAGCTAAATAACCGCTTTTTTAGTAAGATTGCATCTATGTAAAACCATCGATACCTGCCTCAACACACACAAAAGCTGTGTTTGTAGAAAAACCCCACCTCTCAAATAAAACCTGTTAAAGAGAAAAATCAGGACAGTTCTAAGCTCTTCCCAAATGGGGTGTGCAATTTGCATAATCAGGGAATCTTATCTGCAAGGCAAAACCCAAGTGCCTTCACCCTTTAATTCTTGACCTCCTTAGCCATTTTTCAGCATTGTGGATGGACTCTGCATTTGTATTCTGTTTTCATATGCTTCCTGAGGTCTGCATACTTAATCAAAACTAATAACTTCTCCAGGTCTCTAGGAGATGTCATTGGTCTTAACCAATTTTGCTACTTGTTTAGAGCTTCTTCCCCAATTTCACCTCCCTCTGCCTCACCCTGCTTTAAACACAGAAGAAGAGTTTGACACACGTTAAGCATTCAATCCTGAAACCGAGAGCTCCAGCACTCCATGTGCTCTTGAGTTTAATTACACATTTCCACCACTTCCATGATGAGAGGACCAGTGCACCAGGAAGCAGTTATCTGGCCTACTGCTATCAGAGTTCAGATTAATAACACCCTTAACTCTGCTGTTCTTAACACTGGATACCACGCTTTGGTAACACAAATAACTCCCATTTCCTGTAGGTTCTTCCTTTTACATTCAGTGTCTACTGCTCTCCCATTGCAGGGATTTAGGAGTTACCGCAGCGGTCGGAAAGCATTGATAACAGCATATCACTTAAAAATAAAAAGAGGAGAGACTTTAAACAAACAAACTACTACTTCAGTAAGCAATCTTATTGCATTACAAACATTTTCCTCACCCCAGTTTTGGAAAAGAAAGCAGATATTTCTGTAATTGTGCCCACAATTTCTACAAACAGAACTACACAACACAGACTTATCAGTGACCAATTTAGTCTATGCCAACATTAGCAGGTAGCATGGCTCAGTTGGAGCAGATTTGCAAGCCAAACAGATGGTGCTGAGGACTTGATGCTTGAACTAGATACATTTCTGGTGGTGTTCTCTTCAGATGAGCTCTACTCTCCTACCATGGACTGAGCGTCCAATAGCAACCGGACTGTATCTTCTGATTCAGCTTCATTCAGGAGTCTGCTTCATGCAATCAGATTGCTCTACAATGCGAATCAGAGCATGGTAAATGGGGACAAGTAGCTGCTGCTGTGAAGGTATCCTTTCTAATACACCTCTTGTTCAAAAACTTGTTTGAAAAGTCTTGCATTGCTCTGAATTGTCACAGCTAGTGATACTTTTGTTGACAGTAAACAAGCAGAAGTGTCTAATATGCAGACCGCATTCTCTTAAAAAACAAAAAAAAGCAGCAGTGGCTTCTTCTTTCAACGTGTCAAGTCAAAGCTAACATCTTCAGCTCAAAGTGCAAGCCTAGTTATGCAATACTCTCACTTCTAAACTCACTCCTACGGCAGAGATTGAAAAATTCAGAGAACTGTAACTAGAAAGAGATGGCATCCTAATAGAAAAAAAATACTCTCGAAGTAGTGACATTTTTCCACTGACAGACATTATAACTTGACATATCACCCTGTTAAAATACATTGGTGTTTGCTCACTCTCCTATATGGCCTAGTAAGATAATTCATGAATATGTCTTCTATCTAAAATCAATATCATTTGACTTAATAAAATACTATCAGACTGCAAATCAGGTTTAGCAAAAGCTTTGAAGACGAAGTTCTAGTAGTTTAGATTTCTGGAGATATAAATTTTTAGCTTCTGACAATTAGGCCTAGTCACTGCTCTCTGTTATGAAAATATTTATGATCATATCCTTTGTCTCATTAGCCCAAGAAAGAAGACCCACATTCCCAAACTCTGAGCCAGTGTCATATAGCCTTGACTCCTCTGCTCTCACTGTATTCTTGTCATATGGAGACAATGAGCCTTCTAGTTGAGACTCCACAGACACGGCAGAAAAGCAAGAGGGTTTGAAAGTATTACCAGGATCCTAGTGATTAGCAAAAAAAACCCCACCCCAAGCCACACCCACAAAAAACTAATTCCTTTTGTGTTTACGGTGAAAGCCATAACATGCATCTAGCAGCCAGGAAAATATGTCACATTTCCCTTTCTCTAGCCCCCCCTCCCCTCCCCCAAAAATCAGAGTGCCCTTCCCCCAAACACGTGCCTTCAGAGACAGAGAGGACCATAATCACTGCAAAGCACTGATGTGAACAATGTAGAGCAGAGAATCTAACACAAGTCTGATGAAGTTGACAGACAGTCAAGAAAGTGAGTCTGTCCTGAAAAATTATTTAAATTGCAATCAAGATGAATTATGTCAAATAACTTCTCCTGAAGGAGAGAGAATTTATATATATAGTTTTTATATGTGTGTATATATATGCGCGCGCGCGTGTGTATATATATATGTGCTCAACAAGTTTCAGTTATACAAATCCACTCCACGTGATTTGTTTCCAGCTTCAAGCGACAAAAACACCACCTCTTCCAGCTAGAGAGGAGACTTCAGACACTTTCATTCAAGAAGATTTAGAGACTGGGTCAGTTATGAGATGTATAGACCTAACAGCTCTTTAAAGCTGAGCATTCTCTCATATACACAAAGCAAGCCCGGCTGGAGAGACTACATTCCAGCAGCACCAGATAAACAACTATTCTCTGCTTTGTTGCAATAAGCAAAAGAGCCTGAGGCCTTTCAGTGGAATCGTTTTTTTGGTTCTGGTTGAAGAACCTATTTCTAGTGTTCCTCAATCTCTTCTCTTCCTTGAAGGCTTGATAAATTTGTTACTGTGCCAAGCAGCAAAGTCTGCTGTTGATTTGCCGTTTTCCTCTGCTAGTGCTATACTTCAGCATAGACTCCACTTTGCCTGTTTTTATTCTCTGCAGAACACCTATGAAAGAGTCTGGGGACAGTGCTTTTCTCATCTGTCAGAAGCATCATGCAGTTCAGCTCGCAGAAAAAGTAACCCCATACTTGCTCGTGAAGTACGCCATCACAACCTAATTATCTGCTGCCGTTAGACTATGTTCACCCTCAAGCTCTTCCAGATCCTTCATAGTTGTAGATGGCTGTGCGCTGCAGGATCACCCAGCTAGAGCTATTACTGAGCTGCACTACGTACAGCCTTTCCATACAAATGCATTTTGTAATCATCTTATGCAGTTCAGAGTTTTCCAAAATCGCTATTTCATGTGCACGTTCTGCACATGAAAATATGAAAGACACTAAACTGAAGAGCAGACAGGGAAAGAAAAGATATTTCAGAAATGCATGCAGGATTTTGATTCATCCTTTTCTTCCACCTGTGAAACTTAAGGTATACAAAAGTGAAACAGAACAAGCCTTTCTTAACCTCATTATCCCACAAAAATAGGGATTTTTATGGACCGACCTTAACAACAAAACAAAAGAAAAAACATACACCACCATAAAGAAAGCAAGTCAGAAGGCTACCAGATACAGTTACATCTCCTAAAATAGGAGCCTTAAGTTTTGCTATTTAAAAAAAGGGCGTGGACACCCAAGCAATCAGACCTTTCATGACTGCCCTGTGGTTTTGTAACTTTTTGTCATGCTAAGGTGAAACAATACAATTCTACAGGTGAACTCTGGCAAATTTTGAGAGGCCTGCTTATAAAGCACATGAAGCATTCTCCTAAAATGAGTTCCACATTAGAAAGGCAGAGATTTCACTTGAAGTGAGACTGTTCCCACCCCTGCATCCCCCCCCAACACATTCATCACACGCGTGCTGGCTACACACTCACATTCTGGACATGACTTACCTGAAACAGCATCATAGAACTGCTCTTCACTGATGATGCTGAGAGGCGGAGATCCCTTAACCAGAGACTGCTCTAGTTCATGGTGTTCAGTAGCCAGCGTCTCTAATGCTTCTGACAAGATCTTGTTTTTCTCCTGCTCATGCTCCAGTTTCAAATTCCTCACCTATAAGTAGATACATGTATGAATAAAATCTCATCTCTCCAAAGAATGTGCAGCTGGAAGCTACTCAGAAAATAGACTCTAATAAATAAATAACTGGCAAACAGCTGGAACTGAAAACGTGGATTAATGAGAATATTATGGTATTTTTGTGATGACAATAAGGTTGTTACTCAGCATTTTCAGTAGCTGAGAAATCTGACAAATAACATCCGACAGTACAAATCACAATTTCACAAGTGAATTCAAGCCACTGAGGGGAAATATTTACAGCTCTACTCAGATGACCTTAACTATGGAGTTAGTGATCAGTTCCTACACGCACCAAGCTCCTTGTACTAGTCTGCTCTAATTTGGGCCAAGCAGCATCATCTAAATTGAATTACAGAGCAAATGTGAATGCCAGCTACAAATAACTGCAACTGAACTATGAGCTGAAAACATTTAACCCTGAGGATTACAGGAGGAGGTTAAAAAAGATTCCTCTACTAACTGATTCAACGTCGATATAAACAGCCCTCCCTCCCCACTCCCAAAACAGTTTACAGAGGAGCCAGAAGCTGACAAAAAAAGAAGCCCAGCCACCAGATGGTGGACCTTTTTTTTTAAGCCCACATATGCAATCGGCTCCAGAGAGGATGATGTTATCCATGTTTTGAGTCCAGGACTAGTAACGGGAGAGCAACATGTCCTTCCTATTTCCTCCTCGGTTTTTTTTTTGCTGGTGCTTTCCCGCCTCCTCCTTCTGCCAGGGGAGGGGAGAGGGCTGTAGCTGAAGGCTCAGGAGAGGGCCTCTTCTCCCAGCCTAGCAAGGCTTCAATGCGCTACTTCTCCTTCACTCCCTAAACCATTGACTCTTTTTCTTTCTCTTCCTTTCTCTCTTCCAGTCCCTTTTAAAAGCATCCCCAACCCCTGCCTTGTCCTCTAGTTTACTCTCAAAGGTCAGTTTACAACGCTAATTCCGCTAAGAACAGGCAAGGACATGACAATCTCTTGGAACAGTTACAGGGACAACTTACACACTTTCCTAAGCAACTTACACATATACCAACATTACCTCTTTGAATCTAATTTAAGAACTGTTCGTATGTCCTATCTGGTTACATTTTACATTAAAGCTTCCCTTTGGAGGCTTCAGCCCCCTCAGTTACAACCACCACTGAAATAGTGGATTCAGAGCTGGGCACATATGAGGGGGTGCAAATTTAGAGGCTAGAAAGGAGATATTAAAGCAGATTTGCCACTTCCAGAGAAGAGTTTCTATGTTGGCAGTAGCATATCCTCTGGAGAAAGATTTATGGAAGAAATTTTCACCCCCTCAGTTGTGCCAAATATTAAAACAGTTGGTTTGGCTGCCAGGCTCTGAGTGTAAAGGGGCAATCCAATTAAATGATAAGTAAAAGAGTATAAAATTGGGTTGCTAATTGAAAGCAATAAAACCAGTAAGTCACTTACTGTCTAATAGTTTTACCCTGAACAAAATGAAAAAAGTCTGGACTAGCTACTGCCACTTTCATTTAAAGTTCACTCTGACAGTACCAAAGAAGCCAACTACTGCAGTGTTTCATACCAATCAGACACGCCACTGCGAAAGATCTGTTATCAAGCAGTTTCTGCAGGGGTTACATTTTGTATGCTATCGAATAGTTAAGGAACTGCCTATTTAGAGAAACAGCATCAGCATTTCACTCTCCTGAGAGAGGGAGGGTGGAGGACTGAAAATAAAATGGTATTTTTCATTCTTATTAAACAGCAAAGTGAAATCAGTTATTAAAATGGTATTTGCAATTTTTTTTTGCAGAATTACATGCCTTTATGCTCTAATGTTTAGTTTTGATAAATGATTTGAGTGATTTAAATCTTTGCCTAAAACTTAAGTTTCAATGTTACTTAACAGCAAATTGAAAGAAAATCAAAATAGATCTAACAAAACCCAGATGAACCTTTTTTTGCACCCTCTAAAAGCACGGTAGTGTGACTAAACAAGCAACAACAGATACAGCCTTAAGACACCATGCCTCCCCAAAAAGGTCTTTTATTGAGTTTAAGGTTCCTCTGCTCTATCATAATGTAGGGCTATTCATAATTGCAGAAGGTATACTAGAAGTAAATTCCCTTTTTGGAAAATAAATAGCCAGTTTTACAGTAAAGTTTACTTTTCTGTGTACTTCCAGGCTTCCTAGCTGCCAAACGCTTACTAGAACAGCAATTACACACTAGTAACAAAAAAACCCAAACAAACAAACAAAAAAAGGTTTTACTACCATTATTTGACTGATTTCACCTGTAGAAAAGCAATGCTTGCAGAGACAGAGCTAGTACAACCTTCATGTACTCTACTTAAAAATACAGATATCACTGGAGAAATAACCTTGTTTGAAATAAGCATACTGGAGTTTTTTATTATTTAAACACAAAGCAGCTTTAAGTGATACCATGATTTTGTCACCTTGTCTTTTATTATTGATGAGATAAATCTCCTAAACCCTTCTTGCAGTAAATTGGCTGTAAGGCAGGATGTTTTCATTTTTTTTCCAGAACCACACACTCCATTCTTCCAAGCTTAGCAAGAAATACGCAGGCAGACTGGCACTATTTTCAAAGCATAAGTTTATTGAACAACATAACTGACCGAGTGATAGGTTTTCCCAAAATGTAAGTAGAAGATTGCTGTTATGCATAATTTTGCCATACTCTATTTTTCATTCAGAAGACTTGGCCAATGATGAAGTTCTGAGGTGAATTATTCCATCTTCCTGGCTACACCACCACCATTTTTGGAGATGACACTTCAGCTTTATCCGTTTTCCCCAAGTTTTTTCTTCCCCATCTTGTCTTTCTTTAGTGTCCCAACACATAAACAACTGCAAGATTACAGAAGGAACTGCCAGACCAGTCTTAAAAATGCTTATTAACATAAAATCTTTAGAATCTATGTATAAAGCAGGAAGATGAGGATAAAATGACGAAGAAAACACCCACTTTCAGATGCATATGCATTTCAGTCTATTAAACTGGATGCAGATAGACCAACATTTTTCAATGGAATATCATCTGATTTTGTGAAGTTGCATTAGCTTACTGCACCATTTTACACAGTGACGCAAATATTTATATAAGGTAGTAAATACCACACCAAAATGATGCAGGGATCAGTGTATACACAGCTCTGGAAATCCAGTCTGAGCACACCCAGGAAAATATCAGAAGAGACATTTTATTCACAGGCACAGCTTGTGATACAGCCGTGGTTTCTGTACCTTTAGTAGTGGTGCCTAAGCTGAGAAAGAGACAGATGGCAATTCACATCGTACTGGGTTCAGCTCCTCATCCTCCAGCTATGGAACGGCTGTCGTCTTTTTGATCCCTGTCGCTGGTCCCCGCAATGCCAGCACCACCATCAGCGTTATAAGCTTTCCACTGAGCTTCACAGGGACAACGGCACAGAGCGCTCTAGCGAGCCCAGCATGAGGCCAGCTGAGTTCCCAATGTTCAACTGGTCAGGCTTCCTACCCTACCCTTGTCAGGAGCTATTCTGCACAAGGTTAATTACCATTATCGATAAAGTTGGGCTTGTGCTTGCACTGTTAGACAATTACAGTTAAGATCAGTCTTGTTTTCATCTCTAAAGAGAGTATTATTATAGAGAAACTTCAGATTTATAATTGCTGATGGAAACTATCTAGCTTTGTCTCACAGAAGTAAACAATCACTCAATCCGTAGAGCTACAGACACAGCTATAACCTGATGCACTGACACAGAACCACCAAGACTCCAGTATCTAGGTCAGTGCAACAATTTTTTTTTTTTTTTTTTTTTTAAAAAACTTCTCCAGCTGAAGCGGTTTGATATCCAAGTTCTGGTAAGTGGTTTCACTTCTGGTTTCACTGAATGGGAATCTGCTTCCAACAGCTTCCCATAAATATTTGAGTCCTTCAGGCTGTAAGCACCGACTTGTGAGTTTAAATAGTAGAATTGAGTTATTTTAGCAGTTAGACCTCTATTTATTTTATTTTATTAAAAGGAAAGCAGCAAGCTATTTGCAGACACTTCTATTGTCTTTCAATGCTATTAGAAATCCTGGTATGCACAAGAGCATCGTTTAAAAGTTAACTCCTTCAGTGCATATTACTAGCAGAAAGTTCATATGCCTATTCCAAAATATCAAAAAGCTTATGTGTGTAACAACACCAGTCCCATTCCTTTCTGTACCTTCAGCTTCCATGAGGTAGGTGGGAGACTAGTAACATGCACCAAACCACTAATTTTTTTTTTTTTTTTTTTTTAAAGCCTGAAGTCTTGAACTATATTGGTGCAGCCTGTAACGAAGGCTTCTGTGTCATCCTGAAGACATCTCAGTACAATACACAAAATACTTGCTTTGTTTGGTGCTGGATGCTTTTAATTTAAATTAATGCCCGATAACAGTGGCACTTTTGTGGGGTAGGAAAGGGTCACACCACTGTATGCCCAGCTAATAAATGATCATCTCAGCAACGTGCTATTGCAGCTGCAAGTAAATCCTAGAAACAGCACATAGCAAGCAAAGCACAGAACAAACACAGACACCTCAACAATATGTACGGCTACCTGCCTTTAACAGTAGAACAGTAAATTAAAAGACAGCATACCTTAGCTCTAGGTTCTCCTGGACTGAGAGAGAGAAAAGACAGACTTCACAACATTGCGGTGTGATTTAGTTGAATTTTACTTTTAAAACACTCAACTTCAGTGTTAGGAATAAGAATGCCCAAAATATGCAGACTCTCAAGTTGTGTAGGAAGAACTACCTCTTTCACATAGCAACCACCAGGGGATCTGAAGCCAGACTCTGCCGGAGTGTCAGCACGCCATGTACCAATTCTGCTCTGCAGCAAGCTGAGTGCAGGAAAGCAGCCTATGACACTGCCTCGCCAATGCCTCTGACTACTCAGAAGTGGGGTTTTGGTTTTCAAAATGAATGGCTTTGTCCAACTGCCACAGAAATTCTATCCTCCCAAAAATGTCACTGCATATGGGACATTTGCCACGAGGCACAGACACAAGGTGCAAGTTTTCAGTAGCAAGCTAACGGCTAGTCTAACACCTGGCTGGAAACTAACATGTAACCAAGGAATTAGAAAAACGCTGCTATAGTAGAACTGACAGTTTTCTGTGGACATCTCCTGACATTAAGAAATGCAATCCTGCTTTCCG
This sequence comes from Platalea leucorodia, assembly GCF_965183815.1. NCBI lineage: Eukaryota > Metazoa > Chordata > Aves > Pelecaniformes > Threskiornithidae > Platalea > Platalea leucorodia. The sequence goes on along the minus strand of NC_138823.1, from coordinate 51,468,753 downwards.
TAATGAAGTAAATGCCAGTCAAACCTGCCATTTGTTTCACACTACATCTGTTTACATGAAACTGTTAGTTTCCAGGGTCAGCTACTCCAAAACAGGACATTGTATCCTGAAAGACAGAACCTACAAAGCTCTGTGTTGTAACACATTACGCTATGGAAAACTACTCACAGGAAGCACTGGGAATCCAAAGCAAGGATTCTTTCCCCTCCTCTGTGATCTTCATACCAAATGAAAACCCCTACCAAAAAATGTGAGGCTAACAGTGCAAATCACAACCTCAATGCAGGCAGTTTGATATGTACACTGTTTGTCTATTCTAACAGACGAGCTCACATAGCTGCAATTTTGCTGTTAGTACAATGCAGTCCCTATTGCTAGCGCCTCCTTGCATAAGCCTGTTCTTTGTGATGACCAGTTTAAACTAGTGCTGAGTAAATCTGTTATTCTTTTACATTTAATGTAGAATGAGAACTACATAGTTTCGAGAAGAGTCAGGTCTGCCTCCATGCCTTGAACAAAACGTGCCTTTTCATTTCATCATGGAAGAAGTGTAAAGACTGAGTGTCTTCCCTAAGGCGTATCTGTTTAGAAATGGAACAGTTCTATATATTTTGTTACTAACTTTGAAGCATGCTACTGCAGCACTAATTCTACAAGATATGCTTCTATGAAAAAGTGCTTTTAGATTTTCTGCTACCTAGAGTAGGACTAAGTTGTTGCTTAAGCTGCTACTGAAATGAAAACTGAAACCAGTTGCTCTCACGTGGAGTGCTCATAGTTTTAACCACATTTGAGCTTCAATAGAGGAAGTTTTCCAGAAAGAAAATTTTAGAAAAGGTTTCATTTTTACCTCTACTCATGGGACTTAACTCCCACTAAGCACACATTAGTATATAATATGAATATGCATAATCCTGCTTTTCTCCTACCCTTCTCCCCCTCCACCCCCAAAAAAACAGGAACAGTTTTAGTTGCAGTATGTTTCTTTGCAAGCACACCTCAGGTATTTGAGAAAGGAACAAGTGCTTTATGAATACTCCTATGACACATCATAAAACTGCAAGTGTGACATTAAAGCAAAACCAAAGTGTTCCCAAATAGATGCAATCAGTTTCATGAACACATCACTAGATTCCTAAAGCCCTAAAGCATGTAAATATTTTATACAAAACTTTCAGAGTTCTTATCTGTTTACACATAGGCCTTTCCACACAGAGTCCCCCTGCTGACTCACCACTCCCCATCACCATCAACCACAAGGAACTTGTGACAAACATCTGCTATCTTAACATACCTTAAGGCCTTGTATCATAACTCTTCATTTGCTGGAGTAAACTAGCTCTTGTAAACTTCATCATAGCCTTGGCTCACCCCGGGGTACAGAGAACTGATCCAAAATAGTCATGCTTTACTTCAACCATTGTTTATTGCTTAGATTTTCTCTCTCTCTGTGCTACAAGCTTACCATTTACCCAGCTTCAGAGATCTATCAGATCTCTAGTTAAAAATGGAATAGTTAGATAGCACTGGCCAGTGACTTGAACTACTGCTTGTGCAACTACTGAAATGCAAAACAAGGTGTGATCAGTTAATCAAGGAGGTAAGCTGAGCTCACTGATGATTGATAGGTAAAAAGTTACTTACTGTATCACAAGACAGCATCAGTCTTCATCTCAGAAGTCTGGCCAGCTGACTCTACAGCTACAGCATCAGAGTACCTCATCTAACTAAGATCATCAAATTCAAAAGAAAAAACTCAGAAGGCTAAGATAACATTTTGCTTTCTTTCAGACCCATATACAGGAAACATCACCAATAAAGTTCATTTTTGTACAAGGGCTGAAAGACCCCCATACACACAAGCAAATCCCATACATACCAATTTGAAGTCCTGGTAATCTATTCACTTACATCCCAACTCAAAGCCTATAGAAGAAACCAAAGACTTTGTAAATCAAGTCATAAGACTGCCTCAATCACTCCCCAGATGAACACAAGGATTCATTGTTAGTCAACTACAAACATTTACCTCAAAAGTTCAAAAGGAGGAGTTTAGCAGGGATGATTTGGAAAGGCTACGTTTCATTCTTCTGAGTACAGAGTTATAATATTTCCCTATATTTGATTTATTAAAATAATAATATTCTGCTAATGAAGGAAAGGACCAGATATGATCATAAAACTTAGAAAGAGACAGCGGAGCCACAGCTAGAAGCAAGAGCCAAGCTATTGTCCACACTGAAGAAACTCAGACTTTGGCAGGATCATGTCAACACAGACAGACATCAAGACAGTATGAAAACCATTATTCAAGAGAAGACCTGGAGATGCTGAGAGCAGTGAGCATCCTTCTTCCAGCACACAAGTCTATTATAAAAATTCATAATTCAAGACTGCCTGGATTAACAGTTTCTGAACTATCTACATGCTAGGGACCAAAGACTGTTTGCCTCCCACCTTTCCCTACTAAGACATTGACACTTCCTCCTCAACGTGGAGCTCGCTGCTTTCCTTCCCCTCTCCCGTTTCCACATTTGGCTATGTCAAAAGTTTGTTTATTCAGAGGCTGATGAAGCACCGCAGTTTTAACCAGCGGAGAATGTCGCAGTTCTGAGCCAAGAACCTGTCTAAGAGTGCAAGAACAAATTGCAAAGACTGCATTTCTGATCGCAGATTAGAAGGGTGGTTTTGGCTTAAAAGCTTGGGTTCAAGCTTTTCTGTCAGAGAAACTGCTTTCTTCAAAGTGATTCTGCACTGATCAAGACTTAACAGAGCTTTTTCTGGTTTGTTTCTAAAGTAAGACTTAATGGCAATTCCAAGTCTTCCTCTCAAAAGTATTTGTTTTTTACATTTTACTTAGACGACTTAACTGTAAACTGATAAATCTCATGAAGTCTACTTAGGTTCGAGAGCTGCAGAAGTTGCCTGTTACCAGAGTGCATTCTGCCCCTACTCGTGTTCCAGTATTATTACAATGATTAGTCAAATATCAGGAGTTCAGACAAAAAGCCTCCCGATTTTGTCATTTTCTGTTAAGTATTGTTTCTGTTGTGAATAAAGCTGAAATTAAATATGGCTGCTATTCACATTTGCCAATAGCTTATGCCAAAACAAGCTGGGACTGAATGACATCACCAGTGATGTACATGTTTGGGAACCTCGTTTCAAGTTGCAGAGCTACAAGATTACCAGAAAAAAACCACACCCCAAAGATACTTTGCTGCTCTAGTGAGATTAAGCATCTTTTTCCTCAGAGGCATATGCCACAAGTAGCCTTACCCAAACTAATGGTCTCATTCAAGCTGATATATTATACCGATGCCAACAGGACTAGAACAGTATATTGCTGCATGTCTGCATATCTGGTAGAGACTTTTTTTTGCATCTTTTCCCTTTCAGAGACTCTGGACATCTTTGAAGTTTGCCAGTCTCACAAACAGCAAGACCAGACTTTAAGATGTAAGGGTTCTTAAGAACTCACACAGGAAACATTTCCTTTTTATTCTTAAGGACTGTTTTGAAAATAGATCTTAAGGCAGTTTTGATCTAGCTACTTCCCTTAAGTATTTTTCAGTATACGCCACTGATTACTTTGATCAACCCCTTTGGTCACCTCCCTCCCACTTCTTCCCAGTTGGATCACAGCAATGCACGTATTGATGTTTTCTCTTTTGAAGCAACTGTCGTGTTTTTGCTATGTTTTTGTTGGCTCTTACTGGGTTACTAGTGCTGCTACACAACTGGACGCGTTGTTGACTCAGAGCAAAACCAGCTTCCTATTAAAAAATTAACACTTCTGAAGCTGGTTGTCTGTTCTACAAGCTCCGCATTGGGAATCTTATTAATTATTTATGAAGAATAACTGACAGTTTTTTAAAAAAAGCAATTCCAAAACAAACATGCATGTTGTACAGTTGTTCTGCATTTACGAGAAACTCAGACATCTTATTTGCTAGTTTTTTATTTCATTTTGGATGCTAAGCAAACTAGCTAAAAATGAAAAAAAGTTTAACTCTACATAGGCCAGAGGTCGAACGTGAGTTTCACAACACAGTGCTGGAGTTCTGATCTCCAAATGAAATCCACCTTGGAAAGCATTCTCATTTGCTATAGCCCAGAAAAGGCTCTTCTCAACTTCCCAATATTAAAGAATCAGACTTCACAGACAGACACAAATGCAGAAATCCCACTTCTATGTCAGATTTTAGAAGGACTCGCAGCATGAAGAAGCTTGTCTCTTCTTAGGGAGGATTTTCCTCTGAGACACTGTTTTGCCCTAAGCAGGCAACAGCCAGCAGACATCAACTAGGCCCTGGGTAGGCTGCTAAGACACTTCCTGAAATTAGAGTACGTTGTACAGAAGTTGGTTCTGCAGTTAGGGCAGACATAATTAGGCTGTGGGCTACAGAAATTCAAATTGAAAGTCCACAACCTTAGATCAAATTAGCAAAAAGATATTTGCATATTGAGAGTGAAATCTGAAGTACTGCCTCCCACTTCTTATTTTTGTTAGAAATAATTGCTAGAGTCTAAAACCACTACAATTATCCCAAAATATGATCCCTACTGATATATTACAAGGAGACACTACAGAACACCACCATTGCCATGCAGAACAGCTAGATAATCCAGATATTCTCACTGAGTGGAACAGATCTCTCCTTATGAATGATCTCAAACACTTTTGCCTTTATCTGGTGGGGGGCTTTTTTGTTGTTGATGTTGGTTTTGTCTGTTTTTTACTTTGTTGCAAGAATTCAGTGTGTTACTCATTGCTACTCAGGTCCTTTTTGTGCAAAAACTAATGATGAACTGAGTAGATAAAACAAGCCTGCTTCTCCCTGAGATACATACTTAGCACTGTACCGAAACTATTTACTGATAAATCTTCTATTTATTGCTCCCCAATATGCAATCTAGTAGCATCTACAGCTCAGAGGAAGAAGTGGCTACAGCTTAAACTTCTAGTAAGCACTTCTACAAACCTTTCCAATAAAAAACACTGGTTGCTAGAATAAAACTAGAAGGTAGATCTGATGAAAGTCTAAGTCTAAAGGAACACCAAGAGTTCTGCCCACCCCAAGCTGAAGAAGGATCCGACAGCCTAGAATGACACATCGTTTTTTAGATTAAATAAATTGTATGTGGGAGCAAAGACAATAGTAAACACTGACCATATGTTACCAGCTGATCTGTGACACATGGTTCCCTGAAATTGTCTAAAACTACTGGACTGGACTGCCTTTTAAGTACTGTGTGGATGTCTGAGGGCTGTTCACGCTAGAAAAGAAGGCTCAGGGCGGATCTCATCAATCTATGCGAATACTTGAAGGGAGGGTGCAAAAAAGACAGAGCCAGGCTCTTCTCAGTGGTGCCCATTGACAGGACAAGAGGTAATGGGCACAAGCTGAAACACAGGAGATCCCCTCTAAACACTTTTTTACTGTGAGAGTGACTGAGCACCGGAACAAGTTGCCCAGAGACATTGTGGAGTCTCCATCCTTGGAGGTACTCAAAAGCCAGCTGGACGGTCCTGAGCAACCTGCTCTAGGTATCCCTGCCTGAGCAGGGGGGGTTGGACCAGACGACCTCGAGAGGTCCCTTCCAACCTCAACCATTCTGTTATTCTGTGAGATGAGAGTTTAGCCCTTAGCCTGAAATGTGGCCTCAGAGCTGGAGGAGATACAGGTCAGACAAAACTAGGTTTCTGCTATCCATAGGCACAGATGCAACTGTCTAGGGTTTCAAACTATCTTAAAGGCTCAGCCAGCTCATTTTCACCTCAATTTGATTTGTCTGACCTTGCAGCAAGGTATTTCACTGGAACAACAGACAATCCAATTTGCATGCATAGCACAGAATACTTCCACAATTAATAGTCTTGTTGGCATTTCCAGAAAGGTATGAACTACTGACATATATGGATTACCACATTACCTAGAGTTGCCATTATCTTGACAACTTAAGATTATTCCCAACCACAATGATAAAATCCTCGTGTATGACTCTGACCCATTAGTTCATGTCTATCAGTTCCTGCAGATGCTTTTCTGCTACAGTAGACCTGCACAAGGCCCAGAGGCTGATACTCTGGCCAATTAAACTGAATGTTTCCAGACAAGGCGAGAATAGTTTTGTTCTCCCTGACCTTTCTGCCACCATAGCTCTTGACTCAAAAAAAGGGACCTGCAATACTGATGCTAGCAAGATTAATAGGAAGTTGTATTTCTATTCAGGGATCAAACAACGTATCTAAACGAGCTTATGTTGTGGAAGCACTGTAGCTTTGGCGGCACAAAACCCTCTGAAGCAGATAAAAAAGTTTATAGTCTGCTTCTGTGACTAAACTGTTCTAAGCTAAGAAGTACCCCTACATTATGATGTACACTGCAGACTGCCTTCAAATAGGCATGGTTTAAAGCCATTCTCAAAGTCTCCTAGTGTATCTATGGATCCAAGAGTTATTGCATTGATGTCCAAGTTTTAACACTAATAATGTAGCAGTGACAAGCATAAGAGGAGGGAAAACATTCCTATTCAAAACCACTGACTGAGTCCATGTTTACCTTACAAGCAGCTTAACATGAAGCTATGCAAGCAAAGTAAGCACATCACAGGTGTCACTCCCAAATGCATTCTATAAAGACGAGATACTCAGATGAGGACTATCCTTACATCAAAGCTGGACACCTTCTTATACTGGACTCTTCAGGATATTCACAAGTGGATACGCTTTATTTGTAAGAGGCCCTCTATCTTACCACTCCTTAGCAGCAACATTCATAGAATATAATCATAGAATCCTTTAGGTTGGAAAGGACCTTTAAGATCATCAAGTCCAACCATTAACCTAGCACTGCCAAGTCCACCACTAAACCATGTCCCTAAGCACCACATCTACACATCTTTTAAATACCTCCAGGGATAGGGACTCAACCACTTCCCCCGACAGCCTGTTCCAATGCCTGACTACCCTTTCAGTGAAGAAATTTTTCCGAATATCCAATCTAAACCTCCCCTGGTGCAACTTGAGGCCATTTCCTCTTGTCCAGTCGCTTGTTACTTGGGAGCAGAGACCAACCCCCACCTCGCTACAACCTCTTTCCTATAAACGGAGCATCCTTTGCTTTGTGTGTGCTTATCAGCTATCCTTATAGGATAGCATAGGCCTGCATTTCCCATTTGCACATAACACTGAACACATTTATTTTTAAAGTATATTATTAATGCATTTAAAAGGGGGTGATGTTGAGAACAATACAAGCACTCTGGAGAAAGAGGTTGCTAACATTCCTTGAGGTACAGGCCTTATATGTACCTTCAAGGAAAACTATAATACCAGTGATTTATTTCCAGTACCTAAACTTTCTAAACACAAGCCATTTACCAATTCTAGTGATAACCTCAATGACTCAGCACTCAACATTATAAAAACGCATTTCTTCACTGGACAGCACAGCAAGCAGAGATAACACACTTCTGAATACTAATTTTAAAACCAAAAAAGCTTTTGAAGTCACTGGCAGTCTGGGAGAGAGGCAGGCCAACAAGTACACATTTGGTTCACGAGATTAAAAATCAGACAACAGGTCAAGTTCCACAATGGCTTACCTCTATTATAAAAATGGTATCAGCTCTGAGGAGTCATTGAATAAAAAAAGTGAAAAAAAGCAGTTTTGGTTGAAAATCCATTATTGTGGCCAGGTGAAGTAAAAACAAACAAACAAAAAGACAACACACCCTCCCACACACACTAGTACTGTCTAATGGGAGATCATCCGTTGTATTCTGCATAGTTAGAAGACCCCTATATTTCATGGAACCAGAAGTGACGAAAATACACCAACTAAAAACACAGCGAAGAACAGCAGAAAATTAAGTTTAGACTGAGTCATCCTCCTTTATTCAAGGAAAGGCTACACAATTGCACATGGACAGCCTACTAGGCCACGAGGCAAGAAATCTGAAATCACTGACGCTTAAGGAGGTCAAATAAAACATACCAAAAATCCCACCATATGGCAAACTTAAGATGATTTGACAACAGTTAAGTGACACAAAGCCTTAAGTCACTTAAGCTACTCGGGGAGAATGTCTTTAAAACAACCTCACACAAACCATATGAGTAATAAAAAGTTAAACATTGTATCTACCTCAAAAGCATGTGTTCATAACCAGTACTGGACAGGCTGCATGAAATTTGTTTTTCGTATGTGTAGAAATAATTTTATCATTATTATTATTATTCTAAGAAACTAGCTTTTATCAGCTTTACCAGGAAAAAGGCATTATAAAACCCCTAAGTTTCAAGAAAGAAAGGTCAAGAAGGAGAATACATCTCCAAAGAATTAGTAAACATGCGTTGATCGCAGTCACCCAGTTCAGCATTCTGATGTTTTATGCAGCTGAGAGACAAAACCAGACCACTCAGCCAGACTGCTGCTGCAGTCAAGTATCTCACACTTGCATGCAAAATCCCAGCAAACATAAAGTTAACAAGTATGGTGCTATGCACAGAGGTTTAGCCTTAAATCCTGTTTTTTGCTGCTTCATTTTTTTCTGCTTAGCTGACAATACACTGGCTGTCTGGGAGCTAGCAAGTTTTAGAACTCTGCTGTTCATCCATTCTTCCAAAACACACCAGAATCACATTAAGCCAGAACACTGAAAACAAGCTGATCAGCTTTACATGCCATTATGAAATCACAATGACACAAGAAGGATAAAAGTGTGCACCCTTCTCAGTCCAGTTTGTCTTCCAAGCATGGCAGAGGAAAACAAACAATATCCTCATAGCAGCGAGTAGCAATAACACACAGAAAATTTCCATGTTATGTGTTTCTTTTTTGTTCCTCTCTATCAGCTTACACAGAGACAAGAGCACCATTTTTCAAATACATTCACAGAAAACAGAACTGCTAATTCCTATTTTAGAAGTTTATTATATCAAATACTATTCCATTAAACTTAATGGCTGCTTGATCTTTCCTCCCTGCAGCCTCAGCTAAGCCTCTCTTCTCCATGTTTTTGCATTAAAAAAATAAAGTCCCCAAACAAGCCATAGACAAGACCTCAGAAGTAAACCTCAAGAGTGGGAGCTGCAGAAACCCAGTGAGAAGGGGTTTCATTTCAAACTAATATGTTTTTACACTGTGTTTCCCCAGAGGCCCATGAATGGATTCCAAGTTAGTTTACACAAGGCTGCTTAACAACTGCCAAGAAAAAAACCCAAACCCTCAACCAAAACTACAAGCCAAGCTTTGAAAAAGCATTAATCCACTCTGGAAAGCGCAAGAACAGGTTAGCAGTGTGCTTTGAGTTGGGCAATGCAGAACCGAGTGAAGAATGCCTTCAGACAAGTTGTGTGACCAGCTTTCGCACAGGCTTGTAGAGCTACAAGTCAGCAAGAGCTTCCCTGTCGCTAGAAATTAGTATGCCACTTTGCCAACAGATTGTATTCAAACACATCACCAGCTACACGGAAAAAGGTTAACTTTTGAAGTGCACACTGTTAAGGGGAGAGAGAGGAAAAAAAAAAGAAAAAAAAAAAAAAGGTTGGGACCCTTTTATATTACAAAGACCAGAAGCATTCATCTTTCACCCTATAGTAACATCCAGACATCCTTCTGTCAGCCAGGACCATCTGCCACCCAGAAGCCTTTCGTATATATGGCACTCAACCAAGGATCTTATCAACTGCTTCAGAATGTAAGCATTCTGTCAACACACATAATACCCTTTCATAAAAGAAAAGTAGTAATATTTACTTATCTTTTCCCTGAATGGAGTCCCAGTATTTCCTATTTTAACAAGCTTCCGTCTGGGCTGCTGCTTAGCTTCTCTGCTCACTCTGGTGACCTGGTCTTGGCTGCTCTAGGAAAGTCTCTGAAAAAATGTTCTTTAACTCCCCTATCTCCTAGAAACTTTGGACTCACTAAACTGCTTTACATAATATTGATATGGACGTTGTCTTCACAGACCTGTAGTTAGCTTTCTATCTGCAAAGCTGCAGTACAGTGGCAGAAAGAAAATGCTTCCAGAGGAAGAACACTATGCTATCCGCAAACATTTCACTATTGAGTTCCTCTGACTGAATATCTCATCTTTAGAGCTTTAGCACAGGTGAAAGACATATGCATGTACAGCACCCAAAAACTAGTACAGCAAGAATCATCAAGGCATGACTGGAACTGCTGATGTTCTAGCAGGAGAAACAACCTGCCAAATGACTTTCCTGTCAGTAGCTGTGTTCTCTCATATACCATGCCTATACATCTTCCACAACATGTTATATCCTGTGCTCCTCTGCGTAAGGGAAAAATATCAGCCTTTACCTGGGCACCTGTTTGAGCATAGAGAACCTTCCAATTAACTTGTTGCTTTCAAACAAGATTCAAGCTGCACTAGGAATTTCTAGTACATTTCTACTCATTTGGAGGAGAGGGGAAGAAACAGGGTCAAGTCAGTTAGAGATTCATACAGCCAATAAAGGTTTTCTTGATGCAGACACACTTCGAGTCTCGACACCAGATACCTCTCGCTGTGCCCAATGCAATCATCAACTGCCTGAAAACTGCTCTCCTCCTTTCCCCAAGTTTACAAGCTGAACAGCGTTTCAGTTGTTTGGGGCATTGCCTACAGGCCTTGCCACACTGAGGTCCTGCCTTGATTTCCACTACTTTCAGCAAGAGCTGCAGAACAGAAGGGGCAACAGAATTGCTCTGTTGTGCTCCAGTGATTGAAAATAAGCAAAAAAACCCCAAAACCTCCAGAGCTGTCACCTGTTTCTAAGCAGAAGGAGAAAAGAGAAGAGAAACACTGGCACTGGTTTCATGACTTGAGGGGCTAAGGACTCCATGGTTTTAGGTCTAGTACAACAGCCAGCCAAGACATGATCCCCTTCCCAGCCCTAACTCAGAAATCATAAAATTAACCTCTTTCTTAGCTTCCCCGATTTTACTGGAGTCCCTCACCGCCTCCTCATTTCTCCCTCCCCCACACCAAAGGCTCCCAATACCCGACAGATTAATGTAGCTGACTATATTGCCAGGTGGCAGAAAAGGACTGCTGATGGGCTCCAGGACTTTTCTAGACAGATTTGCTCAGGTTGCCCATATCAATAGCTCTCCCTTGACTGCAGAGTGTCATCACTGCTCCCCCCACCCCCACAAGGAAATAGATAATAAAAAGTCTCATTAAGGAGTCACCTGGACACAGCTTACAGGCACCTTCTTCATTCACAATCCAGTAAGGTAGTAGGTCTAAGTGGTAACAGTCATGCTCACACATATCTCCCAGACCACAAACCAGACACATATTAAAGACAACTATTTGTAGCTGAAAAAGCATGCATGCATTCATTCACAGGAACACACACAGACACATCTAACCCTTGGACATTCAATTATGTTTCCAAGAAATATGAAATGATCTAAGGCAGTACACTGAACTTCTGGAGATTAATATTTGCTAGTTGAACTGCCTGCACATTTTTTATTTACAGTACGTCGGTTATACATACAAGAGATAGCATGTTACGCCATGGTAAAGATAACTAAATCCAAGGACTATGTCCCACAGTATTTTGACCTTAAAGTTTCTGTAGAAATTACAAGCTTAATCTGTTATGACAAATTCTACCTAGCTGAGTATACAACTCATTTAAACCAAAAAATGAAAAAACCTTTTCTGAATCCCTTATCTCATCAGCTAAGGTTTTTCATCAGCTTATAAACAAATCTCCTTTCAAAAAAAAAAAAAACCAACCCAAAAAACCCCCAAAAAACCTAGAAAGAATCACAACACCTACAAACAAAGGAAGAAGATCAAAGCCACAGACAGACTACAAATGAACTCAGTTTACAACTGCCATTTGTTCTAAACTCATGCAATACGAGCTCTTAATTTACCGTTAAATATAACCTTTGATGGTAAAAGTAAAACTTAGGAGAGTCAAGATACTCATTAGCACACTTTGTCTAGCACTGGCTAATGAACAAGCAAGCTAAAAAAAAAAACAACCAACCAAAAAACACCCAAAACTGGTTTCTTTGAAGAATACCTTTCCTATCAGTTTCATAGAGCTTCAGTGCATGCAGCTCAAGTATTAGAGATAAATTTTAAACTCGCCCAGAAAATCTAGCAGAGATAATAGCGTGCAAAGAACCTTAAGTTACACTTCTCCTACAACTACATAAAAATACCTTAGAATATAAAAATACTAGAATCAAACTGCTTTTGAAATGCAGGTTCTGATATCTGCCAGAAACAGCACAAGGGAAGTCTGCTTTGAAACAATACTTACTAACCTTGTGCCAAAGTCACTGCAGAAAACGTTTCAAGTTGCACTTGCTCCGACACAAACGCCTCAATAAATACTCAGATTAAAACCACCAAATTATCTTCGGGTTTCCCTCACACGTTTTAATTGTTCGGCAAAAAGTATCCGTGCTCATCTCTACCTTCTCCGCTTGACACTGAAGGGTTCATCCCAATGTCAAGAAGGGGGGGGGGATAAAAAAAAAAAAAAACAAGCAAAAACCCAACCCATCACGCACACTACGTACCGCGGAACCGATCTGGGGAAGGCAGCCGCTCCGAGACCTCGCCCGGCGCGGCTGAGGAAGCCGCCCCGGGTTGCAGCGGTTGCAGCAGCGGCGGCGGCAGCAAGAGCGGCAGCACCGGCCGGGCCGGGCCGGGCAGCGGGCGGCCCCCGCACCTTGCAGCACGCCGCGGACTGGGGCGGATGCCCCGGCGCAGCGCGGCGCAGGGCAGAGCAGAGCAGAGCAGAGCAGAGCAGAGCAGGGCAGGGCGGGGCGGGGGAGCGGCGCCCCCCCCGCGCCCCGCCCGGGCCGGCGGCTCCCGGAGAGGGGGCGGAGGAAACCGACCCGAAACAGCGGGGCGGCAGCCGGCGCCCGGCCCGGCTAAAAATGGCCTGGCAGGCCGAGCGCTCCCGCCCCTGCCCCGCCGCTGACGGGCCGCGGCTCCCCGGGCGGGCGCGGGGCGGCCCCGCCGGAGCCGCAGGGTACGCGGTTCCCAGAGCCCGCCGGGGCCGCCCCGCGCGGAGCCCCGCCGCAGTGGGTTATTTTTGGAAGCTCCCCCCGCTCCCCTCTATGGCGTCACCGCAACTCCCGCCGTGCGGAGCGGTGAGGTCACGCCTTCGCCGGGCGGCACGGTGCTGCGGGGCTCCCCTCCTGCCGCAGCCGGCAGGGCAGCGGCCCCCAGCACCCTCCCGGGGCAGCGGCACGGCGCCCGCCCGCCCGCCGGGCGAGGAACCCGGCCGCGCTCTCCCGCAGCCGCTCGGAAGCGCCGCCGCCGCCGACAGCGCGGACGCCGAGCCCGGCACGGCGGCAGCGGGGCGGCGGGGGGGGGAGAGGCAGCGGAGAGATGGAGCATTTGGCTATCGCACGCTGATGCACCATTTCTAGCGCGAGTGGAAGACAGCTGAACCTTTCCTTTTTTTTTTTTTTTGGTGCTCTAATAGCCGTTTCATTTGCATATTGCACAATTATGCCAAAATGTACACAGCACAGAGACGGGCAATACCAAACAAAAAGTCTTCTCTAAAAGACAAAAAGTGCGTTCGCTGTGGTTATCCTTACTGAAGTTAGCAGCCTTCTCCTCGTTAGCCAAGCAGCGGCTTCTGGTATGCTGACAATTTAAGTTAGAGGGGAAAAGAATTCTCCTTAAAGAGGCAAGATAAAAAGGCACTGAGCTTGAGAACACGCTGCTTCTAGAAAGAACCAGACTTCATGGGACATGCACCATACGGATGAAAGGTATCGTAGAGCAAGTAATTCCTCTCTACTCAGAGGAAATCCTACCAGGGAGTCCCCGTAAGAGAAGGTGCAATCAGACAGTCCCACTGACCACAAAGAGAGGCCTGGAGACAACAGGACAGGCAGGAAAGAAGCTTTTAAACACCAGTTGCAGAGTTATCCTCCCAGAGGGTCGTTTGGCAGTTTTAAGTTAACAGCAGCCAATCGCTGCCAGGGCAGAGCACTCGCGGCAGTTGTTCCCAAACATTTACAACAGCTAAGCCTTAACTTCATTATTGAGATCATGATCAGAAGAGAAACAAACACTATAAAACATCTTTTTCTGGAGTATTTTAGACAAGTGTTTTTACATTAGAGTTTGATACTTTAGAGTTATGCTTTACTATTCAATATACTTGGAAGGAATATTAAAGCATTTAATTGGGGTCCTATCACTTGCTAATGCAGAACCCAATATATTGCTTTTGCAATGCCAACAGAACTACCATCTAGAAATCAACACGGAATAGCAAAGAATGGGGCCCTGTCTTATAAAAGACAACAAAACCAAATGCTGCGGGTTTAAGAACGGTAATGCTCAAGGAACAGAACTTCTTGGAAAGGTTTGAGTCTTCGGAAGAGACTGCTGCTGAAATTTCCCTTATGAGCTTATGGCATCTTTAAAAGCTTGCGTTATATTCTGGAATTGCTATAGCTTGAAGTTTAAAAATACCAAGACACAAAACTCTCCAGGATCACATCTTCTCCCTGTCATGACCAACTGATTTCGCTAGCTATGGTGGAAATTCAAGTTCACACCTCAGCCTGTCCCTCTGTGCTTCCAGATTAAAATAAGGCCTCTGTAACACCTACGGAGACTGTTCAAGTTCACGTAAGGTGACATGACAGTTTCACCATATGTTTTGCCATACTCCACTCTGGAAAGCTATTTCAGTCTAGCTTGAAGCAAGATGCCAACACAATTAAGGAATACTAACTAACACTGTACACCCACTGTTGTAACAATTTCCCCCTCACCCACAAATGGAACTGGCAACTTTAATATTAGATTTTCTTAAAGAAAAAACTCAATGTAAAAAAGCAGTTCTTGTTCCACTCTGCTAGAGCTTGACTCAAGTAAGTCTAGAAGACTTGTGACTGGAGACAAAAAGGCTTGGAAAGGAATGAAAAAAAAAAATCTTAAACCAAACACAGACAATGGAGCCAGTGTTTGCAGCTCACTGTTAAATAACTGGAAGACTAACAGCACCAACACAAACCTCATTTTGAAACAGCTTACTGGTGACAACAAGAGCCCAACTGAGGGATTACTGTTACCACAATACAGGATGACAAATTTATTCCATGGTACTAGGGTACCTTCCAGAGGGGAGAAAAACAGCAGATCTCCTACCCCAGGAATTAATGAGTTTGACATATATTCCCAAATAGAAGCATTTGCATTCTGTTTAACACCATACAAGATATTTGTCACTAGGAAAGCCAGAAGTTCAATAGATAGCATTCGCACACCCACTAAGCACATGGTCTGAAAAACAAATTCAGAAGCAATACTGTTCAACACTACAGTTAGCCAGTACAAAAAAAAAAAAAAAAAAAAAGAATTTTCTCAATATTTTAACCTTTAAATCAGCAAAGCAACTGCTTTATTGAATTCAAGCATTCAGTCCGAATATTACAAGCAGTAGTTTGTAAGCAAAATCTGGGTCTCCTCTGAACACTCAAACACCAAGATATCCTTTTGTAGAGGAACTTGGCTGTTCTTTCTCTAGAAGCATGAGTTTTCATCAGACATTCAGCATGCAAAAGGACAGTTTACCAACAATATGAAGTTCTATGGGCGTGTGTATTTATTTTTGTAACAGGTAAGCAGGGAACTAGCAAAATATACTAAGCTATTCAGACCCTTTATAGACCCACACAGCACAATACATACCCCTTCTTGCTTTGTGAATAGGTTGAGGCAGTCAGCCAGGGCCTCACATGTTTCCTGGGATACTTCAGAGACCACATCAACTTTTTGCAAGAGGGGAGAAGACATTCCTGAAAGCACAAAAGATTAGTAGCATTATGGCAACATTGTAAACTACAGGATTCTTTTAATTATTTTTTCATCTAAGTAATACAGGCATACCATTCATATTCTACAGGAAGGCTGGTGCACTGTGAGATCTGTGTGAGAAAAGGGCAAGCAAAAGTAGCACTGAAGGAACATAAGTCCTTTCTTTTGCATCCTTTCCCTAGTACTGGAATAAATGGCACATGAATGGACTGAGTTTCTCTTTCGGCATGGCTTAGAAAGCAGAGGTAGTAAGCTATTGCAGCAAGACACTGGAAAAGTGACTAGCAACAATCTCCTTTTAACCGCTTTCTAGTTTTAAAAGCCTCAGAGTTGCCAGGTGACAGAATTCAAATACAAAGGACACTGTGCAAGTTTAATGTAAGTTAAAGTGAGAAATGTAGCTTTTTTTGCCTTCTACCATGGTATTATACAGAAGAGAAAAAGCTTACTACAGGGCAGCTGGAGATTTAGGTTTGAAAAATAGGTGAGGAGTTACAGGGACACTGATCAATAAAAGGGGAAGGAGATCTTATTTTCATGGACTCATCTTCTGGATAAGTAGCACAGCTTGCAGAGCAATACCACCTCACATCCTGACTTCTGTGACCATTTACAGAAGGGGCTACATGTCTAGAACCAGCAGAAAACCATGATAACCCAGTCAGCTGGTAGAAATTATTTAATATCGGAGTTCATCTTTGAAGTTTTGTAATGTGCAGCAGTTCCTCAGAAGTCAAGCAAGCCATTCTCTCAGGAAGCATACTCATTGCAATTAAAGTAAGTGTTCATTTAGTGGCCATGGACTCCAGGATCATTTGACACCATTTAGTAACACAGGTGCTTCAAGCTGATGTCACACCAATAAAGATTAAGAGGTCTGGCAGTGACAGTTCTTGAATTTATTTTGCAACTTATACTGCTTGTGCAGGACAAGATACAGTACATATCCACACACTAATTGTTGTCTTTGGTACCAAAGCTCACTCCTGACCGGAATTAGGAGTCTCTACTTACAGCAGCTATCAAGAACAGCTAGCACCTCTAGAAGGAAGAGCAGCACATGGAGTGCAGGAGCAGGAGACATCTTTATTTGTAATAAATAACATGCATAAATCTCAAAGATACCTGGATTTAGAATAGCATGTTGAGATGGTTAGGGAGAGAATTCTAAATATCAGCTCCCAAGATAGCCATTTTTATATTACGCAAAAGCTTTTAGGAAAAGTTCCATGTGGAAGGACTTTTAACTCAGAAATTTGCATTCTTCTGGAGCCAGAGGACTTGAATACATTAAAGATACCACATCAACCCTATGTGAGAACTGGAAGAGCTGCAGCAGTTTTCTCTGTTGAGACCTACAGAGGTTACACATGAACCTGGGAAGAGTTCACTGACCTATCAAGTTACAAACATTCATTGGGAGGAAAATAGGAACTTATTACTGCTATTGGCCAAGACTAGCAGTTTCTAGGAAAGAGATAGTATCTGTTTTTGCTTTACTATGGGTTTTGGTTACTCAAGTTGTGTACTAAAAAAAAAGTTCATTTCCTCACTGGTTCTTCAGGTCAGCAATATGAGGTCAGAGAAACTGTCCCTACATCTACCAAAGGTAAACATATCCACCTCATACTAATTTTCAAGCTGCTTTTTGTGAAGGATTCAGTTTTATTATATTATTAATTACAAAAGCGTCCCAATAAAACACTCATATGTATTATGAAACCTTACTTTTCTTTGTGAAATAAAAATTCAGTAAAAATTCAGTTAGTGCAAGATAGGTTCACATCACACAGTAACTTACCCCAGTAGCTTATGGAGAAAAAGCTGTATTTTAGACTCCTTTTGGGAAGGCACAGAGATGGAAGAGGAAGAACTTTTCTCCTCCCAAAACTATTCTATTACAGACTACGGATTTGTACAGATAAACAACTTGTTCTCTAGTTTGAGCTTCATAAATTTTAGTCACAACATGTAACTAGGACTCGGGTTCAAAGGAGCAACAGTTCTTACAGACCTCCTTTGTGTGTTTAATACGCGAGCAACTTCTGTACATGTTTAAGGCATTAAATGAAACAAGTTCTAATCTCTAACAGCTTGATGCTTGTGCTATTTTTTTGGCAATTATGCTGCAAAAAATCCAGCTACATGTTAATTTAAGAGTTATTATTTAAAATGAAGCCCAAGTAGTTCAAATCTGGCATAAAACTCATGGCAGAAGCCTGTGGAATATATCCCATCACACCATGCCTCCAGTTCCCTGTATAGTTTTGTGATTTCACTTCACATCCTGTTTATCATACCTCAGCTTTCATTGTGTCTCTACTCACTACAAGGTAAGTTCTTTGAGGGGAATGCTAGAGTAAGACAGCTAGCTCTTTGCACCTGTCAGTGGACACTTATGCTCTGCAATAAGCTACCAACTACAGTTTTTTTAGAACCTTGAAAGTGAACTGCCACGTTATATTCCTCTGATACTACTCAGTAAGCACTATATCTAAAGGCAGTTTCACTACATTTACACCCACTAATAAAATTTCTTTCAGTTAACGTACTTATTAGTTGTTTCCCCAAATCTGAAATCTTAGTTCTTAAAAATTATTATAATGTTACTTTATTTGAATCTTTTTCAACGAGGAAAACAGTCCTGTATTTTCAAGCTCCTGAAAATTTAATTTCAGTGAAATTAAAGCATGTGCTGCTTAAAAGAAAAAATTAGTTGCCTGGTAACAAACTGCATTTCAGAAGAATAAGTTTTACCTTTTGTAGCATCCAAAGATTTAACCATTGCAAGAAAGTCTGAAATCTCTTTACTGAGTCTTTGTTGGCATGCTTGTGCTTTCTGAAAGACAGCAAGGACAGCTAGTTCACAAGTGCCTCATTCTAAGGAAACCGTATGCTTATTCTCTCAACTATACTGAAATTTTTACATTTGAAGAACATTAAATCTTACAAAGATTCCCAGTGACAGAGACTGATACATTAAAACTGAAAGAAATTACTTGAAATACCTTCAAAGACACAAAAGCAAACAGAAGATTTATGCACATTATATTGCTGACAGGCTTTTGTTTAAATTAGCATACCAAACCAAAACCCAAAGCTATGTTGTATGTACCACTTTTGCATTTTCCCCCCTTTTTTATTAAAAAATTTGAAAACCCAGGAAAAGCCATTGCTTGTTCTTTGACAAACCTAAGGCCAAAATAAGCAAATGCATAGGCTAATTGATGTATGGCAAGTACAGCGACATGTAGGAACCCACCCCAAGATCATATTCCAAGCCTGCATTTGAACTTGAAGACAGTTATCTATTAGATAATACCATCTTCTTCTGTTGGCTGCTGGGAACTGCCAGCAACAGTTATCCTCCCATCTCTGTTCTGCCATGAGCTACTTTGAGTTCTTGTACCAAAAGATATGGTACTAGCCACCTGGAGTTCAGTCACATGATTTTTGTGTTGCCATGTCAACTTTGCCTTAAAGTAAAAGGGTTTTAGAAGTATATGTATGGCAAAAAGCAAGAATCACAGGCTGAATGCTAGAATTATCAAGGAAGACTCATTTCCATTGCAGGTCTGAACAATCACTATACAACGCATCTAACGTGACCTGAGGTGTTAAAGGATCGTTTCTATGCCGTTTCATTGTCTTCTTATAGAGGTAGAGCTCGCTGAAGGTTAGCTTTGTTATCCTCCAGTCTTGGTGTCACCAAGTACAGTACACACGGCTCCCTCTCCTGGCTGGTTTTCAGTTTGACCAGCACTACTGCTCGGTGAACCCAAGCAACTTTCTACCTTGCAGTAGTGCTGGTAAAACTGAAAACCACAACCCTGTAACTATGATAAACATGCCATTTTATGCATACAGGCTGAACAGCAATACATGACAGTAAGCAGTGCAAATACAAGCAGTATTTATGCATCCATGGAAAGAAAGAATCATTACTTTTAGCCAAAAGTACACTAAGGTATTTCAATACAAAACAGTACTAATCTGCAACTGCATAGATGCATGAGCCAAGTAAGTACTCAGCACATACTTTCAGAGTATCCTGTAGGTCTGTAACAGATACAGTATCATCTTCCTCATCATCACTACTCAACTGTTCCTGTGTGCAATAATGAGTGCTATATGCAGAGTGGTCTTCTATTGCTTCCAGCCAACTCTGAATGGAAAAAAAAAAAAAAAAAAATCCAGAGTTAATAGACATCTCAACGGTCATCCCCAGAAGGCAACAGCATACATGCAAAAGAACAAATTAAAATTTTCTATTGATGTGAATAAGATACGCATTAGTAAAATGGGACACCTTAATGAGCACAAAATAGATTGTTAAAATTGTAAAATGTATTCAAGATGAGATACTCGCTGGTTAGAGTGCTATCTAGGACTTGACTAATCAAACCTTAAGCACAAATGCCACTCATCCCTCAGTCTATCCAAGGTCACATAAAAAAAGTCACATCAATTAAGAAAAGACTAGGGAATGTATTTTGCATCTTTGGGTTTCTGTTCAGACAGTAAGGTCTCTGTGACAATGTCTGCCTTCTTACGCATGACAAACTCTGTACAAAACCTCAAGCACTATCATAATTAAGAGGTAGATTCTTTTCCTGTTCATAGAATCACAGAGTGGCTGAGGTTGGAAGGGATCTCTGGGGGTTCTCTGGTCCAACCCCCTCTGCTCAAGCAGGGCCACCTAGCACTGGTTGCCCAGGACCATGTCCAGATGGCTTTTGATTATCTCCGAGGATGAAGACTCCACGACGTCTCTGGGCACCGTGTGCCAGTGCTTGGTTACCCTCACAATTCTTACCTTCAGAGGGAACTTCCCATGTTTCAGTTTGCGCCCACTGCCTCTGGTCCTGTCACCAGGCACCACTGGAAAGAGCCTGGCTCTGTCCTCTTTGCACCCTCCCTTCAGGTGTTTGCGTACATTGACAAGATCCCCCTGAGCCTTCTCTTCTCCAGGCTGAGCAGTCCCAGCTCTCTCCGCCTTTCCTAGTACTAGAGATGCTGTGGTCCCTTTAATCACCTTAGTGGCCCTTTGTTGGGCTCTCTTCAGTATGTCTAACATCTCTCTTGTACTGGGGAGCCCAGAACTGGACACAGTACTCCAGTTGCCTCCACCCCTACTTCATCTCTAGTTAGTACGCCTATAGAAGTACAACAGTAACTACACTACAAATAGCGCCAAAAAAAAAAAAAGTTATTCTCTTGTTTCAGATCCACCTTTTAAGAAAATATAATTTATTAGGTCATCTTGGAGAATGGCTAAGAGTAGAATGTACCATTAAACATTCTTTCATTCAGGATAATGAACTATGAAAGAAAGTGCAACAGAAGGAAGTTGCAATAGAAATTTACCACATGGAGAAGTTTAAAAAAAAAAAGAGGAAGTTAGACTACAGGGCATAATACATGCACAGAGCTGGAAAACAAGGTGGCACTAATTGCAAAGAAGAAAATGGCAATCTGTCCATTTTTTCTATTTAGTCTATAGTTGTGCTAAAAGATTTAATATATGCACTTACGTTACCAAGTCCTGATAATCAAAATACTGAACCCACTACTAATGCATCCATAGTAAGCAGAATGCAAATTATTAATTACAGAAGTTATTACATTTTACAGCCTTTGATAAAGAGTCATTATTACCTCTCTCGTTTGAGAAGGAAGGCTATTTTTAGGAATCTTGAAACGATGAACTGTGTCATCAAAACATCTGACAGAAAAGAAGCAACTGTCTGTAGATTTTACCTAAAGCGACACAGAGAAAAGACAAAATTAGTATAATGAACCAGTAAGAAAAGACAAAACTGTTAAGAGTAAGCAAGGTAGAGAATTACTTTTAACTCAGAAGTTTTTGCCTCGGTTTTGATGCAAAACTACAGTTCACAAAAAGCTTGGTCAGAAGAGTTTTGCAAAGCGTGCTCTCTTGCACTGTACATCATGAATGAGAATATAGAGGTTCTTTATGTCAAAATTTTATATTTGCATATATTTGCACCACTTGATTCAGACAGAATCTCAACAATGGTGCAAGACCACCAATATTAAGGAATTTGTACATATAGAAAAGCGTATTCATATAGTACTGTAGTTTAACAGAACTTGTGGCTCCAATCTATAGAACTAGGACAGGTTGGTTATGGAAGAAAAAAGTACTGAAATGATCCTAAATGCATTCTCCTTAAACACTTGGTCTTCCTGTGTATTATACACGACACCTGGCTTGTCTTTCCTTTGTCCTCTGTTCACCCCTTCCAATTAAGGAAGTTTTCCAAAAGTCACCTTCAGAATTGGTAAGTTCATCTCAGTTGGAGAACTGAAGTTACACAATCAGTCACAAGTAGCCAGTGACAGCTACAGGAGGAACTAGAGCTTTGCTATTCTGTATCACATGCTCCAAACAGTTGTTTTGTACTACTGAAGAGGCATGCTTTTTAGGAAGCCTTATGTTTAAGTCTCTATGACTTTGGAAAGAAGTGAAGGAGCTTTATGGCCACTTTACATATAAGAATACTTTGCAAGAAACACTGGTTCTTGTCAAGCAACAGCACAAGCTTTTCCCCTTTTTTATAAAGAAGGCATGCTTACCAACCTAGCTGAAGTTTTCATTGCCTAGGTATGGAACACCAGCACATAAAAAACCCAGCCGTTACAAGTCACTTCCTACCGTGCAGACAGCTTGTGTTAGATGCTTGCATCCCTGACGATGATCATTATTTACCGCATCAGCTCTTTGAAAGAAAGAGAGATTTAATAAATTGAAGATGAGAATTATTTAAATTGCTTATCAGAAATTTAAACACAGAACTTACTGTCTCCGATACCAAGAAAGGACTCCATGTTCTAGAACTATCCAGTAGAGTTTCCAACCAAAAAATCGTGAGCTCTAAAAAAATTAAAACCAAAGCAAAACAAAAAAGGCCAAGTACGGTTAACAGCTGAAGAGTTACTGTTCCCAGTAAGTTTGATAGCTTGAAGGCTACTACGTAAAACTGGCAGTCATTAGAAAAACATTTTAGGTTTTACATATTTTGGTGATCACAGCAACCTGAGAATACTTTACAATTACAGTGCTATTTTCATTTTTGGAAATACCTAAAGACAAAAGTTTTGTTGAGCCTGCTATTCAGTAAGAACTGAAATATTAAAATGCTGCATTTTTTAACATTACAGGGGTTGTTGATCACCACATAATTCTACTTTATAAAATCAAATTAGAAACAAAACACACTGAGATATCGAACTACAACATTTTACCTTTCACAAGCTTTAGTACATAGTTCTGGTCTAAAAACAGTTCCTTATATTACAATTGTGAGTGAATACATAGGAAAATTTACACTGAAGAAAACTTCAGAGTCTTCAAAGATTTCACTAAGGAACATAAAAATTAAGCATTCACGTAGAAGATGGAGAAAACTTGTTTTTTTAACAAGGGAAAAAAGAAGATTCACTTGAGTATCAGAGCAAAACAAGTGTTTGACTGACATCTTCCCTCTAAGCTTTTAAATTTCCAGAAGAAGGTGAACTTGTGGTAAAATATTAGTTATAGATTATTAGAGAGCAAGACATCTATTCAGGAAAGAAAAAAAAAAAAAAAAGAAAATCAAACCAAAAACATTTTGCCCACCACACAGACAAGGCACAAAA
The DNA here is from genome assembly GCF_965183815.1 of Platalea leucorodia. Lineage (NCBI taxonomy): Eukaryota > Metazoa > Chordata > Aves > Pelecaniformes > Threskiornithidae > Platalea > Platalea leucorodia. Next base: position 51,445,251 of record NC_138823.1, on the reverse strand, counting down.
CCTTACCACAGTGAAGCTTTGCCACAAAAATTATCAAGAAATGGAGAGATTTTAGGGACTGAGGTTAAGATCACAGTGCCATGAATCTAGTAACCTCTCCACTCAGCCAGCCCATCTATAATTTATCCAATATACTAGATTAAAATCAAGTCATTTAACAAATGTATTATTGAAAACCTCCCTCATTCATCAACTCACTTAAGTACAGAAAATTACATACTTTGAGATCTTATAAGCTATTTTAGAACAGGAAATAAGACATACCTTCCATAGGAGACCTTCGTATCGTCTCAGGGGTTTGTTCATAACCTGCACAGAAATAAAAGCTTATACAGGCATAGCTTCAACGAGACAGCCTTGGCAAGTGGCATTTTAAATGGATACAAAAGTTCCTACCTTTCCAGTTTTACCTGCCAGTATCAGTTTCATTTCTGCACCTTGGGCTAGATCAAGAGGTGTCTGATCTGTTTGGTAACCAACATGAGGCATGAGAATTTGATGCATATAAACCTAGACATATTTAACTTAAAAATAATCACTCTGACAGTGTGTTTACCCATTCAAGTTTGGTCCCACAAGCATCCAAGTTTACCTGGAATTGGGGAACGTAAGCTCCTCAAGGGCAGAAGACCAAAAACGGCTCTGAACTTTAGTGCACTGAACCGCCCTTCAGAGTTCTACTGGCCACAGAGGAGACTTTTGCTCTTACTTAAGTTTGGTTTTGCACTTCAACTACATAAAACAGTTCAGAACATTCACAAATATCAACATAGAGGCATCTTTAATTAGATGACAAGTACACAGTCTGCATAACATCTGCATAAAATTTTCCTGGATTTGCTTTCATGAGAAGCCTTCTTCTGAAATGTCATTTTGTCTGGGCCACACCTTCAATCTTATCACCTCCTTTGTTACCCGTGTTCAGTGTTTAGCATCAAGAAAACAAAGGCCAGGCATGTTTCATGGTTAAGACGGACAGCAGAAATTTTTCTAGAAATGGGTAAGTTTGGAAAATAAAAGCATATATGATAAGTATTTTGCTACAGTTCTTAAGTCTCTTGCAATTTAGTCAGTGTTGGTCTTCCTTTATTAGTGACACAAAGCTTGGAAAGCAGCGTAAGATTTTCCCTGAACATTGAATGGTAAGTAACATAGCTTATAGCAGCTGTTAAATTTCTGTCTCTTCTTAACACTTTATGTACTTTCATTTGGTACTCACCATTTTTGTTTCTTATTTTAGGATCTGCTCCATTTTTCAGAAGTTTCAATGCACAGTGCTTATGGGCACGGTATGCTGCACAATGCAACGGTGTGTTCCCCATCTGATCTGTACAGTTGATATCAGGTGGTTTGGGCTTGTTCAACTGGAAAAAACAAAGTTTTGCTTACTTATCAGTTTTCCTCCCTCTCCAGATGCCACGTTCATTCTTTTGAAAGCTAGCTGTTCCTAACTAGGGTGCTTCAGTGTAGATCTGGCAACAAAGAGGGACATGTAGCAAGTGTTATGCCCCCCTTCCAGAGAAGGGCAAGGACTACAACAATGAAGCAAGATGTTCAGCTAGAGTAAGGAACTTCTCAGGTTTTGACTTCTTGCCTCCACACCTTTTTAAGCTGCATGCCTGTGCTTTTACTTTTAGCAGCTCACACCTTGTTACAAAGCAGTATTCTGAAGAAAGTTTCAGCATAGACTCATTGAGATAAAAGCTCTCCGGTTATTTCAGTAAGTGTACAATACATTTTTGAGAACTCACATGAAGAACACACTGGTTTTGCCTCAAGTAGACTAAAAAGCCTGGGTTAAGATTCAGCTACTGAAGGTCTAGGTTTTAGTAGCAAAACACACTGTGATCTACTGAGAATCCTGACAGAAGAGAAGCATAAAAGCCACCATTACCATTTGACTTCAAGAACCTTCAATAAAAGGAGCAGTTATAAAGTTAAAGCACATGCAGGAAAAAGAGAAAGAATGGTCTGAAGTCAAATTAGAAGGTTTAGAGAAACTGCACCATTAAATTATCTTTTCCAGACAACTGTGTTAGAATATGCAGTACAGTCTTTTTTGATAAAAATAATCAAGATAAAGGAGAATTAACAATAAAAGGTTATCTTTCAAGTAAGGGGCACTCTGTTCCAAAAGGAGGGCAGTAGAGAACAAATTCTCGTGTGTTAAGTCTCACAATAAAAGCAGACTTAAGCAACTAAAGAAGTTTCATAAGCATAGTCTGCTAATTAAAAAAAGATACAGTAGGAGCAGAAAGGCCTGAACATCAATAGCCAAAGTGTAAGGAATTCTCAAGATAAAGGGCAGTTCAGAAGAGCTACACAAATTCTCCACAGAGGTATTAACCTAAGAGCAGGAAAGTCAAGGAGGTTTACACCACAGAACTGTAAGTGGAGAAAGTGCCTTGGACTTCCTCAAGAGTCAGCAGGAGTTTTAAAATTGTAATTCAATTGCCAGAGGTCCAAGTACTCACCGAAGCACTCCAGGAAAAACCTGTTATGACTTGACTTAAAAACTGCCTCAGGGTCAAAAAAAGTGATAAGTACTTTGAAAAGTTTTAGCGGTCAATATACAGCTGGCCTCACATATACAGAGCTCAATGATCCTAAGTATAAAAAAGATCACTTAGAATTGAAAAATGTTTATAGGAAGAGTTATATGTGCATGCATGGTTACACTCTTTATAGGAAGAGTTACATGTGCATGCCACATGACAGAAAGCACCAAGTTCTTTAATGACAGATTTCTATGAGCATTCACCTTTTTCTAATTTTTCCTGCATCAGTTTAAGGCTTAGTCAGCATGCATGCAACATCAAATGCAACAAGTGTTAGGAATTACCAGCATCAAGAACAGATCACTTATGCCAGTGTATTAATTACAATTAATACAATCATGCCAGTGTATTAATGCACTATTCTTCCACATCTTAAGTACTGTGTACAGCTCTGGTTCTCTCTCCATTTCGAAGAGGATAATACAAAAAGTACAAATTAAAATTACAAGGATAACCAAAGATTTAAAACCAGTTTCCATGCAAGAAGGACTTAGAAAGGCAAGGGTTCTTCAGACTAGAAGAGATAAATTTAGAGGAGGGAAAGACAACACAATTTTGAATAGGTGTTCACTCTGGCTTCTAGGCAGAAAAGGAAAGAATGTCGAATTTCTCAACATACAAATCTCATTTGTGTATTTTCTATTAGAAGTGAGTAGAAGCATTCAGCCTGCTTTGATGTCTTAAAAGGTATTACCTAAAGATGCTACCCAGGTAGAATAATGTTCTCCACTGCACATCTTACTTCCAAGGAAACTCTTCAGGTCTCTCAAAAGCTTGAGTTCAACCACTGAGACCTGGCTTCAAAGATCCAACTGGATATGGTCCTGGGCAACCTGCTCTAGTTGCCTCTGCACTGCAAACAGGAGTTGGACTAGATCATGACCAGAGGTGCCCTCCAGTCTCAATTCTTCTGTGATCTGCTTCTCCTATAGCCTTACCATGGTATTATTCAGCTTGAATTACTACGAGAGTGTGTGTGCACACGGTTTTCAAGTCCTGCTCAGGATGAAATTGTGTTGTGCAGATGACTGTCCATTAAAAACTAAGATTTAAAACAAGCCATACTGTGGTGAAAACCTAAGCACCCACGACATTAAGGTATCCACAAAAACATAACAAGCTTACGTCAGTAGATCTAGAACCATTACGCTGCTATTTACAACTAACTGAAGAGTATTTAGAAACATGAAAGAAGCTGAAAACCAGTGTTTTGCAGCCTCCAACAAGGAGGCTGGAACACCCTTGAGGGTTCAGCACCTTACCAACATAACACAGTGCACAGCACTAACATTCTGAAGTCACAGCACTTTGAAATGCAAGGCCTAATGTCACATACTGTTACATTAGCACTATGACTTGAACCACCCAACACAGAAGTGTTACAAGCACTTGAATTCTTACCAAGGCAGTCAGCTTCCCTGTTTCCCCCTCTCTTGCTGCTCCTAAGAGTTCTTCTTCCAGTTTCCTTTCTTGTGTCCTTTCCACTGCTATTAAAAAAAAACCAAACAACCCCAAATTAAGGTCAGTCTCACTAAAGTAGCAAGTACATACAAAGTACAGCATTCAAGAAACTATATCAAAACAAGCCTAGAGAAACAAGAGTTTCCAGTGTTATTTACTTGGGACAGGTATAAATGGAATACTTATTCAGAAAAGTCTGTCAGAGCAAAAATATGTTCAAAAACATGTAACATTTGACAAGATGTGTGAGTGCGTATACACATGTGCACATATATATATATATATGTTACTATTAAACACTTTAAAACCCAACCTCGCTCCCTAGTAAAAGCGAAAGCTGGAGAACTACGTGACACCCCCATCCGATCTTCCCTGTGTTCTTTTCAGTTTCTCTTCTACTATTCCTACCATCCTACAGAAATTTTATTCTTCTCTAACAATCCAGCAGATGAGCAGCAGAAAGGACTGTTATCTGTGCACTTGCATGTAGAATTAGAAGAGAGATCACTTTTCACATATACAATCTGTGGTATTGAACATGGAACTTCAGCAGTATTTAGGGGTATCACACAGTAATACCAGGAAGCAACACAGTTCTTGAACTCTCCAAAACTATAAGCAGTGAGCCTACGTAAGTATTTGGACACCATCTCCCTCAATTTCAACACCTGTGAGGCAATGGAGGAAACAAGGGGAATGGTTTTTACTTTTTTTTCCTTTTGACATAACCTTTAAGACTGCAATAGCAAGTCCTAAACTTGATCCAAAACTAGGTCACCCTTGCAAACTGTTCAGAATTTTGCTCTTTAATGATTTTGTTGACACAAAGTCACTTACTGTTCTTGACTTGAGTTCTTCCTCTTCCAGTGAGCTAAGGCTTTGACTGCCACATACAGTTCAGAGCTGTAGCAAGGATTACCCCAACAGGATTGAAATAGTTACTTGAATAATGCTATTGGCATTCATGATACTTAACTATCCAAGTCACTTGCAGACATACTGTGAAAAAACCCCAATTGTCAGTACTGCAGACAGGAACCAAAAACTGTAACTTTTTCTTTCTAATGACCAAATTTAAAAAGAAAATTCAATTGAGCTTCTGTAACTTGCAAGAGAAAAATCAGCTTTTAGAATGTACAAGTGTTGAAAAAAAACCACGCTATAACCTATTAAAGTTACCTTCCAACATATTCCTTATGTCTTTATCATGAGTAACTTCTTTTGCAGTCTCTCCACTCCCATTAACAATAGAAGTATCAGCATTACGCTGCAAGAGTAACATCACCACCTCCTGGAAAACAATTTGAAAAACACTGCTTATCTATCTCTGCTATGGCAAGGCCACAATCCGTCTTTTCAGCTACTGACATCCTGTAAGACGAGCTGTATAACGGCTTCTCACCACTGCTGACTTACGAAAACAGGAAGGGATGTTTTAGAGAGATTGAAGAGTGGGACTAACTGCAACCTTCTCTCTCACGTCAGTCAGGCCGAAGGAACTAACAGGAGATTAGTTACGGCTGAACAGACCCACTCCAATTTAAAAGCTGGTGTACCTGATGCAAATGCTGAATGTGGCAGATAAAAATAGTACGATTGGCTCTTTTGATAAGAGACTAAGTAGTCACTCCTTCAGAAGGGCCAAGAGGTTATCCATAGAGGTAGTACTAGTTTGGGAATGATGGTGGCGTGTGGGGAACAATCAAACTAGTCTCACGTTACAGGCCTATAAAAAGCTCTTTAGTTCTAGTTTTCTATGAAGAAACAGCACTTCAAGACACCAAATGACCACTGTGTCCTAATTTATAGTTTTTCCCCCCTCCAGAAGCCACTAAGATTAAAACAATATGGTTTCTCCCTATGTAAACATGCAGTTAGTTAGGAGGAGCAATCCTTACTCCTTTTACTGTGTCAAACACACCAGGCACAAACACAAATTAATCTGTTGTACTTTAGCAGTAGATGGGAGATCTTTACACTGGTTTCCACATGGTAATTAGCACCTGCAGCTAAAGGTAGTGCTATGCTTTAGCATTTTCTGACACACGGCAGAAGCAGAACAGAAGGAACATCAGTTAGTTACACAACTGATGCACAGGGCTACAGTGGAAGACAAATACTATTTTTTTTCTGTCTGCCAGCAAAATCTTTGTCAATAAAAAGCTAAAAAAAAGGACAAAGTATACCAAGGAAAACACAGACCAGTCTTCTCCTGCCTTCAAGAAAAGATATCTGTACTATGTTTTCGTTTTGGACAGTTACACCAGCTAGGTAATATGCCTACTTCTTTTGAACGCACTGTACCAAAACAGATGATAACTCCTTTTTAGACAGTGTAAAAACATCATTTTGAAGTGATCTTATTGCTATTATTTCCTTAATAATTCTATGATTGAGGCTTTAAAAAAAGGGAACATACTTTACCTTACGTCCTGTGAAAGCTGCACGATGAAGTGGAGTGTCCCCCATGTCATTCAACACATTCACATCTGCACCAGCCTAAAGAGCAAGACCAAAAGACATCTCAAATCCCTTCCAACAAGAACTACATAGCTATTGCCTTTAACCAGGGGAAGAGGGAGGACAAGACACTAATGTAGGCCTTGTGGCAAATCAGATCAGAACTGTAACACAGCCATCCTGGACATGAAGATAAAATACATATGTAAGATTCATAACCAGCATTCTATAAACCATTTTAAAAAAGGAAAAGCCTCCTGTGTTTTTTCCAGGCATCTCTCTCACTTTTGAGAAGAAGGTATATAGAAAATAAGTTTAACACAGGGGGTGGAGGTGCTGTTGGTAGGGTTTTTTTTTTTTGTTTGTGTTGTTTTTTGGGTTTTTTGTTTGTTTGTTTGGGAGTTTTTGGGTTGTTTTTGGGTTGTTTTTTTTTTGGGGGGGGGGGGCAGTGTTGGGGAAAAAAAAAAAACCAACACAAAAACCCAAACAACTTATTGATAACATGCGTACACATATTATTACAGACATGCACACAGTAGCACCAGCCTCTTGGTGCTCCTGATTTAACAAGTGGAGTTCTCTCTAGGCACCTATTGCTGCTCTTCCACTTGAAGTGAAAACTTTCATGTTAGCATTAGGATGGTACCATCTGAAACTTAACCTTTCTCCTCCCTTTTCTCTTATATAATCTTTGTCTTGAATCTCCCTTCCTCCTGTCACACACGTTCTCCAGCCCATACCTTTTCTCTGAAAGGAAGACTGCTTGCACAGGCATTGTTCCAGGAAACCAAGAAAGCCTACCCTTCTTTCCTTTAAGCATTTCTTCTGCACCACTTTACCTAGCCTCTCAAAAAGTCAGAAAGAGGGCAGGATATATATAACTTTATCACATATGTTTAGATCACATAATTTAGCCAGATCACTGCTGCCTGCCTAAAGTTAACTGATGAACCTGACTCTAGTTCCAGAGCTCTGTTTCTGACCATACCTCATTCACTTGCCCTTTCAGCACAAAATCTAGGCACAAGTACACAGAGACACCTATATGTGCCTAGCTTTCAGAGGTGCACAGCCTCCTTTATTATTCCCCTCATTCTTTAAATAATACCCTTTCAAGAGCCTTATCAGCAAAGAAGAAAACACAAAGTTACACATACTCTTTCAACTCTGGAAGTGTTGATAAACACATTAAGTGACAAAACTTTACCTTTTGCTTTAAGTAGCCCTCTTGGATTGAGAACAGCATTATCTACTGAGCAGGTGTGTAGGCTAGAGAAGGACTTCTCAAAGAAATCTCAACTTTGTTTCCTACTTTAGTCACAATTATGGCTGGTAGCCTTTATTCCAGATGAAATTCAAGTTTAGGTTAGCTACCTTTGGATTTGAGGCTGTTTAGTGTGTTCCTGCCATCTACAGCAAAACCTCTCAAACAGGAATAGAGTATAACACAGGTAAGGTTGGTTGAAGCTACCCTGCGAGCAGAGGGTAAAAAAACCCAACCAACCAAACAAAAAAACTCAGACAAACAACGGCAAATGCAGTGCAGATCTGGCTATGAAGATACAAATAGGTCAGCTTTGACCACAGAGGTTTATAATTTCAAAGTTCATCACACAGTTCATTATTTCAAAGATGTTAGAAAGAAATATGAGTCAAACTACGTTAGCCTGTGCATGGAAAGAAACACATAAAAGTTACTTTGCACAGAATTCTGAACATACTTCTATGCACAACATCCAATTAGATAACACAGACGTTTTTGCATTTGCAACACTTTAGCCTTCCCTGCAACTCAGTAAGCGAAATTGCCTAAGTTACATACTTTAGGTAGTACAGTAAGCTAGATCAGGACCTTGAAACATTTGCATTACTAGTATCAGATGTTGGCTTATTATATGCAGATATCCACTGAGCCTGAAAAGGGCTGAAGGTTTCACAAGCGCATACCTATATACTACACGTCGTTAATTCCTAAATTCAGATGGTTACATAGATAAAAAACACACACACTTCATGAGAAAGTTAGCTAAGTACTGATAGCTGTAAAAAGTGTTCAGAGTAACAGCTGTATACTATGGTATAGACTTCCAGTGTCACTATTTTGAATCCTTGTAAACTGGGCTGATCTTAATACAACAACTATTGCATTCCTTAGTTATAATAATCAGCTTAGTTATCTCTATGTTACATGCAGATAAACTGTAGGAGTGGCTCCACCTCTCTACAAAGCCGCCTTTCTTCTATCACAAAAACCTGAATAAATACTAACTGTTTCTAGCAAAACAGAATTTTCTGCCTTATACACAAAGGCAAATAGAAATATACCTTCAGCAAATCCTCTACCACAACAGCATGTCCGAAGTAGCATGCAAGGTGAAGAGGTGTCCAACCCATATTAGATTTACTTCTGCCTAAAAGACAAAACAGGTAAATTAAGTTTTGGTCACACGGTACAAAAAAGATCTTGTCACGTGCTTGGAGGTTGGCATGGATGATCATCCTTCACAGTAACAGAGGAGCAAGGAGGCTGGAAGCATCAATACTATTCATGTCATCTGAATTACTAAATCAGGATGCAGTCTAAGAACATTAGATTCAAACCTACAAAATCTTTCTGAAAGGAGAAAGTCATGTGGCCTGATGGAGAATACAACTTTTGTTTTCATGTAATACCTTGTTCTTCAACAGTAGCAAGAAGCTTCAGTTACTTTCAGTCACTATGAAAATAGCACATGCAATTACCCATTTCTCTTGTTTATCAAAAACCAGTTTGGTCTACCTGATTTTATATCCTGCACACAAGTGAGAGGTAGGACAACTCACCTTTCCAAACTGATGATTCAAACCAAAACAGGTGGGATGGCCTAATGTTAGGGTTTTTTGTTGTCTTGTACTTGTACTCAATTTTAATAAAGATAGCCTTATTAAGTATCAGGATTTGAAATCTTTGTGCCCTGCAGAACTCACGTACCATCTACAGCTGCAAGCCTCTGCAGGAATGATAAGCCTAAGTAGGAAGCAGGCACAGAAGTGACCATGCAAAGGAAACTATCATTTATGCTTTAAAGAGCATTTAAAGCATGTCCTGGAGGACTGGCTGTATGAATGAAATTGAAGAACAATTCTACAATCACTTCTTCAAAAGCAAGACGTTACAAGTATTAGAGATTACTAATTTAACAACTCATGTTAGTTTCCAATTGCAACACTCAACTGTACTAAGCAAAGCTGATTTGTGCTTTGTTTTTACTAAGCAACAGACCACAGCATTCCAAGTGCCATCTAAAAGCTATAATTTTGTATTTGGAAGCAAAATGAAAATGAAGCATTAGAAACTGTTTTGAAGTTACTGCCACCATTAAGTTTTCCCTTTTTATGTATCCTCAAGCATTGAAGTCTGGAACATGCATAACATTAAGTTTGCCCTGAGGGGACAAGCCACTAGCACAAGGGAAGAGAGAACTGCTGGTCTTGCAAGTTCATCATTCTTTCTCATCTCATATTACAAATTAACATTAGGATGTGACTCACAGCAAAAATATTTTCCCCTTTCTTATGATTGTTTCCAGCCAACATTTCTGCCCTCTGTTGGCTATTTACTTTGTTATTTGGTTCTCTCTCTTCTCAACTCCTGCTGTTGTTCAAACCCCAGATTTAGTATCTTCCCCCCATCCCAGTCTGGCCTACAACAGAACTCCTGCCCTATGTGACTGATGGGCTAAAAATACCACAGAAGATAAATACTGTGTGGATGACTAATTCTGGAGCTACATATGCTGGACAATGTACTAAATGGACATCATCCATCCCTCAGTCTAGTAGGGAAGAAGGTTCTTTCAAAGAACACGAAAGAGGTCCAAGTTGCACTGAATTCATACAGTTAGCCCAAGACAATCAGTAGTTACAGCACTGACAAGACAGTGCTGCTGTTAAGGAATTCGGTCATAAAAAAAAAAAAAAAAGGAACCTGGCCAGATTTGTAGTTCTTACTGAATAAAGTGCCAGAGGCCCTTTTTCTGCATCCACTCTGAATGTTTGCATTTCTGATGTTAGCTGACCAGTTACTTCTCAAGCTCTTGATGTGTTAGTTACTTCTCTCCAAGTGACCACAAGTGTTTGCATTTTTTTTTTTATTAGTATTTTAAACCAGGACATCATTACACTGAAGAGAATGCAAGGACAGGAAAGCAGAATAAACAGAATAGCCCTCCCACCCAGTCCTTTGCTTTGATGCCAGTTAGCTCTAAGTCTCAAATGTCAGCATTTGTTTAGAGAATGGAGACAAACTAGGCAGTCATCTCCTGGTTGTAGTCTGCCAGGCTACTGCGCAGTCACTCAAATGTATATTTTGGCATAACACACTGTTGACCATTGACATAATTTTACTTCTTACTTTGTAAAGTCCTAGATATTCTATTTCCTTGTATTTAAGGACAATAAGCTAACATAGCCTTAGCAAATATGATAGTTTTGGATGAAACCCAGGTTTAGTGCTGTTTTAATGTGGATACCTTCTTTTGAAACCAGTGAACTGAGAAAACTGGAAATGAAAGTTCACACCATTTGGCTGGATTCTCATCAAGCAAGTCTTGCTTATCTCCAAGTATTGACTGGCTAGAATCTAGTCACAACAGAAAAAAGTAGGAGAAGCCTAGATTTACTTTCTCTTCCTTCATTTTGGCTGAAATCAGGATGTTTGGGATCACTCTTGTCAGACTTCACACTTGTAAATCTAGAGCACAGCCTCAGATATAAACTCACCCTTTGAAAGACAAGACAGGTTTTACAAGATGTTGAAGGTAGGCTTTGACACCCAGGTGCATTAATGTGTCTGACTTATGTCTCCTAGGGCATGCTCTGGGCAAAGTTTATACTACCTCCAGTACAGTCTCCCACCTGCTCCAAAAGTACTTTATTCCAAGCCAAGTGTCATTGCCACATCAGGTGCAAATCCTGAAGGAACTGCTGCAGCATTGAAGACATTCCCCATACCCTGACTTTCTAGGGATATCTGATTATCCAGAAGGTAATGACAGAAGGACAAAAGGCTGTAGGGAAGAGAAGGAAGATTAAGGGTTGCAAAAAGTCAGTTACAGTCTACAGCCTGTATTTTAGTTAATCATCATGTGGTTGTGCAATTACTATCTGTAAGTACCTAACAGATCAGGATTTGTAGCAAGACATAGTGGTTTTGCTAGTGAGGAGGCAGAATGGCAGGAGTAGCTATACTGTAGAGGCTGGCTGGCCTGAATTTGTCTTAGACTATTTCCAACGGGGTATTCCACAGGTGCAAAGCGATTGAAACAATCAGTATCTGAAGAGTGACTGTGAAAGAACAGAGATTTAACTCTGAAGTTTCACACAACCAGAACAGTTCCCCCAGAGAACACTTTAGTTACATTTCTGTATCCTCTAACATTTAGAAGAACCAGAACATAGAGAACAGAAATTTCACTGTGTATAGATTCCATATTCAGAATTATTTTGTTTAACCTAAACTATCACCAGCATGTTCCCTCTAGTTTCCTAGACCTCCCATTAGCAAGCATGTATTAGCTGGCTGGCCATGTATTGCTAAAGTGGAAGATTAACAGCTAAGCACCATCTATCTTTCCCTTCATTAGCTGAATCTCTTCTACCTAGCTGCAAACTTTCACAATACTAACACTTGACTTTGAGCAGGAATGCTGACAAGAGACCAGTCTGCTTGATATAATACAGGACTGCAGATTGTGCCATTTCATTATGCTTTCTTGACTTCAGATTATGTTTAAGAACACATCTGAGAAGCTCTGAAATCTCTTTTAAGCACAAGAGACTCCAGCAACTTATTTATGGATACTGCTGCATGAATCTTAAGGTATTTTTATTCCAGCTGTTTAGGCACTACACACAATGTCATGAATATTTGCAAAGGACATACTTGTGAGGGTGGAAGACTAGCTCGATCGAGCTCTGTCTAGCTTCCCCCTTTAAATTATGAACTAGCTCCCTGAAGATGAAGTATCAACGATTTGGGGTTTACAACTTGTTTTTTGGAGGTGAGCACATTAACTATTGAGAAAACACACACATGACTGAGTAGTCAAACAAAAGGATGAGTAAACCGATGATTAAGAACTAGAGTTGGGAAAGGGATAGAGCTTGTTCAGATAACATGCTTTCCTGCTCTTTAGGGCAAGGTGTTTCCTCTGTCATAGCTGAGAGGAAGCATAGTTGCTCTCTCCCCTGTCCCTTTGCAGCACTATCTTCTCAGTGCTGCTTAACAGTTAAATGCTGAACAAAGAAATACCAGCCCATGCAGAAAGAGTGGGATACACATCCACTTTTTTGAAGCAACCAGAAACACAGTCATGTAAATAAAGAGAAATAGAAAGTTACTAAATGAATAAAGAAATAGGGCAGTCTGTAACTGCTAATAAGGTTGCAAATCCAGCCCCAGTTTGAAGTCTTAATGCTCAGCAAGTTGCTTAGCCATAACTATGTTAGCTATGCATCTGCAAAACTTTAATGTAGGCCAAAGACACAGATGCACAGATGACTGGCAGTTTTACTTTCTTTTCCCAGTAACCTAGTATACTGCTGGGAGTAAGAAGTATACATTTGTTCCAACCATTCCGACAAGTGGCAAGAGATGTAGATGCTCTTACTACACGATAATGAAACATGGGCCTTAAAAAAAAAAAAAAAATCACACCTAGCAGAGCACAAATAAACTACTGAATCTTCTCTGCTGCCTTGCTGGAGACTCTTTACCTCCTTGAACCATCCCCTGGCACCATGGTCTGTTTTGTTTAATATTATAAAGCTCCAAAGTTGGCATATGCACAAACACAGGCAGAAAGAGGCACTGATTCTTTGTCTTGTTGACATTTCCAGCTTCTGTGAATTACTCTGAGGTTTTCTGTACATTACATTTATCTGTAGTCTGCTTTTATGATCTCTCCCCTAAACAAGTATGGCCTAAGAGTCACAGGGTAAAAGCAGTTGTATAAGTGTTTTTTATTACTCTGTTGAGAACTCCAAAGAAAGCAAAGTTATACTATCAGTACGTTTCACTACCTGTGGCTTTAACAGTGAGGTTACAAACATTTGAGGAAGGCTACTAACCTTTACAGTTGATATCAAAGCTTATTTCTCCTTTGTTCATGGTATCCAACAGCTGTTTAACTTCTTCAGCATTTCCATTTCTAGCATCATGGAGAAGCTGCTGTTCTGCTTCAGTACTCATCTCTAATAAAGACATGAAAGAACCGATTTTGCAATCTCTTATGCTGCTATAAGTTATGGCTCAATATTATGTCACTTTTCTCCCTTATTTGATATTAACATTGGTATGAGAAACACAATTATTTCCTATGTGGAACACATTTAACGTGCAAGCTGTTTTCAAGGGTCCCCCACCCAGACATGCCACTAACAGGCATTAAAATTCTTCATACAAACAAAGCAGTTAAATAACAAAATATCTGTGTTTTCTTGCTTCTCCGTTTTCTAGGTTCTAAGTGTGGCTTGAGAGTTAGAACTGTATGCCACAAAGGAGGCAAGCTTTGCTACAAGCATAAGCAGTAAGCATTTACTTTTTCCTCATAAGGTTTTCACCTTTACCCCTTAAGGTTTCCAGAGGCAAATAAAAAACAAACAAACAAGATATATGCCTTTTAGCCCAAGTATTTCTTCAGAATTAGCTGAGACTTATTTTGACTGCCAACCCTAGGGAACAGAATACACCTTCACATGGAGGTCCCCAGATACCCATCAGTGACTTGTACGATCAGCTCTTGAACTCAAGATACCTGAGCCCCTCCAACCTTGACATGAAGGGGAATCAGATACTCAACAACTTTGTAGATTTGACCTTATCTTTAAGCACAACAGTACAATATAAAGAAGTTAACATGTGACTGTAAAGCATAACTAGCTAATTCTCATCTTACCATTGCTTTTGAACTACAAAAAAGGTGCATTTACATCTTTCAAAGAATGGAGAAAGCAAAACCTGTTATCATGGTTATTTTTACTGCTCTCAGAGACCTTTGGGCACGTGATACTGCTACTTACCAGGTCTCTCACTGAATACAGTTATTAAGTAATGTCTCGACCAATCTTTTCACACTGACAGAATCACAATCTGAAGTTCTTTTGCCTTTTATTTTTTAAATGCCATTACAACAACTAGACCCAAATGCAGCACAGCTCAGCACAGGCAAAACCCAACTTTAATGTCCCATTTAAATACACTGTTTTTAAGAGGTGTCAAGAAGCAATTTTAAAAGCAGCCTCAAAAGACTGTGCTGTAATACACAATTTATTGCTACTAAAAACAACAGTAAGATAAGAGGTTGCCCAAATTTAGTGTCTCCAGTTTAGCAACTTCACCTGACACACTAGGTTTACGAGATCCTGCAGAATCTAGATTTCTAAGTCAGTTAATGACTGCAAAGAACACTATTGGCCTCACATAGTTAGCTTTCCTATACTAGCAGAGGTTTTGGTTGGTCCGACAAACTGTTTACACTCTGCTGTATCGGACAGGCAGCTTGATTGCACCACACACACTCACAGCTAAAATAGATGCAGGGAGCTCTTTGACTAATGTAAGATGAGAAGTCACTCAGCAAGAAAAGAGACAGTGAGAACACTGGGTAAGCAACAATAAGCCTGTAAGTGACAGATCTTGTAATATTCAAGACTGAGACAGAAGCCTAGAACAGGACAGACTGCCAAAGCACTAACAATACAGAGAAGAGAGTTTTCCCTACCTTTTGCTCAACCAGCAAAGGGAAAGAGGGAATCCATTTTCAAAGAATTTGACAGAGAGACTAAGCAAGCCCTTTCTAGCATGTTTCAGAAGAACAGACTGGATCAGTCACCTGCAATCTACCACAGACACAGGACACAAATGCCTTCTCCAGCAGTGGTTAGACAACACTCTTGTTTGTGCCTGCTTTTCAGTTCTACTAGGAAAAAAAAAAAAAACAACCCAAAACAAAACAGTACTAGTCCTTCTAGTAATCCTTCAAGCCCTGAAGCTACCTTCTCCTTTAAACAGGAGTCTATCCACTTCTCTGAGGCAACACAGCAGAGTTTGTTGTTACTGGGGTAGGTATAATTTTCCTCAGTGACTCAGTTCTAACAGCACCTAGAGAAAGATCAAAATCAAGTATGTTAATGTATAATCACTCTGTAATACTTTCTCTGAAGCCGAGTGATACTGTTTAAGGGGGACACAGAATGCAGCACTGAGAATCGTACAGACAAAAGCTAAAAGGATAGTTAGAGCTCATTTTGCTGGCCTACTCATCAGGGATGGGGGGGGGGAGGGGGAATCAGCAAAGCTTATCTTTCATTTTCACCCCCTCCCACACAATATTTCTTTACCGATATCTCAAATGCCTCAGATGAGAGAAACACACTCCTGTCATTACCCCCCGTATCATTTGTCAACATCCCACATGCAGAACAGGTATGAAGAGCAATGCACTTTCAACACATTAAGAACCTGTGGTTTCTATTTGATATTGATGTGAAGGAAGAAAAGACTGCTTGGGAAGGGAACCAAGAAACTGATCCAAAGGCACAACTCTTGTATGCAGCAAGGCCAGTTACATACATGAGCAGAATCTTAAACAGCTTAAGATACACAGAAAGCTGAATCACTGTAAAATTACTTGCCTGATTTTTCTCCTCCCAAATAGTCACTAGGTTAAAATCACGAATTTGTTTGTACCCTTACAGCAAATATTAGCAGTAGAGTGACATGCATAGTAACATGGCTAAGAAAGGTCTGTCTGCTTCACTGCTTTAGTTCCCAAAGACTTTGCTGTTTAGGCCAAGCCTCCAATCTCAAATACACTTTGTAAGCTTAAAGCATGCAGTGATGCAGAAGAATGACTGTCTGGCTATTAGTCATAGTTAGAAGGATCATTCGCATGAAAATGTTCCTACAATTGGAGCTGGAAAGTGAATCTGTGTGCAGTTACTCATCAGAGAAGTGATACAGAAGCTAAAGTTTTAGCTAACAAGCTAAATGAAGTGCCTAAATGAAGCTGGCAGCAAAGGTGGTCTTAACAAAACTTAGCATAATCTTGAAAATGCTGTTTCAAGCAACAGGATTTGCTCTATAATGGAGATGAGCGACCACCTGAGTGGCAAGTTTAGAGTACGGAAAGAAATCAATACACGGGCACTCAAATGCTGTGCGCTTACAGCTGTAGGTCGTCCACCCGCGTTCCCCTGCAGGCGGGAGTTTATTTGGTCACACGACTCACCGCCAAGAGAGCTCCCCAATCCTCACCCACCAGTTTTGGGGTGCCGAGCCAGACCAGCAGCACTGAGGGAGAAACCTAACAGCTTAATTTGGATTTATTAGCCATAAGATACTACTAACAGGTTAATCTATATGAATTATGCTGCCTATATGCAAAGCTACGAGCCACTTAAGAGAGTGGACATCTGTTCAGTCAGTGGTTTTGCCAGCATTACCTTATTCCGTTAAGCAGCTGATATAGGTTAAACTGCCTTCCACAGCTCATCTTTATGCCTTGTGCTACTGAACGGCTTGTATGGTACCCTCTACAGTCACTGGCGTACCATGAGAAAACAACACAAGACCAATATTTAGTGCCTCCTATACAGCTGAGATGTGACTGCAAGGCACTTTGGTTGAACTCATTAGGACTACCGGAGCAGTACTTGACTGCTAATTGAATCTTATCCTTTAAGAAGGTATAAAGAATAGCATTAAGATGTCCTGCTTTTATCTTTGTCTATGAGACGTAGACCAGAGTGATCTTCTCACGCTATTACAGCGTCTGTCTTCACGCAGGGTTTGTTTCCAACACAGAGTAGAGAGCCCAGGTTACCATTCTGCCTGCACACCTGCTTAAGGGAGTTTTGCAGAATACTTAACCATGAAAGGCCACCTAACTACTGATATACAGACTACCAACTTTACCCAACTGCTAGGAGAGAGTCCAAGCAAAAAAAAGCTGCTTTTCTCACAAAGCGGTCTACGAAGACCTAAAGCGCCATCCCTGACCACAGGGCAGCACTATTGATAAGACCCACTTGCTTTTGCTTTGATTTCTTTGATTATTGCTTTTGATTTCTTCTCCTGCTGAGACCTCCTGCCATGTACACAGCCCAGAACAGCAACAATACACACTAACCAGAACATGGCTGGTTTTCACTCTGCTGCAGCTTGACAAGCAACTGAAGCAGTACTGGCACTGCCCAATTTAATGTTAAGGCTCTGAGTCAGCAGCTACTGGTTGCATAGGAATTTTTCTATTCATGACAAAGAGTAAGGTTGGTAAAAAGCACAGCACTGGCTAGTATTTCAAGAGATCTCCCTCTAGCAATGAAAACTAGATTCCTGTAGGAAGGGATGATACCTGCTTAGGAGGACTTCTTACATGTCCCAGCAAGCACACGTTATGAAGTGATGCTTGTAAAGAAGGAGGACAAAATGCACCAAACCGCACAAACAGACAGAACCTGTCTAGAAACCCACACAACACACTGCACTGACAGGAGCTGCTCCAAGAAGAAGGAGCTGCAGTACTAGAAGCACGGGTGACGTTATCTAAAAGGAGTCATTTTAATCATCAGGTAAAGGGTTCTACAAGTTGAACACGCTTGTATGACAGTCTCATGGCACTTCATGTGAAAGCAACTATCTATAATAAAGTTACTGTCTGCTCAGTAGCAATTAACACGGATGCAATAACACAATATCTGTTCAATACCCTTGCCAAGGCAATAGCTATTTAAACTAATCCTCATTCTTAGGCATTGCCTGGCTGTTTTCTGCACATGGTTTAGTTCTGTTACATCAAAGGCTTTCTTTCAGCCCAGGAGCTCTGAATAAGCTTACCAACCACGGCTAGTGCGAGATCTCACCGGATCAGCAGGCGAGCACAGTCCCAAGCAAGCAAGAACTTCAGCAGGACCGCTGGAGAGCTCTACGCGCGTCCGAAATGGAGCAGCTCCCTTCAGCACCCGTAACTAAACGCTTTTTAAGGCGACAGGCTCGGGCGTCGCAGCAACTTCTTGCCTACGGGAAAGGTGCGCTCAGACCACCGCACCCCTCGGCACCGGCCGCCCGCCCGCAGCTTCGCCGCGGCGACGGGGCAGTTGCAGGGAGAGGGAGGAGGAGGAGGAGGAGGAAGGGGGGGGGCACCCGCGCACCGCAGCGGGCGCTCACGCCGCTTCCTGCAGGCCAGGCCGCCCCCCGCCCGCCCCCCGAGGCTGCCTCTCCTTCGGCTCCCCAGCCCGCGGGCCGCCTCCCCGCAGGGCGGGCGCCTTTGCCGGGTCACGCTGTGGGACGCTCTGAGGGGGGGAGAAGTGGCGGCACCCCCCTCCCACCCCCAAACGGTCGCAGGAGAGAGGCGGCGCCTGAGGCGGCCAGCGGCCCCGGCTCCTCCGGGGCGGGCGGCCCGGCTGGGGCACGCAGCCCCTCCCGCAGCGCCGGCCCCGCAGGCCTCCCCGGCCCGGCCCGGCAGCCCCGCCGCGGCCCCCGCAGCCGGCTCCGGCTGAACTTGGCGCCCCCTCCCCGCCCCGCGGGCACGGGCGGGCAGCGCCGGCCCGGGAGCAGCCCGGGGAGAAGGGACGACAAGGGACATCATCACGGCAGCGACCGAGCAAACGCCGCAGCGGGAGGGCGCGTCTCCTCCCGCTCCCGCGTCCCCCCCCGGCGCACCTCGGAGGAAACACGCCCGGGGCGGGCGGGCTGACCCGCCGCCAGCCTGCCCTCCCCTCGCCTCACCGCTCCGCGCAGCCGCCGCCCCCCCCCGCTGTGCGATACGCACCGGTCCCGCACGTGACCGGCGGCGGCGGCGCCTGGGCAGCGCGGGCCGCTCCCCCCCCGCCGCCACCGCCCAGCGGGGCCGAGCCCCGCCCCCCTCGCCACGGCCCCGCCCTCCCGGCCCGGCCCACGCGGCTGCGGGCGCCCGCCTCGGCCCCCCCGCAGGACCGCGTCGGCGGGTGGGGGCAGGCGGCGGGGTCCTTCCGCACGCGTGGGGCTGGGCCCGGGGGTCCCGGTCTCGCCGCCGCGGCCCCGCGCCCGCCCGTTTTCTGAGAGCAAGAGCCCAGAGCGGGCGCGGCCGGTGGCGGCCGCCCTTCCCGGGGGGGGACCGGGACGCCCCTGCGACCCCGGGGCTGCCGGACGGACGCTGCCCGGCTCTCGCCGGGGTTCGCTCGGCTGCTGGGTGGGCGGCTCGGCCCCCTCTGGCCCAAGAGCCGCGCAGCCCGCGCCCTCTGCCGGGGGGGCTGCGGGAGGGGGGCGGAACAGGCGGCGGGAACGCGAAGAGGCTGACGGGCGTTGGCGGAGGGGGCTGGGGCAGAACGGCCTGAGGAGAGGGCTGTCGGAGTACAAGGACGATGTATCGCCGGGGGGGAAGGGGGTGTCCTCGGAAATGGCTTCAGCCTCACGTACAAGTGCGGAGCAAGTAAGAGGAGATGGCGAACACCCGCACTGCTCCTAAAAACAGCGTGCCCCAAAGCAACCTAAGAGAGCGAGAGTCCTGGTACTCCTGGGGATGAGGTACTCCTTCGGTTCAAGGCCCTTTGGGCCACCGCTCCTTCCCATCTGCTTGTCCTGCCTCTATTTCTTCTCCAAGCCAATAGCCGGCACCTTCGTTTTCTGCCTTTAGCACCTGAGAGGGGTTTTGCCTTTTGAAAGCTCCCACAGTGCCTTTGAAATCCTGCAGGAATTTATTGAGGAAGTAGGGAAGCTCTGAGGTGTTGAGGCATGCCTGAGCCTGTGTCACATGCAGAAGGAGGGCTGAAAAGGCAGGGCAGGAGCCACAGGTTACATGAGAAACTATCTCAAAAGATGAGGATTAAACTTCTGTTCCAAAAGTGGGCAAGTTTAAACTTGAGCGATTCTTGTGAAACTCTTGAGACATAAATAATGAGGCATGCTTCATTTTTCTGTATTGTCTATAGCTACATGTATTTTTAATGTTTTAAGAATGAAGTACCAAAAGAAGAAAAGGAATAGTTCCACACCTGCAGAGATAACACAAATTTCCCACGTTTGGACTTCTCCTGCTTTTCGTTACTTTAAATTAGTTTATCTTAGTTAAGAGACCTGCTTCCAGGGGTGCTTCAGCAGTGAGTATATGACATCTGAGACGCTTCAGTGAAGGATCACGTTGACTTTCTTTCCTTAGGAGCAGGTCTTCAAGTTGCCATCCTTACTTCAGAGCAGTAGCTGTTTCATGCTCACGTTCCCATCTTTTCTTATGCTCTCAGCCACCGCTGTCAGTCTGTCTAAGCTTCTTTACCTTTATTTCCTTCTCTTGCTTTGAGGCATCTTTCACAATGCCGTAACTGCTCCAAGCAACCTCACAATAAAATCAAGCATCCCTCCCTTTTCCTGTTTTGTACTGTATTTTACATACACAAATACAATATATAAATATTTATATTATTTCCTCATATTTATTATAATTTTTGTAATAAAATGAAAGTGTAAGCATCCCCCTACTCTATAACTCATTGCAACGCAGCACAGAGTTCATATCACAGAGCTTTCCCCTTCAGCCAGTTAATTATATTGTAGCTCCCTGTTCTGCACCAGGGAGTAGGGGCAGTGAATTGAGAGGGACGGTGCAGGGTTTTTTCTGAATCTCAGTAAGAAAGGCCTGACAACAAATGGCTTAATAAAATTCCTGTTTTAAAAAGGCAGAATAGAGTAATACAGCTAGCGAGTAAACCTTTGTGGCCCTTTAGGTGCTGTGGACCCCACGTTCCTGCAGCATTGGACTGGATGTCCCAGATGGAGTTCTCCCACGGCTCGCTGCACAGATCCCACCTGTGGAGGGAAGCTCCTCCTTGGTCATTCCAGCTATTTTAATTATCTTACAGGAAAACAGCTATTCGTAAAGGATATTCGCATGACAACTTCTTGCTGCACTTCTAGATAAAGGCAAGGACACGCAGGTGGTGTAATCGCCTGCAGCAAGCTGGAGCTGCCCACAGGCTTCTCTGTGACGAGGAGCTGGTGGAGTTTACCCTGCAGCCAAGGGATTTGTATGCCGCACCAGAGGCCTGAAGGCAGCACAGCACAGACCTGCGCCTGCTCGGGTTCACTGTGCTGTGGATCACTGACTCCTGGATGTACAGCGGTCTCCTGGTCAGAATCGCTACACTCCCGCTGCTTCCAGTGTCTTCAAGGAGCGTCTATTTTTCACCGATGGTTTGCATCCTTGCACATGCCAGAATAATAATGTGTTTTGGACTTTGACGTGTGGAAATAAGAAAAACAGCGCTGCTGATATCAAGGGTTCTTTCTGTTTTGAGCGTGTCTTTTATCTTTTTTTGCTTGTCTTTCCTTTTTCAGATAACCTGCTGAAATTAGTGATAGAGAAAACATGAAATGCTTCCCATCTTAGGGCCGAATGCACTGGCAAACAGCCTTGCACAGAACTCACTGAACTGTTTTGCCACTGATTTTCACAGCATAGTATATTTTACATCATCTCATATTCTGGGGTGGGGCGATAGGGAACCTGACTGCAGAATTTGAAGCTGTAAGGCCAGAGCGCTTCCTGAGGAGAAACTTATTAGGGAGGGAGCTTCTGCTGGGTGTAGTGCGTAATCAACTAGTTGAATTCATTGCTGCAGGCAACCAAACCCTATGACTAGAAGTATTTTGTCTAGAAATTTTGACATAATACCACTCTTCATTGCCGTTACTAAAAAAAAAAAACCCACACTATTGTGGTTGGTGTCATCATTAGCAACTATGCAAGCCAAGATGCTGATCGCTTCTCATTTTGCAAGGTACCATTAGCAGCTGAGAGAAGATAAGCAGCACCTCCCTACACCCGTTTCTGCCTCTGCATAGTTGAGCTAGGTTGCTAATGGTTTATCCAGGGCTGAGCTGAAGAACTTTTGGAAAACATTTCAAACTTGGAAAGGGACAAGAATTACCGGGCATTTATATTGCCACCCCCTGTGAAACATCACAATTTTATTTATGATGCAACAACTCTTTATTCCACTGACACTTTTTGTTTTCTTCCTCTTCAGACTAGAGCATACTGGTAAAATCTGAGATATACCACTTAGCAAGGGAGTGTACACATGGAAATGCTTAGTGAAGTAATAAATGATACATGACAGGCTGCACGTGTATTTTCACACAATAAAATGTTTAATGACTGAATGTTCGTTGATGGACCAACAGTCATTGGACGGAAATTAAAAATTTGTTCCCTAATAGCTTGCATGCAGCCCTGGTGTACTTCCTGAGGAAGTTACTTCTCAACTCTGTCTGGAAAGCAGTATAGCAAGCACAGGGCCTTGCCATATTTCCATACTGATTTTACTTACTAGGCTGGCAGAAGACAGGCACAGGAGAAGTAATTAGAGTACTGACGCTCTCAGACGTGATTCCTGTGGATCTTCTCCCTGGATTACCAAGAGCAACTTCCAGTGAGTGATGAAAGTAAATCTTCATGTTGTTCTGAACTGCCTGCAATAGGAATTTTTACAGATGCGAGTCTGTTGCTGATATTTCATACTTTGCAGGAAATAACCACGTAATGTGGTTAATTTGTAGATGGTGTGAGCCAGATTAACTGCTGAGATTAGGAATGCTTTTTGCTGCTCAAAGCAGGGCTGAAGCACACTAAGGCTGTTTCTGGAGGTATCCTCCAGCAGAAAAAAAAAAAAAATCACATAATAGAGAAGAGTTCATTTGAACATGCCCTTTGTATCTGAATGCAGGCATGGCAGGAGAAAATGTGAGAATTCACTGATCCTCTTCTGCCAGGAGGCTCCTAAAACCTGCTAGCAGTTATTACTTTGTAGAAAAGCTTTTGGATTTCTCTAGGTCTACAGAAGACAACTGTGCACTGCTATAGCCAGTACCCAACTGCGCTGTGGCTAAAAGAGAAGAAAGAGTCTTAACCAAGGTGTAAGTCACCTGTACGTATACTTCTCCTTAGTCTTACCAGACATGTACTCTTAGACCAAGATTTAGGCTTGTTTAATGCACTTTTTTGTTCTTGTGGTTGAATTGGTTTTGTTTGGTTTTAGTTCCAAAACGATAAATTAGCTGCATGTGGAGAGCTTATAACTACAAACCTTATAGCTAATTTATGTCAGTTTAGATCGCAATCTAGCAAAACACATCATTGTGAAACTGAAATCAGCTGAACTACTTTGTTCTTAAATGCATATATGCTCCTTATTGGATAGCCCAGACTGAGATTTATATTGGATGCACAGTAGAATTAGAACATTAGAGAAAAATGTTGTATTTTGTTGGTGAGTTACTATAGCAAAATGCTCTCATTGAGCTATTATTAAGAGAAAGCTACAGTACTGGCAGAGCCTCAGTAGAAGAAAATCCTGCTCAAAAACAGAATACAGAACTGAGGGCATGAATTGGTAGTACGCAACATGACATTGTCCTCATTTGTTCTTAATCATCTTCTTTTTTTATGAGAGAAGTTGCAAATACACTATGCTGCTTGAACTGTTGTATGCAAAATCAAGCAGGGTTATTGATATTTTACTCCAACGTTTTAGTTCTTACATATTTCTTAGTTCTATATTTTTCACTTATTTGTGATTCAATCCTAATTTATCCTTCTATGTTTACATACTGTGGCCCCATCAAAGTTAGTAGTCAAAATGCCATCAGCTCTAGCGAAGTTAAGATTTCATGATGTACGCTTTAGATGTGACTCTTTCTCACAAATCAGAATTCTTCACTCATATCAATTGTGGCATTTTACTCCTAATCAGCATTTACTTTGTGCTGTCAAACTCTATACTGTCTTCCTCTGTTTTCCTAATATCTTTTATGTAATACCTTGGTGTATTATGCAAATCTAAAGTTTATAAGGTTTGCATCATGAAGTTAAAAGCCGACTAGCGAACATAAAATCCTTTGCAACAAGTAAAGCTCACATGAGCTGAAGCTATATACACAGGGAGAATGACTAGTTTTCAGCTAGTTCCCTTTTCTTTAGAGTAACATAAAAATGTGGCTATTTACCTCCCCCCTCTGGACGGATTTGGTAGTAGAATGTAAGCAGTATTTCATTAAATAAAAAAGCATTTCTGAATTGTTTATAATTTTTTCTTTCAAAACTGTTGGTAGCTTTTGCATGCAGTACATTTAACATTCCTCTTATTTATGCTTTCTGTGTAAATATTGCTTCCTTATCTATGTGAATATTATTTGTATCTGGTTTAAGCTTTTTGTGCTCTAGGATTAGATTCCGGTTCCAGAAAGGCATCAGTAATTACCCAGTGTCTTATCTTGTCCTGACAAGACAGAACAAAGAATTCGAATTCCCTATAGTAATTTGGGACACTTCCTGACCTTCAGGGTCTTCTTTTGCTTAATTGATTTGATTTGAGCTTTGAATGTTTTCATTTGCTATCTGTAGTTCACAAAGACAGAACTGATGGACCAAAGGTTAGATTTAGTAACCATTTTAAATATCAGAGTTCATGCATTGCTGTGAAGAGTATCAGTTTAGGAGATGCCTTGCCATAAAGAACAGTGAGGTTCAGTTAGGTACTAAAAGAAGACCCGAAATATTTCAATAAACACTACTGTGCTGTGATCCCTAGTTTGAAAGCTGCGGCTATGTATTTCATATCCTGCTTTAACAGAATGTTTATCTCAGACAGACAAAGAAAGTAATTAGCTGTTAAATACTCCTGTGCACCATATCAATTCAGCTACTCTGTTATTAATTTAGTATACATAAACATGCTGGAGATTCATTAAACACATTTATCTCCATTTCAACATAGTAAGAATTATCACAAATATAACTGACAATGAAAGGAAATGACAGAGTCCTCAGAAGTCTGTCAGAGATGTCTACAGTCCACACAGTTGTTGTGATTTATTCTTGGCATCTTTTTATCTGGTACAGTTTCTTCCTGGCCCTATGGCAGGCTGCTAAACTCCTTCATATCAATGCTTTTATATGGATTATAGATAACAACAGTCATAAAAAATGTCAATAACAACTTTAAGTTATTTAATAACAAATAATGTGTGTAGTCATGTAAACTCATTTGTTCAGCTAA
This sequence comes from Platalea leucorodia, assembly GCF_965183815.1. Taxonomy (NCBI): domain Eukaryota; kingdom Metazoa; phylum Chordata; class Aves; order Pelecaniformes; family Threskiornithidae; genus Platalea; species Platalea leucorodia. The sequence goes on along the minus strand of NC_138823.1, from coordinate 51,419,701 downwards.
GTCAAAACTAGCAACTCATAAAGCGCAAGCACTATATAGAGATTGCTATCAGAAAGTTAAAAAAAGTCTTGTGGTGTCATAGTCCTCTCTTAAATTTATATGGCAATTTCGTATTAGGACGAACAGATGCAGTACCACCTTTTCTAGGTCCTTGCAGATTAAAGCTTTCTGTTATGTTTTGGTCAGAAGGCAATTGTTTAAAAAAGCCCCTCCTCCCCCGTGGAAGCTGTGACTTCACCTGATAAAATGTGCATTTTTGTCATGTTCTGAAACTGGGTGTATTCTTTTTATTATTGTTTCAAAAATAATTAAACCAACTCTGTCCAAGACACTGAAGACAAAGAAGCCTCACTGATCTTGGGAAAAATTACCTTTCCATTTATCAAATATGGAACAATTTTTAGTATTTATAATCTCACAAGTGGAAAGTTATATCTTTAGCTATATTGGTACTCAAACAACATCAGGATAGAGTTCTATTTTATTTTTTCAGTTACTATAGATTGGCTAAACTAAGACAAAAGTTTTTTCCAAACTTCCATCCCTGTAATCTGAACGTGGGATTTAAGATTTCGGGCTCAGATAGCATCAATAGCATTGTTCATTAAGTTCTGATATGCATATAAAAATACTCATGTTCTTAGATACTTCCAAATTCCAATTAATTGAAATTTAGGAGCCAAAATAAGAGTATGAAAACTAAGTATTTTTTTTAATGTAGGTCTAAATGTGGAACCAAATTTTGCCTTTTTTACCATCTCTCTCATCTTTTTGCCCTCAAGTTAGGGTCGTAGTTCATAGTGACGATCTAATTTCCAATAGAACTATACGCCCAAGGATACGTTCACATAAGCATCCTAGGAATTACTGCTTTCACAGCAATCTATCCCATTTTCCTGCCCCAAGACAAGATTAACTTTGTCCAGGCCTAACCTTTCTTAGAGCTTCCAGTAATGATGGCTCAATAAGTTCCTCAGTGCTTAGTTTTTCCTCATAATTAGCTGGATCTTCCTTCCTGCAATGTAAGGTAATGTGTTGCTTCATCAGCACATAGTGCTGTGCCTGTCTTTGCAACAGCCAATGTGTAAATAAAGGTGATTATCACACCACCACCCCTCTTCACTCAGGATGACTTACTTCATTGTCGACGAATACTTTGTAGCATCTGATTTGAATCTCTCAAACATCAAAATTAAATCTTTGTACTTCACATCTTTTCTACATCTGAGAGGGAGAAAAATGTAGTCTCTTCTCTGCAGCAATCTGTAGCATAGTAAGGATGCCTACCTCTCTCAGACTTCTCCTTAAACTAACGAACTCCTCCTCTCCACTCTTTTCAGATATCAGGCTTTCTAGATTTGTGATTGATTTCATTGCTTTAATCCAGACTTCAGTTAGCGTACATCCTTCTTCAAGTGTCTAAAACTGGAGACAGAATTCCAGTTGCGGCTTTAGTGGTTCCGTACAAAGCAGGATTACCTCACATGTTTTACATTACCTCACAACTGTTTGAACATCCTGGCATGATGGTTCTCCTTGAAGCAAAAGCATGGCACTGTTGCCAAATGCTTAGCTTGGGATTCACTGTAACTCCCAAATAATTTCTGTGGAACTGCTGTGTAACCAGTAGTTCTCCATCCTGAATGTATGCAGCTGATAATACAGCGCTGGGTTTGTCTCTACACAGTTGCATCTGGGTTTTTTTGTTGCTGGTTTTTTGTTTTTAGAACGTGTCCTCTGTTTGTCGAAATCATTCTGAACTCTAATCCTATCCTCCAGAGCAGGTGCAGATTCTCCCAGCTTTTGAGAAAGGGGAAAACAAAGCTTGCCTTGAATTCTTCACAACTAAGTCATTATAAAAACACATTGGAAGAAAACACATGAACTGCGAACTGCAAGAAAGGTGACACCCATACTTTGCACTCAAGCAAAAAGAGATCTTTGCTGATGAGTGCTGTCTTTAAAAGAGATACGTAAAACTTGTCAGTGTTAAATAAATGAACTGCATTTCTATAACTGTAGTGAAAACTGCATGGAACACTTAATGATTTTTCTTCAATCCTTTTAGAGGAAATTATGTAGTTATAAGAATGCCAATCACTCATTTTGAGTGACATAAATGCAAGGTAAAAATGTCTGCATCTGCAGAATCATCGCTGAAATATAACTGCTTATACACTTCATTTTTAAAATAGGATGTCATGAATAAGGCGAGAATACCACCTGACAAGCGTAACCTTGATTCCCTGGCAACGCATGACAGAAGTAGATTTTGTAACGATTTAATGCTACATCTTGACCTACTTATTTGGGGTACTTACTGTATGAATATGTTAAGTTTCTTTTACTTGGGGCAGCGATTAAACCTAAGCTAGAAAGGAAGCGATCGCTCATGATCCCTCATTCTTTAAGAGACGCGCAAGGATGGTTCTGGGGCACAGCACTGCGGGGCACCGGGGATGAAAAGAGTAGAAAGAGGGACTGCTCGCGTAGTTTACTGGGAGCGAGGCTCGGACATAGCTGCGCTCTGGTCCCTGAAGGCCTGCCTGGGCCACGGGAGAGTCCTGCCCTCAGGCACACCGTACGTGAGGAACGCGGGCCGCAGAGGGGAAGGTGGCGAGGGCTGCGCCGCCAGGGCAAGCACGGCCAGCCCCGCCAGAACCGGAGCGGCGGGGCAGGGCGGCGAGGCCTACGGGAGCGCCTCACACCACGGACGCTTCGCCGGCTCCCCCTGGGCCCTGCCCTGCGGGCGGGCGAGCAGGGCCCGGCGCTCCCGTTGGGAGTCTGTGAGCCCCGCGCTGCGGCCGCCTCTGCCCTTTCGATCCCCTCGCCAGCCGGGACGCAACAGCAACCGCCCGGGCACACCGGCCAAAGGGCGACGGGACGGGACGGGACGAGCCCCGCGGCGACCCGCACGGACACCCACTCCTGACACCAGCCGCCCGCCCGAGAAGCGCTGGGCAGGAGCCCGCCCGTCGGCGGGGAGGGGGTGCTGGGGGAGGGGGTGCTGGCGGAGGGAAGGGCAGGCGGCCTCGCCGCCACTACCGCGCAAACTCCCCCGTCGGCGCATGGGCACGCAGCCGCCCGCCCTTCCCTCCTCCCTCCCGGCCTCCCTTCGGGCACCGATGGCGGCGAGCGACGCGGAAACGGCCCAGCAGCAAGTGAGCGGCGGTGGGGGCGAGGAGGGCTGCGGGCAGCGCGGGCCGGGCCGGGCCGCGGCGTCCTCGGGCAGGCGGTGCGAGCACCGCGTCGAAAGCCGTGGCGTTCGGTGGCTTCTGGTGAAGCCCGGCTCTGTGAGGAGCTGCGTGGGCCGCCGTGCTGCCCGAGTGTCCCTTCAGGCGCCGACGGGTGACTGCACATCTGCGCTGAAAAGCCCTTTCAGGTGTCTGATTTCTAGGTGGAAAGGTGGCCGTCCGGTTTTTACGGGAATTTGCTGGGTAAATTCATTCAGTCTTAGTAAGAACTAGTGCCAAGGCCTTGGGGTTTTTTGAGGGATGACCCAGCTGGGAGTGGCAGCGGTGGGGAGCTGCAGGGAGGTGTTGTAGCGGCCCCGTGTCGCTTTACTCGCCTTGTCACTGCTGAGAATTACAGGACTGTCCACAGAAATGCAAAAGCTGGCGCACGTACGGAAGAACCGAGCAAAGTTTACTTATGCCGTGAATCGGGATTGGATCCCCAATCTTTATGGCCCTCCAGTATGCTGAGTCTCATCACATTCATAAATAAGCTGTAGAAGAGCAAGACTTTTTCAGATTGGCCCACAAGGTTGTGGGCTTTGGGGGGGTTTATTTATTTTTGCATAACGCTTTTTCTAGATTGATGAAATTGAAGCCCTTTCATCCATATATGGTGAAGATTGGTGTGTTGTTGATGAAGATGAAAAAATCTATTGCATTAGGATTAATGATTGTCTGGATCAACCAAAATGGACCCTCTGTCTGCAGGTATAGTGGTGGTAAGGAGTTTGGCACATAATTTGCAGCTGGACTGATGCAGGCAAAATCTTGTGCTTGCGTGAAACCCTTTTAAATAGGATTCATTATCTACTCAGCTGGATTAAGGAGCTTTTGGATTGGAATCTGTGATAGACTTTTCAGGCATTGTTCCTGTAACGCGTCAATACGCACGTGACGTTTTCAGTAGCTACATATCCTAATTCCATATCTGACAAAAACTAATTTCAGTGTTATTCTCCAAAGACTAATTTTTAAAGTATTTTTTACATTGGCTTTGTGTAGGACACCTCAATGAATCTGCTGGAATTGCTTCTAGATTTACTTTCTGGAAAGTGTGGAGACAAAACCAAATTCGGATCAACTTAACTGAGTAACTTGCTACTTTATGTTTATAGAACTGAAAACAATGTTTACTTAGTGGAAGAAACATTGAAGTGTCTACTTATGGAAGTGCAGTGCCACTTAAATAAGTCCAGTAACCATGTATGCAGCTCCTTTCAAATTTCTGCTGCACTTTTATTTTGCATGACACTTCATCCGCAAAAATTGCACCATGAAATATAATATTTGTATGCATTACCATTACTGGAATCCTAAATATAGATATTCAGGTTTTCTTGTCGTTCTGTAACAACATAGGCAACTATTTTCTTAATTTGTAACACTGATTGTAGTCCCAGTGCTCGACATCAGAGTCCATCAGTAAAGCTCAGCTAGCTGAGAGGAGTAGTCCAGTGAATACTTATCCTGAATTTCTTTCAGGTGATTTTGCCACCAGGATATCCAACTGCAGAGCCACCTATTTATCAACTAAAGTAAGTCAAGTTTTCTTTCAAACATTTGTATTTCTTTTTCTGAATTACCGCTGTTAATTGTTTACAGTGTAAGTTGAAGTTTAATTAAGATTACTCCTTGAATTAAACTATACCGGGGTTGGGGGGTGTTCCCAGCAGGAATATTCTATTCTTTCTCCTGAGTTAGACTCATGGAGCTCCCTATGACAGTTTGCTCTCTTCCCTCAACTCTTAATTCTTGCAGCATTATTTTGTGGCAAGGCAGCAATTAGACTGTGGAGGTATGGTGGCTGCTGGCTGTGGTGCTGGACAGTGACATCCCATCGCCTCCTTGGGTGTACCCCTCTTGTCTGGATCCTTGTTACAGATTGTAAGGCATGCTTTTCATCGGAGCACTGACTCTTGTTGGGCTGGTGCCATGGCATGTGCCGTCTTCCTGTTTTCCTTCCCTGCTCTCCCCTTGTCTCCTGACATGTAAATGAGATGGGAATAGAGACGCATTAGCCAGGTCCCTGATTTCGATGATAGAGGGACCTGCAGGGCATGACACACAGCATATCTACTGAGTTTTAGTCAGCAGTATTGACAAGGCAATACAAAATAGTGCTGGTAAACTTGAGGCAAAGTTTATAGTTTAACATGAGACCAGGAGGATACAGGTACAGAACCGAACGGTCATTCTAAGTATAATAGGTACTATGGTGCTGAAGGAGTTGGAAAGGTAAACTAATAATATGTAAGGTGACTCTGGAGTGACAATGGCCTACCATGAAAAATGAGTCCAGCTTTCCTACCTGAGGTAAGAAAAGGCAGCTCAAGTTAGGAGTCTTGAAGGAGAACTGGATGACCATGTTTTTATCAGGATATTTACAACTGGAATCTTGTTAAGTGGGAATGATTGACAAGGTTTAATTTTCAAGGTGTTTATCACATTTATTTTAAAATTAATGTTCATTGAGATGTTGGAATCAGCGTATGGGCACAATTTTCATTGCATTTCTTTTCATTCTAGCGCCCCTTGGCTTCGAGGACAAGATTATATGGAACTAGCAAATAGTTTGGAAGAAATATATGTGTAAGTTAGAGACTGTGGAATATAGTAAAAGGCGACAATGTATTTTCAATTTTATGCCCTGCTCAATGTATTCTTTTGAAGTACCTGCATGAACTAGTACTTGTGAAGTGATTGCTGCAATAGCCATAAACCAGCAAGTTTCTTTTATAAATCTAACAGTTAAAGATGCCATGTATTTACTAAGCATTTTGCAAGAACAAATTGTGTTAAACTCTGACAAATTTATTTTATATTGTTTAGACCTGGTGTTCTGTAAGGATAGAAGTCTTCATTTTGACTCTCTCTTAAAATCTATGAGATTGCTTATGCATTGGTACTATGAAGTATGAGATTTCTCCATCTATTTTGCATTTGAATGTTAAACCACAGGATGTGAAAGCATTTGTTCGTGTCTTAGAGCGTAAGTGGCAAAACAGTTTTTCTTAAATGATAGCTAAGGGATAAGTAGGTTTTAAAACAAATTAAACATGTAGAATCTATTAACTAGAATCTGTAACATAGCGGACTGTTTATTATCACAGTGTGCAGCTAACAACAACAATGCATAATGAATGCATGAGAATAAACAGAACATCTAGTAATACTCAAATTACATGTTTTTGAATTGCTGTGAAATTGAGGTAGTAAATGTAGTAATTTTATATGGTTTATTTAATTCTTTCAGATCCCAAAGATAACATAAACTGAATGAAATGAAAATATGTCATAAGGAAGCACAGTCATGCCCAAAATATTGAAATCTGAACATTTTACATAAGGAATGGTTTTTAATGCCATAAAATAAGGAAGAGAGCACTTAGCTTGCATGAGAGTTTTTTATCTAATTACTCAGTTACTTTGATTAGCTGGGTTTCTTATCTAATTAAGCAACAGATAAGCAAGTTAAATTGAATTTGAAGTGTTAAAAATGCACAAGAATTTTAAGTGAAGAGTTCTATGGGATCATATTAATCACAGTTATTCAGTGGAGCAAAAAGTACAGAGATTGTCCTTAACTCTGTCCAGATCAATAGGATTTGCTGGAGTCTCTGCTAGAGGTAGAGCTGCTGTAGGTGGTTCTTCAAATGTCCTGAGCATCTGGCGCAAGTTGCCACCTGAGGACTGTGAGGAGAAATAGCATGGTTGTGAAGCGTTTGGGTTTTTTTTCCCCCTTTTCTTTCCACCTGCAGTCTCGTAGGCTGTTAAATTGTGCTAGTTAGATCAGTCCCTTGCAGCTCCATTCTGTCTATATCAGTTGCTGTTCAGAACCCTCTCTGGTCTCCTCTCCTTTTTGTTGTTCAGCAGGAAATGGATGCATTTGTACTTTAGGCCATATACGTCACTTTAGACTGTTTAAAAACCTTCTGGAGTAGTCACTGATGAGCACAGTGTTCGTGAAAGCCCTTTATGTATCCAATGGCTAAATAGCTGTCAGGTAAACAGAGATACTCTGCATCGTTTATAATGTGTGTTTTACCAGGTTTCAAGTCCCTACTGATCTAAATTGCTTAGTTCTGAATTCTAAAACAGTATGAACTATGCTGTCCATCACTGTCTTCTCGAGGAGTTGGAAAAAACAGATAATTAGAGATCGCAAGTCTGTTTTGGGAGACACAAAGTTCTTAGAAGTTAAGAATAGTAGCAAATATTTGGATTTTTTTTTTCTCCGGATATTCTTCTGGTAAGACTTTTATTCAATACAAAGCTTTGTTTCATGACTTAGACAGAAGTAAAAGAAAAATAGCAACATAGAAAGGTAACCTTTGAGAGTAAGTGTAATTCGTGAATAGGCAGAAACTGAAATTGGGTTGTAGCTGAAGAAATTGCTATTTCTTTGCATACAGCAGAGAAATCTTATTCATTGTCTAATCTCTCTCATGCCATCATTAAAACAAATACAGTTCTTCATGTATTAAAGCAGTGCTTCTGTATGATAAGAAGCAGCATGAAATCAGGGCATTGAATTGTTCTGGAATCTGTCCAGACTTTGAAGACAGAGCTACAAGGTTATAAATTCCTTGGTTTTGCTTGAATATTTTTCTCTAAAATATGTATATTTGTTTGAATTTCTTATTGCATTCAGGAATAGTGCTGTATACATTAAGCAAAGTAAGATATAAAAAATGTGATTCTGTCACTGATATGTGGTGCTCCAGGTGGTGGCAGTAAGAATAAAATTAGTGAGAAACCCACAGCTCTAAATCTTTAGTTTTGTTTTTGGGACAAACATGCACAGTTCATAAACATATTAAAATATAATTACAAAGGCAACTTTTCAGGACACCATTTTAAATATATTTTGTATTGTTTGAGTCCTGCTGCACATTAAGGCAGTGTTTCTTAACTCTGAATATGCACACAAAAAAGTGTTCATCCCATCCTCCCCCAGTACCTTAATACACACCTGTGCCCCTGACTAAGGACTCCTAGACCTAAATCCTTACCTCCCTGTCCTATAGGACTGCTTGTTACCCAAACCCTAGCATGTAAGTCCAACGCTCCACTGTGTCTACTGCCACTGACCTACTATCACAGTCCACCAAGATCAACCTCTGCTGTGTGTGCACTGACTGCTTGAGGGGGAAGAGACGTCGCGCTGTTCCAAGGAAGAGCCCCCCTCCCAAACATGAAGGGAAAGAGTCCCCTCCAGCCACAGAGTGGCTGAAGGAGCTCATCACTGGCGGTATGGTACCTTTTGTAGAGAAAACCGATCCCGAGCAAGCTCTAAGGCCAGACATCCTGGCTTAGTGTTCTTTTGAAAATACTGAGGACTGTCCAACTTACTCTTCTCGCAGTTGCTTTCCCTTTCTTTAGTGATCAGAAAGTTTCTGTCAGTTGCCTATTTTTCTCCAGCATTGGTGTTTTTACTGTTTAAAAAGAAAAAAAAAAAAAGCAAGCCGCAAAGCGAGTATATAATGATGCAGATACCATGTGTTTCACCCAGTGAACTGCTGAGACAGAGCTTTCCACAAGCCTGTCTAAGCTCTTTATCTCACTAGATTATAATGTTCTATTTTTGCATGTCTGAAATCTGTATGTTATTTGGGGTACTTTCCAAGTGAAATCTGGAAAAATGATTCTTCATTCACTGTGAGTTTTAACTTCCAGGCAGAACCTCGGTGAAAGTATACTTTATTTATGGGTGGAGAAGATACGAGAAGTTCTGATAGAAAAGGCACAGTCATCAGATCCAGGTACTTCAGAAAATACACGAGTTTTTCAGTTTACTTCTTGTTCAACTGCAAAGTAAGATTTCATTACAAGTTAAACCTTTATGCCCAGTTTTGTATTGGATCTAAATAACAGAAAACAGTCTCCAGTGTCATGGCTTATTGTTTTACAGTGATAGCTTCCCTTTTTAAAAAGCAGTAGGAAAGCAAAGGAAGGAGCTGGCCTCAGTGAACTAGAACAAGGTCCTCAGTTCTCAGGAATTAAATTACTTGCATGAAAGCAGAGTGCTGCTCACAGATACATCATGCATTGTCCTCTCTTCTGCAAAGGAATCATTCATATCGGTAATTAAATTCTGGTGTTGAGTGCACTCTTGGAGGATTGGAATTAGCCTCAAGAGAAGATAAGCTTCAGTGGAATATGGAGACAAATGACCAAGTATTCCATCTTAATTGCATTTTACTGTATTGGGATGAGAAGTACATCACTCGAGTTGCAGTGATTCTTCTGCTGCTACTCTTATAGTGATAGAGTTTGTGTAAATTCGCAGTTGTTCTTTCAAAAAGTAGTGGGGTTTTTTTGTGGTTTTTTTTGTGCATTAAAATGCTAAACTGCTATAAAATGCATGAGTAACATGCATGCATGCATGCACACACTTGTGGCAAAAGAAAATAGAACTATTTTTCTATGTCATGGATGTTAGCTTAGTCCTGTGAGGAATAAAAGACTGAAGAGGAAGAAAAATGTGTATTCTCAGTGCTTCCTCCTGATAAGGTCCAGTTTTAGTTTTTCAATAAACTGTGCATTTTGTTGCTACATCACAGACATTTAAAAAGTCATTTTTTGTTGACATGACTAAAGGAGTGGATACTGAGAAGTGAAAATTGTACTGATGATGTTGGGTATTTTGACAGCAGCCTTGTGCCTTCTACTTAATACATCTAATGATCTTTCTAAGCCTTTTGAACATGCTCTATCACCCCTCTGCTTTTTTATTGAAAATACTGCATCATCACCACATCATAAGTCCTCTAAACAGGAAATTAGATTGTGATATATTAACTTGTCTGCATGGTAGATTCTCTCTAAATCCAGTTGCCAGAGAACTAACTGTGTGTGATATTTACTCTGTTGCTCTTGACTATTATTTTTTGTATGTCCTATGCATGAAGGAAGATAGGATTTTTGGAATCCCAGAGTGCTTGAAACATGCCCAGAGAGATGTTTCGAATATAATGATTTTATAACCTCATGACGCAGCATTGAACAACAGCTCTACACTTTTCCCCAAATGACCAATAAATGACTGGAGTTCTTGTGACATATCAGACTATTTTGATCTTTAAATTCAGATTAAATTAATGGTAGCATTGTAAATGTTTAATGGAAATCTTAAACATTATTGTTCTTTTCTTCTTAGAAATACTGTTAATTAGTACTGAAACAGAAGATATTATGCAAGGATCCCATAGCATGAGTATTGTATTCCTAATTCTAAGTAAGATTTTAGTTAATACTGGACTAAGAATTTCTGGGTTTTGTTGTAATTAATGTTACTATTCTGAATTTCATAATTCTTAATGGCAAACTGATTTGAACTGAAAAGGCAGAGATTTTTGAGAAAAAGAATTTGAAATTTTGTCTTACTTGTCTCACAAAAAAATGTGTAATAAATTCTACTACTTGTATCTTAATAGAACCAGATATTAAGAAAACCAGTGAAGAAGTTGATGAAGATGACGGAGATGATTTTCTCCTAGACTATGAGCCCATTCAGGAAGATCCAATTAAAATGTTAAATTACATTACATCTGAAAGTCAAGAAGGTAAAAAATACGTTCTTGTTAATTCTGATGAAGTATTCTAGAGGAGAGAGACCTTAAGATTCTGGTTTTCTACTTGGCTTTTGAGTAAAATCAATAACATTAAAATTATAATAAAGATTAATAACAATCGTAAAAAACCCAACATATTTTTGGTGATATGTCATCTTGCATACTTAACTTTAACAAATCCCTTTTTTAAAGTTGAGACATTCTTTACTTATATAGCCATATACATTGTTTCAGTACCCTTAAAAGAAAACAAACACTTCCTTGTTTGCGATCAGTAGATGAAGAACTGCCATCCATACATCATGGAAACCCAATCACAGATCGAAGGAGTACTTTCCAGGCACATCTGGCTCCTGTGGTGACACCCAGACAAGTTAGTACAGATCAATTCTACTCTTCTTGTCTGCAGTTTGAGCTTGACAAAATATTACTGAAATACTTGGGATTAGCTGAATATGTCTGTCTGTCTTTGCATCTTTGTGTGCTAATGTTGTCTGAGTAGTCGTCGGTTTCTTGCTTTCACTATCAGCTAAATAGCTCTAAATATCAGCTCTGCAGTGCTTCCTGCTGTTCTTTACCATTAAGTGTATTAGATGTAAGAGAATAGGACATCAAAATTTGACTTTTGGATGTTGGCAAGTTTATCATACGATATTTGGAAGCTACTGAGTCTTCCCTGTGTTACTTGGAAAATGAACTGAAATGAGTTTAGAAATGTTTTCCCTCCTTCAGAAAGGAATTCTATTGAAAAAAAGAATTGGATAATGCATGAGTAAACCTTTATCTAGACCTAAGTGAGAGGGGTAAGCATGCTTCTAGAGTTGTATTTGCCTACAACTAGAAAAAAATGTCTGCACTAGTTCCTGTCTCTTACTGGAATCAGTGGTGAATGTAGACCTAGACAGAATGCTAGAAAAGGGCTGCTACATTTTGTTTCCTATCATGATTCCTCTCTTTCAGCAGTTTAACACAAGGTAAAGAAAGTATCCTTGTGTTTAATATTACTGATTTTTTTTTTTTTTTTTTTTTTTGCCTCTGTGGAATTTGTCCAGTTGCTTCTTGCACCAGAATTAACTTTCAGAATCAACAACATTGTGTAAAAATATGCCTTCCTCTGTTTTCTGTGAATCAGTCACTCATAACTTTGTTTGTTGCACCTCTCCAATTTTTCTGTGCAGTTTGGATTTTTATAGACATCTATCATATTTTATAGACCTTAGTTTTCCGTTTTCCAGGCTGAAGACCCCCAGGCTATTTTGGTGCTTTGTAGATGTAGGCTGTTCTGTACACGTAATGTATGCTTTAACCTCTTTGAGAGGCAGACTAGAACGATACGCAACACTGAAGATGTAATCACTCCAAGGATTTATAGAGTGGTGTAAAGAGTTTTTCTGTTTTCCATATTCTTTTCCTAGTAATATCTTTCAGTTTACTTTTTTGACCTCTACTGAGCACTGAGTGGTGTTTTGATAGATATGTCTGTTATAACCCCAAGATCTCTTTTTGCAAATGCTAATAACTAGTTTGGACTCGCTTTGTGTGTCACTTCGCATCTATTAACACCACTCTCCTTTGATCATCCCTGTTTAGCGTGGAAACTACTGATCTACTCATCTTTTCTTCTCATTAACTGAGAGTTAAACCTTGAGAGGATTTTCCTCTTTCCTTTTATCCAGTTCTAGCTTTTACTTTAAGAATTTTTGGTAAGGGATCTTGTCAAATGCTTTTTGAAATTCCAGGTAAGGTACATCAACTACATGCTCCGTGACTCTGAAAGAATGTTGACAGATTGACAGAGTTTTGAGGCATATTTCTCTATACAAAAGCTGTAACGTTTTAAGTTGTCTGTGGGGTTTTTTTTGGTTTTACTTCACCTCCATTAGTTTGCCTAGTATGGACATAAGACTTGTTGGTGTTTAGTTCCCTACATCCTTCCTGGAGTACTTTTGAGATGTCGGTATCTCATCAGTCACCTTCTGCTGCAGAAACAGTTTTAACTGGTAGGTTAGATATCTTAGCTGTAGTTCAACAGCTGCATACTCCAATTCCCTTTGAACTTTTAAATAAATCTGATCTGGTTTTGCTGACTTGTTTCTGTTCATTTTATCAGCTTGCTCAACCTTATTCTGTGGTTAGGCTCCGCTATATCATCCTTGCCTGACCTTTTAAGTTCATAAATACTGTACATTCATTTAGGTTTTTGTGCTACAGCTGTATCTTCTTTAAGTGATTCTTTTACATATATTATATATATTGTATTTGCTGGCAGATCTCTGGTAAGCTTCAGCTGCTTATGTGTTTGAGGAAAAAAAAATATTACTAATTTTATTTTTACACCTTCAAAAATGTGCTGTGCTTTTCACATCTATCTTGTCATCTATCTTATTTTTCTCTATCTAGATAAAACTAGAGCTTTTTTGAACACACTTTCAGCTTTTTTGAGCTCTTCTTTTACTGCTTTGCAAAGTGAAAGTAATTTTATTCGTTAGGTTAATGTGTAATAACTCAGTGTTTTAAAATACTCAGTACATTACCATTTTCATTAAAGTAGCACTGCACTTCAGGGGCTTTCTTAGCTGTGCTCAGTCCCTATGAACTGTGAGTGCCGATGAACTGTGTTGCTTTAGAAAGGGAAGAAATTGGACTCGTTAGCTTAATGTCCTTTTCTCATTTTAAAAAACTCTTGCTCTTTGATCATGATGTATGAGTAAGATTGTTCTTACTTATGAGGAAGTCTGTACCCACAGACATGGGTTTCCAAAAGGCCAGGTTTGTGTCAAGAACTAGTACTCACTTAAAGCAGGTTACTAATTTCCCTTTCGCATGCAAAGACATTCTTAATTTCTTCTTTTATGACTTTTTTTAAAGACAACATATACTCAATAAACCTAGGAATTTCCAGTCAAGGCTTCTTGGTATGTGGTTAGCATAAAGATAGAGCAATTCCCCAAGTGTCAAATCCATCTTGTTTCACAGAGTCTTGCTGTACAGTGTGAGGTGATTGGCCTTCAGACTGCAGGAAAGCTTTGTTGTGGTTGGACTCATTTTTCTGAAAGAAAGCCAAAGAAGGTGAGGAATAGGGTAAACACTGCACCTGTGTGAAAGCTAGCTTCTTTACCAGCTGAAGAGGTTAGTGTGTGCCCATAATAAATTATCTGTGTAATCTATATGCTGTAATGATATTTTAAGACAGTACGCAGATTGCTGTGTAAATTTCTTTATTGAGTATTTTTAATAGTGGAACTTAACTTCTAATGTAGTTTTCCATAATGATAGCCAGAGTAATACTGTAGTTACTTACGTAATAGAATATGCTACCATAAACCTTATGAGGCAAAGAAAGTGATAGACATATTTCAGGTAGCAGGCTGTATTTGGTACCATTGCTTTTCCTTGTCTCAATTTGGCTTATTCTGACGTTTAAAATGTATGTGGTTCTTGGACTTGACATTGATTTAGTATGGTGGGACTAAGAACTGATCTGTTGTTTAAGCATCTTGTGTCTTTTATGAGCAGGTGCCTCATTGACATGTAGAGAATTAATCCCTTAATTCCCTAAAGCAGGAATAATAGAGAGGGGAACAGGAGAAAAAGGCTCAGGAGCTACAACAGGAAAAAGGATAAAATATTGCTTAGCTGTAAGATGTGTGTCTTGGAGGTTTATTGCTAATACAGACACATAATGAATCTTTAAGGTATGTTTTCAGGAGCCTGGTAGCTGACAAATAACTAATGTCAAAGGTGATGATAATTTTGTATGTTTTGTACCCTAAGTCCATGTATTGAAATATATTTATGAAAGTGTATTAAGTAATATGTCTTTCTTCAGTATTCCCCGTAAAAAAAGGGAGAAAACAGGTGTCTGAAGTGTTCATAATAGGAGGTTTTTTAATTGAGGTATCTTATATTTGAGGTGATTTTTGTAAGTTGAATTTCTTCCAGAAGAATTGGAAATAGCACAGTATAGCTAAGACAGATAATAAATATGTATATTGATTACTCCTGAGAGACATTTTCCATTGCAGTGGAAGGCGGTTTACTTGCCAAGCATGTTTCCCCAAGCTTTCTCAACTTCAGCAATGTTTTGCTCAAAGTAATATTAATTTTGTATTATGTACTAAAACAGTGTCTTGATCAAAGCTCTCCTTTTTGCTAGACCAAATTGGAAAGCATTGAACAATTGCTAGCTTGTTTAATTAGAAACAGAAAATGAATGGATATTGATAAATATTTTGAATTTGGTACTTCTTAAGAGCAGAGAGATGGAAATGGTGGGAATATCTGTTTTCTGGGAAATACTGACACTTTCAGACCCATAATAGAACTTTTTTATTATTATTCTTTCTGTGAAATGGAAAATCTGAAAAAAAGTATGTTTGAGGAAAACAGAAAAACTCAAAATGTAGCAGAGCTTTCTAAACATCACATTTTTTTTGTGAAATAGGTAAAAGCAGTGTGTAATGGGAAAATGCATCTCTAGTTGTGTTATAGTCCAGCTTAATGTTATAGTTAAAAGTAAGCAGGTGTAATTGATACATAATACCAATTAAAAATGTTTTCTAGATCTTACCATGTCCCTTGTTTAGTAAAGCGATTTGACACTTCTGCATCTTCAGCAATAACATGAATGTACATGGTGTACAAATTCAAGGAATAGCTGTTCTCAGTATCCCAGAAAAATGAGTTGAAACTCGCATGAGAGTACTGAGAAGCTGCTTCTTGAGTTATTACACTGATACTGATTCGGCTGGGATAGGGTTAATTTTCTTCCTAGTAGCCGGGTATAGTGCTGTGTTTTGGATTTAGTATGAGAATAATGTTGATAACACACTGATGTTTTGGTCGTTGCTGAGTAGACTTTACACTGGTCAAGGACTTTTCAGCTTCCCATGCTCTACCAGGTGCACAAGAAGCTGGGAGGGGGCACAGCCAGGACAGCTGACCCCAACTGGCCAAAAAGATATTCCATACCATATGACGTCATGCTCAGTATATAAACTGGGGAGAGTTGGCTGAGGGGCAGCGATCGCTGCTCGGGGCATCTGTCGGCAGGTGGTGAGCAACTGCATTGTGCATCACTTCTTTTGTGTATTATTCTATCATTATTATTATGATTTTTTCTTTCTCTGCTGTCTTATTAAACTGTCTTTCTCTCAATCCACAAGTTTTACTTTTTTTTTTTTTTTTACCGGGGAGGGAGGATGGTGAGCGAGTGGCTGTGTGGTGCTTAATTGCCAGCTGGGGTTAAATCACAACAATATTTAATTCATTTCATGTCAAAGTGTAAAACTGTTTCATTATAGTACTAAGAAGGAGATGTTTGTTTAGCAGTGATACTGAGATGGTGTGTATGAAATCCCTGTTGTAAAAGGAAGCTTATTTCTGTTTTTTTAAAGGTAAAGAGAGTTCTTGAAAAACTGTATGAGAATAAGAAAATTGCAAGTGCTACCCACAACATATACGCATACAGGTGAGAGATGAGTAGTGGTGTGTTTTTTTTTTTTTTTTTTTTTTTTTCCAGTGTTCTTTGACAAATGAGTGCAGGGCATGAGAAAAGTAAAATCCATCAAAGAAGTTCCTTGCTTTTAAATCTTTATGGGGTAGTTTTCTTATTTGTATGGTAAAGGTTTTAGGCTTCGTTTTGAATTTGAGGTCAAGAAAGTAGAACATGTAGTAGGAAATGTGTTAATATAGTAAAGCAGCATTAGAAATAAAAAAAGACTAAAAATGGATTTGAACATGTGTTGTTATACTTTGTGTAGTATGTGTGAGCATGGAAGGGCTACATCATCCTGAACTAAATGTGTTTTTACCTGGGCAAAGTAACTTTTTTTTTTTTCCCCCAACCTTATATTTCAAAATAGCTGAAAATTTTTAGTTGAAATAAGAGCTGAAACAGAAAGCCTGATGCAGGCATCTGGCATATGAAATTACAGCTGAAATACGAGAAACTTCAGGGAAGATGAGAAACAGGTAAAAATGAGTTTGGCAATGGTCTATTTCTGGCAACTCTTGTGAACATAGCTTACGTGAAATTAATTGGTCTTAGTCCAGATAATGATGTAGGTTTTCTGAGCAATGTAAGTGACAGTAAAAGGAGTCCCTTTCATTACTGGAGGAACCAGTCATCTGAAAAAGCATGTATTGACACTGATCTGTTTGTATATGTCCTGGCATGATCCTAATGAAACATGAAATGAGAGCAAGTGAAAACTTACTTTACCAAAAAGTCTACCGAAGTAAAACGTTCTGTAAAGAGGGGATTTCTGTTGCTGCTGCTGCTCATCTAGCTTCTTTCACTCATACTGTCTAAATACACTTCAAAAAAGCAACAGAAACATACTTATTGCTTCATATTTGTCATCTCGTACCACAAGCCTCTTTGTCATTGTGTCACGTGTGTATTAACTAAGTTTGGAAGTTATGAAATCAACTGGTAACAAACAGTAGACCTTTGAACATTGCTTCTGGAAAATTAGACCTTTGTATAAAACAATACACCCTGAAGTTTCTTGGAATGCCCCCTGAGGAAGTAGATGGCATGGAGAATCCGAAGGTGAATTTCAGTAATAGTTTCATGCTGCTGCTGAAATATAGACCTACCTAATTATTCTTAATATTTTTGTGTGAGTTCTTCCAACTTGTGGGTGTGTACCATAATTTGAACCTGTATCTGATAGAGTTGGTTTCAGCTAGGTGTAATTATTAGGCTAAAAACCTAAGGATTTTTCTTATTAGGGACTTTATACTGGTAATGAGTCTGGAGTTAACCTGAAGTAGCTAAAGTCTATGTAAAAGCTTCTCAAAACTTGTTCTACGCTTCAGATAAATATTTGTGGTTTACCCTAAGCCTCATCCTGTTTTCATGTAAATGTCCCTAGTAGAGAGGTAGAATTGATACACATGCGTATGAAAGATCCCTGAGACTTCAT
Organism: Platalea leucorodia; assembly: GCF_965183815.1. Taxonomy (NCBI): domain Eukaryota; kingdom Metazoa; phylum Chordata; class Aves; order Pelecaniformes; family Threskiornithidae; genus Platalea; species Platalea leucorodia. Next base: position 51,401,959 of record NC_138823.1, on the reverse strand, counting down.
TAATCATGTCAAAATGTTACTTGATTGATGTTTTTTGAATCTATTTTATGTTCACTTTTTTCTTTTTTTTCCTTTTTGTTCTTTTTAAGAATATACTGTGAAGATAAGCAGACATTCTTACAGGATTGTGAAGATGATGGGGAAACAGCAGCAGGTGGACGTCTTCTTCATCTTATGCAGGTTATAGAAATTAATCTTTGACTTCTGGAAGTCTTGAACAGATTTTAAAAATCACTACAATGTAAATAAACTTGTAGACGGTTATTTTAATTCTCGCTCTGCTCTTAGCCAAATAGATGATTACTTTCTTAAAGGTGAAAGAAAAAACACAGACTGTTGCATGCGTGTAGTAAATTGGGATTTCCAAGTCTTGGATCATAGAAACAAGTTGTGTTTCATAGGTGGTAGTAATAGTTTGAATGGTTTAAAAGAGAAATAAGTTTTGATTCCTCTGCTTACTATGTGGTGCAAGGTATATAGAAAATGAAGACTGGAAGAAGCTGATAGACAGAATGTAACAGCTGACCTATGCACAGCCTTTCATTCAGTTTCCTCAAATATTCGTAATAAAAAGACACTTACGTTTGAACTTGCAGAGTAGAGCTTCAAATACAAAAGGTAGTGGGAGTGAAGGAGTTAAGTTGTTTTGATCATTTAATCTGTTTCTTTGTGCTGTTTCCAGTTCTGGGTCCTTGGCCCTCATACATATATTTTAGTTTTCAAGTGCTGAAATAATATTCCCTCAGCAAAGTTTCTACTAAATGTGAATTGAGATTGATAAATTTTGATTCACTGGCATGATGCAAGCCCTCGTAAAGCCATAAGTAAAATATCATAACTACAGGGATCAGCTGGGTACATCTTATGCAGCGCCTCAAGTCACTTAGCTATATCAGCACACTAATTACTGTTTTTAATTTTGATTTTTAGATTGATGTCCCCTTCACAACCAGGCTTTTCTTTTCCTGTCCTTTGCTTGCTTGCATATTCTGTTGCTTAACGTGTTATACTCTTATTCCTGGAGACTGTTTTAAAGCTTTTTTTTTTTTTTTTTTACTTTGAAGCTTTTTTTTTTTTCCTGAAAAAAATATAGTTGATGGAAATATTTTGACATTTTTCATTTATGACTTTTTGAAACTTCCTAAGTAACTCAAACCTGACTTGGGAAGAAAAACTTCCTTTATGTAATATATGCAAGTGTATGTGGTAATTGTGAAAACACTATTGTAATAAAAATAATGTAAAGAAACAACTTTGCACTTACTGTACCTCAATTTGTTCTGAGCTTACCAGCTTTTTCTCAGCATGTTAATGTATACTTTTGAAAGTTGTGAGACTTACAGTGTCTAGGCACTTAACATTCCACAAATTCCAGTGTAGAAAGTGACATGAAGTTTCCCCTTTCAAATGTGAATGTGTCTAAATCATACAGATCATCTCTCTCCATCCTAGTTGCTCTCCGTCCTAGGTGCTGGGAATATTTTTGTTTTGGAAGAGTACTGCTGTAGCAATCAGAGAAGTGCAATTTTCACCTGTAAGAAAAGATTAAAATCATTTATGGTCTGATTTCTAGATGTTCACAGGTCTTGTAGTTTTTTTGTTATAAGCACTTACCACATATGGGCATGAAAATTAGGTGGTTTAATACACTTATTGTTGCTGTACTTATAGTTCTTCTTTTGCAATAGAAATCTTATCTCATTTCAGATAAACCTAGTACTTCAGTCAAGATAGCACTTTCCGGTTACAAGAAACTCTTTTTTAGCTTAATTCTTTTGAACTTAAAGTTAGAGTTAAAAAATTTCCCAACTATGTTTGGCATCCTGTTTACTGTGAACAGTTGCTATACATAGACTTTATGGCCAATGTGTAAATGTAGAGTAGAAAATTTACATCATTTCCTTAAAATTTTAAGAATATTTCTGTTTTCACAAACAATGATAGAATCTTCTAATAGTATTGTTCAAAGTAGCCAAATATATGTATTTTTCTCCTTAGTGGAGATAATGTGTGGTTGTTAACATGCTTTATTGATAGCTAGCTCTTAAGGGATTTTTCTCACTTCCACCAAACCAGCCTGATACCTTGCAGACCACAGTGTTTTTGCTCAGCCTTGTGCAAATAAAGCTGTGTTTGCTCTGTCTGGCTCCAAGCCATCTGTGTGCATTAGTGTAGTACTGCGCAGGACTTGCGGGAGAGCTGTTTATAAGTGAAGACCTTCCGCAGAGATTTCGGATGCCTTAGTTTGAGGGACAGATTCAGGATCGTGGCCACTGATCATGCAAGACTAATTTGAGCAAAAATGCTAACTGGTGATTGTCACTACACGTTTCTATTGTCACTACAGTTTCCATGCATTTCACTCTGATACTTAGTTGGCATTCCCTGTGTTACTAGTGTTTGCTGGTGATGGGGAGATCTTGAGCACAGAATTGCTGTGAGCGGAATAAATGCTAGTTTTCAAGTCTAGTCAAGTCACATTTAGATTTTGTGAAGAGTAAAGTTGTTGAAGGCCTTCCATGCTTCTTGCCTTTAAATGCAGTAAAAGAAACGATCACTTTCTGTTTAACTCTGTACTTGATTTTGTTACTTACAGTCTTGAAAAAGCTATATAAAGGTTGTTTAGTTCCTTTCAATCCTAATTGCTAATACGATTATTTCATGTTGTGTCAACTTTATATATGCCTTTTTGAATTCAGAAAGCAACTGCTTGGTTCTAAGGGACTAAGACTCAAACCTGGAAAATGCAGAGGTGTTTATGGATTATCCAGGTGCTGTTGCTAAGTCCTGCACATGGCAACAGTGCTAGCTTATGGCATTTTAGGTATCCATATGTATGCCTGTCCCCTGGCTGTTACTAGCCTCGTCCACCAACACTTCCAAAAATGTGGATAGACAATCTGCTTAGTGACAGAGGTTCCCTGGAAATAATAATTCATCATATCAAAGAATAATAAATGCAACTCAGTAATTTTCCCTTTAAGTAATGCCTGAAGCCTTTGACACACGAATGAGCAACTGTAGTGCACATGATATAGCTTTGTGCTCTTGCTGAGGGATATATTGACTCACTTTACTTTGAATTTACCTTTGGGTAGGAGCTTGGAGAGGGAAACTTACCACAACTGCTGACTTGTCATTATTCGTTACCCTCTGATAACAACATATATGTGAAACAGACCTGACTGTAAGTTCTTCTTAAAAATGCAAGATAGTAGACTATTTCTATGTTTAAAATAGGTGTCAACAGTAAAACTACTTCAAGTAAAAAATAATAACTTTTCTTTCTTTCTTTTCTTTTAAACAGATTTTGAATGTCCACAATGTGTTAGTTGTGGTGTCCCGCTGGTATGGAGGTATTCTCCTAGGACCGGATCGTTTTAAACATATAAACAATTGTGCAAGAAATGTACTTGTGGAATACAACTATGTACATTCAGTGGTAAGTTTCTGCCACTTGGAATGAAGGCATTTGTATGTGAACTTGTGTAAATTGTCACTGTTAGGTGAAGCCAGAAGAAAAGTACTACTACCTGTGTCATCCTCTGGTTGCTTTGATGCACTAATAGTATGCATAGGATCACTGCAAAGACTCTGGAAGAACTTCCAAAGAAGTTAGTGAGCTGGTTTGTAAGTGTGAGGTGTGCAAGGGAAGGGTGGCAGCCGTGGAGGACATTGGTCCAGAACACAAATCTGAGGATTGGGGGAGAACGGGAAGGGGAAATGCCTTTGTCTGTGTGTGCAGAAAACTGGAAGCTGCTGCTGCTTTTCATGCTTACCTGTGGCACCAGTTGTAGTGTGTGGCAGACTGAGCTTGGGAATCACTGTAACTAGTAGGCATTTAAAAACTGAAAACTTTATTACACATAAAGAAGCTTTCAGAATTACAGATAATAGACACCATTTAAAAAAAATCTAGACTAGGAGAATTCAAACAAAGTAACATTAACTGTTACAGAAATGATTAAGGGAAAATGTTTCAAGGGAGCTCAAATAACTCAGGAGACAAGGTTCCAAATGTCTTTAAATGACATTTTACTTCTTAAGGGACTTAGGTCATTTAATCATCTAATGTTCTTGGTTTTCAACATTTCTTTTCTTCATCCTCAGAACAGCATATTAGATATGTCGATGTACATTATAGTATGTAATTGCTAACAATAGAAAGTTTAAGACAGTAGGAAATAATTACTAATGGATACTTGAAAATGTATGCAACTGTCAGTTTTCCTTTTTATGTGAACGTATCTAAGATTGTTGTGGCTGAAGGCTGAGCATTCTTCCCCATTCCGGCCCCTGCACTTTTCAATTACTTGCTTTTTGCATTTTAGAGGTGCTTGTATATACTTATCGATTTACCTTCTTGGCAGTTTATCAGTGTTCTCTTATTTGAAAGCATTGCTCATAAAATAAAAGGAAACTAACAAGACTTTTAAGCATTTTTCCTTTCTATTTTTAATGACTTAAATCAGACTGCATTTCTTTATTGTGTATTAACAAACATGTTTTGTTACTAGTGTCCATCAGAAAAATAACAGATGGAATTTATGGTAATTATTATACTAGCACCATAGATGTGGCTCTTGGAAAAAGTATTTTACTTAACTCTTCAGAATAGCAGAATTCAAATATTCTGTTAGGGTCCCATTTCCCTCCTGTGCGCAAGAGGTAGAAGGGAGAAGATTAAAATGTCCCAGGTTCTGTCATATATAGTGACAGATTCCTTCACCATTTTGGGGAGTGCTTGCAATGAATGCCTACTGAAGAAAAACTTGTTTTTCAGAATTGGCAGTCAGAGTAAGCTGTACATTACAATGTTGATCCAGCAAGACTGGCGAAATTTTGTCCCAGTGTAGGTTTGTTTCACTTAGGGAAACGGTTTTAATGTACTGATGTAACAGTATGTCTCTTGATAAGGCCACATCTGCACTACAAGCAGTTTTGCAGTATAGTGTAGATGTATTCCTATGCTGGTAACCTTTTCCTTGAGCAGAAATGGCTTACATTATTTTTACATTATATACATCTGTTGGCATAGCTATGTCTATAATTTTGTTGCTGAAGGCGGAAGTTTCTAAATAGCAAGATGAGCAGACAAATTAATGAAACTGAGTGGTTAAATATTATACAACTGAAAACTTCAATAAATCCCAGTGAACTATGAACACTGTTCATATTAAAAATAATTCTCATGGGTGACCTTGAGAGAATGCTCACGGTATGTAAGAATGTTGATTAAATTTTGAAATGCTTGTTTTTCATTTCAGGAGGAATCATCTAAACAAGCAGGAAAGAGCAAAAAGATAAGGAAGGACAACAAGAAGAGAACAGAACACTAATTTATTTTTTAAAACTATAAAAAGATTATTTTGCACATATTTATACAATGAAAACATGAACGCTATTGCCTTATCCAAATACAACAGACATTTTGTATTCAAAAGAGAATTTAGTAAAGCTGTAGATATATTTTCATCTTGTTCTGTGATTTCTTCTGCTGTTGTGAAGTAGAGCTTAAACACAAGTTTTCTGTATTCTTACACATTTCAGCTTCTTGCTTTGAGGGCATTGTAACATCTGGAACCATTTTCCCTCCCACCACCTCCCACCCAACAATGGCTAATTTAAAATGTGGTTTACTTATCTTCTCTGTTCCTGGGTTTGAACTCAAACACCTGTCTTGTATTAGTAATTGAATTCCCTAGTTTGTTGTATTGAGGGCAAGACTGGAGTCATTCATAGGCAAGGACACTTACAAAGTTTTACATTTTTTTATACCTAAAAGGAAAACGTGTGGCCCAGTGCTATTTGGCCTTGGAGAGCCTGGTCCTGACTATGGAGTTCTTGGTCATGCTAGGTAGGTGACGTAAGAAAGACTGAACATGGGTGATGAACTAAGAAATGTAAAGAAATTACTTCAAAATTTCTTTGAGGATTGTACTGTGAGTGTCAGGACTCTAGGAGCCTGTGGAAAAGCTGAGGATTAAGTGTTGTATAATTAAAGGAACAAGTGATTTCAACAAAGAATATGGGGATTTTGAAATCGGACTGTTACAACTAGTGGTGAACATTAGTAAACATTCTGAAGTGACTTCCGTTGGTGTAGAGTGGGGGGAAAAAACAAGTGTTAATGATATGATCAAAAACACTTGAGTTTTCTACTCTTCATAGAATCATAGAATCGTTAAGGTTGGAAAAGACCCTTAAGATCGAGTCCAGCTGTTAACCTATCACTGCCAAGTCCACCACTAAACCATGTTCTCGAGCACCACATCTGCCCATCTTTTAAATACGTCCAGGGATGGAGACTCAACCACTTCCCTGGGCAGCCTCTTCCAGTGCCTGACCACCCTTTCGGTGAAGAAGTTTTTCCTAATATCTAATCTGAACCTCCCCTGGTGCAACTTGAGGCCATTTCCTCCCGTCCTGCAGACAACATCCACAGCCTTGCCCTCATCCACTGAGTGGGTCACCTTGTCATAGAAGGAGACCAGGTTAGTGAAGCAGGACCTGCCTTTCGTAAACCCATGCTGGCTGAGCCTGATCCCCCAGTTGTCCCACACGTGCCACGTAATGGCACTCAAGATGATCTGCTCCATGACCTTCCCTGGCACCAAGGTCAGGCTGACAGGCCTGTAGTTCCCCGGATCCTCCTTCTGACCCTTCTTGTAGAGGGGCATCACATTTGCTGACTTCCAGTCATGTGGGACCTCCCCGGTTGACCAGGACTGCTGGTAAATGATGGAGAGTGGCTTGGCGAGCTCCTCCACCAGCTCCCTCAGTATCCTCAGGTGGATCCCATCTGGCCCCATGGACTTGTGAGCATCCAGGTGGAGGAACAGGTCAGTGACTGCCACCTCTTTGAAAACTGGGACTTAATTCTGCATCCTATCTCCATCTCCCAGCTCAGGGGCATGAGAACCCTGAGGATGACCAGTCTGACTATTAAAGACTGAGGCAAAGAAGCCGTTAAGTACCTCAGCCTTCTCCTCGTCCTTCGTGGCAAAGTTACCTTCCGCATCCAACAAAGGAGGGAGATTCTCCCTAGCCCTCCTTTTGTCGCTGATATATCTAAAAACATTTTTTGTTATCTTTAACTGCAGTGGCCAGTTTAAGTTCTAGCTGGGCCTTCGCCTTTCTAATCTTCTCCCTGCATAACCTCACAACATCCTTGTAGCCCTCCTGAGTCACCTGCCCCTTCTTCCAAAGGTGACAAGCTCTCCTTTTTTTCCTGAGTTCCAGCCAAAGCTCTCTGTTCAGCCAGGCCGGTCTTCTGCCCCGCCTGCTCGACTTGTGGCACACGGGGACGGCCTGCTCCTGCGCCTTGGAGACTTCCTCCTTGAATAACATCCAGCCTTCCTGGACTCCTTTGCCCTTCAGCCCTGCCTCCCAAGGGACTCTCTCAACCCGACTCCTGAACAGCCCAAAGTCCGCCCTTCTAAAGTTCAGGGTAGCAGTTTAGCTGACCCCATTCCTTACTTCTCCAAGAACTGAAAACTCTATCATTTCATGGTCACTGAGCCCAAGACAGCCTCCGACCACCACATCGCCCACCAGGTCCTCTCTGTTCGTAAACAGGAGGTCCAGCGGGGCACCTCCCCTGGGTGGCTCGCTTACCGGCTGCGTCGGGAAGTTATCTCCCACACCCTCCAGGAACCTCCGAGACTGCTTTCGCTCTGCTGTGTTGTATTGCCAGCAGATATCCGGTAAGTTGAAGTCTCCCACGAGAACAAGGGCTAGGGATTGTGAGACTTCAGCCAACCGCTTGTAGAATATTTTTTAATTAATTTTTAATATTAATTATTTAATAATAGAATTAATATTATTACATATAATTCATATTAATATCGATAATATATTATATACAATATATTAATATAATAATCGCTATAGTGACATATAATTAATTAAATTGATTATTTATTAATATTAATTATTTATTAATTATTTAATTGATAAATTTATTAATTTTATTATTAATTTTTATTAATACCTTCCAGACTTTTCTCTAATGCATTACAAAAAAATTAACAGAACTTTTTGTCAGTTAATTGTCATATTATTATTTAGATGAGATGATTGAAATAATTTTTTTTACATTCCCTTGATATCTTCTACTTGGGGAGGATGATGATCTGTTGTGTTGTTGTTTTGTTTTTTTTTTTTTCTCAAGTTATTTTCTAAACTTTGTGATTCATTAAGTACTAGCTGAGTCACCGGTGCTTTCTTAGGTCAGGTACACCTTGTATAGTTTGCTCATATAGTAATGTCAGGGCTGTGACTATTTTAATGACATTTCTGTAGTGACACTTACATAGTTTAAAGGTGTATTTGTAAGACTAGCTTATTTGACTACCAGTTCGATATACATCTTTTTGCCAGTATGTTCTTACATTGAACTGTTCATTATAGTTCTCCAGTAGGGGTACCCCAGAAAACCTTTCTTAGGGCAAACTTCATCTAATCAAAGTAACTACTCTGGAGTTTGATACAGCAACAGAGATATTCCTTAAGAATTTCAGTAACCACTAAAATACATGATTTAAAAAAAAAAAGGTTACCACTAATTCTCTGGCAGATAGATCCTGCATTGATTTATTGAAACAATTTTATGCACTTACATTACCTTGTCTGCATAGTAAAGCTCTTTTGGGTTCAGGCTTAGCATCTGTACTTGTAATAATAAAATGGCATTCGTCCCGGGGAAGGAGGTCCGTATATTACAGTATGTAGTAGTCTTGCATTTTTTGGGTCATACAAGTATTTCTTGTTCATAGTTTGTCTGTCTTATTGCTAGACTTTTATTTTGCCATTCACTTCCAGTGCCTTATTAACTTAAGTATTCCAAAGTTTCCGTTGCTTTTATGAAAGTTTGAAATTGCAGTAATTACTTAATATGAGAAGCAGGTGAATTGTGAGATGTTCTGCTACAGCTGCCCAAGATTCAGTTCCACTCATGGGAATGCATGTTCTTTTTCCAAAGAGCATCCTTTTAGCTTGAATGCTCAGAATCAACAAGTGATTCTGAGGGTCTGAACTTTTGGGTGTTCAGTCTGAGGTATGTGAAAGCTAGGTGTCTAATTATTTTTTTTTTAATGATGACTGTTTTTTTCAGTAGGTGCTGATCCTTGTCCCCAAGAATCTCATGTTTCAGTGTTGTGTGTTAGCAAAAACCAAAACCCCAAAACGGAAGAAACAAGTTGTTGATAACCACTTGCTGCATAAATTAAATAGACCATATAGATCGTCCAATTAGTGAGCAAAAGGAATCCCCTATTCTTTAAAACAGTTGGTATTTCCGGAAGAACATGAAGTGCTGGCTGGCTGTCTTGTGGACACTTTTGGTTAGAGAAGTTGCATTCTCTTGCTACTTTTTTTTAAAAGCATTTCCTAAGTTTAAACTTCCTTTATTCTAAGAACAAGTTTTCATGTGGCTTTCCAGAAGAGTTTTGCAATGCAGGATTTTGTCCTTTCCTTTGAGAGCGACGCCTGAGCGTACCTCATGGCCTAAAGAACCTGTGATTCGTGCTCTTTGATTACTAGCTATGCTCCAAGGAGGCTGTATCCCATCACTTAATTGAATACAATTGTTTCTACTCTGTAATTCAGAGAATCTTAAAGCAGCAGTGATCATTATGTGTCACGATCAAAAATTTAGCACTGATGCAGCAGTTGAAGTCCTTGAGATGTCAAGAGTGTTTTCACACTGGGACTGGTAACCAATGACACAAATAACCTGTTCTGCCTGTAGAGCAGAGCAGCAGCAGACACACAGAATATATTTTCATCCTCACGTTTTCATCATTGCCTATAATGCATTTGGCTTGTTAACAAAGAAATCAAGAACGTAAATTCTTTAGAAATGGGGCTATAAAACATTTTGTTTCTCTTAGTGGAGAACAGAAGTCCCCCAGAATCTGAGAAAGAAAACAAGTCAGCCTACTCTTACAAGCAGCTGGCTTACTTCCTAAGTCACTTGTGCTCTGAGGCCGTAAGTCATTGCTCCAAAAAAATATGCAGATACCTTAAAAAAAAAAGAAAGAAAAAGTGAAATTATACTTCATAATATTTGTGGAAGTTGCAGGTTCCTGTAGTCTAACCTTGGATAGACTGGTATCTCTGCTGAAGTTTGAGAGTGCTGAAGGATGTGCCTTTGAAGTGTGTTATTCTGAAGCCAGTGTATTGCTCTTGAACGGACTGGAAGTACTGACGTCTTTTGTCTCTGAACTATAGTAATTTTAGATTGGTATTCCTTTATTAATTAAAAATTGTGAAGAGAACAAAATAGACAACTCCTTGTCATCATAAGAACCCTGTCATTTTGGTAACTAACAACCATTTAGTTTTTATGTTGCTGACATAAGTAATAATTTTATATTTTGGGGTAAGGTTTTGTCGTGATTTACAAATACTAAGAGAGAAGTTGTAGCCTTCACTGTGTGTCTATGCAGAAAAGAGAAAGGTTTGCCTTGTCTGTTAGGTATGTGCCTCCATTTTTGCAAGTTTCTGTGGTGAAACGAAGTTAAGCAGAATCAGCAAAGGTCCCCCTGACAGTGGGAAAGGAGTGAATTTTTGCACTCTGTTATGTGAAATGTGCTGACAGGAGATCTGCTTTGGGTTTGTCACAGCTTCCTCCCCTACCAGGTAACAAGGGCTGGATCAGCCTTTGCTTTTGAGTAAGTTGGGGACGCAATCTCCATACTCCTGTTAAGTGCATTATTATAAATACTGATATTCTAAACTCCTATTGCTAATCAATGTAATAATCTTGTTTATCAATGTAAACTATGATGGTTTAATATTTTCCTGCAAGTTAAAGATTTATAAATAAGGATCTAGAGGAACATATTGAAAATCAACTAATCAAAATGGAGTGCCAATGTTCTTCAGTCCAGAACTTGACAATGCAACCTGATGAGAAACGAGATTGCATTAAATAAATGATGTGTGTGTGAACTAGCAAGGGATCCAGCAAGGGAAAGAGATTACAAAAATGGCTTGTTCCAACTTTAACTTTAAAAATAATGTCCTGATAGAATGTATAACGTTAAACTGAAGCAGCAGTTTTAACAGTGAGTTTTTGTTGTCAAATATTGTAAATTTGTTTAAGACAACATAAGCCGTATACATATCCCCTACTTGTGGAAGAATTACAAACTCCATTACCTGGAAAAAAAAAAAAAAAGAAAAGGATTATAGCATTAATCCATATCTAAAGCACAGCTGCCTGTCATAAAAATATGTCCGTGAAGAATCAAACACTAGCAGAAAAAGGTGGATTGCGACTTCTGTTTAATATTTTTTGCCACTATCTTATCTCTTTCTTTTACTGTTTTCGCTTTGCTCTTCTGGAAATGAATCAGGAGTATGGCTGAAACCAGATTAGCCATTACAGGACCTCACTCTCCTACAAGGTAGTATCAGAATGATTTATTTTTCTTTGTTGCTTAAACTTAAGTGACTGGACCAAGAGCTGGAGTTTATATCTGGTCTCTAATCGGGGTATTTTGTTAGCAAAGTATCTTCTCAAGAACTGCCAGGTGGTTTCTCTGTAAATCAGAGACTTCAAATACTAAATTCAAGACAGTTGAGCAGTGGAAAAGAACTCCTGTCATTCTTACAAGCTTCTCTTTGAGAAGTGGTGATGAGACAGAACATTTTGTCTAAATGTCCTACCATATATCTGGAAATCTTCCACGCTGAAATATGGAAAGGTCAGTTGTTTTTAAAATCTACTGCCCTTAACTTTTAAAAGTGAAGATAATTGTCTCTCTAATTGCAGCATATCAATTCTGGACTGTTTGTAATTTCTTGATATTGCAAAGTCTGAAAACTTTAATAAGCAAGTAATTCAGAGTGGTTCTTTTACTGGTTAGTATGTGTTCTTGTTTAACACCTGGGGAAGAAGGAAGGGAAGAGAAAGCTGGAACATTTACTTGTGGATCCTTTTGGTATATTAATCTGTGCTATGTGTTTGTTGTCTAGCATGTCTATTTGAATAAAAATTCCATATCTTTTTATAGGGTTATAATTGAACAGTTCATATGCTGCCCTGATGCCAGTAGAAAATCAGCAGTTTGTTATCTACTTCAGATATTTTTCTAGCTAAACATGTGTTCTAGATTGGTTTAATCATGGTTATAGTCACACAAAGCCACACAAGAGAGTTCTGCTAAAAGCTTATGTAGTGGATCTTCTATTAAACTTCACTTACACTGCTGATGTTTTAAAAAAAACTTGCTGACTGGTGTAGATTATCTTCTGGATGTGAACAGTTTAGTTACATGGCATCATGACTCATGAAAATAGGACTGTGATGTCGGAGGTACATTCACAGGGCACATGAGTGTGGCATCCATAATTTTAGGTGCCCTGCTGCACACAGACTTTCTAAGCATGGTGGGGAAGAGTGAGATATATAAGATTTTGAGAAACCAAGTTAGATCTAAGTTAGCCCCAAGAAGAAATGTTGAGGGGGGGAGATAGAAAGGAATTAGGTAGCTATATACTCCTAGAAAGCAGCCTAAGATTTAAGCCATTTGATAAGGTCAGCTGTTTCTCATGAAACACAGTGCAGCTGCTGAGCCTCCTCTTGAGACTGAAGAGCATATGGGTAGAGTGCTCAGCTAGGATGAATCCTGTCTTCAGCTTGATTTTGGAGGCTGTGAAATCTGGTTTCTTTGCTTCCCAAATGAGTTATCTTAACTAACAGACTAAAGGTACTTTGGACAGTGTATCTTTTACTCTCTTTTACTGACATGCTTTACTAATAATGCAGAATATCCTTCAGATTTTGAGAAGCTTGCTAAGCATTACCTTCCTTTTAGAGTTGAGGAAACTGAAGCAAAGACATCAGGTAACAGACTGAAAAGTTACAAGGCGGGTCCACTTGGACCAGAAGTGGAGCCCAGAATTTCCAGGTTCCCAGGGGACTCTCTGACTGCTAAACTTTATTGCACTTAAGCTGATGTCTTAATTCTCGCAGCAATAAATAAAAATGTCAAAGAAAAGCAGGGAATTCAAAGTGATACCATATTTCTTAGCTTAATTGTTTAAATTCTTCTCTGTATCTTGCCTTAACAAGGTATAGCATAGCTGTTATATATATGTGTACTAAAACTATGATAATTTGTTGCATGCTACAAAAGTGAGGATGTGGTTCTTGTATATTGGAAGTCATTATGTAGGCAGCCTCCGTATTTAATGCTTGTAGTACTCTCCTAATTCAGTTCCTCAGCACTGAAGATTTTGGGTTAAGATACAATGAGAACCTTTCTATTTATACTTTGTAAAGCAGCTTGAGAGAGAAGAACAGGGTCCAAAACATTATACTCACTTTTGCAAAGAGCTGTAATTGCAACATTCTAAGGCACAGTAGTTGCAAATTGCATCAGTAACTGCCACTGTAGCTTTAATTATTTTAGCATAGATTCTCACTGAAGGAAAAAATGCATAAAACTTGAGTAAGAGCTTTGCTATTAAGAGCATCCAGTTTTAACTGCAATTGCTACAAACTAGCTTTCAGCCTCACGGCTTGTCTATCTGTATGTTTTTTACAAAATTACATTCTTTCGGAACACAGTTTGGATCTATGATTTTTCTGCTTTTATAAGATTTTTTCAGCCTTTTGGTCCTCATGGGGCTTTCAGGAGACTGTAACAAATTCTTTTCTTCTGAGACTGGTGGCTGTGCATTGATTCATCATAGACACCAGTCTGCGGAAAGCCTGCCAGCTCAAGCTGGCATTTCTGGCCATTCAGGGACAAGTTAAGAACTGAAAGTATATCCAAAAGTTTCCAGTAGAAAAGAATACTTAAGAGCTTGGGTCTTCTCCCCTTTTCTGCAGTTGAAAAGGGGGGAGTGTTACTGGGATGGGGAAACCCATTCCAGAACCCCTTCCTGACTGAGGCCAAGCAGCCCCATGTCTAAAAGAAGAAAACCTTTTATGTACTTTCCTCTAGGGCATGTGACTCAATGCACTTTCTGAGCACCCACTGACGAAGATTTGCAGCAGGTATGTTGTCTGCATATGAGCTGCCCTAGGTTCAGTGATTCTTACCAAGGGATTGTCACTTTGACTGCACGGGAATGAGCTCTTGCTCCCGTGATAAGGTGAGACCAGTCAAAAAGGACTGGTTGCATTAGGTATGAGGAAAGAAAAAGTAGAGTTGGAATACGGTAACAGTTTATGTAGGATCCATGATTTAGCAGTATCCGTGGCAATTTTCCTGCTGTTCTCTGGGTTTGAATGCAGAGAAGCAATCACAGAAAGACTGTTGCCCTCCTTAGAGGCCTATAGAAGCCCTGTGATGTCTTTTATTATCAATAAAATGCAGAAGCAGAATTCTTGGGGTAAGAAGGTGACTGTTTAGAAGATGAAGTGAAAGTAAAATGGTTGAATGTCACTTCTGGTATCGGCACCTTGAGCTGCAAATCACTGGAGGCATGGGGGGCACACCAGCAGTGTATTTTGCCACGTTCTTACACTCTTTCTTAGGCTACAGACAGCTGAGACAGACAGGATACAGACTTGGCCAAACCCTTAATTTGACCTCACATTTGTTCACCACTTTATTTTCTTTTGAACCATGTAATAGCTTGGACCTCAAAAACATCATGTAGATCAGCTTCAGTACTGCTAGCAGAAGAAAGATTAGCAGTATTACATAGTAGTCAATGCCAAAGTGTGTTTTCTATATTTCTAGCATTACCTGGAAACAAAATAAAGCTTAAAGCAGTAATGGACATGCATGCTGTGAAGATATTTGTTTGGATAATAAAATTTTGCATTTTTTGTACTGCTGCCATTCAAACATTTAATAAAAGCACTTGGCAAATGCTAATGAATTTGTTCCCACAACAGAAGCACAGACATGACAGCCAACATTTTTCAAATTTAAGTATCTAAAATTAGACACCAAGTGTTTTTAGGACCCATAAAAAAAACGATTGAATTTTTACAGCTGTGGAATACTCACAGCTCTCTGCAAGCGGCTTCATTACTCATACAAAATATAAGCACTTGTGGAAGACACATGATTTCTCCCACCAGTGTGGAAGGAAAAGCCTTGTCCTGTTAGAGTTAATTGCCAAGCTCTCATTCACGTTCAGCGAGTCAGTATTTTGTTCCTTAGTTCTGCAACGGCAGCAGCCAATGCTGTGTCACTGAGGCTCCTAAGAGTTTTGAAACTGATTTCAGTGGGAGTTTTGCAACTGATCTCTGAGGGCTGGGCCATTACTGGTTAACTGCTCTGGTAAGTAATTGTATATATGCTTACTAACAGCATATCAGTTTTCAGCCCTAGGGTCCACAGAAAGAGGAGCAACAACAGCAACAACAAAGTTGCCCATGGCCTGGGTCAACAAAAATATATAACATAATAGAGAGGCACCACAGACTTGCCAAAATACAATGACACTAGATAAACAAGGATGAAATTAGGAAGTAGTTTACATTCGCTTAAGGATAGGTACCAAGGAACAATTTCTAGAAATGTTGATGTCCATAATGCTAAGAAGCAAAACACTTCTGCAAGGGAGGGAACAAAGGAGGGAGGAAAGTAAGAGAGAGTCTCAAATCAGCCCTCTTGACCTCCACAGATAAGGATCAGGTTGCATAGAGAGGAACTTGCATTTTAAAATACGAGCTTGGAAAAGCTACATATTTCTTAGTGGTAACTTCTAGAGATATATATGGTTTCAGATGCATTGGTATTTATTAAAAGTACAAAATCTTAGGAAAACTAGATTTATCTAGCATCAGAACCTTTTAATTTTTGCCCTCCTGAGTCAATTTTTTTTGATGTTTATTGGATTTTTTGCCCATCGTGTTTATACTCCTTACAAATCTCGACCTTTTGAATAACTCTGCCAGATGCGAATTTCTTCCCAGACTGAACTGACCTGGATACACAACATGCACAACGACACGGCCGAAACTCCACGTACGACTGGAACGTGTAATGAGACTTTGTCCACACCGTCACCGAGCTCCGAGTTTTCGCTGGGCGTGTTGGTGCTGCTGGCTTTCCTGATGGTGTTGCTAGCTGTGATCACCATCCTCGGAAACGTCCTGGTGATCCTTGCTTTCATCATGGACAGAAATCTCAGGCATCGGAGTAACTATTACTTTCTCAACCTTGCTATTTCTGACTTTGCAGTAGGTAAGTCTTAACGGTGGAGGCAGGTACTATTTATTTCCTAGGAATCTTAGGAGAAGCAATGGGGCTTCTTTTGCTGGGTGGTTTCTTCTAGGAGAACTATTTCCCAGCTGTGTGTCCAGGGGAAGGGTAAGGAATGGTGGAAGCTGCATGCTAAGTGTTTTAGCAGCCTACTATTTTTCAGAAATACATTGTCATAAGAAGTGGATCCTTTGCCAGGTAAACAGATAATGTTTAATGTTATTGCTTCAGGAAAAAATACTACTGTGTGTGAATCAATGTGGAATAACAAAGAATGGAAGTTGTTTGTGAGGAGTCTTGACTAAAGTCTAGGTAGTCAAACTGAATACAGCATGTATTATCTGGCAGATCTTGGTATCTTCTATTTCAATCTATTCTCACACAATACAGATAATCACCTGAAGTTTGCAACTAAATAGTGATGAATAGTATTTTTAAACATCTTGCTGTACATGCTCTATCTAGAGTCATACCTTAGGAATATGTGTTTGTATAGGTAAATAAAAATAACAAATCAAACAGTTTCTAAGAAGTTTGATATTATACATATATATTTATACATAGGGACGCATTTTATTTTGAAACTTGTACTGAGAAAAAGTACAGTTAAAACACTAGTGAGATGTGCAATTAGAGATTGATGTATTGCAATATTCTGTGAAAAGTTGAGTGTCTCTGGTAAATGTCCTGGTTAAATTGTTGAGTAGGCAGAAGGATGGTTTCAAACAGGTGTGGCTGTTCCATGAAATCTATATTCTGACTCGTCACATCACAACAAAATCTTTTGAAACTGTTCTTATTCTGCTTCTTTTACCTACACATTTAAAAGGGCTACTGAAAGAACTGAAGAAACTGTTCTTAAGATGTATTGCCAGTGTCAGAAATTCTGTTACAGGGCACGGCTTCTAATAGGCTGGTCCTCATGATGTCCAGATCTCCTTGTATAATGTTTTGATTCCTTCCCCCATATGAACGATGTTTTCTTCCAGCTTATAACTGCCTTGTTGTGCCACAGAGCTCTTGCTGCCTGCTGTTCGGCTATGGTACACAGGGAAAAAAAACACAGCAGTGATAGTAAACATGTGGACAGAGTGGTCTTCTATCATCTTGCTCACAATCTAGCACCGTATTGAACAAATACCGGCATCTAGCTGAGAAGTACCCAGTAAATAATGTCCTCTATCAAAGAAGGAAGTAGAGCTTACTTGGCATTACCTAACTTCCATAAATTTTTGTTTCATGATATTATGTTTACTTGAATGTCTAGTTTTTCATTCTAAATTTCATCAGAAGTTTTGCATACTTTAGAGTCAAACTGGTTTATAGTTCTGTAGCTACATTATTTAGATTCAGGATATACTTAGATTGTTCTTAATTTCCACTTCATCCTAATTGCTAAAAGCACACACTTTCATGCCTGCAGAGCCCCTTGCTTATTCTTTTGATATATTTAATTTGTCTGATTTTGACCTTTGACAACTTTTGCTTTATTTCTGTATAGCTGGATTTGAATAGAGATCTCTTGATTCTTAGTAGAGGTAGAATAACAGGAATTGTAGGATTTTTAGGGAAACAGAAACTCTCAAGATACTCTTTGGTACCTGTTGCAGGAGTGCACACTATCATGAAGTAAATCTAACGTTGAAATAATACCCTTTTTTTCGTCCCCTGTGAATGTTAAAATGTGTAATATAACCTTTTACTGGAAGGAGCAAGTGTTAGTTGCTCTGTAGATGCAGTGATTTCATTTCATTGCAGCGTTGATGCTGTTCACTGCATTTCTGCGTCACAGCAAACTATATCGTTAGCTCTTCAGCCTTGCAGGGCTGCATTGTGACTCTGTGTAGTGTAATCACCTAGAAATCCATTAAAATGAGATCATATTGGCACTTAACAACATTTGGATTTAACAGCTTAAATTTAAATAGCCATGGGTGCGGGTCACTCGTGTATGTTCCTGCTGCTTGGTGTGTTCCCATAGATAGTACCCTATCGGCTCACCGCTGAAAAGCGGTTATGATCAAGAATTATGATGAGAAGAAATGTTAGACTGGGTGTACTTAATTAACTGTGCAGGTTTTGTCAGCCTTCTGATTAGATAGTTTTAAAAATTAGTCTGAAATTCATATTGTATTTCTATAAAAGTTACTTCTGGAGCACTTCTGGACACTGTATCATGCTTCTAAGAGGATAGAAGCATGGCAGTTGGATTGTTTATTGTAAAAAGCAGTTGGTAAATTACTTTAGGAGGAAAAAAGATTTTTTGTTTGTTTGTTTTAATTTCAGTAGCTGAATACAGAGTAGTGTTTGCTTCAACAGGTAAAAAAGTCAGCTGTTCCTTCCTTTAGCAGGTGATATAAACAGGAGAAGTAATAATAATACACAATAAACATGACACACCTTTCAGAAAGGTATTAATTACAAGAATGTTACTGGTGCCTAGTTTGTGGTCAAGTGTTCATTGGTTGCATGAGAATACAAAGCCTTCCACATGGCAATTCCAGTCAGTATTGCGCTTTTATTGGATACCGCAGAAAAGTTTCTTTGCTTTCATGAGAACTGCCTGCAGTGCTGACTGACATGTGCATTTGGTTTATTTCCATAGGTGCGTTCTGTATGCCTTTGTACATCCCTTATGCCTTGACAGGGACGTGGCACTTGGGAAGAGGCCTGTGCAAGCTCTGGCTAGTTATGGACTATCTCCTGTGCACAGCTTCAGTGTTCAACATTGTCCTTATCAGCTACGACCGCTTCCTGTCCGTTACAAAAGCTGTAAGAAGAGCATTTCTAATTGTTTCTTTATATATCTTGAGATTTCTATAAAACTCAGAGTGCTCACAAGAACACTAAAAGCTAAATAGTCCTTCATTATTGTACCATTTTTTTCTGCAGAAACTTTGATGCTTCAGTGTTGCACTGGGACTTAGAGATAGGACAATGCTTTGCCTATGATTTCAATGTTTCCCTCCTGCTGCCTGGATTAGAAACTATTTACATTACAGAGGAGGTGGGAACGTCAAGGTAGAAAAGGGGCAGCAGGAGTGTGGAGAATTCAGGCTTTGGTCATTAGAAGAGTGGTAATGAAACTAGGTTGAGTCAAGGATGTGTTTAGACTTGGGATAAAGTGTAAAAGGAGAAAAGGGTATGGAGAGAGATGTGGGATGGACTGACTGAAGATCAGATGAGGATCTGCAGTACTGCAAGGGCTGATTGACATGTGCTGCCAACAAGCAGTTGGGTGGAAACTAATCCCTTGAAACAAAAAGAATGTATCAAAATATGTGGAGAGGTAAGAGGTGTTTCTTGAGTATTATCGTTCTTCTGCTTCAGAAGATATCTGGGGAATCCAGTGATAAATATTATCATTCACCATTTCTAAGCTCTACGTGGTGTTTGGTCCAGACAGAAGATGATCAACATCCTTTGCTTTTGATGAGTCTGCTAGCTTGAGTGATATGGGCTGTGTTAGATCGGGAGGTTCTTGTTTGGGATGTGCTGATGCAATGCCTAATCTCTTGTTTTTCTTCCCTAGTGTTGTGGTTTTAGGGTTGTTTGTTGCTGCTTTTTTAAAAAGCTGAACAATGGAGTATGAAAACCCCTGTTTTTAAGAAATAGTAATATTGAAAAATACTAATGAAGTTGCAGAGCTCAGAATGTGAGAAATGTAAATTAAAAAGGTCTCTGCAACCCAACCGAGCTCCATGTTCTTATACACTGTTGATGGTCTTCATTTACGTGATCACATTCTGTTTTTCTTCTCTAGGTAATTAGGATGGAGTGAGTCCAGGAGTGTGTAACATAGGGCTGATGATACCCAAAAGAAACAGTTATCATGCTTCCTCATGGACTTGGGATCCACCTCTGCCTCTGCTGCAAACCTAGCTTGTGGCCAGGGGCCAGTCATTTCAGACAACTTTTTGTGAAGCTGTGCTGAGCTTCCTGTTTTCTGCCTACTAAACTGAGATGCTT
Organism: Platalea leucorodia; assembly: GCF_965183815.1. NCBI lineage: Eukaryota > Metazoa > Chordata > Aves > Pelecaniformes > Threskiornithidae > Platalea > Platalea leucorodia. Next base: position 51,381,809 of record NC_138823.1, on the reverse strand, counting down.
GTGGTCTTACAAAGGGCTACAAATTCATTATTGCAGAACTGGAGCTGTGCTCTGAGCCGATATGTTGCTTTAAGATGTAAAGGAGTCTGAATCCTCAGGCTACAGAGAATCTAAAATAATGTGTGTAACACTGCGTTACTGCTCTGTTACTTACTGGTAAAATAGGGACAATGCCCCTCGTGCCGTATATGGTTATGAAGATACCATTCCTTAATATTTGTATAGCATGCAGGTGCTACGTTAATGAACGACATAGGAAGCTGATGAGGAATGTAGTAGTTCTGGGTCTGAGTAAAGCCTGGGATGACAAATGTTGAACAGTATGGAGAAAATAAAATTGTCCAGCTTCTCATTAACTGATCATCTTGTGCTGTGAAAGATGCAGGGGACCAAGAGCTAGAAGTATGTATTGTACATACTGCCTGGCCTATTACAAGGGCAGTTTTAACTCTTGTATTTGCTAACTTTGGATGACATGATTTTAATTCTTAATATTTTTTTCAAAGATAGCTGTTTATAGCTAGGGAGTAAAATAAATTCATGCAGTCTGGGTAGACATAAAAACATCAAGATTTACAGTAATACAATGAGCTGTTTACAAGGTAAAGTGAGTGTTAAAACAGAATGTTTTAATAAAGTAAGAGATGTTAAAGTATATGTGTGGGATAGATTTTTCTGCTATGGCAAGAAGAAATAGTATTAAAAGCTACATTGTCTAGTGATTATAGTCTCACATGGCAATCTGTTTAATATAGAAGGTTTCTACCTTTGCCTGTGCAGCAACGAAGTCCCACAGCTGCTTTCACTCTCTTCTGAGCCTGAGCATTTCATGAATCATAAACTGATTGCTTATTGCTACTTTACTGTGGTGGTGATGAAAACGAGCCATGTCCTTTCACACCTGGAAGACAAACAGTAGTTTAGCCATCATAATTTCTGCACCTCTCCAATCCCAAATATTAAAATCAATTACAGAGCTACAGTATTTGATGAGCAAGACTAACAGAGTGTTTCATGAACCTTACATAAGTGAAGATGTTGTAGGTGTCTGGGGAATTACAGAACGAATATTATATTTGACTTGCTGATGTTTTTTTTGAGATAGTTGTTCCAGAATGTTATCTGAATACGTGACATGTCCTTTTCCTTCACAGGTATCTTACAGAGCCCAGCAGGGAATAACATCCAACCCTGTTGTTAAGATGGTGGCCATCTGGGTCTTGGCCTTCCTCCTCTACTGCCCAGCAATCCTCTTCTGGGAGCACGTGGCTGGATGCAGCATGGTAGCAGTGGATCAGTGCCACGCCGAGTTCTTCTACAACTGGTACTTCCTCCTGTGCGCGTCCACCCTGGAGTTCTTTGTGCCGCTGCTCTCAGTGACCTACTTCAATGTGCACATCTTCCACAGCATCCAGAGGCATCAGCGGCATGGCAGCGTGCAGGACTGCGAGCCTCCAAGGAGCGGCAGCCTGTCCTGGAGATTTTGCCTCCTGCCAAGGCCAGGAGCATCTTCTCCTCCATCAGAAGCAGAAGACAGTGTTTCGTCATTAACGAGGTCATGGAGATCAGCAGCGACAGCTAACTGTCCATCTCCAACACAAACCAGTCCCACAGCCCTCAAAAGGGACTTTTCTGTTTCTTTCCGTTCAAGTACTGGGTCAAAACTGCAGCAGGACAAGAGAAGAGCAAAGTCACTTGCCATAATCGTATGTGTCTTTGCCATTTGCTGGGCCCCCTACACTTTACTAATGATTATTCGTGGGGCCTGCCGAGGAAAGTGCATCCATAACTCCTTGTATGAAATAACCTTTTGGCTTTTGTGGATTAATTCCTCTCTGAATCCATTTCTTTACCCTGTCTGTCATATGAGGTTTCGAATGGCTTTCATGAAAATATTATGTCCCAAAAAGTTTGCAACAATGAGATCACGTAACCCATCTTTTTAGAGAGTTAAAATAAATGACTTACAGATAAGAGGTTCCCCTCTTATTTAGTGCTATTTTTTCATATGTCTCTTCAACAGAAATAGAGAAAAAAACTTTTGTTTACTAATGGCATTGGTTAAGAGTGCATCAGAGACATGTATTTGCCCTGATTTTGCTATTTTTCAGGATTTTGTTTTTGGTTTTGCTAGTGTGATGCCAAGTTAAACACCATCTAGTGCAATGAAAAGAATAACAAGTTTTGCTGGATATCCTTCTTGGTTTGTGGGTTTGAGGTACTTTTTTTCTCTTCTTTTTTTTTTTTTTACGTAGAGCTGGTACTATGAAAGAACTCTTCTATATGTATCTCCATAGAGGTTCATTGGAGGGAGATACCTGTTCATATGTTTGATGAATTAAAATTTATGTCCTGTTTGTGAGCCCAAAGCAATCAGTGAAGAAGCAGTTCTGCTACATTTTTGAAAAGTTGTATAAATACTCACAGGAGCAGTATAATTTTGTTTTAAAAACTATTACAAAGACGAGATAGTGCCCTGTAGTCGTTATAACTCCCACAGTGAGCAATACGCAAGTGAATGGTCTGCCTAATCCAGCATATCTGTCCTTTTCTAATTTTAATACAGTCCATACCTGGTGTTGCAGGACACAGTACACGTAAGTTAGTAATTCTGGATGATTTTCAGAGAATGAAAGTTTCTGTGATAATGGAATGTTGAGATTGGTTATCAAAATTGTCACAGGCATAAATGGTTGTTACTCTTTTCACCAGTGTTGTCTTTTCTCCTGACAGTGGCTGTCCTTTTGGTCATGCTTAAATGATATTTAGTGGCAGATTTGTACACTATCTGATTACCTAATAGATATGCCAGGCTTGGGCACATGATCACATTCCTGTTGAATTAGCAGAGCAAGCAATACAAAGTTCATGTTGGATTTATGATTTTGGCTGGCTGTGCAAGAGCGGACAATACCCTCTCGGGTGTAAAGCTTTGCAAGTGCAAAGATATTCCATCAAAATGTCTGGAACAAATTTGAACTGACATAGTGATTTTTATACTAGATCAGTTCTTTGTGTCCCGTTACTGTGACATTACATGGATTTTCTCTGCCACTGAACCAGTATCAAACTGGATTTTTTTCTATCACTGAACAAGGGCCATATTCACTGCTTGAGAATGGGATTCACAGAGGTCTATCTGAAAGCTGACACAGAGGTGTCTTAAGCAGCTATTAATAAATAATGCGGGTGAATGTGCAGTGCTGAAAGGAGTGGGTGAAGGCAATGGAGCTTGATTATAACCCATTCCACATACCAAACTTTCTTGCCTTATGTTGGGTGTTGCAGCTCACCCAGAAGGCTTTCATGGATGGGTAAGTGAGAGTCACTGGTTAATTTTTTTTCCTCTCCTTTTATATGATTTTTCTTTCCTCTTTGTATATATATAGAAATGTATAAAATATTGAAAGAGAAATCTAATGCACAGAACAATGAAGATCAATAGTCAATTTAAATAATATTTTTTATCTAATTTGAAATTGGCTGTAGAAGTGTTGCAAAAGCAGAGTACTCCTTTGCAAGCACAATTCAAATGCATGTAAGCAGCTTAATCATAGCACAAAAGTTGATGGCTTTGAGGAGCTGAAATGCCATTCTGTTCAGAGGTCTGGAACTGAAGACTTCTCTTGCCAGTTTTCACACTGGTGGAAGATTGTCTTTCACCATTCGTTCTCGTTATTCTTCCGTGCCTTACGTGGATAGTGTTACGGATTGTGAGTCTGATTCCTAAGAGAGATACAGCTTCAGGAGGAGGCCATTGATTCAGCACAGCTGTTTTCACTGTCATGAGCTAAGGTGATGGCATAGATTTTGTGGGGTTTGTTTTTCTGGGAGGCTTAAAAAAGCCAAACACACACTCACACTCACATACGCACACATTTAGAACATTTATAGAATAGCTGGTGTACTAAACAAACATCTTTTAAACAGAGAAACTGTAGGTAGGCCCAAAATGGGAAAGTATTTGAGTCATCTACTTTTCTCACCCTATCCTTTTAACGTAAAAATTCAGTTTGCATTTTGTAATTGAAGAATGTGTTCTTTACCTTGGAAAAATGGCCTACAAAATTATGGACTAGGTAAACCGTACCCACATTTTGCAGTACTGGAAAACTAGAGTTTGTCAGGGAGCACAATGTACAGCAAATTTGAATCCACATAGAGTAATGAAGCTACTAGAGATCAATATTTTTGATGTTCTATATTACACACACAGTGTTTAAACTGTTTTGTCACACCACTCCTGTATATTTGAAGAATTTGTTGTATTTTTCTAATTGGTCAAAATTCTGCTCAGTGCTCCCAGGGTAAGTCAGAGCACTTAGCTGCTGTGCTCACAGCATTAAAGCTGTCTTACTCAAGGTGGCATCCTAAGTCTTCTCCTCCCTATCAGACATTTTGCAGGGTTATGGTAAGATACTTATTCAGCATTTGTTCTTGGGTGTACCTTTCATGCACTGACACAAATGGACTTTGCTTGCCAAAGTGATTTCTAAGCCAAGTCTCCATCCACTCACTCATCCATTTCACCATTTTATGTCCTTGAATTTTCTTCTGTCTTTGCAGTAGGTCTTGTAAATACCTGGTGATGGTAGGCATATGACTATGTGAGGTTCAACTCAAACCACAGCAGTGTTTTTCTAACTTGACCCTCTCAGGTCTTAAAAAAAAAAAACTAAATAAAACATACACGTTGGAAGAAATTGTGTTATCTCTTGTTTGTTTTTTTGCTTGTTTATTTCTGGGATATGTATTTAACCCTAATGATTCTCCTAATGTCTGTCACCTTTGTGTTAGGCTACGGTTTTCCTCTACAGGAAAGAAAGGAGAGACCACATAGATTTCTCCCTCAGCCCCATGAAGAACTATGATTAAAACTTCAACATTTGATTTATTCCCTAATTTTTAAAAGCAAATGACTACTCTCCTCTTGTCCACTAATCTAGTCATTTTATCAAAGAAGACAACCAAGTTGCTCAGGCATGATTTACCCTTGACAAACCCATGATGACTGTTCCCAGTCACCTTTTCCTCCCTCAAGTTCTCAGAAATGCCTTCCAAAAGGACTTCCTCTACTATTTTCCAGGGACCGAAGAGAGGCTGATCTTTTGTCCTTGTGACATCATTTGAAGATGGTTGCAACACTTGCCTTTCTTCAGTTGTTGGGAACCTCCCTTCATCTCCATGACCTTTCACAGAGGATAGAAAGTGGCCTTGCAAGGATGGTAGCTGGTTCTCTCAGCAGCCTTGGGTGCAGCCCATTGAGTCCCATGGATTCTTACGGGCCAAGTCCTCTCAAGTAATCCCTGCCTTATTCCTGTTCCTGACAGGTCTCCTCCTTGAACTCATTCACTAAACATGGAGGAGAGGGAGACCTAATTAGTGAAGGATGAAGCAAAGAAAGCATTGTGTCCCTCAGCCTTATCTGCATCTGCTGTCACTAGATCACTGGCCCCATTCAGCAAAGCACCTACATTTTTCTTATTCAGCCTTTTACTCTTAATGGGGTGGCTGAAGTTCCTCATGTTGTCCTTGATGTCCTTTACAAGCATCAACTCTAGGTGAGCTTTGGTTTTCCTAACATCATGCATATGTGGCCAGGCAACATTTCTAAATTCCTCTTTTGTAGCCTGTCCCTGCTTCAAACTTCTCCATGCTGCCTTTTTGCATTGTAGCTTCCCTGGATACCCAGTCTCCTGATATGTCTACTTGTTTTCTTGAGAATTTGGATGCGCTTTTCTTGTGCATGGAGGCTGCTGTCCTTAAAGTTGTGTAGGTTCCCTGAGCTCCTTTGCACTTCAAAGTTGCCTCCTGTGGCATCCCACCTACCACTTTCCTGAATAAACCAAAGTCTGCTCACTTGAAGTCCGTGGTCTGTACTCTGCTACTCTTCTTCCTGATCCCCTTTAGGATCTTGAACTCCACTGCCTCATAGTCACTACAGCCAAGGCTGCCATTGATTACACATCCTTAACCAGCTCCTCTTTACCAGTGAACAGCTGATCTAGCTGTGTGTCACCTCCATTGGCCTATTCAGTACTTGTGTCAGTTCTCCCTGACACCCTCCAGGAATCTTGTTGACTGCTTGTACCTGCTCTGTTGCCCTTCCAGCAGATGTCATGAACACTGAAGTCCCACACAAGAAACAGGGTCTGTGATCCAGAGGCTTCCTTGTTTTGCTTAAAGACTTCATCACCTCCCTCATCCTGATTGGGGTGCTCTGCAACACACTCCCGCCACTATGTCACCCATGTCACTGGCTTCATGACTGGTGGCTTTGTGACTGCACAGGGAGCTCTAGTTCCTCCTGTGTGTTTCCCAGACTGCATTTGTGCACATGCACCTGAGACAGGTGTCTGTTTGCCACATTTTATCATTCCTGAGGTCTCTTCTGTTCCTGTTGCCCTACACCTTTTGCTTTATTTACTCTTTACGATATATTTCCCTTTGTTCCCCAAGGCAGGATCAGACGACCGCACCTCCCCTCCCCACGTCTTGTCCACCCTCTCTTTCCTTGCTTCTTGCCCTATGTCTTCTCAAGCACCCACCATTATGGCTGCAGTCCAAAAATCCGGTCGCAGGGCGTGCCATGGTGCTACGGAGCTGGTGAGCTGCAGGCACGAGTCGCAGCCATGGCCTGCCGACTTCTGTGCACTCTTACCAAAATAAATGAAAGTGTGATGAGGAAGGGGTACGCCTTCTTACACCTGCAAAGGGCTAAGGGTGTGGCACTTTTTGTGGAGTGGGAGCTTACCTGGAATTACTTGGGAAGCGGAGGATTACATGGGCCATGCTTAAAAGGTCCTCCAAAGTCCAGGTACTTGTTTTGCTGTGCCCAGGGCTAGACTTGCTTCTGATTAGGATGAGCTGAAAAGGTATTGGTGGTACTTCTGCTGTATATAACTGAATTTTAAATGCTCTGTAATCAGCAGCATTAAGATATATATGTCTCTGTTCTTAACTGTAAAATTTAGTAAGTCGTATAACAGCAAGTGCAAGAGTGCCGACATTTTACTGTAAGAGAAATAAAACTGTAATAATTTAAATCCTGTTGACCACTGGGGAAGTGAAAATGAGATCTTTTTTTAGCTTCAGCAGAATTCAATGTGTAAAAATGCTTACACAATACTAATATGCAAACTGCTTGACTGTGAAGAGAGTTGTTTTCAGACTAACTTTTCTGACCTCAGTAGATAAGGATCAGCGTTCAGGAGAGAAAGAGATAATTTATTTTAAAGTGTGCACTTACTGCTGCTTATGAGGTGTCTTTTTTATAGTTGTTTTCAGACCAATAGGTGCATTCAGATCAAGGAACATTAGAGACTTCAGGCCTTGAAGTCTTGTGATCCTTTATTTTGATATTGTGAACTTTTTTTGATGTTTCAGTATTCAGCCTATCCTGTTAATAGACTTGTCTCAACCTTTTGGATAACTCTGCCAGATGCGAATTTCTTCCCAGACTGAACTGACCTGGATACACAACATGCACAACGGCACGGCCGAAACTCCACATACGACTGGAACGTGTAATGAGACTTTGTCCACACTGTCACCGAGCTCCGAGTTTTCGCTGGGCGTGTTGGTGCTGCTGGCTTTCCTGATGGTGTTGCTAGCTGTGATCACCATCCTCGGAAACGTCCTGGTGATCCTTGCTTTCATCATGGACAGAAATCTCAGGCATCGGAGTAACTATTACTTTCTCAACCTTGCTATTTCTGACTTTGCAGTAGGTAAGTCTTAACGGTGGAGGCAGGTACTATTTGTTTCCTAGGAATCTTAGGAGAAGCAATGGGGCTTCTTTTGCTGGGTGGTTTCTTCTAGGAGAACTATTTCCCAGCTGTGTGTCTAGGGGAAGAGTAAGGAATGGTGGAAGCTGCATTAAGTGTCTTAGCAGCCTCTTATGTCTCAAAACATGTTATAATGAGAAATGTGTCCTTTTTTCATACAAATACTTTTAATGTTTCTTCAGGAAAAAGGAGCAACTATTGTATGTGAATACCAAATGAAGGAAAAGAGGTAGTTTGCTACAGTTTATGATTTACTTTTGTTCCTCCTGTAAGATCACACACTTCAAAATATCCTTATATTTGACAGTGTAACTGTTTTCTTATACAGCCAGCTGTGGTACATCCAGGTAAATTAATTAGTTCTCTACATAGTACTAAAGGCTTATGAGTGTATTTATTATACTACAAAAAAACACTTACCACTATGACTTTTTACTGGCTTCAACTCAATGCAGGCTATAGATCAGGTGGCTTGCCCGATGCCAGCAACAGTCCACTGGCATCTCCCATCTGTTTTCTGCATTAGCCCCCTCTTCCCATGGTGTCATTGCAGAAGTCCAGGAGAGTTGGGCCCTGGAGGTGCCCTGGACCCAGTCCTGGCGGGTGATGCCAGGCGAGGAGGTGGGGAGCGTGAATGCCTTGTGCAGCCATCCTTCAGGGTTCAGACCAGGGAAAGAGCCCATGCAGCAGAGAAAGCCTGACAAAACCACAGTCCCGTGGAAGATATTTCAGCAGACATCTTGACTTGAGGCTAGCAAGGGGGTATTTCTACACATAAGTGCTCTGTCTTCAGGACAGTCACAGAGACCGGTATTCACTAAATCATGAGGAGGGAAACAGCACTCATTGACCTACTTCTGGCAATACCATCCCTCCTAACTGCTGTGGCTTTGTCAGTGCTGTGTAATGAAGTGTATTAGTTTAACTTTTAAGATTTTCCTTCATTTATGCCATTTCTAACCTGTGGTGCCTAATTCTGGGGCTCACCCCATGGGGCAGAAACCGACCGATACGCGTGCTGGAGCCTTTGCTTTCCTGCTCCAGGCAGACAGTTTGCTAAAGCTGCCATTTCATTGCTCAGGTCTTCTGCAAAAGCCTGTTTCTCCTCATATCTTACAGTTTAGTCAAGAGATTTAAATATCTACCTTCCACATCAGTTCTTGTTTGTGGCTGGTGCCTCATGGAGTCTTAAATCAGCCAAGAGGAAATGATTGGTATCAGTATTATATTGGCCTATAGACCATGTAAATCTAGCACTTTGTCTCTGGGATCAGTCAGAAAATGCTTTATTTTCTAAAGGTGCTATGGTATTTTTTTAATTTCTTAGAAGACTGGAGTCTTTCCAGGCATGTGACCCATGTCTTTTGCATTCTCTAATTAGTAAAAATGAGAACAGTTTCAAATATAAATGCTTAAAACCTGGTTCTTGCATCTGTATTTATATCTACAGCTAAAAGCAGTCACTACTTTTTGACATGGTGCCAAACATTGATCCCGTTACAGTTGATGAGAGCAGTAGCTGTCACCAGCAACTCTGAAAAAATGAGTATTTTGTACAAAAGTGATGCTGCTTGTATTTAAGGTATATGTTAAAACAAGCCACCAGTATTGAAAGTGTTGTGTGCATTTGCCTGTTGATAACAGTCTGTCAGCTCATTGCCCAGAGGATTATTGTCAGTGGGCCACATCAGCCTGGATATGTTCAGTAACTTCTAACATCTTGATGGATATGTTGAAAAAGAATAATCTGAAGAGTTAAAAATGGATCTTGAAGCTGCATATAGTTTTATATTTGTCTCTAGTGCATCAGCATTTTCAGGAATTTAGCATAAGATATTGCACCATACTTTTGAAAGAATATTAAGGGCAAAATGAAGATGTTGCTGGCTTAAAAATAAAACACAAACATGACTTTGTTATAAAAATACTTCAGTGGAAGGCCTTTTGGAGAAAAAACAAAGGCAACAAACCAAAAAGTAGTTCTGGAGTTAATCTCAGCTGGAGAACCAGCATGAGATTAAAACATGTCTTAAAAGTGGGAGAGGGTTTCAGACCCCTGCTGTGTCTGCTTTATCTTTGGTAGAAGAGGTTTCCAGATACCACACAGACTGTTCAATATATTATCTAGCTTACAAATGGTAACTGATCTTACATTAATAACCGACATTAACAACATCTGTAGTTGTGTTTGGGGGAAAACTCTAACACAGATAAAAGACTAGAGGTTACACAGCGATGAGGTTACATGTCAGAGCACAACCACGGTGCATATCTGCTGCAGCACTGATTATATATCTTCAGAAACTATAAGTTGGATAGACTGCAGTTTTCTTCTTCAGCCGTTCCTTCTTTGCTGATTTCTGATCTGAATTCTCTCAGTGCCAGGAGGCACACAAGGCGCGAACATCGTTCTTCCACTTCGATCGGTCTGCGGCTGCGTGCTGTGCCGCTTCCCAAGAGTTCCAGCCTGCACCATTCCTCTCAACCTCCACCATCCCATGCCAGGTCGTTTTTGGGCAACCCTGCTTTCTTCTTCCCTTTGGAAGGGCCACAGCGCAGTCTTCTGTTGGTTTTTTCCTCAGGATATGACCGATCCAGTTCCATCTCCTCCTCCTCACTTCATTACTGATTTTCTCCATCGCCGAGTTGATGCTCGTCGTTTCTGCAACTTTTTATTTTTTTTTCCGGGAGGAGGTAGTTGGCCACCTGCCCAACCCCCATGACTTGGAGGGCCAGTGGTTTTTCTGTCAGGGTGGCCTTCCCTTAGGCTGCGTTGGTTCGTGGCATCTTCTTCAATTTTATCCGGTGCACCCTCCAGAGAGGGATCCCCTATCCACCAGCCAGGGGACGCGCCTTCTAGCCGTGCAGCCCCAGCCGAAGGTCTTTGCTGATTTGCCCTGAGCTTATTCCCAACAATCAGCATACCCAAATATACTAAGATCTAATACATAGAAAGTCAGATTTCACAAGAATGTAAGAATTTCTGTATATAAATTACATATTCATCTTTATAGATTTATTTTTTTTAGCCAAACACCAGAATAGTGTGTCTCTCTGCTTCCAGGAGTACCATTTGCAGTCCATATGAACCACCTGGTGTCTCTGTTGCTTTTCCTAGGTGCGTTCTGCATGCCTCTCTACATCCCTTACAGCCTGACGGGCAAATGGTACTTGGGAAGAGTTACCTGCAAGCTCTGGCTAGCCCTGGACTATCTCCTGTGCACAGCTTCAGTATTTAACATTGTTCTTATCAGCTATGACCGTTTCCTGTCAGTTACTAAAGCTGTAAGTACCCTGTTTATCGCTTCTCTGATTTTGTCGCAAGACCATTGGAGAATTATACTGACCAACCTTTGCCATGTTAGTCAGTATAAGCTCAAATTTAGTAGGGATAATAGCCCTCCAAAATATGCTGGCATGTGGAGATTATTAGATATTTGAAGCTAGTTGCAGTGAAAATTCTGCATTAAGCGTGCTCCAGCCCAGAGCCAGTCAAACAGGACTTTTTTCACAATTTCTGCTGCAGATTACTGTTGTGCTACTGCTTGAGGGAAAGCAGGCTGAGGGGTGAAAAGGGTAAGGCAGGAGGCTGGTAAAAAGGGGGCAAGGAAAGAGGAAATTTGAAATAAATTGGATTTGGGTTTGGACCTAAAAATCAGGCATGGGAGGAAAAGGCAGTGGGGCTAGGGCAGTGAGGTGAAGGACACCGGGGAGGATGTCTAGGCCTGAGACATGGCCCCAAATGTTCCTGGAGAAGATTGGGAGCAAGAGCAAACAGGACAGAGAGTGGGACAAGGGGCAGACTGCAGAGACTGCCTGTGGAGATGGGGTGATTGATAAACTCCTCTGGGTGTCTGGGGCAGAACCCCAAACTTCATACTCACTCTATGTCTCTGCTCCTGCAGAGCATCCTACCCACCATACCTGTACTTTGTGTCTTGGTTCATGCTAAGGATGGAGACCAGAATTTCTCACTGGTCACTCAGTTAGCTCAAGTGGCAGGGAAATGTCGGGGAGAGCTAAAGGTTCCAGCTCTTTGGCGAGGTATGAAAATGTCAACATAATGTCATATGATAGAATTTCAGTTTTATTTTTCTTAATTATAATTAATTTTACTTATTACACTTGCCTTTTTATTAAATTTTATTATTTTATGTTATTTTATGTTATTTTATTTTATTTAAAGGAAAAAATCTTGGAAATCAAACACTAAAACATTTTGCACATAAGAAACATACTGGAAAGCCAAAGACTCAGCATTTACAAAGTGCAAAATTAAGACCACCTGCACGAATGTAATTAAGACCTATGGACATTTGTATGGTGGTCTTTAATGGCATTAACTCATACTTTTTTTTTCAATTGGATATCTAAGCTCCCAGAATTACACATTCACCCTGTCATCCTGTGAAAGGGATGGAGCAGAATGTGACCTACAAGATATCTGTCTGTTCTGCAACATACAGTGGAAAACATGTACTGGCCCCAGAGTGGGGGGAGAAGAAAGAAAAGGGATGATTTTGTGGTTTCATCAGCTAAAGGTTGCATTGCAGAGCTGGAATCTATTCCTACCTCCACATGAAGTGTACAATAAACAATTTTCTCAAAAGTGGGTGTTAAACATACATGCCACATTTTCTGTTGACCACTGTGATGCATATAGTCCTATTTGCTTGCAAAATGCTGTGAAAAGCAATGCAGTTGTCAGTGAATGGGAGTCATGCTCTGAACAACTATAAAATGCTAATTACTCTGGCACTTCAGACCACAGATGTCTCAAACAAGGCATACCAAATTACTAGGTACTGATGGATGAACATGTTTCATCACCTGGACCAGAACCCTAGCACAGTTACATTAACCTGTAGAGAGACACCCCTGTGTTATGTCAGCATCAACGAATTAAACATACTTGGGTGAGCTTCACCTGATCAGCATAGCCGCAGCTCTAAATTACCAAGCTCTCTATTAAGTTCCTCTCCTCCTACTTCTGTTGGTTCCAAAATGTGTCTCTACAGTAGTGACCTTTTTCTTTTTTTCCTTCACAGGTATCTTACAGAGCCCAGCAGGGAATAACATCCAACCCTGTCATCAAGATGGTGGCCATCTGGGTCTTGGCCTTCCTCCTCTACTGCCCAGCAATCCTCTTCTGGGAGCACGTGGCTGGATGCAGCGTGGTAGCAGTGGATCAGTGCCACACCGAGTTCTTCCACAACTGGTACTTCCTCCTGTGCGCGTCCACCCTGGAGTTCTTTGTGCCGCTGCTCTCAGTGACCTACTTCAATGTGCACATCTTCCACAGCATCCAGAGGCGCCAGTGGCATGGCAGCATGCAGGACTGCGAGCCTCCAAGGAGCGGCAGCCTGTCCTGGAGATTTTGCCTCCTGCCAAGGCCAGGAGCATCATCTTCTCCATCAGAAGCAGAAGACAGTGTTTCTTCCTCCACGAGGCCAAAGAAAGAATCTTTGGTAACTGAGATCTCATCTCCATCCAGAGGCAATTCTGTAACGCCAGAAAATGACTTCTCTGTTTCTTTCTGTGCAATGACCAGGGCAAAACTGCAGCAGGACAAGAGAAGAGCAAAGTCACTTGCCATAATCGTATGTGTCTTTGCCATTTGCTGGGCCCCCTACACTTTACTAATGATTATTCGTGGGGCCTGCCGAGGAAAGTGCATCCATAACTCCTTGTATGAAATAACCTTTTGGCTTTTGTGGATTAATTCCTCTCTGAATCCCTTTCTCTACCCTCTCTGTCATGTTAAATTTCGAATGGCTTTCATGAAAATATTGTGTCCCAAAAAGTTTGCAACATTGAGATCTGGCTCTTTTTAGAAGGAAAAAGAAAAAAAAGGCTCAAGAAGAGCTGGATGAGGGATGTGAGAAGCCACAGTTTGAAATTAGAGTTAGTCTCTTCCAGGAGATTAGTCTAGTTAGAAAGCCTAGATAAGCCTTCCATGAAATATGTCCTCCTTCAGACAAACATACATGCTCAAAGTTTGTGTACTTTTTCCAGCTATTTTAATTGGCCCATTAAAGGGTATTGCCTCAGTCTGACTTTCCCTAGTAGTTTGTCCACATTATCTTCATTCTGGTTGTTGAAGACGCTGTCTTCAATTGCAGTACAGCTTATATTTGTGTTCATGGGTGGTATTAGTTAAAAATACAATAAAGGTGGGTATTTGCCGTAAAGTCAATGATATTCTAAAGTTAATATCTTCCCTATTCTGTTTCTTTTGAACAGTTTGTACTGCATTCAGAAGCATTTTTTTCCTTATCATAAAACATGCAGTTAAGTTATGACTTTTGTTGTCAAGTGCATAGCAGGATTACTTCCTTTCACTAAGGATGTTCAGACATCAGGGGACCACAGGGCTTACTTTTAAAAACTTGAGTGAAGATGTTCTCTGCAGAAGGGCATTAATCTGTGTACTTGCTCAGATGCAGCAGTAGAGAATTTAGGTATGTAAAGCATTTATGTGCATCTCCAGCTATTCTTCAAGAAACAAGCCTTCTACAGCTATCGTTTTGAGAGCTCATAGAAAAGAGTAGTATTTTTTCTTACTCCTTGAGGGAGAAAATCTGCTGCTGCTGGCCCAGGGCAGGATATGTGCAGCAGTCCGAGCAGCTCTAACACTGCATAGCCCCTTCTGGATCATTTTGGGACTCCCAGTGAAGCTGTAACCCATACTGCAAAAAATGCTGGTCTTAAAGCCCCGCTCACTTCCAAATATGACGTAATGCACAGGGACCAACTCGACTCCACACCTGAGCAAATCCCTGTTTGGTTCAGTGTGCCAACGGGCGAGCAATTCAAATAATTGAGAAACAGGCTAAAAGTTAATATTATATCTCATTTGTCCTCTTCTGTACTATTTCTATTTCTGTTACAAGCCATTTGTTGGAGGTTATGATAAATGGGTAAATTTCTTACACACTATGTAAGGCTGTGTTTGGTTTGCTGCATGAGCCAGGAAAATGAGTGACCTTGACGACTCCCTGCAGTAGGTGTGGTGACTTAGCTGAGACAGCATGAAGGTAACGGTCTTTCAATACCCAGTTTCCAAGGTGTTAAGGGTTATTTAGTTGCACAATTCTGGAATTACCAGGTACTAGATTCCTTACTAAATAAACAGTGTAACTCTTTAAAATACAAATGGTTTCTTTTCATCATACTGTCAGTGAGTAGAAGGGCAGCAAATAAATGGAAGAATAAATACTAAAGAAATGTGAGAGGTAGTGGATGTCCCTTTTATCTTCTGGTTTTGTTTAGTGTATATTCATGCAGTATATTAGCATATTTTACTTAACACTGTTCTGAATGTTCTCCTTTTGGGCTGAACTACCAATTAATCACGGTTATTTGTCTTGCTATACTGTATGATAAGCTAAACTCGTCTAGTTTCACAAATTACCCATGTATTCACAAATGTAGGAAGTGTCTCTCAAACATGAGCTGAGAACCATAAGAGTCGATAGAAACTACTTCAAAAGCCTATTTTTTAGATGATAGAGCTTTGCTGAAGATGTTAATCATGAGATACAACATATGAACCAAAAACAACATAATGCAAAGAATACATGAAAGCAATACTTTTTTTTTTTTTTTTCTAAACTTAAAGGGAAGAATCTCAGTGGTGATATTTTTAAAGTTTTTTTTAAATGCTAGGAAACACTGATGGGTAGTCAGCCCTCTGGGAATAAACTTGCCCAAGATTCAGGTGTGAAGTGCTGAGGAAGGACGGTCATTCTTACACCTGCAGGTGGAAACATGAACATGAGTTCAGTGTCAGGAGAATGATGGCAAGGGACACAACCCTTATTTGCCTGTCTAATAACTAATGAAAAGCTGCATTATGACAAATACAGGAAAAAGATGTGCTTCTGTTGGTATCCTCTCCAGGCAGACCAGGTGATTACCTAGCCTAGCCTGGTCTTGTTCCACTGTCACACTCAGCTGTTGAGGTGAAAAGTTCTTTCCTTCTACAGACTCTGGCCTATTATCATTCCCTTTGATTTTTTTTTTTCTTTCTTTCTGTGACGTTTCTTTTTGGATTAACATAGGCTAAAATGTAAACTTAGGAAGCCTATGGGTAACGGAGAGGTTTACAAAAGCATATTGGCTTTTCTACCTCCTCTCTGGCGTTCTCTGAATACACTTCTTATTTGTTCTTTAGACTAGATGTAATCTTTTTAGTGGATGTCTAAACGCCATTATAGGGTCTTGGCCAATGAGTTGGGCTTGTAATTACTGCTAAAAGTCAACAGATATGTCCAAAGCAGGTCAGAACACAAAACACAAGTGGCCACTACACCCATTTTTTAAGTGCAGCATGTACCAGTTTTTCACCCCGCAAAGCTTTTGTCATTCTTTTAAAATGTAACTTGTAAATTCAGTAATGTTGAACAGGTGCAAACAAATCCTTTTGTGTCAGCCTTAAGAGCAAATGGCTTTATAAGCAAAACGCTTTATAAGACATGCTTTTGATAGTGTTAGCAACAGGGAGTTAAAGATCTCATTCTGGTTAGCTTATAAAAAGGCTGTCTATGAAATTAAGCCATTGTCCTGTGTAGATAAGGACACATACTCTTATATCTATTACTTTTTTTTTTTAATTTATTCTTCCTCTTCCTTGCTTCTGTCTTTTGCTTGCTTCTCATACCAGCCTGGTCTCTGCCACAACTGGCTCGTACAGGCCAGAACAACAGCTGAATGCTGATATCAACAGGGACTTATTTTTAAGCAGCCTGAGGCCTCATGAAGCCTGCAGCAGTGCACTGTGCAAGGCCTAGGAAAAGCAAGTTGAAGTTAGTTGATAGAAGATACTGAGTATAAACCTAGGTCCTCTGAGGGGCAGTGGAGTCACTAATGCTGCCTCTGCTTGGGCTTACTTGACATGTTTGAAGTTGCCAGAATAATTACTCTAACTGGACAGTGCTTCTTGATGCAAACTTGGTTTTAGGGGCATGGGCAGACATTTCACTAATATCTCTGGCTTATTTCTGGCACCCTTTGCAACTGTACTGGCAAATAAGTTGGGAATCTAGTTGCTCTTGTCTCTCTCACTTTTTGTGAGCTATTGTTTGTAGGACAGAGGAGTAAGAAACAAGCTCATGGGCAAGAGAAGTGGAGTGTTTTAGGTAAGGGGCTAGATTAGTCCTTATTCTTCTGATGTAGAAGTTATTACCAGCAAAGGCACAGGATCTCTGTACATTGTACTCCGTATCCTTCAGCCAGGCAGCAGAAATATTGGAAACTGTCAGAGGGAGTGTTTGGTCCAAGAAGGTTCTTGTGGACTGTGAGTCCCCATGGAAGTTGCACAAGTAAGCTGCATTACTGACCTAAGTGCCGATGATGTGAAATTCTCTCTACACCTGCTCTGAACTCATGGTCAGTGCAGATCCTGCAAGCCATGGCATGGGGTCCACACTGGTAAAAGGCATCAGTAAGGGTGCTGGTTAAAGGGCAAAGTGATTCTGCTGTCAAATTCAAATTTCAGTTCTCCCTTGGTTTGACAGAACCATGTGGGCCTTTTCACATATGCCTTATTTGGTAAGTGAGAGTGACCAGGCAACTTCCTTTCTTTCTTACACTTTAAAAAAAAAAAATACTGTTTCAAAATACTGGAGTAAAACTTTATTTTGAAGTACAAAGTTTACTTGAAAATTGCTGTGAAAATGTGTGAAGAAAAAGCTTTTATAAACAAAATTCAGATGTGTATCTAAGTGCAAAAGCTAGAGTTGAATAAAAGACAGTGTCATGCTTTTTAGGAGGAATCTGTCCAGATTCTGGAGACATGGCTTTTTGGCTTCATTACTGAACAGCAGCATAATCCTTCATTAACAAATCTTCTTTGGGATCTAACCAAAAGAAATTAAGAAGGGCAAGACCTCTTGCTGAGCAAATCTTAGTCAAGAACAACTGAGTCTTATCGCTATTTGTGTGAGGGCCCTGTGGGCACCCAATAGGTCTTAACTGCCATGACTACCCTCACCTGGACCCGCACCATCAACATCAGCCTCGGGCCCTGGAGCACTGTGAGACTGGGGGAGTCCTGGTCTGAGCCATGTGAGTGCCTGTAGGCTGCTCTTAGCTCTGTCTTTTGCATTTTTTTGAGGTTTTGACTAGACTTCTGAGATTGGCCTTGGACCCAGCTCATCAGATCATGTTTGTGTCATGATCTCCCCCAGCCGTACCTGGGGAACTCAAGTCTTCCACAGTGGAAGACTATCTATTATATTGCTTGTCTCTCAGAGACAAATTACACAAGTGATTTCCAAGTGAATCCAGCCTGATCAGGGACTCCTGAGCTCTGCTTGACAAGGGTCTCTTGCCATTCTTCAGCCAAAACAATTCCAAATCCCACCCTTTCCTTTTATTTATTTTTATCAGGTTACCATGGCACGTAGTGCAGTGCTATCCTACTACTTTATTGTTATATCAGTCTTCCCTTACTATTGCATACTTCAACACTGTTTTTTTCCTTGCCACCTCACCACATTTCTTGTATTCCTGTAGTACGTGGTTTTCCATTTTGCATCAGGTACTTTGTGTTCCTCCATATTGTTGTAGTGCCTATAGATTTGCTACAGCACATATTTCTGTGTGCTTTGCTCAACAGTTCCCCAGTCATATTGGTAGAGCTTTTTCACTAAACATATCATAGATCTGATTGTTGTTCTCACTCATATTACCATTTTCTTTCTCATTTCCTGTACTGTAAAAATATCTTTTTAAGAGATCTACACAGAAATTGAATATTCCCTGGGTAAAATCTGTTGTTGTTAACATGTTAGCAGTCTAACACAACCATAAATACCTCCCTTAACTTATACAAACTTTACCATTCGTAGCCTGCTTGCTGTAAGGCTGCTGTAATTTTGGGGTAGAACACAGGATTCTTGCATATCATCACTAAAATGACAGTGCTGCCTTATCTCACAAATGCCCAAACTTAATGACCTCTGTTCCTAACAGATGTAAATAATCATAGCTGATTCCCTTTGATGGTGTGAAGGTTCTGGCACACGATTTTGTAAGGGTTTTGAGAACTTGGACTAAACATGATGTAAAATGCAAAATTTTTATTTAAGGCAAAATTTAAAATAATAAAAAAAAAAATCAACCAAGATCAGAAATTAATAATTTTTAAGCAAAGAAACACAACAGGTGTATCCAGAACAAAAGAATTCAATTCCTCTTTGTTCTGGTTTTCTACCTGTGTGCCTCTAGTTTAAAAACAATGTTTCAACAGCAGTGTTAATGAAGTGAGTTAGAAATAGCTTTCCTTGCGTAAGTAGTGTAAAGTGTTATAAACTAGAGTGGCTGGATTTGTGTATGGCAAAACTGGAACAGCATCACATAATGAGAGAAGAGGAAGCTCAATTTTTTACTGTGCAAAAGGGATTGCTTTCTTGAACAGAGGGGAAATGAAAAAAGCAGATTGTCTCCTTCCTTACATCACCAAATCTAGGTATTTTCCCCTCTAGCTCTTTTTTCAGGATCTGGCTACTGTACTTCAGGATGGATCAAACTTTCTTGCCTTCAAGTGTTTGCACAGTGCTCTGACTTTCAGTCGTGTGCATACTCGCTCACTCATTTTCTCTCCTTGCTAAAAAACTCTGCCCAAAGTTTTTATCTTGAGTATGCTTTTTTTTCTTTTTTTTTTTTTTTGGTAGGAACTCTCCCTTATCACTATATCTTTAAAGAAGAGCGTTCGTTAGACCTATCGGTTGCAACAAGACTCAATACAACCAACAGTGACTCTTCACTGATGTGTTCTCTCTTGAGCTGTGGAAACATTTTAGATCAGCTTCTCCCTTTCCTCCATTTTCTATAGGACAAGGTGCAATGATTTGTGTTTGTCCCCTTCACACTGGTGTCTCTTGGTCACCCTACCTAGGTCTGACCGAGGAAACAACACAACCTCCCCCTGAAGATCATGCTTTTATTTCTCACTCCTAGGAAGGAGAACAGTCACACTGCTGTGTAAGTGCGTGCCTTGTAAAACAAGAGGCCAACTTTTCCTCACCACCTATATTGCCAACAAAATAAGAAGTTCCTCCAGAGTGTGATTTAGAGGAGGGATCTGATTTAACCTCTTGAGACAACAGTTGAGAGGGCCTGTTCATCCCCTGGTAGGCTTGTGAAGGTAGGCGCTGTGAACATATCTGCCAGTTTGCCTTATGAGAGATTCTCGCAGAAGCTTGATTTTTGTCATTTTCCTCTCGCTGTTCCAACTGACATGCTCCTGCAGATGTCACTAGTGCTACATGGTATTTTTAAACCTTGCAAATCCATGAGTTTTTCAAAAGGTGCCATATGTACGTACAATCCTGCATGACATGACACCAGCACCTTTCTGCTAGAAACGCCACCAGATCTGTTATATCACATCTAATATTTACTCTGCTGCAGAAAGGATTAGGGGTAGGGCTTATTACCTTGGCAAAGAAAGGGAGACTTTAGTCATACAGATAATCATAAGTCAGTGCAGGACTTCTTCCTAAGTTTCCCTGCATAGAAATCATCTTGTGCTCTGCATTTAAAACAGAGCCTTATATCTCCCTTGGAAAAGGAAAGAAATGCCGAGCTGAGAGCAGGTCCTCAGTATTGGCTCATTGAAAAAATGTGTCCTCTCCTCTGATATAAAAGGCTTTGGTCTCATGATTGCTATAAGGCTATTCTAGTTGTGGACTGCTGCTAAACCAGCCATCCGTCTCTCCTGGCCTTCCTGCTGTTGCTGTTGCTCCTGGCCCCGTGGTCCTGCCCTGCTGCCATCCTGGGTGAGGGCTTGTGCAGCTGTGCAGGAAATTCAGTTTAGGGGCTGATCCAGGTGACAAGTAACCGTTTCTCTGTTTACTTGGTTAGTTTAGGGTGAGGACCTTATCTAGCTTATCACACAAGCATAGAGGTGCTAGCTGCTGGTGTAACAGAAGAGGCGAGACCTCTCCCTTCATCAGCAGCTTACTTTTGGGTCAGCTTAAAGTCATGATGAAGCTGCAGCTTTGGGTATGAGTACTTGGATATGTTTCTCAGTCATTGCTACAGTTCAGAGCTTTAGCCTGGCTGTCTTGGTAAACCTCCGGTGACCTTAGCAAAGTTGTGCCAAACTAGGATGGAGTAGGACCTTGCCTGATCTGTACAGTGGACAACTTCAAGAGGATCAGCTCAGCTGGGCTTTTGGGGATGGAGGACTTCCCCAGTGGGACAGATCTCAGTTCTACTGCTTTCGCTGGTGTGCTAAGGGTCTTATCAACTTTAGCTCTGTCTTGCACCCTTTGTATGGGGGAAACTGTCCGTAACTGTTAAAATTAGTGGAGTTCCCTGCTGAGACATTTACATTCAACTGATTCTGCCGCTTTTGACAACTGACTGCAAGTAGAGTCAAGTCCTCAAGTATATGAAAAAGACAGTATGTCAGTGCCAATGCATGCGTTACAAGACATGAGCCAAATTAACTTCTGGAATAATGCCATGGAAGTTAATGGGTGTAGCCTCTGAAGTTTAACTGTTTGCATTATTTGTATCATATTTCAGTAATAATTTCTGGCGTACACAGATCAATCAGTTTTCAACCTGTTCTACTATTGCTATTTCAGGTTAACTCATTGCCTGGCTTTTCTGGTATTATACTGACAGGCACACTGTTCCTTTTCTATTCTCTATCGGTGCGTTGTTCACACTGGTTAATTTTTTCATTATTATACATCAGGTTTCCTTTGCTGTGTTCTGCCTGGGCAGTTGCCCCTTTGCACCAGACCACCAGGCTAGGTGTATCCTGATAGCAAACAGCATTGGCTCACCTCCTTTTACAACCTTACACCTAGTGTTGTACCCTTCCTCTCTACCATGTTGGAGAAACTGGAAATATGGTCCTTTGAGGAGCTGCGTGTAAATGCTTGGTTTTTTTCTTGATGAAGAATGGCAATATTATCTTTTTAAATATTCCTCCCATCTAGCACCCAGGTTTATGTCTTCCTTGCCACTTGAATCTGTGCATATAAGAGACTGAAGAAAGGAGAATTTAAACCAAAACTGAAGCAAAAAGGTGCTTTAATTTCCTTCAGAGATTCTTGCCATGTCCAGAGCTTAGGCCCTGGTCTCTGTGCAAGTTATTTCTTGTGAAGTTACTAGATTTGTTGCTCCTTGGTATTGTGGGAGGCCATATCTGCACAGGGAGAAAAAGCAGAAGGTTAGGATTAAGCTTATTCCAGCTTTTGAGCCTTAAAAGAGAGACCTGAACTCCATTGGGGAGCCAGTGTGGAGAGCAAATCACCAAGGTAATAGACCTGCAAAAAGATGTGATGTTGATCTGAGGAGCTGCTTTGTCATTTAAAATATAGAATAAACCCATGACCAACTTGGAGAGGGCAATGAGTTTTCAGATAGAGCTAAGGAGGTTTCTTCTGGTCCCTTGCTGACCAAGGCAGGGCTTATTAGGAAAAAACTCATGTCTAATTCGAATGGGCTCACAGGCTGAAATCAGTGGTTTTACTGACGCTCATACTGATAGGACTTCAGGGTTCCAGTGACGATGGGAGGTGGGAGGAGAATGACATTGAAACTATAGCTCCATCTGAGGAGTGATTGTGCATTTTGTTCCTGTTGCACTGGGGTGCTGGAGCCAGTACCATTGGTCAGCTCCAGGGGAGTTTTGCTACTCCTAATTTGGCAAAAATATTGTTTACTTTTTTTAACTGAATGACCTGGAATATCGAGCAATAAGATGCATTTTACGTACCAGTGCTCCAATGGATAAAAATACATATAATCTCTTTTATGGGTGAGTAAAAGACACATAGACTACCATACACAGACTGCTGGCATATATGAATGTAACATTGAATTGCTGTACTTCTGTTTGGACCGCACAGATCTTGAAAGGTCGAAAGGAAAATCCTGAACCAAATGGGGGATGCGAGGCAGAGTAATTAGTTGCCTATTAAAACAGTAAATGGGCAAAAAATGTCTGGTTTTGGTAAAGACCTTGAGCTGTATCTGAATGTCTCTTCTCGCATAGCTTCTTAGACACTAGAAAGGACTGTCTGTAGATCAGCTGAATCAATTGCCACAGAGAGAGCTAGCAGACTTCTTTGGATGTATTTTTCATGAGAAAGGGACCCAGCAGAGCAACAGGTGCGACTCCATGCTGTGCCATATCCAGTTCTGGGCTGAAAAAGATCTGACAGGTTAAATAGGGTCTTTCTTGGTTTGGTTGTGTTGGTTTTGGTTTGGTTTTTTTTTTTTTGTTTTTTTTTTTCTTTTCCAAAATTTGCTAGGTTTTTAGCTAAGTGCCTTTTAAAAAGGATGTTAGTAACATAGGTGTAGTTTATTAGTTTTCTGGGGTTGAAAAAGATGGTTTCTCTAATTTTTGACATGTCAGCTGTGTAAAGAAATATCCAGTGAGGGAAAAGTGTGTGTTGGACTTTTGCACTGTTGATAATATCACAGCTTTATGGTCAGGTCGAGGAGAGGGGACCACCTCACCCACAGTGGAGCATCTCAAAGTCTCTCTGTAGTGATTAGTATTCCTGGAGCAAGTCTGTTTGTTTATTTCTTGCACTTGAAGCCACAAAGTGTTCATATAGGCCATCACCTCATCTCCTTCCTCCTCCTGATCCTCCCAAAGTGTAAATCACCAGTGTAAGAGTTCCTGTGGGTGTTTTTTGGTGGACCTTGCTGTGAGGATCTTTTCATCTTGGACTGTCTTTCTTTCTCACTTCAGGCCATTAGCCTTTGCCTTGTCCCCATTGACTGCCCTGCATAATTCCTGCCTCTCCATGGCTCTTCCAAGTTTAGAATTATTAATTAAAAGGAAAGCTGCCACCATGGCCCAGCCACCCAAAGGGCTGCTGGTGAGCTGCGGTGGGGCAGCAGCCTGCAAAGAGAAGTGCTACATTTCAGACTGCCCAGGTGGCTCTTGCCGTCAGCTGTGCTTTGCTGGTAATCAGGGCACTTTTAGCATCCACTTTAGTTTTTCTAATAGGCAAAAAGGGCTCCACAGCTATGAGGCGAATTTGAAAGCTGTGCCCTGCCCCCGAGAGAGGAGGGCAGAGATGCGAGGTGGGCAACATGGCACCATGCCCAGGAGGCACCTCTCAGGAGCTGAGTACCCTGTGTGTGGGGACCTGGATGGCCCAGCCTGCAGGGGCTCCAGTTCTAAATTATCTTCACATGTAACAACAAGCATCGAGGGCAGGTTTGCCTAACTTAGGATTTTTCTTGGGCTTGTGAGTTCAAAGCTGGGCAATGATGTCCTCTGATTCCTTTCGTTTTGCACTAAATTTCAGGCTTTACAAAAAAAATAACTTCTTTTTTTTTGCCTGCAAACTTTTCTTTGATTCCTGCTCCAATTTATAACCAAAAGCTACTGACTCCTCTTTACTACCTCAAATTAATGCCGCAAACGCTTCCTCAGGAGGTTTCCAGTCTATAATCTGTTTATTTGCTGGTCAAGAGTGAGTGGGGTTGAGCTGTTTTCTTGCAGGGTGAAGCAAAGAGACGAGGGCCAGCAAGGGAGACGTTTGGCTGACCACACACTTTGGCTGGGTCCTTAGGCTACTTCTACACTGTTGGGGTGTATGAAGGCGCTGCAGTCCCTTTTCTCTGCTGAGCCGTGAATTCCCCCTCCATTGCAATGTTCAGGGTGGCTCCAGTAACAGGAGCTGCTAGTCCTTTAAAGCCTCTTTTCTTTCCTTCTTTTCCTTATCTCATCCTTAACTGCTCTGGTTGTCTCCTCAGTGCTGGGGAAAGCAAAATCTCTCTCCATCTGTGTGGTTTTGTAAGGGAAGAGGAAGAAGAAGCAAAGCTACCCTTTATTTACAACAAAAGATGCGATAGGAGGAAGTACAAGGCTACTTAACACTGAGTAGGGAAAGTAAAGTTTCTCTGAAAAACAAGGGAAGATTTGAAAAAGAAAGCAGAAGACTAGCTGCAAGCCTATTTATGTTTCACACTGTTGGTGACTATTGTGCAACGTGTGACTAAAACCCCACTGAAGGAAAACAAAATGACAGAGTGCAGTTATTCATACAAGCTTCAAATACTGTGGAATGCATTCCTTATTCATAAAACCAAAATGCTATGGTATCATTTTATTATTCATTTTGGTCCCCAACCTCATAAATGACAAAGAAAGAGGGGTCCCCAAACTTAAGGGCTGTCTGCAATACGGAGAGTAAACTATCTCTGAAGTTGGAACCTTCACACGAATGCAGACTGCCTTTGTAAAGTCAGCTGTGAGCCACATTCAGTCATGACATTTCTAAAACCTCACAACTTTTTAATAACATAAAGTTTATACTTTTATTTACATACTTAAGTTTAATAAATATTGATCAGATTAATGCTTGATACAGCGACAGAGGGAATTTAAGTTCTTTCATTTTAAGGTCTTACATGAGCTAAGAGTTTAAGGTGATTTAAGGATTTAGACCAGCAGAAAATAATAAATTGTCTTTAGACTTTTAACGCAGCTTAGCTGCAGCTTTGCAGGCCATCCCTCAGATATTTTAAATATATTAAGGCTTCCTTGTGTAGCAGAGATTTCTTAAAATCCAGCATGTTTCAAAGCTGACTCGGTTACACGTTACGTCCCTTTCAAAGTGATCTATGCCACTGAAATGACTGTTATCCAAAGTTTAATTTTTTCCCCCAAACATTCATGATCTTAGGGGTGCTGCAAGCAGTTTTCTTACGGCTTGGTCTTGCAGTGTCACCCTTGAAGGTAGACTACCTGGCCCTGAATGGAGCTCTCCTGCTCCCTGTTTTTTCCAGCTTCTGTGATAGTGGTCAGCTGGGAGAAGAGGCTGAAGGGGCCAGTAGTACCACTTCATGTAATTGCAGAATAATTTTGGTTGGAGGGGACCTGTGAAGGTCATCTAGTTCAAGAGAGAATGCTTTAAATGTATAAATAAGTTTTACTTTTTTTTTTTTTTGTCATTTCTTTCTCTGTATCAGTTCTTTTGATCCTCTGAGGGAGTGAATAATAAGTGAAAGCACAGAAAGTACAGTGCTACAGTTCACAACTGTTTTCCTATTTAAGAGGCTTCTACAGAAAGACAAATTTTAAATGGTGGGAAATGCTTCTGAAGCAGCGAAATGGGAATCGCTATACATGGGATCCACCACAGTGTGGTACTTACCTCCCCACTGCACCCTGCCCCGTCGGAGGGGGAAATGGGGTGTCACGGGTCCAGGGCACTCTGTGAGCAGCCAGCAACACCTCCTGCCACCTCACCTCCTTTCTGCCACTGCTGACAGGTCCTATTTTGTTGACTAGTTACCTGATAACGTAGTTGGTCTCTAGTGAAAACTGGACATTAAAGATGGAAAGTATTGAAAGTGGTAGTAGCCACAACATGAAAACAACTTTTTCCCCTGTTTCTTTCCAGGGCTTTCCTTGCATTTACTATGTCAATGTCTCCCAGACTTCGTGCACCTACAGAGCACTGTAAGCTACCACAATTTCTTTCACAACCTGGTCAGCCTTAGTAAAGTTTTGATTGAAAATGCTATGCCTCGTTACAGTGCTACAGATGGGGAAACTGAATCAAAGAGTGGGGGAGCGTTTGACTCTTGTCCAACTGATTTAACTGGAAACAGAACTGGGCTCTTTGCAACTTCGCTTACTCATATGGGAAGTTCATGGTAACGGCTAGTAACATCCAGCCTATACCTATACCAATAACTGTGTATTGCTGCTGGGCTTTATTTCCATTCCTAATTTTATTAACTTATTCACGTGATAAATTATTTTCAAGATAATATTAATTGACATTAAAATACAGGAATTTTTGAATACAAATTATGTGAAGTATTAAAATGACCCACTTATATTGGTTCTCAAGTAACTTTGCATTTAATTGCCATTTTGCAAAATTAATAGTAATGCTAGTTTTATGCTGTATTTCTTAACATGATCTAATTTGAATAATTTGAATTTAAAGTTAGTTCAGAGTGCGTGTTTTATGTAAAACCATAGCAATGGTCTTTGAAAAGCACTGAGTGGGAACTGTGGAAATAAAGACAATCTCCAAGTGTCTGACAGTTCCCTACTCCCAGGTCACTGTTGGGCCACCCCTTCTCAAATATCCACTGCTCATCCTGATATGTAATTAGCTTTCTGTCTCACAGCTCTTCTTGGAAACCTTTGCCTGAGCTGCAAAGCTTTTGCAGCTCTTTTTCATTCTAGCCTAAATTTACTCTTGACCACTTTGTATGCATAGCTTCTGTGCCAGTGTTGTCTTTTATTTTAGGTAGGTCTCCTTTCCTCGGGCTGCTTCTTGCAGCCGCATCCTCAGCCAGCCACCCCTTGTTAGGCTGAACAGCCAGACTCACATCCATTTTCCTAACCTTCTTGCTGACCTCTCTGTGCCTCTTCCAGCTAGAAGGTATCTCCCTGAAATGTGGGTGACCAGGATTGTATGCAGTTTTCCATATGGTATCACCTGGGCCTCGTACAAAGACATGAATGCTTCCCTATTTTTACTGGAAATACCTCCCCTGCTGCCCTCACAGTTACCTTTTCAAAAAAAGAAATTGAGTGAGTCCGGCAAGGTCTACCTTTAGTAAACCCATGTTGCATTTTATCTCATATTGCTTTTACCTCTGCATCATTAATTAGACTCCCCACAGAATGCTATTTTAAAGCCTAGCAAGCTGTTCAAGTGGCTCTAATAGACCTGAAAATATGGGTCAATTTTTTCACCTTCTTAATTGCAGGTCATACCCTTGCTGTTCCCCAGTTCCATGGCACTGTCCACAACTTGATTACTTTATCAAATTACTAACAGACTTGAAAAATCACCTGACAGAGTTTTCCTTACTTAAAGCAGGATATTTCCTCATCCTTCCTATTTGAGCATGCTGGTCACCTTTGTCTTAGGGAAGCTGCACGTTTTCTTTGTATTGTTTGGCTGACTTACCCGCACTTTTGTTCTTTGAAATCAATGATCTTTCTTACTTAAAAAACATTTTTGCTGTGTTTCCCATTTAATTTAAGCTGAAACAGTTCGTAATAACTTCGTAAAAAATATTTTCTATGATCAGCTGTCTTGTATAGCACCTTTAATATGAACCAAACCAAGTCTAGACTGTGATATCTCATGTTTGTTGAATGAAGGTTGCTGAGGATGAAGACACTTGTTGGCCATCCCAGCTAATGGTATTGTCAGACCATAATACCATTAGAAGCATTTGGTTGCTAACCTATATCTAGGCTGTCACAGTTTGCCATAATAACATTTCTGACAGCACTTACCTCTTGAACAACCTTGGTGAGATTGTTGGGCATAGCCAAATGTGGTGGTAGAATTCAGTGGCTTATCATTGGAAAATGCTTTTGTCCCTCAACAGTGATTTTTTTTATGCTCAAGCTCTTCTTGTATATTGGTGCCATCTTTCTGTCTTATTACGGCTTCCTTCTTATATAACTGCCTTATAAAGTTCAGGTTATTTTTTAAATTTCATGGTGAAATTCAGTGGTCCCAAGGACAAAAAGGAAAAAACCCAACTATATTCATCTCAGGAATAATATTGCATGCTTTAAAATACACCCTTGCTGTGGATTTTGGAAAAATCAGTGAGGCCAAGCATATTGCATAAACTATGTTAGAAGTGTTCTCATTTGTCAAAGCGGGCTTCTTTTATTTATGGCTTTGATTAGCTGTTATTCAGTTTGGGGACATAGGGAAAATTTGGGAAGAGTGGAAGCCCATAATGAATGGCCAGGAGAGCACATTTTTCTAAAACAAAAAAACACCAACCAGACTATTCTATAAGCAAATGTGCCCAATGGAGATAGATAGTCCAGACAACTGCACCTGGACACCACCTGGATATAATTAAGGTCCCAGAATGGAAGATGTGTTAAACTACATACCAGAAAATTTAACACTGTCTCTCCTGTATTCACCTGCTGTAAAGGGATGGCAATTGCTCTGAGCTAGATAGTGCAGTAGCACGGACCCATAGGACTCTGAATACCTCTGAGGAAGATCTCTTTTTTTGGCTCTACCAGTGTCTCTCTCTCTCTCTCTCTGCATTGGATTTTCACTGCTTCTCTACCCTGCAAGGAGCAACCAGACACAAAGGGTATTGCTATGGTTTACACTGGCTGCGCAAGACGGAATTCCTTTCAGTGTCTCCTGTGCTCATATCCACAGGCCAGGCACAGTCCCTGTGTGTCTCCTGTTCTCCTTGAAAGTGTTAATTCTTCTTAAAACAGCACTCATCATGTTGTTTCTTTCTTTCACCCATTCCGTCTGTGTTATTTATTTCTCAATGTGTCATTCATCACTAAACTTCAGAAACACTCATTTCATGTGCTGCTTTACTATCCCAAAGTGGATAAAACACAAGAAAGTTTGCAGATATTTAAATTTGGGCTATTCAGAGACTGACTTGGTTGAAATGAAATGTAATGCTTAGGCTGAAAAAAGTGAAGGGGAAAAATTAAGTTCAGCAACGTAGAATACAACAATCAGTTGGTTAAAAGCTAACATAGTGCCTTTGTTAAATGTTAAAAATCTCTGTTGAAACAGTATTAGCACAGCAGGGTTGTGAAGAGCCAGAGGTAAATAATGACTCAGAGCAAATAGGCCTCAGCAGGAAAAAAAAAGCGCGTTTCACCTTATTGTGATCAGGAATTGTCCTCATATATGTTCAAAATTACACTTAATCTCATTATCATTATATGTAATCTTGCTAAGTTTCTATAGTAAAAGTAAATGGAAAAAAAGCAGTATGAGTAAAGACTTTCTATATATTATTATGTTTTCTCAGTTTCGTAGAGGAACTAACTTTTGGGACAAGAGTCTGTTGCAACAGAAAATGCAAAAGGTGACTCAGTCCCTGGTTGACTTTCTGACCTGATGCTCCAAGGGAGGGACAAAGGGAAAGGCAGGCAATCAGATATTGTCATGGTTTGCATAACTGGAGGCTGACAGACAAGCTGGACCAAGATTTGGCTGTGCTAGGTGCTTTATAATCACATAATGATCTGGTCCTTGCCTGAAGAATTGTTAACAGCCTTGATACTCATGCAATAAAATAAAATCAGTACATGAAGAGCATCTCGGCCATCCGCAACTCCTTCTCAGCCTTCAGAGACCCTGGAAGAGATGGGTCCTGAAGAGGGATCTAGGATGGTGGGCCAGACATATGTTGTCTATCTGTCTGTTGTTGGGTTCGGTATTTTTCCTCACTAACAGAATATGTGGTAATATATAAATATGTGGTGATACATATGTAAGAGCAATAGCAATGCTGAAGTCTGTGCCAGTGCACAGGGTCTTCTGGTACCTTTCTCTCTCCTTTGGGGCTCGAATGTTCCTGATGTGGAGTTTTGGTGATTCATCTTTGTTGGAGAAGCTGGGAACAGCTTGGGGACTCAGCGAGTGACCAGTGTGTGGTGGGGAGAGCGTGCTCCAGGCAAAAGATCAGCGTAAAGGAAGGTGTGAAAAGGAGAGAGGAGGGAGCAGTAGGTTCATTTTCCTGCTTGTGGCTGAAAAGGGGAAGCAAAGCAGACAGAGGAGCGGCGCCCTTGGGAAGAGGAGGGCAGGCAGAGGGGGTCTGCACTTCGGGAAGCTTGACCCTGGTGCAGCAAAGGACTGTAAGGCAGGAGGTGAACTCAAAACGGGGATCAGCATAAGGAAAAGGGCAGGCAGCTACAAAGGTGTCATAAGATCTGTTTTTAATAGACACAAGAAGTAATGTGTATCTTGGATTTTACCTCAGAGAAAAGCTGCTGTGAGCAATGTAAATGATGATGAAGGATTCAATCATACAGCTGGAGGCTTTTTTGTTTTAAAATAAATGTGAAGTGACTGTATCTTTGGATACAGACTACATCTATAGGGCAGGAAAGAGGGCGATGGTGCTAGGATTTTCCACATCATAGGGAATAAATGCTGAGCATCCTCACACATAAGATGTCTGTGTAAAAAAGGAAACCAGACTTCTTTCTTTGTATGGGAGCACGGCTCTATCCCCAGCCAAACTTTTGTGATACAAGCAAAGTTAGAAAAAAAAAGTATCAAACTGACTAAAGAAAAAGAATGCAAGCACAAATAAGTCTTGAAATATATGTATTTGGGCAGAGTATGAATGTTTAAAAGATAATAATATACCCTCTGAGAGATGAGGAAAGGTTCTGCCATCTCCTATTATCTGGCTTAGTAGGCTGAATAAGTGAATAATTCAGAGAGCAAAGTTTCTCCAATGAATGAGTCACCGAGACTCCAAACTATTAGCATGCAGCCAAGGCACATTGAAAAAGGAGAGTTCATCCACACTGGTTTTAGTAACTGCTCCACTCAGTGGAGAAATAAATCAGTTTTTCCTCAGTTAACACAAGATTTGAATAACCATCAATTCCCTCCACAGTATCTGCAACACAAATGGTATCACAGATGCTTGATTGTGGGTATAAATTAGCATATTATGCCCATAGGGGGAGGCTAGATGATGATGGCTTAGTAGCTGAAGCCTGCTGGCCTCTGGGAAAGTGCAAATGTAATGTCAGATGACTCAGTCTGCCAGGTGAGCAAGAGGGGCTGTGCCTCCGCAAAACAAAAAGGTGAAAAATGAAGGCATGTTGTAGAGCTGTGTCTGTGGGCATAGGTGCAGTGGGTACCTGACAACACCTACTGACATTTATTGGGGAGGAAAAGCCCTCAGCACCTTTGAAACTTAAACTGATGAGAAGAAAGAATGGAGAAGTACCCAGGTAAAATGCCACTGCATGCTGGGGCTTTCCTCTCACCTACTGGGCCCTCTTGGAGGAAGGGATATGACAACTGCTTGGAAGTTTTATAAGTTAAAAAGAGTTGTAGGAGCTATCTGTGGAAATTCAGACCTCCATCTAGAAGGCAGTGTCTGTGACTGAAGATCCTGACAGTTTAAAAGCGAAAGACAAAACAGGGTAGAAGTCAGCAGATTTGCAGATTTTTGCTGGCTGCAGAGACTAAGGCAGAAGACAGAGCTGCTGTAACATCATCTTGGTGCCAGACCAAGTTGAATATGGACTTATTTAAGAATTGCATATTATTGCATACATAAGCAAAATATTCCAAGAAGTTCCCCACTCAAACCCCAGTGGGATATCATGAGTTCGTGAAGGACTGCTGGGCTAAATATACCAGGAGTCAGTAGGATCATGACAGCAAAGAGCAACAAGCACCGTCTTCTTTCCTGTAGTTTATTTCCCTTATTGTACTTTCTCACAGCAGGTTTTCCTCCCTGCTTTTTTTTCTACTGCCATCCTTCTTGTTCTTGCCACCCACATATCTTCTCTTTTACAAAGAAGAGTTTGATTCCTATAAATCTTCCAACACTCAACACCTCTCTCCTGGTGGCCTGTTGTTCGTGAGGCAGCATCTGCACGGTGCCAGGTGGGGTCCTTTGTCAGCGACTGACAGGAGATGCCGTTGCTGCTGCTGGTAGCTATTACGCACATGAAAAGGAAGGTGATGCCGAAGCGAGGTTGTTAAGAGAACCACGCAGCTCTTTCTTCATGTTGGGAGGACAAGTCTACAGATTTCTCCTTTGTTGCTGCCTGCCAGCATGGAGCTGTCAATTATCGCCTGTGCTTTGACACCCGAGCAGCAGCCTGGCCTCCCCCTTCCTCGGCCATCCCTGCCTCCTCTGCTGCGCAGAGCTGCCTCTCCAGGTTAATGAGGCGCTGGCATAATTTTGGTGCCTGCCTATTGCGCTGACAGCCGTACCCTGTCTCCAGGAGTCCTGGCACGTTACCATCGCTGTCGCTGACCCAGGCCTCTCACTGGAGCTTCTGTGCACCTAGCAGCAGCTGGTTTCCCATGGGTTTTTCCCTGTTAGGTTTGGGGAGGGAAGACAGCAGCAGTAGCCAACACTGTTAAACAAGCGACTTGGGTAAGAAGGTTATTCTTACGGGCTCGGTCAGTCCATCTTTCACTGCAGCTGCTGAGTGAGGAGTGAGAAAGCAGAGTCCATTCTCCTCATTCTTGGCCTTCATACATGGAGCAGTCGCAGGTGCCCTGCGATGGGAGTAGCTCTCTGATGAGGACAGGGAGCATACCCCTCTGCCTGCCAGAGCAGCCAGCAATGGTAACTATGAAAGTGGCAGTGGTAAAAATCCATCTTATCATCATGAGATCAGTGAGGCGTAAACTGGGAAAGGGGAGTTTTTCATGTCCTGGGTGTGTACCCACAGAAGTGGCACCTGTGCAGGCTCTCCTGTGCCATCAGTCGCCTGCTGGTGCCATCTCATCCAGGATAGCTCCAGCTCTGCTCAGGTGCTCATGGCATCCCCAAAATGTTCACTGCTAGTGAGGAACCCACCTCCAGGATTTCTAGAAAGAAAGTGATTCTTACGAGGTGCGAGCAGGGCTAGAGCAAGGCCGGGGCAAGAGGGATGTCCCAGGCACTCTTGTGAGTGGCACACAAATGGGAGAAGCAGGCAATGATTTGGAGTGAAATTGCAACCTTCTGCTCTAGCAGGATGCCCCAAGGGGACCTCTCCTCCCTCAGACCTACCATATGATGGGAGGAGGTGGCCACAATAACGTCCTGGCAATGTCTTCAAGCAGCTCCAGGGATGGAGATCTTACAAGAACAGGGATCCCTTTCCACGGCTTGTGGTTGCAGGGGATGATCTGTAACAGCAAATGTTTACTTCTCAATTAGTTATTGATTTTCTTCCAATTCACTGACAGTCCTGAACGTCCCTGGGACTACTGGGAAAGCTAGAAAGCAAGCTGCTAGTTACCTTAATTAATTATCTGTTTTTCTTTCCTCTCAGAAACCAAGAAGCCACTTCTCAACATTCATGGGTCATGGATTCCTCTCTCAACATCCATGCAACTTATTTAAATGTTAGAGCTATGATACCTACAGTGCAGCCAAGGGTGATGACATTGGGAAGTGGCTTCTCATGTAATTTCTCCAGTCCTTGATCTTTAATGCACAAGCAACGACTCAGACACATGGAGCCCTTCTCCCTCCTTTATGATGGCATTTTTCCACCTGATGAGTATTTTTACCATTAGAGATCTTACGAGAGGAAAGATTGGTGTAGGAGTTGTGGTAAATTACCTTGAAGTACTTGTAATCAGTACTATTGCCAGTAAATTCATATTCTTGGAAATACTGGGATGTTGCTGTCTGAGGGATCTTACAGGCAAGAGTGATGATGAAGGGCTGCTTTGTAGTAGGAAAGCTGAGCTGGCGCAGCCGCAGAGCCCTCCAGCACAGGCACAGCTCACAGGCAGTGGATTGTGGTTCAGAGGGAGGAGAGTGAGAAGGAAAGGACACTGAGACTGGGCTAGGGCTGCCCCAGGCACCGCTAGTGAGCAGAGACTACTGCCTATTAACTTGCCTCCCATCACTCCTTCACAGGAGCTTTTGCTAGTACGGCTAATCCTGCTCTAGGGATTTACCAGGAATAAAAAACAGGAATAAAAATGTCACTGCTTAAACCAATGTGGTTCCACAGATAGAGGTTTCCAGTGTAGACTTAGCCTCAGGTCACTTTTGTAAGGGTAGCTCTTGTCATCATTTACGCTAAAGCTGGACTGTTGGGGAAAAAAAGTCAGAGAGGTTGCAGCATCACTGGTCCTTTGATTTTGCCTGTTTCCCAGTACTCACTATTTTGGAGCCAAGGTTCCAGTGATGGGCGGATATCAGGAGAATCACAGCTTTGTTTTTTTTTTTTTTTTATTTTTTAAAGTCCCTTGACTGTGGCTGGAATATTTACAGCCACAGTCGTAAGGTTTGAAATAATGAGAAGGAAAAATAACTCCAAGCCAATTTTCCTTATGTGGGGCTGCACTCCATCACTTTTTTGGTTTTGGGGGTAGTGGCCAGAGGCATGGAGGTGACCTTCCCCTTCCAGAAATACCCTCTCCCTGCTCCCCGAAATACTGCATTCTTTATGCAGTTTCTCATCCTAAATCTCCTTTTCAGCTGCCTTTAGTAGCGGGCAGGTTTGCTGCTGAAAAGCGAGACCTGCATTTCCCGTAAGGCTGCTGTCTCACCAGCCTGGCAGTACTTTGCATACATTTTTTTTTTACATAACGCAGGCAAAGCATCTCTACGCTCCCGCGTAGTGCCTCCAGCAGGAGTGACACGGCTCGGCCGGGTGGCTGTGGCCACTGGATGTCACTGTTGTTCCGCGGAACCCCCCCGGCAGCCACCCACGGCGGCGGTGCGGTGGCGACTGGGTGGCAGGGCACAGATTTTCACACCCTCTGCGGGGTCTGCCGGATGAAGTGGCTCCGAGCAGTCCAGCCTCACGCAAAGGGTCGTATGGATGCTGTGGGTGTGGGGTACGGATGCTATGGGTGCCACATTTTGTAAGCTCTGAGGCTGTGCTGTGCCGGTGCCGCGCGTTGTTTGTGAGAGAGTCTGTTCCTTATGGACGCTGGAAGGAAACCGTGACGAAATCAGCTGAGTTACAGGACAGAAAGAGCTTCCCTGGAGTGACAGGTTTGGGCTGAGGACCGGTTCAGAGGATTCTCAGCTGCCTGGCACACAGCCTGCAAAAATACAATTGACACAAAGAGGGAAGAAATAAGGCAACACAAATCTCTGGCTCAAACGAAGCCTCTTTTCAGCCAGTCCCAGCAAGAGAGCCAGCAGGATCCCCCAGCAGCAGCTTTAGGGTGCCTCTGACATTTCCTGTGGCCGCTCACTTCATCCTTTCCCACCACACACGGAGGTCTGAGGGCAGCGGGAGTCCGGCCAGGGCACCCAGGCTGCGGCTCACGGACCAGTGAGCATTGGGGCTGAGCTGCAGGGTGCCAGGAAAGGGGCTGGGAAGAGCATGTCACCCCCTGCCAGCACACCCTCCCTCGCTTCCCGGGGCAAGCAAGGCCTGCAAGAGGTAGCGTGTGGCCAGCCTTGCCTCGGCAAGGGGCTGGGGTGCAACTGGGCTGCCCAGTTAGGGAGACGGGAAGTGCCTTTGGGTGCTCCCAGTGCAGAGGACCGTCAACAAACACCACCGGGGCTGTCCAGAGAAGATGACTGCAGCCAGTACAACATTAAACAAACCTGTGAATACTCCTGCTTTCTGTAGGAACAGGTTAGGCCCCAGCAGGCTGTAAGGCAGGAGAAGCAGAGAGACAGTGGAGACGTAATTTTTTCTTTTTTCCTCATCCCCAATACTTGTGCTGAACACAAGCCCCTGACTGACGAGGATTGGTTTGTAGATCTGAGAGTCCAACGCAGAGCTGTTGTGCTTCTGTGCTTTAGGGAAGGTTGTTTGCTCCCAATTGCCAGTCCGGCTTTAGATTAACTCCGGAGAGATGTCAAGATTTGTCTTCTCATGTGAAATGTCCTACCTTTCTTAAGACAGAAAGTGGATGCCTGTTGTTTTCCTACTAAATCCTCGTTGTCCAGTTGATGCAAAAACTCCAAAAGTGTTTCTAGCAAAAGGACATAGTTAAATGGGAAAAAACCACATCTGTGCAAATAAATTACTTAAGTAAAACTTCAGGAAGGCATAAGCTTTTCCAGTATCTGAAGAAAAAACATTCTGGTGAACAAGGTAAAATGTCTCAAAGTAACACTGCTCCTTAGGAGATATTTATTTTTTCTTTTAACACATTCCCTTTCACTGGAATCATGACTCAATAAGATATCTAAATATGTGACTAACTTTAAGTCTTTTGGATCTAATTCCCTTGGGTTTCTGCAAACAAGGGACAGTCCTACGAGTGACACCCTAAAATGACTGTGATTGCACTTTAATTCTAGCAGTATTAAAAGGAGTGAGGAAGATGCCATGGAAAACAAAACTAAGATAGAAAAGTGAAGTCAGCTAAAAGAAAATGAATTGCTGACATTCCATTACTAGAAATGGATACTGAAGAAAGGCTGGAAAACATCCAGCACCCAGCAGGTGACCTAACATGTTTGGTTAAGTGGTCCTCTGTGCGCAGTGCAGGCATCCCTGGGTTAGCGTTAAACCCACAGAAAAGCTCCCATGGCATAATGGGGCTGTCAGGACATCCCAGCTGAGGTCTAGAAACAAATGAGCCGTTCCTTGGTGTGTTCCCTGAACGCATTTGGAGGAACTGTGACCTTCCCGGTCCCCATGTCTCTGTGCTCCACCAGAATGGGACTGTGGCTGTGGCAGGCAGAAGAGGCAGTGAGGTGTCTGGCTCTCTGAGCCCATCATGCTAGTGCTGTGCTGCTCACAAGACTTGCTGTGAATCTTGGAAATAATCTGTACTAACGCTGCTACCTGGCCCGTGGGTAGGGTCTGACTCTTTTCTAGATGGCTGAGAGAGGGGAAAAGTGAGTGCACAAGGTCTCCTCCTGTCTGTGTGGATGTGCCCTACGGATGCGCTCCCTCACCTGGGGGCCTCAGTCCCTGGAGAAGCACACTTTGCCCCTTAATTTTTGTAACCCAGGAGACTGCTTGAATCGTAATGGGCCATTCTAATACAAGGAAATACCCAGACTAGTGACTTCTTAAGCTTTTTTCTCCTTTGATCTTTTCTTCCTGGAGGCATTTATTTGATCTTGGAAGGATCTTAGGGCTACAGTCTGCCCTAGCAAAGATATGACAGAGATCGGAGGAAAGAGATTTTTGAGTCTTTTCTTCCGACTATTCCCCTACATAACACAGGCAAAATATTGGCATGTTTCTCCCAGGAGCATAGGGGTAGGACATAGCAAATCTGAATGGAGAGAAACTAAGTGAAATTTCTAGGATAAAAGCAATAGGAAAAGGTTAGGGCTATGAAGGGTAGGATACTCTTCTAGAAAGTACAACATGGGTCCCAGGAGGCTTGGATCCAGGAGACCTGACAGCCTCTGTAAAACTATGTAAAGGCCACCTGATTGTTTCGTTCCTCAGCTCCCCACCCGTGAAATGTCCCCTGCCCCTTCTCTATTTAGCCCTAGCAGGACTGTGACTTTTCCCGTTAATACAGCGATGGACCAAGGGGGTCTCACTTTCTGTTGGAGCCACTAGAGGGGACCAGAGTAAAATAATGAAAATAATTTTGCCATGTAGGCCAATAAAGACATATTATCTTTACCCTTTAAATACTGGTCTCGGGAATCAACCCAAATGTCAGTTAGGCTTCCAGAGTTACCTGCCAAAAATTAAACATCTTCTCTTCTTCTTCTTTCTTCCTTCTTTGAAGTAAGCTTCATCTGCATACCTGGCATTTGCATTGCCTTGTTAGAGGAGCCAAATGGTGTCCATCTGCAGACACAAAATATGGAGGGGCCATCTGGGCTGCTGAAGTGCTTCCCTCCCCTCACCACATTCATTCCTGAAAGCGCTGAGAGGAGTGTTAAATACCGGAGAGAGATCAGATTCAGGCACAAATGGAGAAAAGCTGGGGAAAGCAAAATAAAGCATCATCTTTATGATTCCCACCCCACCAGCTGTGGCTAGGGAAATAAAGCAAACCCAAGACTTCAAAATCCAGCCAGTGAAACGAAGACGTGAGCAAGGCAGCGGCTCGCACTTCTTCCTCCATTACTTTGCCTGTCCCAGCGCTCCCTTCCCCGCTGCCTACTTATTTGCCAGGGGCAATGACGCTGAGCCAGGCAGGGCAGGGACCCTTTCCCCCTGACTCTCTGTGGAGGGGAGCACACTGGCAGTGCTATGGGCATAACAGCATCTCCTAAACCACATCGCTGACAATCAGTCAGAAGCTGAAAGTAAACAACTTATTTACATGCATTTTAAATACAGCTCGGTGCCCGGCAGCCCGATTATTTTGAAAAGTGGGTTAAAAAAGTCACTGTAAGGCAAGGACCTTACATACCAAGCTCCAGCCCTCGGTGCATTAATATGGCTGAGTGGAGATACTAACATAACCTTACCTGTAATGGCATGAACACACCACTGTAATAATTCATTTAGAATGATGACACCTGAGACCTAATTTAAAACTCCTAGATGAATACTGTTCTCACATTCAAACCCCAAGGCTGCTGCAAACACACCTAAGAAATCCTAAGAACTATAGTGAGCCTAATTGAATTGGACTTAAATGGACCATTGAGGTGGCCTCACAGAGCTCTGGGGAATTTATATTGTCTATACCGTATCAGAATCACAGCTTGAACTGAATAACGGGTTACATTCAATCATGTTACTGTAACTCATGCTTGAGGAAAGGGGGAAACCTTTTGCTATCAGCAAGGCTGTATGGAAAACAATTTCAAATCACTTTAAACCCGGTTGGCAACTACTTTGCCAATTATGGAGTCCTTTGGGAAAGGTGTGTGCTAGGGCTCGGGACTAAATGATTTATGTCAAGCGCCCCAGTCCCCGGAGGCACATACAGGAGGCTGGAGAGGAGGTGCTTGTGGCTAATTATTTCTCCTAAGAATACTTTAGCAAGGTAATTTGCGCTTGCAGATGAGTCACTCTGCACACTGAATATAACACA
Organism: Platalea leucorodia; assembly: GCF_965183815.1. Lineage (NCBI taxonomy): Eukaryota > Metazoa > Chordata > Aves > Pelecaniformes > Threskiornithidae > Platalea > Platalea leucorodia. The sequence continues at coordinate 51,342,622 of NC_138823.1, read as the reverse complement.
GGGAAAGCAGAGACTTCAGTGCTACAGCACACAGACAGATAAAAGGGAAATGAACGGGATCTTCAGTCCTTAATCTCATATGCAAAACCCCAGCCCCCCTCGGCCCCCCGGCCTGCTCCCCTCTCCCCCAAGGGCCCTCACCAGCCGTGTTCAAGGGGGGCCACAGAGGAATGCCAAGCAGAGCCTCATCACCACACCTAATTACAGAGAGGAGCTGGGCATTTAAAAGCCTGATAAAAGTGTGCCCTCTCCCACTCTGGGTGAGGGTGGTGCAAATCTGCTGGCACGCAGGAGGGAAAAGCTCAGCAAGCTGAAGCAGGGAGCGGCCAAATGCCTTTCCAGCGTTTCTGCCTGCGCATCCCCTCGGCGCACTGGCAGTTTCTTTGCTCCTGTTGTCTAAAATCTCCTCACAGGTGCACTGTTGACACTGTGTTATAATTTATGAAGCCGCAGATGCCTGGAACACGTAATTCATTTTGCAGATGGCAAGTGTAAATTCTGCTGTTCCTCACATGGCACAGACTTACCTGTTAATAAAAAAGCCGACCTCACAGATCCAGGCTACTCCAAGAGAGGTGTAGCACACCCCTTTTGGATGTGTTGCTGCCATCGGGTAAGGCGTAAATAGCATTGATCTTGCAAACGATTCAAGCCTAATTTCAGGATCCCCTCTGCCCCAAAGCTCAGGGGTGTGGGGTTTGGGACTGACTCAAAGCAGGGTGAATTACAATCCGAAGTTTGGGGTTGATTTGCAGCCGAACCACGTGTTAGATGGTCATGCACTTTCTGAACACTGCCTCCCAGATTTTCAGCTGATTTTAACCCATATCATATAATTGAGATTGATTCAGGCCCTCTCATTCATGCTGGCTGAGGTGCTGGCTTTGGGATTTCAGGATTTGTGACAAAACACAGAGCTGTTTTTCTTGATCGGGAGTTAGCAGAGATGCAGACACACTCCCCTTTTGAAAAATGCATTTATGGTTATCTGCTGCTTTGAAGCAGCTGAGAAGAAAAAAGAGTGCTGAAAGTCTTGATGGAAATGCCACTCAAATCTTCCGAGCCCAGATGGGTGCACAGATGAGCCCTGAACCCCCAACTGAGCCCAGGGCTCTGCACAGCAGATGCACTGGTTGCACTGGTGCCTGCTAGCATGTGGGTGGGTAGTGAGCCACAGGGGATGCAACCTGCAGCTGCAGGGCTGTAGGTGGATCAATCCACAGTAATAACCTGGGAAAGATGTAAAGCACCTTTCTTTTTTTCCTGCAGTGACACAGGCAATAACACAGCTGTCATAGATGGAGAGGGGCCAATGGATTTGCTAACCCATAGCAAACAGATGAGTTGTGAAATACTGAGTAGCTAAACTGACTGGCTTCAAAATAGCAATCCGACCAAACGTGGCTCCTGGGTAAACCTAGCTTGTCCAAAGGATCTATGGACTTCTAGTCTGCTCACGCGACAGCCTTTCATTGGGAGTGAGAAGCAAAATCCATTGTTGTTGACCCGATTAAGGCTCGGCTGCAAGGAACAGCCACTGCTGAGAGGCTTCTCTCTCAAGCACCAGCCGCAGGGGAAAGCCAGCCTAACACAGGCTGCCAGGGCAGCGAATGTGCAGTGTTAGCAGGCATCATAAACCCGTGGCTGGCAATAAAAGGGTCTGTAGCTTGTAGCATTCTGGGCTATATATGCTGAAGTGAGCAAGCTCCAGAAGAGCCTTCATTGGGATTTCCTTGGGTTTTTGTTTTTCTTTGGCCATATTTGAGCCTGCTGGATCTCTCCAGAGTGCAGGAATACGACCTTAGGTTAGGCTAGTCTCATAAAGGAGGCAGGGCATGATTGCTCTTCCCTTGTGAATTTAAGCCACAGCAAAGCTTGTGTTGGAAGCTGTCACCCGGCATGCTGGCAGGGTGCAGTCCTCTGCCTGATTGCTCCAGCCCCCTGGTTTCTTGGGCACTAACCTGCCCCAGAAGCCTGTCTGTAAGAGAGCAGCTGGAGCACATTCAGCAGGGAGTGTGCATGAAACGGGGCACTGGTTCAACAGAAAGTCTTTCACTTGCTCTTTTTCTTCTTTTTGATCCACTTTCCTTGAGTCTTTTCAGGCGTGCTCACCATCAGCCACACAAATCCCTGCCACAAGGGCTTAAGAGTGATTCTTTCTGTCCCAGCTGATGAGAAAAAACATTATTCTGCAATATGGTTAAGATCTTCCAGGTTTTTTATTACCCAGAGAAGGATCACAGAAAAACTAATCACAACTTTTCTTCTGTCAGTACAGGGAGTTTACAGCTATGTTATGCAGATCTTTTATGAATTTCTTTGTATTTTATTTTTTTATTCTTCCCAATCTCTTTTAAGCTTCTTCCCCTTTGCACATCTGAGCTTTGCTGATCACAGAGGTCAAACAGATTGAAAACATGTGTGCAAGTAAAGTGGCTTCACCTTTGACCTCAAGCTATTCCTCCTTGGGAACATTTAATTTGCTCTAACCAAATGTATTTTTATTTTAATGGAATGCTCTTTGCCTGAGGCAAACTGTGTGGAAGTCCATCAGCTGTGTTTTCATTTTACCACTTTGTAGAAAAGTGTATTAATCCATTTTGCTTTACGTCTGGAATTTTTTTAACACAGCCCTGGGATTTCCCCCTCTATCTGCAGCACTACCCATGGCTCCTGTGCAAAAAACCAAAACAGACCAATATGAAATAAAATGGACCAAAGAGATGTGTTAAGAACAAAAGTTGATCCTGATTGCAAAGGGCAAATTTTTTTGGCATCCTGGATCTATATATTTCTGTTCCTGGTAAGTCATATATTTTCCAAGGATGATGCTATGCGCTATGCCAGAGTGCAGAGGATGTGAAAATTTGGCTTATAACGCTATCCTGGATCCTTCTGGTAAGGTGAGGTAACCTTTACATTAGGATCAAGCTGTGGCTGCAGCTCCTCATTTTCAGCTTGCATCTCAGTGATTTAATTCAAGGCTCACAGCACTTTGTGGCAGAACACGATGCAGAAGATGCAACCATTTCAGATTCTGTTAGAGTTTTGATTGCTTTGAAAGTCTTACACATTAGTTTCTCCTCAGCAGCTCCCTTAAGCCATTTGGAGCCATTTTCAAGCTGCTATCCAATGCATTCATGCATAGCCCGTGCATATCTGCCCAACCTACCTGTTATTAGTATAATAACCAGGAGATACAGCTAGCTTTAGTTTTATTTTTTTGCTTTGTAAGAGATAATTTCCAGCTCATGTAATCTTCGTTGTTAGCTGTCTCACCATTCTGATCCTGCCACCTCTCATTTCTGGGTCGAGTACTGAATTGGACACAAAATGACAACCCAACATGAGAAAGCCAGAGTAAATGTCATCCCCTGACAGACCCGAATGACAGAGCGGGTCTGTGCCCAGGCATCTCCATTCATTTGCATAGTCCCCGCATCCTACCTGGGCAACTCACTACTGAAAGGAACATACCCCTGCTCCCCAAAGCCTGAAAAGCTGAATGAGCCCCTGTGTGGCTGCAACATTGTCCTACTTTTCCACTGTGCCTCCACTTAACAGTCTGCTGTCAGAGGAAATTATTTCAGTACTACTACTGTCTAGAAAACTACAAAAAGCCATACCAGCAGCAAAACCAAGGATGGTGTGTAGATATATAAAGCTGTATTTCCTCCTCTTGTGGATCCAAGGGAGGATTCCCATAGTTACAGGAAAGCAGAGCCTACTGAGATTATTCACTGTAAGTAAATTCAGTAAATAGGGGGGATGGGGGCAGTATTTTTTTTTTCCTTTTCTTCTGTGCGTGCATCAGTTATTCCTCAACAAGATCCAATTTCTGTCAATGGGAATATTATTCCTAAGTATTTGTTAAACAGCTTGGACAAAGCATTTTCAGTCCAGTGAGAGGTTCACTTTGGCTATTCGCTATTCATTATTCATGGTGTGTGAGTGTTCACATAAGTCATATGGTATTGTCTCTGCTCCTTACTTGAATAACTCTAGTTAAACAGGAGACTAATGAATGTTGGAGCACACATGGTGAATAGCTAATAACGAGGAACATGTTCTCTCACTTGCACCTGTACTCAGCAATAACCAGGGCTGTCTTACAGCATGGGGTGGTGGGGCCGGTAACCTGGTCCTCCCAGCTCCAAAGGCTTCTTTTCCCCCTGCTGTGGTGCTGTGTTTGCTGTGCATGTGCCATACAGGTCACTCTGGGTGTGTAGCATGTTGCTGTGTGCCATAAGACACTACTGTTTTGCTCGGCTGGACTTGGGGCCTCAGGAACCCATACGAGGGCTCCACCTGTAGACACTTGTATATAAACCAGCTAACTTCTCAAAATAGGGGGAAGAAAATGGGAATCTGGCTATTTAAATGTTAGGAAACAGGAAAGAAACATGGGACAAGACCATGGACAACCCAGCCCCTTACGCTTTACTCTAGCAGGAAATCCAGCTCCCTCATATTGCAGTTCTGATGCAGAGGAACCAAGTGGTGCCATGGATGTACCTCCACAGCAAACTGAAGATGTAATTTTAGCACAAGAAGAGGAATCAGTGCTAGGTGCCAGTTAACCAGCATGACTATCAGTTCCCCTGAAGGCACACTGCACAGTCTTCAACACCCGCTGGCAACCAGGGACATGGGTATGTGCCTGGTGACTAGCTTGGAGGTAGGACAGCTGCAGCCAGACTCGAGAGGCTGTGCAGTCATGTGGCTGTGACCATCACCTTTAATGTGGAAGGCAAAAGCATCCCTGATCATGCACCTTTCTCCTTCTTACCACCCTTATTCATCCTTCTTAGGTGTGTTCTCTTGTGTCTTCCATGATCTTACGCTTGCCACTACTAGGTTAAAGCTGGCATGCTCATGATATCACCTCCCCCAATTTGCTTTGCAGCCATGTCCACTGCTGCTGAGACCCAAAGGTACCTCTGAAAAGATGGTAAGTATAGTTCATATACACCATCACAGTCATTGATGAAGGAGTGTAGAGAAAAACATTCTCCTTTCAAAAGCATCTATCCTTATTTCTCTGTATTGACATCTTCAGTTCATGGACTAGCTCACCCTCCTCATATGCTGTGCTAAGCCCTCTCTCCAGAGGGACTGAAGGCATGTGTTAAACCTGCTAGGGCTCATAAAGTCTGTGATTTAGATGAAAATGTGTGTGGTGGAGTTGCTGCCTGCTAAGCAACTCCTTTTCCATGCCCTACTCTCTGATGCTGGTCAGAGTACTTCTGAGGAATGGCTACCTTTAGGAATTTAACCCTTTGGCCCAGAAAACTTTCAGAATTCAGGGAGAGTTTACTGAAGTAGCATTTGTGGCCATCCAAATATATCAGGTGACTTACTGCTCACAAGAAATAGCAAACTGAATATATCACTATGGATATGCTGAAAATATCTTAAAATAGGTTATATTCACCAGTTAGCACATTTCTCTGAAATCTTCAAAGAGCTGGTATGTTTGAGGGAAAGGCTAAACATTTTCAGCTGTTGTTTTTGAGAAGCAGAGGTGGACCTGCCATTGCAGGTATCACTAGGGAAAAAGAGAAGGTTTGGCTATGTCCCCAGGTGATGGTTAGACCTTGGATTTATTGGATCTCTTCTGGCAGTTTGTTCCATTGCCAGATACCTTCAGCCGACAGTGGTGGTTTTGCCATCACAATTGTCTTCATATTTTTAGGGGTTGTGTAGCTATAAAAGAAGGTTTTATGCCTTCTTCTTGTTACTTAGGGAGCTGGTGGGGCAGGACTGCATTGCTATATTGCTTTTGCCTCTTCATAGTCCTGTGCTCTCCTATCTGCTGCCTGCTTCTTCCTTTTTCATTTCTCGTCGGGGATACTACGAGGTCTCTTGGTGCTGGGAGCTTTTTTCCCCATGTGTTTGCAGTATCTAGCACAACAGAGCCCCGATCTCTGCTGGTGGATACTAGGCACTCAAGAAATACAGACAATAAATAATACTCGTTCCTGCTGCATTGGTCTACCTGTGCTATAGATCAGATGGGAGAAGGTGGCTCTTAATCTTCTTACTGTCAGGATTATACAGGTATATTTCTGATAGAGAACTTTTAAACTACCATACAGTGAAAAGTTGGAAGGTCTCTTGTAAATCATACTATACTCACATATAAATATAACTTAAATCAAGCTGATGAGCAATACCCTCAACAGGATAAATGTCTGATAGTGGATTTATTTCAGATCTGTTTACACAAAGGATTGATGACGATCGATATCTGTTCTCCGGATGAGCGAGGAAACAAAAATGCTAGCGATCAGCTAAGCTAGACCACTTGATGTCACTATTGCTTGACAATGAGCACATGGAACAGGCAACTGCAAGAGTATAAATGGGGTTAGTTCAAAAGAAGAGTGGGACAGGGGGTTTAAAGGAGGCCTCTGGGCCATCTATTTAAAAGGAGCGAGAAAGATACACTATTTAGGAATGCGCATAAATTCTGCTTCTGTACATTTAGCAGCGTTAGTGGAGAACTCCCTTTCTGTACGCACAGCTGAAAGTGCTCTGTCTTGGGTTTTGAGTGGGAGGATTCACACGCTTTTCGCTTGTTCACTGTAAGAACAAGACATTTTCCTCATCTCTCTGCCACCTCTGTGTAAAAAGCATTGTGGTACGGGGCAGAGGGCCCCTCTGATCCAGTAGTCCAGGCTTATATTAATAAACCTCTGAATTTACCATAACGCCAAGTAAGACTGAGTCCATAATGATAACTATGAAGCAGAATACTTTTGTCCACTGCCATGAAGCTTTCTGGCTACCTGGCTGTTTTTTACTAAATGAAGCCTGGATTTCTTTTGATGAGTTTGGGACCTCACCTGTGCAGTCGTCAGAGGAAACATTTCTATTTGCTTACTGCAGAGATTTCACCATTCAGCGATCTTGTTAGTCACAGCTGAACCAGTAAATTATTTATCAAAGTCCATGGTGAATAAATATCTAATACTCCTACCCACACAACTTCATCTAAGTCCCATGGAACCGGGCAATGAGTTTCTTCTCCTTTTGAAAGGCCTGAGGTTATTAAATAATTCAGAAGCTTCTCTCCTGGCTGTGATAGGATTCATGGCTTTAAACTACCTCAAAGTGTTTTTTGTTAGGAATTAAGCTATACTGGTCACTCCTTTTTCTTTGTCTTCTGGTAATCCAGGTGTTTACTTGGATGAAAAGTGGGTGAAGGCCTTTGTGCATGAAACTCTGACACCAATTAAAAAACAAATTCTTTGTTCTTGGAAGGACTAAAACCATAGGCAGTTTGGGTATCTCTTTCTTGGATCATCCTCCGTTATGGAGACCTCTTGGAATTGTCCTGTTTGGGAGGAGCTGCAAGTGTGCTGTGCGTGCTCTGAATATTTCTATTGTATCTGCTGGGAACTTTTTTTTTTTTTAATTATCAATAATAAAATCATTTTTTTCCCTGCTATTGGCTTTCTCCATTGAGCATTAGTGTTAGTTACAGCTGCTTACACGTCTCTGATTACAGGTGAGGGACAGAGATAGGCAATGTCTAAATTATTTGTACACACAGGATGCCCATAGGTGGGATTTAACCCATGTCTCCTAAGCCATGAGCCAAGTGCCTTTACCATGGAACAAGCTTTCCTTAGTGTTAGGAAAGTAAAGCTTGAATCTCACCAGGTGTCCAGCAGGTCCCATTTCTTTCTAAAAGAAGTTCAGCATCACAAGCAACATCTGTAGGAACCTGGGTTTATTTCTTTATTTTCCCTATAGAAACCCTGTGTGGATGACTACAGTAGCAGGTGCTCTCTCTCTCCTTCTCAGGGAAAAGGGAGATGAGCCCTTGCAAGGAGAGTGATCTTCTATCACTTCAGCAGCTTGAGGACTCCCATTCCTGAAACCTGAGGAACTGGCTCAGGTGTCTCTTGGCCCTTCTCAACAAAAGACCAAGATACAACATTAAGTAAATTTTAAAGCTGGTGAAATATGTAGTGGCTCCACTGACATATCAGTGGATGGTCACTAAAAGCAGACAATTCAAAATAATGGTGCACTGAATCAAAAATCTGATGTTTTATTTGCAAATCTTTCAGTTCAGGCATCACACTTTGTATGAGCTGGAGAACAGGGGTGAGATCCCAGCTGGCACCTCAAACAAAAATGTTGAGGACAAGCCAGTGCACCTTCGTGGCATGGTGCGCTCTTCTTTGCTGTTAGTCTAGCTGGCTCCAGTGGAACTGCTCATGCTAGTACAATCATGATTTAATGATATTAATAGTGCTGCGCAATTGAGAGAAGCATGTCAGAAAAGACAAATATGCATGAAAAACAGTCTTTCTGCCAAGCACTGTATTTTTTGTACAAAATATTGCAGCCTCTTGAGAATTTTAAACCACCCTAAAGAATTTCATGTTGGGGCAACTGTTCTTTACCAACTTCTGTAACTTGTTTGAAAAATATCGGTAGAAAGGCTTTTTTTCTCTATTAAACTACATATGTTTTAAGAGTAATTTCCATGGACTCCTTATTAATTTCTATAGCTCCCTGTTTAATTTTCTTTTTTTCATAAAGAAGATTGTAAAACTCTAACTAATGTGATTGGTGACCAAGTTTCAGGGATGTGTCATGGCATCTTTAAATGAGTTTGCCTTCATTTCATTCAGTCCATTCTCTGGCAATCTCCAACCAACTGTACAAGAACAGAAGAAAGATCCGAGCATTTAAGCTGGATTGTGAGTGGGAAGGAATTGGAACAGTCTTTAATGAGCTGTAGCAGTTTGGTTTTACTTCTCTGATAGTCATGCATACTTTAAGTAAAAGACCAAATTGAGCATTTTAAGATGTCTTAGTCACCCTATCTTTTTAGCATTACCTGGGCATTCTGGTGTGCTCTCTCATTACAAGACCATTCTGGAATCGAATGGTCAGCGATGATAAACAGTGATAATAGATTACTGAGTAGGGGGAAGGTAGGAGATATTAATAAGGTAAGATTTTTAATTAATTTTTCAAGTTAATTAAAATGTCCAAAAGCACAATAAAACTGCAGAAAATCTGGCAAGGGAATGGCAGCCTGTCTGATTAATGCAAGTCAACTGTCTTCTGAGGGTAATAGTAATAACGATGAGATTATGGATATGGAAGAACCTGCTAAAGAGATATGAGATGCATGTGGAATACAAACTGTGTCCTAGTTACTATTTTATGGTGCACAATGGATCTTATTAAGGAGGAATAGCAGTAAGAATTACCACTGAATTGCTCAATAAAAGTATTGTGTAATTAACAGTGCTGCACCATCAGCTTGAGTGCTACCTCCCATTGATACTCCATATCCTCCATTTACTTTTGGTTTTTAACTAAAGTATGGGAGTTGCAGGCAGCTTGAAAAACATGTTGCCTTGTGCGTGATGATGCTTGGAGGAAGGGAGGCAAGCGCTGAAGTGCTGGAGTGGAATACGATATTCAGAAGCGAAGGTCTTCCACAAGTGAGAGTTTGATACTCCATTCCCTCAGTGAAAATAACACTAGAACAAAATAATAACAATAACCATGATAGAGAAAGTAAAAAGACTTCCTTTCTGGCATCCTTAGTCTAACGAGGTTCCAGTTTTGCAAGCATGTGCTCCCCATCCAAGCAGAAAAGAAACCCCACTGAGGTCAGTGCAAAAGTGATGAATGGGATTCACTGATGGCTATTTTTTCAGAGCATTAATTTTCTTATTAGTTATACATACTATGTGCCTGCTGCAGTGGTGCTCTGGCCTTGGTTGGGTGTTCTAGGCAGTGTCCAACAGAAATATTGTAATACATTAATTAGAGACATCAGTATCGTCCAGGAGAGGATACTTGGATAGTTCCGTCTTGATGGAAAAGAAGTCAATATCATCAGAAAAACTGTGGTGTTTCTAACCCAGTTTTGCAGATCTAAGTGCTGGCAGTAGTTCACTTAACTCTCAAAGAAATATCCTTGCCATTGAAGGATAGATGTAAACCAAAGCTCATACCCTTTGAGCTTTGCCCGTCATTGCTTTTTATAGAAAAACATGAGCTGCTGGCTGCAAAGCCAAACTCTTCAAAATTAATATTGAAAGACCAGTTCGACCACAGATTTGGCCAGACCAGAAATGAGATCTGAACTGCCCATGTGTTTCAGGACATTTGGGGCCTGAGTTATGATAGAGCAAGCCTGTGCTCATAATGAATTGCTAGCTTTTTTTTTTTTTTGCTAGCTATTTTTTTCGGGTTCCTGGCTAGGTTATGCTATGTCCCATGTTCATTTTATTCAAGCTTCTTTCTGTCAAGAGCAAAATTCTTAATTCCATCTTCAGTGTTTACCCAGGCTGCTCTTAAAAATGAAAATAGTGTCTGGAGGATTTTAGTCTTGGTGAAATAATAAAGTAAAGTAAAAGCCTCCTGTCTTGAATTCTGAGCAGGCTGCATCAGCACATGCAAGAGAAATTGTTGCTATAGATTGCCTCGTTATTAAAAGGGGAGGGTGGGGAACAGCAAGGAAGGTTTGAAGCCTGTTGATGTAAAACAGAACCAGTTTATAGGGAGCTGGCTGAGGACTGAAGTTTTATAAGGTGCACTTTAAACAACCATGCAGTGTACTAAAAATATCATAAAAACTATAGCTTCTAGCCACAAGTTTCAGAAAATGCTTAGTGGCAAAAAGAGAAAAAGCTGTAAGATATAGGGCATAAAGAAAATCTGCTACACAGAATGGAGGAACATTTAGGTCTGTGCTTTTGCTTCAGGCTCCAGTTTAGTGCAAGCACAAGAAACCACTGCTAATGCTGCCATAATGTTCAGTAGGACAGCATACGTCTCCTTAGTGGCAGAAGTATATAAATGCCACAGGAGGGGAGTCACAAAACATTCAGTATCTGAGACCAATTTAGGTCTTTCTCTCCACCCTCTGCAGATCCCACTGACACCCACAGAGATGCTGCCACCCATTCTGCTATTTTTCTCTTGAGACCTTGCAGGATTCATCAAGGCAGCTGAACTGCTCAACACTTGTCAAAGCCCATTTCTTCTTCACTCCCGCTTCATCAGAAAAACACCGCCTGCAGAGGCTGGGGTGAGGGGTTCCCTCTGTAAGGCCTCCGGCCAGCCGTGCTCCCGGAATGGGCCGCCCTGCTGCTGGAATAGCAATGGCCCAAAGAGATAGTCTGCCATGTTGCAGGCTTGGAAGCCAGCCCTAAAAAGCATTATCAGAAACCAGCCACTGGTGTTGTTCGCACCAGGGGTTTCTTAAGTCTTTTCTTTGTGGCTGTTTGTTCCCAGCATCTATGGAAAGGAGAGGTAAGTGCTGGGCAGGTTTGTTTGCATCTTATGTTTACGTGTGAATTGGCCTGTGGAATTGACTGCTCTTGGAAACAAGAGGAGAGGTTGGAAAGGGCAGGAAGGTTGAAATGAAACAGAAAAACTTGCAGGGATGTCATGCACATTTACTGTACTTACTGGGGCATTTAAATGCTTTGTTAGAAGTGCATGGCATGGCCCTGTCAATCACAGGATTTTAAGGGGCCCATCAGAGACATCTCTCTGAGGCAGAGTACGTGCCTCAACCTCTCCTGGCTACATGCCGTGTCAGAAAGGTATTAACTCGCCACTGATCTATGACAGGAGCAAACTAAAACATCCCAGTGCCAGCTCAGCTGTGCTGCCTGGCACAGATGGGATCAAACAAGGGCTCCTTCCCTTCCACCCCCTTTTCGGAGTCAGCCACTCCATCCGATTTAAGGAGAGGGGATGATACCTGGGTCTGCAGTTTCAGTAGCAAATCCCATATGGTGGTTGCAAGGCAAGAGGGAGAAAATACTCGTTCTGAAAACCACCACAAGTATTTTTTTTACACGATGTTAAAAGCCTGCTTTTAAACACTCCTCTCCCAGTCCTCACTTGCAATAACAGGAGCTGGGGTCAGGCATCCTTTCTCACAGTGATTAATACCTTACTACAAGAGGACTGCCATTAATGGGAATGAGACAGCCTGCCGAGCAAGGCTTTCCTCTGCGGGAAAAAGAGTGGCTCTGTGTCTGCAGACTGTGGCAGGGACTGAACTTCCCGATTTTCTCTGCAGCTCGGGCAGTCGGATCTCCAACGGCCATCTCTCGCATCCTCAGTTTATGGCAAACATAAAACAGGAGGCCATTTAAAAAAAATAAGATAAATCAGACCCTAAATTTAAATTGTGCTGATATAAATCATTCATGCAACAGATTGCATTTATTTATTGCCTTTGTTTGCAGTGTAAGAAATCTGTCAGATGCACCTCATAGAATTCATAGATTAAAAAATAAAAATCCTTAAGAGATACAGGCTTTGTGCCCAAAATGCAGCACTTTCCTATTAAAACCTTTATTCATCTTCAGGGGGGATATTCTGGCACCGTTTCCCCGATCATCTTCTTTCTCCTTCTCACCTTTGAAGTTCCTTCCCCGTCACAGGGATGCATTTTGTGCTCCAGCTCCAGCAGCCCATGGCCCTTCCGACCTCAGCTCCAGCCCATCTCCTGCCCAGAGGAGACCCTGCAGCAGCCTCACGGGCAGCAGAGCACTGGGGAGGAGAAAGCGACCTTGTATCTACTCTTGGGACCAGAAAGAGAGGACAAAAGTTCATTTCAAAAAAACCTAAGTGGGGCAGTCCTTCAAAGACCGAGAGTCACCTCTCAATAGTGGGACATCTGGTGACATTAGCTGAAGTTTCATAAAAGCTCCCTATGGCCTTTTCAGAAATAGAGCAGGTTTCAAAAAGAAAGAAAGAAAGAAAATACAGAGCCCTATGTATTGGTGTTGATTTATTTCCATCTTCTGTCATAAGGTACTGCTAAATCCAGCAAAGGATCTTAACTTGATTTTCTTCTCTGAAACAGGAGAGGTGGCTAGTCATGAATGTATGTTATTTACAAAGACGTGGTTTTGTCCTGCTTTCTTTCTTTATTTCATTATTTATTGAGTAAGATAATAGCTTATGGTACTTACACAGAGCCAGCTGTTTGCAGGATGCCAAGAGCAGGTGGTCTGGGAGGCCTCTGATGAATTGCAAAAGACACTTACCAGCTGCTATCGCTGTGTGAAATGAGCAAACCTGCAAAATCTTTATTTTCAATTGGATTGTACTTTTAAGTAAGCAAGGGAGACAGCCAGTATAACTACAGACCATGACCAACAACCCACATAAAGTGTGTGCAAACACAAGTGATTAATGTACCAGGATTTCAAAACATCTAAAACGAACGAGTCAGGTTTAATAGGGTGCATGAGAGGGAAGGGGAGCAGGAAAGGAAGGGTGGGAGCTGGGGTATGCATGGGGGGGTTGCAGGGCAAGGGGCTGCTTACATGGAAAGAGGAATAAGGCAAGAAGGAACTATTTGATGAGTCTTAGTAGTCTATATTGGGTTCTTAGCAATTGCCATATTTTTATTCTGTGTTGTAAACAATGATGTTGGACTTGAAAGTTTTTATGGCCTTTTTCTTTCTTTCTCTCATCACCCCCACCCCTCCTTTTTTTTTTTTTTTTTCCAATTATGTAGGGCACTCTTGTGTGCTGCCTCACCAGGGCACAATCCTTTGGTGGTAACCACATTCTCAAATGGTCACCGAAGAGATGCAGGGATAATGGGTTACAAAGACAGACATTAATAAGGTAAGATAAGAGAGGGGAGGTTTATTAATTTTTCAAGTAAAGTTAGGATGCCCAAGGGCACAGTAAAACTGTAAAGAATCTAGTGAGGGATGAGAGGCCTAGCTGATTAATGCAAGTCAGCTGTCCTCAGAGGGTGATTGCAATAATGATGAGATTATGGAAGAACCTGCTGAAGACAAATGAGATGCATGTGGAATAAAAACTAAGTGTCCTAGTTACTCTTTTGGAGTGCACGATGGATTTTATTAAGGAGGAACAGCAATATAAATTACTGCTGACTGAAGTGCCAAAGTGAGGAGCCGGGCTTGCTTTGCTGGAGTTTCTTTGCCTGAGATGTAGCATGCAACCCAGGGTGCCTCACTTGAAAACAATCCAAAGAAAACATGGAAAAGTTAAATCGGGGCTTCCTCCCCTACTGCAAATGAAGAGAATATTTCTGCTTGGTCTGTTTGATGTGCCTTCCTCTCTGCTCCCCCACCTCCCCCTTCAGCTCCATTACCTCATTACTTCCCTATGCTGGGGTGGATAATTCAGGGCTTCCCAGTTTGTCCCAGGAGCCCTTACCCTGTCCAGAAGTGGCTTTTCTCCAGGCAGCCCCACCACACAGTGCATGAGTAAGGCAATGTTTCTGAGGGCAGCAGTTTTTCCAGGCTGCCTTCCTTCTTTTTCTGACCTGCCTTTCCTGTCTTCTCATTCCTTGCCTTTTCCCTCCATTCTCTTGCCACCCCTACCACCTTGTCCTTGATGTCCCCAACTTCTCCTACCACCTGCTCTGGCTTTTTCCCTCTCCCCTGGGTGTGGTGCTGCCTGCCAGTCCCGCGCGGATGGACCCTCCCAACAGCCCTGCGACCACCACCATGGCCTCCCAGCACCTTACTTTTATACAGTAACACGGGGACCAGAGGCACAATGATTATCACTTCATGGGTGCTTGGGAGTTGATCAGCATGTAGAAGACTTGGCAGGGTTGTGTGTCCTTTGCAGTGCCTAAAAGGTGTAGAATTAACTGCCTGAAGTGGGAGGGCAAGGGATGGCTTCCAGATGCAGGGGGCTGGCGAGCCTGTGCCGAGCTGCGCACTGGGAACCGAAGTGTAATTAACAGCGTGGTAACAAATGGCACAACGTGGTCTCTTGCATAAATTTTCCAGGTCCTCTGTTTCTTTTCAGTGTATTAACTGTCCATGGTAACAGGAAATAAGAAATTATAATATCTACTGCTTGTGTTACAGTGCAAAGTCAGCATTTCCATTAGAAAATCTTTTTCTAATGGGTTTGAGTAATACAGTCATGAACTTTCACTTCAGGATTAATCCTGGAATTTAGAGGTCCCAGCCGGACTGTGTTTTTTCCCTTTACAAAATTCAGTAGATCAGTCTGGTCATCATAAGGCTTTACCACCTTCCCACAGCCCAGAGTTCGCTTTCTCCTGCACACTCTTATCTTCCCTTTATTGTCCTTGTAAAGTCACGGAATGGTCTTCTCATCTCTTTTGCTTTGATGATTTTTTTTTTTTAATGGATTTAAGTAACTACTGGATGTCAAAACAGCCTTTTCTCCCACAGTGTAAACATGTAATTACTTGATAGATGGGCATTTCTATATTATTAAGGTGGTCTAAATACATATTTATGCAGCAGACAGTAATGACTTCATTTTAGCAGCTCCCTACATATATATTTACATGACAGACCATAATGTTCTGCAGTGTCAACCCCCATAAACCTCATTTGCGACACCCTGAATCTGCTGCCTTTTGCACCCGGTGCTGCAGATGCATAGCACAACTTTACGTGGGGATCCCCTCTCACTGGGGGAGCAGTCACTGCCGGACAAACAGAAAATGACGCTACATAAATAAAATGTATTTTCCAGAGGAAAGGGAAAAACAAAATTGCAAACATACAAAAATAACAGCCCTAAAAGATCATGTAAGTATCGTGCCTCTGATTCCCAGTAGCAGATGTTTCGGGTGTTGAAACTCCCACCAGAACAGCTGCAGGAATGTAGAATCACATCTGGGCTTGCGACGGGGCTGCATCATTACCCACCGACAGCAAAACAGCCAGATGCTTCCAATTCATTTTAGGGACAGAGCTTAAAGTTTGAGCCCATGAACATCCCCGCTTTACAACTGCTACTTACCATTGGCTGCGGCTGTTCCTGGACGTGCTGCCAAGGTGGTGGCACAAGCCGGTACGTGGCCGAGCCGCTGAGAGGCACGGTGGCTCACCAGCAGCCCCCCGGCATGAAGGGCAGAGCTGGTGCAGGGGGCCTGGGCTGGCTCAGGACCAGCAGGGCCGAGCTTCAGGAGCTGAGGATGATCTCTTCGGCCCCAGAGAAGGTCAGTGGAGGTATTGCTGCTGTCAATTATCGCCGCAGTCCTTTGTGGGCCCTGCTCCCTCGTTGTGACGCCTGCGACGCCTTTCCTCTCCTGCCACTTTCTGCCTCAAGCGACTGTGTTGAGCACACGCTGCATGTTTTGGGATGGAGCTTTACGTGCTGCTACAGGACGAGTAATGGGAGAGTGCCTCAAATCTAGGCACTGGAGGCAAGAGAGGGCAACTGGCTTGGCCTCCGAGCCCCGGTGCTCACGTCTCCTGCCACCTCTCCTTCCCTGCACTGGCTCTGCTGGACAGAGTGACCTGTGGACTGAAGGTGTCCCCCTCCAGCAGCACTCTCATTCACGTGTTAAAGCTGCTTGGAAGAAATTAGTTTTGCTTTTGCTTTGGCTCCTTACACGAGTCCAGACCAGGACTCCAGCTCCCGTTGCACAAGTAGGTCAGCTGAAGATGTTTCCTCCAGGCAATGGTTACTTGGTCTGCCGAGTACCTAAAGTATGACTTACTTGGTTGCCCTCTAGCAGTGTTTTTCCATCTCTCTAATGGGACTTCAAGTGCAGTGGTGACAGCTGGATTGTGCTAGTTCATTGTTTTACGGAGGGTTGCTCTTACTTACCCGCCGTACCACATTTCAGCACCGGCTGACGCCTGGCAGTGGTTAGCCCTGCTGTTAGGATGAAAGAACAGCCTTGTCTCCCTCACTTCTAACTTGTCTCAGTGGGAGTGCAGGCATAGGCGCAGAAAACCACTTTCTCCGGCCTGATATTCAGGAGACAAGTACTCTTAAGCTGTAAATACATGGCTCTGGTATCAATATCTAGCTTCTGTACAATATCTAGAGTCTGAACCTGATCAGAGGTAGGTACTGACCCCTGGGCCACTGGGACAACTCAGACAGGCAGTACTGCCCTCTTCACACCATAGTTATTATTATGGTAATTTATTATTTTGCATGTAAACATATTTAAATAACTGAAAACGATTAGTTACATGATTTGCAATAAAAGGACTGATTTAATCAAAGGCTGTTACTGCACAACCAAAGGTTGTACAATATCTTTAAAAAAAAGAACTGGTAGAAAAAAGAAAATGACAGTGCAAATATTTACCACAACATGCTTGTCCACCTTGCTGTCACCTGCCCAGTAGCCACGGACTACAGGAGAGACAGCAGAAGGTTTTAATATAGCTTCTAAAATGCCTACGAGTACTGCACACAAGCTCCAGTTGACAAATGGTGCTGAAGTTGTTTAGCTAAGCTTACCAGGTCAAATGGTTTAAAGGACAGACAAACAAGCAGATAGATTTTTCCTTCCAGGGCAGAGGATTAGTTGTCAGTGAGGTGGATGGCATCCATGCTCTTGCATGAGGAGGAGGCAATTCTCTACTTGCATGTTGTTAAGCAAGATCATTTTTAGAGGAATTGATGACAATCTTTGGCTTTTTAAAAAATATTTCTAACCTACAAAACAGAACATCCCTCTCCCCAGGAAGGGGATGTTGTATGGTTTCATATTGTTTTGATTATTGCTGATGAAGGTAAGATATGACAGTAGTAATGAGGTTTGATAGGGTTAGATAAACCTCAGGTACTGCTGAGAATATGAATTGCTCTCTCAAATTGATCCTTTAACTAAGATCTTCCCCCCTCACCACCACCACATGAGGATCAGGAGGAGGAGGAACAGAACAGTGCTCGAATCAGATGGGAAGAGGATGTGGTGAAACCCTTCCTGGTGCAAGGAGCCCCATTTTCCATATCTGTGGTGCTCATGAGTGTGGGCTGCCATACCTGAGCACTGCTCTTGGAGAAGTCCCATGGGGAAGGGTCTCCAGCCCATGCCGTCTGTGCCCCTCTATTGCCTTGGATTTCCATAGTCCTCATTTCATCTCTTTCTTTTGCGGTTTTCATAAGCCTCCGCCTTCTTAGCTTTACTGAAGGGAAGGAAATGGTTGGAGAGAGGTTCCTCCCTTTGAATGCTGTGAAGCCCCAGTAGTGGGGCAAGCACAGGGTGCCCCTGAGCCCGGGGAGGGCTGTACTCACCCTCCAACATGCAGGCGCTGCTCTTCAGCTTTTGAGGGAGAACTGGATAAATAGTGGGAAGCACAAAAATCCAACAGGGTTCGCAAGCGCCTCTGAAATAAATTACAGAGTGTAAACCCCCCGCGGCCCAAGGCTGTTGTTGAGGTGGCAATGACAGTGAAAGCAGACCTTGCTTAAAAACACCTGCAAGGTTTCTTACAAGTTCACCTACGAGTGCAAATCCTTTCGCTGCCTGCAAGGTTCATTAATGTCATCATTGCATTGCGTGGAAGCAAAATGGCAATATAGAGCAACTAATGAAAGCAAAGGTTAAGTACAATTTCCCTGCTTCCCAAGGGAACAGGTTTTTTCCAGGAAACAAATTTCTGTCTACACGTGAGAAATTATGCAGCTTTCTTTTTTTTCTTTCCATAAAATTTTATAAAAAACTTGATCATAAAGAGGAGGAACATATTAAAGTAGTGTCTATTTGGAACAGAACATGATATTATAGACTACAGTACATGAGAAAAATCAATAGTTTTGTGTAAGCATGAAGTCCATAATCACTCTACAGATGTACCTTAGAGAACATATGCATTTTAACTGTCTTTGTATAAAACCTTCCAGGGAATGGAACATAATAATAATTAGTCATGTAATTAATACTTAATTTATAAAGGGCACAGTATGCCCCACTCTCCTGCAGAGGCACTTGGGGTGATAAGCAACTGAAAAATAGAATTCAAATAAAAATAGCTCATTAAAATGAAGACAAGAAAGATGATAAATAAAGCACATACAGAAGAAGTACAAGGGGAGGAAAGATGTGCCACTGCAAATGCATAGGCAAAACACAAAAAACTTAAAAGCTCCTAGCCTCATCCTGCTCCTAGCAAGACTACCATTTGCTTTGGTGGAGTGGAGACAGGGATATCACTGAGAGCCTTGGGAAATCATCATGTGCTGCCTTATAAAACCAGAAAAGACATCCATCTTCCATCAATTGAAAGCCTAGTGGGTTTGTGAGCTGGAAGTTTCATCATGCTTGGTAGCCACCAATAAACCCTGCTAAGTGAATGCTGCTTACTGGTGCACTCACCGACTTCTTCAAAATAGATTCAAGAGGACTAATAGGTGTTGACTTTTCCCCAAATTTATTTATTCCTGTGTCTACCAGTTCCATTCTTTATTATAGCTTTGAGCATTTTCCTAGTGCAGAAGTCAGGTTTACTGGTCTGTAGTTCCCAGAATCACCCCTGCAAGGCTTATCGAAAAACTGGTGTCATAACTGCCATTTTTCAGTCCTGTGTTATGAAACAGGACTGTTGGATAAACTATTGTTCAAACCAAACTTAGTTGTGATCACCTTCATATTTGAGTTCATTTGGAGCTTTTGGGTAAAAAAAAAAAATATCCTACCTCCTGATTTCTTACAATTTCTCTGAAACATCTTCACTGACACTTTTTTTGCAATATATCTTTCAAGATCATTCCCCATATAGGGTTACTTTGGTGTGAAAAACTTCTGGCTTCTGATGTGCATGCTAATACAAATAAGTCAATTAGCTTTTTGTGATGTGCTTGTCTTTGATGATTTTTGATCCCACTAACTTTCTTGTAGGCTTTCTGCTTGCTGTAAAGGTAGATGCTCCTCAGTCTTTCTTGCCTTGCATTAGTGTGTTTTATATTTTAGCGTGTGCATATATATATATATATATATATATATTTAGATGCATATTTTATATTTAAAAGTCCATATTCTCATCTATTTCCACACCTATACATGAATTTCCTTTTTTTGACAAATGCCTTTTTACTCATAATAGTCTCCTTTATTCTGACATTTATCCATACTGGCATGTTAGGATCTTTTGGAGTAATATACCTTTAACCTGAGCTTGCGAAGTGGAGTCTTTAGACAGCCTCCACAACAGCAAAAAACATTTTATCTATTTTAGCAGCTCCCTTTATTTTGCTTTAAATTATTTCCTCATTTTTATGTAGCTCTATTTTAAAAATCAAATGGTACATAGTGTGGTTTCCAAAAATTTTTTCCTCTGAAAAGACATGACACTGAATTTGAGTGCATTATAGTCACTATTACAGAGTCATGGTTGAATCTTGGACATTTTTTAAAGTCCTGCTTAAAACCAAGTAAAGCTACAATTTACTGATCTTCTTGCAAATGATCAGACTAGCTGCTCCGAGGAGGACCTGTTTCTCATGTCTGAAAACTAGCCCTTGCATTACAGCTGACTCAGAGATGTAGCATGTTTATGTGGAAGCATCTGATCATTGTACGCCTTCACAGATTTCTTAATCTCCCTTCCTCAGTGGCTTGTGGAAGACTATAACCCTGCACTCCTAACGTGTGTAGAATTCTAAGCCATGTCCCAAGTTATTTCTAAGATTTAATCTTATATTCCCCAATACTTTAAAAAACGAATTGACTTGTCGACTGAGTCTCCTTTGTATCATAGCATTACAATGTCTCACTGATCATCTTTATGCCCCTAAATCATAGTTGCAAATATAGGGAAACTTTCATTTTAAACAAGGCACCTCAGCTCATCCATCCTAGTTTTTAGACTCTTAATATTTGTTTACAGTCACTGATATACATTTACAGTGATCTAGTGATCACTATGTCTGTAGTGATCTAATCAGTCTCACATTAACTAGACTGTGCTTCACTGTGGATTTTTGGCTTACTGCTATTCTAAAGTGTGGATTTCTTGTGACTCCATCACTACAAAACATCTCTCCCCACACTGTGCCCATCCACCGCATGGTTTTTTCCTGTATTGGCATTTTTTTGGAAATCTTACTTTTGGGCTCTCTCTTATACAAAAGACCTGACAGCCCTTCTCAGGTCTTTTTTTCTCAGTGCTTGATCAGGCAGGGAGACCTCCTGTGCACAACGGCCAACACAAAACCCACAAAATGCCAAATGAGCTCCATCTCCCACTGGAGCTGACCTCAGGGAACTCAACATCACTTCTCTTCCAGGAGCAGGTCACCAGACCATCTGAAATCCCAGAACTTGCAGGATATACTGGACAACTGTGGTTTAATGCTTTACATCATCCTTTGGAAAGCCACAAAGTAGTGCATACAAAGCGATGAAATCAAATAGACTTTTTTTTTTTTTAATGGGTTGTTTTCCATTGTATTTCTGTACTTCCTCCATAAGCAAATAATGCTCTGGTGGGGCATGAGAATGAAGTCAGAATTTGCAACTGTGGCAGAGAAACTATTAAAAGTCTATAAATAAATATTTTTATTGCAACAGTGCTGCATGAGCCAGTACTTTCTGAAAACCATATTCACATCCAGATGGGCCGAGGGACTATGTTCAGTTACCGATGATGGTTACTTGGAAGTGTTTGACTGGGAGATGTATGCAGCCTTCTCAATATTCTTATTCAGTTGTGTAATTCCAAGCCCTGCAGTGTTGTTATCCCTTAAAAAAACTGCTTTCTATTTCAAAAGCACCATCTCTGAAAGTTAAATTGAAAAGAGATAAAAGAATCAGAGTGGTAAAAGCTGCACAATTCTACCCTCTTCATTATACAACAAGATGATTCGGTATTTGCTTCTTTACATTTTTATGCAGATATAAAAGGCTACTTTGGGAAATCTGTAACACTATTATTAAATGTCACTGAGCAGAGCTGAGTATAGTGATGACTCATCCTCAAAAGATTTGATTTAGTGCGCATTGGCTTCCCAAGTGTTGAGTTCTCATTTTGGGCTATATCAACCACAGTGCCCAGATCTAATGTAAGGACCACTCACATCAGCAGGAGTCCTTCCTCTAGCTTCAGTGATCTTTGGATCAAGATCTTTGTGAGAAGGGATGCTCTAGAAATTTTCATATTGTTAATAATGAATAATAATTATCCGTAATTCATAAGGGCCAACTGAAAAATCAGGCCTTGTTGTGCTATACTGCACAGACAGGGGAATATAGTCTGTGCCATAAATCTATAAAAACAATCCAGATACAGTATTGGGAAGGGATGTGGTCCACCATGAAGATATACGTCATGGCAGTAGTAAATGTCATGTGAGTTCAATTTCTTTTTTAATAGGTTAAGAAAGCCAAGAAAAAGGAAAGGAGAGAGAATTTTGAAGGAAAACAGGATGAAAGGATGGACTAGGAGAAGGAAGATTGATAGTTTAGAAAGGAAATGAAGGTAGAGAAGCTGGAGGATAGGAAGGTTGTGGGTGTTGAAGCCATTGGCATAGAGTCAGGACTGGTATATGACTAATCAGAATATTCCTGTCAATAAACTGGCTAAGAGTCCTTAATTTGAACAATATTAATCCAGAATGGCCTGAAAAGCCTCAAGTATCCATGGACTTGCTTCAAGTATGATAGATAATGCTCTCTGCGCCCCTGATGCGATGGCTTCCCAGTCAAATAATTCTGCGTTAGATAGCACCTAAGTAGGCACCAGACTTAGGGAGTTATATGAAAAAAAGTCCACTTTTAATCAATAATGTGGCCACATTTGAGCTTCTCAGAACTCTGGGGCAGTTTGGGTTTGGATCTAGACTTCAAGGCATCCTGTGGTCCTGGGAAGGGAAGCTTGGTTTGTTTTGATGTTCCAGTGGTATTTAAATTATGGACTTACACTGGAGAAGTTTAGTTATGTACAAGGCTAGTGAAATCGGAAATGTATATAACAGTCTAATCTTCCTCCTCGTTTCAGGTAAGCATAAAAGGTCTGCATGAATAGCTAAAATATTGCTCAGTACGTCAAGGAGTTTTCCATCTTACCCTTTTAGAATTGAACATCAACATTTACTCCCACTTTCACAAGCTGCTTGAACAATTATTCTATTAAGAAAACGGACTTGAGAATCTGCTACTTTAGGGAACCTTTGTATTAACTTGCTTAGGTTAAGGGGCTTTGATGGCAGTGGATCTTCACAGTAGGATGTAGCTGTTGTACTCAGGGACTCCCTGATTTTGGTAGATATGCAGCATTATGATTTCTATCTATCATCTCCCTTGTAAAGTCCAAGAGACATCAGGGAAGGAAACACGGAGAAGAAATGGGACAACGCTGGAGAGCTGCTCCCTCGGAGGCAGTGGGAAGCACAGAATAAATTAGAACAGCTCTGAGTTTCTGTAATTTTCACAGCGGGTTGGACATGCAGAGTTGCTGAGAATTAACACCTGTGTTTCTGCAGAAGCAAATCCTCAGGAGCAGTGTCACAGACTTTGATAGAGATGGAAGCAGCAGGATTCTACAGAAACCAAAAGGCGTCCCCTGGAAATGTTTTCAATGCCTCAAGGATTTAAGGAGAATGCTATTCTCCCTGCAACAAACATATTAATTTTAGGTATCATGGATGCATGCAGATGCTATGACACTAGTGTATAAATATGGAGGCATGTGTTTATGCTTATAAAATCCCCAAGAAAAGTTTAAAAACCTTAAAATGTATTTAATTTTGCAGTTATTTTCTGAGAAGGAATCTCTCTGAAATAGAATGGAATCACAGGTGACAGAAAGACACCACTCATTGACCAACTCCCTGTGGATCAGTGAAGGTTTAAATCTGTGGGTAAATTCCTCAAGTTCAGAGTATGTCATGGAAAAGGTTGTTTCAATGTCTAACAAGAAGATGGATATAAACCAAAACTGGCCAATGGCCTGAAAATCCCCAGGGGTTTTGAGATATGTGATAGTGTCGAGAGCAGCTTTCTGCCTTTCGCACCCCAGCATGCTGCTTGACTGCCAAGGAGACCTCACACTACGAAAACCACCACTTAACTGGACAACACTGTACTTGAACCTTGTGTCTGCTGCCTTGAATAGAGGTTGTTACTTGCTTGCAGATTTCCTTCCATTTTCTCTTGCGCAGTAAAAACATTTAGTGATTTTGTCCTGTAGTTTTTGTGATGCCCAGAGCTGTGCTACTGTATGAGGATTTGACAAAGTACTGGTGGTGCAGAGTCCAAGGACAGGACAACCTGCCAGACAAAATCTGCTTGGGATGAACAAGAGGTGAGAGTTGATGAGGAGTATTTTGAGAGAAGTGGGAAAAGATGGGAAGGACACAAAAAAGCATTTATGAGATGAGTTATAAATACAGTATATGATGGCAGTAGAGGCTATAGGAGTGGAAGTGGAACTTCTTCCAAGAGAAAACAAAGGGACAGAACCAGATGTGGCAAAAGACAAGAAAACAGGGAAGGCAGGCTACGCATCAGGCCTTAAAATGTTATTTTTCTCCCTTCATCACTGGATCCTTTTCAGTGCATTTAATAATACAATGGTTGAATTATAATATATTAATTGCACTCACTGTAAGACCTTGTGGAAAAATTATTGAACTCCCCCAGTTTTGAGCAATTCAGTTACATCATACCAAATGTGGCCAGAAAGGAAAAAAACCCCACTTTTCTTGTGCAGCCTTAGTGATATATAAAGCAAAGGAGAATCAATTTAATACATCACCACTGCAATGTGAATTTCTAGAACCATTGAGCTGAAAAGTACAATCCCACCAGTCTGGTACCAAGAAAATGAAAGTTGATGTCTGCCTGGATCAATTTTATCATGAAAATAATGGCATCACTCTGGGCACAAGATTTAAAGCCTTAAAGGCTTTGGGGAAGACACACTCAGTAACCTACATACGAAAGTAGATTGATTGAGAGTGGCTGGAACACACATAAAGCTGACATTTTTACCCGTCTGGGCCTTTATCAAGACTGATAGGCTGAAACATTGTCTTCCTGAATGCTCCTGCTGCTTTCATATGTAAGCTCCTGGGTTTGCATTACTCTTGAGGCTTTCACAAGGTGTGTGCGTGGTACGTCTGATAATACCACCGGATATGTCTTGATGGTGCAAAGAAAATGAGCTAAATTCATCCTCCATCTAGATGCCTCAGAAGGGAGCGATTATTTTCACTCTTTAATCTTCTTTTTATAAACACAGTAGTCTAGACACCAACAGGTAAATGTTCTGAGAACAAACAACCTTTTGTGCAGGTATAATCTTTCAACACCCATCGCCCAGCCTTGATTACAAAGGATCTTTTACCTGCTGCCAGGTGCCTGACCCTGGCAAGCGATACACCTAGCTTACAGCCTGCAAATCTCTGACCCCTCTAGCTTTGCAGGGAGGTGGTACCATTCAGTAGTCATTTGCCCTAGCTTAAAATAAAGCAACTCGTTGATAATTAATTACAAGTGTGAAGAAAAGTTAAGAAAGTGTGGCAGCAAACTAAAATGAACTTGGATTCATTTTAGGAAGTAAACAAAGGCTAATGAAAATGCTCATAAAGAAGAAAAAAACTTAATATGCTGTTATGAAAACATATAGTAATTAGGAACATTAAGAGCATCAGAGGCTGGTACAAAGAGAGTTGCTTGGTATTTCCCTGAAGATAAAAAGCCATCTGTGTGCATCAGGAATCATCATTTTTTGGTTCTCCAGGGTAGAGGATGATATGCAATTGCTAAGCTTTCGTTTACTATATACATACACTACCCTGTGCAACAGTGGCTGTCAAAAAGCATTCCACACCTAATGGCAAAAAGCAAATGCCTAATAAGATAGATTCACAAGTTACCACTTAGGTGAACAAATCCAAGGAAAGCTAGAGATTTCAAGTAAATTAAGTGAGTTCTGTGGAATAAGCTACTTTTCAGCACAACCTTCTCCTACTTCACTCCAAAACGTCAACAAGTTTCTACAGTATTTGAAGAAGGAAGGAGATGCAACTTGCATTACTGTGATCTTTGATTCCCAGTGATCAAGCCCTGCTTTGGTAGTCAGAAACAGCTGTGCTCGGATGGCTTTGGTGCTGGAGAGGAGACCTCTGAAGATCTTGTTTCTGATCTAATTTTTGCTATTGTCTTCTAAATTACTGGCTCTTTCTTGGAGTTGCAAGATGCAAATGCCAATTTTTGGCCCAATGTGCCCAGAATTATTTACTCATGAAAAACCACAATGTAAAATAATATTTGGCAGAAAATGATAAAAAATGTCCAGTCTGCACATTTTTAGAAAAAAAGGACTTGTTACTGACTGAAAAGAGGAAACTGTGGCTTATGCTAGATCCTAGTATTTTAATATTTGGTTTTGTGTCCCAATGAAGGAGAAAAAAATTAATTATCATGAAATGAAGAACTCAGAAATGCCAGTATTCTCTATCAAGATTGCAAATATTCCCAAATGGACATATTTTGATTAATAATGTTGGCTTCGTGCATCAGTTTGCTCTAGTGTTTTTTCATTATATGGAGCATATCTTTATTCTACCTCTCTTCTGTTCATGTATTGCTATTTGCTCCGTCTTTCTAGGTTATTTATGTTGCTTTAGCTTTTGAAAGCTCCAGCCTGAGATAATTTACAATATACAATACAATGAAAGAGCATATGGGTATACACTAGTGTTTTAGCTCAGAGCACAAGTGCAGTTTTCAAGCAAGTCTCCTGACCAACTCTACTTACCACAGTCTGGTTTGCATCAAGGAATGGTTTCGGAAAGCTAACTGGATTGCTTTTGAACAAAACCAAACCAGAAACACAGGTTCTCTGGCTGCTAATGGGATTTTGGTGCTTTGAATCAGACTAGAACCAAATGCATAGAACAAAATGTGCTACGTAAAACAAGAGATAAATAGGGTGGCTCTTGGATCCCCAGTTCTGACAGTTTTGCTCTACGGTTACATACCTGTTGTGCCAAATTACTTGCTAATGTAGTTTGCTATGCCCCAATCACCTTAAAATCCAAGGAGACAAGGCAAGAAGAAAATAGACATACACACACAAACCCAACTGAGGGGCAAAAGAATCATTATTCATATTGTAGTGTGCTGGTTTTGGCTGGGATTGAGTTAATTTTCTTCATAGTAGTTATTAAGAGGCTATGTTTTGGATTTGTGCTGGAAACAGTGTTGATAACACAGAGATGTTTCCATTACTGCTGAGCAGTGCTTACGCAGAGTCAAGGCCTTTTCTGCTTCTCACCCCACCCCACCAGCGAGCTGGCTGGGGGTGCACAAGAAGTTGGGAGGGGACAGAGCTGGGACAGCTGACCCCAACTGACCAGAGGGATATTCCACATCATATGACATCATGCTCAGCATATAAAGCTGGGGGAAGAAGGAGGAAAGGGGGATGTTCAGAGTGACAGCATTTGTTTTCCCAAGTAACCATTGCACGTGATGGAGCCCTGCTTTCCTGGAGATGGCTGAACACCTGCCTGCCCATGGGCAGTAGTGAATGAATTCCTTATTTTGCTTTGCTTGCACGCGCAGCTTTTGCTTTACCTATTAAACTGTCTTTATCTCAACCCACAACTTTTCTCACTTTTACTCTTCCGATTCTCTCCCCATCCAACCAGGGGGGAGTGAGCGAGTGGCTGTGTGGTGCTTTGTTGCTGTCTGGGGTTAAACCACGACACATGGGCAAGCAAGTAGCTATGAATAGTTTGTCTTCTGTTTCCCTGCTTAGAGACCACCCACTAGATAGCTGGTGTTTCTTTTATCAATTGAAAGTTATTACTACATTTGAGATGGTGTCAGTGTGGGACTACTGAAGCAGGGAAGGTCTTAATTTGCCATGAAGGCTAATTAACATCATCCTGAAAAATATAGACATAATTAATAGTTTTCCATGTTCAGCACACCTGTTAAACAAACACTCTGTCCAATACATATATTGACAGATAACCCAACATGATCATTTCAGAAGACTAGAATGGATACTCATTTGTTCACATATTAAGTTAAAAAGAGATCAAGGGAATATAACCATGAGTTTAGAACTGTCACCAAATAGATGAGATATTTTCTCCAAAAATGAACCCACATATCCCCTTTTCAATGAGTAATTATACTAACCAAAATGCAAACTCAAAGGCTCAGAAGCGAGGGCGTTATAATAGTTTATTCACCAATAGTCTTGCCATATATTCTTGGGTGTGTTTTTTTAGTGCAGGAGGTGGCTTGAGAGTCTTTGGGGGCTGGGACCATATTTTATGTTCCCAGTCAAGTAATTAGTTGGGTAAACTGCTATTTATAAGTGTTTATAAATAGTGAAACATTTTTAAACTGGAATGTTGCATACAGTTTGGGTCATCCCAGTTCAGGAAGGATGAACTTAACCCAGAAAACGTGCTGTGAAGGGATGCTGTGATGGCACGAGGAGTGGGGGAGCTCTTCGGAATAGAAAAGACTAGAAGATTTTGGCTTGCTCATGCTCAGAAAATGAAAGCTGGGATGGAATTAATCACAAAAAAGAACTTTAGCAAAACTAGATTCTGGATCAGCCCTTTAACAGTGAGGTCAAAAAAACCACCAGACTGGAAGATGGTACTTGATGAGCTTCTGAAAGGGCTTTTCAGACAGTAGTATCTGAGAGAGCCATGGGCTAGAGCTGGTGAACGAAGAGATGTGATCCACTCCCAGCTTTCTAAAACTGTTATTTGTTTCTATACACAAGCCCTGTTTATACTGTCAGCCGTGGGAGCAGACCGAGGAGCTGATTCTGGCTTCCAGTCACACACCTCCTGCTCCAGGGAGGAAATGGTCTGCAAGAGACTCAGCCTGCTTCTCCACCTCAGCATCATTTTTTGGAGCAGTAGTGAAGTGAGAGTTGTAGATCAAATAGTAAATTATGATACTGCTATAATAATAGTAACAGTGGAGCTGTTTTATACATTTGTAGACATCATTAAGCCAAATGGCAAAGAAAAATGAGTCTCAAACCCAGCTGGTCAGAGTAAGCTCTTCCACGTAGGATCTATCTTCTCCATTCCATTGTGCCTAAAATGGGTCTCTTCTTGGCTGGGCCTGGCACAGTATCATACAAAACTTACAAAAGTCCATATTGACACCACCAGGACTTATTTTCAGACTATCTTCCAAATTTCTATGGGCAATCTTGTGCCATTCCCCTTCTCCCTTTTGAACAAATAAGCAAATACTTGTTGCTGAAATAAAATTTTAAAATTTCAAAACTGGTCCAATTCACTGTTTCATCTGACTTCCATGCACAATCAAATTTAGAGGCATTTTGAAATCTACATTTATCATATGTTTCTTACAGGCAATCTTCTGACCCTCCAGAAAAGCTTTTTAGTGCTTTATACATTCCCTCTGGATATTCAGCTGTATCAGTCGCTATTGATGGAGTTGTCCGAGTTCCCTTCAAACTGTGGTTTTTGTCAGGGAAATCTTGCATTCTAGATCTGTATGTGATTTATCTGAGACACTGTCAAATCAATAAAGTTTCACTTCAGCTGCCAGAAAAAATCTATGCGGTGGTTATCCCCCTGAGGATTTAACAAGTCATTGTGTAGTTGGTGATAAGTGAATAGAAAAGGGGGCAAAATGGATCTCACACAACATGGCTTTTGACTTCATCCTTTCTTCCAAGCTGGTCTGGACTGTGGACCATGGCCTCTTCATTTCAGCTTGGTTCAGTTAAGGTTTTCTCTTCTTTCTCATGTCCAGGGGAAAAAATCCCCACAACATAGGCCCATGTATCAGGCTGGTCACCTTTGTAGCAACTACATTTTAATGCCATTCTGTTACCAAAGCCAAGCTCTGCTGGGTGCTGTCACAGCAAGCACTAGTACCAAAAGGGGAAAGGCAGCTTTTCCAACCAATTCAGTATTTCTCTGTCACTTTATAATTTCTCTTACTCTTTCCTCAGGCAATGGGACTGTGAACTTCAGAAATATGCAAGTTTAATTCAGCTACTAATACTGAGTTTAGCTGCTTCTGAGATTATTTATTTATGTATTTGAAAATGAGTGTATGTGAAAAGTTCCCGATTAAATGCCCTGACTGTAAATCCTTCATCCACAGAGTAATTATTGCATGCCCAGGACGAAGCCTGCATAATCCATTATTGGGTCGCATTAAAAAACAAGAAGGAAAACTTGACAAATTAAAATGAACAATTTTTTTTCCCCTAAAGAATGGGAAAAGCTTTACCAAAATGATTTTTTTTTCAGTGAAATTTTGTATTTTTGTCATGTATAAAAATGTGAAAAAATGCCAGCTATCTTTCCACAGTAGCCCTAGATATTTAATGCAATTTAGTCTGTGGACTATTGGTGTACCTGAATTAAATCTATGACAACTCAGGGGCTGCCTGAACACTAAATGCCAAGTCTGAAACTCATTTTTCTCTTGTCTCCAGTGAGTTGAGAAGGAAGAAAAGTGGTTCAGTTGTTCCAGCTTGAGGCTCAGGACAAACCCCCAGCTTGACCACAGACTTTCTGCGTGCCCAGGACATGGGAAGCTTCTTGGGACCCAGGTACACATCTCTCGGCCCAAATACGAATTTTCAGAACTTGTGATGGTAGCTCTTTGTAGCACCCAAATGTCTGCCAGTGAAGGTCCAAAGCAGCCAAGCCCCTGCTGGGAGAGCACAGGAGGGCTCATGCTCCGACAGCACGCTTTTCCGTAGCGTCCCTGGTCCTTAGGTCTGAGCTACATCTGCGGCCCTGGGTTCAGTGACCCGTGCTTCCCCTGCAGCAAATGCAGGGTCTTGGCACACTGGGGGCAGAACGGGTTCCACAGTGGCCCAGCAGAGCTGGCCTCTCTTCAAGAGATGTCAGGGCAGTGCCCAACTTGCTACTTCATGCTACAAAGAATTTTTTCACCCACTTACAAGCCCAAATCCTCAGCTGTCCCCTGCAATGGAGCACTGGAGCCTCTCTGAAGACCAGTGAGAATCTGTTCCCTCTTGTGCAGTGCAGATGCTGTCCTGCTCAGGTCCCTGGGGGTGATCTCTGTAACATTTCCTTGGCTGCCTGAGATGATTTGAATGGTGATTTTTACCACCTGGTGCAGTGTCCTGTGCATGGGGGTGTGCACATCTGCTCCCCCTCCATCCTGCTTGCAGATGTTCCCTTTTGCATGGGATGCACCTTTGCCATAAACTCAACTAGTGAGTTGTTTGCTGGAAGAAAGACCTGCATTTGTGGCTATCCCTCCTTAAGGGACACTCCTTAAGATTAGGATTTCCTCTCTCTCTGAGATCTGTTTCATACATAATTACTCCACGCTAAGCAGGACCATTTCCCCAGGAGGTAATGAGCACTCCTCTCCCCTTTCCTTCTCCCATCACCTGGCTGTCTCAAGGCTGCTTCCAAGTTTTCTCTGGCAGAGGAAGGGATTACTCCTCTGTCTCCCCTGACAGCTAACACCTTGGAAAAGCAGCACAGGGAACGGTGCCCTCACCACTCACACTGCTCTTTGAGTGGCCTTTATGTAGTATCCAGCTTGCTGGCTGGCACTCAGAGCACTTTTTGTGTTGAGTCATGCAAAGAGGAGAGGTGTGGAGAAATGTCTGCTCCATGAGCAACAGCCGGGCTGATGCATGAAATTGGTGCCAACCTGCTCAGCTCTGTCAAGAGTGAAGTGCTTGAGGGCAGCCCTTCAAGGCTCTTAATGAAATTAAAACTGAAGATGTAGACACTTCTGTAGAGAAGTCTCCTAAAGGATTTGAGACAGGAGCTGAGAGGTGGTGACTGGATGATCTAAATGTGGGATTTTGGCACTGATAGCTGAAGCTCTAAAACCTTGGATGAATTTTTTTAATGGATTTAGTTTATAAATCTTGCTGTAATCAATAGGGCCGAGGTACTTCACATGCTTAGGGACCTTCACTTTAGGGCATCACCTCACCTGTAATATGGAAAAGTATATAACAAGGTACTGCATGGAATAGCAGTTCCACAGTGTGGTGGAAACAGAAAACGAGGGAAGCATGTGAGATGGTCAAAACTAGGGAGAAGGAGACAAGCAGGGAATGTGAGGGCAAGAGGAACCACTTAAGGCAGAAGATAAGAGTGCTGAAACCAGAGCTACCTTAACATCAGATTTTTCAACTTGATTTGGTCCATGAGTAAATCTCACCCAGACTTCACCAAGACATGAGATGTCTCTTAAAGCCCCGCAGAGATCCTATATTTTCTAACATCCTCCCAGTCTCCTGGGGAACAG
Organism: Platalea leucorodia; assembly: GCF_965183815.1. Lineage (NCBI taxonomy): Eukaryota > Metazoa > Chordata > Aves > Pelecaniformes > Threskiornithidae > Platalea > Platalea leucorodia. The sequence goes on along the minus strand of NC_138823.1, from coordinate 51,310,617 downwards.
CTGCTGGTCACTATCAGAGTTACCAGCCCTGAAGTCAACATATAGCAGCCGCCACAGTGCTTCCTGCAGTGCACTCCTCAGCAAATTACCCAGTAGACCTCAACAGAAATTAATTAAATAGCCATGGCTTAGCGTGTAATGTAATCAATAGTCACATCACTGTGTTACGTGGATGTAACTGCCTGGTTGCAGAAAGATTACCCAGCACAATGTGGTTTGGGTTTATATGCCATTATTTAATGATCATTAGCCCCCCAAGGATCAAACGTTGCCTTAAAAATCCAGCTGCCAGTGATGCTGGAATGTTTGCCCTTCGTGCTAATGAACAACTGGTGAAAGTTTCTACATCTAAGAACCAGCTTAGAAATCATTTACTTTCAAGTTTTCATGTTGCAGGAAAGTATTTTGTACATAATTTTTTTATGAAACTCACCTGCTGGTGATGGAGCTAACAGCTGGCTGCATGTGAAGAGTTTAACAGAGTGCTAATTAAAATCAATTACATGTTGATTGACCTGCCTTGCCAATAAAACATCCTGGCCCACTTTGAATGCCTCAGCTGGGGCTTGTCTGCAGTGGGGGTTTGCTTTTGCCCCACTGTAGCTATCAGTAATCCAACCTAATCCATTATTGATTGCACACCGTCTTTTGCAATTTACTCTGGTAGGAGGATGTTCTTGTGCAGTCCTGCTGGCATACCAACACTGGGGTGAAAGATCACCTGAGGAAAGGGGACTGGCCTTCTGTTTTAACAAGGTGGAAATGTTTGTTGATGTGGGTTCTTCTGGGGAGTTCCTAAAGGCGCGATCAATGGCATGTAATGAGCACAAGGGTGCAGCTGTGCACACTGCACTGCATGATGCTGCCTGCTACTTATCAGGGTTTGCATAAGCACTGGGATTTAGGCCTTGCTGACCCTTCTACATTATTATGGATGAAATAAGATACAAATTTAAAGAACAGCTTCTATTTCTAAGGACCTCCTTAGGCAAATAAGTCCTTAACCATTTACAGTTGCCTCTGCAGCCACTGCCACTGTCAAGGGCAAAGGTTTCCTTTGAAATGACATTCTCTTTTCAGACTTCATTGATAAGCGATGTCATGTTAAATGGGAACTATGGCCTTCATGTATAGTGCAGAGAGGCAGATAAACATGAAATACAGATGTCATTTGTGTATGCTTGTTTCTGCAACATATATTCTCTCTCTGACAAGTCTTAGTACTTTCTAATAGATACATTCAAGTTCATTCTAGCTACAAAGTTCAGATTCAGGTCAGGAGCTGGACTCTCTGAAGCGTCCTCTTTTGGATCATACTAGGGATTTACATTGATATCTTGATACAACAAGACTAATTGCAGAGTATGCAGAAGGTATTTCCTTTTACCAGCCTTTCAGAATAATTCAATGTACTCTGATAACTATGAGCATCTCATTTTCCTTCTTTATAACACATTATTCCAAGTACAGCAGTTTGCCTGTTCCTATTCATCTCCTCTCTGTGCTAAACTGTCCCATTCTCTTTGGTTCCTTTCATACAGAAACCACATCAGGCTCCTATTCGTCTTGTTTCCTGCCTCTGCCACATCCTTTCAAAAACTGGGTGTAGCAAATGCTGTAACTGCAGCATGAGCATGATTGATGCTTACTGTGGGACTGTGTAATCTCTACTTTCTTTTCCTCTCTTTAAAAATCAGGATAGCGTTCAACTATTTTTCTTTTAAAGGCAATTAAATTCTGAGCAGAACTTTTCATTAAATGATCAACAGTGCTGCTTGGGGACTTCTCCTTAAACATCAGCGTAGCTGCGTTCTTCATGTGCCAGTACAAAATGCCTGAGATCACACTACACGGTCCTCCATTTTCTTGTGTCAGGTATTAGCACTTAAAATTTAACAACTGAAGAGCACATTTTGCAATTGGCTGCATTTCTCCATTTTATTCTCTTCTGGGATTTTCATATCTCTGGCAGGGGATGTACGAAATGAAGGAGACAGTCCTTCAGACTGTGAATTATCCAGGAGTAGCAATAAGGCCTGTAATGTCTGTGCATCAGAGGCAGAGGAGAAAGAGAACAACTAGGGATCCTTTTTAGTCCAGCAGGGCGAGTGATTCTATAATTATCCTAAATGTAGAAAGATGTAGAGTTTTATTTGATGTGATGAAAAGGTAAATGCATTGGGTTTACGTGGCAAGGTTTTAGTAGCAGGTGGCTGCAGGGTTGGCTTCTGTGAGAAGAAACCAAGAGCTGCCCCATGTTGGACAGAGCCAGTTCCAGCTAGCTCCAAGATAGACCCACTGCTGCCCAAGCTGAGCCCGTCAGCGATGCTGGTGGCTCCTCTGTGGTAATGTATTGAAGAAAGGGTGAAAAAAGCTGTGCAGCAGCTGTGAGAGTGAGGAGTGAAAAAAATGTGAGAGAAACAGCCTTGCAGACACCAAGGTTCATGAGGAAGGAGGGGGAAGAGATGCTCCAGGTGCTGGAGCAGAGATTCCCCTGCAGCCCGTGGAGCAGACCATGATGAAGAAGGATGTCCTCCTGCAGCCCATAGAGGACCATGTTGGAGAAGATATCTACCCTGCAGCCTGTGGAGGACCCCACGCTGGAGCAGGAAGACATGCCCTGACGGAGGCTGCAGCCCATGGAAAGCCCAAGCTGGAGCAGGGTCCTGGTAAGAGCTGTAGCCTGCACAGAGGAACCCACACAGAAACAGTTTTTCTGGCAGGGACTGCAGCCCATTATGGACCCACACTAGAGCAATCTGTTCCTGAAAGATTGTACCCCCTGGAAAGGACCCGCACTGGAGCAGTTCTTGAAGAACGCAGCCTGTGGGAAGGACCCATGTTGGAGCAGTTCATGAACAACTGTATCCTGTGGGAGGGACCTCAAGCTGAAACAGGGGAAGAGCATGAGGAGGAAGGGGTGGCAGAGATGAAGCATTATGAACTGACTGCAACCTCCATTCCCCATTCCCCTGCACTATTAGGAGGACTTGAGGATATAAAAGAGTCAGGAGTGAAGTTGAACGTGGGAAGAAGGTGTGGGGGGGAGAAGGTGGTTTTAGTTTTGTTTTTTATTTCTCACTATCCTACTCTGTTATTAATTGGCAATACATTAAATTAATCTTCCCCAAGTTGAGTCTGTTTTGCCTGTGACACTAATTGTTGAGCAATCTCCCTGTCCTTATTCTCGACCCATGAGCTTTTCATCTTATTTTCTTCCCCTGTCCTGCTGAGGAGGGGGACTGAGAGAGCAGCTGGGTGGGCACCTGGGTGCCAACCAAGGTCAACCCACCACAGTAGGTAACGCACAAATACCTTATGATTAATTGGTAATATTTAACCATAGTTGCCTTCCTATAGATGAATATAGAAGGACGTGCCATGTGCTTCTGGTCAGCTTCCTTTCTACCTCATCTTGAGTGAATGAGCAAGCACAAGTTTAAGTAAGTCAGTGGAGACCTTCCTCATTATATTTCTCTTTTCATTCAGACCACATTATATGAACTCACGGAACATGAACCAAGCAAGAAAAGCACAGTAGTCAGAACTCTGAAGGGCTTTAGTATTGCATTAGTGAGCTTCACTCCCCTTGGTATAATATAAAAATGGCAAAGATGGTATGGAATGAGCATTTTTAATAACTCTCCTAAGTGTTCTATTAACTGCCGTGTATCATACAAATGAGATGCAGAAACTAGGGAAGCATTTTCAGTTGCTGAGTAAAAACAATTTAGGGTGTAAATGTACTTCCAGATCTGCACATAGGAATCCTGCCAATTAGGCTTCTGTTAATTTTTATTATTTTTTAAAACAGTTTTAGGAGAAAAATTCATGACACAACAGCTCTAGAAATATCCTTGTATCTAGTCAGTGTGCTTTCAAGACTAAGAACAGCCTGCAATCTGTGCCACACTGTAATGGTTGATGGTCACCTCCCTGCGTTGGACAGAAGTCAGGGCTCATGCTGGTTCTCTGAGATATCTTCTGTCCCAAGTTTTCACCTGAATACCTTCAACCTCAGTATCTGAGACCTGTCAACTGCCTTGGAGAGCCTTGATCTTCAGACACATCTGCAGTCCCTCACAGGGGCTGGTGGAACCAGCTTGGGGTAGAATTGCTGGGAAGATATTTTTATATATATATATATATATGAGTAGAAAATTCTTATGCAGCTAATTAAAGGTAGCTGCGACATTTTGTGGCATGTTGATATAACATCATTAAAGTGAAAGGTCTCTCAAACACCTGCTGCTCTCTGCGACCTCCTACCTGGCAGCACTGTGAGGACAGAGATTAGAGGCATGCACAGCAGAAAAGCTGCTACGTGGTATGCTTTTATTTCAACCAGTGTATGCCGCACACAGCACAAAATACTGTAATCTTTATTGTTTTCAATTCTCCTTTAAAGTCTTTGGTGATTGTATTTCTCTTTGTCAGTACATAGATACCATTGTGAAGAGGGATGATACTTCTTAATAATGTATTCCTCTGCCCTTTGCTCTCTCTTTTCTTATTTGTATTGGGAAAAATGGATCAAAGAAGTTCATTTTGCTTAGGAGGCACAAAAAATCCATGACCATCCTGATCTTTTTCAGGAAGGCTCAGAGGAAGACTTATACATTGACCCACTATTGATTATCTCTTTCAAAAATGTTATGCAGACAAACCTCTTAGACTTTCTGTACAGAATCTGACCTTTAGTAAAAGGTTAATCATGCTCTAGAAATGCTGTTTTAAATTAGAAATATCATAATTTTAGGTACCAGTGTAAGCAGAAAAACCACTGTGTTGACCAATGTGAATGACTGTTCTGAATTTGAAATAATGACAAAAATGTAACTGCAGATGCCAGGATTATGTAGGTTGTACTGCTTGGATACTTCCTAAAGATCACTAAAACCTCCACCAGATCTGAACTGGGACAGTGGGCAAACACATTTCTGACAAGGAGGAATTTTTATGAGCTGCACGTCCCTGCTCACATGCTGGGATCCACTGGGCAAGTAACTCCTTGACAGTAGAAATATACACAATGAGATTTCTTGAGATGGATCATTGGTCATCATATAAAATGTCTTGATATAATTGGTAAATGGAAAGGATAAGGATAGGCTACCATCTAGTGGATACATTGTAAAATTATTGCATTTGTAGTTAACCTGTTTTGTGACTTGAATGGCTAAACCAAAGAAAATCAATTCAACTCATATATGCTGAAGTGCCACCTGAAAGCACTCTGACCATGTACACATCCAGACTGTTTTTAAAAAATCTTGCTGTGCTTTCTTCTGATACCTCAAAGCAGCTCTGCTAGTCCCAAAGCCAAAAGAGACAAGGCAGATAATACCATATTTGACAAGTGTCCTTATTCCTCATTGACCTCTAGTATCAGGATACAAGCATGCAGCCATACATTAGTATCTGTAAGGCGATTTTAAGGTGTAAAGCACAGACAGAGGTCTAAGACAGACAAAATAGGAGAAATAAGACATTTAACTGAAAGATGGTGGCATGTGTCTAAAGGCACAATATAAAATACCCAGTGTAGTAGTTAAGACTCAGCAATTGCTAAGGAAGGAGTACAAGTCCAATTTTGTTTATATCTCTGCTATACCCAACTGGCTTCAGTGCAGTGATTTCTCACCTGAACTGCCATGCTTCCCTCTGGAGGCATAAGGTCTCAAATGCATCTCGATATACTGATGTACCTCTGTGTACACTATGCTCTTTGTGTGACGTGAGCAAGAATAATAAGTGTAAGTCAAGCAAATTATGACTTCCAAGTCTAATCTAAATTGGTGGAATCATCACTGTAACTGGACAGACGGAAAGGGAATGGAATTGCTGGATGCATCCACATGTCTTTGTTGCTCTGAGAGTTGTAGCCCAGCTATAAAGGACATAGTACTAAATGCAAAACTTAGGGATAAAGAGCTGAGGACCAGGTTTCTTAGATGAAGATTCTTATTACAGAAAGTACTTGCATAGGAGTATGAGAGACAAACACAAAAATAGAGCTGCCTGGGCTATCATGCTTGTGGATTACACTAATGATGCTCTGTTCTGATCAGATGATGTAACTCCCTGTGATAGCGGCTTCAGAATCGTTTGTCATTGCCTAATGACAACGAGACATGAAATAGATCTACCTTACTAACAGAACCACAGGTATGTCTAAAAATCATTTTCTTAAACAACAGAAATATGAGTTGGCCTGTGTGCCAAACCTCTTCATGCTGCCTGCTGACCTACTTTGATCTTCCATATCTACACAGACAATAAAGGGTGTGTGCTGTGGGATGAGCACATGGTATGTGCCTCCCTGCACAGATGTGCCATGAGCTGAAGGGAGTGTTGGGAAGGGTGCCGTGGTGGCTGGAGCCTCTCTTTCTCTCAGCACTGAACTGGTATTGGGGCAGGGGGGGACAGAAACTGCTATTTGTATGGACCTGTAGGAGATGGCTTCCTCTCTGGAGCAAAGAAGAGGTAGGCTGAGGACATGACAAGCCAGATCATGAGATATATTCCAGCTGTCTTTAAGCTAGCTGTCTCCAGTGGTGTTAGTAATACAGCCATGGGAGCACACAGTTCAGTACAGGTATTTACCAGCTATTTTTTCACCCAGGTTTTTGGGCAAGATATGCCACTTCTGCTGTTTCAGTGTAACTGAAACTAGCCCAGGCAGCCAGCTTTATGTTACAAATTCTTTCCTAGACTGATGGTAACCATAATAACATGAAAAATACAAGGTTCATATCTACCTCATTAAATGTACTAACAGCCACTTTCTTTAACTCATTACCTGTGTACCTTCAGACCAGCCTGGCTCAAGGTTTCTCAGCCTACTCTAGCTGTATGTGCTGGTTTTGCCTGGGATCGAGTTAATTTTCTTCATAGTAGTTAATAAGAGGCTATGTTTTGGATTTGTGCTGGAAACAGTGTTGATTGATAACACAGAGATGTTTCCATTACTGCTGAGCACAGAGTCAAGGCCTTTTCTGCTTCTCACCCCACCCCACCAGCAAACTGGCTGGGGGTGCACAAGAAGTTGGGAGGAGACAGAGCTGGGACAGCTGACCCCAACTGACCAAAGGGATATTCCACATCATATGACATCATGCTCAGCATATAAAGCTGGGGGAAGAAGGAGGAAGGAGGGGACGTTCAGAATGACGGTGTTTTGTCTTCCTGAGTAACCATTACGTGCGATGGAGCCCTGCTTTCCTGGAGATGGCTGAACACCTGCCTGCTGATGCGCAGTAGTGAATGAATTCCTTGTTTTGCTTTGCTTGTATGCACAGCTTTTGCTTTACCTATTAAACTGTCTTTATCTCAACCCACGAGTTTTCTCACTTTTACTCTCCTGAGCCTCTCCCCCATTCCACTGCAGGGCGAAGTGAGTGAGCAGCTGTGTGGGGCTCAGTTGCTGTCTGGGGTTAAACCATGACACTGTAGCTGTTTTGATAGCTCAATTTCTCTGTGCCTAAGCAGACATACAAGGCAACAGAAAGAGAGAAGGTTGAAAAGAAAGCTTGCTCGCAGTCAAATTCAGGTGGACAGCAGCTCCTCCCTAGAGGTAGCAGGTCGTCTCTGGTCCATCGGTTTCTGGCTGGAAGCTGGAATTGGAAGGGAAGTCTTCTAGCTGCATGATGTTTCCTTCTATCTCTTGGTAGCAGGAGACATCACAAAAAGCATTAGGTAAACAGGCAAAGTCCAAATCAAGAGTCCTTAAAGTTAAACAGTGAGATGTAGCAAATGCCAAGGCCTGAGGTTTATTGTTAAAGCCCATGGGATTTGATGACAGGGCATTGAGACTACAGAAAAAGACAAACTCAAAATAAGAGTCATGGAAACTCTCCACCTCTGATAAGGTAGAAACTCTCCACTTTTACAGATTTTTATATTTCTGCTTCACAGAAACCACAGAAATCCTCTTCTAGATTTTTCTAATAGCCTTTGTCCAGCTGATCTTAGCCCACCAAGGTCATACCAGTGAAGTTCTGTTCCCAAAATAATGTTCCTAACTTTCATGAAGTCTGCCCAGGTAAGATATTTTTAGATAGGTCTGCCTGAATTGGTCTTCTGTAGACGTCTCTTTTCCACGAGTCACCTGCTGTCTGTTACCCATCACAGCACCAGCACTGTAGAATAGGCATTGCTGAACCAATACTGAGAAAAACATTCCTGTTTTGTAGAGGAATAGGATATTATTACCTCTGGTGTTTTAGCTACCTCATTATCCAAAGGGTAAAAATGCCCAGTGCTACCAAAAAGGTTCCCAAATTGTAAAAAAAGTTTCAGTCCATCACCCAAGTTTTGCAAAAAGAGGCACAAATTAAGAACATGATGGTATTTGTGCATATGGTTTTTGTTTTCTTAGTTGCCAATAATATCCGACTCCTTATAATGCTTTTACAGAAAGAAAAGTTGGTACCAATAACCACAAACCCCTTGAATTCAATATAGTGAGGTGTAAACATGGAATAAGTTCTCAGAATTCAGCAAATCAAAGATCATATATAACCAGAGGACATGTTTTGGTGAATTGGGATGTTTTGTGAGCAAGATGTGAATAGTAAAATTTACTGGCATGGAAGAGAGCTGGAGATTCCCCAAGACATCAGAGTTGAGGCACAGCAGCTCATACACCTCGGAAAACAAGCAGGAAAGGACAATGTGCTGAAGAAGCAAGGAGGAGAGCAAGAGTCCTTATGCTGACATGTTGGTAGTCAGCTTCCCAGGATGGGGAAGTTTTCTTTTGCCCCTTTTACTTAGCCTGGTTTCTGTCTGCTCTTATGAAGATTTACTTCTCCTGAATGGACATTTCTATCTGCTGCTGCGTTTGAATTTTCACCCCGTGGTTGCTCATGGTCATGTGCTTATCTCTGTTTCTGAGAATGGAAACATTTTAAAAAGCTTTGCCCCCATCCAGTCTGTGTGACCTTGCATTGAGCAGAGCTAGGCAAACATTCAGAACAAAATCCAAAAGTGAACCTGAAACCTGCCTTTGGGTTTTGTTATGAACTTGAAACTGAATTTTACCATAAGTTTTACGAGCCTAGACTGAGTTGGAGGAGACCTGGGCTGATTTAAGGTTTTACAGGGAACCATTTGATACTCAGAGGCTTAATGTGATTTTGGCTTGAAACAAAGCAATCCTTGGCTGACTTCGGTCGTTTGAATCCCATATCCAAGGTGAAATGCGAGGGCTGTGTAAACTTATGGCAAATTGAAGCTAGCGTGTGCACGCACTCACACACACAAGTTGTGTCTTAACGCGCGTCGCCAAATCCTACACGGGATTGCGACTCCGTTGAGGAGCATCAGGACGTGTCTCCTGAAGTACCACACCAGAGCTAAGCACGCTGGCAAAATATGAGTTGTAGACAATTAAAGATCAGACCCTGCCCTTCTATAAACAAACACCTCGCTCTCCGCATGTTTGTGGAGTAATAGTGACATCCTGTGGCCGGTCCTGATTAGTCCCAAGCACGGACAGGCTGTTTATTCCTCCCGGTGCTAGCCACGAGGACCTGCTGAGAGAAAGGATGAAGGCAGAGCCGAAGAGGCAAAAAACTCCATTCTTCCTTAATCGAGATGTTAAATTTCAAAGGAGAGGAAAGAGTTACAACACACTTGCTCTTTAGTCATAATCCAAACATTACGGCCCTTAGCTAATTTAAATGTAAAGTGATTTTAAACATGCTTTCTGAAGCCGAGCATAGAAATGAATACCCGTGGGAGCTGCTGGGCATAGCAACTGGAAGGGGGAATAGGGAAACTGAGCTCGGAGCCTAGCGCAAGGAGAGGCCACTGGTGAGGTGGGAGGCAGGGATGTTTGAGACCATCCTCCAGAGCCTTCTGAGATCATCCAAATAAGCCAAGTATAAAGGTACAAGCAGGAGGTAGCACTGAAATGGAAGAGCGGTTTCATTTCCCAAGCACGCTGTATTTTGATGTTAACAGGCACGGCTGTGGCACTGTGGCAGGTTCAGTGAGGGACGGCTCTTTTTTTTCCTTGCAGGTGACATGTTCTTGCTCAAGTACAGAGAAAATATACTGCCAGGTGACTCAAGTCTAAGGCTTGCTCAGAAAAGAAAAAATTTAAGAGGAAAAAAAAAAGGTGTAGGGCAGCCAATAAATTGTCAATGAAGAGAGAAAGCAGGCAAAGAGAGCAGCTGGCTAGGGCCCAGCAGAAGAAACTCAGTGCCTGGGAGACCGGCTTACTGTGCTACATTATTTCAAAAGCCAAGGAGCCATTGGAGTTCAAGGAGAGAAGAAGCTGGACAGCCAAGGTGACTTTTCTTGCTGGTACTCTAATTTTTATTGCCTAAATTATGGTAACTCCTGTGATGTGGCAGAGATACGGTTTCTGCTCTGAGGTGTCCACCAGTGTTGTTTGATGCCTTGGACAGTGTGATCTAAGGCCAGCCAGACTCAAGGAACACAGCTAGACTGAAGGAACACAGTGTGCTGTGGGATTATGGCTGAGCTGAGTGGCAGAAGGGAAATATAAACAGGGATAGAGTATCAGAGAGAGAAAATGGTTTCCCATTGTACAGAGGAAAGGAGTGGGGAAGAGGTGAAGTTGTGATGTTTTCTAGTGACCGTGGCTTCCTTGTAGATTTTGATTGTCCCAAGATATTTCCTGAATTGCACAGGCTTGTTATATGGGATAGAGCTGACGTTGTATCTGGTCTTTCAGAGAGAACATTTCCTCTTGCAAATATTTGAGGTACATTTGGAGCCTACAAGGTAGTGGTGGATATAAAGTCATCCCTTGACACTGGCTTGATGTTCAAGTACATGTTTCCTACTGGCGTAAGAGACCTGTTTCATTGAACAGCTGGCAGAAACAAATGACATAGTGAATGTGCAGAGTTTTAGGCTACTCTCACAAGATAGACTGAATTTCAAGTGACAGGACTGGTCTTCCAGCTTCTTTTCAGATAGCTGTAGAAAGCCCCAAGTGTCCTTTTGTGATATCAGGGATCTGATAGAGAAGGACCGTTCCCCAAAACAAAAAATAAGCAAAATTTGCACAAAGACACATTAGCTAAAAACCAATTAATGTCCCTGGTGGCTGGTACAGTAAACTGTGGGCTGATACACTGGGCTGTAACTCAGTGTCTCTGAGAAACAGCAGAAAGACCAGAGCAACTGAGGGAAGAGTCAGTGAGGTAAAACAAGACAGATGCAAGAGCACTACTAATGTGGCCCTGAAACAAAACAGCTACCTGGAGAGAGAGTTTGGGGACTGACTGCTGACTAAAAGAAGCCAGGAGCCATAAAAAGTGAAACAGGCTCCTGTTGTCTGGTTCTCTGCCCGTGTTCTGGGAAGCAAGGCTTCATGCATTTCTGTAAAATAAAAGGACCTATATCCAAAATAGTAGATCGTCATGATTTTCTCATCCTAATGGGAACAATCCACATGGCCTTGGATTTGAGCTAGCTGCTTGGGAAACAGCAGCTTTGGTCTAACAGATCAGCAGAATCTCTGTGGTGAGTTTGTCATCACTGCTGATTCAGTACCCTCCAAATACCTGCCTCTCATCACTGTCGTGCACAATTCCCGAATTAGGTTGTGGTGCCAGGTATCATACTCTCCCACTCGCTATGCTCTGATTGAGTTTGTAGGCCTTACTAACACAGAGGTAATGCTATTAGTTTTCAAGAGTGGGATTCTTCGATCTGATCATTAACTTTCTCCATTGCTCCTTGCCCCCTTTGCTGTAATTCTTTCCTGCTGCATCCACAAACTGCTGTTTCTGCTGGAATGGTAAGAGACAGGAATCGCTTAACCATCCACTGGAGCTCCCTCCACTTTCCCAAAGCCCAAGGTTTACAAAAGCAGCTTTCAGGATCTCTCATGTTAAAGAAAGTAACATGTTAAGGTTTAGCCCTCTTCTTGCTGAGATTTTGCTTTTGTTTGATTGGGGATGTAGTACCTCCCAGACTTAAAATCAAACATCTGCTTACAAGGTACCAGTGTATGCAACTGGACCATGCGTGATTATAAATCTGGCCTGTGATAAAAATAGTTGCTAAACACATCACATCACAATAAAATTCTATGGATCTCTTCAAAATACATAAGCATAGCTGGCCACTAACATGTCAAAGATGTTTAGGAGGGGATGAGAGTCAAGCAGAAGTCCTAGAGAATCAGCTCTTCCATCTCTTGAGATATTCACACTGGTGAAACTGATGGAAGATCCTTGGGTTTTAGTTTTGATTCCACCCCCACACCCTTTTCTCTCTTTCCCTCTCTTTTCCTTTATTCCCAGATTACAAGATTCTTTATTATGTTGTGAAAAAAATGGGGTGGTTACTGCCTCTGTAAGCATATAGGCAAAGGAGAAAATCTCATATTTCATGAAGTCTGGTACAGTTTGGAAATTTTCTGCAAAAAGACTGGCATTTTACCTATTTGCCTTGTTCTGCAGCTCCTTTTCACTATGGCCTTGAGTCCCCAGCATACAACTGCCTCCCTGCCAACAACTTCCCCTTCCAGAGCAATACCAGGTAAGTGTGTGTGTGACCTATTGGTCCATGTGTGCCATGGCCCATCCTGCACATGGTCCATGCTAGACCTGAATCATTTACAGCCTAGCTGTGTGCCTCAGGCTACAAAGGTGCATCTCTGATGGACCACGCTTAAATCCTTGGAAGTCCATAACTGGGTCATCTTCTGTGGAAGAACACTTTTCCTCAAAGTGCCTCTTCTCTTTTACCTCACTCAGTGCTCCCAAACTGTTCTGTGCCCCTTGTAGACAAAGAGATTGAAGTCTAGGAACCTCACTGTTTTGAAGCAATAGGCAGGGGTGGAAGGAGCCCTGGAGAGGCTGGGCATGGACAGTCAGGCTGGCAGTGCCCTCAGGGCCCTGAGAATAAACATCAAACAAACATATCAGTGCCCATTAAATTTAATAAACAATTAATTCAAATAGTCATAAGCTTAAGCCAGTACTTTCTTCAAATAACTAATTACCAGCATGCCCCCAAATTGGCTTTACTAATATGAGGTGCTAGTATCTCCACCTAGTTTTCCCGTGGAAGCTGGTGGAGCTACGTGAGAAAGAACTTGTTCCCAGGCACAGACATTTCTGGACTCCACGAAAGGCTGAGGAAGAATGGCAAGAGCAGCCTGGTGCACGTCTTCGTTAGGGAAGTTCCACGAAGCGCAGTCATGGTGCTAATAACACACATCCGACATTGCTTTCTGCTTCAGACAATTCATTGCTTCCTGTACGATAACTGGAGTACTGGAAAAGTACATATTAGAGCAAGATGTGAAATCTAGTAATTCTGTTAAGGTTAGAAAAATTCTGGCTGAGCTGCAGCAAGAAAACAGGTTGTTAAATGCCAGCTGAGGCAGAAGGTTTTGTCTCATTGGAACTCTACTTATTCCATGCTTGAACAGCTCTTGCAGCAGCAGGAACCTGAGTAAACCTATGTATAGAGAAGACAGGCTTAGTAGATACTAAGCTGGCATTCATTTATTGGAATTCATTTTGGCTACTTTTCCTATTTCTCTCCAGGAAGCCTTGTTGGTGGCAGGTGGGAGTTAAGATAACTGTATTTCTGATACCTGCATCACTTAACTATAGTCTAATCTGAAAAATTAAAAGGGACACTTATTCACTAGCACTAAAAAAGATGAGTTTTTTTGAAGAAATTTGGGCTCCTTTTTATTATTATTATTTTTATACCCTGAAATAACGCTGTATTTGATTCCTGGTTCACAGAGGAAAATGAAACCCTGGGACGAATATATTGGTCCCTGGAAGGCAATTCCTGTAAACAAATTAATACAACTCAGGCCTGCCTCCTCTACATTTTGTTCCTTTTCTTGTGCAGCCTATTGATTGATTTACCTCAGGGAAGAGATTCCTCTGACTCAGATACTAAGCAAGTTCTTAAGGAAAATATCAGCTTTAAAAAAGGAGCAGAAGAAAGAGCAGCAGTTGCAAAAATTGCTAATCTTTCATTTGCAGGAGCCACTGAACATCTGGATAGTATGAAGCTCCTTTAACCCCCTGAGTGCAGAAAGAATTAGCACCAAAGGGCAGCCCATGCTAATTCAGTGCCATTAAACTTGTATAAGCTAGAAGAATGTGATGTTATACTTCCATAGGGCCATATGGATACCACTTTGCACTTTGTATCCATCAGAGGGACTAGCAAAACTAGTTCAGTACTATACAGCATGGCTTTTAGAAAGATAAAATAGCCCCTGTGCAATATTACACAATATTACACACGTCTGTCATATCACATCTTGGAACCAACCTACCCTTTTAATTATAGGTGGAGAGCTTGTCTGCTGACACATAACTTCTGAGCTTCCACGTTCAGAAGAGCAGAATACTAAATATTGCAATAAAAACTGAGGCTTGATTTTTTTTTTTTTTATGGTTGGGAACTGTTATTTTTTTAAGAAACCTGGCATTTTATTCATCCTGCTGACTAGAGACTTTGTTTTCAGACAAGTCTTTATCTTATGTCTCCAGCATTAAAATATGACTTCCTGCTAATCTTGCTTCTCCCTTCATTCACCTTTGTCCGTAACCGAGGGGAAAGTGTAGCACTTCCCTTGGAGCCCCCTTCATAGCTTTCACGTTACCTTCAGCTAAGCCCTATTTTAGTTCTCTCTCAATATCATCTTTCTGAATGGTGAAAAGCGAATAGGCTTTGCTTTCAAAGTCAACATTATCTGTACTCAACAGTAGCAATATACTTAACATTTTACAGTGACTTTCATATGTGGATGTGAAACTGCTTTAACAAAGACAGAGAAATTATTTCTTAGGCCATTGGCACAAAGGGCAGACATGCACAGATTAAGGCTGAGATTTTCAAGCTTAGCTCCCCCTGTGAGGGTCTGGCAGTCAAGACACACAACCCCGAGTAGCTCGTTGCTGTGAGTTAGTATCAATGCCTTCTGCTGGAGTTATTTTGCCCTTACATAGGTGTAACTTAGATATGAATAATTCCTAGTATCTTGCCTTTTAAATTACCTGTAAGGTCAGTCCTCATACACCATACATCTTCCAACATATGCTTTCACGCCTTAGGAAAATTAAAAAGGATTATATACCAGAACTGTACTTTAAACACAATAAACCAGAAGGGGAACACTCTGCTTACAAAAAAACCTACTTCAAACTACATGTAATTATGCAAAATCCCAGTAATCCTTATCTTCCCCTATTGCTATAGGAAGCCTCCTCACTGAAACTCTGACTGCATGGGAAGAAGTCTGCATAACTCTTCAGAGACTCAAGGATTGCCAAACCTCAGCTTTTGGAGTTCCCTGGGGCTGGGGGTTTAGGTAAGGACTCCACACTTGGATCGAGCCTCAGGACGTGCTTGTTTTCTCTCCTACAGTGGTGAGTCAGATCAGATCCGATTCGCAGGCTCAGCCTCCCGCTGGGCAGTAAAAACACCGCTCTCCTTTTGGGTATAGTTTCCAGCTCCAAAATAAACAGTGAGACCAGCCAAACTATGGTCAAAAAACATCTAGAATGAGCACACTGGGTTGCAAGGAGGATGTCAGGAGGCTGTCGCTTCAGACAGTGCACCCTGCCGAAACTTCTCACATGACCTTCAGCATACAGACAGGTCTCTGCTCCCGTCAAACCCAGGAGAAATGTTTGTACATTCCAGTTAATTGCGAAGCTTGGCAGCGGAGCAGCAGAAAACGACTGCAAAGCACAAAAACATCACAGAGCTGTAGAGTGGCCTGCAAACTGCACAAGCTTAGGAGGTCTGAATTCAACACATCCAGGCCCAGTTCAGAAGAAGCCCCCCAAATTACACCAACCCCACCCCCTGAATTATACCCCCAAAAATCCCAGAGTGGGATGCTAATGCTATTTTTTTTTGAGGAAATGAGCCTAAAGAATACAGCTTTATTTCTTCCCCTGGATTATTTGTGTGCATTGTCAGACTTCCCATACAGCCCTGCCCTCTAAAGCTGTTTAAAATAACATACCTTATTGTTGTAGCATGAAAGGTAATTCACAAATCCCAGGGGAAAGACATGTGATTCCTTTGGCAGAGGGGCTCTCAAAAATCATCCGTCACTTTGGAGTTTCTAGGCTACGCCTCCCATCCTGGAAGGCTTCTAGAGCACGCTATGCTGTGTTAATGATAACATCAAGGTGATTGCATTGCAAAGGCCAAATGTCTTGTTTTGAGCTATGTTTCTCTGAGGTGAGTATCCAGCTGAGATAACTCAGTCCCGCAAGAGTTCATTCCCAGTGCAGCCTAAAGGCTTCGCTGGAAGTGCAGTCTTTGGTCCTGGTATGCAGAGCAGGCACCTTTTTTGTGTCCACAGACCACAGAGAACTTAGTGATTTCTTTAACAGTGAAGGAAAGTTGACATGTAAACCACAACAGGCTGCTTTTTTTGAGTGAATGCTCCATGGACTTAATCAGACTCTGGGTTTGTCCATAACAAGTTCAATAGTTGCTATTTGTTCTTAGATCCTCAGCTTCATTAAATGTAAAAGTTTCAGCTTTTGCCAGCAGTTAGTTGCATCTAGATCTATAAAGGCTGTTCTGTCGCTCTAAGATGAGACATAAAACTGAGGTCTCGACCATCTGTGGTCATTAAGGATCCCATGGCATGCTTCAAAAGGTGAAGGTGGTAGCTTTTGTCTCAGGACCAAATTCTAGTCTGAGTAACTAATCCTTTCCACCCTAAAATTCACCCTGAGCTTTTAATACAAGATACAGCGTTTTTCTTCAGTGTTCATTATATAGTGGTGGACTGCTAGCTGGTTGCCACATTCTATCCCAGAAATTATAGCATTATAGCAGTGGATTAAATGAAGTGTGCAAGTACACATGTTCGTCCTGTTAGTCACAACATGACACAGACCGAGCCTGTCTCAGCACAATAACATGCGCGCACACACACACACACATGAAAGCACGTAGCCCATTCAGAATTCCAAGGTTTTAATTTTTACTTACTTATGAAATTATAAATCCGGTATCTTACAGATCTTGAGCCGTCGCTGGTCAGTAGACAGGCAAATCCCACTGGAAAAGAGATAACGTTGGCTGCAAAGGGAGAGCCATTCCTCCCATGTCTGGAAGCTAAAAACAGTGTGTAAAAGCAGAACAAATTGTCTACCATTACCTCAGTGAAGTGTTTTTAATTTACTGCCCTGCTGGATGCAGAACATATACATCACAAAAATAAGAAGGACTGTATTTGTCTTGAATGTGCTTTGTGTCCCATAATGCAATACACTGCACATTTAACATCCTGCTGTAATGTTTTGGTTGACTTTTTTGGAATTCTGCTGAAAAGGGAATACATTTAACCCCAAGATACCTGCTATTCCAAATTAGTGAACCCATCTGTCTGGTTTGTGTGTCACTGCTGAGGTCCTGTTTTGAGCAGAGCTGAAAGATTGTATTGCCTGTTTATTTCAGTGCATGTTGCAAGTACTCAGGCCCTCTTTACCAGTTCTTAATCTATAGAGAACTTCAGGTGTTTTAGCTCTACATATCATTTATCTGTGCATGGACCAAATCCCTGAAACAGAAGAGAAGTCCATGGAAAAATGTCTGGCAAAATAGACACCATAGATTGCAAAGTACTTGGAGAGTCCACTTGATTAAATATTACACAATTATTTGGAGTTATATTTCTTCTTAACTCTGAAAGATAGAATGGAAGATGGACTACTTGTAGAAGAGCATGGTACAAATCTGGACATTGCCTAGAGTACAGACCTCTCAATAAAAACCTACTGAAGCTGAGAGGTCAGTGCCTGCTTTTCCATTTCTTTTGTGGAGTGTGGAACTGTAGGTCTAACCATTGGAAACAATTTTTCTATAAACTTAAGTTATTCGTAATACAATAATTCTTCATATGGGCTATAAACTTTTGGTTCCCCTCTCTTCCAAGTTGCAAGATTGAAGTGAAACTTGGCAATATTCTGTTTGTTGAAATGAAAGGCCCTAGGTCAGATTCTGATCTCCCATTGGCCTTACACCTGTGAACTGACTTTGATGGAGTAATTTCTTACTTACTCCAGCATAAGCAATAACAGAATCAGACCCTGCATATGCTTTTTATCTAAAGCTGTGTTCCAGATGTGTTTATGTAAGCTGTTTTCAATAAAATGTGTGCATTTTAAAATGTAAATGGATTTTTCTTTAATTATAACCATATGGACTGTTATTAAATTTTCATTTTAAAAAGTGCAGATATAGCTAGCCCAGCCATACCAAAGTGTCACAATGGGTTCGCTTGACCAGTGCAGCGTTCACACAGCACCCAGGCAAACGCAAGACTCTTAAAGCTGGGAGAGACAGGGAAAAAAACATGAGATGGCATCCTCAGGCTTCAAAGCGTGTGAGTCCATCCCTTGGAAAACTGTCCCTTCTTGATTTTCCTGTTATTAGGGTGCCTCACCCCTTTTCAAGAGGAGGCAAAATTAAGTGCAAAGCTGGTTCAGCATACTCCTGCAAGCTGGGTGATCACTGCTACTGGGTCCCTTTTTTTCTTTACTACAAGTTAGCAGCAGTGCTCAGCACTCAGCTTCTTTACAGATTCAGCCTGAGACTGGATGCCTTGAACCGAATAAGCCCTCAAAATCAGAGAGTTACATGGCTGGATCGGTCTGTTCGGAGAATCTGTGCATATTTGGGGGGCAGGTCTGAAACAAACATAATCCTCCCCCCACCCCTTTCCGCCTCTATGCTGTGATACCACGCGCTGAGGCTCCGGGAAGGAAAGGTCAGCCTGCTGCTGCCCCCAAACCAGCTTTGTGCACAATATCAGCAGCAGCGCCTGAGGGGACGAGACCTCCCTGACTCCTGCTCAACAGTGCCTGTTCCTGGGGATCCCTGTACCCCCCACAGCCTTTCGTGCATCTCCGCACTGAGGGGCTTGTTCCCAGCCCAGACTAGGGGATTGATTTTTTCAACGACGGAAATGTAGGGGCAAGTAAAAAAGTTTTGATTGATGGATTTTCCATTAAAAAAAGAAGATAGATTTGTTAATGAATAAATGTTTAAGAGAGAGGTGTCAGTTTTGATGGAGTTCTTCATGTGATCTTTCTGAAATGAAGCATTTCAGCAAGGTAAAAGAAAATTCACTCGAATAACTCCTTTTAATTTCACATCCACATCTCCATGAAAGATGTGCCTGGTATAATCAAGACTATGCTTACGTTTTTCCTTAGCACATTTTGATGTTACAAAAGGGAAGGTTTTCCACTACTGTT
The DNA here is from genome assembly GCF_965183815.1 of Platalea leucorodia. Classification (NCBI taxonomy): domain Eukaryota; kingdom Metazoa; phylum Chordata; class Aves; order Pelecaniformes; family Threskiornithidae; genus Platalea; species Platalea leucorodia. The sequence goes on along the minus strand of NC_138823.1, from coordinate 51,291,364 downwards.
CCATGAGAACTTTATCCTCTGAAAGTGAGATTTATCAGCCAAACCTGATAACAATTCAAAGTTCGGTCATGCTTCTGTGCTGTAAGGATGCTTTCTTCCTTGGACAACTGGAGAACACAGACCGTGCTTCTCTCCTGCTATCAGTATTATTTCCTCACCCCTTAATTTCCATGTTCTGTGCACGTTGGATATTTATGTTTGACCCGTGTCTTCTTCAGAATAGAGCTGCCAAGTGGTGAAGTTCAGTCATCTCAGACTTAGACAAGTTGAGGATGTTTTTGCTCCTGGGCTCAGCTGTTGAGGGCTCCTGGGTCATATTCAGCTGTGTCCCAGTAATGTATGTCAAAGGAATGATGCTCACACAGAACAACCGTGCTGGCCAGAGTGCTCCTGTGGTCTCTTGAGAAAGGAAGAGTGTGATAAACGGAGAAAATGTCTATTCCTGGCAGTGGAGAACAGCCTCCTTCATTGTGGGGCTCAGGCTTTCCCCAGACCTTCCTAGGGCTGCAGTCATGAATGCTTGGTTTGGCTGCACTGTGGTATGTTATGAAGATGTGGAAAGTGAGCTAGATGGCTGAGCTGCCCCATCCGCATTTTTTTTCGTTTTAAAATTTAATAAACCCCCATGTGGTTACAATTGAAAAAAAATTCCACTAATGTTCCCAAAATGATTCATATCTAAACCAAAATGTATATTAACCTCCCATCCCCCATCTCTAGTGAACAATAAGATATTTTTCCATTGAATCAGTGAAAATCATTAAATAACTTATTACATCATCAACCCAAACCATGTACTTTTACTTATTTTTCTAATGACTAGCAAATGAAGCTTACACATCAATGTCTTTATATGCGTCAGGGAAGAAAGGGTGGGGCATGTGAATGAGGAATATAAACAGAGATTCTTTCATATTTTTATGTATGTTAAACAGAGGTAGGTGTTTCTGTCTGGAGACCATATGTTCGGTTATTTTTTTTAACAATCTGTATGTAAAAAAAAAAAAAAAAAAAAAAAGTGGTATGGACTGCTCCAGTGTGGGCTCCTCTGGAGTTCTGGTGAGGTGATCTAGATATGAAGAGATGTCCAGATGAAAAATCTTTTTCCTCCAGGCACGTGTTCCATTATTTTGATCTCATCTGAACAGCACCAGTTCCACAAAGTCCTGGAAGTGCTTTTTGGGTAACAGTGGCAGAGTGGAATTACCACCAGAGCTTAGCAGTGTCAGTCTGGCCGATGGTACGGGGTGAAAGGCTCATAAGCAACTTAATGGCACCAGTGCTCTGTATGTGGAGACACTGAAGCTTTGTAGCAGCAGACAGGATCAGTCCTTCAGCCCCAGAAACTCAAGGGCTGAGTGTGGGAGGGGTTCTCTGCATCTGTTGCACTACCAGGGTTTAATGCATACACAGCAGGGCAGTTTTCATTTCATCTAGTCTAGGCAGTGATCAGTTTGTTACAGAAACAATACCCCTAGAACAAAATGGCACTCTCAGCTGCAGAAAAAATAAGGCAGCCACCTTTGAAGTTATCCTCAAGCCTGCCCTGTAAACAGCCTGCCTGGAGACACAGTACGTCATCACGTTCATCGTCCACCCCTCGGAGAGTCGTGTGTCATCACCTCTGCAGTGTGCCTAAACCCCAGCGAGGGCTTCTGAGTCTGTGTGTGCCATGTTGCAATGTGCAGTGCCGCTGCCAAAACATGAGACCAGCTGGTTTATTCATTTTACACAGTGCAAAAATGTTATTAAACTGCACCATACAGATAAGTACTAGAAAAATTGCTAGGTTATTTTTTTTCACATAAAATTAGCCAATTTGCTGGTGTATGTAATTGTAAAGAATGCAAAGCATCCCATTCAAGTGATTAACCTCTTAGTTAATAAAAGCAACAATTGCATGTGTATAAATAATATAATAAAAGGAACATTCATATCAAAGTAATATAGCTCATACTATCCTGTTTCTCTCCTTAATTAGTAAATAATTCATCAAATTCTGCAATGAATTGTGCTCCCACCCACATTTCTTCATCCAATTATCATGAAATAGGAAAGCAGGAGTCTTCCTTCTTTGAAAAGGATGTGATAATGAAATTGTTCAATAGCTCTTCTCAGCCCTCCGCTAGTCTAAATTAGTACTTCCTTGGGCATACTGTTTCTTTTGTTCATTTCTTCCCTGATTCATTACTGTTTTTTTAATTGAAGATATCTTCTGTGTTAAATGTCACTTTACACTGGCACGTCTTAAAAGAAGTATGTTCATCACGGTTTGGTTTCAGCAGACACAAATGAAATTAATTCTATAGTACAGATGAATGGCAGTGCTTGATTGCCAAAGTGACCCTTCATACTTTAGATTGTATCACAGAAATAAAATTAAAAGAATGTTATAAAATACAAGATACAAAAGAAGTTGAATAAGCAAGCACTCATAAGATTGCAAATCCAGAATTCAGACTGTCCTTGAATCAATATCGTGTTTAAACAAGATTCTTTGTTAGCTGATCAAATTCTGTTTCTTCCATGGGATCTTTACTGGACTCAGTGCCTGAAACAACGAACAACTATCCAGTGTTGTCTTTTAGCTGTTCAGTGTCTGGCTGCGTGTTTTATGTACCTCACAACATTTAAATCTTGCTCAGAAGATAGAATTCCTCATCTCCTTGTGGACATGTTTATGGTACTCCTCACTGGATGGCCTCACACAGTAAGGAACTTATTTTCACAACACTGACATAAAATAAGGAAAGACGGTTGTCTGTTTTTTATGAATGGTGAACAAAGGCACACAGAAACGAAGATCCAAAGTGTTCAAGAATTTCAAATCCTGAATTTGAGGTACCAAGAATCTGAGTTTTCTGAACAATCAGTGTGTCTTCATGTATATGAATACATATGCCCCTTCTACATACGGTGTGTGAATATGTACACATATATTACACGAAGCATTGCATCTATTCAAAGGACGGCTCTTATTAGGGTCCACAACAGCTCGGAGTGCTCTGATATTCCCAACAGGACAGGAAAATGAAGGTCCCATGGGAATAACCATTGCTGAGCCAGGCTGCCGGTGCCTTGCTGGGAGTCCACCATGAACATGGGAGGAAACAGCTCCCAGGAGCTTGCATCAAGTCTTTACCCAGCCCCAACCCATCCATGCCAGGAATTTGCAAACTTCAAGAAAATCCTCATTGATCTTTGGCTGGACCATGCCTAGTGGGGACCAGATCTTGAGACATGAAGCTGCTAAAATCTAGCACTTCAGAAGCTTGCTTCACCATGTTTTGAAGGGTTTGCATGGTAAATCACCTCCCACTGAAAAAGTCACACCCTGCCAAATATCAGATCCTTGTTTTATAGCATAAGGCCTTTGAAACTCTCAAGGATAAGACTAGCAGAATTTAAATTTGGGAAGAACAATACCCTCATTAGTTTTCTAACATAGTTTAGAAAATAGCTGAAAAAATTTGGCGAAGATTTTTAAAACCAGTCAGCTTGGTTAGACACCTGGTATTGAGAACTTCAACAAAAATGGCTGGGTATGGTAAGTTAATAAGCAGGCACTTTTTTTTTTTTAATAGAACTATATAACACATGAGGCCACCAGCTCTGCTTATTATAAGGTCATTATGGAAACTATATTTAGGGAGCTATATTACTATTTGGTTTATTTTTCCATGTAGAGAGGTAAATTCAGTATAGAAATAAAACAATGAAAAAGTGTTAGCTGGTGTGTATTGTTGTTGTTGCTTTTTTACCTTTATGTGTAAGCACTGTAATACTTAATGCATTCTAAGTAATACTTAGTGCATTGTAAAACAGATTTTTTTCAGAATCTATTTCAATTTAACTAGTAGTGATATACTCACTAGTGAATACTGATACTCACATCTGTTCTTGAAGATTCTGAGTCCACCATGTTGCATGATTTGAACTCAAAAACCCCCACAAGGATTAGAAGAGACAGATTGTCCTCTTCACTCTCTCTAGAGTGTCAGCTTTATTCTTCCTTGTTTTAAAAAGAAATCTCTTAGTGTTATGATAGTAAAGAAAATCTGAAAAATATGACCCCCCAAGTGTCAGTGGTGTCCACCTGAAAAAATAGCTGTATACTATGAACTTCCACACTCAGGCTGCTTAGTTCAAAGGCTGCTGAATCAGTGCTGGTTGTGTGTTTTTTTAAATGAAGTTTTTATTGCTCCTTAAAGCAAAGGTCTCCTCTTACAAAGATTTATGCTATCTACTTTGACTGACGATTCTTTTGGATAACCTTTTATCATAGCACACAGGTGCTGAAGTGAGGAATTAAAAAGAGTCAGACATCCATGGCTGATGACATGAGTCCAGAAGCAGGCACTCCAAGAAGGACACACAAGCACACTTCGAGAAAATCAAAGGTGTGGTCAATACGGAGGACTCCTTGTGAGGAAAACCAGGCATAGTTTTCCTCTGTAACTATGGCAGCGTGGAGCTCTGTTTTGAAGGCACCAGCTTCTAATCCATTGTTTTTGTAAAGGCTGTGAGTAGCTTTTCCAGTATGGAAGACTGGGTCTCCAGTTCTTCAGCAATTCTGGTGACACAAGCTGTGGTAGATGGTACAGGATTTTATCCTGTTTTTTTTCTGTAGGCTTCAGGCAAAGATCATTTTCATCACAAAGCGGTGCTGGGTCTCCTGGGACAAAGGCAACACTAGTTTTCATGGTTCTGTGTATTTCTTGTAAGCAGAATCAGGCTTGGAGTGAAAGCGTGGTCCTCTGAACCATCAACTCTCTGACAAAATTAGTTATCCTTGTTTCCCCCCATAAGGTGAAAGGACACCATTAAAATTAAAGCACAGATAAAATGGCGGCTTTTAAAACACCAAACGACATAGTGGAAGACTTGCTACATTGCCTTACTATGAGAGGACAGAATATTAAAGATTATTTTTTAATGAACATATGACTTCTCCCCCCAAATAGTTGGTTCTAAAGCCTGATAAATCAAAGTATTACTCACCAGACACCGAAAAGCTTTAGTCAAAGGAATTTAAAGATGTGTTAATTAGTCAAAAGAGAGAGTCCATACAGTCTTGTAAACATTATAGGAGAAACCTATTAAAACCAGTGCACAGATATTAATTGAAAACGTTGTATAAGAGCTACAGAGTTCACACAAAGTGCATCTCACTTGATATTAAAGCCCGTGTATATGCAAATTCAGTAGTTAGCAGATTAGCTTGCACTCTGTTTCGATGCCTAGCTGTGAATAACTGAAAAACATCCTCACACGTTGGCTGAATATCTACTAGCGAAGCTGTTATATGCTTCATGGGTATGAAGTGTAAAATAACAGGTGAGGGGCTGCTGGGCTTCAGTGGCAGTGTAGAGAGGCTCTGCTAAACACCGAGAGAATCTCTTCTGAGATGGATTTCCTTTCCTCTGCCTTCCTTGGGAAAGAGGTTGTGTCAAGACACTGTGGTCTTGTGCCAGAACTTGGCTCCTTCCTAAAATTAGGTTTGCGCACTCCCAGATTTCTTTCCTGTGGGAGCTGGAGTATGAGGGATCCCGTGGGCTCAGCCAGGGCGAGCACCCGGCTGTGGGAGCTCAGGGGCACTCCTGGGTGCTCCTCAGCTTAGCATAGGTGGCTACCAAGGAAAAACATGTTCATTTCACAACTGGCATCTCTAGGGTGCTGAAGGTAATCCCTCAGGCATCTTCTTTCCCCCATTCACAAAGCATCTGCCTGTCTTGCTTTTGTTTTGAATGACAGATTCAGAACAGCCTCTGCCAGTTAAGGGGGAAGAATAATCAAATAGACAATACCAACCATTAATTCTAAATCCGAATCTGGTCCACCCTGTGGCCCTGTGCCATCCTTATGTCCCCTTGCCTCTGCTTTCTTGCTCCTAAACAGCAGGTACTACCCCTTACTTGTCCTTAAAGGGACTCCCATGGGGTTGTCAGACAGCAGGCAGCTCCAAGAGAGACGAGCGCTAGCAGTACACAGGGAGACGTCTGGGTGCCTTTCTGAAGCATAAATTGATTGAGTTTATTTCCTAATAGTCCCTTGTTGCCCTGCAGTAACTTGTTAGCGTGTCTGTCTGAGCCCAAAGGCCTGGATTCACCCAAACTGCAATGCCCGAGTCACCAGCATGGTGCCTGTGGGGTCTCCGTGGACCCAGGGCAGAGAGACAAGCCCCAGACAGCCATTCACATCTCAGGGGGCTTGAAATGGGTCCTGGAAGAGCTACTCTCTCCCTTTTATTTCTTGGCTGTAGGAAGCCCAAGATACCTACACTCCTAAATTTGTGGCCTCATATTAGCTAGGCTTAATTACAATTCCTCCTCCTCCCCATTCAGCCCAGCCCTCCAGCGGCAGCCATGCTCTCTCAGCTCAGGAATGACCAAACATTGGTTTCCCTATCTTTTTATAGCAGCAATATTAGTCCTAATTCATAGGGTTTTTTAAACCTCCCACTCTTCCTACAAAGGAAGAGGCTTCTGCTCCCCAGTGTGCCCTCCTGTGTGTGCCCTCCTCTATGTGCCTCTGCAGGGCAAGGTTTGTTGGTGGCTGGAAACACTCACACAGCTCCGGTTGTGGCAATGGCCGTGTTGCGATCGTCATGTCTGCGTGAGCACGCATGTGTCTGGAAGCACTCTGGAAGCTCCTTGCTTATCAGACTAAACCAAGTTGATGAAGAGGGAGGGTGACATCGCAGCTTTTCCACTCCAGTGACTACAGTATTAAATCGTATTTATTTCCTCTATTTTTCCCAGTGCTGAGATATGCATACCAGGTCTCTAGTCAAATCAAATGGTTGAATGGCAGCTAAAATCCTAGCTTTACTGCTGGTGCAGTGACAAATTTCCCCATCTTTACTGGCCAGCCAGTGAGTACGGATGCATCTCATGAGCCAGGAGAATCAGAGAGGCTGTCTCTCGGCTGTGCTCCTCACAGATCCTGGCCTAGATTGGAGCCAGCATCATCTCTGGTGTAAACTATAGCAATCCCAAAACAGACTGTAGCTGCTCACATGCCAGGTTCCTGTGGAGTCATGACCAGCCAAAGTCCAGGTTGTCCACCCACAATCTTATGTCCTAAGCCTCAGAAAACCTCTGCCTAGGTTGTTATATAGAACTTATTCCATCCATGGATACACCCAATAAGGGGGTAAGCAGGGAGGTACTCTGTTTTGATAACGACAAATGGTAAGTAGGTTCTTCCATGGCCTAGGAGGAAGGCAATAGTGTTTCTAATTCAGGGCCAACCCAAGATATGCTCTCCAGCTTGTGATGCCTTTTGTATTGTGCACAGCTTCAGTGCAAGCTCTGCGTGGTTTGGAGGAAGCTCATGTCTGAGCTAGAGAGCAGGTTGCACAAGCGGTGCTCTGCAGCTCCAGATTGCTCCCTTGTCATCAGCCTTAAACTGGGGCTGATAACAGTATTTTCTAAAACCACAAACATTGTTATATAACATCTCTTTCCTCCTCCAAGGATTCTCTTTTGGGAACCTGTCCTTGTCAGCCTGCTTCGAACATCAGCCCTTTGCTCCTCATCAGACATGCTGCAGGTGCAAGTATATAACCAGGTATTTGATGCATTTCTTTTAAATTTCCAAAGTCCAGAACAGGGACTACTCAAGCAGTTGAATCCAGGGAGTGCTGAGAGCACAACTTAGTTATCCTGGAACTGATTCAAACCTCTGGAGATGGCCTGCACTGGGTTGGTTACCTCAGATCCAGAGCTGGTTTGGCGATCACCATCCTCCTTACTCTATTCATCCATCAGAAAATAGAAGATGTTATAGTTCAGTACAGTCATAAACACATCATTACCAATGGAAAATTGTGTTGGCAGTTTCTTTTATGCCCAGCCAAATTTAGACAAATGGAAAGGTCAGCTATGCTGGACCTGGTTTTACATATGTGCATTAATTACTACACAGTTGCCTTTTGCTATTCATTTAATCTGCTTAATATGTATGGATTTGAATGAGAAGAAAGAGGAACCATAGAAAGACAAACAGAAAAGGGAAGCCAGGGCAAACTATGAACGGGACTGGTCCTCCCTTTCCGGACCACACACTGGAAAAGATTCAAAACTAGCCAATTGCAGGGAATAGGAGAAGTAGAGAGAAACATATACCATGTCAGCTACAGGTTTTTCTATAAAGCTTTCAAAGAAGAGCAGGTCCTAGAATTGTTTAGTGGGCTCAGCTCCTTGAAGAACCCCTGCGCTGGCGTTTTTCCCAAGTAAGGCCTGTGGGTTTAGGCACTCTGGTATATTAGCTTCTTCTTAACTATACAGCCATGCTCTTGAGCCAAACTTAAATTTTAATTAGTCCAACAAATTTTTCATTAAGCACCATGACTTTCCCCCCAAACACACACTTATTGGGGATACCTGGCCTCAGTTAACACTGGAAAATGGGAGGAAAATAATCCTGAACAATGTCATCATGAAATTCAGAACATGAATTCGGATTCATGTTTGGATTGAACACTTTCGAACATGACAGTGTCTGAAAATCAGACAACATAAAGTAAGTTGTGGTTAAGAGACTGAATACAACTTTCATTATTATAGCCTGCACACTATTCTTCTCGCAGCTATATTATAACTGTGTACTTATCTGATAACGTAGTGCCCAGATACCCTAGGCAATAGGACTTCCACTGTAAGAGATGCACCACAAAAGTTGTCAAAACCTGTACATTCTCGTCCCAGGACAAGAAAGATGAATGCTATGAAAGAATCACAGAAAAGGACACGACTTCCCCAGGAACACAAGGTAATGAGCATGTGCATTACAACCAGACTCACCGAGACTGAGTTCCTAGAAACCTCCCAGCTATGCCAACCTACTTCTTCAGCTTCATGTAGTACCTCGTGGTCTTGGGTTATGGGAGTCCCCATTGCATCCATCTAGTTAAACTCCTTTGGTCACAGGAAACTTGTCCAAGTAGGGAGAGCTTTCTGCTATTCTATGGCTCCCCAAAACTCCTGAGCCAGGGACCTCCGTGACAGTAAAAAAAACCCACAGTACCGCTTAAGGGAAAAAGCTCGTGATTTATAATTATAACATAAAAACTTACATCCTCAGATGATTAATGCAAAGAGAGTTCTCCATAGTTTCTAAAATATATTTCATTATATATATATGAAAAATATGTTACATAGAATAAGCTGTGTAGCCAGGAGGGTACCAGACGTTTTAGTGTAATTAACTTGACTGCCTTCTCTTAACTTCTAGTCCAGGTTGTGTGGAGACAATAATACAGATGATCTTGCCTTCTCTGCACTTCCCTTTTCTGGTCTTTTAGTGTGGATTACCCAACCATATGGCTTCACTAACTGCTTGGGTAATCCTTTCATAAGAAGGCTCAATCATTTGCTATATATGGGATACTGATATTGCCTTCTAGGGAACATGGAAGAAAAATGGCAATGAGGTAGAGGCTCTTTGGCAGGTAGATAGTTCAACAGACCTTCTTCCTGAAACTGTTCTTATCTCTTTCAAGTTATCCTATGAGAATCCCAGATAAAACATCAAGTCCACAGCAAATACAAATTGGGCTGTGCATTTGCAGCAGCCTAGTCCAGATTAAATTAGCATGGATTTTCTCTAATCCATCCATCTACGTTGCCATGCATGGGGGTGGGCATTTACCCCAAGAAAGGTAGAGTATCGTATTAACACTTTCTCTGTGCTCTGTACGGGTGTTGTAGCTTTAATTCTTTGCAGACCCTCACAAGAGCTGCACTGATAAAAGACTAACAGGAGGTGCTTAGTCAGTGAGCTACAATTTGGAGTTTCCTGATGGTGTGATTCCTGCAGCCCCAAGAATAATATTCACTGGGTGTACATAAGCAATAACATGATGCCTCTACCCCATTCTCTGTAGGTTGCAATTATCTATATGCTCTGTATCTTGCTAGTCTTCTTTTAGTTAATGTATTTAGTATGCTTGTAAGGGATGGGCTGAATCCTGATCAGATACTTCTTTCTGTATTATCACAAGCAGGTGTGGGGGGCTTGCAGGAGAGGTCATTAAGAGTTTCTTGGAGTAGCTGATTACTAATTTGATGCAAAGTTAAGCAACCATACAAGAAACTACTGACCAGCTGCAAAAGCATGACTTATTAACAAGGAAGGATTTAGACCTCGCACGCCTCCCTTACCTGCTGCTAACACGCTGATGTGAGTCAGAAGCAGGTAGCAGCTCTGTGATGCTAGTGCATCTTTATACGCTGTTCACATTCTATTGCAACATGTCACATTTGGTATGGCATAATGCAATGTGACTAATTTAATCAGATGTGAAGTGCACTACAGCAACACATCAAGCCTAGAAATTTGGAAAAAAAAAAAAAAAAAGTCGGGGGGTGGGGAAATAAAGCTTTCGCCAGTCCATGGTTGGATTATTTTTCTCAGCTGGAGGGCTTCATTTTCTGAGCTTGGTCTTTTCTATTCTGACCTTCCAGCCAAGGGCATGTGTCAGGAGGCTTGTATTTCCCAAAGGCAGTGACACAGTCTATTAGGTCATATGAGCTGGATCATCAAGTCTTCGCCCACCTCAACTTATGGGCCACCATTCCTTGCCCACCCCCGCCTCCCCCAGCGGTAACTCATGATACGATGCCCTTGCTTTGACGGATCAGGAAGGAAAGAAGCATTTTATTGCTGAACACGTACATAGCAGAGCCCAGAAACTAAGTGAGCTTACTGTGGTCTGGTGCTAGTCATTTAGTAAGTCTGCATTTAATTAGCTACTTTTGAAATATGACAAGGAGAAAACACAAGAATTACCAGTGCAGTTGCATTTCTAACCCAGGGCTTAGCATTGTTTTGTTTTAAGGTGATGATTATAATCATAAATATCAAAACAGCCCATGTCTGCAAGAAGTTCATCAAGCCTTCAGTACTCTTAGAAAGTGCACCCAGACGCATAAACTTTGGACTACCTCTTAGTCTGTGGGTCTGCGGACAGAAAGGCTGCTGTTTACAGACATTAGCGATATTGCTTTTTCAAACACAAAGTGACATTTGTTTAAAAAAATCAGATGAGCTTTTCTTTGGCTTAGTGCTTTCTTTCAGAGCTGCCTTTTCTCTTTGTACAGCACCTAGGACATGGAAGGCAGTGCAAAAAATCATTTGCGCCCTCTTCACTGTAGGCCTGGGGGTTTTTTTGGTTATGTGTCATGGTCCTCAAAGAGTTGTGAAAGGGTCTCAGAGGAATTCACAAAGTGCTAGAAAAAGCTTAAGAAACACTTAAGCTAGTGAAAATCTACGAGCTAGTTGGACCTAAGGGAGGCTATATAAGGGTCAGATAGTCCAGAAGGAAGGCTGTATTTTCACAAGATCTGGGAAACAGTGCTATTAGGAAGAGAGGAAAAAGTACCTACCCTAGTTACTGCAGCAGATACTTACATAGAATAAGACTAGAAGAAAAATTTAGAAAACAGTATGATAAAATATGCTTATGTATTACAAAGAAGTAAAAACTCTTTAATCTGCCCTTCTCTTGTCCCTGTGCTGAGCATATCTCAGCCAAGGGAGAGATTCACCCTTCCTTCTCTTTTGCTTCTTTGAGGACCAAAGAAACTTTGCTGTGCTGTACTCCTTTAAGACCCAAACATCATGCACAGCTTTTGTAGGCTCTCTTCTCATTTCATTAGGCCTGGAAAGGCTTTGCTGATTACAAACAAGAAGATGCTGTGTTAGCTCCTCCTCCAGTGGTTCTTTTACTTCTTATAGTCCTACTCATCTCTATCTCCCTATATCAGTGGAGTTATCTTTGTGTTCCTATCTAGGAATAGGGTAAGGAGTCTTTTTTACAAAGAGACAGGGCTTAAACTTTAAGGTAAGTTCTTTTCATGCCTGGGAAGGGTTGTTGGTGTTGACTTAGTACTGTGGCTTCCCTTTTAGTCTGTGAGGTATAAGGTAATATTTGACTTTTATAGTTCTCAGAACCTGTTTCCTATTGCCCTGTGAGTCCAGTAACTTCCTGACTGGTCCCCTGTTCATTAACCTTTACTCTTAACTGTAGGTGGGCCCTAATAAAATGGTTCATCGGAACAATGCAAGAGCTTTCTCTTCCCCTGGGGAAGAAGACGTTGCAGTAAGCAGCCAAAACCAGCAGCATGCTAGATCACGGCCAGCTAGATCTCAGAGAAGAAGATGTAGACAGACAACTTCAGAGTGGCAAGGAAGAGACCAAGCCAGGGCCTTGCAAGGTGATCAGCAAGAAGGGGGTAGTAGTATTGGGTCAGGAAGAGGGTGAATTTAACTTGATTTCAGTTGCAGATGGGTGCTACTGAAACTGCATTCCTTGTGTGTCTTGTCCACGTGCACTTGTGCAACTCCCTTGAAATAAGGGCTCAAAGGTAAAAGAGCTCCAGGTGACACCTCTATGGCTGTCCTGTTACTTCAGTTTCAGAGCTGCCATTCTCTGACCTGCACAAAATGTTGTCTTGTGTCCTTGCATTGCTTGCTCTGCCTCTTTTCCCCAAGGCCTAAAACCTCATACTTACTTATGAAGTAAACAGAAAAATATAATCTTAAAGTACTTGTTCTAGAATTCCTTCTTTTCTGTGAAATATGCCTGGCTTTGAAACTTAAGTCAAGGCACTCTTTATATAACATCAGTGCTTGAAGTTAAAGCTGGTTCCCTATGCTTTGAGTGGAGCTACTTTCCAACCTCAAGAAAGCTATCCTCCCATTGTGCAGATCAGCTCTGCAGCTCACCAAGCACAAATGGCATACAGGTTCTATTGGGTTTGCACCTACCCAGTGTGACTTGGAGTTATAAAAGAAGCAGCACAGTGGTCTCCTGCTGATCTGATGTTTCTTGTCCTGAGGAGCCCAAAGACTTCTCTGTAGCAGAACTGTAAGGCAAAGATGCTGCAAGATGTCTTTGTTATAACTGTTAGGCAGCTAGTTTCCAGAGCCTACGGCCAGTTTACACGTGCAGGAAGTCTCCTTCCAAAGTGCAGAAGTATTTTATAAGCATGGAGCTCCTCTCACAAGGTGGTAATCATCCTGACCAACTCATGAAGGACTCCAACTGCTTATCTGTGCTTGCTGTCCAGGGTGGTGGGAGCTTCCCTAGCCCTGGAGCAACCTTCATTGTGTGACACAAACCCCTTTCAGAAGGCACAGCTGGGCCTTTGATAAGGGGTATATAAAGATTGTCTGGGAATATTTCAAGGTCAGAACTAGGGAAAGGGAGTACTTCTGCAAAGAGAGAAAGACCATAAAGAAATAGAAACCAAGAATTGTTACATTGGGGTGGTAGGGTAAGGGAGGCAGAAGGGATGAAAAGAGTTAGGAGTAAATCAAATGAGTTGAGCTCTTGAATGGAAAGCAGAATAAAGTATTGAGGCTCAGGAAAGAGCCTTATGACCATGGTCCTTGGGTTTAGTTCCAGACCTAGCTTCCCAGAGCATGAGATTTGTCTGCCCTTACTAGAAAGACAGAAAGAGTTATTTTCACAACAGCAGAGGCTACTGAAATGGGGTGCAATATAACATTTAGTTCCTTAAAGGTTTGGCTTTCTGACCTTGGACAGATGACATTAGTCTTGTGATAACCAATTTACTTCTGCAAAGGTTGTTGTTGTTGTTGTTGGGGGGGGGGGGGGGCGGGGAATGGTATAAGAGACCTATAAAGTATTTTGTGATTAGGTGTTGTAGAAGACAGTCCGATGCAAGCTTTTTCTTGGCTTTGGATCTTTAATTGGTTTGTTCTGCTTGGTCTATTTTTGTTGCTTTCTTCTGCAGTCTACAGATTTAGGAGTCGTGCCCCATCTACCAGTGTGCACTGCAATGGTGAAGGCTCTTTGGGGCTCTCTAGGATTCCTGCACTGACAGAGGATGGAAAGATTGTGGAAATGCTGGCTAGGTCTGCCAGCTATTGGGTGCAGCAAGAACCTGCTCGATGTTGGGTCAGAGACTGTACTGGGCTGGCTTGCTCAGCAGCAGGTCATCCTTCGAGGAGACATCTGTTGCAACACTACCTCCTAGGTGAGGAAGACAGCTTGACCTCCCTGATAAAAGAGGAATTATTCTCAATGGATGAAGGCAATGATGGCAACATTGGGGACACTGGGACAGCCAGCTCCCAGGCAGATGTTACAAGTAATGATGTGCCCAGGAGTTTTGCAGAGGAGTATTCATTGGCTCCCTTAAATACACAAAAGAAATACTCTGCTCAGAGTTTTGACCAGCAAGTAGAAAACTATTTTAAATGGCTCTGAGCTTCAACACATCTGTTTAGAATTTGGGAGCAAAATTTTTTGGAGATGCAAATGCCAGTCTTCATGTGTGCAGTTTATAGTGATACAGGCTGAAGCCTGCAGCAAAGCCATGAAGGTTCAAATAGGGTAAAGCCCAGTATATTGCTCTTAGATTGACAGACAGCTAGAAAGACAAAACTGGAATGCAAATAGCTCCTTCATATGAGTTGCTGCCTTCTTTGGGAGTTTAAAAACCTGTAATAATCATAAGGCATTAAAAATGGAAAAATGACTTTGAGTTTAAGCTAATGTAATGACTATTTCTTTTGCAATTGTAAGGGATATACCAAGAAATATGGTTGTATTTTGTCTCTTTCTCAGCAGTAGAGTCTCTTTTTTTAATAACTTCTTGAAGAATATTTGAAATTCAAAGCCCTTGTATATGTCAGTATTTCCTTTCACTAAGTGCTTTAATTTACTCTTATAGAGGCCTAGAGGGTTTAGTAGTGTTTGTGTGGTTTTTTTCTTGGTCTGCATCTAAAAATTCTACTCCACTACATATATTTGATTATTCATATATAAACAGCTAGGTACGATGATGTGAGATGGCTAGAGCACATCCTGCTTTAAAAAAAAAAAAAAAAAAAAAAAGGAAACTCACACCCTCTAGCTGTGGTTAACTTGTCATATGAATTAAAAAAAAAAATTGTTTTGAGGACTTTATCGAATTTTTCTGTCTTCTTGTGAGATAGTGTGTAGCTGAAAATCACAATCTGGATTTCTCATCTTAGAAATCAGCTGAGAAATTTCAGCTTAGAAATTTTTCCTTTATTTAGTCAATGGGTAGACTTTAGAAATATAGCTTAGCTGAACAGTAAAACTACAGTGCATGGTTACTGGAAAATAGGTATACTTCAGGAACCTGATCTTTCATGGATTTTCTTTCTGTATGTTGGTGGGTAGGGAATCATATAAGTTATCTCTCTCTTTATTATTGTTCATTTGGTTTGTGTAGCTTCTGCTATAACCCTTTTTAATGATGTCACGTATTCACAGTGTATTGCTTTTTGCATGGTTAAAATTCTGCAAGCAAAATTGAGTCTCCTGTTTTAGATAACAGGAGCAGAAACAAAGAGGTCATGGCTGTCTCTACTCTGTCCATCACACATAGGAACTGTGCTGTGGCAGGAAAAAGACAGTCAATGTCAGGAAGATACCACAAACGCTTGCATCCTAATCCAACATACCAATAAATGATATGTGTAACCTCTAAGGAAGGCTTGTTGACTTTACTTAACCTGCCTATGAGCTTAAAATTAAGTGTATGCTTAATCTTATTTGCTGAGTCTCCTTGTACACCAGAGGCCCTACGTATGAGGTAAACTTTACATGCTGTGTAAAGTTGCACTGGAGTGGATCAGGCAACTTTGTTTTAATTTAAGCAAGTGTCCAAGTCAGGAATGGGCTGCTGCTTTAGTCAGATCTTAGAGTCTGCAAACTAAAATTTTTTTGTTTGTTTGTTTTGAGAGATCTGTCAAAATACTCAAAGATGAATGTTAATTTTCTGTATTTGTTCCTGGGATGGTGAACGTGAATTGCTCTTTCTTCCCTAAGCCCCAAATTAAGTCCCATTCCTTTGAGTGATAGCTGCTCAGCTTTCTAGAGCATTCACATAAAACTTTAAGTTGTATGGGCTTTTTCTATGGGGTGGTTATTTTTTTTTTTCTAAAGACTTTTCATTGAACTAGAGTGAGATTTTTGTCTGTACCTGTTAGTAAGGCATTTGGCAAAACAATTTGGGACTACCTGGTGTAGCAGTAGTTGCTTACTCCTTCCCAATATGTGTGTTGTCTTGTAATTAGGGGTTTCCAGCAGTGCTCAGAGCTTCTGCACTCAAATCCCTTAAGGCCTATGAGTCTAGACCAAAAAAAAGGAAGCTTTTTCTCAGCTGAAGATAATACTGTCTTCTATTTGGTCTATGTTAAATCAAAACAATATTGTAAGCATGCATAGCTCAATTCGCCTGACAAGCTTGCTCTGTGAAGGTACTACAGGGTATGATGCAGAATTAACACTGTCATCTGGTTGTTATAACTGGAACACTGTAAGGCATCTACAGATACCTCTAAAATTATGCCCTTGATTATATACATTTCAGAAAGTGATGTGTTCATGAAAGTCAGCCTGGCAATGCTTCATGTAGTCTTTCAAGAGCTTTTGTTTTCAGAGAAAGGTTCATGAAACATCTTTCTTTTTTTTTTTTTTTTTTTAATAAAAACAAAACCCCCAGAAATGTCACCAGTAGGTAGTAAGATACCAAGTATTGTAGAGGTGTCAGCTTTTTGACAGCATGATTCAGTATTGTGTGTTTTCAACTTGACAACTATACAGTTTTTCCTTGTGAATCTGAGATCCTGTAAGCATTTTTGTGCATGCTTGTCTCTTTTTCACAAATGATCCTGCAACTGGGATTTTTATCACATGTTGACTTAAACACAGGTATAAAGGTCTGAAAGATCAAGACCTCTGAGGAAAAAAATCCTCTCAGAGTAACTTCCTAGGAAAGAAAAGCCTGTGAGGCATTAACTTGAAATATCTTTTAAGAAAAATAGATCAAGCAAAGATGAGGAACAATTTGGAAAAAATTTTAGTTATCTCTTGAAGAAAGTGGATCGGAGGAGATAATATTTTTCTTTTCTTCGAGAATTTGAATTCCTGTGCTCCTTTCCAGTTTGACTTAGTTATGTGCCTGTTTGTATATATGAGCGAAGTCAAGGACTCCACGGCCAAAGTCCAGTGCTGGAATAGCAGCTCCCATGAGTCTAGGGTTTCTCATGTTCCTGAGCTTTAATCCACCAGTTTCTTCCAGTGTGGGGGTTATAATGTCTGCTGAACTCATGACATGTGCCCAGCAATAAAATGGTAAGATTGTTGTATCTATTAATCTAGCTAGGATGAATAATGAGAAAAGTCAAAGTAGCACAAAGCAGGCTAGCCCTTCATATATGAATGCATCAGGGTCCTATATATATGCTCTGGCTACTGGAATGTGCAAACTTTTACATTACTGCATCTTCACTGCTGCTGGCACCCTTCTTTGGTCCAGCCAAGAAGTTTTGAGTATCTGGATACCAAAGAGGGCTGTTGACTCTCTGCAAGTATTTTATTTTTCTTTTCTCCATGTAGGTTTACAGGGCTTCATTTCCTTGGTCTGACCAAGGGTCTGTGAGAGCAGGTGTTCCTATGGTGCTTTTTTACTCCTTGCCTACATCTGCAGGAGTATCTGTGTATTTTCCTCAAGTAATAGCCTGCAGGAATAAGAAGGTTTGAGAGAGCAGAACAAAGTCAGTGAGCTTAGAGATGAGACTAAGACCTCCTGGGCATGGGAGCTGTCTTTGTTCTGCCTTTCCACCATAATTAATGCAATGGCACCCTGATCCATGACTAGGGCTCCAATATAATATACCCGATTGTTAATTATTTCATTACCGTAGCTTCCTTTCCCTTCCTCATGTCCAGCTGCCATGTAGAAAGACACTTCACAATATTCAAAACCACTGCTGTTTTTCTGGGCCCAGCTCTAAAGTCAATAGACTATTTTTCACTGCTCTGAGAGAAGATTCAAGGCAAACTTCAGTAAAGGATCAGGAGTTGTGTGTGTGTTTTTTTTTTTTTTCTTTTTATTTAAACCAATCTGTCCATGCCTACTTAGAAAGATCCAAAGAACCTGTGTCAAAGTGTTAGCTCAAGTGCTACAAATAGCATTTTATTCCTTTCTCCCCACCTCCTCCCCCAAATAACTCTATTGTTCTTGTAAATCTGCTGCATTCCAGCTGTGACTTGACAAGAGCCCTGACAGTCGCAAAAGCCAAATCGCACGAGCAGTGTTCTTGTTCCCTGAATTATTTTACACAGCTAAATTTAATACTTTCCCCCCACTTCCCCACCTTTCACTTTGGCAGATATTTAAGCTGCAAATTAGAGATGTACTGAATTAGCCTTCAAACCTCGCAAACGCTGTCAAAAAGCTGACTCTGTAATGATGTGACTTTGATATCAAACAGATTATTGCTTATGTGTAGCGGCACTTACAAACATGTGCATACTTGTAACTCCTGGCCTTTGTGCCGCTAGGCAGCCAGCAGGTCATTAATGTACAGCACAAACAGGACGGAGCCCTGCGGACCTTGCAATCGGCACGCCGGAGAGGAAGAGTCAGAGTTTCCAACAACCACTTGCAGTTGGCAGAATTGTGATTGGAACCATGTGACAGTTTGAGGCAATGTACCACAGGCAGCCAATTTATTACATATGGCAATATGATTAATGGTATCAAATGTTCTTATAAAAAAAAAAGTCCAAGAATATTACAGCAGCCAATTGCACAGAGTCCAAGGCAGTACGAATCTGTTCCATGAATTTAAAGTCAGGCAGATGAGGTTAAATGAGAGGGCCAGAGCCAAGATAATGATTACAAAGTAAGTTGTTTCAAAAAAGCAAAGTGTTTAGAATGTGTTCATGAGCAACAGCCCCTTTCTCTCCTGTCTTACGGCCTTAATGGCTACAGTCTGGAACAGGTCTCTGAAACTAAACTGCCTTCTGCTCTTAGCCTCTCTTTCTGTAATCCAAAGACTCGTTAATGGTATCAAACAAAACATACAGTCCCAAGGCAAACAGCAGCAGGTTAAAAGGCAGAATGGGCTATCATTTTGGTGAAGACTGTTTGTTTGCTTATGATGGTGATTTTTTTTAAATTTCTTTTTTTTAATCAAATGTTATGGTTTAACAAACACATGGTTGGTTGTAGTGTTTGCCAAAACAAACAAAAAAAAAAAGTAGTGCTAAAGGTACTATTATTGAGGAAAATATTTCAGGAAATGCAAGTATTGAGGGGAGGCCTGCATACCACAGGATCTTCCCAGGTCTTTTATCGTCCCTCCTGCTGAGCCAGGAAGGTCTGGCACAGTTTTGGCCTGTGTCAGGTTCCTAAACAGTAGCTAGGCACAGTGTAAAGGCAGTTCTGCAGAGTCAGTTTGCAGAAGGCGATATTGCTCTGGAGGGTGAGAACAGACAGGATGGCTTGTGCTGGTGTGCCTCCATGCCACAGAGCAGTCCTAAGCACGTTTCAGTTACTAGCGGTGACATAGCTGAAAATTACAACAGTAACAGTAAGTTATTCTAAATACCTCATGGTTTGTTTGTGCAAAGCTCAAATACCAATAATGCACTTAAAAACCCAAAAAACCAAAAAAAACCCAAAAAAACCAAACAGAAGCATGAGTTATGTCCATCCAGAAAGTCTCATGCACGGCACCTTACGTACACTTCTCTGGTCAGCTCCTTACACACCTGGGGCTTCATGTTTGTAGGGCTGTGTCCCTACCCAATCTCCTTTTATGTGCTGAATGCAACTGGGCATTCTACGCATGATCGGTACCTTACCTGGGTTGTGGAGCAAGTGAGACACACAGGAGCTCAGCCGCAAGTAGAGGCATAAGGTGGGAGATGCTGCAACATCCCTCAGCAACACCTAATATCCACCAGAGCACAGCTGGAAAACACTGTCCCACCTACAGGCACATCTCTTGTGATCTCACATAACTTGGGCTGTGCTGGTCCCATATGAATTCAATCTGCATGCAGATTCCCTGACCATCCCTTGCAGTGCATAGTGAGTGCCCCCTTCACTTCCACAGAATTGTACGATGACTATGTGTGTTGACACTTGTGTGTTGGGATGCTGGGTGGTTGACGGGATTGCTATTAAAGACTGTGCGTGTGTTCAGACTTAAATCTGCGTCCCATGGAACAGAAACCCCATGCCCCAATGCCTTTTGCCTAATAACTGCAGCAATTGCAAACTGCTGCCTTCCCCAGGGTAGCTTTGAAGGTGCAGAGGTGCTAGTCCTGAGTGAGCACAACTACAAATATTTGGCATCCAAGTATGATTTCTTTTGTCTACTACTTTTCCTCTTTTCTCACTTTGCTGCTATTATCGATGGTAGCACAACCCTTTTGTTAATACCCAAGACTCCTTTGCCAGGTTGCTGTAATACAATGCATGAAAAGTAAGGTATTTATACCTCTCCTGCCTCAATACAGAGCATACAGCAGGAGATCCGATATGGCCTACTGCTTCATTTCATGCGGCTTGTGGCCACATGGTCTCTCTCTTATGTGTGTGTGTGTGTTTATTATTGTTGGATAATGCTAAACTCTGTAGTAATGTGGCCTGCCAAGGGGATTTTTGAAAGGCTTATTTGGTCTTCAGTCAAGGAAAAGATTTCCTATACTTTGTCTGCGTTAAAGGAATAGTTGCCTTGTCTAACTTTAGGCATCTGATGTAGGTACTGTGCATTGCCCTTCAGAGATGCCCATCTCTGCTGACTGTGGAGGGAGCTGACAGCCCTGACCGCAGGAGCTCAGATCTGCACCCACCCTAAATTCCAAAAGCGGGTGATGCAAATTCCCCCTTCCCACGGGCGCATCTTGTGGCCCTCCAAGCTCCTGCTTACGAACGACAGCCTGGCCGTACGTGCGTTAGCATTTTAACAAGACATGGAAACCTTTGAACAAATTGGCAGAAAACTTTTAGCAGGGCGAGCGCACGCGAGAGCTGCCTGCACCAAGTGACCCTCTTACCGCCAGAGAGGGAGAGACAAAGTGTGGCACAAAGAACGAGCAAATGAAAGAGCTGGCTTGCAACTCTGATCCTTATGGACTTTTCTTGAGCTCTAGCAACAAAAAGTGTAACTCTTGTGATGAATACAGTCCTACTGTTGTATTCCTACCTTCCAACAATAATTTCAATTGAACCCTACAGCATGTGGAGTCCCTTTGCTTTTTAGGTCATAAAGCAATGTGTGGAGTAGAGACTTAAAAAATGGACTTTTAAAAGACTCCAATGCCTCAATCTCTCCAAGAACTCGACTGATAAATCTCCTGTGTAAAATGATCACATTTTATAGAGAAGAATCTTTGTTAGACATTCATTAGCAATAACATGTGAGCCAATTTAGGGAATGAAACCTTTCTTCTGTATAAAACCCACTGTGGTCACTAAAACTAATGACTTTTTCGGCCTACCACCCTTTAATTCAGTAGCAAAGCACGTGAATTTCCTGTATTGCTTAGTTCTCCAACAATTTGTTTATCTTTGAAGAGCAGGTCCCTGACTGTGTGAACTCAGGCACATCCAAAAGGTTAAGTAATAATAAAAAAGTAGATCAGGGCCACAAATGTGGTATTTAAAATCGTGACAAAGTTCTGTCTGTATTGAGGAGGTCTGGAAGAAGAACAGTTAATGGGCTTACTTCTATTTCAGCTCATCTCCACATGAGAAGCAGCCGGGGCAGGAGAGAATTGAAAATACAATATGAATTTAAATGCTCTAAGGCTGATCTGAACCCATCAAAGTTGGTGCAAAAAAAATCCACTGACTTCAGTAGCCTTTGGAACAGTTGATGCATGTTCTGCTAATTACAAAAAAAAAAAAAAAGAAAGAAAATTAGTTTGTTAACTGCCACGCATTAAATGGAGATAGGAAGAAGGAACACTTCAGGTTCAGATTTTTTGTGTGTGTCTTTCTTTAGAAATGAATTTTTTTTAACAATGAGATATACAGATGGTGGAATTAACAAAGAACAGAATAGGCTGAAAAACATGGAAGTGTATTTTTTGTATTTTTAAAGCATAGCTGACAATGAAGATTTACTCTTAGGTTTAAATAAGGTAAGTTGTGAAGAGGAGAAAGATGTAATCGGCCTCATAATTGTAAAACAAATTCTGTCCTGCATTTTCCAAAGCTGTATTTATCTATTTGTATTTTATCTATATCTATATCTATATGTATTTTATCTATTTTCCAAAGTCTGTGGCTTCTGAGGGAATGTTAGCTGTAATGCACCTTGCTTGGAGGGCTGACCGGAGTGTTTTGGGGCTCCCTTTTGGCCTGAGTGCCAGGCTTTTCCTACCATTAAAAGGGAGAGAGGGAAACGGCCTGTGAGTATCTTGTCCAGATATGGAGTCAAGGCATGCACTAGTGTGCACTGGTCCAGTCTTGGAAAAAGATCCTGGGTTTTTTAGGTCAAGTCTAAAAAGACTCCTGGATTTATTTTTCCTAGAGGAATACAAAATCTGAAGCTTGTTTTTTTTTTTTTTTCATAGTCTCCATAAGAATGTAAACGTCTCTATAAGGCACAATTCCTTAGTGCCTAATTTTCTTCTATTATATTCCAGGCAAATTAAGAACAAAACCTTGGGGGAATGCATGGAAAAGTGTCAAAGTGACTGAGAGTCAATTTCCTGGGACTTTAGCTGAAATTTTAGTTCCCAAGTTGCTTTTAAAACACAAATTATGTTCCTGAGTCACCCAGGAACTAATGAAAATGTTCCTTTGAAATGTGACAAGGAGCTCAGACAGAGCAGAGTGACACACAGTCCTTGGGGCAGGATTGCCCTGAGAGAGTGATGGTAAAGCGCATTTCATGTTAGCTGTAACATTTTTAATGCAATTTACGAAAAAATAAAATTAACAACATTGTGCAAGGAAGTGATAGACCTGTCTGAATGAAGAGGTTTTAAGGGTGCTGAAGAGGGCATGCAGAGCATGTAGTGCTTGGAAATGGTGAGACCTCAGAAGTTCCAGAGTGCACTTTGGTCCCTTAGAAAGGTCTGGGCCAGCCTCTTCAAAGTGGTGGCATTTTGTGAGGAAAGCAGTGGATGTGAGCGCTGATGCTCATAGGATGCTCTCCAAGTTGTCCTGGTATGAGAAGCCTCTTTTGTTGATTTTCCCAGGCTTGGAAAGCTTGTGTTGAGTTTCATGATCCCTTGATGCCAACATATTTACCTGCGGGCTCCCAGTAAAAGTTGTCTTCTTGGCTGCATGTTCCCGTGGCCTCCCTTGTGCTGACAGGAGATGGGTGAAGGAACCAACTGGCTGCAAACTAATCCAGCAAAAGGAGGCCAGGGGTGAAGACTGATTTTCAACCAGATCCATCTCTTGATCTGGCTTACGCCACGGCTGTGTGGGGCTAATGCTGGCACGAAGGAAGGGGCCATCCTTTTCACGGGGAACCTGCACCTCTACCAGCTTAAATCTGTTGTGAAACTGCAGTGTAACTAAAACCCAGCAGATGATTTTTGGATTTTTTTTTCACTGTTACAGCAGAAAGACTTTTAATTTACCCACATATTATGACTTCATCATTAATAAGGAGGAAAGTAAGTAATGAGACAATGTGTACAAAATGAACAATTTCGTACCATAGCAAGTTGTCTGGCGAATTCTTTCATGAATGCTCTCTGTGTGATATTTCTATAGTATAATAGATTCTGGCTGTTCACTCTAATAATTCTGAGCTTCAGGGTAAGATTTTATTTCTCTTTTGAAAGTAATATAATCAGTGGTGCTAGCACAAAATTCCCTGTGTGTTTTTGTGCATCCTTAACACTTCTTGGGATGAAAGTGAAACTTACATTATTTAGAGCAGTTCAAAGAACTAAGTTCCTTCTGTAATGGTGGTTCCTGCTAGAATTCCTTATGAAAAAACATTAACCAAGCTAACGGTACTACAAAGCATAGTAGGTATTCTATGTTTGCAGAAGGAATGGGTCCAAAAACCTTTAGAAAATGTTAGTTTCTTTGCACAAAAGGCATATTTTAAAAGTCACCCGAGGACAATGTGGATATTTGTCTATCCAGGAATTTTATTTATATCTGTGAACAAAGCTCCTGCAGATGAGGGTAAAGGGGTTTTGGCAAAGCACAAGGTAGCTTAGGACAATAATGATGCAGGCACCAGCACGTGTTTTGATTGAATTTTGTCTTCACTTGTTAGTTTAGATTCACTGCTCTGTCAAGAGGATCACAGAGCTTTCCTGCCCTCCCTTCGTTTCCTCTGCTTGCTGGGGGGAGAGGACCACTCCTGCTGCATCCATTCAACTCCCCAGGCTCCCGGCCCTTTTCTTGATTTCCTGTGAAGCTCCCCATTTTTTTCACAGGGAAGTTTGTCATGTCCTCTCCTTGCAGAGCTAGAGCTGTGTCTGTGGCAAACCAGACTGTGCAGTTGGAGAACTTGTTAAGGCAGTTCTTCTTCCCAAGGCACAGGGAGGAACGAGTTTCTCATCTGCTGGCACAAGCACATAGCTACTAAGTGGTTCTCAATATTATAGGGTCTGAGTTTTCCCCTCAAATTGCACAAAGTTTCTCATGCAAGAAGAATAACTTCAAAACCAGAATGTGGTCATCTGTGCCAGAAACATGCTTCCACTGTCTTCCCACAGTTGTTTCAATCTCTCTAGTGGCAACTATCCTATTTGCTTCAAGACTGAGAAGAGCTTTCCTGCTGTCTCCTGGGCAGCAAGGACCTTTCCTTATGCTTGAAGAGGCAGATCTCCTTCCCCTCCTCTCCTCACTACTGTGCTAGGCTATTCGTGCACATGTCCCCATGGCCTTCACCGGACTTTGTTGGGGAAAACTAAGGTCAGCCTGGAATCACTGTTGTGTTTTAGCATGTGGTTGCTGTCCTGTGAACTGGATTTCTTTGTAAGAATATTCACAAACCAGAGTAACTTCTGTGCTTATTTTTTTTTGTTCTAACAAACTTTATCAAGGTCCTAAGTCATTATTAGCTTGTTTCCAGGACTCCGAGTTCATTAATATGTAGTAACTAACTCATCACCTTATGATTTTTATCCATTAATACTTGGTTTTAGCTGTTTGCAGCAATTAAATTAGACCTTGTTATGTCTGAAAAAAATTGAGCATCAAACCTTGCTGTTATGAGGACTCATTAATAAACAAAGCAATCTTTGTGATACATCATGCCAGGGGGTTTAAGGAAAAGATGATTACCTGCTTCGACAGCAATAAAACTACCAGTAAAAATTCTTCCATCACCTACACAGACACACATGATCCCCTAAAAGAAACACATGTAAGTACTTAACAGATGGACAAGTGAAGCTAAGGATGAATGTATTAGAAAAACAGAGCAACCACTGTGTTTTTCAGCAGAAATTATATTAACATCGAAGGACCAGGTTAGAAATATTTTGATTAGCTGGAAGTATAAGCACAGTTCATAGCAAAATCAATTTAAGCCTTCATCCCTGTTACACAGGTAATACCTGATTTGTGTCACCTGCTGTGAGATTTTTAGATGGCATGGATCTGTTGTTGGATGAAATTTTTGCTTTGTCTTTAACCAGTAGCAGCCTTGCTATCATTTTTTTCACCCTCTGCACTCTCTGAGGTTCCTACAGTAGTTAGAGAGCTGAGGTTGCCCTGATGCCCTTGAGGAGTACTTTTTGCTACTCAGCTGTGCAAAATGGCATGTGTTGCTTCTCATCACTGCTCTGCAGAGATGACTGCATTGCAGTGGACTCCTATCAGTTCGCTGTGAAGCCTGTTATAAGTGTCTTTTTGATGGTCTGAAAGAGTCCGTAGAACACTGTTAAAAGCTGAAGAGACCTACAATGAAACTTAAATTAATGGCCAAAACAGACCTCTAGTCTAAGCAAGTATTTCAGATGAGGGACTTTGTTTTTGGAGGCTGCCTTAGCAAATTTTGTATCGTACTCTGGGATGAATTGCATTACAGAAAAACAAGATACGAGTGACAGCCTCTCCAGTTTAGCTTGTCCTTGGATCTCTGCCTGTGAGTCCTCCTCGTGTCAAGAAATGCACTGAGATCCTCTTCATCAGTGTATTGTGCAGCAGTATAAATGATGTAAAGGAACGGCAATTGAGAGATGAAACCTTCACTGGAGGACCAAGTCGTGAGTAATGATCTTTGCATTACCAAGACTTTGTTGAACTTCCATCAGGATGAAAAGTGCTCTGCTCATCCTGCCCCCACCCTCTCAGTGGATTGGAGTAGCTTTCCAGTTTGGTGTTTTTACCGTTGCAGTCAAGGGTTAACGGCAGGCACCATGGTTTGTGAGGGGTTGCAGTGGTGGGATTTTTCCACCTCAGTGTATTTCCCCATTTTACTTCGACTAAGAAACTTCTGAAGCTGGTAACTTTTAATTTTACCCATCAAAGCAAGCAGATTCAGATTCCCAAAAGTCAGTCTGTGACAGTAAGGTTTCCTGCCTAATTTTTAAGGAACAAGATGGCCAGATAAGATTTACCCTCTCCCCTAGAGTTCAGGTTTCTCCCTTCAAATAACTAAGGCAAACAAACATTTTGAGGTTTGAAGTTTCTATGCCAAAACTACCCATAAGTTAGGCAGTTATTTGGGGTTTGTTTGGCAGTAGACTCCTCTTTAACTAACTGATAAATAACCTGAACTGAATATCAGTTACTATCTGAAAACTATTTTTATGTTTATGGGAACCTTTTCATTTTCTGTGACTTAGACTTTACTTGAGAGGTAATTTTATGATATTGAAATACAGGTTATCATTATGAGTAAACTTTAGTCTAAATTGGGATGGGTGGGGTTTGGATAAGCTCTTCCAGTTTTACATTGGTTTACAATTCTGTGACTGAAACAATAAACGTTAATAAACTTTTGTAAATTTGATTCAGAGGCCATTAAGGTCAAGGGTAAGACCACCTGTGCCAACTTCAGAGGCCTCTGGGAAGTCTCCCGTGCCTTAATTGACTGCAGCAATATCAGAGTCACAAGGTGAGGCTATGAATGGTGCTCTACAGTGCTGGGAAGCTCTTTGTTTCTTTTCCAGAAGATCAAGTTTCCTCACATTGATGCCCTGGCACGGACCTTTGGAGGTCACCTTGCTATAATATTATGATTACATTTCCAGATCATTCCCTTTCCAAAAGGCTTTTGTTCCCTGGAAGGTGCCACCTGAATAAAATAATATTAAAAGACAGGAAAAGCCACCAGCAATGAAAATGATTCTCTGCAGATTTAGTAACTGCTACAGCATCTTCTTTCCTCTCTATTCTATTTCATTGACATTGGCAATAAAAAATAATCACTTAGAGACAATGTCCTTGCAGGCTGGCAGTAAGTCTAAATGGCAACAGCTAAAAAGACCCAGAGAAGAACATTTAAGATACATCTATTATTGCTTTGGCTTTTCAAAAAATGTGAAAAAGAAAGTGTCTTTTGCTCAGCATTTGTGTTTCCTTGGTGGGGATGGGAGGAGACAGAAGATACTAGGATATTCTTTCTTCTATTTTCATTAGCTGTTAGATGGGGTGATGACTGTATGTAGAAGGTGGCAGCAGACACTGAGTTTGTGCTTAGAACAAAAGAAAGATATAAAACCAGACAAAACTTTATTTTGGCACAACCACAGCACTTTTGGTAAAGACCTTGCTGTGCCTTTCCCAAAGATAATACTCTATCTCCATCCCGAAAGCTGAAGAAGGGTACTGAGGGGTCAGGGAATCACCTCCCATCACATTTTCTCCTCTCTGTCCAAAAACTGGTTTCATATTTTTCTTTCCTTCATGTTTCCTAGCACTTTTCTTTATGAACAGAAACATTGCACAATAAATTGTCTGTTGAGACGACACATTGTGGCAGATCCCTTAGGAAAGCTGCAGCTGGGTTGACATTTTTGTCTCATCGCTGCTCTGAAGAATGGTTTTGCTTGTGGATTCTGAGAATGACTCACACATAATGACCAAATATAAGTGCATTTCATAAACATAATAGGTTAACAGTAACTGTATGGTTGGCCCATGTTCCTCTGCCTGCCCATGTTTGTGTAGACTTAATGATAGATGTTCTTCTGTATGGAGGCATAAAAAAACTCCAGCAAAATCTGGGCATTAGGATGGTTCAGCCAGTCAGACTTACCAGCTGAGTGTCTTTTTGTTTATAATGAAAATATGTACATAGCAGATTCCGATTCTGGCGTCTGTGGCATGACACTAACACCTAGCTAGAGCACATGAGGACCACAGGTTTCTAGGACAGTTGGAGCTGCTGTACAGTGGGAAGGGGGTGACCAGGTCCTCCCTGGACTCCCACTCTCGCCTGCCTGACTTTGTGGGCACAGGGGTTTCCCTGAGCAGCTCTGGCTGCAGGGCTGGAGCCGAGACAGCCGGGAGGGGAGTCAGCCAGCTGAAAGCCAGACAAGTTTCCTCCCACACACATACGTGTGAGTATTTTGTATAGTTACAACTCCGTTTTGGATTACCTGTCTGTAAATAATGAGGGACAAACTTGTCCTGTGTCCCTCCCTCCATCTACAATACTCTCTTCTTCCATCTTCTGTGTTAGAAATACAGAATAGTGAATTCAGTGTAGCGCTCCGCATATCTGACTTTCAACGCTGCTCAGAAAACCCTAAGGCCAGGACTGAAATAAGAGCTGAAATCCAAACAATGTGTGACTGAACACAAAACAAATCATGGCTTTTCAGGAATATGTTGTGACAGCTCTGCCTTCTCCCATAACTGCTAGTCGATTTTCCCCCTTACATTTAAATAACATAGTATACATATTGAACCAATAATTGGGTACAATGGAAAATGCATAGTGAAGCTAAAAAATGCTGAGATGTAAAATCTTCTAAAACCCTTCTGCAGGGGCTGGGTGATATTCTCTCTTTCTCTCTCTCCCTCCCCTCCGCCCCTTTCTTTTTCTCACTTTAAAAGCAAGGGTTGGATAGGGTTTACTTCTAAAAAGATAACAAGTGACAAAGGCCAATTCAAATCATATAAAGCCCGTCCCACACAATGAAGAATAAAAAGGAATTAGCCGTAAACTGAGGAATGCCCATCATAACTGGGCAGCGTCTGCATGTATGTGAGGTGAAAACTCTGACCTGCCATGGAGCCTTGGCAATAATGTTAAAATTCATCCCTCCTCACGTGCCAAATATGTCTAATAAAAAGGCATGGTCCTGCAACATCGTCCCCTCTCCGCCTCCGCTGCACTCCCCCAGCCCTGCTTGTGGGGACCACCCCAGGGCAGCGAAGACCAGAGTCCAGTCAGGTTGCTCACCTCTTCCTAAAGGAGATGCTCAGAGGGCTCAGCTGTGTTAGCTGCAGGTGGTGAGGTACTCGCCTGAGCCTGCCTCTCTGCTAAACCAGGGTCCTCAGGGAGCAACCGCTGGCGTTAGGAGAGTGGCTTGAGCCCTTGCTTTTGCCTGTGCTTGTGCTGCATTTCCATGACCTGTTAAGGAAGAGGGAGGCTTAACTGGAGGTGGCCCATGAGCATGTGGGTGCAGCTCGCAGCTCCTGATGAGGGCAATGCTGGTTAAGCAACTCCCATCTTCAGCTGGTTTTTGATCAAAAGGCTTCAACTATCTCACACAATGGAAGGGCAAATGAGGCCTTTCCCATTTCAAGCTTTTTTCCTTGCTCACAGTAATCTGCTGGCAGAGAACCTTCCTTCCTGGGAGTCCCTGCGGGGCTTGTTTGGGGTCAGGTGTTAGTGGTGGGCACCCTGAGCTGCCGGACATACACGGCTCCATGGGAGCACCAGTGTTATTAGATTCCTGTATAGGCAGCTAAAGAAGGGGCAGATGAGGAAAGAACACAATGAAGAGGTAGCGGGCAGCTCCAACTCGCCTTATTTTTCCCCTTTGAAAACATTCTTTCTTTTCCAATTTTGAGTGGGTTTTAGGGTACTCATTAATCTGGAAAACAAGAACAACTTCCAGACCATTAGTGCCACGGTGAATTGAAACACTAGCCAGGCTGGACTAATAGTGCCAGGGTCATACAAAATACCAGTCGGCTCAGGCTATTAAGTGCCAGGGTGATTTGAGAGAACAGCTTGTCCAAGATATGAATGCCAAAGTAATTGGAAATACCTCCTCACAAGTCGATGTATAAATCAGCAAACTGTTTTAATTTAACAAAGTACGTGTGATTATCTTTGGCCAGGCAAAGGAGAAGCGTAGGCACTGAGCAGGGAACTGCTGATAGTTTTAGTGTCTCTGAGTGCTATATTTCCTTATTCTTATGGCATTATGGGTAAAATTTCATTACAAGAGATCACAAAAGCAAGGTTGCCAATCCCTGAAAGCTGCATACTGTGCGCTCTGATATCCTTTGAAGAGCAGGGAATTCCTGCAGATTCCAGAGACCTGTCAGTATGGGAAGTGGAAACATAATTTAGCGCTTATGTCCTACAGATGATTTTGGCTTGAAGAGTATTATTCAGCACTCTCCCCTGGAGCTCTATAAAGCCCATGCTAGCTTCCCTAAGTATTTTATTGTCCAGCCACTGTTCTGGCCTGTCACCTGGCTCTGGAGTGTCACCCTGTCTGAAAAATCAATTGATGTAACTCTACATTAATGGCAGATGGGATTCAGGGTAGACTTCCAGCTCAGAAAACGTGACATCCCCCCCACCCTGCACACTCAGAAAGTTTCTACTTTGCTAAGGGAAGCTATGTTAGGCTCCATGGTTTCTGGTCCAGACACCCCAGGTGGATCAATGGTGATGAGCAGTCAGAGTATTGTGCTTGCTAGTAAAATGGTGGGAAAGGTGATTGAATATGGAGAAATAGAGTTACTGGATGGGATTGTGTTTATTAGATAACGTAAGAATGAATCTGAACCCTTCTTTGAAATGTCAATCACACATTCCTTTAGTTAGATTTGAGAATATAAGCTTAATTTTCTTAATTTTTCTAAAACTCTTGTGAGCTTTCCATGAGAGTTACAAAACTCAAAAAGGAGTTGTTGTTTTTCTATGAGGCTTGCTCAAAGAAAGCAACACAACTGCACTAAGATTTGTCCTCTTTGGATTTCAGGCTTGATTTTTGCAGGTTGAAAGAATATAGGGAAGGTTTGGCTACAAGCAATCTAAACTTCAGACACACCTGAGGTTAGGTCATCATGATCTTTGAAAAGCCTTGCAAAAGGGAGCCTGAATTCATTTCAGCGGGTCATAAGAGGTCTTAATGCTGCATGAAAGGGTCCAGAACACTTAAAATGGGAAATATGAAAGCACAGACACATCACAAATGTGATGGAAATAGGATCAGTAAGTGATGGGGATGTGACTGGGATGGATGGGTCATGAAATACACTTTCAGCAGTAGCGATGATGATAACTTCTCTCTTGTACAGCAGATTGAAATCTATTAGAAGAAGTGTTCATAACATGGTCGTGTAACTGACTCTGACACCTAACCTGTATAAATCTGTCATGGTTTAACCCCAGCCGGCAACTAAGCACCACACAGCCACTTGCTCACTCCCCCCTGGTTGGATGGGGAGAGAATTGAAAGAGTAAAAGTGAGAAAACTCATGGGTTGAGATAAAGACAGTTTAATAGGTAGAGCAAAAGCTGTGCACACAAGCAAAGCAAAATAAGGAATTAATTCACTACTTCCCATCTGTAGGCAGGTGTTCAGCCATCCCCAGGAAAGCAGGGCTCCATCATGTGCAATGGTTACTTGGGAAGACGAACATCATCAGTCTGAATGACCCCTTCTTCTTCCCCCAGCTTTATATGCTGAGCATGACATCACATGGTGTGGAATATCCCTTTGGTCGGTTGGGGTCAGCTGTCCCAGCTCTGTCCCCTCCCAGCTTCCTATGCACCCCCAGCCTGCTCGCTGCTGTGGTGGTGTGAGAAGCAGAAAAGGCCTTGACTCTGTGTAAGCACTGCTCAGCAGTAACTAAAACATCTCTGTGTCATCAACACTGTTTCCAGCACAAATCCAAAACATAGCCCCATATTAGCTACTACAAGAAAATTAACTCAATCCCAGCAAAAAACAGCACAAAATCCCATCACACAGACATCAGGCAGCTTCCTCACATTAAAGGAAGCCACACCAATCAACAGCTGAGTAACCTGTGTGTCCTATGCAACAGAAACTTAACCTCCCCTCAGTTATCATCAGCAGTACAGTGCTAGACAGAGTTGCTGGGCAGCTTTGGGTGACTATGGATTCATTTTTTGCAGAAGAGACCCCACAGTATTTCAGGGAGTATTATCAAGTGGTTTATATTGAACTACAATTATCTTACTGAAATGCCTATGCTATATTTTGCAGGACGTTATTCTTGCTAGTGTGTTGGTGCCCCAATTTGCCAAGGTCATTTATGTCTGATGGTCCTTCCATTTATTACCATGGGGCTCTCCATGCCAAAACCTTATTTCCACCACCTCAATATAATAAACAGACATTCCCCGAAATCTAAACTCTGCACTGCAAAAATAACAGTGGAGGAGAATATCTCCAGCAGTGCCTTTCAGGAAAAAGTAAGCCCAGAATCTCACATGTCTGCTCAGAAAACACAAAATGTGCACCCTAAAGAAGAATGACATCCCCACGCTAGCACAAATATCCACACATGATCACATATGTGCAAAACCAATGTCTTCTTCCTCTCAGAAATGCACTTGAGAAGTTCAGCATTTTGTGGTTCTTTCAAGATTGCAAACCTTCCTGACAGGCTGAACAAACACAGTCCATAACCCACAGAGCTGAGATCTAATTCAAGATGAGGTGGAGGTAAGTACTAAGAATACCCAAAGCCAGCAAATTATGATCAAATTAAGATCCTCTTCCAGTATCTTTTGCAGTACACAAAACAGGGGTTTTCCAAGTATCCTCTTGCATGAAGCTCAGAGAAGCCAGTACATTCCTTTCAGGATTCATGGGAATTTTCTAGGACTACAAGGTCAGTTAATAGCAGGTGATCGAAGGAAGAAGGAAGAAAGATGGAAGAAAGAAATCATTAGAAAACAAAACTGTCAGTGTTTCTGTTTTCTGTTTCATGCAGCTAATTTTCCTGAGGCTTTTTGGGTAAATGAAATTAGTTGCATTTAGCATTATTTAGGAGAAAGCAGGCAGATCTTGTGCAGGTTGAAGCTTTATAGAGGCTTACAAATGTCAACAAACCTGGATTGTATTTTTACATCTCCTGAGACATTTTTCATTCTATAGTTAGATATCTACCAATTGTTGACACAAGTGAAAACAGCACAAAGTATTCTGTACGCTGCAAAAAAAAATCAATAGACAGTATTTTAGTCTACAGTACTGAAAATAAAATATATATTTCAAGGAATAAATTCCACTCGTGTATTGAAGGGCAGAATCTGGCCCTTAGATTGAAGAGAATTTCAGACATAACTAAGACAAATCCCTGCAGCAAAGAACAGAATAGCAAGCAGGGTCTGTAGAAAAAGGGTGGAGACACTTTTCCTTACCTTTCTATGCATAGAATAGGCTTCTTACAACATCTTTGGAATTATAACTCCTATCCACAAAGGACCAACATTTCTGCAGTCCTCAACTGTGTCTTTATTCAGGACTCATTACACAACACCTACCAAAGCCTCCTGAAAGTGTAGGTTAAATCATGTCTGAAAGATTTGGCTCTCTGTAAGCGAGCTTGTCTTATTAAGAACATAATGGAGTTGGAGAGAACATTCATTTCAGAAGTGAATGTGTCTTATTGTCTGATTTATTTTTTGAGTGAGAAAAACAGATTTTGCTTTTGCAAAAATCTTTAATTTCATATGGGAAGCCACCTTTAAGACTCATCATTTGGCAACATGCTCTACCATTCCCCTGGCTCTTTTTCCACATCCATTGCTAGTGGCTTGGTGTGTTCTTTATCCCTTGGGCCAGCTCATTAGCTGGATGCATGACTGCTCACGTCTATCATCAGAGCCTGCTAACAAATCCTGTAGGACTACTCCAGGCCCAATAAGAGATATATTTGTTTTGTGGTTTGCATTTTGCAGAAAACACTATGTACAAAGCCTATAGTTGTGTTTTTTTGTTTTTTTTTTTTTTTTAAAGAAGCAGCAATTTTCATACAGTGCTAAATAAAATAAATTACAGGCCCCAAATGATCTAATAATTCCTAAGGCAGAGTTCAGATGCGGTAATTAATTATCCCAACATGGAATTCATAATGATCAACTATTAATATGTGCATGGGGGACTGGATGTCTCAGGATTTGGTAATGGGATACGGAGACTTTCACCTCTAGGTTGCTGATTTGAATCTGACCCAGATCTCTAGTGACTTCTGAAAGCTGCAAGCATGTGCTGTTTGTTCTGTAGTGTATATACAATGAAATGATCTAAACTGCTTCCTAGCAGTCCTGTGTCCATACCAGTGGTGCTGGAGTATGAATAACCTTCCCTTTGATTGCTTTAGTTGGGAGGTCAGGGGCTCCACAGGTAACAATAATACCACAGCCTGTCCTCAGGGGTGGCTTCCAGAAAATATTCCCATTGGGGCATGCCTCTGTGGGAAGCATCCCCCACGTACACTATGGAGAAAATAAAGCATGGAAGCCTGTGCCACAACTGCTCTCAGCTACATGTGCCCTTAGCTGCAGTGAGTGCTGTGGAGATCATGGCGAAGCCCCACATGCTCCCCAGCTGCAAGGGGCATCTTCCCTCCCTTCTCACATGCCTCAGATGGGAAAGAGCATCAGTCTCTGGGGCTGCCAGTCTGGGGCTCATCTCAAGTCGTAAATCCAAAGAGGAACAGAATAAGTATGTCTCCCAGAGAAAAGGAAACAGAAGGGGGGCTGAGATTTGGGTTTGTAGAGTTTGGTGGAACCACATCTCTTTGGTTCAAAACTTTACCAAAATTTGGCCAAGTCTGGTTGAATCAAATTTGTCCAGATCTGAACATTATCAGGTTTGCTCAACTCCCAGCAGCTGAAAAATCTGAAACATCGGGTAGCTGTTGTATAGCAGGCAGAGCAAATCTCCTCAGGCACAGTTAATACTAGGGCAGAACATGGGAATGTGTATGCTTGGGAAAGGGGCCAACGCTGTCAGGACAAGGTAAGGTCTCTTCCGTCTCCACCTTATTTGATTGTATGAATTATATTCTGTGGTACCTGTTTCTGTTTTGGCAAGGAAAGGAATCCTGGTAGCTGCCAAAGAATTTAATATTTTCTTCTGTTTCCTTGAATGCTTGTAAATAGGTTGAGGAACTGAGTGGCTGAAAGTAGGAACTCTGCAGAAAAACACTGCGGCAATCTGCAGAACATGTAAAAGTCTGCACCCTCCTGAAACCAACATATCAAAGAACATCTGTCTTAAAAACAAACAGTTGAAAAGTATTTAAAACAATTTAGGCAGAAAGTTTAATCTAAGTTCCATGCTTGGAAGAAACCACCTAATTTCTGAGAAATAGGAGCTCTGGGCCAGTTCAATAATGGATATTGGTCTTTTCCAGATTTTAGCAGAATTTGTAACTGCCATTAAGTCCATCTGAGCACTGTACTGAGAATTTAGCTCCTCTTTGTGAATCTTGCTGAATGTTTCTGAAACAAAAATGTACACCATCTCTTTCTGTGCAACGATTTTAGCTGTAGTTTAGCACCTTGTATGTTAGTGGGGTATTCTTTGTTAATGACATTTCCAAGTTTGATGCAAGCATTCTTAGAGAAGAAAATAAAAGTGAGTGGTAGGTGGTAGCTTATAGAAAAAAAATTACAGCAGATAGTAAAAATGGGCAAAACTACAACTATTTCCAGTTACTTCTCAAAACATTCTGGATCACAAAATCTCAATGTCAAAAACTGTGCAGAAAAAATAGCAAGTAAGTTAAAAAATGAAAATATTTTAAATTTAATTTTCCTTTAAATTGTAAATAAAATTAGCTGGGCACTAACTACTGCTAATTAGATCTTTCTGTCGCATCATGAGAGAGAAAAACCTTTTTTTGAAATCCACATGATTATTCCATTTCTACCAATAAAAATTAATATCGGGGATATATGTTGCTTTGTGCACTAATACAGGCTTCTGGATTCCTGCTGAAGGCAATTTGAATTCATCTTCCCTGTATCCAGTGCACCAATATACACGTTACTTGTCAGTTTTTAGAGTTCCTTTGCCTTTTTCCAGCTATATTTTGAGTGAATGGCAGTAAAAACTGTCCCTTGTATAGCCTTTTTCATTGCTAAGGAGCTCAGATGCAGTACACTTCCAAATGCAGCCACGTCTTTGGTGGAAGAGGACAGATTTTTAGCTCAATGTTGCACTGTCTGGTGACTGAAAATGAAGGGGAGGATATGAAAGTGGAAAAGTAGTTTTGGAAAGAATTTCAATAATCAGAATGTAATTTACTCAGTTGGAACGAGAAGTGGGGCTAATACCTTGTGGAAAAGATAATGGGATCCTTAATGGCTGCATCGTTTCGGGAGGGTCTTGTACTCAAGCAGAAACCTCTTTCTTTAGGATCTTTTAAAAAAGCAATCATGCTGATGTAGCATGTGACATATATGTCTAAGGAATCACTTGTAGGGGGGCTAGACAAGACAACGGAATAGGTCTTACCCTCTTCTAATTTCTGTGACTTGGGAATCTTGGCTTTTATTTTTCAGAAAGATCTCACCCCCCACAGTGTGGTACCTCTAGTGATTTTATATTGATCATGAAGATTTCCACTTCTGGAAGCAGTTGCTTGGCTTGGCAGGCTGCAGCAGGGATCAGACAAGACTTGGCTTACTTTTTAAGCCCTAATAAGGTCGTACGCCTACAGACAATAAGAATTGAGTTTGGTGCCACTATGTCAGAATACATCTCAAGATTTCTTGGGCTTTGCTTGGTGCTCTCACTGTCTAGTACTTTTCCCCTTTCTTTACAGAAAGCACATTACTTCCTCCACATCTTTCTCTTGTGTTGCTATAACGAATTCCTTGCTATTCCCTCAGGGGGCTGACTCACACTCTTGCATCTGAAGTGAAGTAAACTGGAATTTGTATCTTTGTGAAGGTCAGTCGCAGTGCATATGAACAGGAAAGAGGGGTCAGAATGGTAATGCAGATCAGAGATATGCCGGCAGTACAAATGCAAATGCTGACCATCAGAATATTTCAAGGCTGTCAGCATGCCACAGCATTTGGTGGGCCAGGCAGTGTGATGCTAGCTGATGCCCATTTAAAAGGTTCCAGGAGCTTGCCCGTACAGCAGAAAACTTCTCACATTTCTCAGAGAAGGAAGGAGATAGCTATTAAAAAATAATTTTAAAAATCCTTTGCTTGCCATTTCGTAGAAAATACCTTCTTACCTCTCAAGATTAACAACCCACAGGTGAAACGACTGGTGTTTACAGTGGCCCTAGAGCTGGAGAAGCGAGAGAAGAGCACAGTGTTGCAGTCACTTTTGTCTTGCGTGTGGCCAGTGCAGGACTACTTTCTGCAAATGCTTTCCCCAGTCTGGCTTGGGTGGGTTCACACACAGAAAGTTTCTGCCCCTTCCCCTTTTTCGGCTCATCAAGGGCCGAGCAATCTGGTGATCCTGGCCCTATTGTTGAGCTTCGTTCCGGATCCTGAGCAAAAGATGTGGAGAGATGAGGAGTCGGTGGCAGGTTCCAGTTTCAATAATTAATTTGTGAGCCATGGAAAATGGCTTAATGCCTAATTGAATAGTCTGGCCTTGTGTTTTGAGGAGCTGTGAAAGATCAAATCTTTAAAACAATCATCTAAGTACCATCTCTCTTTCCACTCTGCTTGAGCTCTCAGTGTCATTAAGCAAGTGGTCTTTGAAACAGGAGTTGTAGAAAACAATGTTTTTTACACTGCAAAACAATATCCTCTGTTGTGGCATTTCAGCAGCTAAAAGAAAAAATTGGAAGGAAAAAGAGAGAGTCAGATAATGATCAAAGTGAACATGTAGCAGCTTTTCAGAATTAGTTGGCCAATACAAAGTATTTGAAGCTCAAGATAAAATAGTGAAGAGAAATGAAAGGAAAACCAACAAAATGTAGCCAACAAACAAACAAACAAAAGATTAGCAGCAAGAGACAGGAGGAGAAAGAAAAAAAAAATTCCTGACCTTCACTAACTTCAGGTTGATTTTGCTTCCATTTGTTTTCCTTTGCTCCAGCGTCCCAGCTGTACCGCTGCACCTCACTAGATAATTCCTTCCCCATTGACATCAATTTTAGGTAAATTCGGGTCAATGATGTCACTTACTCTGTTTACTAATGAACACCTCCTTTATTTCTTCAATTTTTTGTAAAGAAGTGTTTTAACACAGCATATACATCAACTCGGTTATTATTCTTTAACCCTTCCTTTATCACTTACGGGTGAAGAAATGATATGCTGGCACTTACGGAGCAGTAAGGCCAGACCCTAGCCTATGCAAAGCTGTCCTGCTTTTTCTTGGCTCACTGAGCTCACTAAAGAAAACAATATCTTCAGATCTTCGTGGCAAGCAGGTATAAAGACCGATCTTGCAGCCCTAACTAGTCCCGTGAGCAGGGGCTACATACAGCGTGGGTGCCTGAGCCTCTGAGGAGCAGCGCACAGCTACTGCAGCCTCTGATTGCACCTGAAATTAGTTATTGCTGCAGGATTTAAAGTTATTCTCCACGTGCTCTCCTGCACAGGGCCAATGTGATTTGGGGCAGTGAAGCCAGGAGTGTTATCTTCTGGGTGTTTTTTTACGCTGCCCAAATAATGACTATTTGTTCAAAACACTCTTTTAACTAGAGAAAACCAAAATTTACATGGGTCCTAACGTCTTTCAGAGCATAAAAATTTGAACGTGTCCAGAGATTGCCCATCCTCTGCTGTCTTTCCTTGATGACCGTGCTTCTTCACTTGTGCAGACATTTTCTAAAACTGAAGGAGAATTATTCCACTCATGAAAAAAGCAGGAAAAGTATAAACAGACCACTACATGTTATATAAAACTATGGGAAGAAAAGAGCATCTTAGGTAAATACCAAGCTACTTATTTTATGATTTTTAAATGTCATTCTTTTGTCTAATATTGACTTTTTTATATGGAAGTTGAATTATAGATCTTACAGCACTTGGGAGCCTATGGTGTCCTTGCTTTGACACAGCTGGTCAAGTTAAGAGTTGAAGTCCCTGTAATTAGTTACGAGTTTCTCCGCACTGGGGACCCAGGCCAGGATGAGAAAACTTCGTGAGGTTACTCCTCCCTCCAGGTAAAGCCAAAGATACTGGGAGAGAGCCGGACTGTCCTCTGAAGGAGTGCACTACGGCATTCACATCTTGTTGCTGCAAATAGATATTTCTTCAGGCAGCGAATCTGTAGACAGAAATGCAATGTGCAGCCTTTTGCCGCTCTGACTTTTCTCTCCGACAACTTGTTTTGGAGCATCTGTATGCGTAATGGGAATCACAGAGTGTGGTGAGAACTGAAAGCAGAGCCTGAATCTAAACTTCAGAAATTGTTTGTTGAGGCAGAACCCCCGGGCTGATGCTGAGGAACAATGATGGGGGAAATCAGAGACAAAGAGCAGGTGACAAAGGAGAATTCACTGCAGAACTTTGGACAAAGGAAATGAAAAAAGGAAGGAAGGAAGGAAGGAAGGAAGGAAGGAAGGAAGGAAGGAAGGAAGGAAGGAAGGAAGGAAGGAAGGAAGGAAGGAAGGAAGGAAGGAAGGAAGGGAAGGAGGAAGGAAGGAAGGGAAGGAGGAAGGGAGAGAGGGACGGAGGGAAGGAGAGAGGGACAGAGGGAGGGAGAGAGGGACGGAGGGAGGGAAGGAGGAAGGAAGGGAGGAAAGAGGGAAAAAGAAGGAAGGGAGGAAAGAGGGAGGGAGGCAGGCAGGCAAGAAGACTGGCTGTTTGGGAAACCAATTTCATGCTGGACATGCGGATCCATAGCAGTGTAATGACCTGATTGCT
Source organism: Platalea leucorodia (assembly GCF_965183815.1). Taxonomy (NCBI): domain Eukaryota; kingdom Metazoa; phylum Chordata; class Aves; order Pelecaniformes; family Threskiornithidae; genus Platalea; species Platalea leucorodia. Next base: position 51,251,599 of record NC_138823.1, on the reverse strand, counting down.
CTGAGAACATGGAATTTTCCTATCCGTACCCAGGGTGGCAGTTCCTGGGACACACACATCTCTAGTCTTCTTCTTTAAATGCCTTTAATTGCAGTTTTAATATTATCCTGCACATGGAAGCAGGAAATCAACATTTCACAAGTAATTAAAACAGACAGTGTAGTCTCTCTGAACACTGGACAAAAACTCAGAAGATCCGGGATTTCAGAGCCGTCGCTGTCGTAGACAAATCCTTCTCTCTTTCTGTGTCACCAGGGGGTCATTAGGAGCTCTCACAACACAAATAAATCATGGAAAAACAATACATTATGCTACCCACGGAAGGGAAGGGTCTGAAATCCAGATCTGCTTCTTGGTCTGGTATTCTTAACTCAGGACTATGCTGGCTGTTTTATTTTAATTAACCTTTAACAATGAATGAAGGTTCATTTCTGACAGGTTCGAAGACGCACCCAGACTTTAGCTTGTTTTTCAGATATAATCTGCAATATTTATGTGTTGCAGGCACACAACACCATGCAGGAATTCTTGTGATGAATTCATTGTTTCTACTGTTTTTTAACCATCAAATAATGTTTGATTCACACTGAATTTTGGTCAGGTTTTAAAATATTTTTTTTAAAATGTGGGAAATAATTTATCCCTATTTATATTAAAAAAAAATAGAAAAAAGCAAAAAGCAAGGTAATTATTTCATAAGCTTCCCTTTTATTTTCACATGCAATTGAAATACTATCTCTCTTTCTCATAACATCCACATAAAGGATCAGAAAGCTGATCAAAAAGGCTGGTGATATTTCTAAAATGTTGTTAATATTAACGATATTTTCCTTAAAAATGTCAAAAATGAAATTATTGACATCTTTTGAGAAGATTTGGGTAATTGTTTATATGAATTTCTTTTTATGAGTTTGTTTTCAAAATGAAAACATTTTCTCATTTGACTTTTTTTCAGTTCTTGTTTTTTTCTTTTTCAATTTTCAGTTTTCTATTCTTTCCATTTGCCCTCTTTTTTGTTTTCTGTCTTCCTATGGAGGAGAAAGGGATAGAGCAAAACAAAAAAAAAACCCATAAAAAACTGTTAGTTGTTAATTTTCTTATTTCTGAAAAGAACAAAGATACGTATCATGGAAAATTTCAGCAAACTAATAAACCATTTCAAGAAAACTGACAATTTTGTGACTGGTCACTTTTCAGAATGACTATTACTCTGTTTTATGAGATTCAAAGATGTATCATGATGAATGGAAAATATTTTAAGCATGATTTTTCACTAGACTGTCCTTTTAATTAACTAGAGCTAGCAGTTTAATTGGAAGTTAAATATTCTTTGCAGATTTAAGATTTCCAAAGGCACTGACCTAATAATTCCAACTGGTGTCAATGGAAGAAGTGAATGTTCTGCAAATCTGTGCTGTATGGTTTTCATAAAAAAGGAATTAGCCATACACTGCTTATGAATTTTGAGTGTATTTTATTTTCATCTCCAAACTTCAATATGCTTTTCTTTGGTAATAAATGAATACTTTAGAAGCAATATTTATTATTATTATTATTATTTGAGATTCTTACTTAGCCATGCGTGTACAGAGTAAGTTCTTGTGCAGACCTTCCTGTACCTAGAGTAAGACAGCTATGGCATGTAAAATGTTACCCTTGAAAACTGCAACTTCTCATTATGACAGAGGCCCAGCAGGTGACAGAAGGAAAAGCCACTGGCCCATGAACTAGGAGCCCAGAGCATCATCAAGCTTCGCTGCTACCCCCAAGGAAATAAAAAAAAAAGGGTGAAGAGTGAACCTACAGGACCCAGAATGCCACTTTGCTGGACGACAGATGTATTTTGTCCCTTCTCTTTGCTGCTTTGCCAGTCGCCTGTCGAAGGGCAACTGTCAGAGGCTGGAAATGAATGCTTCTTAAGAGCGCAGGAAGGGACACTATTTATTTCTCCGCTATTTATTTCTATGAGGGACTGTTCTGTTGTGGGGTTTTAGTTTTGTTTTGCTTTGGGAGAAAAATGGAACAATAAAAAGAGCAAAGCCTGCAGCCACTCTGATGTGTGTTTTCACACGTAAACCAGACCACCGAGGTGAGGAGCACGCTTCAGTTGCTGTGTCAGCATGAGGACTGGCTCCTTTCAAATAACAAAATCAGAGAAGAGACATTAAATGTTTTTTTGCTTGTACAGAACAGATACTGCGTGAGGTGTATACAGGTCTAGGTTACCTGCTCAGATGACATACTCTATTCAAATAAAGCATGCTTTTTGGAAAACTAGTAGGATTCCATGGCTTCATGGTGTATTTGAGACTGGAGATACCTTGTGCTTTAGATTAGTTTGAAAGGACTTAATTGCTTTTTATGTGCTTATCCTCTTAACTGGATGACACACAGAGGCATCAGCCACATTCACTGAGGCATTTCAACATCCTGCAGCACCCTTAAGATTTTATCAAAACCATGTCGTACCTTCCAGAAAGCTTCCTGAACAGCATGTCATTCCCACCTTGTCACTGTCTGGAGCATCGTGGATTTTCTTTTTTGTATGGCTCTACAACTCATTGGTCTTGTGGCAATGTACATTGCAATGTCTAAGTAGATCTGACAACACTGAAAGGAACAAAAGTAGCTGATCCAATGTAACATCTGCCTGCCATATTACACTCGTGCTCCACAGTGGATCTGCGTATGTACTGCATGGTTGATGTGTCCCACGTGCAACAGATTTATTCTCTTTAATAAGGTCAGCTCCCAGCATACACCGTTATGTGTCATGGCCAATTGTCCAGGGAGTGATGAAGTCCAGCTGAAGTCTCACCATGGCTCTTGCCAAGCACTATTTGGGTGATTTCACTGCAGTGATGTGTGCCACTGGTGTCAGTGTAAACCCATCAAGGAAGCTACACTAGAAACAGGAACCATGAAGACAGAGCTTCTGCTCTGTATTTGCCATGGGAGTGTGAATATAAATAATATTGCTGTTCTCGTTCCTTGCTGCCAGTGTCCACATTGTTCTCCTGCATTTGGCATTGCATTTTGTATTTTGTTATGTTACAGGCCTCATGTCCCACCTATTATACTTTTGTTATAACTCTGGCTCAGGAGTATAATAAAGGCCAACCTCTGCCGCGTTTTTTTACTGAATGCAAAACTTTGCTACAAGCTAAAAATTTTCACTCATTCATTAATGGATTTATTCCCAGAAACTGAGGGTGTGGTGCTGCTCTGAGTTGGAAACAAGTGTTAAATGAGCTAGGAAAGGTTTCTAATCATATCCCTGTTATTTCTTCATTTGTGGAGTCAACACAGGACATGAGATTCTTTTTCCTTTCTATTATTAGACACATTTATCAAAGCTGCCAGTGTAAGACCTATTCTACTGCATAAATCCACAAGTACCTTTATCATTTCAATTTTTTACTATTTACAAAGTAAGTACCAAATGTTCCGGGAAATCCCCTTTGCTGACAATCACAATCATTGTCTTAATTGAATGGAATGCAGAACACATCCCAGATTTAGTGTAGGGTTATTTTTGATCAAACCTTCATCCAGAAAGGAGCTTGTCTATGCAACAGTCTATGCAGGGCACCTTGAAACTCAGCAGACTCTTGTGCTGATAAAATGAGCAAGTTCAGTCGTTATAATACCTTTTCATCAGAGTTTCAGCTTGCCTATTCTTGATCTCAACTTTTGAGATAGCATCTTAAGGATAGGCACTGTATGCAGTTGTCAAGAACATGGAGACAGTGGTTTTCAGCCCATCATCCAAAGACCCTCAGGGGCTACATCAAATGGGTTCTTCAAATAGAAGCGAGGAAAGCAACCTGTTATCAGGAGTCCACACCTCTACCAGAACATTTTTAGGAATACTGCAGTCAAATGAGATCAGGCATCAGTAGATAAAAATAAACTACTTGAAATGAACTTAAAAACATGTAGAATGCCAGTGCAACAGAGAAAAGATGTACATTTGACATGGCTACCTTCGGTAAAAGAAAAAAAGGCCATTTTCTGCATTAGCTAAAGTCTCTGGGAAGCTTCCAAGCACAGTGCATCAATGAGATAGATACTCAAAACTGAAGAGACTTAAACATTTATCTCAAGAGCCAGTAGTGACACAGTTATCTCTTGACAGATTTGTGCGGGGTACATGGCCTTGTTCTTGAAAATCTGTATGTTGCTATTTGGTGCAAGAGTTATTTGTGTGGCTAGGTGTGGCATACCTCCAGAACCACTCAGATGCGTAAGGATTTATTTTCATTTGTGAGGATTACTAAGTGACAGTCTGTACCATATTTGTCCAGGCTGGCCTGATAATATCTCCATAAGTCATTAAGTCTGGATGATAAACCTTGTTTGTTGAAACAAAATAATGACACAAGCTGCAGTATTTTAAAAGTACAGCTCACTTTTGGCTCATGCAGAATTGGCTGCCCAATGATGGGTAAGTTACCATGGCTTATCTAGCTACCCCACATCAGCTGTGCTCTGCCAATTGTCTATGTTAGCTACCTGCTGAAATGAAATGCTTTAGGAATAATATTGAAAATGTGAAGAGGTCTCAGAAAAAAATCTTTGGGAATGATGAAAAACACGGAATACACTGTTTATAGTGAAAAACTAAAGATGCTCAAACCTTTTGGTTTATCAAAGAAGAGAGGACGCAGAAAGTTTTTCACAGGCTACTAATACTTTCTTAAGGAACAGAAACACAATAGTAGATGGCTCCGCAGTCTGGCAGACAAAGAAATAACAAGAATGTAAGTCTAGAAAATAGACAAAATCAAGTTGGAAATAAGGTCAACATTTTAAACTGCAACAATAATTGGTCATTAAAAGAGTTTACTGTTATTTCAGTGGAATTTCCATTGCTAGATGTTTTCAAATCTAGACTGAATTTAAAAAAACAATCTAATTCAAATCAGGAGCATCTGTTGATCTTAAAGTAGAAAGTAATACCTGTGAGTCTTTTGGCCAAAGTAATGGAGAATGTCAGGTGATCAAAGTGGTCTTTTTCCAGCCTTAAAATGTGTATGTCTAGCACAATACAGAAAATGTTCCCATTAAGAGAAGAAACTTAAAACGAAACCCTTCAAACTCTAACACTGTTTGAAAAGTGAATTTGCACCCTGTTTCTGAATATTTGGGTCAGCATTTGCTTCTGAAGACAGAAGTGGCAATCCCATCCAGCCTCCTTTTTTCTGTTAGTGGCTCTATTTTTACCAGGTTTAGTAAAGTTTTTCTGCTCTTGTTATGCCTCTGTCTAGTGGACTGAAAATTTACTATCAATGAGCTCTGTGTTCTTCCATGAAATAAAAATAGTGTTTGATCAAGTTACCTCTTAAGCTTCTCTTTGATAAACTAAGTCACTGAAGCCTCCTAGGTCTTCTGACTTGGAGGCATATGGGGGGTGAGGGGGGGAAAACCAGAGGGGGGGTGAATTTTCTTAAGTAATGTAAGCCTAAAGCCTGTTTTCTTAGGAGTGTTTTATGAAATGGATTTAATTGATGTTACTAATAATTAGAACTGGCCAAAAATGTTCTAATCAATTTTTATCTGTGCTTCAGAACATATTTCGATTGTTTCATCTAGCTGCTTCCTTTCGCTCTTTGGTAATAGTCAAGGAACAATGACTTCCAACAAATGTCTGGGTTTTCATGTATGAATGCAAGTCTCTTCTTTGCCCTACTCTTTCAATAGCGGGATCTTTTCGCCTCTGCATTTAGATGTGCAAAGAAGATGCTCTGCGTGCAGTAAAAGCAGAACAATCAAAATCCACCCAGAGAAATCCCAAAGCAGTGATTTGGAAGGGAAAGGGAGAGCTCCTTTTCAGATGGTCCAGCCCCACCCCCTTGTCATCAGGATTAAGACAGTAAGGGTGCGGGTTGCATATTTGCAAGTGAATCAGCTACTTTCCGAAAGACAGTTATTTTTCAGTAAGAGAAATAGAATATTGTTCTTAACTTACTATTTAAGGAAAAAGCATGTTTCGAGGAGGTGTCTTTCTGAGAAGCAACTAAATGGAATTTTTTTCATGTATTGAAATATCACAGTCTTTGTTTTGGCTTGAGTTACAAGGATTGTGCTTTAATTGTTTATCAATATGTATGAAGTGCAGAGAAGTCATGAAATTAAAGGAAAAATAATAATTCCCCACTGTCTTTATAGCCTCCCCCTTTCCACACATAGCTCCCCTAGCATATATGAGTCTAAATGGACAAGTGGTTTTGGGTGCACCCATTTTACTCTTCACATCTTCAGAAGATGAGGGTTCAGTGTGATAAAAAAACCCAAGTCCCTGAAAGATTTTTAAAGGTGGATGAATGTGCAGTAAGATATCGCAAATCACAGTCCTCCTGTGTAGGTATCTTCTGATACGTGTAATAGCCTCTTTTCCCAATGACTCTTCTTCCCCTAGGTGTAAAATCATACTTTACAGCACTTAAGTATTATGTATCTATCTTCATTTAAAAAAAAAAAAAAAAAAAATTATCTGACAAAATTTGAAAATCTGAAAGTAGTTGCTTCCGTATTTCTCTGCAAAATTTCCTGGACGGAAACAAGTGCCTAAGGGTTATTCAGTGAATTTGTAGTATCTAGGACTCATCAGACCTACTGCGTATGTGTTGTACAACTGATCAGTGCTTACACAGCAAGTTCAATGAGTTACTAGATCTACTGGGCTCATGCACCGTGGTGCAGGGGTGCAGCACCGCAGGCTGTGGTATCCCACGTCTGTGGTATCTGGTGTGCAAGCTGTACAGAGCCAGTCTGTGCACACACACTGGCTGTCTGTGCATGATCTCTGCAAGTCCAGCAGTCCACGTAGAGCTCCAGTAACCTGAAACACTGTCTGCCTCAAAACAAAACAAGAAAAAAAAAAGAAAAAAAAAAATAAACACTACTCTTGTACAAATATAAAAACTTCTTCCCTAAGAGATCCTGCCCAGATGACCAGAGAGTGCAGCAGGGCAGTAGGTGGTGGATAAACGTGGTGGAAGTGGCAGGTATCTTTGAAGGATTTATTGAGTTTAACGTGTCATTTTTCCCCATCACCGTGGCAATTTTTGGTGGCAGTAACAATACCAGCGCTGATGTATGGACCAGCAGATGTCAGTGTAGTTCTGTTCATTCATCTTCCCTTTTGATGGAATTCCAGTTATTTTCCTTGGTCCCTGCCGTTCAGCTTTCTTATTTAACCATTGTCTTTTCACAGCTTAATGCATCATAATATTTGTAATCCATGTCTTCTGTCACTGTGTTTGGAAATGGACATACATCTTAACAATGTCCAACCTGAGGACTAACACTGAAATACCGGCACTGCCAGGTGGACTACAAGGCAGCAGGAGAGAGGGCAGGGAGACAAAGCTCTGGGGTGCTGAGTGGGGTATTGCTGCCAGGGACACCAGAGTCCTCCTCGAGACCCAGCCTTCCCCAGAGATCAGGTGTGTTGCAATGCAGAACCACCGCCAGTTCTTCTGATCCCTTTTCCTGTGTTTTTAAGGAGAAGAAAATACGACATGGACAAGAGAAGAATGTGCTCCCATGCCCCACTCTCTGAAATTGTTTCTTCCTCTCTTAATAGTGTCATCCAGGGTGCTCTTTCCAGCCTGGCTGAATTTCCAGTGAAAGCTCATTGAGTTACAGAGTGGTAACAGAGCTACATGGTTTCTAAACCAGGTAATAACCTTTGAGTCCTGAGCAGAAGAAGGGAGTATTGGTTTAACTACCTGGTTCCAAGACTTTCTGCAGGAGCTGAAGGCATGAGATAAAGTGAAGAAATTCCTGAAAAGTTAGAATAGCTTTCAGTTGTAGTCATAAGGGTGAAGGGAAAAAACTATGTTGTAATGCCAAAGATGATAACCACAAAAAAAAGAGCTATATTTTCATGTGTGGTGATATTATATTTTTTGGATGCTCTAACATCTTGACTACACGAGAATTCTGTCCTCCTTCGTCTTGGACTGACAGCTCTTGGATGCAAAAGCAGCTGCTCTGTCAGTAAAGCTAAACAAGATTCATTGGCAGAATGAGCAGTGAGTGGTGTTTGTTGTAGTGGGATAGCCTATTCAAGCCTCCCACCCCGAGCAGTCCAGACCCTGAGCTTAAAACCTTCTCTCATCCTTTAAAGGACTATAACCAGTAGTGTGCAAACATGCAGAACTTGCATTATAGCTCACTTTTGACAGACCTGTGGGTGGGAGCATCAGTCAGACTCACCACAAGGGCTGGGGTTGCTTTCGCACCACCGGCCACTGAAGGCAAAGACCCAACCCAAGAGAGCACCGCACATTCCTTACCTGCAGCGAACGGATGACAGGTCAGTGCTAGCAGCTTCACACTGCCGAGCTCCTGGAAACAAAGACAGGGCCCCATTTCGACAAGTTTTGGATCTGGATGGATATGATCCCAAAATAGATAGGCTTCTGATCCAGGATTTTGGCACAGCCTGTTACAGAGTAATTGGCTTTGCAAAGAGTTGTACTGGGAGCCAAATCTCAGAGGTTGAGATTGTTTTGGGGTTTGTTTCAGGTCCATTTTTAGTGTAAGAGAAACTACATGATATGCTATGCTAAACTTGTGACATGGCATCATTATCAAGTTATAACATGATGCTATTAATTCATCACACTCTGCAAGTTGCTGTGACCACAACCCTAATTGTTTCTTGAAGCTCACAGTAATGTGGCCTCTGGCTCATAATAAAATTACATGCAGAATCTCATGAGATGCAAAAGGAAAAGAAAAAGGAATGAAAATCTCTCTGGGGACCTTTCTGAGTTGTGCAAGTCATGGCTTTTAACAGGGAGAAATATTCCAATAACAGAGATTGGCAAATATTAGATAGTTTGGCTATAGATACTTGGAAGTTTCTCAGAAGCTTTTCCAAACCTCATCTTAAGATTATCCAAGACACTATGCAGATCTGTTGGGTTACAATTTCTGGTCTTTGCTGACTCCAACAAGCACAGACTTATGTGAAAATTGAAATATAAAATAAACAACTACCTACCCCAGGAAAGCAAATCTCTCCCCTTTCTTAAAGCTTGAATGACTAAATCTTTTGAGCTTCAGAAAAGTGTATGCATATGTTCACTTGGATAGAAGATTTGGGTCATATCCTAATATTTAGCTGAACCAATTTGAACAGCCATTCTGATCCAATAATTTGCTTTTAATGAATACGACGTGAAGAGCCAGACTCTTTATTGCATTTAGCCTTCCCTGAGTAACCTAATCCTTCTTTCTCCTCCTGTATATCCCTCCAGCTGATCCCACAACACAAACGTACCACTCTGATCTATGCCAGGTGACAACCGCTCTTAGGCCGGCAGTGCAGGGCTATGTTGTGCCCTGGCTTCATATGTTTCCACATCACTGCCCTGGTAGCAGATGACCCGTGTGGTGCCTATCAGTAGATCTGCCCACCGGGGGAACCTGCCAGAGTGGGTCTCCATGCAGTCACCTCTCCCTTCCCATGTCTGTCCTGGTGTTCCCCCCCTGATGTTATCCAGTAAGAAAATAAGCCATCAGGGTACCTTCAGGATTGCAGCCTCCCCTTGAGCACGTTTCCCACGGCCGGAGCAGAAGTGTCCCCATGCCCGGTGCTAAACCCCTTGCACGAAATGGTGGTCACTTCTTGGGAAGAGAGCGGCAGGAAATGGATTCAGTGTATGGATCAGAGGCACTAAAAACTGGTTTGGATAGCCTCATAAGCATCTCCAGGTGTTCAATACATTAAAATAGCTGTAAAATAAAATGGAGGGAGAGGCTGTCAGTCATCTTAAACAACATTGTGGGCACTTCTGACAGTCAATGCTATCTCATACAGAGAGAGCTCCTTTTACTTTGTGCTCCCAAGAAAGGTTTTGTTGGGTCTATTAGTCTTTGGGTAACTCAGAGAAGGGATGTGACAGGAATTTAATATGCCCCTTCTTAAATCCTCACAGTTCTGATAATCACAAAGAGTTAAAGTAACACAGCAGAAGGTTTCTCTGGGCCTCTAGGAGGTTCAGCAGATTACTAATACACTACAGGCAGTTTTAATGACAGAGCTTCCAGCTCAAATCTGGCCTTTTTATTATGATGAAGGGCCTGGCCCCAAGTGGTACAGAACACCTGCAGCTCTCATTGAATACAATGGGATCTGATGCTGATGAAAGGGACCCTTTTCAAACTTTCTTAGAAGTAGGCGCTCCCCAGATGTTATGCAAAAAGCCCTGCTGAACAGGCATCAAGTGCTGTGATACTAGGCAGGCTCAGCCACTATTCTCCTCAGCAGGATAAACCCAGGAGTTTCTGAGAGTGGTTTATGTGATCGGATCTCCTGCCCAAGAGCAGGCAAATTAAGGTCAGTGCTGACTGAATTAATGGAAGTATTAGCCATTCCTTGAGAAGAACTGGACATTCAAACAAAGAGGGTTTTCTTTCACTGGGAAGGTGCCTGATGACATCTGAGTTTTGTCACTGACAATAGTCATAGCAGGACTTTGAATATAATCCAGAAGAAAACTTGTGAGAAACTGGTAAGCGTGTGTATAAGGAAAGACAAAGGGATGCACACAACTTCTTATGTGTAATTTCAAGTTGTGTGTCAGAGCTTCAAGAGACACTTATTTTATCTGAACTAGTTCATGTCGCTACGTTTCACTGTTTACCCAGTCAAGAGAAAACAATGCTTTCCACTCTATGCTATCACGCTTTTGCAATTCCCCTTCTTTGCAATTCCCCATTAACCCCTTGGTTAAATCAGATGAGGATCTTCAGCCCTGACTGGTACTGATGCCTCTGGGACAGATCATTGCTGTAGGCATGGGTGGGATTGGTGCTGGCAATTATGGGTGAAGTACTGTAAAATTGTTGGTGAAGTGCAAGGCTACACCATCCTGTTGGGTTCTTTATTGGATTTTATTTTGTCTCATTCTCTATGCCTTTTAGCCATTGCTCCCTCCTTTCCACATTTTATATATCTACTTATTATATAGAGAGCTGGTTCTAATTAAAGTCAATCAAAAATAAAACAATACACAAAAATCAGAATATATTGTGTACTTGATTAGCCATGGCTGGGCAATAATATACAAGGAAAAATCTACATTCCTACTCCTCTCAGCTGGGGATAAGATCCAGAATCATATTACCAATATAAACAGCATAAAGCAGTCTGCTTTATTAATACCTAATATATCAGGTATCACACATTCATTGCAAAAGGCAAAAGAATAAAAGCATGCCTGCATTCTGACATTGGCACAGATATTAAATAACACATGTCCTGTTCTGGATTTTCCTTTGTTACAGGGTGGCAGGGGAAGAAAGGAATAAATACAATAATAGTAAAAAAAAAGTTCTGTGACAGTTATGTGGTGATGGCAACATTGGCCCATTGTATGCAGTGAGTCAACATAAAAATGCAACAAACCCCCCAAATAATACCCACGTATCGGGCCAAATCCCAGCCATCACCAGCTGTCCAAGCGCTGTGGATTTGCTGCGGCGGTGCTGCATAGCTGGGAGGAGGGAGGCAATGTGTGAGGACTTGGGCAAGTGATTTGTACAGCTCAGGAATGTCACAGAAGTGCTGGGTGTTGTCAGTTTATTTTTCTGCTCTTGGGTCCTCGTAGGGGCCGGTTTATCCTTTTCACAGGGCTGTTGTAGTTTGCATCCCCAGTGCTGAGGGACTACTGTCAGGCAGAGAAAAGCTGAAGACTTAGTATTCCCCGGTGATGTTTCCTTTCTGGTCTTCTCCCTCTATTCCCTAATCCCTTCCTCCACCACCATCCTGGGGGTGGAGGAGGAGGGGAGGTCCTGAAAAGGGAATGCAGAGGCAGTGCTAGATAAATGCTGCCAGATAAACCCCTCTCTGTCAAAGTTATTTCCCTGGACAGTTTCTTTGTGTCTGTGTAGCTGGCATAAAGTGGCCAAAGCATACGACTGCCTCTCATCACAGTGATTGTGTGTACAGCGCGTGTATGTGAGTACAGAAATGAATAAGATTGGACTCCGTATCTCTTACTGGGATTTAGGTTTTCTCCAAATATGAAACCCAGTAGCTATCTTCCACTGGATGGAAATAAAACCATGAACTTTAAAAAGCAGTGAAGTAAAACTTCCACAGTGGCTTTGATATGGCTGGTTCTTTTTTAAGCCTCTTGGACTTGGCATTGTTTCCTGACAGCCTGCCAGCCTGGGATGCTGTTGTTTTTATCCATGCTGGAGAATCAGACAGCTTGCTGATGGCTTGCAGTGTATGATGGTGCTTGTATGGGTTACCCGGCATCATCCTGAACTCAAGGAAATTGCAGTTCTTATCCTTTCACATGTGCGTGGGTTGCAGCAGACAAGGCTGAGCCATGCACAGGCATGTGAAAGCCTCTGTTCCCCTTCTACTGAACATAATAGTCCCTCAGACTGGGGCTACGGTATTACCTCCTTCATCCTCTTCCCACCACTGCTCTCCAAAGCCAATGACCTAGGGCCATACTGCGCCTATTCGTCTCGCCCCACAGCTGATTCAACCTTATGCCTTAGCCATCTACCTCTGCCCCTCATGCACCTGCCTTCACGCTTTAGCCATTCGCCCCCGACATACAGCAAGACTCTGGGAACTGACGAAGTTACTACCAGTCAACTGATTACCTGCTAATCTGCTGCTTGGCAGCAGCTGGTTGTGTGAAAGCTCTTATCCTGCAGCTCAACTTTTTCACAGAGGGAGGTACGGCTGAACACGAACTCCTGTACAGAGGCAATTACACAAGCTACAGGGTTACTGCCTTGACATAGGCAGCTGAAGCCTGCCGCCTCCAAGTATCATTTGAAGTATTTCACACACCAGCGGTGGTGCACGTATCTCAGCCTGGTTTAGTGGACTGGGCATTCGTGAGCCTGTCAGGTTGGTTGAGGTCTGTTCTGCGCTGATGTGTATGTGTGTGTGTGTGTGCACGGTCAAATTGTTTTCCTTCCTGTTTGCAAGCTTGCTGAAGGAGAAATTGCCTCCTGCAGCATTTACAGGGGTCTTGCACAATGGGAAGCTTGTCTTGGTGGAGCTTTGAGGTGCTACCAATACTGGCAGTCCATTGCGTGCATTCAAAGAAAATCAAGACATTTCCTTGATTGCATTTGCTTGACTGATGCTTTGGAGCATCAGTCCAATGATGATGGCATTGGATTTGTTGATTAAGTATTATGGTGGGCCAGAAAGTGATTCGCTGTGACATAATAAGATGTGACTGATGTGTCCTGATGTGATACAAACTGAAGTGTTGCAGAAAGATGCACAGTCAGACCCACATGGGGGTAAAACCTAAAGCACTTTTGCTAACACCCAGTTGTCAGATATTTGACTTGGACAATTACAGATTTGCCACCAACGTTCTGCTGTCCTCAGTCACCACACTAAATCTTCCTAATTGGCAAACACATTAGTGAGAACTGACATCACCATGTTAGTCACTGTGCAAACATGGAGGTTGGCGGAGAGGCACAATCTCTCAACAGAGATTGTCCATAATTAATCACAGACAGGTAGTTCAGAAAGGCTATGGGAACAGTCTCCACATTCACTTACTAACACTTTATGATCCAAAACAGAATCCAGAAGTTATTCCAAGACAGGAGGTCATAAAATCTTGAAAACTGGTACTGAGAGTTGCTTTTGTTGTGCCCTACATAAATCTGTCTGATTTTGGCTAAATTATATACTGTTTAAAGTCAGCACTTAAAGTAAAAACAACCTGTGTTGTGTTTAGAAGAACCTTCGCTGCTGAAACCTCCAAGTATTTGCAGTATGCTGTGTGCTGCAGAAGCTTAAGCCTTGGAGGAGCTGAGCTTCCTCTATGAGGAAGTCCAGATGGGGCATTGCAGAAGGCTTTATGGCTATATGCAGCCATCTGGGGTGAAAAAACAACCACCACAAGAGCCTTATCAGAAAGGACATGTCCACCCTGTACCTGAGCTAAACGGAAATCATGGAAACGGCTCTGCTCTGTGTAATCTACCCTGTGTCTCATGAAGTGCCTCTTTCACAGCCATGGACTGGGTGATATGGGCAGACCCAGAGTGGCCACTCAATGCCATACGGCACCAGGAGTCAAAAGCAACAAGGAAAGTAACCTCTGTGCAAAAAAAAAAGAGCAGTGGCAAGTCCTGTAAGAGTTAAAATGTTTTGGGAATATGGAGTACAATTGGAGAAGGTTTGAAGAGTGCTTCTTTTTGTGTCTGCACATGGTGGGGGCAATCGCAAGGCAGCCTTATATTTAGCAGTAACTGGTGTGTCTGTCAGACTGCTGTTAAGTTAGAGAGCAAAGGCTGATTGTGAAGCTGTATTTTAGAAATTTGAGGAGTTTCTGTACTTCATGTAAGAATGAAACACAGGAGAGGAATGTTATTAAACAAAATGAAAAGGAAGGAAAAAATCACAGGGGTGTTTGTGGCTGGGCTCAGGCTGAAGACTAGGTCTTACAGTTCTGGAGGCTACCTGAGACCTGATAAGACTGTGACTGTGATCAAAACAACCTGGAGGTGATTACTGGCAGATTTCAAGTTAATCCTTTAAGAAAACATTAGAATTCATCACAGCACAGCTTATAGAAGATGGACTCTCCTATGGCAAACTAGACAGGATACAAAGAAACTCAAAATTACTATAAAACTGAAACTGGAGGTCAGAAAAGTCCAGCAAAGCAGCACAGGATGTTGCCCATGCTGGGCTAACAGCACATGCCCAACTAAGGGCCTGCAGGTGGGAGAAGGTGCAAGAAATCCCTTGCAATTATGTCAGTTTGCCAGCTTTGCAGGCAGCAGGACAATATTTGCGGTACAGAGGAGGAAGCAGATAGTGACTTAATCAAATGAACACTTCCTAGGAGAAGGAGATAGTGTTGCATTAGACCATTGGACTATCAGTTGGAAAGCAAGTGTGTCCTTAACTTTACATGAGCTGAAGAACATTAAGTCCACGTTACCACAAAGAGGTTTCTTCACACTGCAGGAAAAGCTAAGGCACTGAAGGAAAGACAGCTAAGACCCCAAAATCTTCATGGTGAACTTACCCTGGGTGTTTGTGGAAAAGATCCCACTCTTGTTGCTACCAGAGAAAAGGCACTACTGAGAGGTTGGTCTCTTGAAAGAACCTCTCCTTGGTTGAGAGAAACCTGCCCTGCCTCGACTCCCGAGCTCCCTTGGCATGACCTTGTGTACCTGTCCCACATTTTGGGTGCATTTTGTTTCTACACTTTCCCAGAGTCTTTACTGCTCAGAGATATTTCTTTAAGTCCATTAGATGGATGTATTTCTCTCAATAATCTCTTCCTTAGTATCACTTTTTTAATTAGCATTAAAAGTGTCCATTTGGGGCAGAGATTGTAAGTGCCTGTTTCCTTTTCTCCTTCTTCTTCTCCCATGTCATGTCATTTTTTCCAGTGTTTCAATTGTTGTCTTCCATACCATCCCTCTTCTCAATGTTTTTCCACAGTAGGGCAGTAAGGCTGTGTTACATCCCCAGTCTCACATTTACACCCCACAGCCATCTTTGTGTACAGCTCCAGTTCTGGCTCTGCTCATCTGCTCTCCTGTGGTTTCTTTGCATGGAAATTCAAGCCTCCCAGTGTCTTGATTCCCACTGCAGAGCATCGTAGCTGTTTCTCATTGCTACTTTGTGTTCCTCGCTCTCCCCACCTTGCAGCGGGATTTACTTGACCAAACACTGCAGCGGGTCTCCAGAAGTACCTCCCAGGCAATAACAGCCATGGATCCTGTGCTTACACACTTCCACTTCTAGTTAAGTATTTACAGAGGAAAGAAACTAATGAAGAAGTGGTTTCTGAAGGAAGGCAGGGAAAGGGAGGAAACATGAACCGCTGGAGAAAGAGCAAATGCTTTTTACGGGCATTGTGGGTAACAAGAACCACATGTGGATGGAACTGGATGGAAGGAATCTAAGTTGGTGCATTTTCCCAGTTTTAAAGGAGAAACCAATGCCTGGCTACTTGGAGGTGGGAGGCAACAGATATGGCAGAATTGTCTTGTGGCCGTCACTGTGTCTGGGGGCAGAAACAGCAAGACTACAGCATTCTTGGAACTGTTAAAAAGGGTCAAATCTGAAATAAGAGAGCTTCCTTTTTCTGTCCCCTCAAATTCCCTGTTTTACTTCACAGTGCAAATTCTCACGAGCACTGGATGAAGACAAACTTAATTCTTTCATTTCCTGACTCTTCAGTGCTTGCTTTGCAACCTTAATGTTCTTTTAATGGATGTTTTTGGATGTGGTATAATTATATATAACATAAGCTACATTTAGATGCTGATCAGTGGCATTTATCATACCCCTTCACTCTTTCATCCACACATTGTCCACTAATCCATATCACCCTGGGCCACACGTAACAGCTTCAAAACAACTCTTCTAAAAGATCAAGGCAAAATGCCTACGTCTTGTTCTTTCTGCACATGTGTTTGTATGTATAAAATGCAGTAGCAACTGCCTGTGAGAACAAAGGGAGTAAGACACCAAGTGGGGGGCGGGGGAAGAGTTCCCAAAAGTCAGGACATGGTATTTCCTCCACTGTTATATAATATTTATATTACAGCAGTGCCAAGAGGCTCCAGTCAAGATCAGAGCTATCTGATTATATGAACTTCACAAAAACATACCAAGACACAACCCCTGCCCCAAGGAGAAGATAATCTAAAAGGAAAAAAATACAGAATACACTAATATGAGGAGGGGTGCATGTGTGAGTGGAGCTGATGAGAGGGAGGGACAGCCATCTTACAGCTGAAGCTGCATTTCTCTCACAGTTATAAAGGGCTGGCTATCCACAAAGCATCTAAGGCAAGGTCCCTTCTGCAAGCAGAATGATTAGCCCCACAGGGAATTCCCATGGTAAGTGGTTATTCATGAAGAAAGGTGCTTGAAGAGAGGGGATGAATGCTTATCGGTTTCAAGAAAAAAGGTCTTTGGAAAAAGACTGATAGATTTGAAGATTGACCCTGGATGTTGATGGTAAAGAAGGGAATTTTTATCCATTTGTTTTCTCCTGGATCATGTATTGGAGCTAAAAGCTGAGGAGCCACTACAGACATTGGTAGAGTTAACAGAGGGAAATTAGTGAACTCTGTACTTAGTCAAGAAGATACTCTGTTTCATGAAACTGGCTGATTTTCCTACTGCCTTACCACAGTCAAGTCTTCGCCCCAGCTCTCATCTCTCATTCTCTGAATTTAGTGACAGTCCTTGCTGGTTCTGTCCTTTCTGGCTGGATTGACTGCCCATCATCTCAGCTTCATGAAGACCATGCCAGAAAACTGCCAGGCACCTCACATGGGGCTCTCTGAGCAGAAGGTGCCTGGGTTGCCTCTACAGCAACCCTGAGTGAGGGGAAAATCTGCCCATTCCCAAGTGCCAGGATTATTGTGTGAGCCCTCTGACTCAGGGGCCTTTCTGTGGAGCTAGAAGATTTTCTGGAGAGGAAAGGTTGCTAGAGCACTGACCTCCCCTACTCCACTGGTGGGATCTGAGGAAAAATTGGGTGGAAAAAGTACTCATAGAAGTGGGAATAATTATATATGGGACATTGTATCTGTTTGCACTGAAGAGCTCTGTGGCAGGAAGGGAGACTGCTGTTCCTGGGAAAAACCTCTTTGCCAAGAAGCAGTGCTGACCCATGCCCCTGCCCTTCTACTGCTGCTGAGAGCAGCAGCAACGAGTCTCATTTTCCAATTTGGTTGCTCGGGCAAAGTAGGCAGAAGATAATATCTATAGTCCTACCCTCCATTGTCCCTCATCTTGCCAGAAAGTCTGCTGACCTAGACACCTCCCACTCTGTTCTCCTAAAATCAACTGTGTGGTTCTGTTTTTTAGTGCATTGATGTATATTTTAATAGTCCCTAAAGGCAACACCTATGGTGCAGGGCCATACTAGTCCAGACACTGGTTAAATCTGTAATAAAATTATACATTTTATGCTGAGGAGTTATAAGTAAAGCAAGTTTCAAGTCCCAGCTGGCCTTCAAAAAGAGTTGCATGAAAAGCTGCAGATATCCATGGAGCAGCTGAACATAAGCTTGGTCTTTCAGTGGTAAATACGGCCATGATGCTCTTGGCAAGTGCTGTGCAGCGGTGCAAGGGCTCCCTGTCAGGGTTTGCAGAGGCCCTCTGAGCCCTCCAAAAAAACTTGTCTGTGAAAATCTTCCACTGAAAGCAACATAGTGAAACAAAAGCGCAGAGCAGACTATGGCATGGGGGCATTAGGCTGAACTGAAAGCACTTACCAGGTTAATTTATTCATAATACCTGTTGATAAAGTGAGTAAGTGTGCAGGCAGGTGTTTTCCTAGCTATGGAAATGAAAGACTGGCCAGGTGAATGTGGTGGGAACTGGCCTGGAGAGCTTGTACCTGCCTCTCGCTTATTTTGAAGAGATCTCCGAACTACCATGTACTCTAGGGTGGGAACCAGTGAAGAAATGGGCCTGAGGAGGCTTGATTTTGTTGGAGGCTGCATACTTCTCCAGCTGGTGGTATTTAGGGGCCATGGCCACAATTGCAGCCTGTGTTGACAGGGATGATACACTGCAGGGACTAAAAAGAAACCTTTTGAACCTCAGTTGGTGGCTATTTGCCACACACTTCATCTGTAATTGTCTCTAATCCTGGCCACTTTCCCTGTCTGTTGGTGAAACACATTCACATTCATCCTAAACAAGTAGAAATGTGAAAGCAGACCTGGTGTTGCAAGCATTAGATGCACAAGTAAAGAATAGAAATTACAACCAAGCAATAACAAGGCATCAGAAATGGTGTGTGTCGATTACTTTTGAAATAAAGAATGACAAAATAAATTACCTCAAGGGTGAACTCATTGCAATTAATAAGCTGACAATTCATGTAATGAATGCAGCAGAACAAAAAGGTTATCTCTATAATCAGTGCTGTGACCCTGATGTCCTTAGGGCACAATGGATCAGAAAGATATTTTTTTTCCCCAAACGTTATAACCATTCAGAAATAAAGGTATGGTCAGAACATACAATTTTACAGTACTGCAAGAATGTATAACTGATTATTAATACTAAGGTAGGATAACATTTTGTTCCTAAAGCTATTTTATAATTGTGTGGTGTCTCTTATTTTATGGTATAACCATGGTGTATAATAACTAGCTCTGATTCAGTACTTTAATCACTTGATCATAGGAAGCATTTGATTTTGTGAAGTAATCACAGGTGGAATTTCCTTGTGCCTCTCACTCCATTGTCTGAGTAATCTAATGCAAAGCATAATACAGCCAAACTTGCTCTCTAACTTCAGACAGTTTGGGCTACTTATGTAAAATAAGTTTGCAGGGCTGAAGACTGAAATGTAACCAAACAGCAATCTTGTTGGAAGAAACAAGGGTGCTTTTGGGGCAAAGGGCACATATTCTATGACACCAGACTCCAGAGTGTGTTTACACTGCATGATGTACTAACCTGTAGATAGCAACATGCACTACATCTCACAATATATCAGAGGCACCGACCAGTAGCAGTAGTGACCTTTCCTGAAGAGGAGGGACAAGCTGTCTCACCATAATTGTGCTTCAAAGTCAACACAACTGTTGCCATCCTGACCCTTCATCAGTCTCCTCCTCAAACATTCAGCATTTCTATGTATGTGATCTTAATAAAAGGAAAAGGAAAATGAAGAAAGACTGCTTTTTCCCTCCCTTTTTTTACAAGTATCATTGAACATCACAATTATATCAGGTCCATAAAAGCTATGCCATTAAAAATATGACACACATTGCAAATATTACGCATACTTCCACGTACTACGTCATTAAATCAATTACTTTTAAGTGTATAAACACATATCTGACCAAAATAAACAAATAATCACAATGAGGACTTATAGAAGAGTTGTCTAAAACTCTTGAGAAAAAATGTACCATACCAAGTTAAATCCCAAGAAAAGTTTAAAGGCCAAGTTTTTCTTCCACTAAGTAGCTCAGTAAATGTCTATAAAGCCATGTAAGGGAGAACATCGAGAAAACCAAGAATCTGTACATTCTGCAGAGAGTGGCGAACAGCTCTATATTAAGTGAAATTTTACTTTGGTTGCAGATGAACAACCTATTCCTAAAGAACCATTTTGGATGTGGTTCCACAGCCTGCTGTCCCTGCTCAGTACTAATATCAATGGGAGCTAGATGTACGCAGCATTCACCAAACCAGAATGCAGTGAATTTTTTAGTTGTGCTGGGACTATTCCCAATGAAAATTCAAAACTAAATGCTAAAAATGAACTTACAGAGCAAAATGAAAAGTGAAATTACAGTGGAGCATGTGCCCAGCAGCTCCAAGCAGGTAGTCACTGGTTGCTCAGTCCTGGAGACCTTGTATTATCTTTTTGTCCTGGTGATAATTCATTTATCCATTGCCTCATACACTGGAAATGGAAGAATACAGGGGCTTTGTTTCAGGTCCTAGAAAACTCTCATTTTTCTCTGCTGCCTGTCCAGGGCAGAGCCAATGTGTTGGTGGGTTTGATTTCAGATGAAAGAAACTTGGAATATTTTACATTTGTTGAGTTGCTTTGCCTCTTTTCTTCTTTAAATAAGTGTTGTCTGATTTCTAAGATGGAAAGTTTGTGAGAAGCATTATAAATTGATATGCCTAATAGGACTGATCAGCTACACATTCTTTGCTATTAACAAAGATGGAAACTTGCACCAAGTATTCTCCTACTGTCAAAGTATACGTGTGAAAGAAACCAATAGACAAAAACATCAATTCATGCCACAAATGAAATGTCGCTACAATCAAAATACGCGTGAAAGAAAAAATTCTGCAAAGAGCTCGTCTCTGATTTATCTGTGTCACAGTCTCTGTCTGCTTATGTCTCACCTTGTGTCGGCATTTTCCTCACCGAGCAGCAGTGCTTACCCATGTGCCAGTCTGTTGGGTATACTGTCTCTCCAGGGGCATGGATGGATTTCTGCTCAACGTTGTCAGTCACCTGAATTGCTCTGTTTCCCAAGCGTGCCAGCTTGTGACTCCTGACATCACTAGAAAAAACAGCACTGGAAAAAGACACAGCTGACGCTCCCCAGTTGCGTTAAGGTCCTGGATCTCTCCAGAGGTAAAGTATCATTAGGAATAATGCCAATGGCACTATGCATTTGTAAACCAGGTGAGAGAAGAGAATCAAGGCCTCCAAATATAATCCCCTGTCTCGCTCCCCCAAAATGAACCGGGTGAAAGAAAGCCTGTTTCAGAACAAAACGCAAACGGTCTCATGAAGGCAAAACAAAGCCCATTCTAGTTGGGGGGAGCTGGTGGCTGCCAAGGGCTGGTGGGGAGTAAGTGAGACAGACAGGCCTGCAATGAAGAATATTGCGGTTCCTCTTTTTTGTGTGCCTGATTGATGGAACTACAACAATAGAAACAAAAGATGGCTTGGGTGGGCAGCAAGGTAGCAGAGACAGGCTGACACACCTTGATACCAGACTTGCACAGCTGCACATATGCCACTGCTGATCCATCAGCCCAGCATGCTGCTCACGACGACAGATCAATCTACACTTGCCATTGCTTGAAGTTAGCAGCAGCAGATAGTAAGGGAGAGAAATATTAATAATAAACTGGAGGGTATTGTTTTTGTTTCTCTTTTAGTGTTTTGGGTTTTTTTTCCCCCTCACAGAAGAGCCCTATGGTTTATAACAGTGCAAATATACCTCCGCTGGCTCCAGGGACCATGTCTTTTACTTAAGTAAAATTCTCATGGGCCTAAAACCTGAGACATTTGTGTCCTCTCCACTCTGCTAAATGCTATGCTTTTCAGTGAGAGGCTGGGGAAACAAATGAGGAAGGAAAGGCAAAGTGAGAACTGGTGCAGATACTGAATGTTATGATCAGGAGCTGCTTCAAACAAAAAAGAAGAATGGCCAAAGGTTGATACAGAGGAGCTGCTGCAAAAGGATGAGGCAGCCTGACCTGCCTACTTTCCAAGAAGAGTTTTGAGCAAATGATTTGTATTGAAAAATATTCTTCAAAATAATTTGTAGAGTCTAGACAGTAACTGTCACATGAGAGAGACTGAAATTTTCAGATCAATAGAGGAGTGTGCAGCAACCCTTCTTATTATTATTTATATTAATTACTGCTGGAGTCCACAGACTCAGCACTCACTCAGTAAAGACCTTCCTCAAATCGTTATTAGACTCTTGGCCCACTTCTTCTCTACTCTAGATATGCTATATCAAGCAAAGCAAATTTCTGTAAGACCAAGCAATCAAAGTAGAAAATGCTTAAAAGCTCTGTATTGTGGTTAGTGTTTGCTGATTATTTGGATGTAGCTTTGTACTGAGAACCTGGTACTATTCTTAATATTCAAGTACCTTGGAAGAATAGCCTAAAATTTGACACAAAGGAAAAGTAAGGAAAAACCTGACATTCTAAAATGAACCAACTGCCCATTCATATAAATGGGAATTTTTGCCGACTACAAGGATAACCTAAGTAAGTCCGTTATAAATCTGCAAGTTTTATTTCATTTTGCACATGTATTTAATCCATCTGTAAATTGTTCCTTGGATAGCATAGGACGATGCTCTCTTGGGAACTGTAAGGTATGTGTATTCAACAGTGGAGAATAAACACAAGATTTTATTACAAAATGCCACTGCTGCTCCTGGCATGAGTAATTTGTGCACCTGCATTTTTAAAATGTTTCAAAGTTTTTCCCCTTTGTGGATTCAGCGGCAACACACATTATCTTGCAGGCTGCCACAACACAGTATTTGCAGACTGGGTCACGTCAGCCCTTGTTATCCAGAAGCCATTGTTTTCTGAGCAAATAGCAACTGAAAATGACAACGGTTAGCTCCAGACAGGGGAGAATAAGACAGTGTTTCCTTATGGCCTAGTAACACATGTCTGCAAGATGAGCAGGAGACATATGTGGGGCTCAAATCCAAATTTGGAGTGGGGTTTCAGAGAGGATAGAGGCCTGAGGAAACGTGGAAGGGATTGAATGTATCAGGATGGCACTTCCTCCAACAGTTTGTCCCACATTCGAGCATATTCCTCCTTGCAACATGCCTGGATCTGCAAGCTTGGGGAGTGAGAGACTGGGTCTGGAGATTGTAATACACTCTCTGGCGTAGCACTGCACAGCCAAAGTGCTGGGCCAGCCATAGATATCATTAAATGTAGAGTCCTGAATAATTACTACTGTGCTTTAAATACACCGTCACCTTCCGGAAGGCTGGGTACCCATGGGACTTTGACTGGCTGATCAAGGTTTGGAGCAGGTAGGGGAATTAGGACATTTTAGTTAGTTTAGGCTTAGTAATTTAATTTTTAATAGTTATTCTGCAGGTGTCTAAAGTCGGCTCTGTATATACAATTTTTAAGTAAAAATTTCCCTTGTGTTCCCTGTAATCTCTCTGAAATGTTCCTTGATTCTCTCAGAACTCTCTCATTCAAATATGTAAAGTGTATAATTCCAAGCAATCTTACGTATTTGTACATCTTAAAGTCATATTATCATCTTAAAGTCCTATATCACGCAATTCCCCCGTTTGCAATGGATCTTAGGTGAAAAGGGATTGAGATCTCATGTTGTACCAGTTTGATCATCAGAGACTATCTCCAAAGGCAGTCACAAGCAGGTGAGTTTGTAGTGTGTTTATTTAACTGATATTGCAAATGCTGATGGAGAGATGGTGCTGATGAAACTGCCTTGGATGAAGTTTTATCTTCTTAATTTGGCAAGGCTTGGAGAGGCAAAACAGCACAACCAGCTTGCAGTTTCCAAGATCTCCATGGCATATACATATTTAGAGAATGAGATTTGAATAGTTGTGTGCAAGAGCCTCCAGCTCCATGGAGATGCACTTGACATTTCAAATGGTGCAAATCTGCGGACCTGGGGCCACCCAGTTCTGCCTGCAAGAGGGCAAACATGGCAGGAAATCAAGACACCTTTGCCATCAGGGCTAAGTGTCTGCCTCTCACCCTTCGTCTATATATGACCATGGGGTGCACAAAACGTGTTCAGGTCTGTATTTACCAACAGTCTCCACAAAAACTTGGTGCCTCCTTCTCCTTCAATCCTTATTGCAGATTAGGAACATAAATGCAGAGCTTTGTTCTTTCCCTCTTTTGTCATGAAGAGCTGGAATGAACATTATCAAGGCATGAGGTTGGAGGGGAGTCAGAGGAATGGGAAATCACTGAACAGAGCCTCAATACCAGGCTGCTGTTTCCTCTAAACCCACTTTCAGGGCCAATTAAGTTGCCATCAGAAAAGTCTAGGCAGAGGATGCTACTAGGACACTACCTCTAGCATGTAACTGGGTACCACCTCTTTACTGGAAATGCCTCCTAGAACCAGGGCAAATGCAGCTTCTCTGCTCCTGTCAGGTACTAGCCCAAAGCTGATCAACAGCCCTACAGGAGGAACCTTTCTCGGGCACTTTTATCACCTAATTAACACCTTTTAGATGTGCGTGTGCATGTGTGTGTCACAAGGAGCAGAGAGAAGAGTGAACAAGGGGGTGGTGACCTATGAGGATGGCATGGGTACAGTAGAGGTAGGAGTGCAACAAAACCCATGCTGAGGATGGCATGAGAACTTAGTTATGCAGTGATTCTGCAAGTCTGTATTCAGAAGGTTTCCACTTAGACATCAGTCACCTCCTCTGCTAGCTGCTAAACCCATTAATAAAAAAAAGAAAGTTAGGTGTATATAGAGAGAATGAAAGACTGCTGCAGAAGGGAGCAAATAGGCAGGACTGCAGGAAAAAGAGATGGACCAGGCTCTGGTGAAAAACCCAAGAGTGAGCGATGATGTCTCTTCTGTTTGTTGGCAGAGGGAAATAGAAAGCAGAGAGAGGTTAGAAAAGGAAATGGGGTGAGGAGGGAGGCTGCATTTCTTGAAGTGTTCATACAGCAGTCCCAGCTGGTGGGGCAGCAACAATTTCAAGCACACTCCAGGGTGCAAAGGTCATACAGGACCTATCAAGCTGGTTGGGCCATGAAAGAGCCCCCCACTGCTTTGCTCCCAGCCACCCTGACTCTTGCTAAGGAGTGGTTATAACCAGAAACACCAGGCTATAAGAAGATTTGGACATGATGGAAAAAAAAGGCAAAAACAGGGAAATGATTGCGAATGGAAATAGCCAGCGAATAAACCAGCTTGAGGAAGATGTTTACAAACCAAGTCATGCAAATAAAGATTTTCCACACCCTTCCATAGCACTGAAAGCTGGGAAAATCTCACTTTGGGCAATAAGGGGGAAGTGGCCAACCCTACCATGCATTTTCTCAGACAATGCAAAGAACCCAACACAGACAACATAATAAAGCTGTGACAAGGAATAACCATTGATAAAACATAGGCACAGTGAGCCAAAGCAATTTTCAGTGTCTGTAAAGTAAAAAAAAAAAAAAAAAGGAAAACAGAGAAAGAGAGAGAGAAGCAAAGAAGAGAAATGAAAGAAGAGTCCCTCCAGACAAGACTGAAGCCTAACTCCAGTCTCTAAACATCTGACTGGAAAGTTTGACTTGTCTACACTTTAAAGTTCAGAAACACAAATATAACTTAATTTTGTGTGAAATTTCTGAAAATGCAGCCAACCAACAAAACCAATAAGACACACTTTGCCTGGCCAAGCATAGTTTGCACAGGACCATATTTGCCATCCTACCCCAATAGTACCTCACATCACTAACACCTTCTTCTGTGGTGGGCTGCTCTCAGAGCACTCGTGTGGGGAGCAAAGACTGCCAAGGATGCTGCTTAGTAGTGATACTCCCAGAGAATCAGTCCTGACAAATTTACAGTCTAAGGAAGTGTGTTAAGTAATTTCAAATAAATATGTTTGAAGACACTACAATCTGCCCTCAGATATTCTGCAGGCAGAAAAGTAGGCTAAATTAATCAGATTAATTATTCATTGCAAATTCTCTCAGCTCTATCATCGAGGTCAACAGCAAAAGTGCCACTGAGTACAATGGGATGAGGTCTCCAAAAGTGGATAAAACTCCTTTACTCCACAAATATGAGCAGCTTTGCTAGTTTCTGAGGGACAGGCAGAAGCAACCAAACAAGGAGATGTACGTGCAAATAAGCAGTTTTGTTTCACAAAGACTGACTTCTGTTTCAATCCATGTGGGACTCTATGTCCCATATTCTGCTCTGAGCTTTATGTTCGAATGAACCCAAATTCTCAGCTCTCATCTGAGTTAAAATACATACATATGTATGCATACACACACACACACACACAACTATATATTTGTATATATTTACACACATTTATCATGTGGTTTTGCATTAGAATTCTCCAAAATAATTATTTTGATGCAAAACTATAACCTAACTGACACTCTCTCAAAGACTTGTGACCTAAGTGGTAAGCAAGGCCTGAACTTTTTGAATTTATAGCAAAACCCCAAAGTTAGTCAGCTTGGAAGGGGGAGGAGGACTGGTTGCATCGCAAATGCTTTACACAGCTGTTCAAATGAAAACACAGAACACTTGAGGCCTCGATCTCAAGAATCACCACGCTCTTTGTACTCCACAGAGGTCTTTCAGTCAGTACTGTACACCTGTATTTTTTAGACCCATCAATTATGTGCCTGAGCAATGTAATTATAACCTAAGCCATACCCCCTGATTAAATACATCAGCCTAAATTCATGTTTATTTTAACTGCCTCTAGTTATCCAGCCCAATCCAGCCTCCAGAACACATGAAAAGACTTTTCTAAAGAGTTCCTTCATTTTCCACTCCCCCCATATAAAATCAGAGTGAATATTTTTACTGGGGGATGGAGGAGAAGAAAAATAAACAGGGGAGGAAATGTAATTGGAGGTGGCATGAAGAACATGGCCTCTCTGCTTTCTCTACTGTTAAAGCCCTCGGGGGATTTAAAGGCCACAAATGATGTAGGTCTTCTTCTTGAACCACTGTGAACTTTATCTGCTTGGGTTTAGTATCGCTAAATGTGTATTAATGTCAAAGATTGTTTGCATGGATTATTTATAAGGCATTCACTTCAAATTAGTGCTGCTTAAAGTGTGTGAGTTCATAACTTGCCAACAGCAGATGCAGTCTGCAGCAACCAAAACAGCAAGTGGCTCCATAGATGTATATACAACAGCTGGATGCAGATCAATAACAGAAACATTAACCATGGTATGGTTTTCGAAGCAATTCTTTACTTTGGAGATATATTTTATTCCACATTAATGGTACCTTAAGTAAAATGATAGAAGACATGTAAGGATGCATCTCAAAGTGGTGCACTGGGACTTGCATGCTCTTGCCCGCCTGTTACTAACGCGGCTTCTCCTTGTGCTGTAACTTTGCACGTCTCCCCTCCATCACCTGCCCCACTGCAGGGAGGACCTTGCTGTGAGCGTGTGTGGGCTGTCAGGCCACCTCCTCTAGTACCAGCTAGCCACCTTGCTGTGCGGCGTCTACAGGTTTTAGTGCAGAGCCCATGGCGGTTTATCCTATGTGCCAGGGAAAGTACACATTTCTGTACCAGAAGAAAGAGGAGTGAGCTGAACACTGCATGTCAGTGGGAGTAATGTTGTCTCACAACAGCAACCATGTGCAAGGCAGGTGCCCTGATGTGACTTTTATTAATGACCTGGTAGATATCAAGCTCTTTCTTTGACTGAGCGTATGGAAAAGTGAATTTTCAATCAATCAATCACCTTTACCTCACCTGACCATCCTTTTGAATGGGCCAGAAAGTTGTCCATTTGACTACCTGTAAGTCCATCAAGAAAAAGTCAGTTCCTCAGAGAAGTGATTACAGACACTAAAGGTCATAGTTCAGGTTTTTCAATGAGCATTAAATATGCCTTGACACTGCCAAGGGTACAAACATTCACAGACTGGGAATATATATAAATATATACAAGCCTAAATATGCATCTAGCTTTCTCAGGTTCGACCTGAACCTCATTTGATCAAGCCATCAACTCAAGTTGATGGGAGTTTTAGACTGTTTTGCCCATGGCTTTGGGGAATGTATGAAGACCAAGATGGGAGAACTATGCCCTGCTGGTCTCCACACTGTGGCTCTTTGGCCCAGTCCTCATGCACAGCCCAAAACCAGTGAAGGACTTACTTAAACTTTCTTCTTGCTCAGACAGATCACTAATTTTGAGGTCCAAATGTAAACTTGGCTTTCTATTGAGAATGTGGGATGGGTCTTGGCACTGAAGCCCATGATGCTGGAAGATTTGCATTGTCTCTGACATCTGTTTAAGGAATATCTTTCCAGTCATCGGCAAATTAATCTAGTGGAAACAGTTATATTTAGTTATATAGTGATCGTTTTTGTTATAGTCAGGCTGCCTTTGCATAGCCAGACATGTGTTCAGCAGCATAAGCTCCTCCAGTCTGACCACTGCCTGACACAGTCATGAGAATATTTCAAGGAACGGCCTCCTCTTTCAAGCACTAATTCATCAATGATAAGCAATTAAATTGTCTTTGGAAGTGCTTGGTACTTCCCAGCAATGCTACTTTAGAAAGAATCTATTGAAAACCAGCATTGGTGCCCCTTATGTTAGCTTGGGAAGGCATTTCAGGCATATCTTTGAGTCTACTTCTGAAGACAGAACATTTTCAACATCTCATTCCTATTTTCTCTCCCTCCCTTGCTCTCTGTTGCCTCCCAGTCTCATTCTCTCCTACTACTTCTTACTCCTCTTCCCCTTCCTGCAGTTTCTCTGACACCTCACAGCATGCGGAGTCTTTCTTGGGGTCCTCACCGTGATATCTGGGGGTTCTCCTCCTCTCCTTTTTAGTTACATTTGCTTTCCTCCACCCTTTTTTACATCCTTTATTTTTCTCTCCAAGCTGTATCCCTCTCTTTCTCTTTCATTAGCCTCCTTATTTTGCTCTTGAGAATAACATGGGTTTTCACTGAGAGTACAAAGAAGGCCCAACCACTTTCCAGAAGTATTTTGAAGTGCTGAGTGGGTGTTTGTTTGTTTGTTCCAGGGCTCACTTTCTTTGTTGGGACCTTGGGGATTATCATCTGGCATGAGCAGCTCCTCCTTTTGCTCCTTAGCTGCTAGCAGCCATCTGCAGACCTTCCTCCCAGCACACACATCCACACTTGTTGTAAGCTGTATTTATTTAGGGCCATAGACTGTACTAATGGCCTGAACTGGCAAAATTCAGAGTTCTCCCTCCAAGATCCTGAGTGCACGTGATTTCCTGGAGCTAATCAGGACCTTGCAGGATGGCACTTCCTGCAGTAGGCATTGCTACATTAAGCAATTAATAAAGATGATTACAGCTCAGAGCTAAATATGGTATATTACGGTGTTGTACTTCACTTATATTACCCTCATGGCAAATGAGTCAGAGAGACATTGCCACGTATTTTTGAGGAGTGACTCTTTATGCTAATTAATGATATCAATATGCACATTGTGATGCTGGTATAATTAGCACAGTGGATAGCACCAATATAAAACAACAGAAAGAACCTGTCTTAGAGAAACCAACACAGTGGATACGTACTTAAAGCTGCATGAAAATCCTGTAGCAAAAGCCAAGAAGGTTCAGTCACAACCCCCTCAACCTGAGACAAGCTCACCCAAGGCTTACAGATGTTTTGGTGAACCCAGGGTTTTTTTGCTATGATTTGGACAGATGTATGGACGCTGAATGAAATTTGGGATTACAAAATGAGCTGATACAGAGGGAGCTGGGCTGGGGTTTGCATTGGTTTGAGGCTAGACCTCAGAAGTTGCCAAGCACAAGACAAACAAAACTGAAGAAATAAACTGTCTGTGGAAGCCCTGCAAAGTCAGTCCAAGGTGTTTCATACAGCTGTGCTAAGTCTGGAATGAAAAGTCAACATACAGGCTATCAGCTCTCCGTCAGTTGGTATGCTCGCCAGGAAACAATGCTCAGGTTTTATGGGCCAGATCCATAGCTGACAAAAATTGGTGTAACTCCACTGAAGTCACTGGGGATCAGCCAGCTTACATCAGCTACATCTCCAGCTCAACATCATTTACACTTTCATAGTTCCAATATCCAAAAGGAGCAAAGCTGAAGTGGAGAGTTAGTGTGGTCATTTCATGTCTTCCTTGAGTGAATTAATGTGGATGACTTCAAGATCTTTTCTTTGGTCCAACCTCCCACTCTCCTTTTTTGGCCACAAACTTAGTTTGCTGCACCCAGGCAGGCCCCGGTACATGCCTACGTTTCACTTAGCAGGGGTCCTTTCTTACAAAACACATTGCAAAAATCAATGGTCTGTCATACTCTTTACCTCCTATTTCAAGCCAGGCTGTGAGCTGTCAGGAGAAGGAGCATCCCCTAGGATATTTTCATCCAGCCTGCGCACAATGGTACATAATGCCCATTGATGCTTTGGGTATTCCTATTGAAAAAAAAAAAAACAAGGACATTGGAAACTCCTATCTCATCTCAGAGTGCCTAAATTGTTCAATTTATTTTTGCAAGGGATCAGGCCCTTTACATCTATAAAGTCTGGGCACAACGCATCCAGTGAGATATAAGTTGTTAACCTGGAGTTCTCCCTACAACCCTGAATTTCGTTGAATCTTCAGTTATAGGTTAAACACTTCAGGTTAATCACTTAAACATTTGGGCAATGAAACTACAATGATTTTGTACAGAGATCATCTGCAGTATGTAACAATACCCAGAGCTGTGAGACAATTTAACAGAGGTCTCTACCTGCTGCAACACCCTTAAAGCACAAGGGTGTGATTTAAAGGTAATGTGGCAGGTTTAATGCAGAATTTCCTTGCTTTCCTAGGTTTAAGTCTCAACCTTAATGGTATAACTTGCATTGACATTGTTTCAGTTTGTTTTGACATCATAATTGAGTCTAATCTCCACAGACTTGCACTGCAGTCTTATTTCCTATTGTAGTCTCGCAATGTAATTTTACCATAAGAGCACTGTAGTAAGGTCTTCTCCAAGTCATACTTTGAAATCACATCGTGTGTGTAAAACTGCCTCATAATGGCTTTGTAAGAGGCTCTCCAAAGATCTTCCCTGCAACAATTTGGCCATCTTAATCTCAAATCGTAATGACCTCACAATACCATAAAGCAATTACCATTACAAATTTAAATGGTCTTATGTAGGAACTTCTGTGCTGCCTCATTAGGTGACACATTTTGCTGTATCCAACCTCTTATTTAAATATAGCACATCTACCTGATATCCACTGCTCTTTTAGATTCCAAAATTGGGCTAGAGCATGCATTTTATTACAGTTCTTTTTTTTTTTCACTGCGAATGGGCTGATGAGAATCTACTCTAGCTGCACATTTTGTTAGAGCTGGGCTGGGTTAGTGGCATCCATATCTGGATGCCACCACTGTTGGAATTTTATTCACTCACTGACCATAAGCCAAATCACAGCTAGGAATTTGCTTTGAAACCAAAATAAGAGAAATCTGCTATGCTCTATTGTCACCTGATATAGCTCTACTTCCTCACTGCTTTGTTCCTGAAAGGGCTTGCAGCTGGGGCATTGATTTCTATTTTAGCGATTCTTCGGGGAAATGATGGCCAGCACAATTCCTGTCCCTTTGTTAGACACCCAAGACAGCAGGAGCTGGTGATTTGTGTTGGGAGGTAAAATAGGCTGCTCTGGCTTTTATAGTCAGAAATCTCAGAACACTTTGTTATGTCCCAGCAAAAGCTTGGGCTTATCTAGGACACCTGCAAGACCAGCTATGGAGGATCTCAGGGTGCTTTTCCAGCCTGACTGGGAAGTTAGATCAACTCCATTAGACTGGAGAGGTTGGCCTGGCTTCTGCATGGCTCTAGGAAGTGTGAAACTGTTCCATTCTTCCTCCTCTAACTCACTTTTTATTTCATTTCTGACCCCCACCGGTGTATCTAAGACGGTGATTTTATGGCCCATGGAACACCGGAAAACGTGTGGTACACCACGAGGACAAAGGCCCATTGCCACCGCTTACAGCCAACTTTCAAGAAGCAGTCGAGACTTATAACTTCTTCAGTTCAGAGACGTACTCCTGAGAACATGTTCATTATTTTAATTGAAGTCTTCATTGCTGGCTGACTGCCAAGTGGCCTACCAGATGTCTCTCTCTTTACTATGGTTGAAGCAGATTATGATGTTCCAGTTCATTTTTCCTTCACTGACAGCCTGGTTCCAAAAATGTGCCAGACTTTAAGGGCAATATTTTCAAAAGCCAGGTCAACTCACAACAGTACACCAATGACAGTGCATGCAGATACTACAAAACCGTATGATAGGCAATTAACTCAATGTTATTTATGCTAGTCAAGTAACTTTGATTTTGTTAAGAGTCTTTGAGGAGGAGGATTCTTAAAGCGTCAGTTCCTGGAGTCTGGTGAATACGGCAGAATTGGAACTTTCACTTGGAAAATACAGTTTTGGCACATGTGGTTAAAAGGGAAAACCTGAATCTAGCAGCTTGCACAAAGAGAGAGGAAAAAAAAAAAACAATTCCAAATTGATTTATTTTAAGTGGCGTTTTTTTCAAAGCCATTAATTGCATCACAGGCATGGATGCACTTCTTGTGTATGTATTTTTACATACAGATCCCAAAGTCCTGCTCATGAAGGGTATCTCTTACAGCTGTTGTCTCTCATCTTTCCCCCCACCAGAAGTTAAAAAGAGTTTCATAGAACAAAGGCTATTCAGCTATTCTCTATCAGATCAAAAGTCTTCAAGACATTTCAGTAACTGGTTTCAAGGGAGGTCCCAAAGTCTTAGCACTTAGCCAAATTTTTAAGGTCTCTAATGCCCTGTAAGAAATGTTTTTTATAGAATTCTCTTTCTCACTATAGGAACCTACAGCCATGCCAAGTCTTCTCTTTCCAGTCTTCAAATACTCAATATTTATTTCCTCTTTTTCACTTGCTCAGGTAGTCTCAATGGCTTTCCAACTAACTCCTCACCTTTTGAATATTCTGTGGATGTCTGATCATGAATGAACACACATTTCATACTGTGGTTATGCATTCCAAAGAACATTGTGCATGCCAAAACAGGTAGCTGGAACACAGTAGGAAGACTTTTTCCACAGTCTCTTTCTATTGCTCTTGGTGTCTGCTGTCATCTTCACCACAATCCCCTGTATGTAACTTAAAGATTATTTTTCAAAGTGCACGTGAGGTGTACATCCTCTCTCTATCTCTGCCTCTCTCTTTCACTTTCAGATGGAAGGACTTAATGCAGTTTTCTTTATATGAAATGCAATTCTATATAGATTAGAAATAAAAATTGCATTAGATGATAATTCTGACTTGAAACTTTCAATAAGCCACAAGGCTTTTGAGACTCTTTGTCTGCATGTGTTCATGCAGTTCCATTTCCTAGTTGTGATCTATCTACTAGGCAAAATATTACCATTATGTTATCTTTGTGCTAGTTTTGCATTGCCCTGTGTCATGACGCTGATACAATACTACCTACCAAAACTTTAAAGATCCAGCACCATAACCTCCAGACAAATCCCTGATACGAAGCAGCAAGTTTGCTGTTAAGCAAGGGGCTTGACTGGAAGGAGGGAGTGCTTTGTTAATAAACTGCATTGTCTGAACAGTTTTACTAGTGTGAAGACCCTTGTACTGATGATTTATTTGGAAGTTCTGGGTATATTAACTTTTGCTAAGAGCTGAGACTAAAAACTTTATGGGGAATGCTACATACACTCCAAAGACCGACAAGAGAATTTAAGTTAGATGTGATTAGTATGAAGAAAGTTACATTTATTATACTCTTATGTATAATTGATCATATGAAAGGCCTTTTGTAACTATAAAAGAGACAGCACATTAAATTGTTTTACCCTGAGGATTATACAAATTTGTAGAAATCGGATTGGAATACCAGCCTATTGGTTTCATTGCTATGGTAAATCATTAAGATGTTCTATGTTAATCATAAATCTTTGTATCTATTTATTATTAATCAAATAGCTCCTCCCAGCTGCTGCTTTGCTTCATCCATCTGAGCCAATCAAACCAAAACCTGGTAGCATTAGCTCTGATAAAGGGTGGCTGCATACACATAATATGCATAGCACATAGCATGGATTATACAGTGCTAGACATGGGGTATGAGAGCTGATGGGGTGTTAGCTTTCCACAGCAGGGGGGCCTGGTTTCTGGATTTGCGAGAAGGCATGCCTCATTAGTAAGATGATTCATGGTGAAAGGGAGTTTAGCTGGGAATAATTTAGTGGCTCCTCTGGTGGAGTAGAAATATAGTTTGGGATAGAGAGGTTATGAACCTGTATTTATCTGATAAAGTCTTGACTGCTGACTGATATCAACCTGCACTATTCTTACCCATTTCAGTTTGGAAAACAATGTTACAAGAACCTCTCAACCTACAAGGAAGTGAATGAAAAAGACAATCTGAATACTGCCTAACTTAACCGTCTTTTATTATTTGTGGATTATCCAAGCTTCTAAGCAAAGCTAGTTGGCTTTCAGAGCATTTCTGAGCTGGTATGTCTGCACAGACTAATAGTTCGTTGCCAAGTAGAAGCCAATTCCAACTCAATGATATAGCATATTGATTACTGACTATTTCCTTCTACTATATCCTGTGAGTGTAATGATATCTGACATATAATTTTCCCTAAACTGCTGAAGTTGACATACTATTTAGATCTGGCCCACATTTCTTCAATTAGCAGGAGTATTATAAATGATGTACTGCTCCAAGCCTTAGACACTTCTTGCTCATGCCATACAAAATTAGGTAAGTGTGGAAACTCACTTTAAGAGGAGACAAAAATATTATTGAAAGAACTAGATATTTGCAGTAGTGCCATAAGAAGATGGGAAACAAGAAGAGTGAAAAACACACAGTGCATTGAAAACTGAGCAATGAACTCCATTACTGTGACAGATTTTCCTTAACGTTTAAAAGCAAAACATCCCTACTTTACTAGTGGGCCAGACTGTAAATGTAAAGACATCTTTCAAACAATGACCTATTCACATTCATCTTTACTGTTTACTGTGAAAGTAACTGTATGTTGGGAAAACAGGCACAGAACATACATTGCACACTGTGATTTGCAAAATGAAATAGGAAAATTCTTGCAATGATTTCACCATAGGCTGCTGAGATCAGTGATGGGGTTTCTTACAGGTAGGAAGTATGGCAGCGGTATGGAGCTGTAAGTGAGTTCTTTCATGTGACTTTGCTTCTCCTCCAGTGTGTTCAGTAAGCTCCTGGGTAGCGTCAATAGCTGGTCTTGGCTGACACTCTGTTAGTCTTGCACACTTTAGTTCATTGGTTCATGCATACCAGGAAAAAGGGAAAGTAGCAGGTTAGCTAAAAGTGGCAGAAATTTCCTATGCCATGAAAGCCGCCTTCTTTTCCATCAGTTCTTCTCCCAGTTCTCCATTTTGCTTTTATTTCCTGAGACGAAGTTTTCTGTAACTAAAATACCAACGCAAAAGCTCTGAAAACTGATGGGTTTTGAAATATATACATTGGTCTGTGTAGTTCTACGATGTATAGGAGCACGGGCTCGAACTGCATAGGTTGTGAGATCATGTCTTCTTTATTTCCTTTATCTTTTAATGCCTTTTTTTTTTCCTTTTCCTTTCCTTTAAACACTGAATATGTTCAATGTGCAAAATTTAAAAGGCTACCTTTTTGAGTATCTGGCATTGTATTTTAAGACACAGAAAGAAGAGAAAGCTTTGTAGCCTGCCAAACGCAGAGTGTTATATACAGAGCTGAAGGAAGAATGAACAGATTAATTTTCTGCTCCCTGTCCTGACCCATCTGTATTATTTATTTATACTGAAATAATTCACTGCACAGCAAAACCGCCACTTAGTTCCCACACAGAGCCTGAGCTTCCAGGCTAGACTTCCTATGCCAGGTGATACTGTTGTGGCAGGCAGAAATCTATGAATGGAATATATATTTTTGGACTAATGGATGCTGTGCTTATCAGAGATATTCTGCTCCTGATTTTGCAGATGCAAGGGGAACATCTCCCAGCAGAATGGGTGTGCTCCTGCAAGGGACGAAGGTGTCAAATGCTGAGAAAGCTGCTCTGTGCTGTAAAAGATGTCTAATGATACAGATGCTCTTGTCCTTCCTTCTCAGGGAACTGGTGATAAGTAAGTTGCTTTCTTGGATCCCCACCTTTATCCTGTACTGAGGATTTTTAGCAACAGCCAGTGTTTGCACTGCTACTGAGCTGAAGCACTTACTCAGTGGTCACACACCTTATGGCCTAAACTTTTGCTCCAGAGCCCCTCCCTGCCTGAAGTTATTAGGTGGTTTGAAGTTGATTTAGGATTATATGCGAGTAAACCATGCCATTTCCTCATTTTGCGTTATCTGTGTCTTCCTTTTACCTTCTCCCAGACAGTGGCTGCATGTTACTGTCATTCTGGTGGGCTGAGAGGCAAGATGGAGGGATGCTCCTTCTGAGTCTTTGTCTTTTTGTGGTAACATCTTCTGAAATGACCACTTCCTCCTGTACCTGTAGTCTTTGCAGCAACTTTGGTGTTGCTACCATGTTTTCAAGAGAAAACATTTTTCTGCAATCTGTTTTTAAACCTACTGCCAGTGGAACAAAGAATGATAAAGAGTGATACGTCCCAAATCGCAGCCTGCCTTGGGTGTTGGTTTGGTTACCGAAATATACAATCAGCAGAGCCCAGAGCTCTGTGGAAGAGATCCTCTAAGCCAAATCCTGTCACAAGTATAAACTTGTAAATAATTAGTTGTGAGTAAATGGATTAAAAAAATTCTTAAAAGATGCCAGCTGCTTGTACGCCAGGTGTGTCAATCTAACAGAGGCAATATTAGTAGGAAAAGATAACGAGATTCTGATCTCATTTATACCACTGAAAGCTCAGAATAAACCAGAACAAGCCAAGCTTACCTGCAGAGGACCTGAGATCAGAGCTGGATGCTCACTGACTGAACAATTTAGCACTGCTCAGGTAGAATATGCAATGATTCTGACTCCTTAAAGCCCAAAGACTGAGTTGCTCTGACCCACCAGGAGAAGATCCAGGCCAAGAACTGCACTAGTACCATTCCTTCTCTACCAGGGCTTGAAGGGGCACACAGTTATCAAGCATATTTGAAACCTGCCTCGCTGACAACTGTGCCTGGAACTGCATTTGGATGCCGCATTCTGCATTTTCCTTCAGAGACATTGAAGCACATGGAGGGGCTGCACCTTAGCCAGCTCTGGGATTTGGGCATACTCCTGATGAATAAAGAGGATGGCATGATGCCTCTGGAGGCCTGGAATGCAGGGCACCAAGTTTGCTCCAAAACAAACGTCATGTACAATATATGTATAAGGTTAGCTGGGTTTAGTCGTGTCGTCAGGGTGCTGCCTGGCAAAGACGCTGAAACATTTAGAACCCTAAAGCTAAATGGTGGTGTTTGAAAGTCCCCGGGCAGCAGCTCTCTGATGCCATGCGAGGTAATCAGAAGTAACCATATGAGCTAGAATTGCGTAGCCTCAACCACGTGAACAGCAGAACATATGGGCATTGATTGCAACGGTGGCAGCAACATGGTGAGACTGAGAAATTCACCACTGGGACCAGTCCCAGATTTCAGGGACCCAAGCAGGTTAGGGAGTTCATGGGGATTTGGTTGGGCCCATCATAAACAGGCTTTCTGCTGAATTCAAAGCCAGTTTCATGTCCAGATCCTAGAAAATGCTGAACTTCCAGGAAACTTATGTTTAGGAATTTACATTCATTGCTAGTAAAAGATAATGGGTTTGAACCCACTGGCTTTATTCCAGACAGGTTTTTCCAGTCAACCACCTTTATATAGTATATCTCAGAAGCCAAAACACTTTACAAACCCTCATTAAAACTAGGAAACCCTGAAATGCATCCTTTTTTTTTCAGGAACATAGGAACTGATCACATACCACTGGTGAAGGCAGGAGTACAAAGAGCATCCCAACCTCATCAGCCCCATGGGGGAGCTGAGAGCCACAGTAAAGGTGGCCTTAACCTGCTTCTATCCTCGCTTGCAGCAATGGCTACAAACATCTACAGCTGGGCAGAGAGAGAGAGGCAAACCTGGATAAGGACAGACAATGTTTCACAGTGCAGGCTAGAAGGCTTCTTCCTCTTTCCTTTTGTTGACTAGCTGGAGTGTTTATAGTTAACAATTTTCAGATGGAAATATACTTTAAAGCTATATCAGGGTAGGAAGCTACAAAGAAGCTTAAGGGATGTGATCACTTGCCGAACTCTGAGGCATAGAAGTTGTTAAATTAGTGTGGTGGGTTGACCCTGGCTAGACACCAGGTACCCACCAAAATCGTTCTATCACTCCCCTCCTCAGCTGGACAGGGGAGAGAAAATATAACAAAAGGCTCATGGGTCAGGATAAGGGCAGGGAGAGATCATTTGCCAGTTACCATCACAGGCAAAACAGACTTGACATGGGGAAATTAGTTTAATTTATTACCAATCAAATCAGAGTAGGGTAATGAGAAATAAAAACTAAATCTTAAAACAGCTTCCCCCCACCCCTCCCTTCTTCCCAGGCTCAACTTCACTCCCAAATTCTCTACCTCCTCCCCCAAGCAGCACAGGGAGATGGGGAATGGGGGTTGTGGTCAGTCCATCACATGTTGTCTCTGCTGCTCCTTCCTCCTCAGGGGGAGGGCTCCTCACACTCTTCCCCTGCTCCAGCGTGGGGTCCCTCCCACAGGAGACAGTCCCCCACAACTTCTCCAATGCGGGTCCTTCCCATGGCATGCAGTCCTTCAGGAACAGACTGCTCCAGCATGAGTCCCCCGCAGGGTCACAAGTCCTGTCAGCAAACCTGCTCCAGCGTGGGCTCCTCTGTCTCCACGGGTCCACAGGTCCTGCCAGGAGCCTGCTCCAGTGCAGGCTTCCCACAGGGTCACAGCCTCCTTCGGGCATCCACCTGCTCTGGCCTGGGGTCCTCCACAGGCTGCAGATGGAGATCTGCTCTACCGCTAACCTCCATGGGCTGCAGGTGGATATCTGCTCCACCATTATCCTCTATGGGCTGCAGGTGGGCAGCCTGCCTCACCATGGTCTTCACCATGGGCTGCAGGGGAATCTCTGCTCCAGCGCCTGGAGCACCTCCTCCCCCTCCTTCTTCACTGACCTTGGTGTCTGCAGGATTGTTCCTCTCACACATTCTCACTCCTCTCTCTGGCTGCAGTTGAAGAGTAACTTTTTCCCCTTCTTAAATATGTTATCCCAGAGGCACTACCACTGTCGCTGATTGTCTTGGGCTTGGCCAGTGGCAGGTCCATCTTGGCACCATCTGGCATTGGCTCTATCGGACATAGGGGAAGCTTCGAGCATCTTCTCACAGAAGCCACCCTTGTAGCCCCTCCCGCTACCAAAATCTTGCCATGCAAACCCAATACAATTAGGCCATGTGATGGGTCCAAAATGGAGTAATTTATGCTACTTTGAACATCATTCTAGCCCTTTTAACATGTTTCCCCCAATTAAGCTGTTCAGGCCACAGATCTAAATAGCTGTCTGCACAGGCTGCCAATTGATTAATTCCCTAATGATGGATTGAAGCTACAGCTTTTGTTTCTTAATCTCTCTTTTCTCCATTAATGGCAAATCATTCATAAAACAAATCTTATAAATATAAGTAAACACACAGGAGTACAAGCGACAGATTGCATATAGATTTATTGCAGAATTAATTTTTGATTGCCCTTAACAATTTATTATTATTTTTGTTTTCTTTTTTCTCACAGAGCCACAGGAGTCTGGTAGGCAATTTATCCAACTTGGGCTTATGGTTTTCAGACTGCAGCCTACAAAGATCTCAGATGGCTACCCACGGAGAAGACACACCAAGGAAGCTCTTCAGGGGGCATTTTGTAGGATCCAGGCTTCTGTGGACAAAACGTGGAAGATCAGACTGTCAGGCCATAACTGCCTAGTTCCTCTGTCAAGCTCTGTGCTTGTATTGCACTTGCAACAGCAGAATCTGAATGTCAATGCAGGAAGATGGATGATGTCCACACAAGCAATGGGAACATCACAGAATAATTTCCCTTAAGTAGTCTCCTCTTTGGAAAGAGTCCATCGCCTCATGTAATCACATACGTCTGGGGGTTGTATGAAGACTCAGTCCTCTTTGGATGAGCATGACTGGAGGAAAGACTTCCAATTCAATAGGCCACAAAAGTGAAATCTGGGTAGCGGTCATTAAGGAAGATGTGGAAGAGGTCTAAACAAGCAGAGCAAAAGGGAGGCTGAAGAAGCCTCAGCGAGGAGTGTCTCTGAGTCCTGTTGCTGCAGAGACAAGGCTGACTGTTGAAAGCTCTTTCACACCGCGCAAGAAGAATCACTGCTCTGAAGTGCATCACTCAGCCTGTCACCTCTGTGTCTCGAGCTGCATAGCAAAAGAGAAACAAAATAATGGGTGTGAGAACTTAATTAATTCAAGAATTAGAAGAGTTGAGAAATGGGACCCTTCAAAAGTGTGACCTAGATAAGATTCACTGTATGCTATAAATCATCCATTATTGTTTGGAGTTTCCTTTCTCTGCACTTGACCTTCATCATCATTCTCTTGCTGAGTCTGGGTGTCATCACAGAAGCACTGGGTATGTGGATGGAAACATAGGAGACACATTCGATAGCATTTCCCTGACTGCCTGCATTTTTATGGAACAGAAAGGAAACAATGAAAACTGAACTGAGTATGCTGTCTAATATTTCTCTGAGCACCATGTGAGGTAGACAGCTCTTCAAAGAGAAGAAAGTTTCACTTGTGACATTCCCAATTAAGCCCTTCATCTTGGAGATAATTAACCAGTGTTAGAGTCTTCCCAGTCCTGGACAGCAAAGGATACATCCTCCGACAGCAGACGCCCGTTTAAAAATTCAGTGCTTTTCCCTACTTGTACTTGTCCTGGAAGTGTTAGCACGGGCTGACATGGTGAATGTATTTGCAGACAGGTAGTTACTTCTGTACATCGCAGATTTGGGTATAGGCCACACCTGGGAAAAATTGTGGAGGCTCTTCTGGCACAGGTTTTGGTGGCTGAGAGACAGAACATGGATGGACTTTTCTTCCGGGCAAAGCAGGGGTAAAGGACCAGGCTTTGCTCCCTGCTACAGTACTCTGAATCCAGACTAGCTCTATTCCGTTTGCTCTCAGACACCCTTGAGTATCAGTCAGTTTACCTCAGAGTGGGGAGATAGTGGGCTGTGCCACTGTATGTACACCCCGAATCCTGAGGCTGGCTGGAGGCAGGTTTAACCCCTGGTGCAATTCAGAACAGCCTCAGGGCTGCTCTGGGTTGTGCTGTTTTTTGACAGTCCCTCTGGGGCTGCCCTTTCTTGGCATGCCTCTGAAATGCCACCTTGGAGGAGAAGCAGGAGGAAAGGGTGAGGGGGAAGAGTTGAATAGACCTACCCACCTACCTACACACACTATAATCCAGCTGAAAGTTCCTCCAGTTAAGACAACTGCTTGAAAACCCATCTACTGACAGAGTGGTATAAGAAAGTGGTATGGAGAAGACTCTATGGTTGGTCCCATGTTTTGTTTTTTTTTTAAGTAGCACTTTATGAGATTTAAACCAATTTGTTTATTTCTTGGTTTTAATGTTTTATATACACTCTGGGAGCAAGCTTGTCTTATGAACTGGCACGCAGCCATAACAGAGTGAGTACATGACCATCCCCACCTTGTGTCTGTGCAAGCAGCACCTGTGACCATTTCACAAATTGTTCCTCCAAGAGAAGAAATTCCTGGGTCACCTGCCATTGTTTCATTATCCAGCTGCATCATCCACAAGCCAGGATGCAGCAGATGATACTTTCAAATTACAAGTCAACAGTATTGGTATTATTAATATGATTAGTAACAGCCTTAATAGTACACTTTAATGATAGTTACTTTCATCCAAGTCCCTCAGAATACTTACAGAGCACAATGGAAGATTTTATATACAAGCAGTAATTATTTAGTCCTGTATCAGTCTTCTCTCCTGTTGATTTATTACCCTATTGACATCAATAAAGATACAGTAGACAGTCCCCTCATTCATTCTATTCATCAGCTTCAGTCTGGTATTTGAATATTTGGAGTGCATATATCCCAGCCTTGATCTCCCTAAAACTGGCCGTGCTGTAGCTAGATATGTCTCCTAGTTATTGCCCCTTGGGTATCAGTCCCACAATGTCAAATCTTGACTCCAACTCTGAACTTCAGCAGCTCTAATTGGCCCCCATGTCCACAGAAAAAAAGTGGAAGTTCTTCAGAACAGGGATTAGACATGCTTTTGTGTTTGTAGAGCACTGAGTGTAATGGGACCCTCACAGGATCTCTGGTTGCTACTATAATACGAATGTTAAATACTATTCTTCACAGTGCTAGCTAGTGGAAAAGGTTTCAGGTAATTAGAAACACAGGGAATGCAGGCTATCCGGATGAGCACAAAATGAAGCATTTTAAGCAAACTCCGGAATTCTTGCTTGTCTTTTCATCATATATTATGTTGTTAGTCTCTATAACAGGTGATTTGCAGGTTAAATCCC
Organism: Platalea leucorodia; assembly: GCF_965183815.1. Taxonomy (NCBI): domain Eukaryota; kingdom Metazoa; phylum Chordata; class Aves; order Pelecaniformes; family Threskiornithidae; genus Platalea; species Platalea leucorodia. The sequence continues at coordinate 51,209,005 of NC_138823.1, read as the reverse complement.
ACTTTCCTTCTCTATAGACTAAATTCATCTTTGATATAAGCGGGCACAAGTCCATTAACTTCAATAGAGTTACGTTCACTCACTCCAACATTGAATCTGTCCCAGTGGGTTTATGCTGTAAATCTATCCCAGAAGCAGTGGTTATAGAGGCATTGGTTCTGCTTTGAAATTCATTCAGTCTTTTCAAATAAGCCTCCTTTAGAGGAGCCTGGGAATGTTTTTAGCCTCTCTACCAACACATAAACCTTACTCCAGAACCACTTTTTAGCTTCAGCTTCTTCTTGTCTCCCCTGCCTTGACTCTCCTTTTAGACTCTGCTTCTCTCACGTTACCACGTGCAGCCTATCTCCTCCTATTTGGGTAAGGGTGGTAAGCAACACTCCCCAAACTGCTGCCTGTAGCCACAGTATCTTGGTCTGCGGTGGCCTTGTCAAATCTTATAAGCTAAGTGAGGTTGGGTCTGGTTAGTGTTTGGACAGAAGCCCTTGAAGAAAAGCTCCAGGTGCTGTACACGTGGGTGCTGGGGTATCAGTAGGTGCCGTTCTTCCTTCCTAGGCCAGTGCCTTAGAGTAATCTTAACTGATGCTCTAAAATACTGTCCCATGGCACTGCACTGCCCTGCTGAGGGGGTCCTCACTGGCTGATGGGTAAATTTAAGGTGAATACTACCCAAACTGTAGAAAATCCTTCTTCTTTTCAGCTGTAATTTGTGTGTCATCCCAGCTAATCATGGAGCAGAGTATAACACACATGGAGTTTTTAACACTACTTTGCCTCTGTTGTGTTTAATATTGCTACTTCTGCAATACATTCATTCACAGAACAATATGGAAGCCCTCTGGTGTCCAATTTAACACCTATAAATTTGTCTATGTAATCTCTAACCAACTGGACAGATAAAATGTTTGCCTTCTTTTCCAGTATTCTTGTGTTCTGTTTTGAAACACAGCTCTTTCTTTGATTAATTTCTTTTTTCCCAGTGGCAAGTGCCGGTGTTTGGATGCTCAGTCCTGTGGGTATTTGGAAAGGAGTAGACCTCCTCCAGCCTAGCTGAGCCCTGGGCTATGCCATGGCTGTTACCAGATCTGCCCTGGGATCCAGAGACCCGCTTTCACCATCACAGGTAGTTCTTGTTTCTTCTGGAAGAGCCAGTGCGTTGCTTCAGTTAGCGAACCTGTGCCAGGGTAGAGTCTTCGTCTCTACTTTGGACTATGCCAGCGCCCCGGCCTTCCTTGCACACTGGGCTGGTCACCCAAAGCCAGCTTCCCCCAGACAGGGAACTAGGTCAGACCTTCCTGTGGCTCAAAGGGAAATGGGGAGAAGGAGGAGGATTTGATTCCTTTCTTATGACAGTATTTTAGCACATTGTTTCCTTGATGTTTCACTACTTCTCTCCCTCCAGTGCAGATAGGAATTCACCCATCATTGTCAAGGAAAGCCTCCAACCATCTATTCCTCTCTGTCACCCCTAAGTCCATGCTTATTCCCAGGGGAAAGCTTAGGAGTGATTAAATAACTAGGCAGCCTTATGAAAATCTCTGCACTGCGAAGGTGGAAGAATCTGTCCAGGGGTTGAAACGCTGCTTTGAGGTTTTCAGGAACAGCCTAGGCTTGTCAGGCGGGTACCTTCGCTCCTTAGAGGGGACCAGGCTGGAGGGGGTTGCCCTGTGGTGGGTCTGGGCAGGATGGAGTTCATCAGACCCAAACATCTTTTTTTGCATATGGTATCTTTATGCAGTTCACTGAATGGAGATCTTACTGCTAAAAGGAGAGTTCCCTGCACTTCTGTCCATCTGGGCTAATAAAGGGCAGATGAAAGGGAAGGATTTGCTCAGAAATCATGGCATGGTCTTTGCAAAACAATAAGGAGATTGAAGACCATTTCAAGGCAGAGCATAGCAAACGTTCAGTTAATAAGGGCCCCAGAGGATCCAAAGGATTTCAGTTCAGGGATGAAGATTATGTAGGCAGTAGTAGCCCTTTAAGGGATCTAGGAAAATTGAGGGTGAGGAGGGGGAATGCATTTAATCCCTTCATTGAGTACATGGGAGAATTATACAGCATACAGGCATTGCTGATGCTCAGCATCACGTCCTAGGATTGAATATAACTTCGTTCCCAGTCTAGAATTTACCCACCAAACAGAGAGGTTGAAAGGCAACATTAATTACACATCTGTCCAGCACGTAGCGATACTCAGACGTCGGGTGTCATATAAATGCAAAATGTTGCTATTCTACAGGGTGGTTTCTATACATGTGTAGATTAAACAATGGCTTTGTGCAAGACTAAAATCTGCAGTGCTACTGATGAAAGGAGTTAATTGTATGGCTGCAATATTATGGACAGTGTGGTTTTACTGAGCTAAAAGAGGAGGACAGTGATTCATGGCTGCACCCATGCTCTCTGTCATGAAATATAAATTAAAAATAATTGTATTATGGTAGGCTACCTGTATTGTTACATTCATAATGGATATCACACATCTGTCCTTGCTCGGCGTTGCATGTTAGAGAAACTATGGCAGTATTTTTCTTTTAGGTGTAACAATCTGTCGGTATCAAATTCTCTTAGTCAGTAGGGAGCATATAGTGTTGATTTACTGAAAATCTGGGATTATGTCTGCTCTGTGGTGAGCGTAGATTTAAGAGGGGAGAGGTAAGGGGTCTCCAAAAGGTGAAGAAAAACACAAATGAAACCTAGCAAGGAAAAAATAGCTTGACAGTTAAGATGCAGTACAGTCACCGTCAAGTCTTCTTGAAGGAAAACCCTCGCATACAGACATGCTCTGAGCACTATATACAGTGCCTTAAACAACCCGCTCCATTACTCACTTCATGCCACCAAACTGTAAATGTATAAATGAAGCTGTGGCTCTTCAGCCTTAGAAGAAAAAAGCCTGAATATTTCTGTGGTTCAGTGTACAAATGTTTTTGGTGAAACAGTGGAATTTTGGGCGCTCACATCTGGGGGCAAAACACAACAAGAGACAATTTCCTTTCTCTTTTATTCCTTTCACAGCAAATCACGTTAAACAAAGAGCGGGTGACAGGCAGGTTCAGCAAGACTGGCTCTGTGGATGCTACGGAGGTGGCAACTTGACCCCCACATTGCTCTCCGTGCTGCTGGTTTGCACGGACCCTCCTTGGCATGGCACAGCATGGAGGGTACACACAGCTCAGCAGAGACTTAGCGCCCTACCAGATCAGGCCAGAAAGATTGTGGGTGCTAATTCAGGCCATTTTGTTAAGGACTGAAAGTTGTAGCCAGCCGATGAGTAAAGGTGCAGCAGTTACAGTCCTGCCCTAGTGGAACGGTGCCTCCTCCATCACAAAATACAGTTTGGCACTAATTGGTATCTTTAATAGCAGTCTCAGTAGAGAGCCCGGGAAGGCTTACCTTCATCCTTGTTCTGGGCCTTCCATGCCGGCTGAGGATGCTTTCATTGCTGCTGCCTGCGTTGTAATTGTTCTGGGGATAAGTAAAGGATTTCCAACTCTGGGCTGCCAATCTGTCACCCTTCAATAGCCACAAAGTCACAGCGAAATTAATTAAGAAAACCCCAAATATCACATTAGTAGCCACAGCACAAGCAAAATATAAGCAATTAAAAAACCACCCCGCAAACGCTTAATGTACTGAGCATCCAGCACGCATATTTCACTTCATTTTAATGGACAAAGAGGGGTGATTCATTTGTAGAGAAGAGAAGAAAAGTAACCCCAAACCCTGTAACTCTTCTCTGCTATCAAACACTACAAAACTTCACGGGATTTATTATATTTCAAAAAAAAGGGTTGCTTTCCCTTTAAAAAGAGAGGAGCTACTTGGTCTGATGCTGCTGCCTTTATCAGCCATGAAGTTCCCAGCAAGGTGCTGTTAGTGCCTGATTAAACCTCATACCAATCTCTGTCCCCCATGGTAACCCAGAAGACATCCACTGAGAGTGGCAGCTCTTATTCATTTTAATTGCCAAGGATCTCTCTGTGATGGCCAGTTTTCTTGTCTCTCAAGGACTCGAATGGAAATCCGTCTGATTACACGAACAAACCGGGTGCTCTGACAGATCTGAAATATGAATATGGAGATGGCATTGTGCTCTGCACTGACTCCTGAAACCCCAATAGTAAATTATGATCTGCCACTAAAACAATTTCAGGGCACAGTACAATTCACATAAAAGCCCATTTTTTGTAATGGAACACAAATTATTAATAAATCAGTCCAGAGGGGAGAAAAGTGAAAAAAAGATTTCATCACTTGGCGTTTTCATGGAACATCACAAACACAATGTACGCACACATATATGCATGCACCCCTTTCTGTTGTGCACCTTTTTGAACAGCTTCAAGTGGAGATGATATGCAGAATATAAACAAATCCCCTGGGGCTGCCATAGTGTTCCTGAAATTAGCCTCATGTCCTCTTGCTGTAAACTTAACCTCCAAAGCAATACAGTACGAAAAATGCAAAGTCCTAGGTGAAAACATGCAGGAGATCAGTCAACATAAGGGAGATGTCCCATCCCTTGGGTGAACTGACCTCCAGCTTATGCAGATCAATGTGGAGGGACATTTTTATTGTCTAAACAAAACTTACAACCCTCGTGCTCCCAAAGGGAACAGCTCATCTTCCTCCTCCATCCCTCTGCCACGTGCTTTCTGGTGGAAGGAACCCTCTCAAGGAGACTAGCCTTGCTGGATGTAGACCCACCATGAATCCAAGCTAACCCAGAGAGAGAGACCGACTGCCTGTATAAGATCCTATAAAAGAGGACCTAGCCCAAAACAATGAGCTTTACTGCCAAATCCAGAAGAGCAGTGTTTGTCTGTAGGAGAGGGGTGGAGGGTAGGAAGGAAGTCTGCTCAAATAAGCCGTAACAGCCCAGGGCATCTCCTGAACACCCCAGCACCCCACACCAGCCTGTACAAACACTGAGCCATTTGGGATGGATTGGAATCAGCACAGACAGTTCAGCAACAACATGCCAGTGATCCCAACCCAGCCTGTGCTCATTGCTCTGCAATGTGCTGACACATGAGAGGAGGACTAGGCCACACAGGCACCTGGACGCAGCAAATATCCCCTGGCAGAAAGGGAGGCCAGCAAGGGTACTTTGACTGGGGCTCGCCAACAGCTCCAGGCAGCTGACAAAGCAGTGTGGTGACAGTATTAACATGCGCAGCGCAGGCAGCCGCATTATTATTACTACATATTTCTACTAAAGCAACGCCTGAGGCTTCACAGGACCGGCTAGCCAGCCAGCTGAACATACACTGCGGAAACCATGTCCACAGGGCTTTAGGTCCTCTTGAAAGCCATGGAAAGGGTAGAGGAAATATAATGCGCATAGAGAAGGACAAGGGTGTTTAGTGGGTTTAGCACTGCCTCAGAGGTCAGGAAATGTGGGTTGTAACCCTGGCTTTAGCCCCAGCCTGGTGGATGACCTTTGGTCCTCCGAGTGTTTCCTGTCTGCAAAATGTGAAACTTCCATATGTTTGGCTTTCCCTGGCTGTGGCATCAGTTTCCAACTGGAAAGTTTGCCTGGGCAGGGGGATAAAAAAAAAGACACTGGACTTTTGTCAAAAACTTCTGGACATCTGGAGGTCAGGCCTTCACAGCGAGGACATAAGCAGTGGACATGCATGGAAAACACAACGCTACAAATGCTATCCCAAAAGCATCTATCTCCCTATACTTTCCCTGAAGGGTGCACAAGCACCTTATTTTGTTTTGAAAGTCCTAGAGCCCCAGTAAAATGAGGATAATGACACCATTTTTGTGAAGCATTTGGAGATCTGCTGATGCTAAGTGGTAGACAACAGACTGGTGTTGTTCATCAGGTATGCATTTTAAACACTGTAATTAAAGCAATAATAATAATAATAATAATAATAATAATAATAATAATAATAATAATAATGCCCCTGCTTCAGCCTTAACTCTCTGTCCTCTTACCTCTCTCCTTCCTTTCCTGGAGGTATTAGGCTAGACAGGGGTTTCAACCTGGGATCTGAAGAAGGCTGTTGACCTCAGTAATTCAGGGCAGGGAAGATGCTTCCCGATTACAGTTCAGAGGCAGTATTACAGCCCAAAGGGTTCAAATGTTGGGCTGCCATGTTTGCAAACAACACAGCTATCTATTTAGACTGGCTTTTTGCATTTATTAGCAACACATGGTACAACCAGTAATTAATTTGGCGATCCTTGGAGCCAGTGCTTGTTTTCTTTCACATAAAACAGATAAATGTGCAGTAGTTCTTGAGACACACTAATGTGCATACACCCAGCCGTGTTTCTCTCCTCTATACAGACAGGATTCCCACAAAAGGAAGAATTTTGGGGAGTAAGATTTCAGTGCAGACAGAAGATACAGAGTCTAGGGCTGAGGCAGAGACACACAAATGCCTTCTGCACCCAACAGCTTTGGCATCTCATTTTCCTGCAGAATTTGCTAAGGAACCAGCAGGTTTGGGCATGGGGCCTGCAGAAACCTGTTTTCTCTATCAGATAATGCTGGTAATATCTGAGAAGAAAGATGTCTGAACCCCTATCACATTTGTTTTCCTAAAGGGAAGAAATAATCTGATCAGTTACTTGTAACTTATTCTTCAAATGCAAAAGAACCAGAAAGGGAGGAAATATCAAGTTTTAGTATTGAAGAAAAGACTGAAGTAACTAGAGTCCACAACCTCCATCATTCATTTAAGAGGCATAAATGCCTCAGATTTCCATTAACTAGTGAATATGTGTTGTTTTCTTGGAGTACAAGACTGACATTTTTGAATGCCAGTGAACCAGTCAATTGAAAACTAACACATACACGTTAGGAATCATACTCCAAAGGACTCTTTCAGAGAGATTAGGGCAGGAGGCAGCTGATTTCGTTTTTTCCATTATTTCACCCATACATGAGATGGTTGCTCTGAGTGCTTGCAACCGATTGAAATGTAGCTGTTCAGCACAGGCTGGAGTGCGACCACAGAAAATAAAACCCTTGTCTCTGCAGTGCAGTTTAGTGACCTGCATAAAGTGGGTTGGTAGTTTTGGCCATTTCAAATTTGACAAGTGTCCAAAGCACAAAAACTGGATTCAGCTAAGCTCAGTCTTAAAGTTAAGTATGTACCTCTTTGCTTTACTGAATAGGAACGAAAATTGTCACCATAGTTGTCACCCATTTGTGTTTAGCTCAGCACTACCAGTTGAGGTTAAAGACTGCATGAGACAGAAAAAAGAATAACTTTGTTGGATGCAATCTCTCTAAAATACAATTACAGGCGTTTAGCAGGATGGGAAGAAGCTTCTATTATAGCTACAAATGATGTGCCTGTTTTGTATGTAAATAGCGGGCTTCACGTGCCAATGTATCAAAAAAGCATCTTTGAGGATTCAATTTTATTCTTTTTTTAATGAAGTGAGAGCTCTAGAAACATTTCTCTGCTTCCAGGATGGTACAGTGGGCACCTTCCTCCCTCCCTCCCTCCCTCCCTCCCTCCCTTCCTTCCTTCATTCCTTCCTTCCTTCCTTCCTTCCTTTCTTCCTTCCTTCCTTCCTTCCTTCCTTCTTCCTTCTCTCTTTCCTTCTTTCTTTCCTTCCCCCATAAAAGTACTAAGTGAATTTGTCCAGGGAAAGGCACAGCAGGAGATTTTAATATGAGCCCATCTCCAGTAACACCAATCCCTGGAGCAATGGGATGAATTTGAGAAAGAGAATATTTAGGCTGAATATCAGGAAAATGTTCCTAATGGCTTGGACCGCTTGAGCAGTGGAATTGTCTTCCAGGCAAGCGATGGAAATACCAACATTTGACTCACTTGAAATTGGACTGGACAGCGTGCTGGCAAGTGTACTGGAAGGAGAGATCCTGCTCTGGAAGGGGAACGGTCTCCTGGACACCGGAGCTCTATGACTCTGTTAAACCTTCCAACGCGAAGAATGCAAGGAAAGAAAATATTAGGAATCACCCAGGGACACAGCTAATCTCGCAGACATAACACTTGCACCGACTTCAGTAGAAGTTACGCACGTGTAAGGGATCCATGTTGGGCCCCAAGTGGGAAGAGGGCATCGGCAGCCCAGACGTGGCCGCGGCACAGGCCTGCTGCTCATCGCCCCGTGCACGGGGAACAGGGCACGGGATGGAGGGAGAGGGGAGAAACACTCCCCGCCTCTCTCTGGCAGGGAACATGAGAGCGCTTGTTGAAACAAACAGCTGGAAAGAAAAGAAACCCGAGCCCTGGCAGCGCCTGCTGCCTCTCTACGTACATGACAAGGTGTCCCTTCTCCTCTCTGTCCTGGCGAAACACCTCTAAACCCGTGTCCTGTGTCTATCTCAGCTGCCCCTTTCCAATTGTCTCGCAGTACAGAGGCGTTGCAAATATACATGATATTTTGAAACCCCAAACGGCACCGCGCCACACAAAACCACCCGTGTCTACCAGGGAGAGGGCTGCCTGCGGTAGCCGCCCGTGTTTCTTCAGTCAGGGCTTGTCTTGGTGTTTTCAGCAGGGCAACCCCAGTGTAGCTGAGAGAAGAATGAAATCGCGACTGTTGTTTTAACTGAGCCCTGGTTCCTTTTTTCCTCCCTCCGCATATGGATGTAATATATATTCACAAGCTTTTTTTTTTCCTACCATTTGTAATATTTTTTTTTTTTTTTAATTTCCAGTCACAGAGATTTTCTGGACAAAACAATTATGATCCGAATGTCCTGAGAACCAGTCTCCGAAGAGGCAGTTTTCCTGAACATGTACAGTCAAAGGAAATGATTTCCTTACTGAAAGAAATCACTTCAAAGCGCCCAGACCAGACCCCGCTCCAGCTCAGGTTTCCTTTCTGTGCAGCAGCTTGGACAACAGCTCTCACGGAGAGCTGCGTTCCTTGTGCCTGGTTTGAATTTAAGCAGACGCCAGGCACAGGGTAGCGGGGACTCACAAACCAGCCCAGCCACCTCCTTTCTCCTTCCTTCTGCCTTCCCCACACACCGTGTCCTTCCTCCCATACAGTGTTTGCCACTGCTCAAACGTTGGTGAAGTTCTTGGTTACGTGTCTCTAACGTTCAGCGCTCTGGGCAGCACTGTTTATAAGCCATTTAGGCACGGCTATGTTGATCTGACACATCTCCTTTCCTAAAACTCAGCTTGAGTCAAAAACTCTCCCCAGTTAGTCATGATCTTCCTATCACCATCTCTTGTGAAGGTGAGGTGGAGGACAACAGTACTCGTGAGGATGAAATGGATTGAGAATGATTTTGCATGACAACTGCTGGGGATCCAATATCTTTCTGTTGGTGTTGCTTACAGAAACAATAATGCCTGGAAACCATCCAATACCTGTGTGTTGGCCCATCTTCAACACATGCCAAATTCTTCTCTTGTGGGACAGCCTGGGCACAGCCCACATATATTTATGTGTGATCTCCTAGTTGAACTGCGATCTATTTTTGCCAGTCTCCCGAGCATAGTCCCTCTTTCCATATCCTGAATGTCATCTCGAACTAGAAAGAGGCTGCCTGCTCCAGGAAGGGTCGGATGGCACTGCCTCTGTACACCTTTCTTTCTCTCCATGCAGAACACAGAGCATGGACCTCACACCAGGACCTCACTGGCCTGGACCATGTGTCAAGAGGAGTGTGAGTCTCATTATTATAGCAGAAGTAGAACTAAATACCATAGCATGGATCACTTGCTTGTGGGAGAGGAGATCTTATGTCCAAACAGACACATTGTATCTGTGGCACCTCTGTCCTTCATGAAGATAACCCTCTATGCTACTTCTGCCTTCCATGGATTTGTCTTTGTGTAACTGCTCACATCTACTTTCCATGCAGAGAGTACTGTACAGCACTGCTGTGACTCCTGAACTGTACGGAGGACTCCTCTCACTGTCACATAACCTGCTCTCAGCAATGTCCAGGGTACATTGAAAGAGGAGAATAAAATCTCCCCCTTCCCTCCCATGGCCTCTATTTATTGGCAAAGTCTGGCTTACAGTATTCAAAGAAAGAATTTGGGACACCGACGAGCTCCATCATTAGCCTCATTTTGCTTTTACTACTAAAACTTCTCCAACTTGGTCCCATGGCTACCTCCTCTGACCTAGTTAAAACACCACTCAACTAGGGTGTGTGCATCATTTTACAACTCAGAGTAGAGGAGAGATCCCACAGTCCCCCCTAGCCAAGGCTATACTGGCAGTGGTCTGGTTTGAACCTTCAGACCACACCTGGAGCTTGAACAACAGCTAATCGTCAACACAATGTCCTACCTGTCCATGTTGAGGAGCTGTTTTGCCACCTCACGGCATCCAGCATTGTGTCATTGCTACACCATTCCTCAGAGGTCTGCACCCACACTCAGACTGGCAGGTTGCTGTGCCCCTGCCCTCCGTCCCTGCATGTTCGAGCCCAGACTCAGGTGTCCCATACCAGTTCTGGCGCTGCCCCCGTTCCCAGAGCTCTGCTTTATGTGCCTGAGTGAGATAATACAAAGAGCATGCTCCTGCTTTGATGCAAAAGCCCCGGTTAAAGGAAGCCCTGCGACTCTTCCCAAGGATCCTTGATGGAACGGCCTGCACCCCACCACTTACTTCTCTTTGGTGCTTTTTGATAGTGCCTCCATTAAGTCCCAAAAACACTCCTGGAAAAACACATGGAGGAGCTGCCCCAGCCTTACACTATGCCAGTCCTCTGTTCTCTGTGCAGTATCCCAGTTGACAGGTAGGTGAAATTCAAGGTTGTGGTCACTACAGCCAAAGGTCAGGATATTTAAGAACAGCCTCGCTACCTCCAATCTGCCATACAAACTATTCTTAGCTGGAAGCTGGAGCCAAATGCTCACCGGGCACTCCAGGTTCACACCTCTGGAATACGCCCCTGACAGAAATATGCTTCAGTGCGAACTTGGCCGCATTTAGAAGGAGCTGCAAGATACATCTCTTTGCCCAGGCCTTTCCATCTGTTTAAACTGTGAAATCCTGCGTTCCTCGCTGTCTGGTCAGATTAAAAACTGCTGGCAGTAGGGGAGCATGACAGTTTGTTTCTCTTACTTGGAATCATAATTACTCAACGTAATCCCCATAAAACAAACTCGTAATCTACGATGATGAGTGTGTGCTAAGAAGTGCTCATAATAACTGAAATAAATAAGAAGAGGTCATTAATAATATTGTCTGGGTTACAGCATTCAACAATGCACAAAACAATGGAGCTAGAGTTGATAAAGGAAAGCAGATCATAACCCTCCATACTCTGGAGGCATGATGCTGTAGGGTTGGAGATACTGTCCTCATGTCGAACGGGGATCACCAGTATGCAGCAGTGATTTAATCATAACCTGCGCACTGCCTGTGAAGAAAGAGGTGAAATAAAGACAGGTTATGACAGATGCAGAGCTCTCTGGGTTCCCCTGCACTGGCCAGCTATACCTCGCTGGCTGCGTTACAGCCCACTTGCTCGGCAAGGAGGGACTTCCCACAACCAGGAGTGCTACCATGTACTGATCTTTCTTTACTTATGCTGCACCATTTCAGTCTTGTCCGACTTAGTAGCTGCCAAGCAGACCTCACTTTTGTGCACTAAACACTTCTCTGCCTCCTCTGGTTCACTTGGGCCAACATCTGGACTCTTGAGAAAAGATCTTTGTCCTCCAGATTAGTGGCTCTTCCCAGACACTGAAGTAAACTTTCTGCATGGACAGGATGGACATGACAACGTTCCTCATTGTACAAAAACACTATGGTTTGTGAGCTCTTCTCCAACTGAATTCCTAGTGGCCATGTTCAGATGATGCCAAGAGTAAATGAAGGCTAATACCAAGAAGACATAGTACTGGACACTCCTGTGGGATCCAGGGGAAGCCAACATAGCCAGTATTGTTGGCACAGCTCACTGGGAGCTGGATCGATGTTCCCGGTGTACCAAATAGAACTGAAATTTGGAGTTCTTGTTAAAATTAAAATGAAGTGGCTACATTTGTACAGCTTGCATGTGAGGGATTGGAATACATGGCAAAGTTCAACTATCACTTTCCTGTTTATATTCATGGCTTGCTGTTTTTCTAGGCTCAGCCCTGGTTTTGCTGATGAGCTAAAATATAACCTCCTTAAACCCCAGTGGAGCAGCATTTAGTAAGTTCTGCCTTTAAATAATATTTTAGCCAAGGGATTAACTCCTATATGCACATACAGCTCACCTGGAAGGAAGGTTCAATGAGCAAAAAAACCCTGGAGGGAGAGGACGTATTCACAGCAGCAAAGGCCTGTTCCCACTCCTGCTGAGGTGGGGGGAAACTCCTGCTGGCTGCGGTGGGAGGCGGATCAGGCCCACCTCCAAACTCACATAAAAAAATTTCTGTGAGAGCATTTTCGGTTAATTACTCCTCATAGGAGGAGGAAGGGTCAAAATGACTGGGTCAAAACAACTGGGTCTATAGTGCCACTGCCCACGCCGTGGGCTGCATGCAGCTTTGCAGCTCTCCTGGGGGTGCTCCAAGCAGCGCTGTGCCTCAGGCACACCCTCACTGCCTTCAGAAGCATGGAAAGCGCGACAAGACCGTGTCTGCTTGGACGTCCCCTGAAAAGATGTCCCCTGCGTGCCCACTCATGTGCTGGCAGGTTTTTGCAGAGCTGCAGTGGGGTGCTATCCTTCCCTTGCCAGTAGGGGAAGACATTGCTCCTACCCCAGAGAAGACATCGCTCCTACAAAGAAGCTGTAAGCATTGTACTTGTGACTTCTCTGTGTGCAGGGGTCTCAGGGGTCCTTAGGGGAACTGGGATGCAAAGGGTCTTGCCCTTGCTCTTGAGAAACCTCACAGGACTGGGCTCTGTCTAGCCCAAACATAGGACTTCAGCTCTTCCTCTGAAAAGAGCAGTATCATGAGCATATGGTTAATGACTCATCCCAAGTGGAAAAACAGTGTTTGTTATATTTTATGAAAATTTTATACATCTAAGGTACTGTACATCTGTTGCTATTTAGGCTGACATGTATGTAGAGATTGGCAGAACAAGTTCTCTGTAGGGATGACTGAACTCCAAACCAAACCACAGAACTTTCAAACACTCAGGCTGCTTCTTGAAGGGGAATGAAGGGAAAAAAAAAAAAAAAGAAAAAAAAAGAGGATGTTTTTCTGCTCTGTTGAAATGCTGCCTGACTGAGCAATATGCAAGGAAGATACTCTTCAGTTCTGTCTAATCTGCAATAGAAGAGGGGTTTATTTATGGAGAGGAGCCTTCCCTCGTAATACTGCAAATCACAAGCAAGAAGTCGTTGCTGTGCCAAACTTTTTTCCCCAGGTTGCCTCTATCCAAGGCTCAAGGAAGGGTCAGAAAGTTCAAATCCTCATCTGAATCCTGCATCTCCTCTCTGAATCCTGTCTTCTGAAACCCTCCCTCAGACCTGCTCCTGTCTCCTTCCTCTCTGGCAGCAAGCCTTTCTCATGGTGAGGCTAAGGGTTCTTCTTGGGTTGTTTGTACATCTTTCTGGCAGCAGCATCTGGGTGGCAAGAAGGCAGGGAGCCTTACTGGTTAGCCTGGAAGTCTTCTGGGGCTTCCTGGGGAGGCACTGAAAGAGTGGACTTCTACGGAAAGTTATGTTTTCCACTCTGCATTTGTGAGTGTTTCTAAGGACTCTGGTGCAAAATCCCCTGGGGTGGAGGACTAAGTGGTGAGAACAACTGAGGACATGCCTGTACGGTCCAACTCACTCCTCTGCGAAGAGGAAGATGAAGCAAGCTGTAAAGAACCGCTTGCTCAAACATCTCTTATTTATTAGCCTTGTCAGCCCAGCCTTGCCAGGATAATTACTTTGGGCACAACAGCTACCCTGCGCCCAGCTCCCAAGCTGGCACAGTCCATGTCTGCTCAGGGATCCTTCAGCTGTAATCTGTTTCTAATCTAACCCCCAGAGCACAGGGACTGGAAAATAAAGTCCTTTGCCTACCAGCCATGTTGTGAGGCTCCCTGCTGTCTTGCTACATGTTTCTGGGACAGATTAACATAAGGCCATAAGAAAGGCCATACTGGATCAGACCAAAGGTCTGTACAGCCCGGTGTCCTGTTTCTGTCGGGACCCAAAAGCAGAAGCCCAAGAAAGGGTATAAAATGATACCTCCACCAAGTGCTCTCCCATCCCCTCCAGCCATTAGTGGCACAGGACCTCCTGGACCAGGTGTGCTTTCCACAGATACATTGATCTTCAGTGCATTTGTCTGCCATTAAATTGCACAGTCTCCCCAGGAAACCACGTGAACTTCTCAAATCTGCCACATATTGCAGCAAGAAGCTCTAAAGCTCTTCATTTTGCTTGTTTTGAACCTACTTCCTGCTAGTTTCATTTGATGCCTCCAACTTAATGCTGATGAGAAGGATCAATTCGTGTTCAGAAATCAATCTGTGCCCAGAAAGCATATATGACAACAGGGTGACTGGTGAAGAGAGAGCATTGCCAGTTGGAAGTGATAGTTCAGACTGGCCATTGACTGACACAATAATTTTCCAAATAAGACAGCAGTTTGGTTTGGTGCAGTTTGGATGGCAGGATCAGTAGGAGAGCTCTGGTGGTTAATTCAGTCACAGTGCATTTAAGCCACGTAAGTAGAAAGGAAAGAGCAGTGTGAGCACAGTGAGACTGAGCATGCTGGCAAGGAGAGGGGAGGTCCCGCGGGGGAGAAGGAGAGGGGAGCAGGGTGGATTTCCTGACAGGAGCCAACACGAAGGCACGAGTGCTCAACAGGGGCAGCTGAGGTGGCTCAGTTTCTGGCCATAAGGAGCAGGGAGGCTACCAAGCTGAATGAGACTTTGAAGACTCTTGATGAATGAGAAAAACAATGCTAGGAGCTTTCTTGAGAGCAAGAGGAGGTACCAGCTCAGTCTGTGGTTTACAAGTGTTGGATCTTACACCCCGCACAGTGCCCTGTGCCTTGCTCTCTCCTGGCTTACACGAGCAGGGTATGAACATCGCTGAGCCAGTGGAGCCCCATCCAGGCAGGCGAGGATGAGGTCAGGAGACCAATGAAGGTGACATGCAGCAGTGCTCATGTGGGAGCTTACATGTCCTGCCTTGGCAGGGCCATTCCACCAACTACTATGAAACCCAATGGTTTCTTCTTGAATGAGCGAGTTTTTATAATTAAAGCCTAGAATTACTGAACAGAAAGGTGATGGGGGACAGGGTGGGAAATAAGGGAGGCTTTCATCCCTGCTGATATGCGGTGCATAGCCCTGTACTGTGGGACACCCTTGTGCTGCAGTCAGATGGGTGGCACCCACCCCTGTGCGGTGTGGACCCAAAGGTCTGGGAGTCACTCAGAATAAATCCCTGCCCTCTCTCGCCTTGCTCTGTGATTTTAAGCTGTGTGAGGTGGGATGGGGTGTCACCATCATGAGTTTTTTGTACAGCCCAGACCAGAACATGCCAACATAAAGACCAAGCACATGTTTCGGCTGCCCTTGAGGCTCATTCTGGTCAGCAGCTTGCCTCAGCAGCAGTGTCGAGGGCTCTTGGAGATGGCAGGCAGGAATGGGTGTTGACCGACATTGTGATCTTGTTTCAGAAATGCTCAGAGAAAAGGCATCAGAATGCTGATAGCAGCCCTCAGCTCTGTACCACACCGTCTGGTGAAGGAGCAGGTATTACAGCAACCCAGAAATACTCTTATTTCTGCCTGCCCCAGTTCTGCTGGTGTTTGCATGGGCTCCAGGTTTGAGACAAGTGAGTGTTGCACAGTTTCTTGACTTTAACCCAAAAGAATGGTGTCTTACAGTCATTTACCTTTTCTCAAAGTATTTCCTTAATTTGTTATCAAAAATGTTTTTTAGTTTTTTAATTTTCCAGATTACTTCTTAAACAAATGCTTTGGTGTTCTTTTTAGTAGCATATATCCATGGTGTTGACCTATCACTACAATAATAACATAGTTTCTATACGGAAATAGCTTTGCCTGAAGCTTTCTGGCTAACAAAACGAGCAGAATAACTTTGTTGTCTCCACCCAGCACATAGTAGACGTACAACAGCGTTATGCAATTTGACATGGCTGGCAGCTCCACCAGCTAAGGCAAAAGCTAGAAAGATCCTTCTCTTGCTGGAGATTATAACACTGTAGGATCTAACAGTACCAACAACGTCATGTAAAGCCAGATTTCTGCTTAAAGGCATTGTGGACATACTTCTCTGTTAAAGGCTATCTGGCATCTCTCATAAAAGCCCCTCATTTATACTTCATCTCAAACAGCCTCTCTCCCAAATGTCAGAGTTTGGCGTGATATCTGAAATGAAGAACACCCATCCCTGAAGACCAGTGGTTTTATAGGCTTGAATACATTTTAAAATATAACAAATTATCTTTCTTCTTAGGCTTAACAGCAGGCACAGTCTACCAAATCCTTTTAAGTAATCAGTTGTGCCTCAGAATCCGAGAAGCATTCAGGAAGCAAGTTTCTTGTTATTAACCCTTTGGATAAACTCAGGTTTGCTTGCTGCCTCCCAAGGTGGCTTGTAGGAAATCAAACAACAGTATGAAAAGAATAAACACAGAACACACAAATCCGCATCAACAGTATTGCTGTTGTTACCTTTGGTGATGGCTGCACTGTATAGAATTATTAGACAACTCAAATTACTATTAAAATATTTTAATACTATGCCTTTGCATCTGAAACTGATAAAAATCTTGAGTGGAGTCGTTCAAGAATGCATTCACATGAAGAAAATAATGGAAAATATATTTAGCATTCACATGAATAATGTAACTCCCTTCTTGGAAGGATTATGAGACTGTAATTTCTGCATTTCTTTGACTAAAATTTGGCTTTAGTGAAGCTAATGGCTAATCTCTGTCTTGGCCTTCTTCAGCAATATAAAAAGAGATAACAGTTCCTATTTTTCTATATTAAAAAAAAAAGTTGAAAGCTATTTGGAGTGGACAAAAGGCTGGCAATATAGTGTCTAATTTAGCAAGTGATTAAAAATTAAAAAGTGCTGATATAGATCATCAGAACAGTGAGGCATGTCATTAAAGGCAAGCATATAAGTAAACTGACCTGCTCAATCAGGGCCTAAAAGAAATTTCAGTCATCTAGGACATGGAGAAGTTAATTATCCTACAAAGGGAAATTATCTTTCCTGTAGTGTTGGGGTACATTATTAGTGTAATCCACTGCAGAACATAAATGTCCCTGTTTACACTAGGTCCGAGGTAGGTGCTTAAGACTTTGTAGTCTTATCTTATTCTAGCAAATGATCTCCATAAGAGTGTTTCTGATATCAGGAGCAATTCCCATACCTGCCTCACCTAATATGCCAATGGAAATTTTCCTAAAATTTTATTTTCTCCTCTTAGCTATGCTTTCCTTTTCATTTGACTCTAAGGGTAAACGTGATTATTGAATTGATTATTGAAGTCCCACTTGCCACATCCTCAGGGTCTTTTTTCCTCCATCTTCCCATTGTTTCTTCTTCTTGCTCATTGCTGTGGGCTTGAGATTTCATGGGCATCTCTTCTTTCTTAGCTGCTTCCTGGAGCAGTCTTTAGGTTTTTTTTGCATCCCCAATAGCTGCAGCTAAGGAGAACAACTATCACTGCAGCCACATGCCTCTTGTTTTATGCTTTTTTTTGGGTTGGTTCTTCTGTCATTTGCACTCTGACCTCTGACAATGTCCACCATAGGTTTTTTGTTATGTGGAAGCTACCCAATGATACTACAGATACTATCAGAAAAGACATCTTCCGTATAGTTTTTGTCTTTTCTCCTAGAACTGTGATCTCTATCTTATTTGAAAACTTTTCTGTCTTTCCAGCCTCAGTTTCAAAAGTAATAGAGCCATTTTTTAACTTCATTCTTTCCTTTCTTTTTCACTTCTGAATTCTTTTGCTTCCGTTTGTTAAACATCTCCAAATCTTTACTGTTTTAGACTGTAGTTGCACAGTCATGAGTCTATTTATCCAGCCACCTCTTGCCAAGATTACCAAAGCCACTCATGCTCAACCAGTGTGCTCTTTCTTCCTTAATAATGCGGGGTTTGAATTACACAACAAGGGAAAGAGTACTGTTACCACTGGAGAGCACTCTTATACAGCTACAAATAGTAATTCGTGACCATCGGCTCCCTACTTCCACATCCCCTTCTGTTCATTGTTTGCAACACCTGGCAGGTATTTTAAGTATTTGACCACTGCTGGTTATTAGAAGAGCTGGAGGAAGTTTTTCTGATGTTCTTCAGAAGACTGGATCCTGTTACGCTACCTTCCACATTAACTGCCTTTATGTGCTTGTGGGACAATAGCACTGAGTTTGCCACTGGAGGCGGTCTCAAAGCCCAGGGAAACCTTCAAAGCTTTGCTTCATGCCCCCTTAATTCATACTCTGAAGGGAGTTGTGCTCTGTGGGGTCTAAGAAGTCATTTTACCAACTGTAATCATTGCGAGCATCCATTTCCATCACTTTCTCCATCTGTTGATACTTCTTAAGGAGAGGAGCCACTCTGTTGTTTAGTTAAGCAATCTACCAGTAACCAGTGACAGCTTTCCTGAAATTTACCCAATTAATAGTTGGGTGGGTGACTCCAGGCTGGGATTTCAGGGGCATTTATCATGCAATTGTAGCTGATAATGCTCTTGACTATCAAGGGATCGTTGCAGCTGCTCAGGGCACCAGCAGGCAGTTATTAGATGCTCCCAAAGCTATCTCATCTCCAGGTTGAACCAGTCCCAGCCCCACAGCAAGTGGTCCAGCCCCACTGGTCCAGTGGCCCAGTCTGTCCTGGTGGCCTCCACCGATCTCGCTCCAGTTCACCATCTTTTTCTTGTACTGGGGGCCAAAATTACTCACAGTATTTCAGCTGTGGTCCAGCAAGTGCCAAGTGAAGGGGAGTAACCACTTCCACTTCCATCATTCCCCAGAATGTTTGCCTTCCTTGCTGCCAGCGTGCACTGTGGATTCATGCTTAGCCTGAAGTCCACCAGGACCCTCTGGTCCTTTTCAACAGAGCTGCTCCCCAAGCAGTCAGTCCCCAGCCTCCTTTGCTGTCCTGCATATGTCTGTGGTGGTCTGAAAGCCGATTTTAGTAACTGGCTTGAGCTAGCTTGGCTTGGGATTCTCTGGACTTGATGTAACATCCTGCAAAAATACCCAAAGAAAATTTTGTCTACTCTAATGGGATATTTTGTACCGTCCGTTGAAAACAGGAACCATCCGGGATTGGTACCAAGTCTTGGGAAGATATATTTCTAATGGCAGAACCCTTTATCACTCTAGACATTTTCTGAAAATTATTGCAATCCAGCCTGAATATGAATCAGCAGTCATTAAATCTTGCATTGTGAGTACAAGAGGCCAGATGATACATTTTGCCAAGATCTCTCCAATACTTGCTGGAATGCAATGGCTCTTTAGGCTCTTTTGAGTGATGCATGTCACATACTGCACATAAAAAAATGTACAAGCACTCCACGTGATCATACCAAGCCTCTGAAGATTTCTTTGGCTCTTCAGTTGCTTAGCTCAGATCCATAAGTGGGACACAGCGCTTCGTTCTTCAGCTTGCATGGAAATGCTGACTTGTTTAATTTAAGAATTATTGGTGGGATTTTCAGAAGGGCCTTAAGTGACTTATGAACATAAGCCCCATTGAAAGTCGAATCCTACTTTCCATAAATATCGACCATATTTCTTCTGGTAAAATGTTCCTGGCTCAAGGGCCTCCTGCCAAAAACAACCTGTCTCCATTTCTAGACAACTTCACCCTGCATTTTTGATATGTGCAACGTCCCCATGGAGCACAGCATTGCAGGCCAGGAAATGAGCGTGGAACAAAAGGAGCGTAGGAAGCTCTGCCGGCTGCGTATCCGACCTGGAAGACAAGACATCGCGTGGCTGCGGCCGGGAAATTGCACAAAATCCGGAGTGAGAGCCCCCCATCATTTTTTTTTTCACACTGACAGATGTCCCTCTCTAGCAACCTGTCATTCGATGGAAAAATGACAGAGGTGACAAAACCTGTCAGTTGGGGATTATGTCCGTTTCTCTAACTGGTTTCCATTGTCTGTTGCTCAGAAAATAGGTTAGCTGCTGGGGCACAGGCTGTGGGCAGTAAGAGACCGGGGACAATGAAGCCTGCAGCTGGAAAACACAAGAGAAGGGAGGAAGTCCTAGGTCCCTCTTCCTTTCCTCTTGCCTCTGTCTGTACTGGCAGTTCACTCTAACAGCTAATTCTTCCCCTTCCACACATGGCTTATTAACCATTTCACTGACCACTGCACCAGGACATTTCCAGAGTGATTTGAATGCCCAGATCAAATACCAGATCAATTCAGGTTCTTTTACGCAAAGAGAAATTCAGGACAAGCAGGATGAGGTGAGATTTCTAAAGGAAAAATGTTACTGCATCATCAGTTGGAAAAGCAAGTATTTGCCAGTGTCCTTCTGCATTCAGGGTCTCATCAGCATGGGAATTTCAGCATGGCCATCATTGGGTTCCTGAGCCTTGGGCAGGGAGGCATTTGCTGCGGTGTTGCAGTACCTCCCATCTTTAAAACAGATGGGTATCACTTCCAAAGCACCTTTAATGGTACCTCAGGTTGGATTCCTCCAGTACTGAGAGACTCCAAATGGCTGCTTGCTTTGAAAAATGTAGGTCCACACCCTGAAATGTATGTACAGTGATAGCAAGGCTTTTGACATACAACTAATAGCAAATAAACACCAAAACTGCTGTCACTGTGGGCAGACATGATGTTCGGAGAGACACTGGCTAAAAAGGGGTCAGCTTTTGGGGACAGTGTGGGCTACCTACGGCTATGAAGATAGCAGATCTCAGCTTGGCCACAAGCTCTGGTCTTCTCATCACCCACATTGAGGTCCTGACTGGAGGATGCTACAGCTCCCTCTGGCCTGGTCATCCAAGTACCGTTACAGCAAAAATAAGGGTGCAAGACTGAGGGAGGGAAGAGAAGATGAACCCCCGACCATTACCTGAAGATTGAGTCTGGGTCTCCCAGCCAAGAAGCTCACATGTGCCTCTGGTCCTATGGAGTAGATTGACCCTATGGGCTCTGTTCCCACCTTGTTAGATGGAATGGGCCATCCAACAGACGAGTAAATACTGCTGAATGACTCATTTCTGGTAAGTATAGGCTCCCTCAATATGGAAGAAGGAAAGGAAGACTTAAGAGAGAAATAATGGAGAAAAAAGAAATACGTCTTTCTTCAGTTTCTATTTTATTTTTAGAGGAGCAGACCACTACATTTCTGTTGTACTTTCTTAACAGATACCAGGAGACTTTTTAAAGGTTATTTTTGGAGCCACTATATCTCATTCTTTCCTGGAGCCCTGGCCAGGTTAACGACACTAAGGAGTGACTATTTCTACCAGATGAACTCTGCCTCTCAACCTCTGTGTCCTGTGGAGCAGGCACTGTTGCTCGAAAGAAATCTAGCAGGGTTTCTTTTGGGGTTCAATTTGTTTCCTCGGTTCCCCTTGGAAAGTGACCATGGCAATTAGCAATATTAATTGAGCTGCACAGAAACTCAGCCAGAGACTCAGGCTCCCCTTCAGGGAGCTGCCACAGAGACCTGGATGCCAGCTGAGGTCTGCGAGGGTGGTAGCAGCAGGCTGCTAAATTCAAGGGCTGGGGCCAGCTCTGTGCCGGGGACATAAGCCATGCCATTGGCTCATGGCTTGCAACAGCGGTGTGGCACAGCATCTTCACATGTGTGCTCCTCCACGCCCGGCGTGGAAGCTCACGCACTCACACGTACAGCTGCACGACTGGGTCTGTGCCGATCCCCAGCCTGAGCTCTGTCGAATGTAAGGGAGACACATGCTTGCATGAGCAATGCTGAAATCCCAGCCCTGCTGGCCAAAGCACCTCTCTGGCCTCTTGTGCAGCCACTGGTGCTGGGGAGTGCAAGAGAGGCCAAGATCTCACCTTTTTTCATCTCAGAGAGCTTTGGTTTTAGACCTGTAACCTGGGGGAGGAGTAGTCAAGCTGTCCCCTCTTGTGCCCTGTATTTTTAATGTATAGCAGGAGATTTCAGTAAGCTATTACTTTCCTTTTCCCCTCCTGCATGATTAGTTTTGCGAAAGAGTCTGCCTACGACAGAAATAGCGATAAACACACGCAGCTCCTCACCCGCTTTCCGAATGTGCGTTTGGGGCCAGCCTGCGAACCATTTCATCATGCTGATGAAGAGTCACACAAGCAGCTTCCATCATCCTCGGCGGGAACGAAGCCCCTGCCTCTGCTGCGGTGCTCGCAGGCTGCTCCTTGATGGAAGCTGGAGGAATGGCGCACAGGTGACATCGCCTGACTGGCAGCTGCAGAAACAGATGCTCGGCTTTATGCACTCAAGGGATGCCCGTTTCCATGCCGTTACGAATAGCTCGCTATTAGTGGCTGGTGGGATGTGGACACTGTAAGTACAATGGCCAGCCGCCATCAGCACCTGACTTTATTTTACTTTTCTGTAGCTGCAGCCTTAAAAAGTCTGGAAAAGGTTTTTCACACTAAATGAACTATGTTTCAGGCTAGATCCACAGTCATGAAGTAGTCTACTGGTTGACCCTGTTCACAGAATATCATATTGTGTTTATAGCTGGCAGTGAGTATTTGCTATAATCATTGAGTATGTGTAAATGTTTTAGACATAAGCAAATGCCATAGGTGGCTGAATTTTAGCAAACACCAAAACACATGTGTCTTCAAGGCATTCAACGTACTTAATGACAGCGACGAGTTAACAAGAGTACCTGGAGAGATAAAAACAGCACTACCAACTTAAGTAAAGCAAGTGAATTCACAAAAGGTGATTCTCAATGTTTTTTCAAGTTTCATATCATGCCTCTTGGATATAAATATCCTGATCCATATGCTGTTTTGCTAAATGGTGCCCAGAAAAAGGAACCATGCATCTTCTCTCTTCGTTGGGTGCTTCACACATGGTGACTTCCCCTTCCACCTCAGCCTCATCGGTTTGGAGAGGAATCACCTTCCCACACACAGCCCTTCCAAATTTCCATGAGGGAAGGACTACCTTTGGGCCGACACAGCCTCCCGTTGCAAGGTGCCACCTCACCGCACTGCAGGATGCACCTGATGCACTAGCGACCCTCACTTGTCCCAGACCTGGGTCTTGCAGAAGAAGGAGCAGCTCTGCCACGTCCAAGCCACTACAGGTGGTACGAACCTGTACATGCAGTTGTTTTCCTGATGTCACCATGCTTTGATATGGAAACACCGTAGCTGACAGCCCTGCCTTATACATTCATCAGCCAACACTAAACATTCCCCAGGTATTATGGATACCCCGCTACCAAAATCTGAGCATTGCAGAGAATCTAAACCCCCTTTTTTGTTCTGGCTTCTCTCTGTTTTATATTTATCAATGCCACACATTATAGGGCAGAATGAGGAGTCTCTGTGGAGTTTTTATTTCAACACAAGAACAATGGTTTTCTTATTTCTAGTCCAGTCTTTGAGGAAAGATACCCTGCAATGGAATATATCCTGATCCATCTGTGATGAATGATGTGGATCTCTTTATACAGATGTTTATACAGTGTTAGTTAATTGTAATTACTTATTGTATTTCAAAGCAGCTGCAGCATGGCAAAGATCTGCTAAATGGTTACTGTTCTTCAGAGACACTGTGAACATTGGTTTCTAAAGGATAGGTGAGACCCAGCGTGAATCTATACCAAAGAGATTCCCCTGGAAAAAAGAGAAAGATGAAACTGAGTTTGCTTTTTGCAGCCCCATTCCAGCCTCGACTGCTGCTGCAGACATAGGTGCCCTTAGCATGACGTGGTGGGAGAGGAATTTCAGCATGAAACGTGGCACAGATGGGCCAGAGAAGGGACATTTTGCACATCCTCTTCACCTCCAGTCCCCTGCCTCATCCAGCTCCCTCCTGCCTCTAGCAAATGTTATTTTCTTTAGCTTCCTTGTGTGGGTGCTGACAAAATGCAGACCTACAGCAATCTTTTTTCCACTTGGGGAAATAGGGAAGCCTGAACTAAGCCTTCCCTGTTGATATTTGTACTGTGCTGTGTTTGGGTTTTTTTTATTTTTACATAACTTACAGCTCTGTTAATTCAATCACATTTGCTTCTGCTCACCCGCAAGCAGTTCACCATTATCAGCTTCTTGCTTGCTTACCTTCTCTGTGTCACCGTCAGGTGTGTGAAGCTCGTTCTTTGCTCCCTCCACATTAAAAGCACTTTGGAGGGTTTGCTTTGTCTGTTCAGATCCTTACATCTTTATCTAGCTGCTGCTGCTGTGCTGCTTCGATATAGGCAAAGATTTCCTTGATTATTTTAGTTTATTTTAAATTTCTTCTGATAATTCAGTCTACTTTTCCAACTCATCATCGTCTGGATCAGTCTAGAAACTGTACTTTCATTTTCCTAGAGTCAGCAGGAGGTGAGAACAGTAGTTTGGCTAGAAGAAAGATATGTGTCCCATATGCACCGATCAGTGACCGATGGCTTTTGCCAGCTGCAGTGTTCTGCAGCTCACGGCCCTCCTCAGCGAGCTGGTGCTTTCATATTTAATACTTGATCATTTCATTCCATGAATTTTCCTAATGATTTTTTTTAACCCATGCAGCCTTTTAGCTTCTACTCTATCCTGTGGTAAGCAGTTGGACAGCATAGCCACATTTAGGGTGGAGAAATACTATCTTTTGTTTGTGTCGAACCTGTTAGCATGTTGTTCCTTCACCGAGATACTATTAGTGCTGTGCTATATCACTTGTGGCACCATAAGCTAAGAAAAGAAAAAAAAACTCAGTACTTTTTATTGTTTTGGAATAAAACGTGT
Organism: Platalea leucorodia; assembly: GCF_965183815.1. NCBI lineage: Eukaryota > Metazoa > Chordata > Aves > Pelecaniformes > Threskiornithidae > Platalea > Platalea leucorodia. The sequence goes on along the minus strand of NC_138823.1, from coordinate 51,184,188 downwards.
CAGTTTTGTAAGTAAAAATAAAGTGGCCTATAATGAATATGATGTCAAGTGTAAATCGCAAATCAGAGCTGACAATTGAATGTCTGAAAATCTGATGTTGCAATTTTTCCCTTTTCTTTAAGACCTTTGAACAAATCATTGGGGGCTGGCAACATCTGAAAGTGCTTAGGTGAAAGTGGCAAGCAGAGGTGTGATCAAAGCCATTTTCATAGCAGACATAAAAATCATACCGTATCTGATTTAAAACAAGGTAAGCAAAACCTAACCTGCCTGCTGGAGAAGATTCCATTGAAACTAGTTTTAGCTATCATGAGGCTCAAGTAGCATGCTTGGGACGCTGGAGGTTTGGATCTAAAGCAAACCCTCACCAACAGGCATTTAAATACGCTAGAGACTTCGAGTCTTGCGATGTTATGATGTTATGTATATGAAGAAAACTCACTTTAAATTATGCAGTCTGATGTTAGGGTGAAGTTAAATTCCATAAAAAATAATAATTTTCATTATCAGTTAAAAAATCACCCTGCATTTTAAGAAGATGTTCATAGGCATCTAGGAATGTAGGTTAAAAGAGAAGAAAAAAAAAAAAACTTTTTTAGCAAGGTACAAAATAATGTGTTTGGCTTCAGGCATTCTTTAAACTGCCTCTTTTCTAGGAAGGGAACACAGATGTGTGAGATTCCTGATTTAGTTCCAAGCCAATACTCTTAATTAACTTCAAATTGTTCAAATATATAACATCTCAGTGCAGGGAAGGAGCATCCTGGGGGTGTGCTGTGCTGCACTCAGGTGTCCGTTGGTCCCAAGGTCCAGCTGCAGCACCCCAAATTACTGCAAGGGGCCAATGTATGGCCCCGGTTTGGCACATGACTTCAGTGTATATGTGTTCTTTGGACACGTAAATAAGGCCAGAAGGGTGTCTATACTGAGAGGGATGCCTGGGATAGGAAACAGGGATATTGGTTAAACCTAGAAGAGCACATTTGGCCACTGCTTGCAAATGACACTGGGAATGTCTGGGCAAAGCAAACTGGTACTCAGGAAAGACATGGCAGCTCTGGAAGATGGAAACTGGTCCTAAACTGTAGGACTCGAGGATAAACAGTGGGCAAGGAGCAGGTAGGGGAGACTGGATTTGGCTGGGCCAAGGGATGGATTCTAGTAGTAGACAAAAAGGAAACAGAAAAAAGTATTTTCAATAAGTTTAAATTCACTGTACATATCTGTTCCTCCAATGGCAAAGTTTTTGGTTCACAAATCGAAAGGGAGTAGAAAATGCCTACCTGTGGCCTCGGCTAAGGCTGTCTCCCTCAGCTCCCAGCATGCGGCGAGTCAACGTCATTTGTTTGTGCCGATTGTGCACTGCACCGATCCCGTGGGTAGCGGCACCCAAAGCAGGTCTGGGGGAAATTAATAATTCTGTCTGCAGTGGTGGGTTTGAACAGCGTGCAGCAAACAGCGCCTAGAGCTGCCAGCTGAACACCCCGGGTGAAGGAAAATATTAAACTACTGCTCATTGTATGGTCGATGTCCTCCTTACGAACCCGCTGAGGTTGTGGTCCTGAGGAAACTTGAGTGCATGAGGATATGAGTGAGAGATCTTTATCCTACGCACAGGCAGTTGCAAAGAAATCTGATTTATTGAATTTGCAACTTCAATATTGTTCTTTTGCAATCCATATATTTGTATATGCATACACGTACGCATACACATACACATGCTTTTTGTACCTGATTTTTCTGCTATATTGCACTGGTAAGATACCACTGTAACTCCAATAACTTCAGGAGAATTGCTCAGAGCTAAAAGTACTGTAAATGAGTGGATAATCAAGTCTACAGTGTCACCCCCCCAGTTTCTGGGCTACATGCAAGGCAGTGTCCCGAGGACATATCTATACTGAATGCCACACTGTGAGGAGATCCCCAAGCAAGCAGCTAGAGAGCAAGCTCTGGATGGCTGTGTCAGTGTGGTACGATGCTATTAATTAGTCCTGAGTTAATTAGCCCTTCTGAGAGGCAGTGCTAATCTGGTTGTATTGCTTTGGGGACCCTACATAGGGTCTCGGCATGGGATTGTGCTGTGTCACACCTTGAGGATGTACCATCCCCTTCCGAGCCAAAGCGAGATCTGCCACACTGTGCTCCCCTGTGTCACACGGGTACGCCATTGGATTTTGGTGGGAAGGATGGTCTGTGTTGCTCAGTAGTGACCTCTTTCATTTACTGAGGAGCGGTGAGGAAGACCACAGGGGTGAAAGGAAAAGGCCATGGCAGAGGTCTGTAGAGTGGGCCTGAGTTGCAGGGAGAAGGTGAACATGGGATTAAATGAAAGAGGCTCAAACCAAAGAAAAGCAAGTATTTCTTCACGCAATGTGTAGTGAAGAAATGGAACTCCCTGTGCCAGCTTTTTGTGCATGTTGGACATTTATACAGGCTCAAAAAGCTAATTAGACGAATAAAGAAAAAAGTCACCCAAGGCTGTCAGGTGGCAAGACTCACTTTTGGCTAAGGAAGTCCTGGGGCAACACCCACTTGAGGCCAGGAAACTGGATCAAAGAAAAGTCACTACACCATTGCCCTAGTCATACCCTTTTTCCCAGTCACCTGCTGGTGGCCAGTGTTGCTGCCGGGCCACTGACTCAAGTGAATTTTTGGTCTGTCCCAGTAGAGCTCTTTCCAGGTGTCACCATGTCGTATTTGTATCGCGTCTCACGGGTGTTCTCCAAACAAACTCAAAGGAGCCTCTTGTGGTTGACTTAAAACAAAGTGCCTCCATTAGAAGTGGTCAGCTAGTAGACATGTCCTTGAAAGAGGCTGTCACCATGACTAGGACAACAGAACAAACAATAATGCGAAATCGTGTGATTATTTTGTGCAGGGGTTGACCTATACTGCAGAAGAAATGCATGCCACCAACTCATGGCTTACACTGAGAACAAGGCATAACATAACCCAAGAATACATTTCTTGGATAAAGGTTTAGGCCAACTGGAACAAAATTAGATAGCAGCAGAAATACAGTACAAATACCACGACACTGGGTGTCTCATACTGAGAAAAATGAGATACAATTCAAGCATGCGTTGCCACAGATAGATTAGCACAAGTATTTTTGATCTTTAACAAAAGCTCTTGCTTAGTGACATCAAACACTACAGAAGTATCAAGTAGCATCTAAAAGGAAATGAAACCTTGGTTAGAGTAAACAAGTGAAGTAAGCAAAGAGTCGTGGTGCTGTATGTTGAGCAGACTGATTGATATTTGTCAGGCTTCCAAAGCTGCGCTCCATCCCTACATTCAAGGCAAGCAAACAAGAAAAGGAAATTCAGGAAAAGATGATAATTAGCAGTTGCTCCCTCAGAAAAGGCTTGGAGGTTTTCAAATTGGCTCCTGCCTTTCTAAGCCTTACAGGAGTCAGCCCAGAGAAACTGTGTGTATTAAATAAATATGGGTAATATAACAACATTATTCATATGTTCAGGCACTCCTTTGAACAACCAAGTGAGCCAAGAATCTAATGAACTAACAGTTGAATGTAACCTCTGGATAACCCTTTAATCTTTTCCTCCATTCCCCTTGAAAATCTGAGGAGGGAAACACTAGAAGACAACAGATTGAAAAAGCCCGACCAAGGGAACTAGTGGCGGACAGCTAGGCATGGGTGTTTCTCTTGTTTGCAAATTTTAGCAATTAAGGAAGTGTTGAAAGATTCTGAAAGCCTGTTATCATTGAGAGAAACAGACTCTTAAGGTTTAAAAGTCAGATGATCTGTAAATAGGGTAAAAGACTGATTGGCTTTAGTTGATGGTAAGTCAAAAGTCAGTTCAGACTTCCCCCCTCAAATAACCTTAAAAACATAAGCTGTCAAATCTGAAAATGGGCAGTCATTCTTCTTCTGATGGCACAGCCTGTAAATACCAAAGCAACACATACTGTAATAACCAGGCACTGTTGAGAGGAGCTCTAAAACCCCATCTGATCCTCCATATGTTGTAAGAGAAGTAAGAGTTTCTGAAGGAGACAGACTCCGCAGCGAGTAGAAAATGCCTGAAAGATTCTGGAGGTGGCTTTGTGGGCAGATATTACTATGAGAAGGAAAGCAGAAGTCAAAAAAGTCAGATATTGATTAGGAAAAGGTGTGAATAAGGTTGAAAGATTTACAAATAACCCATTAGAAGCTATCATCTAATAAAAACCATGATCTTTTATTTTATGCCAGAAAATTAATTATATTGAATTAAGCCAAAAGAACAAAGGTGTTTGGAAATTAAATATGTCAAAGGATGAATGGATCAACATGAATCTTAAATTCATCAGGAATGATGACCTAGCTGCCAAATCAAATGCAGGTTCACAAATGTAATTAAGAAAATCAAAATAGTCCTGCGTCAATCATTAAACAATTAGAGCATGGGGAGTAATGAGAGGCAAGAAAGGATGGCAGGCAAGAAAAAAGGAAACATCTAAGCGCTGTGTTCTGCAAAAAAGTATGAATGACTCTGAAAGGTGGGCATTTCTCTGAATTAAAAAAAATCTTAGTATGTCTTTTGGCTTCCAGGTGCTGTTGATCTCTGTCTCATTTGCTGCAAAGACAGTTTTGTTTCCACTTACCTTCTGCCTGTTACTTGCGCAGAAGGACACAATTCACCTTGCGGAGGTGTTGCTATACCATGTGCCTGCATGATTTGATTTTGCCGAAGTGCCTGGGCCAACAAAGAGGCATAATTTTGTTACTGAACTTTTAGCCACTTTTCTAAACGTTGGTCCCATAAACAAGAATGAAGGTTGCATGAGATCAAGCGTCTGGAGGGGACACAAAAATTAAACAAACAACCCAACAAGAAAGAAATCATTAGGGACATCTACTAGTCCAGAGCTCACTTGTTGGATGCAGTCAACACAGTAGCATGTATGGCCATGAGATTTTTAATTGTGAGCATCTTGGATCTGCTTTACATTTTAAATCTTAAAGCAAGCACTCTGCATTGCTCCCTGTGGTCCACACAAAGGTAATGGGTCGGTGCGACGCTCAGTGGGAATCCATGCCACTGGCAAAGTTAACAGCACCATTTCTACAGCAGATTCTCCTGCAGCAGATTCTCCTGCAGCAGATTCTGGTCTGTTCTGCTTTGGACATCCAGTAAGAGCACTGCCTAAGCAAGTCCGACATCTGCAGCAGAAAGAGCCATGAATGTGCTTTGCTTTGCACCATCCCACAGAAGTCTGCTGTTGAAAACATAGGCTTAGAAGCTAATGAATGAGAGATGCAGCGCAAACCAGCCTGAACCATCTTGCACCTACTTAAAATCTAGTGGTGTGCTTAAAAGAAAAATAATGGCATAGATGAAACGCATTTTTCTGCAGAACAGCAGAATTCTATCTTCTCTTTGTCCAATATACGGAATGTTCCCATTGATGTCTAGGACCAGACGCACCAGAAAAGACATTTTAGTCTTGGAGATTTTATTCCAAAATATAGCTAAGGATTGGGATATTACTTGTATAGATAATTGCTTACTACAAAAGCCAGCTGTTTAATACTTAAAAATAAATAAAGATTGAAATATCTCAATGATGTATTTCATTTTACCCTTTACTAAACTGCATTTGTGTGCTTAACGTTAACCTTCCCATTCAAATGTCATTAGCTGCTAATTAAGATGTTGATATGCTGATTGTATATCTTGCAGTAGAGATGATTTGCAGGCACTTACTAGGTGTTTATCAAACTCCAGCACACGTAGCGTTTAGCATAAGTGTGGCACATTTAATTTACTGAACACTGTCCCGGTTCTCCGCTCTTTTTTTCTAATACATAACGAGCAAAAGCAGTAAAAAACATGGCAAGTTGTCAGGAATCATCTCAGAAAAGAGGAAAAGTAAAGTAAAAGTCACCTAGGCACTTTTGTGTAAACAGTTTTTACCTCTGATTTCAATAAACCTGATGTAGAAATCTCTAAAAAGATCTCAGCATATTAATACCAAAATGAATAAGGCCTTGGAATTTGTCTGCTGCTTACATTGTCTCATAGTCAGGAACAAAAAGGCTCTTTAGCATTAATGGTTTGTTTCAAGCAACTTCCTTGTCACTAACAAGCAGCGTTGAAATCAAAGGCAGGCAGTGATGATTCTGCTCGTGCAAAAGCAGTTCTGCAGCACAGGGTACATTTTCACAGGACTTTTTAATATAATTTATGAATATTTGCTCGCAACATAATTGTCTTTTCTGCTGACATTTTCAAAGCAACACTGTGATTTGTTGGGTCTCCTGAGAGTCCGAGTACAAAACTGATAATTATATTAAATATACATAGACAATAAAGAGTGTGTTTACATAACTATGCCCATAAATATCTGATTGAACAGTCATTGTTCTCAAAACCCTTTTAAGCAGCTCTCAGAGGGATCCAATTCTAATGACATGATGGTTTAAAAGATGTTGCTCAGTCTTGTTCCATATTTAATTAACTTTCCTTTTTTAAACTTGTGATGGTGGAGACAATAACAAATAGCTCTGAAAAGAGAGCGAGCTTTGAAACATGAGTGAGACCTTGTCAGGCTTTTGTGTGCCACACACAGAAGAAGATCTGCACACATGAGTTGGTGGCCGGGGACGGCCCAGCTCCTGGGGGAGTGCATTGCTACAGCATTCACAGTTCACTACTACTAATAACAGCAGCAACAACAATAATAATAATTAAAGAAATCTTCTGCATACAAATTAGGGAAGCAACACAGGGAGGGAAAATGGATGTATTAAATGGAATTGGTAAAATGGGCCTTAGCTTGTTTATTTTTGTTCTGCTACAGAGCAGTGAAGCAAATACTTTAAAGAGAATGGCACATTGCCCACTAAGATGTAAAGGGCGTGTGAACATTAATTGAGCATCAGTGTATGCCTGAACACATTAGACAGGAATCAAGGTAACATTTTTGAATTCATGGACGGTCTTATCCTACGGAGTCCTTCACATTGCCTCATCCCAGACAGGGCTGCAACAGCAGCACAATATTCTGTTTTCACACTGAGCTATTTTTAATTGTCACCAATTAGAATTCATTTACTTTTATGTGTCCTGGTTGTCACAATATTAACATTTGTAAGTCTTTCCCTTTGCAGGCTGTGAGAATCTGTTGTGACATCTCAATAAAGCGGGATTCAATCAAGGTGTGAATGAATTGTTAATCTTGTTATAAATAGAAGGTGCCATATGTTGGTAAGGAAGGGACGTCTCTCTTTTTGTTGTTGAGGACAGTGGTAACGAAACAAAGTGAGTGGTCATGCCAGAATTACTAATAAAAGCCCAGTCACTGAGACATGGAGAGGACTCAGCTTTCCATGTGCTATCAAGAACTAAGTGATAACTCTTAATGTATCCTAGGCAGAGACGTTGAACTATTCTTTCTGGGGTTTGTGGAGTGACTCCTAAATCAGGGAAAGCAATGAGAGCACTGGACTAGGAGTGAACCAAAGAAGTTCAAAGAAGCCAGCAACGTGCGCTCACAGCCCAGAAGGCCAACCGTGTCCTGGGCTGCATCGAAAGCAGCGAGGGCAGCAGGTCGAGGGAGGGGATTCTGCCCCTCTGCTCCGCTCTGGTGAGGCCCCAGCTGGAGTGCTGCGTCCAGCTCTGGGGTCCTCAGCACAGGAAGGACATGGAGCTGTTGGGGTGGGTCCAGAGGAGGGCCACAAAAATGGTCAGAGGGATGGAGCACCTCTGCTGTGAAGAAAGGCTGAGAGAGTTGGGGTTGGTCAGCCTGGAGAAGAGAAGGCTGCGGGGAGACCTGATTGCAGCCTTTCAGTACTTAAAGGGGGCCTACAAGAAAGATGGGGACAAACTTTTTAGCAGGGCCTGTTGTGATAGGACAAGGGGTAATGGTTTTAAACTAAAAGAGGGTATTTAGACTAGATATAAGGAAGACATTTTTTACGAGGGTGGTGAGACACTGGAACAGGTTGCCCAGAGAGGTGGCAGATGCCCCATCCCTGGAAGCATTCAAGGCCAGGCTGGATGAGGCTCTGAGCAACCTGATCTCATTGAAGATGTCCCTGCCCACTGCAGGGGAGTTGGACTAGGTGACCTTCAAAGGTGTCTTCCAATCCGAACTATTCTATGATTCTAAGTTCTGATAACCTCCCTGTGAACTGAACCACCTAAAATGGATTGGAAAGTCTAACTTAGGCAACCAGCTATGAAAATTTCATAAAGGCCTAATACACATTTATTCCCAGATCATCTTTTGTTCAGATAAAGAATCAATGCATTTCCTCATAAATCCTGTGCTCAGATATTCTATCTGGGTAGATTGCTTCACTTCTGCAGTATAAATTCCATATATATACCTGCTTTAGGTTTGTGACGTTTCCTAAACGCAGCTCTGGCAAACAAGCAGAAGGACTAATTGTTTTATTAAACTATCACTTACAGTAAAGCTCATGTCCACTTGAAATCTTGGGAATAAAGCCAGTCTCGGAGGTAAAATGATACCTTGTCCATCAATCTATCCACACAACCTTTGAAGAGATTTATCCTCTCACATTAGGTTAAGGGTATGAGGAGGGGCTTCTCTCGGCTTTTGCTGACCCAGGGCAGAGAAAGGCATGCCATAGCTGAAATGCACACACGCGCGCAGAGAGCCGTGTCTTTTCTTCCAACAGGCAAGATGATCTGCCTCTCCTGTTGATTTTTCTAACCACTGCGGTAATTCCCCAAGGAATACTCTGCTCTCATTGGGAAGTTCGCATGTCTTCCATAATCTGTTTAAACAGCTATTTAGGTATCACTGAGAAACCTGTTACTTTAGAAAAGGTAAGAGCATTCCAGCACTTGATACTAGCAGCCAGCTCTCAGAAGCCACCTGGGGCCGCCTGCGGCCGTAAGACCCCTCCATTCCCCCGCACCGACCTGAAGGGACAATTGATGCATAAAGCCTTCATCGCGTTTGCTGTTGCTCTGTTTACTCTTCCTTTATTTACATATCTAGAAATTCAACATCTTTGCATGTTTTGCAAGCTGTCATGACATGAGACGCTAGTAATATGCTATGTTTTGCTTGCTAACATATTTTTGACATATTTTAGCTTTTGATTATAAGATTGCATCTTTCCCAGCTACCATCTGTCTCAACTCAGTGGCACTCTGGCATTTACAAAAACAGTAGGGTGTAATATTTCTTATATACTTGAACTCTACTAGAAACATGTTATTTTCAGTCTTAACCAATATGTCACACTTTCACACACGAAGGCTGAAATGCCTTATATCCTTTAAGGTATCTGTCAGAAATAAAGAACATATCATCACATTCAATTTGGCTGAGATGGGTAATATATTAATGAGAATAAGAATGGGAACAGTTTCTGACTTATAAATAGAACTGGCATTTTACAAGCCTTGTGTACTCGTGCCTGTATTTATCCTTTTGTCAGCACAAATAAGATATTCATACAAAACCCAAGAATTTCCTTTTTGCGTTTGGCAAAATATGCACAATATTCTCAAAGCTGTAGGTTTAAACACGACACATTTTTTTCTGGGAATATCTGGTAACCAGAGACCTTCAGACTTTACTTCTTTCCTCTCCGTCCTCCATCTGTGGAGAGTCAAAATGTGACATTCAGCAAACTGGAAATCACACTTTATATCTACCCTGACAGCAATAGGCAAGCATCTCCAGCTATTTGCACTGTTGTGATGTGCAGCTCTTTAACTGCAGTATTTCAGCAACACTGGTTTCCATGGGATGAATCCAGTAATTCAAGCAATAGGGTAAGATACTAAAATAGCTGGAGAATGGTTTTTTGGTGCTCTTTCAAAGGCCAGCTGGAGTAGTGGGGGGATCCTGATAGGCAAGGAGAGTTTTTATCCCCGTCTTTCTTCTTCTTGAAATTGCAGGCAGTCAGGAGCCAAAAGCTGTGAGGTCTTGTGACAGCTCCCCCGGGGCCATGGTGCTAGCGAGCATCATCCCATAGTGTGCACCACCTCCAATTCTGCTACCCACGTCAGAAGAGAGCGTGAGGGATATGAGGTTAACAGTGCTACTGGCAGAGCTGTAGTGGCTCCCAGTTGTCAGTACTAGACCCAGCTCACTAAATAATATCACATTAAAATACACTGATAATTATACACAGAAGATGTGTGGTGACTCCTCTGGCAACCAACATGTCAAGCGTACAGGTATGAAACTGTTGAGACTGCAAAATAAAACAAACTAACAAACCAAACCAGAAAACAGTGACTATTACCCTCAAGCACACATTGCTTTGCAGTGGGCCAGCAGATCTCTTTCTACAATTACGTTTAGTTAAATACCCAGCTCTGAGAAAAGTGACCTTCTACTGAGCGGTGTATACAATGGGTGCATCCTGATGCAATGGGATTCCAGATCTTGGTGGTCCTTTAAGCACAGGAGTGGTAATAATAATGCTACTTTCAAAGGAAGAAGACAAGACACAAGCACGCTCACACATAATGGTAAACTGAATTTATTTCCTTTTGGAAAACAATTCCAGTAATCTCCAGGTTCAGACCGCAGAGTAAACATTAATAACAGTAACATACAGGTTAGTTCAACTGATTCAAGAATTTGGCCGTGTGAAATCATTGAGGAAAGTCTTGAACACTCAAAGCTTCAAATGGTATCCAGAAAAAAAAATTTCTTTGACAATCTACATAACAACTATTGCATATATGGTAATGCTATCTGTCATATCGCAAGGCTTACAAATATATATACGGGCCTTATTCAACTGTGGGTTCCTGCTCTGTGAGAAAGAGTCTCTTCATATTTTTTGCAAGAATCTTCAGCAATAAAAAATAGTCTTGGATTCATCCGTTTGTATACCAAAAGAGAGATTTCTAGACTGAAGTTTAAACGAAAGGAAGGCCAAACAGCTGTAACGGAACATAGCTATTACCTTCTCCCACCTCCTTGAAAATGACACTTTTTCTTAAGCTATTTTTTTCCCCTCACACAGTATTATTATTATTTGTATCCTTCTTGAATAGGGCCCAAGTCCACTTGTCTTTATAAGACCATTTTAGTATCAGACAACATAATACATGTGCAACACTTTATATACAGGAAGTCTATCCGGTGCTCAAAAGTTCAAACACATGAACATCCAACAGTTTTGATAATACAAGTTTTATGGTACAATACAATGTTTCTGAATAATATACATTAACAATGAAAGTTTCGTGCAAAGAGTAAAACGTGTTCCCTTTTTGTGCCACAAAGAATTCTCTGGAAGAGACGGGCCTTGCACTAACTGCTGTGCTGGGTCATCGTATGATTCTGTAACAAAAATAAAAGAAACAGCTTAGTCACAGGACAGGCATTTCTGTGTGAAGGAAAGATGCAAGAACCATTCTCCCAACATATCTCGCAAAATGATGGACTGGAAAGAGAATATGTTTGATCCCTCCCTGTTTTAAAGCAGCCAGAAGAAGCGTCATTATCAAAGAGAGGAGTTTTCCCCAGCTGTTTCACACCGGTGTTCCTTCCATCTGCCACAAGAAGGGCAATGCGCTCTCTCTAGGTAGGTTTGGGCTGACCTGCCCCAGCGAAACCGCATACCAGGTCAGCAGTTCTGGTGTCCGCTTACATACCGCTCATGGTTTATGCATTATGCAAATGAGAAGCGCATTTATTTGTCATAAAAGACCTTGCTGCCTACAAACCAAAAATATGCTACTTGGACTGTGCTTCCTAGGCTGTGGCACCACTTCAAATGCTTTATTGCATTAAAACCTATTTCCCCCTAAACAGTACACACAGTATATTCTGGTAAGAGTCATTCTGTGCCCAGCAGAGAGCTCAAAGACTGATGAGAAAACAGGAGGCGCTGCCACAGCCCTTCCTTCGGTCACCAAAAACCACAGGTATTTTTCCTCAAGTGAATGCAGTGCCTTATGTGAGGTGACACAGCGTGGACGTTGGAGCCTGAAACTCTCCTTTCCCATACGAGTAATCACCAAATCCAGCAGCAAACGCAAGTTTCACCCTTTCTCCTACCGCTGCCCTAATCGTGTCGACCGCTTTTAGGGATGAGAGATGCTATTTCAATGCCTGCAGTGGCTCAGATCCTTCACAAGCATCGAGCTAAGAGCAAGAATCCAATCTAATACATGTTAAATCTTCTACAATGTACACTGGATCCACAGCTAACTGGAAAAGGTCTGTGAATGCTACTTCTCAGATACCAGGGCAGCCACTGATTAGTGATGAATTTTCCCCCTAGTAATCTGGGCCAGATTTGGGCCAGTGACCCAGAGGGCAGGTGTCTCACGTTCCATAATTTGCTCCCAGCACGCCCAGTCCCTTCACTCTGTTTTATTAAGTTAATCTGTCTTAAAACCCCTTCGGACTAAAGCACTTCAGGATGAACCTGTTCCCAAAAGACAGTCATCATTTTCAATGAAGTAAACATCTACTGAACCATACCCTCCAGAGCCACCCACGAAAAGACACACGAAAACACCCTTGGCGAAACAAATGTGAAACACGGCATGACTGCAGACCAGCCTGAGAGCTCTCCCTCCCTTCCTCCTTCTCTCTCCCTAAACTGTGCACGCACACAAACAATAGTTCATGGGACATTTGGCAAGGAAAGGATCTTACAGTAAGACTGAGGAATTTTTAATGTAGTGCCATTCTCAAGATTAAAGGAGAATGACCCAGTGACACTTAAAGATGCAATTTCCAGATGTGAATACAAAATGATTTAATGCTGATGGCAGGAATTCCAGACTGTCCAAGGCCAGAGAGTGTTAAAAAAATACACTCTACCACTTGATTTCATCTAGCTTCTTATCCTTCCCATAAAATCATTTCAAAATGCGGTAAAGCAGTAACAATAGCTGCAGACTAAAATGTTGGCGGGTCACAGGCAACAGGCTCTGACTTTAAACAGGAAAAGCAAGGAAATTAAGAGTTAAGCCTGACAGTCAGCCCTTTTGTCATCCTGTTGTGTCCATTTATTGCAGCACTTACAGCATAACACCACAGGCTTATTGGAGACCCTGCAGTACCTAGAAACAACAGGACAAGTTAAATATGGGGTGGCAGACTGAATTCTGATTTTTTCTCTGCTTCTGAGTAGGTGAAATCATATACCAGTTGTTACATTGCAGAGAGATTTTTTTTGGGGGGGGTGTCTTTTGTTTCTAATCTACTGAGAGCAAGCATGTCAGTCATGCCCATTTTTTATTTCTTTTCACTAAGTAAAAAACGCATAATGAGTTTGGGGTTGAATGAACAGTTACATATGAAGGAGTCAAAAGGTGTTTTAGAAGTTGCAGCCGTAACTCTGGCTGCAATGACATTTTTGATTAAAAAATAAGAAGGCCCAAATATGAAGGAGACAAAATAAAACACGGCACAAGGACTGACTTGCCCCTGCTCTCAGCGTCCCTGACTCCCATGCCCTGGTGCAAAATGTGATTCTCTAGAGATAATGAAGAGATAATAGAAGAAAACAAGTGTTGCGGAGAAGAGCAAGGCAGGGCAGGACACAAATGTTAGAAAATGCTTTAAGCAGTTTAGGCCTTAAAAAGGCATCTATAGTTATTGTAAACAGTCAAAACAAAACATGGTTTCCAAAGTAATTAAGGCTCCCCAAACGTGAGGGAGTAGGGAGAAATACCTATTTATTTGGCTAAGCGGCAAAAAAATGCAGAGTGGAAGCACTCCAGAAGCATAACATTGACAAGACAAGCAGGCGAAGGATGGGAGGAGAGAGATAAGAAAAGAAGGAAAATTCTGTAATCCCACAGAGAGCCATATTCCACTCCACCAAAAGCCATCTATTGGAGACCCCATGTCTAAGTGACTGAAAATTGCAAACATTAATCCCAGTTATGAACTGTTGTTGTTTTTATGAGGGGTGTTGTGTTTAAAAATTTAGGGCAAAAACTCTCCTCCATTATCCACACAGCAGATCTCGACTCTGATAGTCTCTTTGCCTTGTGTGCAGCGAGCTCCCCGCCTCCCCGGCAGTGGGAGTTCAGGCAGGCGGGGAAAGCAGAATTTGGAGCTCCCGCCGGCAGAGACACGGCAGGGACACGGGAGCGCGGTACACCCAGGGAGAGCACAGTATTACAGTCGAGATCCCCTGTGTGGCTCGGAGAGCACGTTGCCCTTCACTAAAGACACACGACACAAGCTTGAAACACACCTCCTCTGGAAACTTCAAACTAGTTTGCCTGAGTTCGGAGCAATTAGTACATCCACTTGCCAAAGAGAAGTCATTTAATTAAGTACAGGAGATATCATATGCTCCCCTTCTTTGCCTCCCCCAAATCTGATTGCGCATAAGCCCATCTTTGTAATTACGAGGTAGTCTCCCTACGAAGCAAAAATTTCAATTTCCTACTTACCCATGGAAAGGGAAAAATATTTTTTCTTAACATAATGTTTCCTGGACTTCAGCAATAGCTATGCTAACATTTCCAAGAGCTGTGATTTCATGAGGAGAAACTAGTTTGCAAACAGAAACGCAAGCTTTGCATGCACAAAATGGAGGCACAGTGAAGCAGGAGGTCTGTGTGTCACTGCATTTGTTACCGCATTAGACACAAACGAAGCCAGGAAAACTGTCCTACATCCCCAATGTCTCTGTCTCGGTATTATTTGGAAAGCAGCTATATTACCTGGGAAAACCTGAATTCAGCATATTTCACAAGCAAAATAAACTCTTAAAATGTATTTACTCTGTTCCTAGAGATAATTATTTTTGTTAGCAGATCCCAGAATCCCAACTGTTATGTGAACTGCTGTAAAATTATATGCCACCACTTTTCTGGATGAAAATGCTTTGAGATATCCCTGTTGTTAGTGCTAAGGAGTTAAAAACATGCACAGATTTCACTGTAATACCGGGTGGAAGAATCTCCTCTGCAAGAAAAAATAAATATAAAAAGGTTTCTTTGCAGAAATGCTTGAGACAGAAGAGGTAATAATACTTTTCGTTGTTTGGTGTATGTCTTTGTGTTTCAGATAGAACATGAGAAGTATTAGCTAGCAAAAAGCTCCTGCCCACAGCATCAAAATTAATGAAGAAAAAAATATCCACAGATATCCACAGACTCACTAGCCCATTAGAATCTTTAATGTGAACTGTGGTTGCATTCAATTTAAATGGGACTTCTGTTTTTTATGACTAGATGAAACAAGATATGGTTGTACCTGACAAACAGTGCAAAGAGGGTACATGTGAAAAAATACAAAGATGAAATGTAGACGCATTATTTCAACAGATGGTAACAGTACCACAGCAGCATGTTATTTTTTCCTTAGTTCAAGAACACAAACATAAGTAATCAATCATCACTGATTAAGTAATTATGGTACCCTACATGTTATCACTTATCTGGAATCCTTTATCTGTGTACGTTACAGATCATCTTGTATTTTTTTGCATTAAAAAAAAAAAAAAAGCACCCCACCGCGCTGCAATACAGTTCCAGGTTGTAAAACAGAACTCTACATTACTATCAACCTTTAAGCACTACATTTTTTTTTAACAAAAGCAATTGGTTTCCAACAGGCTGGATAATAAGTCTTTTGACCTGCATTCTTCTCTGACCCATTAAGGTCACCCCTGTGCTCGGGCATATAGCTGACTTAGGAAATGCCTGCAAGTCCTGCATTTCATCTCCTGCCCACTCAAAATAAAGCTTTCTTTAAATGTGTCTGTACGGGTCCCTGAAGACCAGGGAGGCATCCCTGTAGTGGGCAATGGAGGGACAGAAGCTTCTGCCTTTATTAATGAATGCAGACCATTATGAGTCTGGCTGGCTCCTGCACTGTTCCCAGAAGCATATACTGTACGTGACTTAAAATGCTAGAATATTGACACAAAGCGAGCTGGGCACCCCTAAGGAAAATTACTCCTTGGATATAATGTAGGCTCGTAACAGCTATTAGAGTACAAAATAAAACCCTCCGGGATCAAACTGACATATACCGCATTCTACCTACTCCTCAAACATTAGAAGAATTTCTTTGTGAAGGCATTCTCAAGGACAGCATTAAACTGACTTTTGTAGCAATCTGCAACAGCTTTTTGGCTTACAGCTTTTAGTACTAAATCTCTAGTTTGAATCAATATAAGTACTATATCTTCCACATTAATCAATACATTTGGTTCAATACACGTTCTATTAAATTATACTTTCTAATCAAGATTTTCTGCTTCTCTTCCCTTCTTTTTATTCCAACTTCTTACCCTGTACCATACTTTTCAAACTGTCTGCTGCTAACAAGAGGATGTTGGATTTTCCAGAAGCCAAGGGGAAGAAAGAAAGGCTGGTGGAAAAGGCAAGACGAGCAAAACCTTAAGTGCAGCGGTAATGACAAATCAAAAATGCAGTTTCACAGTGTCAACATGGTTTCCAGAACTTCGGTCTGATGCTTCGTTACTTAACTGGTTGTCAAGACCTTTCACGCAGAAACCTCTGCATTGGGAACTGCTGAAATACTGCATCATGTGGAAAGGAGTGCAGGGGAGGAGGGAAGAGGGGTATTAAGTGGTAACACCAAAACCAAATAAATGAAACTTATTCAGACATAACTATAAGAAAAATCTCAGTAAACGTTAATTTTTATACCCTTTCTTCAAACTTGTGCTGCTTCAGTACTGCAGCACAGAGTTTCTGTCAAAGCCCCATTATATTGTGGCAGGGTTCTTTCCTGGTAAACTGTAATATGATTATACCCAAGACTAAATGGATGAGATATTTAGATTTGTGAGATACTAAGATTAAATACATACTATAAATTAAGATGTAAAAAGATATTATTTAGTCCAGGTCTTTGGGGATATTTGAAACATTTGGATAGAAGATGTCTCCAGCAATCTGAGTGATGTACACAGTTACAGTAAATGACTTTTCCACACCTGTGTTAGGCTTGGTGGAATGTGGTTATTCTTCATAAGCAGAGAATATGAAATGTAATGTCAAAATGATAAACATGTATATTGCAGGCATTTGCCACTGTCTTACGGATGAGAAACACTGCACTGCTGTCCCTCGTTTACAGCCAGTTTCTTTTTCTTGTCTCCATATAATCCCTGTGAACCTGCAGAGAAACTGTTGCATTTTCTTTTGACATTTAACATCATCTTACTCAGCTCACAACAGCATCTTATAATACTTTCTAGATGACACTGTGTCACCATTAAAGAAAAAGGTGAAATCGTGTAATGAAAGAGAAGAACAAGAATTCATAGAATTTAAAGACAGAAAAGACCCATTAGGGCATTTTCTCCACCCATCTCGCCAGTGCTGGATGATTGCCTGTAGTGTAATTTCAAGTGTTTTGCCCAGCCCAATTTTAATTAGAGCTTCCAGTGCTCCTCCTGGGAGACTGTTTCACAGCTTCACAGACCTCAGGGTTAGGATTTTTTTTCCTGATGTGCATCCCAGGAGAGGAAGAGGCTCAGCCAGCCCCCAATCACACATGAAACCAAATCTGCATAGTCAGGAGTGGGTTTCGGTCATTTCAAAGCATCTGAAAGCAGTAAACTTATTTTCAATGCCCCAAAACATTAAGGCCCCAGCTCCACTGCCGCTGCAAGCAATTAAGAAGATTCTGTTACATGGCCTTCTCAGGCTCAGTTGCTGGTAAAAATGTAGTATAGGTGGGATTTGTGTTCCCACAGTAAGGGTAACCACTTCCACTGTCCACCTCCACCAAATGAATGAGCTGAAGGTTAGGGACATATTTAGGTCCATTCTATGCTATAATCCTTAATTGTACTGACAGAGCAGCTATGAACACTCGGATTGTAAACATTTCCGTATTTTTCACGTAGGTGAAATACAAAGAGCAACTTCAGTTGAAGCTCTTCAACAGATGATGTGACCATAGATTATTTTCCCTCCCAGGTCCTTCCCTTCCTTTCATAAAACACAAACTACAAGAAATTGACTTTAACTGTTATAGCTGAAATCTATAGTTAGCTGGAACTAACAAATGTTTCTGCTGTGTTTCATCCCAGGAATTACAATGCTTCTGACACAAAAATGAATATATATTCAGATTTCAATGGTCACACATATCTGGAGTGAACAAGGGACCTAGAAAGGAGATGATGTCTGATAGTTTGTCATACGTAAGAAGTAGGAAGCCAAATGGAGACTTTGGAGTTCTGGAGTGAACAGAAAAAATTCCAGGCAAGGTGTCCCTGCCACCAGCATCTCCAGTACTGCCGTGAATTTTTAAATGCACTAAAGTAGGCATGGAGTTTCACCCAAGCCAAGTTTGATCACCAGCATAGACGTAACAAAGTACAATCTCTGAAACTTGAGACTTCCAAGGAAATAAGCATTTGATCTGAACTAAAACAGAGCTATTTCCACAACAAAGAAGGGGCCAAATCCCACGAGTATCTGTGTTCCCATAAATACCACTTATGTGTGGTGAGCTGATGTTTACCAGCCTTTGAGAATCAGGTCTGTTCTCAGACATGATGGTCAATTAAATGGTCATCTTAGGTCATAACTGACCACTGTTGACAATGATAATTTAGGAAAGTCTACACTGAATTGCAGTTATTCATATAAATTAGTTCACCTAAGCTATGTGATTTGATATTATGTTAATGTCTCTGAAATGGCATGACTGCTAATCAGATCGTACTCTTAATTGTATTTATGTAAAACTCTCAGTATACTGGTTCTTCTACTCAAGCATTTCCAGCCAGGCTAGAGAAAACCAAACCATACAAAGATCTTTGACTAGATAGCATGTTCTCAGGGATGCAAACTGAAAATTAAAAACAAAACCAAAATACACACCACTCCCCCCTCCCCCCCCGATACCCATTTTTCTTCAGAGACTTCCAGTAAGTAAAATGTCAATGATTCCTCTTTGGATTCATTATTATATGTGAGCACATGTACCACAGATTTGCTGTATGGAAAAGAATGACATATATTCTTAGGTACGGCAAATAAGACCTTCATCATTGTCACCAGAAGAGAACAGACACAAACATAGGTGTCTGTTCACCATCCTTGCACCTTCCTCATTATGAGCGTTGGCAGGGGCTCCTGCGTAAGCCTCTGACATAAATCAGAGTAGCTCCAAGGCTGTTTTAACCCAGGGTGCCAGGTAATAGCCTTCCATAAGCCCCTCTTGCCCTGTCTGGTGATTATTGACATGCAATGGAACTTAAAACAACCTCTTCCATTCCAGGCAAGGTGTGTCCGGATGCACAGGCAAGGTGCATGTGTTACCCCCGTAAACAATAAGACGATGGTGATGGGGAGAGAGGGCAATGGTTAGGACATGTTCACAGCAATTCATTGAAACTGGGAAACCTTCCCATTCTTGTATGCTGCACAGGAGCTGTACTGCTAATCAGGACCCAGGCCTAAGTCTTGTTTGTAGAAAAACAAGGCTTTTGTGATACTGCAAATGTTTGAAATTAATACACAAGCATCCTTCCCCAATAAGAAAATTGTTCACTAAGTGGGCATAAAAGCTTTAACAAAAAAGGCAAAAGGAGGCACTTCTGAGAAATATATCAAAAGTCTTATTACTTTAGGATATGATTATGATTACCCTGGTATAAATTAAGAGAAACTCCTCTGAAATCAAGGGAGTTTCAAGACAGGGACAAGTAAGAACAGAGCCAGGCCTGTAGAGTTTAAAACAAAGTGAATACTGCTCACATACTGATTGATTCTTGCACACCCTCTGCAGAGGCCACAGCCAGAAGTCTCTTCACTGTGTCAGTGACAGCCAGGCAAAGAGCAATCAGAACCCAAAGCTGAACAAATCCAGGTTTATCTGCAGCTATTGTACAACAGAGTAACAGGGGACAACAAGCTTTGATAGGCAATACTGCCTACTACAATATTCAGGGATTAAGTCAGTGTTTTACAGACACATGTGTTCATGGGCTAGCTGTTGCTCTGCTTTAATTTTTTTTTCTTTGTTATGTTTAATTTATCATGCTGGTGCTTTCTAAACTACAACATCTGTAAACAAGTTTAAGTTTGACCTCCCTCCCATTTTATATCCATGAGCAGCACTCCTACTTCATGCTCTAGTTTTAGATACCTTAAAGACAAATAAATCTGTGGGGGAGAGAGAGAGGTAAAAAACCCAAACAACAAAACCAAAACCCCTTGTCTGACAATACGTGTTCATCTTACATGAATACAAATTTGCCTAGCTGGGAGCCAAGAACTGGCTGCTGGAACTGCAGCTACACTATGTACAGATTCCTTTATAGGTCAAACCCAATTAAACAAACTACTACTAAATATTTAACAGCTCAGTGCAGTAATTAGTGACAAATAATGGAAGCTTAAATTGATAATTGTACAGAAATGTCTTGTTGGAAACATTACACATTTGTTGCTCCTCCTGTTTCTCTCATACTCGCTGAATCCTCATAGGTCTTTTCAGGGATTAAAGTGACAAATGAATCTGGATTTTACACACATCTATTTGGTCTGCGATGAAGTTTTCCATGAGTTGTGAGAAGGAATCTTCCGAGTGGAACTTCTTCTTCTCAAATTTCCATTCTGGGCTCTCTGATTTAAAGCAGAGTAACTGCTAGATCATGAATTGATTTCAAATCTTAAACCAACCGGCAGGTCCAGAATTTAAGCTCCTGTCCATAGGATTCAAAAGGTCACCCAATTAAAATGGGGAAGCACACAGAGCTGTGATTTATATGCAAAGGGCAAGCTTTAAAACAATTATCCTTTCCAGTTTTCCACAGGTGCATGTACAAGAATTCCTTTGAACAAAATTACAAGTGAAATTACAAGTTTCTTGATACAGCCTGAAAGAAAAGTGCTGTAACTTGTCTGCACTCTTATTATACAGACAGACGCATCGCACATTTGTATCGATCGCCGAGTTCACCTCCCTACCTTGTGACATAACGCTGGGCATTGTGCTTATCAGGTGACAAAGGGACAGCCTGGAATCTGGATTCCCCGCACATTGCCAGCCGGTGCGTGGGGCCTTGTACAACAGCACTCAGCACGCTGGAGGTTATGGATCAGCCCGAGATTAATTCAAAGCGACTAACGCCGTTTTCGCTCAGCTAAAAGCAAATCCTGAACCAGCCCAGTTTTAAAATCACCACACCTGGCTTTTGTACATGGAAATCTTATCTGGTCATTATCCAGCTAGTAAGCGTACATACACCCAGTTAAGACAATGTGTAAGTGGACTGATGCGCATTTTGGATATGGAAATCAGGAATACAAGTGAAAATATGCCCCCTTGTTCATGGTATGTCAATTTTAAAATGTGTAGGAAAGAAAAACTATGGAGTTTTGCTAGCTCTCCTCCTCTGCCCCAAAATCTGTTGCACATTGGTGCATCTTTTTCCATCAAGACAGTTTGCAAGGAAAGCCAGATTGAGCAGATTTGATGGTAACGGCCAAGGATTTCTGAGCTGATAAGCAGAGGCCCCCATGGCTTTCGCTCTCTGACTTCCTTCACAACTGGTTACTGTGCCAGCCCATCTTGGACATCTTATAGTTCTTATTCCTACAGTTCTTCAAACAAGGAACAGTGGGAACTGGGACAGTGCTTATGTGGCAGGCTTGCAGTGTGTGTGAATTACAAATCTACTTGTTGGAAAAGAAAATAAGGACAGTTTTTATCCCTTCGTAGCTGGTAACTAGTTGGACAGTTAAGAACCCTATGTTGAAACGTTGTGTTCTTATAGCAACCTCCTTTGAGTTCCCACCTTTTCAGTTCAAGAAACTCCATGTTGTAAAGGTGACTTTTAAAGAGACCAGAATGCTATTTTGCCCTTTATAACAAAGTCAGTACTTCTCTACATTTTGTAAGGACACACACTGTAAATCAATAAATCTGGAGCGTTTACTGACATGTGGTACCAGGACAATAGCATTTTATGTTTGTCATTGTGGTTGTTGGTTGTAAAATGCAGAAGTCTGGATTCTCTATTGTCTTCAGTTTGGTTGTCACTTGCATTTGTGTAAAAGAAGCGTGAAATGTGACAACAGCTAAATGGGAGGAATTTTACTCTCACTTTCTCCTGTTTTCAGAACCTATAAAAGGGGTAAGACAGTGAAGTCCAACTCCTGCATTTTAATACTTTCCCCTGCTCCCCACCCCCAAACAAGAAATACTACACAAAGAAGCATCCTTTTATGCCTTTTTCTTTCCTCCCCATGAGGGAAGAAGCATCCTCCTACCAAATGTCATTCTTTGAGGTTGGTCATTCTGGTTCCTGTCACACAGCTGGCCAGTGACATGTTGCAAGTCAGACATGTCCTTAGATCCTGCCTTGACCCTGCGCTGACAGTTCAAGAAATGTCCCCCCCACACCTCTAGGTTTGGCTCGTGATGCCGTGGTACTCCTGTCTGCTAGGTTGTATCTCCTGCTAGGGATCCAGCCTCATGCAGCTGCCGCTTTCACCCCTTGTTGCCTGTTAGGACTGGTTTTTAGTGTGGCAATCTTCCGATAGAGTGAAAAGAATCACATTTAGGAGGAAAATAACTGGAGACAACACTTACACTCATTTGCTGTCTATGTTTAGTGCCAAGGTGTTTGAAATACAGGAGTTTAATTCCTTTACAAAAAGATGTGCTGTAGCTATGGTGAGGCTAATCTATAACCCTCGCAGTCTTATATAATTTGCTACCCCGCGTTTATTTTAATTCATTACAATAAAACCCACCTAATTAAAATAACTCTTTAAAGTGAAGTATTAGCTTGATCCCAGAAAAAAAAAGCAGAATCTTCGCTATCGGAGGGCAATTCATCATACCACAGTGCACACATATAAATTCAAAGGTAAGCTATAAACAAGTACACCCAGCAATAGTGCCATGCATAAAGGGGCAGGCAACAGGAGGCTTGCTTTCTGATCAGCCCTCAAAGGAACCTGCCACACAGAAGTGGCACTTATTCTAATTTAAAGCTCTCATGGTTGCTTTACCTTGGCAAAATTTATAAACTAATAACTTTAGTAAACAGACTGGCACTCCAAACAGAGAAACAAAACCAACACAACAGTTCAGGCCTGCAGAGAAAGCAGTTTCCCAGAAAGGTACTGTCTCCAACAATGAGATAAAACATTTGTTTGGGGGCTACTCTTACGGTCCCAGATGTTCAGTAACAGTTTTGTACCATACCATTAGCATCAACAAGATCTCTACTGTCACTTCACTGCGGTCTATAGTCTACTGTCCCCACAAATCTTTTCAGCATCTTAAGGCATTTTACACACATGTATATTTGTGTTCTGGTCAGCTCAACTAAAGAAACACTTCTGGATTTGAAAGAGCCTACTTTGGGGATATGGCTTTCCCTTAAAATGTCATTAAATTTTTGGGGCAATCTGCTTTCAAAATGTCACTTTAAAAACATATTTAACATTTGCAATTAAAGCTCGCGTACTTTCTCATCTCTATTATTTTTACTTCTCAGTAACTGTTAAAAATTACAAAAATTATACTGTTCTCCATTTACCTACACGAAGGAAACAAAAGAAAACCAGAAAGCAATAAGGGCTAAGCAGAAAATCTCTGTAATACGTGCAGCACAATATTGGAATTTTTTTTTTGTTATATCCTAAAACACACCACTTTGTAGAAAGTTTCTTTTCAAATCAAAGCAATGTTACAGTAAAACAACTGCAGGCAAAATTTCTAAGACACAATGCAGTTTGTGTCAGAACACTCATCACTTCAGGCTGACCTGTCAAACTATCTTGGGGAACATGGTAAAAAGGTAAATCTGCAAGTTGGTAAGCAACTTCTGAATGATAAAAAGTATGCGTTGCTCACAAACCACAGAATGCTGTGCAGTGTTAACCGAGCCGTACTGACGCTTACAGCAGATGTCTGTCCCTTCGTGCTGCTTATAGGCACACCTGCTCGGGCTGTGCTCCTAAGACCACTGAGAGGGAGCCAACATTTTGAGGCTCTAACAGAAGAAACCAAATAAAAAACCTGTGCTCAGACGAGTGACGTGGAATAGAGATCAGAATTCAGTACTATACACAGATACCTGCTATCAGCAATAGAGCTATGTTGTAAATTCGATAGGGGTGAAGGCAGCAAGATGACATTTTTGAACCTTGTTAGGCAATTTCTGGCACCTACATTTGCAGGAGATTCTCAGCACCTTGCAGAATCTGACCCCTGCACCCAACCCACTTCCTTAGGAGACCCAGTATGGTTTCAAGGTGCCTCTTTTTAGGCATCGGGGATTAACATTTTGGCCACAGGGCTTTTCCAGAAACTACCACAGTTGTCAAGACAGTCTACAGAACTCACCAGAGAATCATTTCTAAGGGGTTTTGAAATCACCACTTTTCACAGATGCATTTCCCTATTAATTTCTGCACAACAGTCCAACATCTGCAGAGACTTATAATTCTCTGCTAAATTGTGTACATTTTCAGACTAATTCCTATACAACGACTGTATGTTTTTGTAAATCCATGCGGCCTAAACATTCAAATCTTGGGCCACCATAGTCCTCAGTGCATGTTAGAGCATTCATAAGGCTGCCCGAACTTATACCAGCTCATAAAGGCCCCCACGGGATTGTTTTATCAATTAAAAATCCCTGGAATTCACTGGAGTCTGAGACACGCCTGTGAGGACCAAAAGGGAGTGATACAGAACCAGCGAGCAAAATAAACAGGAATTGCTGCGTACTGAGGGAATCCTTGGCTGTCTGACTAAGGTACCTTTTATACTGGCAGGGGATGCAAATTGGAGCCCGAGGATCTGCACTTTCATTTTCAAAGCACTTTGCAAACATCAACCACTTCACCTTCACACCATTGCTGCAAGGGAAGTAAATATGTACAGTTCCAGCATCCCGTTTTCTGGAGGTGCAAAGAAGCACAGGGCATTTTTACAGGTGCAGTCTGTGTTCATGCACAAAAGGGAGCTTTTGACAACCTCTCCCTTCGTGGGCAAATGAGTTTCCCAAGGCCACCGAGGGAACTGGTGGCAGAACAGGGATTACTGGAGACACCCTGCTATCCAGCCCGGTACTCAGTCCACCCTGCCTCCCCTGCAACACACCAAAGCAACTTGCTGAATGCGAGCCGTACGCTGCTTTGCTGTAGAGGACAGATTACTGCATGTCATCCTCTATAATCTCTCCTGTAAGAGGGATTCTACATGCTTCCCGGGACACCCCCCCCCCCCCCCCCTTTGCTTCCCCCCACAAATGGTGGCAAGGTTAGAGACAAGTTGTTTTCTCAAGGCTGAGATTAAAAATGGCTCTGTGTTTTGCCAAGCATTCCTCTGAAGCATGGGCAGCGCGTGCATGTGTGTCTGAAAACGACCCCAATGAAAGGAAGGAATGAGAGATGCTAAACAATGCTGCGCAAAGTTGCAGACTGTTCGGCTACAGGCCAGAAAATGAATCCAATTTTTCATTCTGTCATTATAAATATTTCAGTGCAAATGGTACTGATTTTCTGCAACTGTGGTTAAGCAAAGGGCCTCCGAGTGAATATTTAAGGGGGGGAAAAAAAAGGAAAAGAAGAAGAAGAAAGAAGGGAAAAAAAGAAAGAGAAAGAAGAGGGAGGGGGGGAAATTAAGGTTAGCAACCAATTAATTTCAAACTTTCGCTGTAAAAGATTCTGGGAAAAATTCTATAGCGATGCAGCATGTGACTCAAAGAAGGAGGAAAAAAAACATTTACTCTGCTCTTCTTCTGACAGTTTCTCATAAAATATCTGCAGTCCATCTATCTTTTAGTACTCCAGGCTCCTCTGGAGAGCAGAAAATAGTAGTTTAAAGCTCACTTCAGTGCCAGTCTGCGGGAGATTGCTTTCCACAGGACCCCTGCTGATGGAGGCCTAGGGGAAGAGGCCCAGGAGTTATTCAATCAGTCCAAGGCTCTGGGGCGGCCGGGGCTCCTTTGAGGGCTGATTATAAAGCTGCCCTCCTGTTGCCTGCCTCCGAACAGAACGAAATGAGCAGCCTCTTGCTGAGCAGATTCTGCAAGAAGGAATTTCACCTGTCATGGAGTTTGTCAGAATTTCAGGATTTATCTTGGTGCAAAATTAATAAAATACCAACTAGGATTTCAGGCTGACTACTCAGCTGTGTCATCTCAAAGTGATCTTTCACCTAAGAAAACCTGGACACTGAGCTACTGAAGTCATTCTTGCCCTACTTTTGCTCGGGAGCTTCGGCAGGATGCTATGACTGAATAACAAAACGATTAGAGGTGGATTTCCTGACAATTACACCCAACGTCAAGCGCTGGGTGGGTGCTACCGTCTTAACGCGTGACCTTCCACCTTACTTCTGTGGTTCCCAAATCTCCCTGGAATAAGCTAGGAATCCGAAATAGAAAAAGATCATTTCTGCAGTTTATAACCTAGCAGGTCCCTTATGGCAGCACATCTGTTAAGTTCATACACTGGTATTCCAGGTCTGGATTTGATTTATAAGTTTTAAAGGAATACAAACAACAGACTACATAAGATTACATTCAGTGAAACACTGCAAATTAATATTGCTGTGACAGTCAAGTACATGATCTTTCAACCATCTTCTGAGTCTAATATTGCGGTAAGGTGCCAGGTTGATAAAGCATCATCTCAAACCTCTGTGAACTGAGTTCAGTTCTTTCAAAGCTAGACAGTCTCACCAGTCTTCTGACAGTGCCTTACAGCAATAATAATAATAAAAAATCTTTGTGCACTACCTATTTAAGTAAGATTGTGCTAGCTTATAGCGCTTGGTCACATGAATTTCAAGTCTCAGGTAGCATAGAAGGAATTAACTTGCAGCCTGCAAGAGAGCTTTTCAGCTAAAACAGGAGATCAACTTGTAGAAAATAAAACAGTTGTCAGCTAAGCCAGCTGATGGGTAAATAAATATAATTCCATTTACAATGCTGTTGGTTCAGATCTTGACATGGAGAAACAGAGATCCACTGTACCAAGGAACAGCAAAATATGCCCAGATTGGGAACAAAGACACACTTGCCATTAACAGCTCTTACCCTACACTGAGGCAGTTTCTGTACGCTGTTAAAAGCTGTTTAAAGTAACAAATCTACCTTTCTGTCTATTTGCTCGTCAGCATTTTCTAAGGAGAGCTTAAAACAAATGGTAACATATCCCTTTCCTAGCTCCTCACCCTTTAAATGACAATTCAACACTAATACACATCATAAAGCCACCTTTACCAGGCAGTAGTAGTCTGACAGTTTTAACACCAAGAGATCTCACAGTAAAGAGAGAGAGAGAAAGCACGCAAGTGAATGCACAGATGGTGGGAGGGGACACAGGGTGCTCTCAGCAGGCTACAGTAGAGATGCATTAACTCCACAGAGGGATAAGGGCTTCCCACCAGTACAGTCATGAATTATAACTGAGCATGGGAGTGAGTTCTTAGTGCCTGTCTCACAGCAAATATACTGTTCCATTTTCCTGCACAATCACCTTTCACCTTTACAAACGCAAAGCCAAGCAAAATGCACCACTAATATTTAACAGTATCACAGGTTCTTAATATTACATAGCACACATCTATACATACAAAGTATGGGGGGAAGCAGAGTATTCACTGACACAGAGTATCCCCAAGCAGATTTACACGCCCACAATCGGTGCCTGTGTCTAGCGATTCTGCTGCAAAATGAGACTATAACAATACAGATAAACAACTAAAGCTGCATGTAGAAATGTGTGGAACTCAGCAGTATTGGTTCATGAGAACTGAATCATCTCTTTCTTCCCTTGTTAACAGGGTGGAGGACACTCAATTTCAGCTTTGAACACAAAGGAAGCTCAACTAAAAAAATAATCATAAGAGCCTGCAAAAAACCACTCTTTTTTCACTCAAAATCATATTTCAGCCTCAGTTTGATCAAAGCATCGTGAACCTGACCCCAATAACAGGTAGAAAAGCTAAACCTAAAAGCTGTTCCTCCTGGTTGGGGTTTTGTAATGAACAGCTCCAGTTGTGTAGCCATCTGCATCTGAGCTTTTTTGACTAATGTTTGGAGTGGAGCAATCTAATGATGTTCTTTTTTTTCAAAAAAAAAAAAAAAAAAAAGAGAGAAAGAAAAAAAGAAAAAAAAAAAAGAAAAAGAAGGAAAGTCACCACTTATGAGCCAAGATTACTGTTTACTGGAGTTTCCTGGATGTGTCTCTTTATGAATCACTGACCACACCTTGTTTTCACAAACTATCTGCACCTCCTCCCTAGGGGAATTCATCCCCTCCCAACTTTCCTCCTACTCAATGAACCTATCAATGGAGAAAACTTGTTATTTTAGGCAGCTGAAAATTTGACCAATTTTAAAGGATTCATTTACCATGCCTTTCACTTTCGTTTAAATCCTCAGTGTTCCTGTTCTAAATGACAGCACCGCAAGCACTGCTTTTAAGCACTATTCATCTTGCCTACCACATCTCAGCCTTTCACACAGAAGGCTGCTCTCTCTCCAACAATGGAGCCTTACTCCTTTATAGCTTGAGGGCAGAGACTGTTACTAGCTGTAGACTTGCTGCAAATATCACAATAAAGTATACAAATGTGAATTTCTCTTAAAATACGGGTTCAGCTCTGGAGGTACCTTGCTTTAGAAAACTCTGTCAAGAGCAAACATATATCTTTCTCCCAAATGCACAACAGCCACCCAGTTGAAACAGCTTTTCCAAATGATCTAACGTGTCAATGGAATCAGGATGCTTGTGAATTTTATACTTTTCTCCACTTTGGGTCTCTAATCAATATTTTAGCTTCCTTCACACTTAATATACTCAATCTTGGTTTGGCAGCATGTCTCGTGGAACAACAAAGAACAAACATCCCTCCTCTCTTGAAATCCCTGGAGCTTGAGGAGATGCAGGGCTACTGAGCTAAGTTCTGTGATGGAAGAAGGTAGGGCTCAGACTACAGATCTTAAGAGGTGGCAGGTTTGCTGCCCCTCTACCTACGCTTTGGTACACTGAAACCATGGAGGGGGGAGGATGCTGGGGTGTACGGGGGCCACAGCAACCTTCTGCCAGTGCTGTGGAGGGAAGAGGGGGCAGATCTTGAGTGGCAAACTTTCAGTGATAGTGTTGTGCCATCACTCGTTGGGAAACCGCAGGACCGGTGAAGAGTGGAGCCAGGAATGAAGAGCTTATTCATGGGGATGGAGTGAGGGGGGCCAGCAGCGGGGTGGGGGGAAGGGAGGCAGATTTGCAGAACTGGCCGTGAAGCTCCTCAGTACACCATAGCTGGATGCTTCATAAAGTCACACTGATGGCAGTCCCGGAGATGGCCATCTGTTGTCAGCTCTGGGCCAGATGAAAGATAATATAACGGCAGCTACTGGTGGCTAACAGCAGGGCAGTTGTAGGAAGGAATGTGTCCTAGAATGAAGAAGTGGTGCTTCCTGTTTAGCACAGAAAATCAGTCATCGATATCAACCACATTAGCAAGAAATTAATGGATGGACAATTAAGAGAACTGAACTGATCTACCAGAGAAATTATTCAAATGCAAACAGAGTGCTTATTCTGTTTACTCCAGGTGTATGAGCCAACTGATCTGACTAATGGCAAGGTGTAGGCTGCAACATTCAGGGCACAGATGATAAAACCTCATTTTCTGCAAAGGGCAGAATTCCATTTCTAATGATTATTTGTGGGTCAGGGAATACATTTACTGCTTTCCCTGCCCTCAATCTACAACAGGACTCCCTGATGTTCACAGAGGTTTCTACAAGGACTGAGGTTAGAAATTGGCCTTTATGTAATAACTGAACTTCCCCTTATTATTATCATGATTTATTTTTACAAGTGCCTTATCATTATTATCAGCATCGCTCAGCAGAAAAATGTTTGCCTTCCCAAGCACTATTATTTCTATCTTGTTTCTTTCTTTGCCCCATAACCTCCTTTCTACTTCTCTTCTACTCCTTTGCCTTTCACTTCCTCCTTCTTCTGCCTTTCTGTGCATTTTCTTTTTGCATGCAACTTCTGATTTGCTTCTTTAGGCTGAAATCTCGCACACCTCACTGTTCCATTTGTTAAAACAATGAGAAATCATGATGTTAATGTTGACATGTAATGTCACTGATATGTTTCAGAGTTAAAAAGACAAAGGAACAGTGGAGATTATCTTCTGATTGCCATGGTTTCACCCTGGTTTCAGACTGGAGACAACAAACTTCACTGAACATATTTGAATGACACAGTCTTTGCAGTCACAAGGAATATGAACTGTACTATCTTTCCTGATTCTGCAGAATCTATTTAATGTTGACCATACAAGGCAACAAGGAGAACAGATCCAAAGTATGGGTTAACCTTTTTTGTTGCTACTGATTTTTTCGAAAATAGATACCTATATTTTACAAAAAGAATCCAGGCATACAAGAGCATAAACAGGAAGGAGTAGGCAAAATAGGGACATAGATTCAAGCATATACACATTTGGGTATGACACTATCCCCCTTGAAAGAGAAGGAACATACATTTTTGCTTATTTTTGTATGGGTACTTTGTGGGTGTAGCTCAGTACTTATTTTGGACAGTTTATTTAGCTTCCAATCCTTTGCCATTTTACTGTTCCTTATGTCTGAATTTCTTTTCAAGATTAAAATGGTTTATTTAAAGGCAATATTCGTCACTGAACTGCTACACTGTCTTTGTCAATTAATTCTGTAATGTCATCAATAATATCACTCAAGCATCTGAAAAAAACAAAGCCATATTTGTGATTGAGTTGCTCCAGAAGCTTAAGGAACATTCTCTCAGGGAATGTATAAGACATGTTGTGAACACATCGTTTCCTGCTTATTTACAGGAGAACGTGCGGAAAGTTTCATAGGCTGACTGTTGCATGTGGAGTTACGAGGATATGGAGTATGTGGAGACAAGTAAGAACTGTTAATACGCAGCCCATCTTTGTCAAGCACTATTTAGTGAAATCAAAATGGTCCCCGAAAAACTCTGGCACTTTGGGCTTGGTGGGCTTTGCAATGTGATATAAATATTCATGAACTAACGAAGTACCCACAGGGAGCGTTTACATTTGAATAGGCCAATCAAAGGTGGGTGAACTCACAAGCTCCAAACCTGGAAATTTCTTATTTAGAAAAGAATTACCGTATGAAAACCTAGTATGTCTGTAACACCTCTCAGTCCCCAGGAGGGAAGGGGCACTGGAAGGGAATTCAAAGTATTTTTTTTGGTATTTAAACTTTGTTTCACATTGAAGCAAAAGACTTATAGGGGAAACACTTTGAAGGTATGTCCTTAAAGAGCTAATGCATCAGTGCCTCCACCATGCTTCTCTTGATTGCCTTTTTGAGAAAATTTGCAAAGAAAATAATTCTCCCTTCTAGGGAAAGAAGTCTCAAGTCTCAGGAATGCAAGCCTGAATTTTTTTAAATCTTGGAAGACATCAATGCACATACTGGTGCACACTAATATCCATATTTCTACAGAAAGCACAGTAAGGGTTCAGGAAAAAAAGCACTCGAACTAATAATACTTGCAATGCATGCAGCTCTGTCTATCTAGTTCCCTCAAAACATAAGCATTAATTAAAATCCTAGTATCTCTGGCACACATATTATTATCATTATCCTCACTCACGAGATGGAGAGCATGCATGGTTAAGTGGAGCAAGTTAGTACCAGACCTCGCAACTGAATCCAGCTCTCTGGAGTCCAAGGCATTTGGTCTGACAAAAGCAATCTGACTGCCTGCTAAGGACTAAGGCCAACATTACTGAATGTGGCACCTGTATTTAGGCATCAGAAGTGTTTTGCTGAAACCTTAAACGAGGCTATGGCTGCTCAGCACCTATGCTTTCATCAAGGTTCCTAACTTTAGGCATTTATGACCTGATTTCCTGATGTACTCAGCACCAGCATCTTGCACTGGCCTTAACTGCAGCTGGAGGTGCTCAGCACCCTCTCAGAAATAGGCCATTGAGTTTTAAAATGTTGGCCTAAAGCTTTGATTGTTAATTGGATTTCAGGTAGGCTTCTTTTTAAGAAGAGCTGACAAAGTTATTCCCTGCTGGCTCCTGGCCTTTGGGGCCTAGAAAGCCAGCATCTATGTTCCACTCCTCACCCTAAGAGTTTGGGGATCTAGAAACGCCAGAGCTAATCTCCAATTTCACTTAAAAAAATGTTTTGAGGCCTTTTCTTTGTGAAGAAAACATCCTTGAAAATCTAACTGCACCTGCAGGTTTGAAAGTTTTGTCCCTGTTTTTGTATAAAGAGCATAAATTATTCATGGTCTCCCCTGCTGTCATGGAAGGCTCACCGTTGGGACCTACATGATACACAGACTCAGCTACTAGGGGGGCCTTGGCAAAACAATCCTATATGGAGGTAGCGGTGCCACTGCTGCTATGGCTGATGCTATTCCCACACCAATCTCCTTCCCAGCTGGCCCCAGAAGGCCTCTGCCACAAGGAGACAACCCCAGTCCAGGTTAATTAGCAGTTTTCTCTAGCTGACCCCCAAATGAGAGAATGTAGTGTTTGAATCCCAGCTCTGCTACCGTCTCCACTAAAGGTCTCAGTCAAGTCTTTTAGTTCTTGAAATAGCCTAGAGCTTGCTTAGTTCTGCTCTGGCTCAGGTCAAGGGTATTTTAAAGGCCATTTTAAAATGTTGAGATCTTTGGGAGCATTTTATAATGCAGAGATCTTTGGAAAGTTTAATCCTTAAAGAAATGAGGAAGAAACTCCAAGATTAGTTTCAACAGTGCTAACCTTAGAACATGAAAATATTAAAACTGGACATCCAGAGAGGGACACGCATAAAGCTATATAAATCTTCTGGAGATTCTTCTGTGCTGCCTCTGCCCCGCTCTGCTTCAGCTGCTTGCACCGGGAACTGAGAATGTTCTCCTGCTGTTTTAAGCGACATGAGTAACATCTGCTATGAGTGCTTCATTCTTTCTTTCATCCTTTCCCTGGGGAAGGAACCGTGTATTTCGTTTTGGAAGAGCTTTGTTGTTGTGGGTTGGGATTTTGGGGAAGGTTTAGAAATCTACATGCAGGTACATGTTTATATGAGAGAAGGGAGCCTTTGACACCTCTAGGTGCATCCTACTCTTAGAAGCATAAGTTGAGGACATTCATGGTAGTACTTAACTGCTGTGGAAGTCTGTTCCACCCTCCCAGGCCAGCCTGTGAGAAAGTTCTAGCTCCTGTGCAAACGAGCTTCAGCTCTTTAATAAAAACACTCACAAAGCAGGGCTGTCAACTACCGCACTGTTACCAAATGGGAAGAACTTTTCAGGTGATCTCTGACATATGCTGGACCCAGTCTACCAAGAATAAGACCAAGTCTTAGAGCACAACTGGACAGAGATGTGGGAAGGCAGTATAGAGACAGCAAGAGAGCAGGCTGAATGTGCTGCTGGTCTCCTTTGCTACTGAGGAACAGTGCTGCAGCTCTCTGTATTCGCTGGAACGTCCTACAGACTGATGGCTTCATGCCCAGGTATTCTGCGCTGATGGAGTCCAGACGGGAAGCAGCAAGGGCGTGAATCACTGAGGCCAGGTCCCTTTTGAACAGGATGGGAAGCAACCGCTGATTCAATTATTTCTTGCCCTAGTTTTCATGTCTGTAAACTGGGGACACTTAACTACCCCAGGGGCAACTAATTATTAGTCACAAAATGTTAAGTAAATGCTCTAATTCACTAAAAAGAGATATAATTTTTGTACTGGGCAAAATGGTCCTGAGAGGCCATGCAATCTTGGCTAGTATCATATTCAGAACTAACTATCATCACCGATAAAACACTGATAAAACCTGTACAATTATTCAGCAACTCTACTGGACATCGGTACTTCTCTGACCCAGCAATATCTAAAAAAACCCTAAAATTAATCCATTCACTCTGGGTAACACCCCACAAGAGTGTCTCATCCTCCCTACAAACACCACAATATGTTGCATTGACTATGGAAGTAACATTCCTAGGAATAGGAAAGGAATGGCTACTCCTCATCAGGGACAACAGACGCACAAACACCTGTTCAAATACCTAAGCCTAAGGCAGAAGAAACAGGCACTGGAAATAGCATGAGGACAAGAAAGGGAAGTTTTAATAGGCACAAATTACTTTATCATAATTTAATGAAAATTCAATATTGTTAAATTAGTGATAAGTTTCTTTGCTTCCTTATTAATTAAAAGTTCAGTATTATGGATGATGGATGGAGAAGACTGGTTTAGTTATAGCCACCCTGCAAAGAGCACTGTATGGTCATACTCCAGGTGTTCAGTTAGAAGAGTTTAAACTTTTGGGAGACATCTAGGCACCTTACCTTGCAGCTTCCTTATCTGATACCTAGATGGGATATATTTCTGATTTTGAAGACTGTTACAAGCCTATTTCTGAAAAGCCCTTATTGTATTAAGCATGTCTTATTGAAAGCTTTCCATTCTAAAGAATAAAAATTTTTAGGGACATATTTTTTCAACTCCATTTCAGAAGTGTAAATACACCACATACATAGCCTTTTGAACATGTAGGTATGAAAATTCACAACTCAGAACACTCTTAAAACATACACTTCTAACTAACTGTGACAGAAGGTTTCCGTTTGCTTCCTTTCTATGGAGGTAGCAAAATCATGGAAACCTCTGAAGAGAGTCCTACTTGTTTTTTGCTTTGAGAAGATTGGTAATGAGGGGGTAGTAAATTCCCCAAGGTGAGATGAATGTACTATGTGGGGATTCTTATGTTCCTATAGCCTAGTCTTCCCAGAACTGGAGTCAGAAAATGCTAAGCAAAGAATCACACTGGGCCAAACACCAAGTTAAGCATCATTATAATGCATTTATTTTCTGTATCCCTGAATTTATTCCCTTTAATTATCAGCTGTACTATATGTGTGGATAGGGCTCCTATGCTATTGTGTTCTGCTCTGCTCTGCCTTGTTCACGTTCTTACTCTGCCCTAGAGCCATGGAGTGCTGTCCGTGGCTTCTAATCTGAGATGATGAGCATCTCTCATGCATGGGAGATGCACTTTAGATGCACGTTTAAATTAAAAGCAAGGAACTGTTCCTGATAGAGGGAATAAATACACTGTTACACTGCAAGCCCCAACACAAACCACGGTAATGTGAAAGGACAGAGAAACACAACCCAGAGGCCAGTTGCCAAAGATTCCACTGCTTCAGCTGGTAGATAGCCTGAACAAAGCAATGACTCCTAGAATAGGTTTTAAATGACAGTGGGCTCGAGATCAATGTATTTTCAGCAAAAGCAGACTCCAAAGGTCAGTACCTACTGCTCTGCCTAAGTGCTTTGCTGCCCTTTCACCAGCCTGGGTAGATAACCGGAGGTAGGAGCAGAAAGCCAGTGATCCCAACAAATAAATGCAAATGGCATGATGGTACTGCATTTTTTTAAAAATAATGCATTCTCAACTGGGATGGGGCTACCCCAGTTAATTAAAATAATAAACATAATGAATTAAGTGAATAAGAAAATGAATACCTTTTCCTTTTTGCAAGTGTAGATAAGCCAGAGAGAAGCTGTCTCCAAGGGTATGGAGATGTAGTTTATTAAGAGCCTTCTGCAGCATGGAACAACCAACACACGGATTGTCACCTAGCCAATGTAGAGCATAATTTGTCTCTCTGTAGTGACATCCTTTTGTGCCCTTCACTAGGAAATCGGGTGCCTCAGTTATGCTGAAGTTGTAATGAACTAGGCTTAGATGGAGGGAGCAAAATCTTGCCCTCAGTCTTGGGCAGGGATGAATTTTGAGTGGAAAAACATGTGCTTTTATTACAATAAAAAAGCTGAAGGCATCTGCTTGTATTTTGAAACGAGAGCATATTTTAGGGGGGACAGACTAGTAAGGAGGTGATTGTACATGTCACAGCTACACCTGGATCTCTCTATATTCTTCAGAATGCAGTTACCTATTCTGCCTTTTTAAAATTCAATCTGAATTCTGCTGTTAAAACTAATTTCTATCCTCTTGTTCCCATTTCTTTCTTTTCATAATTGTCTTTTGCATACCTGCACCTTCTCTCTTGATGAGTGGTTGTTTTTTTTTTTTTTTCCTTTTGGTGTTTCTTCCCTAACTGCTCATGTCCCTACTTCCTCATTTTGATGAATCAGTGATGAACAACAGAACTTGTGAAAATCAGTAAGCCAAAAATATTTAAATATTTTTTTCCTGAAAAGGCAGTTTCACCTTATTGGAAACACTTTGCAAAAAAAACCAACAAGTATTTTGACCAAAAAAAGCAAAGAAAATTATTCCACAAAAACCATGCTGTGAAAGAAACATATACAACAAAATTAGTTTCTGACCTTTCCTCATTCCACTCAGTTTCTCCTTTATTTTTCCCACAAGTCCAATAACTTTCTACACAACCCAGGCCATTTTCTGACTTCAAACCTCAATCTTCCCTCTTCCTGTCCATCACTATGTATGACTGTCTTTTCCCCTAAACGTCCAACTTGTTTTCTTTTCTTTGTCCTCGTCTTCTACTTTCGGTCAGAGATTACATGTAATATCTGATATAGGCAGTAAACGAAACAGATTTGGATCTATTAAAAATAGGAGAGAGACAGCACAGGCACCTTGGAGTGTTACAGGTATGGTACTGCAGGTACTGCAGGAGCTCCCATGACCTAGGGGTCCACCGAGAAGGAGGTAGGGAAGGCTATCAGAAAGGCTTTATTCCATATTGCTTTCATACTGAACACACTGGCTGCACACAGTGACTTAAGGGACAGGGGGCAATGGTGACAAGCTCCTGCCCGGTGCAGCAGGTGCGTCTCCTCTGTGGCTGCCCCCCCTTCCCAGGTGCCCTTGCATAACAGGTATTGGGCTCTGCAAGTGGAACCGAACAACAGCGAGGACGATGGTACATCCAGCTTGGAGGTGTTGCCGAGGTTAAGTCGGCCTACGCCCTGCGTCAAAACTGCCTCCATAAAGAAAAAAAGACGGATCATTGTCATAGGAGACTGCCTTCTGAAGGGAAGAGAAGGCCCAACATGCAGACCGGACCCAGTTAGGGCAGTCTGCTGCCTCCCTGGGGCCTGGGTTAAAGATGTGAAGAGAAAGCTTCCTACCCTGGTATGGCCCTCAGATTACTACCCATTATTGATATTTCAGGTAGGCAGCAATGAAGTTGCAACAAGAAGTCCGAGGGCAATCAAGAGAGACTTCAGGGCACTGGGACAACCGGTTAAGGGATCAGGAGCGCAATTAGCCTTCCCCTCTATCCTTCCAGTTGCAGGGAACGATGAGAGAAGAAACAGGAAGAGCCAGCAGATCAATACCTGGCTCCGAGCCTGGTGTCACTGGCAGAATTTGGGTTTTTTTGATCATGGGTCGGTCTACATGACACCAGGCCTGCTGGTGACAGGTGAGGTCCCCCTGTCTCAAAGGGGTACAAGGATCTTTGGACAGGAGTTAGCAGGGCTCGTTGAAAGAGCTTTAAACCAGATTTAAAGGGGGAAAGGGATAAAACCAGGCTTGCTAGAGATAAGACTGGGGGTGGCAGGCCAATGTTTGAGGGACGGTGTGCTAGCAAGGTGCTTCGGTCTGCCATCTCAGTGGAGGCAGGGGATGGAGAACCATGTGGCAGCAAAGACACAAGGGTTATGGATGTGTTAGAAACCATGGAAGTGCCTGAGAATGGTCACGTAGCACTTACGGTTTCTCCCCTCAAAAACGTAGCAGTATCAATAGCCCAACTGAAGTGCATCTACACCAATGCATGCAGCATGGGCAAAAAACAGGAGGAGCTGTGCAGCAGGAAAACTATGATATAGTTTCCATCATGGAAACATGGTGGGATGACTCGCACAACTGGAGTGCTTCAATGGATGGCTATAAACTCTTCAGAAGGGACAGGCAAGAAAGGAGAGGTGGTAGGGTAGCCTTGTATGTTAGGGTGTGTTTTGATTGTCTAGAGCTTAATGATGGTGATGATAGGGTTGAGTGCCTATGCATAAGAATTAGGGGAAAAGCCAACAAGGTAGATGTCATAGAGGGAGTCTGTTATAGACCACCCAACCAGTATGAAGAGGCAGACAAAGTACTCCATAAGCAGCTGGGAGAAGTCTCATATCACTAGTCCTTGTTCTCGTGGGGAACTTCAACTTACCAGATGTCTGCTGGAAATACAATACAGCAGAGAGGAAACAGTCTAGGAGGTTCCTGGAGTGTGTGGAAGGTAACTTCCTGACACAGCTGGTGAGGGAGCCAATTAGGGAAGGTGCCCCACTGGACCCCTTGTTTGCGAACTGAGAAGGACTTGTGGGTGATGTGACAGTTGGAGGCCGTTTTGGGCATAGCGGTCATGAAATGATAGAGTTTTCGATTCTTGGAGAAGTAAGGAGGGAGGTCAGCAGAACTGCTACCTTGGACTTCTGGAGGGCAGACTTTGGCCTGTTCAGGAGCCTGGTTGACAGAGTCCCTTGGGAGCAGTCCTGAAGGGCAAAGGAGTCCAGGAAGGCTGGACATTATTCAAGAAAGAAATCTTAAAGGCACAGGAGCAGGCCGTCCCCGTGTGCCGAAAGACGAGCTGGCAGGGGAGAAGACCGGCCTGGCCAAACAGAAAGCTTTGGCTGGAACTCAGGAAAAAAAGGAGAGCTTACTGCCTTTGGAAGAAGGGGCAGGTGAATCAGGAGGGCTACAAAGATGTTGTGAGGTTATGCAGGGAGAAAATTAGAAGGGCCAAAACCCAATTAGAACTTAATCTGGCTACTGCTGTAAAAAACTAAAAATGTTTCTATAAATACAGTAGCAACAAAAGGAAGGCTGAGGAGAATCTCCATCCTTTATTGGATGCAGGGGGGAACATAGTGACAAAGGATGTGGAAAAGGCTGAGGTACTCAATGCCTTCTTTACCTCAGTCTTTAATAGTCACACCAGTTGTTCTCTGGGTACCCAGCCCCCTGTGCTGGAAGACAGGGACAGGGAGCTGAATGAAGCCCCCCTAATTCTCCAAGGGGAAATGGTTAGCGACCTGCTACACCATGTAGACACACACAAGTCTATGGGGCCAGATGGGATCCACCCAAGAGTACTGAGGGAGCTGGCAGAGGTGCTCACTAAGTCACTTTCCATCATCTATCAGCAGTCCTGGCTAACCGGGGAGGTCCCGGTTGACTGGAGGTTAGCAAATGTGACACCCATCTATAAGAAGGGCCAGAAAGAGGATCTGAAGAACCACAGGCCTGTCAGTCTGACCTCAGTGCCAGGGAAGGTTATGGAGCAGATCATCCTGAGTGCCATCATGCGGCACGCATGGGACAACCAGGTGATCAGGCCCAGTCAGGATGGGTTTATGAAAGGCAGGTCCTGCTTGACCCACCTGATCTCCTTCTATGACAAGGTGGATTACCACTTAATGGGTGAGGGAAAGGCTGTGCATGTTGTCTGCCTGGACTTTAGTAAAGCTTTCGACACCGTTTCCCACAGCATTCTCCTGGAGAAACTGGCTGCTCATGGCTTGGATGGGCGTACTCTTTGCTGGGTAAAAAACTGGCTGGATGGCCAGGCCCAAAGAGTTGTGGTGAATGGAGTTAAATCCAGTTGGCAGCTGGTCACAAGTGGTGTTCCCCAGGGCTCAGCATTTGGGCCAGTCCTGCTTAATACCTTTATCAATGATCTGGATGAGGGGATTGAGTGCACCCTCAGTAAGTTTGCAGACAACACTAAGTTAGGCACAAGTATTGATCTGCTGGAAGGTAAGAAGGCTCTATAGAGGGATCCGGACAGGCTGGATCGATGCACCGAGGCCAACTGTATGAGGTTCAACAAGGCTCAGTGCTGGGTCCTACACTTGGGTCATAACGACCCCATACAAAGCTACAGGCTTGGGGAAGACTGGCTGGAGAGCAGCCTGGCGGAAAAGGGTGTTGGTTGACAGCCGGTTGAATATAAGCCAGCAGTGTGCTCAGGTGGCCAAGAAGGTCAATAGCATCCTGGCTTGTGTCAGAAATAGTGTGGCCAGCAGGACCAGGGAGGTGATCGTGCCCCTGTACTGGGCACTGGTGAGGCCGCATCTTGAGTACTGTGTTCAGTTTTGGGCCCCTCGCTACACGAAAGACATTGAGGTGCTGGAGCATGTCCAACGAAGGGCAACAAAGTTGGTGAAGGGTCTAGAGCACAAGTCTTATAAGGAGCGGCTGAGGGAGCTGGGGTTGTTTAGTCTGGGGAAGAGGAAGCTGAGGGGAGACCTTATCGCTCTCTACAGCTACCTGAAAGGAGGCTGTAGTGAGGTGGGGGTCGGTCTCTTCTCCCAAGTAACAAGCGACAGGATGAGAGGAAAGGGCCGCAAGTTGCACCAGGAGAGGTTTAGATTGGATATTAGGAAAAATTTCTCCACCGAAAGGGTTGTCAAGCATTGGAACAGGCTGCCCAGGGAACTGGGTGAGTCCCCATCCCTGGAGGTATTTAAAAGATGTGGCGCTTATGGACATGGTTTAGTGGTGGACTTGGCAGTGCTAGGTTAATAGTTGGACTTGATCTTACAGGTCTTTTCCAACTTAAATGATTTGATTCTGTGAAATAAGGAAAGAGAAAATGCAGTGCAATTGGTATAAATACCAATCTCTCACACAATGAATTCATGCATGGTTTAAACACTCTGATTTCTTTTTTCTCTGAAGAAATACTTCATATCGTCATGCCAAACATTAATATCAGGTTTTCAGCATGTAAAACTTTCAGTAAGTGAAATACTAACGAAACACTAGCCTCTGTTGATGAGACGAAATTCAGCTCTGGTCCAAAGCAAAATTAATTGTGGACACCTCGGCCAAAGGACTTAAGAGATGGGGGCCCATACTATAAAAAACTACTGAAAAACCTTAAGTGCTGAAAAATCTCTTCATTCCAAATAAAAATCACACGGCGCGTGGCGTAGGAAAGGCATTACTGTACAAATACTTCTCATTGTTCCATCCCTGTAGACGATCAGGGACCCTGAAAATTTTTCCTCTGTCAACCTATCTTAATACTTCAATAGAAGCTAAAATAATTTAGAAACAATCTTCTGATGCTGTCTCAGAGTGTAACACCACATCAGGAGTAACACACCACCACTTCTCATTGCAAGACAAGCAGTGCAGAATGTTAATATATAGTAAATAAATCCCTTCATCCAAAATTGTTTTCAGATCTTGTTCAACATTTATTTCTTCCTCTCTGTCCTTTCATTTACCATTAGTAAACAGTATTGTTGCAAGTCTGACAAGAGCACACAAGACGACAGTGTACCATTCATTTGACCCTATTATTTTTTTTTTCCCCACCAAGTTAGTATTTATGGGAAATGACCAGCAGGTAAACCAAGATAAATTCTGTCTGTTTCCCCCTTCCCCCACCTTGCTTCATCCCTACACTCCTACTTCAGTGCTTAGCTTTTCACATTTAGAGACAAAAGACTACACTTATTTTCCATTTCACTGCTTGAGTAAATGTTTTATGGATATCAAACAGAAAAATAGGATGCCCATTTCTCTCTCCT
The DNA here is from genome assembly GCF_965183815.1 of Platalea leucorodia. Taxonomy (NCBI): domain Eukaryota; kingdom Metazoa; phylum Chordata; class Aves; order Pelecaniformes; family Threskiornithidae; genus Platalea; species Platalea leucorodia. Next base: position 51,142,706 of record NC_138823.1, on the reverse strand, counting down.
CAAGAATATCGAGCTGCAACAACCTACAGAGCAAGAATCCAAAGGTGGCTCCCAAAATTCAGGTCTGTACCAGGTGGCTTTCTGCCAGCACCTTTTTGAAGCAGCATGGGTTGAATCACCTGCAATTTCTCTTGTCCTTCCCTCATTACCATCCTGACGATGAGCAAGTATCAGAGGAGGTCATGGCAAGTAAAGCTTTGAATTCAGCTATCAAATACATAATGCGATTACAACCCCCAAGTAACAAGTGTGGTACCTGCAGCTCTGTTTGGAAGAAGAACTTCTGTGGACACTGTGTGCAGTCATAGATCTTGTCCTCTTGTCCATGGGCTGAGAAAATATGCTGCTGCAACTTGTTTGCTTGGACAAACACTGGAATATTAGACAAACAACAAGCTTTTCATTATTTCATATTGCAAGTGCAGAGTATTTTATAAACAATTTCCCATTAACACTCAGCAATTCCAAGAGGTAAAATTAGGCTGGCGCACTCTGATTTCACATTACGCTGTTGCTATAATGGGTACCAACGAACACTATTTATCTACAAAGTGTGATCCTTCTTCTAAAATGAATGAATTGAAACAGATAAAAAAAGGAAAAAAAAAAAAAAAAGACCCTAACAGGACAACCAAGATTTCAAATTTAAAGAATTTAAAAATGCCATTTTCTCTTCAGAATTATTTCTTCATGCTTACTGCACTTTGATTGAACACACAGAAAACTTATTTCCTAGCAACCAACAGGTTTGAAAAGCATAGATGCCAAAGTCTGTTTACTCTGTGTGCCTAAAGTTAAAGCTAACAAACAGCTCTGTATTTAAATGTGTTAATGCTAAAAATTATATCCCACAGCTACACTGGGGCAATGTCTATAAATGTGAAACAGAACTGCAGGTAAATTCTCTTTGGATACTTTAAGATCAACTCTGCCTACACACTGAATGCAAGGGTTTCAATAATATAAACATGTTCAATTTTAATGACTACAAAACAAGGCCCTAAGACTGTGTAACAGTTTACCTAGGAGACATACTATTAATAATTAAATTGTATATGCCAGAGGCAGTGTTTGGGTTGGCAGCACTGACTTCTGATGGATGCCTGGTGCACTGTGACCTAAAAAAGTTTGCATCTACAATATTAATCTGTATAGGCAGGGAAAGGATTTATTAAAGATGCTGGCATTTGACTTTGACTCCACTCCTAATCATTAAAATTATTCTAATTGTGAGGCAACAAAAACCATCAGAATATTGTTCTTCTGAGTCATACATTTTAATCACATTTCTCATTACCCTGAAAAAAAAAGATCAGATTCCATTTTCCATATAAAACTTATATTGGTGATTTTTACTTCTTGTTAATATTCTAGCAAGATATGCTGAAATAATTTAATGGCATATTGCTAATAAAACACCATTGTTTATGATTAATGTTTGGTGTCTATTTAGCCCATCAGCAAAAAAGAAAAAGTGTTTCACACAGATTGGAATCGACTGATCTCCATACTCTTTAACACATTTTACAAGGCTACTAGCTCAAACATTAAAGGATTAGTTTTATCAGGGATCTTGCTCACAAGGAGAACCGTCAGTGGGTACTCCTTACATATGCAAGTTTTTATATTGCGCCTACAACTCCCCCAAACTTGGAAATCGAAGACCCATGGCATTACGCTAAAAAAATATCACCTCATAATGTGTACACAAAGACAAGGGAAAAAAATTAGTAGAATCAGTGATAAAACTAGAAAGAAAAAAACAACTAACTGAAAGAATTATTGAACACAGACGCCTAACAGGCAAACTGTTTACAGCAGTACTATCCATGCTCAGACATTACCATGACAAGCTGTGCAGTGAAGATGAACTATGTATTTTTTTAATTTTATAACCCACAGAGATGTGTGAAACCTGAACACAGTGAGGTAATAATCATCGCCAGCCACTGTATCTGAGAGATGAAAAATTCAACTTTAATTTTTCTCTGTAGCATGCACTTAGGTTTTATTGGGAGGAGAGCTGCCAAACAAAGAGAAGTAAAATGAAGGTATTAAAGGGTCTATTTGCCTATCAATGAAAATCCTTCACTCCCATTAATGGAGAACAGAAACCTTGAATGAATTCCAGAATTAGCATGCCATTGATGCGAGAATACCCAAAGTGTGTTTTGTCATGTTTGTGATTATCTTTGATTTTCATCTTGTAAAGCAAAATTGGGCATGTAAGCTACATATTTACGCTTATGTTTTAGGTTATCATTTTATGAAATGTTCTATTAAGAAGTCCTTAAAAAAACTCACAACAACTCTGTAGGCATCCTTTTAATGTGTTTTCATTTCCAACAACAGCATTTTTCTGTTCCTCATTATGGCCCAAACACTGCAGTGCTTAGCCCTACTGGGTCAAGTTATTTTCTCACTTGGGTTTTTACTACTGAATAACACCACTGACTTAGGGAGGATTATTCCACACTTGGACTTGTGTCAGGGGAGAGCAGAACTTGACTTGTGGCAAGACAGCATGGTTTGCTTTCTAAAGCACATTACAAGGGTGTTTCTTCTCACCACAAGCCAACAAACACACGCAAGCGGGCTTTCTTACCGCATCAGAGGAGAATGTTGTTGCACAGGCTATGCCTAGCAGCCCTTGCCCGTGGGGCCAAGTTCTGCTCTGAGTTATATTGTTTTAGATGAAACATCTGTATCTTTAAAGCACAAACTTATGGGCAGTTTTAACCTTGGCAAGTTTGGAACATGAAGGTAATGAACATGATACCATGGAAGGTAACAGACTATCACTTCTGTAATTAGAAGAAACTCAGACTTCCAATAGAAGAGCTTGAAATGCAGCTCTTACAGATGGATGCCTGACTTTCCAAGAAGCTCAGCTTTCTGAACGATTTCTAATCAATATTACCAATGAGCACAAATGTAATGTTCCCTCCTAAAACTGACCTAAAGCCAGCACACGATGCAGTTGTAAGTGGAGTTCTGCACACGCAAGCTAAGGGCATGACTGGGACAAGCAGTGATCACCTCCTACCTGTAAAGCACACCGGACATTTGAAGGTGCCCCCCATGCCTTCAAAGCTGTGCTCTATCAGGTGGCACTGAAGTTTGGCAGGAGAGTCGAACGTCTGATTGCAGAGTTTGCATTCATGGTTCAGTCCTTCATCTGCGGGAGAAATCAAAGGAAAAGTGAAATTCACCACAGCCCTTACCAAAGAGCCAGTCCAACACAATCTATGCACTGAAGAGACTTTTTGTTTTCCAAAGCTCAGGAAACTGGATGCCCCATAGCACCTACGGCTGCTAACGTGTTCTTTTACCTGGAAGGTTTCAGAATGTACAAAGCTGAACTGAGCATTAAAAGCATGGATTTTCCACATACAATTACCACTGAACAGGAATGCAGAGCATTAGACTTCAGTAGGAAATGATGAGTGGGACCTGAAACATCATCTCTTAGCAGAGTCACCCGATCACGACCGAGTACATTTGCAAAACGGCGCGTGAGGAATTTAAGGCTGATCACACATCATCCTGCCTATCACGGGTAAGAACTGCAAACGCACACATTTTTGGCACTCTGGCTGACGTGGCGTTTCTCGTAAAACCACCATGACAGGGGAGGGTAGTTTATACCCTCACATCACTCCTGCTCCACGTTTCCAGTCCCAGGGGCATACGCGAAACCTTTTGCAAGCCACAGGATTTCCCAGCTCCCTTTCTGACAATCCTAGATTTTTTTCCCCTTTATTTGCATTTCTCCTCTTAACAGCCCAGAAAAGTCCCCGTGCGTCTCCTGACGCAGCTTTCCCGACAAGGTCCTGCGGCTTTAAAACCCTTCCCGCTCCCCGCCGCTTGTTCCTCCGCTTCCTCCCATTGTCCTCCGAAGGCCGGCTGGTGCCTGGCACCAGGTTCCCTTCCTGAGGGTGCTGCAGGATTCATCCACGCCGCCATGAGGGCAGTCAACGGCTGTCCTACTTAGAAACAGTTGCTAGGTAAGAAGTGGCTTCCAGCCCTGCTGCAGAGGCCTCAATTCCCACAGCGCAGCTTAGAAAAGGTCCTTCTGTATGTCACCGGTGTGCTACACGAGTCGCATTGATCTCGCAGGTAAATACTGTATCTGATATTATTAAAAATCAAGCGGGAATAAAACGCTTGGCGACTGGCACAGCTCCCTACTGTTTCTCGGGTGAAAAGGAATGATTTAGGAGAGCGCCCTGCCCACCCCGCACACCTCCTGCCAAACGGAGCGCTGCCTGCAGTGATTAGTGACCGTAATGACGGACGTTCGCCGTTGGCAGTTGCTGTAGATGGTGACAGCAGAGACGACGTTTTGTACTGCGCGCAGCAATCCTGCCCACCGATGTAAAGAAAACATGACACGGTGCTCGTCTAGCTGAGTGCGGCCACGCGCCCTCTCAAAATGATCCTGAGTACCTTACCAGAATTGAAAAAATTTCAATGGTAGCCCTCAGCTTTCCCTTCTCGTTAGTCCAAAAGCTAAATTTAGCCTTCACGTAAGTTACGGCATCTTCAGCAAAGGGTGGGAATTTGTGGGCTTTAGGCAGCGCAAGCTAAGCCGGGCGGTGGTGGCCGTTCTGCAGGTGGGACTACTGAAAACTACCTTTGTGGGGTGTTCTACGAGGTGTCAGAGCTCTTCGTAATGAGAAGGTAAGGGGCAGATGAAAACCAACAAAGCCAAAAGAATTACACAAAATCAGGGATGGGTGGCGGGGTGTCTCCTTTGAAGTAAACAGGTAAAAACACACTGACTACAAAAATTTCAGCCCTGACAACAGTCTGTAACTGGGGAGCTCTCTCTCCACTGAACAGCTAGCTCTCATAATTTTCATATGTACAGCAACTCGATTGGCTTTAAAATGGACACGTTGGCGCGTGGCCATTTTTTTAACTCTCCTGTCTTCCTGTCAGTCTTAGCGCAGCAGAGCGGTGCCACGGCTATAGCCAAACATGGCCGAGCGTCGCCCGCGCGCTCACGCAGCAAACCGCAGACTCCCCTTCGTCCCCCACCCAACCCTTCATTACAGCAATGTTCAACGTTCCTGCCTCCCTCTGCACACCGAAAAGCTATCAATCAGAGGGATGTGAGATCATAGAATCACAGAATCATTAAGGCTGGAAAAGACCCTTAAGATCATCAAGTCCAACCGTCAACCTATCACTGCCAAGTCTACCACTAAACCATGTCCATAAGCGCCACGTCTACCCATCTTTTAAATACCTCCAGGGATGGGGACTCAACCACTTCCCTGGGCAGCCTGTTCCAGTGCCTAACTACCCTTTTGGTGAAGAACTTTTTCCTAATATCCAACCTAAACTTCTCCTGGTGCAGTTTGAGGCCGTTTCCTCTCATCCTATCGCTTGTTACTAGGGAGAAGAGCCCGACCCCCACCTCGCTACAGCCTCCTTTCAGGTAGTTGTAGGGAGCAATAAGGTCTCCCCTCAGCCTCCTCTTCTCCAGACTAAACAACCTCAGCTCCCTCAGCCACTCCTCATAAGACTTGTGCTCCAGACCCTTCACCAACTTCGCTGCCCTTCTTTGGACACACCCCAGCACCTTGATGTCAGGCCTGCTCTGGGAATCAGCTGAAAAAGGCCAGTGGTCCCGCCGATCCTGTGCCCACAGACTACCGCCACTGAGGCAGCGGAGCGCAGGCTGCTGCGGTACGTGTCCCACCCCACCAGTCACACTGGCAGTCAGGCGCTGCTGGCTGAACATATTCTGTGCAATAGACTCCCAGGGGCAGATTAGGGGTAGGTTACACTTTCTTATCAGGAAAGTGACATGTTTTGTAACTCTTCATAGATAAATTAGCAAACGTTTATCAAATATGTGCTAACTATTTCCTTAGCAGGGAAAATTTTAGTGGATTCTCAAGAGTTGCCTGGGATTTGGGGTTTTCCACCATCACTGACAAACCCTTCCAGCGTGTTCTGCTTTTGCTGCTGCTGAGAGAAGACAAGTATGGCCCACGCAAGCACCGTCAAGGGGAGCATGAGGGAAAAGAACTTGGCACGCACCAGCCTGCACATCTCAGAGAGACGGCTGCATCCTGCAGGGCAGGCTGTACGCCGCGCTCTCCCAACAGGCAGCAACCCACAGCTGTGGGAAAGCTGCAGAACAGTGTACTGAAAAGAGGAGGAAGGCTCAACAAACCATATAAAAATGCCTCTTCTTCCCTGAACTTGCAAATCAACTATGAGGAATGTACGGACTGCCACACGTGATCAGATCATTTCTCCTACGTCCAGATCCTCGCCGTGGTCATTACCAACCAAACAGATAGTTCTGAAGACGGTGCAAGTCCCCACAAAGGGTAATTACGGGCTAGAAAGCCTGTAGGGTGAAGTTTCTTCATCAGACTGTTTGTGCTGATACGCACAGTCAAAGCAATTAGGACAAAGGGAGCTCCATCTCAGGATCTTCCACATGTCAAGGTGAAGATAATCGATGCCAATTCTCAAATCACAGAGTTACTGTTGGCAAAGTGTAAATGAGCCACGCTAATCATTCTTGAGCATGGGAACACTGAACGGGGAGTTCTTCAAACATTCCAAAGGAGAAAGACTTCCTAAAAAGAAATATTTTTATATGGAGCTACAGAAGACAGAGAAGGCTTTTTTCTCTTTCCATTACCTTAGCTAATGAGGAAAAAGTAGGAAGAAAGGCATGCACTCCTGATGCTGAAGCAAAACTAATTTCAGTTACACAGTATTTGTACTTGTTCAAGAAGAACTGAACCCCATTAAATGTGGCCCTATTGTATTTCCCATATCACTCAGATCCGAGGTGATCTCCTGGTCACAAACATCAAAACCACTTTGATTACTCGATGTTGCAAATCCGATTTTCCTAAAGGCTTATAAACAGGGTTTGAAAAATCCCCTCACCCACTCGCCTGGGGCAGATAGGAAACTTCCCCAGGCAAGAGACATCAATTTGTGCAGAATCTAAGCTTTCTCTTAAAAATAAAATGCTTTTAGTCTCCTAGTTCTAAAGACCGCATTTAAAATATGACTACATTTGTATAACTAATAATAGAATAATTTTTTTCCTAAGTCCCACTGTTCAGGCAGTTACCAATCCCCCCTCACACTCTTTTTCACCCATTTTGTGCACATCACCTGCTCTGCGTTACATCCTCGGAACAAAGGGCAAGGTTCCAGTCCTTGAATTCAAGAACGTGAGACCAGCATGTTTTACATTTAAGGGAGACTGATAAGGTTACAGTATTGGCAGGAGAGCCAGGAGTGCTGGGTTCTGTTCCAAACTCCGACACTGACTTACTCTTATCACCTTGGGCATGACCGTATGGACTGCGTTTATCAGACTACCCACCTCTAAAGAAGAGGTGTTAATTTTTAATTTCTACTTTAATAGGCTGACCTAATTAGTATCCCTTAAGACTTTTAATACAACTGGGACAGTGGAGCTGGAGAAGAGTCCAGGACTAGCTACCATACACAGAAGACCCAGAACCACTGCCATCTGCCTTTGAAAACGTTTACGATAACATGTCCAGGCACACAACTGCCTGCTTGTGTGGGTCACACAGCACTGCAGAAGGACGAGGGAACACGGCTTTGTCCCTGCTCTGCTCTCTATAGAGAATTTAGAAGTGTGGCCAGCATTTTATCTCCTACTGCCATGAAAGAGCCAGAGTGTGGCAGCTCTTGCAAAAGGTGCAAAAGGCTCTGTTTACACACTGGCCCTTGTCTAGCTCTTCATGTTTAGCAAACAGTTTGATAGGGTGCTACGGAAGTGCAAAGTATGATATCATTAATAAATAAAGGGCCAGTGAAATGTCACATTTTCAGTTTCCATTTGGGATAAATCTGAAATGGAATGGAGTGTCAGATACAGTCCAAGAGGCTCTCCCTCCCTGCAGAACAGAGCTACTGCTCTTTTGCTCTTACTCAGGGAAAAAAAGAAAAAAAGAAAAAAAAAAAAAGAAAAAAAAAGCGCTGAACAGCTTTAAAAAATTCAATCAAAATAATCTGCTCTTTGGAAAGGTGGCGGCTGACAGTAATTGGAAAATACTGTCTGACTCATTTATTAAAGTGAGATTCAGAGTCAATTGATTTAATAACCATTAGAATATTCTATTAAGGATATAATAGGTTGGCACAGCCCTATTTTTTATTAAGAGTTATAGGTAAGAAATAAGCAATGCTATGGAATTTTAGACAACTGCTGTATGGATTAGACTAAAAATATGGCTTGCAAAATAGGTATAAAAGCAGCAACTATCAGGAGGAGGAATAGGAAAGTACATTACAGTGCAAATGAGTTAGCTGAACGATGAAAAAGAAATGAACCTTTAATATAAAGCCTGCACTTTTCCAAATCTAACAGAAAACCATGCACTGCATTCCCTGATGTGGTACATCGTAAAACAAGTCAGCACGTCCTTCACATTATGGATCCAACAACTCCATAAGGAAGGCAAGAACAAAGTACCCACTGTACAGCACAGAACTGCTGCTTACTGTTGCCCTTACATGGTTAGGATATGAGTTTGGACATGGTTAAGACCTCGCAACATGGACGAGGATGGTTTACCCACTCCTGGTAGACAAATGAGTTTGATGCATGCAGAATTTCTGCATAAGTAAATTACTTTCCATTCGTAATCTTTATTCAGAGAGTGGGAAAATGTAAACATGAATCAATTCTAAATAAATGCATTTAATATTCATATAAATGTTTAATATTTACACAAATATTAAATGTTTCAGTGGGGGTAGGTAGATTTTAATTGAGGTGCAGCCCATTACCTCAGCAACTAACTTGATAACGAGCTATAAAAGCAAACAAAATCAGTCTTCGTGCTGAGCATAGACTCACATTTGGGGATCCTCTGTCTTCGCACCGGCTACCCACGCTGCAGAGTTACTGAGTTACTTGTACAGCAGGCGAGATCCCCCCACCCACACCCCTACTTAAGGCACTGCTTTAGATGACCTGGCCCAATCCGTGGTACCAACTCAACACACAACTTCTTCATTTCATGGAAAGCCCTGACATTTCAATATACACTTTAAACAAGTGAAACCCTTTAAGCAGCCTCTAGACTGTATGTCCCATGTTTATGCTTCTTGCTCTTCAATAAAAACAAAACTAGAGCAGCTACAAGCAAATGTTCACTGGCTGACTTACATGCAGCTGTTAAGTCTGTAACCACTGGGGGCCCTCTTATATTGTCTGATCAACACTACAGCCATTACCGAGTACCAATTTGTAACAGTTTATAAGTAACTCTTTCTCTTATTCACCCTCGAGATTGTCCAGAAGGGTCCTTCTGCCTTTTACTCTGAATAAATCTATAGGCAAAGGTCCAAAGATGACGATGTCCTCCTGGTAAATCATCACAAGGCTGGGTCCATACTTAAAAGCATCTGCTAAGAAGTAGTGTAAACTGCCCTCCACATACAACACAGGAAAGAAATGGCCTGCAGTCCCTGTATTTTTTTCAGGTCTAAAGCATGCACAGCTCCCACATTCAATGTGTTTTCTTTATAATTTTTTTTACCAAGCAAACCATGCCCCTAAACCAATTTCTCATTCTTCCATTGTGTCCACTCTTCCCCGAGTTAATTTTGCAGCGCACATTTATAAGCCAGAGATCTGAGGAGTAAGGAAGGAACGCCATGGATGACAGCTAACTCCTCAGCTACAACATCTCTCACTGAAAACCAGGGAAGGACAAAATACACCACACACCACTATAATTTGCAGAGCATACAGCCACCAGTGCTTCCTAGTTTATAGTGCTGTGTTTGTCTGCATCCTTTTAATTCTACCGGCCACACACCCACACACTCATCAGCCTCTTCGTGCCGCTAGAGACAATCTCATTCTGGCTCGAAATTCGGTCTTAGGGCCCACTATGGCAAGTAAGTGCATGACAAGTCTCCTCACCGGCTAGGGAATACACAAGACCTCCTCCAAGCCTGGAAGCTAAAATGAAACAGTGCCTGAGGTCCCCAGCACCATGTTCATAATTTCTCCCTGATTGTAGTAGTGCTTCTGTCATTTTCAATTTCTCAAACATTATCACACCCCGCCCCCCGCCCCCCATGAAAAACACTATCCACCACGGTGTTAATTTTGGAAGCTGACATGAAAAGCATGGGAATATAGTGATAAAGAAGGAGACATAGTAAAGGCAAAACATACAGCTGTAATTTGCAGCAGGAAAAAGAATACAGCTGGAATTTACAGCTCTGAGTAGAACCTGCCATGGAAAAATGGCACTTTTAAAGTCCTAACTAACAGTTGAGTCCTGATGGGACGGGACGGAGATTGGACAGAAAGTACACTTGTGTTTCTCCTGCAGTGTTCAGGGCAGATCACCACGTGTATGGAATCGGCAGGGCGGGGGAACGAAATACTTTCCTCACCCTCTTTGCACTGTTATCCTGCATTTCCCTGTTGTGCCACACACTGCTGCCTGCATAGGCGGGCCTGCACGGAGGTCTGTGTTTACTCTTAATACCACTTTTAACCAAAATCATGACGTTAGCTAGAGACTGGGAAATTTGACGCATCAGGCTGCAACCTGAGCAATGTCTCTCCTCTTGCCTTTTTTTCAGTTCAGAATGATTTTTGGCAGGGCTCTGCCCATGCCTGAGGAAGGAGGTGGACAAGATGTAAAGAACAACCCTAAACTCTCGAGTCACCAACAACTGTAACCTCCCAAGGGGAACGCTGAGACCAGGCTATGACTCCGTCTTGAAGGACACTGGCCAACGTTAGGAGGAGGAGGATGGGATATGCACCGTGCTGTTGAGGCCAGGCCACTCTGGCTCCTAGCAGCACCAGGTAGGAAGCCTTATTTTACACGCAGGGAATAAATCCTACAGCCCTCTGCAGCATATTGCTAGAGCTGCAGCAAAGGGTGCTGATTGATGGAGTGACAAAGAGCTGGGATCCACCTCCTCAATTAAAGCAAAAGTTCATCTCTCCAGGGCCAGATTTTGAAATTAGATCTGCTTAAGGGAAAGCCAGTCTACTGCATCTTTCATTCCACTGTATTTTTGTCTGAAGCAAGGGATGCATTTCACTTCACCAACTGTTCACTTTTTTGCTTGGTTGCACTCACTTTGGCTGCTTGTAAGTGAACTCTTCTTACCACATGTGCCTTGTATGTTCTATTAAAGCCATGAATTGTCTGGCTTCGGTGAGGCTGGGTGAAAATAAAAGAAGGGCAACTGGCAGGGCCTATTTCTTAATAACTGTCATGTTTTCAGCTCAAGTAAGAATGATTTAAATGCAGCAAATGCCCTCTCCATCAAAGAACAGCATTTTCTGGGCAACTGGCTACCAGGAGAGAGTTCAGGAATCCAGCAACAGGGGTATTCACCAACTGATGGGACATGCATAATTTGCTACTCCTTGTCTGTAACTGCACCAGGAAAAGGTATTAAAATTCGTCAAAAAAAAGTCTGTGTTGCATCACGTAGATGTACACGTTACAAGGTTACACTTCAGCACTGCAATAAAATCCCATGTGACAGAGCTTATTTGGGAAACAATTTTACCATGGGATATAAAAAGAAATTTAAACCGGTAGGAATAAGCTGAGTGGTATGAGTTATTTGTAGACAGATGATCCAGCTCAACGTTTACCTTTTCAAAAAGCACTTAGTGCTCACTGATTAAAAACTTGGAGACTGATCCTTCAAACGCTGGCATAACTAACTCAGGGGAGCAGGCTTCCTGCCTTACTAGACCCTTGTCTAGACTTTTTGTGGGACTAAATTCTGCCAAAGTGTGCAAGGTCAAACCCTCCATCCTTACACTGCACAGTGAGACACAGATTATTATCTGCATATTGCAGATAAAGAAACCAAACCCCAGAGCTGCCAAATGTCTGTTTTCCCACCCCAAACAGAGAATGAAAACTCTCTTACTAAATTCAAGTGGGTGAAGAATCAGGCCCTGCTTAATGTGCCCGTTTTTACGAACACAGTGTCAGCATTAAGGTCAGAATTAAGGTTTTCTTTGTTCTCTTCCATGAGCTAAGAGCCTATTTCTTTCCAAGAATAAAGTTTTTTGAAGTAAACCTTCTCTAGTAAACTAAAATTACAATTTGAGTGGCTCAGAGATTGCATGAGCAAAGTAGTTACTAACAATTTAATCAAACTGTAGGGGGAAAAAACCTAATAAAAATGTCATATTTGTATTCAGAAGAATTAAGAACAGTAAAATATAAGTAAAAACTTCTGGCTTTTTTAGCCTTGTTCATTTAATTTCAATATTTTTGTTCACTGTTTCTTTTTCTTGTTCTTGCTTTCTGGTCGGAGAACCAGCTTTCTCTGTTATTTGATGTTAAATACCTACCAGTATTGCCCACCCATCTGGGACTTCTGGAACTGGTGGAAGTACAGGCATATCTACTTTTAAGTATACTGTTTAAGTAACACAAATTGTTAAACTAGGAGAGGATATTTCATGTTGCATAAACTAAATGCAACCTGTTCTAAATTTAGGGCTACTGGGAAAACATCTTCTCGCATCGAGACAATCAAAGTGTCAATATTAATTCCACATCACAATGGACCAGCAGTAGAAACTATGTTTTGTACACAGCTCTCATCAGGTATTTCTTTTGTTCTGAGTATACAGAAAGGGTCAGAGTTGCCTTCCTTCTTTTGGCATGAAGCCATTAGATATCTGGAAGATAGAGTCTCTAAATGCTGAAATGCTGTTTATCCAACCTACAAAGAATTGCTTGCTTAAAAGAAGGGGAAGAAAAATGGAAAATGGAAAAAAAAGAGTAGAATAGGACGGATAGGACAGGACAGGATAGGGCAGGGCTTTCCTGTATTACTGGATGTTTGAACTGATAGCATGAAGAAATAACAGTGCTCCTCATATTTTCTAATACATGAGATACTATTGACGATTTTTTCCAAATCTGAATGTCATTACATGAGTCAAAAATTATTTGGCATCTTCTTACATAGGTGAGGGACACTTTGAAATGAGCAGCAATTGCTGGGATATTGATCCAGCTCTTAAACTCATTTAGGGGTGTATCAGCTTCCTGCTTTCTTTCCTCTTAACCTCCATCTCCTCCCCCCAGCCCTCAGAAAAACCAGGGAGGAAGAAGTGGTTCAGGCCATTAAGGCCCTCAGGTCTATGCTGATAATTGGGCATTTAATTAGATTCTTTTCACCCGAGCAAACTGCTTTGCCAGTTAGGGGAGATCTTCTTGTACCGCAATGTATTAAAATGATAAAGCTCCATTTAATATAAAGTATTATTTATATTCCTTGTCCGCCTTAGTTTGCTGTTTTATTTAGGAAAGCATGAGAAAGCTCAATTTTAATTTGCACTAACCTTTCCCTATCTCTCTCTTTGATCCTGCTATAAAGCAAGCAAGCAGCTTTGGGCTCACATATCAAAAAAGGACCAGACTTCACTCTAAACCTACTCCACTCTCCTTCCCACTTTCTCTGCTGGTACGAAGACTTCACACTGAGCTGAACAAACAGCTGTTGGGATTTCTATATTAAAAGTTCTTTGTCTGTGGATAAGAGAATAATGATGGCCAATTAGTTATTTTTCCTCTATTTGTTACATGTTTGTGGGTTGGCTTTTTTTTTTTTTTTTAATTCTAAATGCTACTTTTACAGATATATTCCAACTCTTCATCAAACGTTAATTCCTCACTGAAGCAAAAACATTTCCCACTACGCTAGCAGTTGAGGAGTGGTGCCTAACAACATCCTCCCTCTCCAGTGAACTTTCAGGTAGCAGAATTGCAGTTATGAACATGAAATAATAAGGGGAAAAGAGGAAAAACAACAGAGTAGAGGAAACAGAGGAGAGTTGGCTGAAAAGAGATGTACCACTGTCAGGCAAAGATTGGCTGGGGAAGGAGAACGGACGTAGTAGCAACAATAAAGAAAAAACGGGGTAGACTGAAAAGGCTGATGGAGGAGAAGAGGTGGTGAGCAGAAGCAGGACAAGGGCGTGAAATCTCGCTGGAGGTGAAGAGGCACAAGAAAGTCTCAATTTAACCCTCATTCAAATTTCACTGAAGAAATGCAGAGAAGCATTCATTTCCAGACAAAGCTTGGGTAATTTAGTGCAGATCCAATGGCAATAATGATAGATGTATTTTTACAGCCAAATGTCTCAAGCCAGCAATGTTACCACTATATAATTAATAACAATAAGCAATTAAAAAGAACAGCAGGTTACAATTATAAGGCCTCAAACTATATTACCAAAGGAAAAAATACAGCACTATGATGAGAAAAATAAATGTATAGGCTGTCAGGTCAGTGTATATCCTCTCTAGATAAAACTTATAGAGCTGGAGAAAAATGCGGCGTGACATCAAATGACTATGAGGTGATTAACATCGCTGAAAAACCAAGAAACACTTGTAAGACTCTGAGGAAATCTGAAATGAGATATGAAAAACATGCCTGTAACAGCAAGAGAGGGGTGGCTGACCACTGTAAGGCACTAGCCTTTTACAAAGACATACTCTAATAAATAACTTACAAGACTGCATTTGTTGGCTGTATTCTCCAAAAGGCCCACTGAGTTTTCATTGTGTGTGTGTGTCAGTTCATTTAAATAAGAAGAGGTAGGGGAAAAAAAAAAGAGGAACCCAAGGAGAAAGGGAGGAGGATTCAAACCACACTTGGCAGGAGCGGGGAGGAGGGGGCAAGAGGCGCGGGGTTTCCCTGGGGCTTCTTCCACCCCCTTCTTTCCCCGGGGGCTTGGGCAAGTGCCAAATTCCCCCTCTCCTTCGCGCCCCCCCCCCCCCCCCCCCCCCCCAAGCCGACTCCCTGAAATGCAGCACTCAACACCTTCCCTTTCCAGCAGCCGCCTCAGCCGCCGGCAGCCCCCCTCACGCCAGGGAGCCGGCGGCGGGCGCGGCCCCCACCGGGCTGCCCCACCGGGCTGCCCCACCGCCGCTCCCGGGCCCGGCAGGCCGCGGGCGGCACGGCCGGCCTGCCCGCTCCCCGGCCGGCAGCCGCAAGGCGCTCCCGCTCCTGCCGCCACGGGAAGTCCCTCCTCGGTGGGCACAGAGGGCAGGCGGGGCGGTGGCGGAGCTCCACACGGCTGGGCTGGGCTCCAGCCGTCTTTTATACGGCCAGGAGGTGTGCACAGGGCAGAAGAGGCCGTCGGCCGCCGCATGGCAGTCGCATCTCTAGTGAAGCCCCTTCTGAGACGGCGAGAGACTGGAGCCGAGACCTAATCCCCACTCGGTTTTGCCCATCAGCCCTCTCAGGCGCTTCCCCGCCTGCCAGTCCGCCGGGCTCCTTCGGCACCGTCCCCAGCTGAGCGGGTCCAGCCCCACGGTGCTCTGGGTACACCCACAAGGTGTCCAGCAGTCGCTGAAACCAAATTTATTAATGCCAAGTGCTGCAAAATCGGGAGAACGGGTCAAAAATCATGAGATTTAACCGCGTGTATGCCTGGAATTCTGCTCTGGGCCTTCAAGTTTGGGCCGTTTCCCTTCAGAGGGCTTTTCTGTAACAAGGAAAGGGAGTATTTCATTTTTTTTTAATCTGAAGACTGATGCAGTACTGTCATTTCAGGGGCTCAGGTTGAAAAAGAAGCACTGAACATTGTGAGACTTGTGATCAAATTGTGAAACTGTGAACCTAATTTACCCAAATGAAATGGGGGACACAAAATTAATTCAGATAAATGAGGATTTTGAATAAGCAAGGGACTATTTAGTGCTTTTAATACACATCCTGGGATACAACCTCATTACAGATCAGGAGTGTTGTGCTGTGAGTTTGTGTCAGAGTGGAAGTGTCACTGACACAACAAATAAAACCAAAAATATCCTACTCCCTGATCGCTTATTTTGTGTTTCCATACGCACGCTACACGAGCCTGAAGAATAATTAACACTGCTGAGAAGAAGCAGCAACAGTGGATGAGTCTCACTACAGCAGACCTCTCATCATAGCAGAAATACAGATGTACTAGTTATCGTAACTGTGTTATGTTAAGTAGACCTTTGCCCCACATTATTATAAGTTAGAGGAGGGAAAGGGGAAAAGGAAGATGATATCAGCATTCTTGATATTTTATTTATCCACACATACTGTTGACACAGTTGAAGAATAAGCAGAAGAATGGAAGGAGACACACAAAGTACTTGTGGACCCAGGTTTTTTCACATTTAGTCAGGCAAAAGACGACTGCCAGGAGGACAGCCATCCCTTTTACAGAGCAATCCCAGGCATTACTGCCCACAAAAAAAAAAGAAGGTAAAATATTTCTACAGCTATCATGTGGAATTATAAAGATGCTGTGGGCATCTTCACTGTGGGCAAATTTTTAATTTCTTAACTTTATGACAATTTGTCCAAGACCTGAGCAGGTTCATTTAAGCTACCGTTTAAATATCATATATTCTGATTCTGTAACGAAGGCCAGCTCCACAGGATTTTGTTTCCATCATCAACCTCTTGATGATATTAAGAAATAAAAGTATTTTGTAACAGAATTTCGTAACAGAAGATGTGCATTTAACTTGCCTGGTCTTTTCTGTTTGAAAGCCGGAGGGCCATCGTTTGGAAGCCCTGACTGTTTAGAACAAAGTGTCTTCATCACAAACCTTGCAGGCAGCAAGTTTCTGTACTTACTCGGCACGTTGACGCTTACTTGTCAGTCTTTCTCCAAACAAAGTGGTGAAAACAAGCATCCAAGACGCAAAGATATAAAGCAGATAGAAGATATCCCCCAGCCCCTTGAATTGCCTCCTTCACCTCACTCAAGAAGCAACTTTTAATTTATTAAACCTGGAGGTGAGCAGAGGGATTTAACGCTAGGCAGGATCTGAACAGTAGAAAATAAGGCCAAGGAGGAGTATTACCCCTGTAGTCATATTTGGAAAAACAGGCATTTTAGAAGTCAAAAAAAGGAAAAAAAAGGGATGGTGAGGAGAGCAAGAGGGCAAACTCACTTGCTATGCTGTGTATCACTCTGACCAGCAAGAACCCACTGTTAGATTTGGTAATGGATAGATTGCTAAGAGTGAAGCATGCAGATTTTTGATCCCATGACACTTTCACAAATAAGCAACATATTTTCTTGATGTTCATTTCTGTTTGATTGCTGGACTTGATATATGACATGGCAGCGGAGAAGAAGAAAAATTGCTGTGTTAAATCCTTGAAAATTATACAGCAGAAAAGGTGGGCAGCCTCTGTAGTTCAGCTGGGTACCAGAAGCCAAAGATCAGGACTGAAAATAATAGCTGATGAAGAATACCTGCAGAGCAGCAAGTAAACTGAGGTGGGGCAACCGAACTGAGAGCCATACTTGCAAACCATCTACCCACTCCCTTCTCTTTCCAACATTTCATATATGTGACTGACACACCCTTCCTCTCCCCCAAAAGATACAATAACAACAAACTGGCTATGAAGAGAAAAAAAAAACAAACTTGAAAGTGAGCTATAGCAAACAGAAAGTTGGCCGACATACCAAAACACTAGCGTTTCTTGGAAAATAAACCACTCTGAAGGTCTCAGTAAAAAGTGGCAATGGCAGGAAAATTCCAAATTGAAATTGTTGCTTTGCCCTTAGTTCACTGTGTTGGTAAGATATTACATCGTGTACACTACGTTATCTTTGGATCACACATTCTGTGCCCTCTGTGCCCATATCAAAACTCTGTCACATCACGGCAAGTCAAAAATACCTGCCAAATAACGGGTATCTTCCACCTTTAATTCCATGAAAGGCCCATGTGAAAGAAGTGCTTGCTGCATTGCCAAGGTTTGCAGTGATGTCTCTTCCCAGCGGTACAAAACAAATCAATGTCGGAAGGGAAGAGTTTGCCTACAATCCTGCATGTGTGTTTGCATTTGTGTTAGAGAAACAGGAGAAAGCTAGAAAACGCTGCAAATATAATGGTTTCAAGCATGAGGGAAATATAATGTGATGCAACTCTTAGAGGGTTCATGCAATAAGTAACAAATGTCACTTCTTAGGGTGACCTGATGATTTTACCTCTTATAATAAAAAGAGGGCGCATGGGGGTCAACGGATTTCAGCCGAGCGAACACCAATGGAGCATGCAGTCTTTCATGTTGGATAACTTAGGCTGCGTGTTTTGTAATGTATTTTTTTAAGATGCAACACGTATGATACATTCAAAGGCAGCTCAGTTTCTCAACCCCAGTGACTGCCAGTGGAAGCTGGGTGTCCATCTGCATTTACACACCTTTAAAAACAAATCCGCCTCTCTGCTGTGGAACTGCAGAAGAAACTCCCTTTCTGTCCCCTCCGCCCCATGCCCATGCATGCCGTTCCCCCAAGCCCCTTCACTGCTTTCACCCAAATATAAATAAAAAGGAAGATCTGCTTCACTACATTTGCTTGCATTAATTGATGTTAAAAAAGTCTGTTAAAAATAAAGCCCAGCAGTGACATTTTTCTTTGCTAAAGCACGATAGCAGCACATTACAAACATTACAAAAAGGTCCCCTGGTAGGTTTGTGAAGTTCCACTCTGGCAGTAAAATGCATCTACTGTATGTTCCCTGATTTATTTATTTATTTATTTATTTTTTAACGCAGGATGTGTCACAAATGCAGACAAAACTCCCTGGCTCAGCAGCTGGGTTGCAATACTGAATGGGAGAACTGGATGGGCACCGTGTATTTTTAGCATTCATTTTAACCCCGGTCAAATAAGAGATCCTGTTTACTGGTGGCGATGACGCTCGCAGCTATGCAGTCCCAGCTTGACATTTTCCCTACGGCTGCACCTCTCTTGCTTTTGCACGAGTTGGGTGGTTCTGAAGGACGCGACACTTTGTGCCCAGAGGTCCTTTTGACATTTGAGAACAATACATTCATCAGGCTGCTGGTCTCCTGAGGTACACCCAGAGCAGCAGAAAAACTAAGGAACGACAGAACCCAGCTAGCTCTCACACCCATTTTCCAAGAAATCTCTCCCTATGCCAGCTGACATAGGGGTTTCTGGGAAAACAGTTTCAAGCCAAGTAAAAGACTGCGTTGCCTTCAGGGAAGGTGAGTACAGATGCTAAATTAGGCCTGGCAGGGTTGCAAAAGTGGGGAGAAATAGAAACAAAGGGGTCAATTGTTTTCATGTCCCTGGTGTTGCCTACCAGGATAAATATAGCCTCTCCTCTCTTGCCTCTGTCCGTACGCAGGGTTTTGTAAAATGCCCTGAGGATCGGGTCCCAAATCCTGCTGCTGGCATAAGGTTTGCCAAATCCTCAATGCCCAGTCACTTGAATCTTCTTAAAAAGATTTGTGTTTTTCTAGACCACCTGAAGATGTCTGAGAGCAAAAGAGATGCGGGCAGGTAAGTGGTTCTGTGGCTGTAACCTGTCAGAGTTTGAAGGAATGAGAAGAACAGCAGGACATACTGTCACCTGGCCTTGTTACCCATTCCCTGCAGCTCATGCTATATTCCAGGCAGGTGGCCCCAGCCCGGAGAAACTCTCCGTGTGAGGACAAGCAGCCAGAAAAGAATGGGACCGGGAACACTGAATAAGGCACACATATTTGTGTTCTTTTTTCTGAAACAAATAATCACTCCAGGCAAGCATGGCAGAACTTAGATTTTGAAGAGGACACAAAGCTGGACGAGGTAGAGCTGTGCAGGGGTCCTGACAGCATTTCTTCAAAGCACAAGAGCCTTGTGACAAAAGATAATGGGACATTGCCTGTGACCCAAGAAAGAGGCGTTCAAAGCCATGAGTACTAGCAGAGCACAGAGGTATGGGTACAGGATCTCAAGGGAGCGTAGGCAGGCTTGGATAGAAATCTTTGAGAACGATCACAAGATGCTTATACTTAATAAAGTTGTAAGAGTAGCACAAGTAACTGTAAGTAAACCACATAAATCAGTATCCAAAACCAGCTTGGTGGCTGCATTTGTCTACTCTGAGGAAGAGCAACATGGTTAAAGTGAAATGTAACTTGGCTTCTAATAAGAGAACTGGCTGTAGAGGTGGAAAGAAATGGAGAGATCTTTGAGATGATGAGAAGGAAAAAGCAGTGGGATTTGGAGACGGGAATGGGTGGATTAACGGAGCAAAAAGGAGCCAAAATTAACAGTGGAGGAATATTGAGAGAACATTACTGACAGGTGTCTGCTAGCTATATATCTCTTCTAATGCCAGTGTTATATTAGACTCTATCTAAACACAGATATTATTTCTGTCTTTGAAGCTCCTAATCAAAAGAGAAGAAATACTTTCTGCTCTTTTGCAGGACTTAACAATCAAGCAATGAACGAACTGCACTGGAGAAAGAGAAGGTGGAAGAGCAGCGATATGGACATACGTGTATCAATGCATATGCATTTCAAATTGCATATCGAAATGATGCTTGAACTACTACTTAAGCAGGATTACTCCTTAAATCTTTAATTACTCCTTAAACCATAGCCAGAG
Source organism: Platalea leucorodia (assembly GCF_965183815.1). Lineage (NCBI taxonomy): Eukaryota > Metazoa > Chordata > Aves > Pelecaniformes > Threskiornithidae > Platalea > Platalea leucorodia. Next base: position 51,122,247 of record NC_138823.1, on the reverse strand, counting down.
CAGGTCTCTAATATCAACCTGAATGAGGAAGAGCAGGCATTTTTTCCCTGATCCAAGCCTAATGGGGCTGCATGGGAGAAGAGGAGATGCTTTCATGAGAAGCTGGCAAATACCTTCTTCGAAGAAGGGTGCAGTCAGCTTGATTGCTATCTTTTACCAGCAAAATAACTGCAGCTGCAACCAGCTACAGTTAGGTGCTTAGTAATGTGTTAACAGGTAGCTATGCAAGCAAAAATGAAATTCAGTCAAGCCAAGCTGAACTTTGATCCTGAGCCTATCTTTTACAAAGCAGCACCAAGGGACTATGTTTTTTTCTTAGCAGCTTTCACACTGATACTATCACAACAATTAGTGCTTTTGAGACAGGCTGGTGGGATTGACAGCTGGCTGATGACACAGCACAGCTTGGAGACTGCCATTAGATCATCACTATTGACAGGTTATCCACTCGCTCCTCACTAGCGAAAAGTTATTCTGTCTTTTGGCAATTGCAACTTATTCTTGAAATAGGCCTCAAAACAAGCGTATTCCACAATTTTATGTTATTCACACGTAAACTGAGAACACAACTGTGTTTCATAAAGGGCAATGCCCATGCTTTAATACCATCGTTACAGACACCCTGTAAATGTTTTAAGGCAGATTTTCTTGCAAACATATGGAAAAATTGCTGGACTAGGATTTTCATTAATCCTTTTAACTGCTGTGTAAACTGTGGAAAAGTGAGTCTGTGCACACATATGCACACACGTCTATTTGTTTCCATGTCAAATTTACAAATCTGAACGAAGGAACAGGGAACTATTGTAAAGATCAGCAAGTGAGATGGCTCTGCATAGGAAAGAAATTGTAATACAGTGAGAGCATCCCAGCCAAGCAGGAGGAGAAGATGAACACAAGTTACTCAAAGATTAAAAACAAGCAAACAATTCTGCATGAACTGGAAAGCAAGAAAGACTTGCTTTCTCCAGATTTGTGTTTCCCAGCTGATTGACTCTGTGTCCAAGAACGTACATGCAGAGGGTCTCTCCCAGGTCCTATTCTTCTGGTCTCTGCTACAGAATCTGTAATGTTTAGAAAGGGCTGAATCTCAGCATACAGTTTTTCCCTCTCTGGGAACACTATACAGATTGCTGTCCTCCACTCAACTGCACTCTCTCACGAAATGCGTAGAAGCACAGCTCTCTCTTGAGCCCTCTCTCCTTCTGTCAGACATGAACAAAACCGGGGGGACTGACACCCGGACAGACCCGTACTTTGGCCATGTGACTGCTGCATAAGTGTGGTACCCTCAAGAAACAGGGCTTCATAGGTATGCTGAGCTTTCCAGCTTACCAGCAACATGAACAACAGTGTTCTAAATATGTATCATTTAGTTACTCATCACTTTGGGTGAGGCGTGGGGAAGGGAAATTCTCTGCTCTCCCAGATGCTCCGGGACTGTCACTCTGTTGCCACCTGCTCTCCTCCCTATGCCTCACTTTACAGCACGGGGAAAAAAAAAAACCCAAAAAAGAGCATGTTCTTCATGGTCAGCCTGGCTGACATCCTTTGAGCTCCCCTGCTGTATGGCTGGGATGTGGAGTCACTGCTAGAAGGCCAGCCTGCAGTTATTTACCAAATGAGAGAAGTGTTACTTCCTTTGCAAAGTGAGCACTCAGAGCACCTTTGCAAGCATTTGGGGCAGCGGCTGCTTTTTGCACATTTCTGTATTATGGCTGCATGACACTGTGGTGCTGGTACAGGACTGCACACAAAACTTCGGTGAATTCCCTGAATGCTGATTTGTTCTTCCCCGCCCGTGCAATGAAGGAAGTCAAGCCAAGGGCTTCTTCTGGCACGCTCCACAGTGCCTCACCATCATGCTGAACTCCCAAGGTGCTGGTGGGTACCCAGCATCTCACACGTGGCTCGGACACCCTGCTGAATGGGGCCCTCACAGCAGACTTCTGAAGGGCACTCTTGCTTTCCAGGACTCCAGAACAGGGCTACCCATGATGGTGGAGCTTGGTATGTTCCATCAAAACACAAAAAAGACAAAAGCCTAAAGCAGCAAAATACTAAATCAAAATAGGCACTGGGCACTGGCCTCTCCTACCGGTTGTGGATGTGAGGCACTGTTTCATGATAACGCCTTGATAGCCTTCTCTTGTCAGTAAAATGAGACACTTCTTTCCTTGGCAGTGGGCAGGGAGCTAGAAAAAGGCTAATCACTTTCGAAAATATTAAAAAAAAAATATATCTCTATCTGTCTATATGGATAAAGAAAAGTCTAAGTCTGTCTAATTTGGAGAAATCATTTCGTGGAGCATACTAGACAGTTGCTAGGGGCCTCTGACTGAGGGCTCTTGGGTCTTCTCTGTACCTTTGATCTGCATTATGAAATGTTAATGTCCACCACGTCAGGACTTGTTACATAAACATACCCTTTCTCTAACTGCTCAGTCCTGCCCGTTGCAACTTCCATTCATATTATCCATTTATATTTAAATGCTGACTTGGAGCTTATACCCAGAAGCACTGACATTTTTAAACAGGAGTAGCTAAACTAGGGTAAACTGCTAAATATAATTTATTGATGATAAAGAGCTTGGTTCAGATTAAATTCCAGCAATTTAATAATGAACACATTCACATCCTGCATCCGGAATATGTATATGTATGTGTTTTCCCCTCGTCATTTAACTGGGAGAAGGGGGTCTCGGAATCTGTGATTTCCTGTTGATTAGATATGAAGCAACCACAAGCACATATTTTTGATATCTCTATTAACAGACTGTTCATGTCTAACTGCAAAACTTGGTTGCACTTCTCTCAACATCTTTGCCCAAGACAGACCAGTAAACACAATTCCTCTCTCTATAATTAGCCTTTTCTCTAAGGGCCCTGAAGTAAGTCTGCATGCCGTAGATTTAATATCCAGTGCTATATCCATATGTGCTGCCCTTGCCTGGTCCCAGAGCATATAAACTCCCCTATTAGCAGCCTTGACTGCTTAATTATGCAGATTTTTTTTGTACCCGCCTGCCTGTAAAATTACTGTGTCTAACCTTTTTTTTCTCCCTCCTCTTTGCACCATGCTGGCCATTCTAATGAAATCGGCATAGGGGAAAGGGCCTGATTTGCAGTTATGGAGGCTGGATCGCACTGGCAATCTGTCCTTAGTGGGAGTTACAAAAGAAGTCAAATGCCTTCATCTGGTTCTCCCCTCTCATCCCCAAGGTGATTGAGTTCACTTCCTGATGCTTCCCAAGTTTTCCTCGGGCTGTCCAATCAGCGCATCCACCAGGGAGCCCAGCCTTGCTTGCAACAGTCTCCGTATCTAGTTACAGCCCCACCAGGGACAGTCAACTATCCACCCCCAAGCCTTCAGATGAAAACCTTTTCTAACAAGGCCGCCCAGCGCCAATGAAATAACACACATCTGCATATCCACTGGGTCCCATGTTTCTTGTGCTCATGGATTATGTATCTTGCAGCCTCTAATAAAGAAATGCAGTTCTTTGTTTAATGTTTATCTTGTGCTTGTTAAGCAAATGCTAATGTTGTATCAGAATGCTTTAGTGCTATTTGGGTTTTTGGTGATTTACTACAAGACAATCTGCTGTGAAGTAAATTTAGAGGGGAGGGGGAAGGAAAAAAAAATCATTCCAGCTGAAAGAGAGAGAGAGAGAGAGAGAGAAAATGGTTTGACAGAGAAGGAGCAAGGGGCAGAGCGAAAGACGGAGGGAGTGAGATGGGAGAGCGAGCGCAACAGCTCCCGGTATGACTTCCCTAACCCCCGGCTGACATGCCCACTTCATCACTAGCCAGTCCGATACCTGGAGGTACAGAATCAACCCAGTATGATTTCCAAAAGGGATGAGATGATAACTTCCCCTTCAGTGATAAGGTAAACAGTGTCCTGAAGGGTAAACAAAAAATAAAAAAGCCCCTTTTGTTGTCTGCCTTTGTGCCCTGATGGTTAGCACTGTGCTGTGTTATTCACGGACCACAGGGAAGCCCTAGATTTAATTGTTCATGCCTGGCTCCGCTAGAAATGGGCAAAAGAGAATATGAAGTATGCAGAACCCCCTTCTCCAAATTATTTTTTCTTCCCTCCCCCCTTCGGGAGGGGGAGAGAGGAGATTTGGAAGCTGATGAACAAATGAATGTCCTCTGTTTACCATTTGGCAAGACAGAATATAGATATCCACAGCACTAAGCGCTCCTGTCAGTCTCTGTTCAATTCCTTCAACCCTGTTTTGAAAGAAGATGTAAGTTCTGGAGTTCTGTTTATTTTTCTTCTACAAATGAATTAGGGTCAATAAAAAGCGGATCTCCAAAAGGAGGAGACTTGAGCTCTAACTAGACATGCAGCTGCCCCCATACAATATCCTTTTTAGCGACTACCCTTTGTCACAAAGATCAGTTGATTTTAAGGACTGCATGAAATAAGGTTGCACAGGGTCCCCAGGGTCAAACCAGAATTACAGCTTTAAAGAATTTTGTGGACAAACAATTCTACACCTTCAACATGACAGAAGCCCGAAAGATACAGATAGATTTCAGTATGGAGGTATCTTCTGGAACCGCGACGGTACCGTGCAGTAGGGCAGTAAAGTAACGTTCATTCCCTTTGCACACAGGTGCGCTTTGAGCACATGAATATCCCTTTCATTGCTGCGCTCCTGTTCTTTTGGCATACCTTTTACCCCACCGTCCAAGAGTGCGATAATAGATGAATGCATCACGCTGCTGCACCTATAGATGTATACGTTCGCTAACGGCAAACACTCAACATTTTTAAATCTTACATTGTTTATTCTGAAAGAGTAAATCGGTGCTAGTGTAAGTTGGTGCTCAGTCTTCTGGACTGAGAACAGTGAACACTGAAAGTCTTTGATAGAAAAGGTGGAAAGTATGAGAAGTGGTTATGTGAGTTTTTCTGCCTTGTTCCCTTTTTTATGTGCCTTGATTTTCAAAAGATCATTTCAGCTGGTAAAAGGGACTCCATTTTTTGAACCTACTCAATCTCTAGGTTAGCTGCTGAAACTGCTGATGAAACATGCCTCTTTGTAAATACCAGATGGATGTTTCTGTGCTATTTATTTACATGGAGTTGAATTCTCATTTTGAACATAAAATCTACTATCATCAGGTCGATTCATGTAAGATCATATTTGCCCAAATAATTTAAAGGGGAGGACTCTGCCTCCCGTTAGCCAGCTCAGCCAGCTCAGCGCCTTAAGAACACAAACTTCCTGTGCTTTTCTTCCACTGCCTTCTCCCTGCCCTGCTTTCCTTCAACCAAACCGAGTCCATTTTCATCTAAGCGGTACACTTCGTCTTTTGTTGTATTTGGGGTATTACTATACAGAGCCACCGTGGGCTCCACACACTCTGCTAATGCCCCGTTTATTACTCGATACAATTCAAGGTCCTGACTGTAATCTTTTAAAGCCCCTAACGACCTAGGGTTGGGCTGCATTTGAGACTTTCTCTCCACTTACAGTCCGCCAAGAAAATTGAGCTCAACGGGAACACAAAACCTGACAGTGTTCCCATTTAAATCCTCTAGAGCAAGGGAGTTTCTCCATAAGCCGACTGTAGAAGTCCGTATCTGACCTGCTGACTTCAGCCGACTCTACACAACAGTATCACCGTGAACTGGCTGCGTGGGAACCCTGTCAGAGACTTCATTTCCCTCCTGCGGTCTCCATCAAAGCTACCTTTGGTAATCACTACAGCTGAGAACACTGCTCAGCATAAATTAAGAAAGAGGCTCAAGGACACAATGAGTCCGTGATGTGTACGCCTGGCCTTAAATACAGGAAATCTTCAACCTCCAGCCTGTGCTTGATAAAGAATGTCCATTATAAATATGAGGCTTGACCTAGTGACTAGCATTTGTGTACAGGTCACCTTACTGCACTGTTAAAGTCATCTTCACTAAGCAGTCTGTTATTCCAGTTTCCACACCAACGGATTCTTATTAGACATCACTAATGCACGTGTCCCCAGTAGCCCGTGGTTCACCTAGCTATGCTCTTAATCTGTGGTGTGTGGTAGCAGAAGACACAGAGCAGCAGATGTGCCTTTGTTACATGCCAACAATCCCTGTCTTTTTTTTCTTCTTTTTTTAGGATCTGAGGGTTGTACAGACATTTTCCACCAGCATTTAAAAAGCACCTCCTAAAAGTCAAAATTGACTGCTGTGGATCTAAGCAGGAAAACTGCATAGGTATCAAACGGTATTAGTGATGAAGATATATCCTAAATACCCCTAAGTACCTGCTCATCTATTTTGTCTTGACAGATCATATCATAGAATCATTGAAAACAAGAGTTGGAAGGGACCTTAAAAGGTCACCTAGAGCATCCCCCTGCCTTAAGGCAGGATCAGCTATGCTGTAGAATTTAGATGACCTCGAACTAACGAAGCAGAAACGATGATGGCTAAAATGCCTGTGGATTAAGCCTAGTTCTGAATGTATTGATTACAAGGAAAAGAGCATTTGAAATCTGCTGTAACTGTGCAAGAGTCAAAGAAAACAGGTGGTTAAAAAGCTGGTTAATCCAGGTTGTTTGCTTCAGGTGATGGAGTCAAGTGTTTCTGACTGTGAGGAATTATTTTCAGGATCTAGTCAGATCCAGATAGATTTCTTGTGGCTGTGCAAGCTCTAACAGAGATATAGGGGTGTTTGATAGCTACCTGTCAGAGTCAATTTGCAAGAGTCACCATGAAGTTTTGAGTAACAGTCTCTAAGAGTAATGAATCTTTTCTGCTTGAATTTCAGCCTGTGATGTTTCCTGAATTTCTGGAAGCGACAGGGCACACAATAAAACCTCAGAGTCAAATCCAAGTCTCTCCTACATAGAGTACAATTGCTCTGTCAGTGTAAGATACCAGTGACCTAAAAATGCATGAGGAGAGGGAGTTTGACCCCAAAAGTTGCCACCTGTGCCATTTACCTTCAATTCTGGGGTATTATTGAGGGAAGATTCATGGGGTGATTCTCTCCGCCCCCCCCCCCCCCCCCGACAGGTCACAAAGATCTTCACTGCAAGGTTCTGCTTTGTCTTCTGTGTTGTAAACGTGTAAAGAGAGAACCAGGTGTTCTACCTAAGCATCTCATAGCTATTGATGAACAGGGGAGAGACACCTGGCTAAAGCTCCACCCAAATAAACCATGATAATTCTGCTCTCGTAACTAACATGGGAAAATATGTGGAAGTACATTGGCCAAAGGATTAAGGCTTATCTTCTAAGCCTGCTTATTTGGAGAATAATAGTCTATTAGCTATTCAGGTAATAGTTACTACCAAGAGCTCTTTTCACCACTTTTGCTTAGCAGGAAGACTTATATTTTCATAAGCGTATGAGCTGATCGAGATGCTATCTGCCTTTGCCTTTGGAGGTAAGATATTTGCACCTATGGGGGTTTCACTGCAGGACCACACAGAAACTGCAGGTACTGCAGACTATAATCCTTGAACTACAGTGGCTGTCTACTGACTTCTAGGTAAAATTCAACTTGTTGGTTTTAAGCTATAAAGCCCTAGCTGGTTGGAGCTGAGAGACAGCATTTTTCTTCATAGAAAAAGTGACAACTGTGGTCAAAAATGCTCAACTCACCAGCTCTATTCTGGCACAATCAGGCAAATACTAATGCCAGGACGTTTTGTTTAGGGATTTGTAGATTTAGACTTTGTTATCCAAAATGGTTCAACAGGACTGGAATCGGATGGCTTTTGGAAATGGCCTTTCGCAAGAAGCTGGGTGGCAATTAGAGGGGTTCATGTGGAACGGTCTGTAGGACAAGCCTCAGACTGGGTAACATTCTGGCACTGGGAAAGATTTATGTGGGTTTGTTAAAGATTTAATGAAGTCTATTCAACTTTTGTGCCTTGAAACATGGCGGCAGCACAAAATCAGTTGAGTAAAATAAACATAGTAATGCCAAACTTCAGAATGGCAGAACAGCCTAGCAGGAAGGAAACCTCCCTTATCCACCTCACTCATATTTACAGCACTCAGGAATCAGCAGATTGCATGACAGGATTCTCCTTGCTAGTTTCTGAAATGGCAGAGACAGTCTGTAGGGTGGACTAAAGTGAATCGTGCGATGCTGCCATGTAAAGGAGAAAATGCAATTATTGACTGATCATCTCAAACCCTCAAGTATGTGTTAACAGAACTCAACGATGCAGCATAAAAGCTAGTTAATGACTGTATTGGAACCCCATTAGTCATGCTGACGGCTTCAGAACCAATGAGACAATATGTATCAGCAATGTTTGTATGAGTATCAACGTCTATGTGTATGTATTTATGAACATGTCTTCTCTGTTGGTCCCAGTTGTTGGCAGATTCTCCTAGACAGCACCTTGGTGTACCTGAATGGGATGGATGATTTGTGGAGCGCGGCGTTGCGTGGTAGGAGCAGCGATATTGTCAGGAAGTGACACTGGGTGGCCACTACGGATGTTCCACAGGGAGAAACGAGAACAGCTGCAAACCCTACGCCACAACATTGGAAGCAGAATTTTCTGATGGTATACTACAGTGGGTACAACCATTTTCAGCTGTATAAGAAGTGTCAGAAAATGGCAATCAACATTGTGACAGTTCTTTTGTTTTTAGTGAATATTTAAAAAAACCCCTACTAAAACCCCGACTAAAATCTCACTGCGTTATTTGAACTCCATTCAGTCTTAAACTACATGCTCTCCCTTGCATTTCTCTTCTGGTCTCTGATGGGTCAGACTTGGGGATTTTTTAAATTTAAAAGCCCAATCAAATAAGCTTTTTTTTTCTTTCTTCTAAAAGCTAATATTGGGGTTGAGGGCCAAACAATATAATGATGCAGTACTACTTGCATTATTCCTGAAGCTATTTGATTTTGACAAGCCCACATTTGGTAATTAACATGAGAATGCCCCCTTGGGCCGTTCTCCTGTTAGCTAAAATATCTTATAAATTACTGTAATAAAAGGAAAAAGTGAACACACTGCCTGTCAATGTTTCAACTTATCTAGCAAGAAGAGGAGACAATGCCATGATCTGGAAACACGCATACGCCAAATGGATGCATAAATTACACCGTCTGTGCCCATCTGAACCAGTCACCTGTCTGTCAGTGAAAAATATACACATAATAGTGTGTAGCAAAAGAAAAGCGCATTACTATTTGTTTAGTATTTCTGTGGATATGAAACGGAGGCTCTCACTGTCCACAGAGGTACTTCTATCACCTCCCCCAGCCCATTACCAGACAGAACAAACTGGTAATTTTTTTTTTGGTAAAAATGGTTACCAGTGTAGAGTGTGTCAGATGCCAGGATTCCCCTCTTGACCTGTTCTGTTAGAGGTCACGTTCATGGGGGCTGCCTATACTTGGTGCCATTGGAAATCGTGTTCCAAATAGTCTCTCACTGAATGCCCTGTATCTACCATCAGTTTTGCAAATACACGCCTCTGTGCTTTGAACTCGGAGAACGGCAGCCCAGCAGCTAGACTTACAAGGCAATTCTGCTGTCCTGTCATCTGTGGTATAATATCATCCTGCAGCAAACATAAAAATCCACCGCTAACATCAAATGTATTCAAATCTGGGTGCAAATATAAACCACACGAACACACCCCGCATATTCCGATGCAGCAGGCGGAATGCCCTCACACAACCTGCTCAAAATAATGGAAGTTGACATGAAAGAAAGTGCCTTTTATAATACTTCCTGGCAGGTACAATATTTTCCTTTATTTATGAACGCAGGTGCTGGCAAAAAAAGAGAAACGAGTGAAGGCTTTTTTTCTTGGAAACAAATATCTAAACCCATTTTTTTTTCCTCTTCTGATTCCAAAACTCTTAATGCAGAAGAGCAGGGAAACTGGAGGGAGAAAAAAACCTATAATTTATACAGTGCTACTTCAGTCTGCACATATGGTTGCGAGACTGGATGCACGGAGGATGAACAGAACAGACAAACTGACAAGGAACTTACATGACTACTTAAAGGGTTTACTTCTTTCCAAAAGAAAACATTAATTAAAAGCACCAAACATCCCAAAATAATCTCTGTGACAACTTATTGTCTAGGCTGTTTTGATCAAAGATTTGCCACCTTCACTAATATAAAGTACCAGATTTCTGCAAGAGCAATAGTTTTCGAGTTCGATCCTTGAGGGCCCTTTTTATTCTCCTGTTAAAGGCCTTGCAAAATCAATGCCTGTAAATCGTAGACTTATTGATAAAAATTCTGGGGCATGCAATTGAATGTAGATCAAAAAATGCTTGTGTTTAATCCATAGCAGACATAATTTGCTACTATTGCTGAATTTTAAAAGGATCTGATCCAAAGCAATGTCATGTTCCCAGCTCTGTGCCACAGCCTAGTGCCATTTAATCACGAATATTCCTGCATTCTCCCTGTGACAGCCGAGATGCAACGCAAGCCAGCTGACGCAATTCCTCTCCTAAAGCCACCGGCCTATAAAGAGCAGGACAATACAGGAAGCTCACTTGTCCCAAGGATACCGTGCGCTTTTACACATCAGGCTGCAAAGTTATCACATGCAGCCTACTAAAACTTACAAATGACCATTTCACCTTCGCTTTTTCTACAGCAGACAAAAACTTAAGGTACGATTCTCTTCTGGATGAGTTTTCCAATGACTTGATGCTGCAGTCACCAGGTCAGAGGTAATGAGGGCTGCACAGCTTACAGTGCCATAGCTCCAGCTTGGTTAGATCAATGGCCTATAATTACCTACAAACAAGTCAGACACCAATCAATGGTTTGTTATTTCCTGTACAAGTTGCACAGGGAAACTTTCCTAGGTCAGGGAAAATCACAGTGGAGGCAACGGCTGCACCTGTTTGCAGTGCCTATCATGCCAAGATGCCTTATGAGTAACCTTGAATATCCTGTAATATGGTTAGAGGCCACAGGGACAATCTGGGTTCCTCAGATGAGCCTGGTTTCTCTGGCCCGGCATCAGGTCCGAAGGGACCTCTGCCATTGTAAGTTGGAAAACCTAGAGGATGCGATCAAATAAAAAGAACCCAGCTCAAACCCCAAAACGTGAAATTCCAAACCTGGGCACAACATGGCACCACAGCACAGCCTAGCTCTGAAGTTTTATTTTTACAGCTACCATGGCAGTAAAAACTGCAGTATGAGCCAAATCCATTCCAACAGATTCATTTATTTTGGGGGGATGTCAAAGGTGCCAGATTGATAACCCTGGCGAGCAACATTTTCAATTTCTCTGCACACCAGGCACAGCACAGGCAGCAGCAGTGCTAGCCTCCTGCCCGTGGTTCCCATCCAAGCTGCCTCAGTCCTGAGAGGGACCACCTAGAAGTGGTACAGAGCTATCTCCATATTACCTAGAGCTATTTCCACGCAGTCAGCCTGTGTCCTCTCTGCTGTGCTACAGGCAATGAAAGCACCACCCACGGCAGATGTGTTTTTGTGGGGAACATTTGTCTGCTGAAAACCGGAATGGGAACGTCAACTCATTTGTGCACAAGTCATCAAATGTCTAGGAGATCTTAACAGCTGTGCTCACACTACCAAGGTGGTATGACCTGGCAACGGTAGCCTTAATGCTCTCATCCCTCATTATTGCTGTTGTTTAGTGCAGACAACACACCTACCTTTGTATAAAGGCACTGGACACAGGCAGTCTTGGACAGAATTCCACCAGGTTCTTCAAACACCCCAGTTATGCTCTTTACCTTTCCCGCACAGACGCATGCACACACGCCTGCTCCCTACTTTTTTGGTGATGCCTCTCATGTTCAAAATGCCAAGTGATTAGCAAAGAACAGCTCCTCTCTACAGAGCGATCATCCAAATTTTTAAAAAGCCAAAAAAAAAAAAACCAGCCACCCAAGGAAATGGGTTAGAGAATGCCACTTGATCAAATACGCACATAACTAAGCTGACATAAACATGCCTCCATTTCCTGTAATACTTTTTTAAAAGTAGAGGAGCAGAGCAGGAGTCCTGCTGGATTTCCCTTAGCAACCTGACAGGAGCCCACAAGGTCAGCTAGCAGGAAGCGTAGAAAATTATACAGTGGGGAATTATCAGCTAAATTATTTCACTATACTCAGGATTTTTACTGTTCCTCCCAAGACGGTGGCCTCTTGCTACTTGCAATAGAAGCAAGAATGAAAGGACAGAAATGACAAAAGAGATCTTAAAAAAAATGCATGTTTTATGTGCCTCCTGAAGACGGTGACTTTAATGCCCAACTCATTTTTTGTTGTTGATTTTAGATCAAAGGCCTGATCCATTGCTGCGGCTAACATGCACAAAAGAAGCTGCGTCTGTGCGCACGCAGCTGCGTGTACCCATGCAGGTGCATGAAGGTGACTTAAAATTCACCTTTCCCTCTTCCAGTTCTGCTGCTGTCTCTAGCCAAGCCCAAGCCAAGCTACAGCAGCTTGTGGTCTGCTCAAAATCCAGGCAGCTGAGAATGAGCCTGGGAAACAGGGCTGCAAAACCTGCCTTTGCTGTTACCCCAGGAAGGAAGGGGAGTGCTGCAAAGTCTCCCAGCTGAGGCTCCATCGCTTGAGGAGCTACATCAGGGGAAGGCACTGGCTCCCGAGCCAGCTCCACCTGCTTTAAGAGCTGCTCATGGGGGTGCTGCGGGCTGGCGGCTTTCCCCTACCACCACCAGCGCTCTGTGCTCAGCATTGGATACGTCCTGGTTCTGAGGGAGGAGGAGGAGAAATCTGGAAGACCGCGCACAATGCAGCTCGTTTCACAGACCTGCGAGCATGATTTATCAATTAACAGGTAATGAAAAAAAATTCCCTGCAATTAAAGCCTTGATTTTGCTCAAACAAAATGCAGTACCGTGCCACCGTGTACTCCAGAGAGAGACAGGCAGCTCCTGTCACTAGTGTGGAACACAGCTAATCTTAACAGATTCAGTGCGGGCCCCTTGAGAGATGCCATGTTGATGAAGGAAGATACAGTAGGGAGCCCGCCCTCCCTCCCCACAGGGCCTGGCTGATTGCAGAGCCGACGGAAAGGTGGAGGGAAACTGTGCTCCCTGTTTTGTAGCAGAGTGGCAGAGTTGTTGAAGGCAAAGGCAACTTTTGACTCCAGAGGACCATTTCTGCCAGGTTATTCTTTCATTTCTGTATCAAAATATTATCTATATTTTATTTTCTTTTTTCCTTGGGATTTTTTTTTATTTATCTATCTATTAAAACCTTTCACACTTTAAAAAAATAATGTACAGATGTACATTACAGATGTACAGATGTACAGCTTTACAGAGTGAATATATATGTGTACATATATGTATGTACATATATGTATGTACACACATGTGTGTATATGTATATCAGCTTAGTTAAAACCGTTCTTTATAGAGTCAATATACTTCTCCACATTCTTTTTTAAAAGTGTGAAGGGTTTTAATAGATTTCCCAGGATTCAATGCATTAGAGTTACTCAGGCAAAAGTCAGAGCAAATTAAGGGAGATGTTTTCCTTTCCTGCTGCTTGAAAACCAAAAACACAGAGCACTCATCAGGAAAACAAAAAAAATAAGAGAGAGGAAAAAGGAAGAGCAGGCAGGATTTTGGAAATAAATCGTTATGGGTGCTAGGATATTTTCCCCTTCCAGATCACTTACTGGTAATTTTGGTTGGAACATGGCCTTACAAGCAGGAGCTGGGTATCTGAGCCGACATGCCTCTCTTGCAGTCAAGTCAATAGGTTGAAAATTACCTCTGTTTAACTTCTGTAATATATGTTCTGTACGGTGCTGTTTATAGACAACATATATCTATGCGCCTTTGACTAAGTATTCACTTCTTGCACATCTTTGTCTGTATAGCAGGATCTATATGCAATTATGTTATCATACCGATGAGAAAAGTTAGACTGATGGAATACTGAAAATACCATTACACTGATAACAGATAACCATAAATTGCTGACATTTGGAAAAAGAAACACATGCTATGTTATCATCTTCTACATTCTTTAAAGCATCCCCAACACATGTTCCCAGCATCGTTGAAAATCATCACTTTTTCCAAGGAGAAAAGGCAAGTCGAGCCTGAGAAAGATAAGTACACACAAAGAAGCTCTGACACTCCTCTAGGTAAGTCTTAGCAAGCCATGTGCGCTTGCTGAGATTGCTGTATCACACACCAGAAGTGGCTGCAGGACAGCATGTATATGGCTGATCAAAGACGCAAGCACCACTGAACTGATAGGCTGCAATCATAAGCCCACTGAAACCATGAAGAAGGTTTCTTACCCAAGTGTAGTCACATTCACGGCTCAAAACAGATAGGAAGGTACAGCAAAAGGACACTGATGTTGCCAAACACCCATCTGAGGCTGAGGCAATTTGCTGGTGAATGTGAAAACATTTGAAAGGTGTCTGAACAAGAGTTGGAACAACTACAGTATGTGGAAATGGAGTTATTCCGAAGATTCATACCTGTGCAAAGGTAGGAGAACAGATCATGGAGTATCTATTGGTCTGCGTGCTCTTGGAAGAGCCATCTAATGCTAAATTCGTAGTCATAGCACATGTCTGATTTTGGAACACCACCTAGTTGTGGTGGAAGTTCACAAAACAAAGAAGACCTATGAATGCCAAAAACACTTAAAGTGGTATTCATGGAAATCTGGCTTTACGATAATCTCCAATCATTAAGCTTTCTTTGAAGCAATTTCCAAAAGGATTGCTGGTTATAAACAACCTGAATTTCAAGCAGAACCTGGAAAACAATACACAGTGAAAAATGTATTCAGTGATTCTCCCTCTTTATCCCGGCTACTACTTTTTAAGGGTGGATTTTCTATGTGTTTATCATTTGCAACCCTTTGACAAATGTTCCAGTCAAAAGAATTTTATCCTAGCATTGTTCATGTTGTTGGATTGCAGAGGGTCTTCCTAGCTCTGCAACGCTTTCATTAGGCAGCGTCTTCTATTATTGGCTTTACTGATTAGCAGGGCAGGTATGCCCTGCTAATGCAGGTATGCACACAGGCCAAGAGGGAAGGAGACATTTTTAGGCTCTATCCTGATGCCAATGGCAGTCCCAACTCTGGGATCCGTAGCAGAATGTTTTCCCACTTCAAACAGTGATGCCGCAGGCTGAAACAGTCGCACAGAGAAACTCCTCTATGCGCACTGTGCAGCTGTGAAAGAGGAAATCAGGGATACAGATTGTGGCGGGGCTGTGGGGGGAACAGCGGGGCTGTCGGGGGAACAGAACTGAAATGTTCTTGGCTTTCATGGCAGGAGGATGCAGAGTAGGGCATCTTGAGAGGAGGGGTCACCAGGGATGAGTTGTAGCTGGTTTTATCTTACCCTTACACTGCAAGAAGAAGTTGGGGGCGGGGGGAGTCACTGATGTGAGATCTTCCCTGGGAAACTGAGAAGGACAAGTATGAAACTCATGATGGGATAACAAATTCTGTGAAATCGGTTCCCACCGTCAGTTGCTTTATGGCTAATGGTATTGGTTCTGGCTCCCTTTCAACTTCCTTCTCCACTATCCTCATCCTATTTTGCCTTCTGTCGACTGTGATGGCTGTTACACCTAAAACCAGTTTCCTTTCCTCCTAAAACACTTCTTGGTTACGTGCCTGAAATTTCTTCTCCATTTGCTTTGTTTGCAAAAGTGGCATTTAGAAATGGACTCAAACATGCTATGTAGAAGAGGAGTGGCATTTAGAAATGGACTCAAACATGCTATGTAGAGGAGGACTTCAAACCCGGTGTCTAAATTCACCAAACTGTGATTCAGTATTTTTAATAGAAGATACAGTGCCTATTATTCAGAACGAGGACTCTCTAGTACATTCCTCCTAGGAAGACAGTATACCTTCACTTCCAAACCCCTCTGTCCAACACGTTTCTCTAAATTACGCAAATTCCCCAGCTTCCTAGCACAGCTTTTAAGAAGGGTCGCTCTCTGCTTACTAATCAGGCATGTGAATAGCTTTCCTTTAAGAAAGAAACTTTGAAAACACATGAAAATCTACTGAATATCAATCATTATGGAGGTCCCTTTAAACTCTGTCGTAATACTCAAGAGAAGGCTTCCCGCTGAATTAAAATCTGCAGTTTCAAATGTGCAACCTTTCTTTAACTGCACTGACACTCCTCTGTTTTCTTTTTGTTTGGGGTTGATGATTTTTTTCCCCAGAGATTATTTATTTTGGACATCCCTTTTACATGGTCCCAACACTTACCCTGCTTTTGTGCCAAAACATTTATTTGGTTATTGGACCTGGTCCTGATATCCTCCAGTGGATAAAAAATAAATCAATTCACAAAAATCACAGACTCTCCCGTACATTAAGAAATTTTAAACACGTTTTTGAGTACTCTTCAGAAGCAAGG